>NC_137893.1:17473336-18972483 GCF_963455335.1 Martes martes
AAGGAAAGCTGATGGCATTTTCGTGTGTCCTTGGGCAAGTCACTTTTCCTTCCTGGGCCTCAGTTTTCTCATTTGTAAGATGAGAACTACAGTGGAACTTACTTCATGGGATTGTTGTGAAGATCAAAGAAATGCTATACATAAAACACTCAGAGCAGTTGGCACTTAGTAAGCACTCAATACATTTTGGTGACCAATGATAATTATCATTGCTGGTAGCGTCAGTTGGGTCCAAATCATGGAGGATGAGGAGAGGCTGTATCTCAGAAATTTTGTGGATGCTCAGAGCTTTTTTCTAAAATGCCATGTGTCAGAGCCAGTGTGGTAAGACTAATATCAGATATCTTTAGCTTGCAAGCTGACATTGCTTCTACTCTTCTTGTTTTCCTCTTGTTTTTTTTTAAGAAAAGATTTTATTTTTATTTATTTATTTGAGAGAGAGATAGAGAGAGAGGGGGCATTAGTAGGGGAAGGGCAGAGGGAGCGGGAAAAGCAGACTCCCAGCTGAACAGGGAGCCTGATTTTGGGTTCGATCCCAGGACCCTGGGATCATGACCTGAGCTGAAGGCAGAGGCTTAACCCACTGAGCCACCCAGGTGTCCCAATCTTCTTGTTTTGTAAGGATTGTCTCAGAACAGCCAGTGGAGGGTTAGTGAGTCGGTATTACTCAAGATAATATACTGAGTGTGTATTAGGCATCTTGGCTTGCTATAGCCAAGTACCACAGACTGGGCAGTTTAAACAAAAATGTTTATTTTTCATAGTTGTGGTGGCTGGGAAGCTTAAGATCAAGGTGCCAGCAGATCTGGCATCTGGTGAATTCTCTCTTCCTGGCTCGCACATAGCTGCCTTCTTGCTGACACCTCACAGAGAGAGAGAGACTCTGGTATCTCTTCCTCTTTTATAAGGGCACTAATCCAACTGTCGGGTCTTCCCCTCATGACCTCGTCTAAACCTAATTATTTCCCCAAAGTCCTACCATATAATATCCCACCGAGGGGTAGGACTACAACATATGAATTTGGTGGTGGGGGGAGGGCGCAAACATTCAGTCTGTAACAATGCCATTGTGGGTCGGGCGCCATTTTTCTTGCTGGAATACATTGAAGAAAAGGTACTCAGAGCTCCCCACTAAAAAGCGCAAACTATATTGCCAGGTAGAGCCATGGTGCTGATGGAAAACTCACTGACATATGTAAAGAAAGTTACATATGTACTTTAATACAGAGTTGGAAAGGAAGGAGGTTTGCTTTGTTGAAGTGGTCTACGTTGAGTTTACACTTATGCTGAATCCTGAATGACGAGAAGGAAGTGGCCATGAAATAACCCAGAGGAAGAGCATTGAGGGCAGAAGAAAGAACAACCATTACACAGATACTGAGGGCGCAGAGAAAGACGCAGGACTCGGAAGTTCAGTTCTTGGAGTGTTGTTTATTAATTTACCACATGTCTCTTTGACCAAGAAGCTAAATTCTGTGGCTCTGCAGATTAACCTTCACAAACCACACCACGCACCCTCCGCTCTGCTGGGATCCACTGAAGGCACCTGCCGCATGCCTCAGTGCCCTGGCAAGCAGTGTTCTCTCCAGAACACTCCTTTCTTACCTGTCTGTGAAGTTCAAAATCTTGTCCAAGGTTTAAATCCTTTGACAATTTTTTTTTTCTACATAGAGCTATGCTAGAAATTTTGGTGTAAAGTACTTGTAAAAGAAAGTCTCTGCTTCTGAAAGCATACAGTGTGGCTAGACAGACCCAAAGCGCTTAAGAACCGTTAGAGAACACTAAGGACACAGGGCTGAGAACGATGGGAGCTTGGACGAGGGGATCCTGACGTTTTTCCTCTCTTGCTTCTCTTCCTAATAGCAATGTAGCCTTTCTGGCTAATGTAGCCACAGTAATGCAGAATAGCATTCTTCAGAAAAGGAAACTGATATTATCCAAGATATATTTAAGTGTATAGTTTTCAGATTTTCTTAAACCGAACACAGGGTTCTCTAGGTGTCTTAAATAGTGCAGAACAAATAAATCTGTTATGTTTCACCATTTCACTATATGTCTGGAAGACCAGATGGAGAAAAAAATACTATGAAGTGCAGTTATCTTACTTCATGAACAAGCATTTGATGAGGCTTTTGGAAAACAACTACGACAAACAGAAATGCTATGTAAGGGATGTTAAATCGCTAGATCTCTCTGGAAACTATGAAAAGAAACCCAGTCTACACCATAGCGATGCCAAGGGGGTTGTTTGGGGGACTCTGACAGTCCTAGCTCTCGATTCTCAAATAAGCGTTTGACACAATGTGTTTACTACAGTAAATCAATCTCGCTTCAAGTCAAGTTTGAATCTTCAGAGCAGATAGCGCTGCCCTTAAACTCTATTCTTGTAGAAATCTGGGGCTGCCACTGAGTCTGCAGAGCATAAAACTTATGAAAGAGTTTGTCTCAGCAGAAAACTCCGCAGTTTTTACCGATGGAGAGGATTCAAAAAAATACTTACCTACCAAAGCAGGTTTTAATGGATAAATCTAGTTTTGTTCAGAAATGGATGATTCTTGAAAGTTTGCTTCCTGCATTGAAGTCGAATTTACTGCCATTTTCTTGTTTTTCTCTTAACCCCATATTTTGTGTAAGATCTTTATCTTGCCGAACAAGTTTTGCTGACCGCAGTGCTCTTTAGCAATACAATTTTCACAACAGAGGGACAATTCTTAAATTCCTGACCTTGTCCACATGAGCTTAGGAAATAGGTAGGGCCAGAGCTGTGGGTGTAGGGGAGGGATTTAGAACAATGTCATGTGTATGACTGATGGGACAGCCAACCCCCAGCCCTTTTCTTTGAGTCTCCCTAAATAATTCTATTCTTTCGTCAAAACATTAGTAAACAACGTAGGATAATTCAAAGTGAAGGACAAATGAAGGAGTTTACCTCATATCCAGCACAGAGGTGACTCGAAAAACTTTCTTAAACGTTTTAGTTTTCCTGAAGCACCTCTGAGGCCGCATCACTAGCTGGGAATCCTCTTTCCCTCTCAAATCACTGGCGACTCCCCCACTTCTCCCAGCACCTCACAGAGTTTAGTTTTTCCTCTCTCTGTTTACTGTATTATGGATAGCCTCTTTCTTCTATCCCAGGAACCCCAGGCACAGCCAGGAGATGTATGTGCTTATCCCACGTGGAGTGCACAAAAGCCTTTTTTCCATAAGGCTCTTCTCTCTGCAGAGACATTAAGCCAAGCCAGATGCTGAGATGGCTCTTGAGGAAAAGGCCATATGTAGGAAGAAATCTGGAGATTGAAACTTTTGCCAGACAGGCAGGCAGTGGGACTATAATGCTTACCTGAGTAGAAGTTATACCTGTTGGGCATCCAGAGCAATTGAGAACCTGATCTGGCAAAAGATTCCCTGTTTATTACTCTATCCAAACTCCATGTCATCATGCTGCATGCTTCGCATTTAAAACATTTTCATGTGAACCTTTGAGCTGAACACAAAGTTCCTAAGGAATGGAGTCAGAGTTTCTGCACCTCATTCAGAGTGATCAGTTTAGTTTCACTCCTGTTCATCAGGAAATTGGCAAAGCTGGAGCAGAGAGCAGAAGGGCGCCCAATTAGAAGGATAGACTTTATCCTTTTTCCACTTGTGACCTAACCTCCCAGTACCAAAGAAGAGAGTGTACGTGTTAAGTAATATTTCAAGAAAAAAATGAGAATGCATACTTCACTTGCTTTAAAACACTCTAAATTTGGCATTTTTTACATGACTTTCTTTTTTTTTTATTGTCCTGCTTTATTATTTATTGAATTACTTTTAACAATTTCCATTTATCTACTCTCTGTACTTTTTGGTACATTACTTAAATAGCTCTGAAATTATAACATATTGTGCTGAAAGAAAATGGCTATTTGAATTTGCACGTGTAATGAACATAAATTTCAAGGACAATAAATTGCCATAATCATTTGAAAACTCAGGAATATGGAAATTTAACAACAGGGACTTCTCTATGACATATGCACTGTTGTATTATACAGACATCTTAATGTTACCATCATTTTGGAGACGAAGCTATCTATAAGAATATAAGCATTTGCATGCATTTAGTATTTAGTATCTGTAAGCATATGACATTAATTTATAGGGAAAAAAGAATAGTTTAATCCACTTAAGAAACAGGCAAGGAAGGAAATACTAAGTAATGTGAGTAAGTAATGTGAGTCAGGTTACTAATTTCCTATTATCTTGATTAGGTTTTGTGTTCACAAATGTTCACATAATGACCTCTTAGAATTCCAGGTTATTAGAGAAATTTTATCTGACCTTTTTGTTTTATGTGAGCATTTCACAGTTAATTGAAGGAAATCAACACATGCTGGAATTCTGACAATTGCCATTTTCCTATTTTATCATAGGTTTTCTCTGAAAATCTTGATTATTAGATATGCCTAATAATGTCATATTGCCCATGACCTTGAAATCAGTTACAAGTTCCAGTGCTCAGAATTCACTATCAGCTAGAAGCTATGGAAATATATTTCCTCACTACTTCTTCAGGTTCCGCATTTTCTACCGGGAGAGATGTGCTCACCTAAGCGTCTACTTCACTAAAGGACAAGCAGCCATTCCAATTTCTGGAACTCTGTATGTTTTCCATATGTTCCCCGAGGTTGTGAATTGTTAGAACACGATGAGTGAGGCGGTGGCCAAATGATGACGGAAAACAAATCCTTATTAGTTGGCATATTTAACCATGATGGGATCTTTTGACTTCATGATCCAAGACAAGAGAAATAGTATTTCACTTACATGTTTCAGTAGATTTTCACAGCATGGTTGGTGGAAATATTAATTGACTTGAAAACAGCAGATAGGAGTAACACTCTCGACAGCATGATTTTCCGTCAGGTCACTGAACATGTGAAGTCTGGTAAAATCATTTTCAGATCAGAAATAAGGCATGCAAACTGATGCAGAGGTTTAGTACGATTTTGAGAGCGTAATGAACACATAAGCATTTTAAAGTCTCTTGAGCATTATATTTATTTACTGTGTGAACATTTCTATTAATTAATTGTCTTGACCAGAATGAGTCATTAAATTTTAAAGTATGATAAAGAGCTATCATTTCTTGAGTGTAGAAAGCACGTATACTAAACACATGACCTGCGTTGTCTTTAAAAAGTCAACCAAAAGACACAAAAATATTTACAGTGATTAGTGAAAGCCTTTGTTACAAAAAGCCTCGTGACTTATTTTCTTGGCAAATTGGACTTTGTAATAGTTTCTTATTGAGATACATGTAAATATTGTCAAATGTATAACTGGAAGTTTTACATATCTGCACATACCCATGGAAACACCCAAAGATCACTTTTCAGAAGTTCCCCTTATGTTCTTTCTTAGTTGCTGTTTATTTATTTATTTGAGAGAGAGGGAAAGAGAGAGAGGGTGGGAGGAAGGAAGAGGGAGGGGAAAGAATTTCAAGCAGACACCATGCCGAGTGTGGAGCCTGGTGAGGGGTTCCGTCCCATGACCCTGAGATTTTGCCCTGAGATGAAACCAAGAGCTAGACACTCAACTGACTGAGCCACCCAGGTGCCCCTCCACACCTCTTCTTTCAACCTTATGTTCTTCATTCCTTTGTCCATTGGCAATGCCTTAGAATTCTTTCATTTGGTTTCTCAGATCTTTAAATCTTCAACTGTGTAAAATCCATTTAACGTATGTCTATTTAATTCTTATTTCAGTAATTCTATTCAGAATTTTTGAGTACTCTACTATTTCTTCTTTGCTGCACATTGTTCTTTTATTATTATTTTTTAATGAATGTACTATCTTCTCAAATATCTATTAGTTTTTTCTGGTCTTCGTATTTCTTTTCTTTCTTATATCAATATTTTGTTGGTAATTTCTTTTTCCTATTTCAGATTTGTCTGTTGCATGTTGTTATTTCTCTTCAAATGTCTATTCATTCATGGTTATTTCTATTTGTAGGTGAGGATCTTGACAGATCAAAATTGTTGGCTAGAGTGTATTTTCTTTGTACAAGTGAGAATCTTTTCTCCAAGCAACAAATGTGAATGGGGGAAGGTAGTACTATCAGGTCGCACAGAGGAATATGTGCATGTGTGTTTATGTGTCTTGGTGCATCATTTGAAAGTGAAACTGTTTGGACTCCTTGTCTTGGGTGATGGCTATAAGCTACCTGGGAGGAGGACTCCCCCCCACCCCACTGGACTTTCTATATTATAGATATGCACCCACTGTCAGATTTTCTGATGGTAGAACCAGGAGTCAACTGCTCTGTTCTTCAACCAGTTACCTGGTGGACTTCTCACTGATCTTTCCTTTTCACAGTTCTCCTTTATTCATGAATGAGGATATTTTTGGATTCTGCTGTCAACATTCACTTTGAGGTGGTGCCCTTATTTTTTGGTTGGAAAACACTTTCATTGTTCCCTCGGCGCTCTTAGGTTTTCTTATTTGTCATCTGCCTTATATTTTCCAGATAGAAGACTATTCTGATCAATTGCTAATACCATCCCAGACTTTCAGCATTGTTAGAAATTTATTATCTGTGGTGCATCATTTTAATGGACTTAGGGGTTGAGAAAAGATAAATGCTTGCCTGGTTAGTCATCTTGAATCAGGTATATCTTGTGTGTTACTTCCAGCGTTCTACTCATTGTATAACCTCAGAGGGATTAAATAACATACCAGAATTTAGAGAGCTGTATATGGAGAAGTCTCACTGATTTCAAAATAAGAATTTTCCCCCCATAACTCTACCTTACTTGAAACTAATAGAGAACCAGATGCCCAATGGATCAGTTTGATATGCTATTTATTTAGGATTTAAAATTTTATTTATCTTCTCATTTCAGTAGTTTTGTTTTTAGTGCTGGGCTTATACTTGAGTAAAATATAATTGCAGATAATGGATCTGACAGCATGAGTGGATTAGTGTATTCAACAGTGGCTTGGTCATTAGAGGGAAAAAATACTAATTTAAAACTCCACATTCCATTCTTTAAGCCCATTTCTCATTATTGTAATAATATAAACAGTTCATTCCCATTAAATATGATTTAAAAATGTAACTCCATTTTGGGATAGAAGAAAGAAGGGAAGAAGATTATGTGTGCCCCTGCCGCCAAGTTTTCTGTTTAAAACTAAAAGGTTAAAGTATTATAAATAAGGCTCATATATTGTTAAAATGTTGAAAGTATATGCAAAGTTGTTTATGCAGAATAATACCATTTTTGACTAATACTTTTTCTTTTTAAAATTACAGCAGTTGGAATGCTAATTGGTAGTTTTATTAAAGCCTTGAATATTCCTCCCATTTTTCTTTGAGCAGAGGACCCCATAAGTGAAAAAACTGATCACACCAAATATGTTTGTTTTATTATAGTAATTTAAATAATAAAATTTTAATTTTATTTGTTAGAATATTGAAATTATACTAGACATTCATTACCTGGTGCACTAATGTAATTAAAAACAAAAAGAGCAACGTTTCCTAACTTAATTGCACTCAAACAAAGAAAGGAGAAGCAAATAGGTTTTCACTAGTAAAGCTGAACTCCGTGCTTTCAAAGCACATGGATTATAGGAGGGCAATGTCACTGTAGTAGATTGGAGCTTTGTTAGGTCATATTTTTCATAATGTCAGTTACTGGTGATCACTGATGGTGGCAGTAATTATGGTGGAGGCATTATTCGACAATGAGATGTGAACACTGAGGACTCCAGCTTTTTTCCTTGTGCTAAACCTGGACTTGGAGTCAGGTCTTTTTTTTTTTTTCCTGTGAATTTGATGTGAGGACATTATTGAAAAGGACATTTTTCTACAATAATTTGCACAGTTATTAATAAAACATCTCCTATTACACAATAATTGAATACATTTAATTAAAGATGATGCAATGACAATAATAGAAAAAGACTTTTCCCTGATGAGTCAAATATGAGTGGTGGTAATCAGTCTGGATTGTGCCAAAAAGGAAATAATTCCAGGAGATGAGCTCGATGGCCCTTCTTTAGTAACTCTATGTTTCCTTATATAATGAAATTTTAGTAGGAAATGCTAAGTTATGCATCCTCCTCTTAATAAACAGTGACAGTAACTCAATATGTCATAATCTTTTCCATCGTCTGACAGGTCTTGCTGTAGATCAGCTAGTCCCTGACTTCCTTTTATCTTTTTCTTGGTTCTTCTAGACAAACTCTGAAAACATGTCTTTCTGTATCCCAAACACCCAACTATTGACTCTCCAGCTCTCTCCCTAAAAGAAATTGTTTTCACTCAATGGTCAAGAAAGTGCATCTAGGAACAATTAATGAGCACACATTATTAAATTATCTGCTCCTAATGATTATCCTATTAGCTATAAAAGATTGTGATAATTATAAGCAGAGCAGATATATAAGCTCATGACAATTGTGTGGATTTAAATTTTCACTTGTGGTCTCTCTCATAAAAGAATTCCAAATGATGATTGAGTGCGTTTCATTTGCTATATTACCAGCATTTAGCAACTGTTTTGCATAGATATTGAGGAATCAAAATTGACTCACAGTTCAGGAAGGTCGACTTTTCCAAAGCACACAGTGATGACCCGTATAATGAATTCTTGGAGATTTGATGTTAAATGGACATTGCTATTAACTCTGAAGCAAAGAAGATGAACTTAGAAAAGGAGGAAAATTCTGTGTTGGGAAATAAAAAGGGCTAGAAAAGAATAGACACTCTAAGAAGATAATTTTTAATACTATAAAATTATTTACATTTAACTTTCTCTTTTTTCCCCATTGTACACTCCCATGACAACCTACACAAACCACTGCAGAACCCCAATGCATGTAATAGACACTCCTTGTCCAATCCTGAGGAGGGACACAATCCCTTACCTAGTAAGGAAGCATCGTTCTATGAGATGTGGCGGTGCCCTATTAGTGGGTGAAAAACATCTGACTCCTCTCCTGATTATGCTAGCCACAGAACAGCCAGTGTTTCTTTTATTTCATGGCTCTTAAGAGTTTTTAGGAGGTATGGTCTTCAAATATATTGAACAATACTAATTGGACAGAAAATGCTTCTAAAGCTTTTGCAGTTGCTAAGAATATTTTCTTGTGCTTTCACAGTGACATCGTACTTGTTTGTGTGCACCTGGGAGCTCATAGGACTCAGGTCTCAATTTTGCCAGTGCCACAGGTCAGCTTTGGCCTGGGACCACAGGTGCTCCCAAAGAGGAATTTGGTGGTAGAAATGTGTGAAGGGCAGCATGGGTCCGTGAATATCCACAATATGTTGGGGTTGTCTTAGTCAAGTCTGGGTGGAGAGAGGAAGGCGTATTGCCTCCGTATTGACTTGGGGGGATTGTTCCCATTTGTCAAACATGAACAGATCCATTGAAGGTTAGTCTGGCTGAAGGTGAAGAGAACTGGACTTGAGAAATCTGGCCTCACTTTTCACCAAATTACTTAACATTTGAGCCTCAGTTTTATCCTCTTAGATGTCTCACTTCAAAGTTGCAGGATATTAAAATGCCATAATTTATAGTATAAAGTGATTCAAAGAGAACATGATAAAAAATAATAATCTTACTTTCTTATATGGGAAACTTAGAGAGCTATCATACTGTTAACTCTGAAAACAAGCTTTTAGGGGTTTCTATCATCTACTCTCCCACACCCCGGTCCCTTTTCTGGCCCAGTGGGAAGGACTGGTGGTAAGTCTGAGCCCTCTCCTTCCTTCAGTGTCTTCCTTTGCTAATACTCAGATTAGGCATGACCTACAGAAAAAATTCACCTGAGATGTCACCAGGCCACTATCAGTGGCAAAAAACTGTCACTACTGCAGTATTTACTTTTTTCAGTTCAAGTTTTTTTCTTAAAAAAATTTTAAGAAGACTTCTATTTGTTTTTTTTGAAAGGGGGAGCAAGAGAGAGAGAGAGCAGGGAAAGGGGCTGAGGGAGAGGGAGAAGCAGACTCCCCACTGAGCAGGGACCCCCCCCCCCCCCGCCGATGTGGAGCTCAATCCCAGGACCCCAAGGTCATGACCTGAATCGAAGGCAGACGCTTAACCTACGGAGCCACCCAAGTGCCCCTGCAGTAATGGTTTCACTTAAAATTAGAAACTCTTTTGAATTTTGAAACACAACTAAGAAATTTCTGTTCGGTATGGTTCTTCTTTAAAACTTCTTGGGCTCTTTCCACAGAAATATGGAAAATTTGGAGAAATTATGCTTAATAGAATAGCATTTTATAAACTCTTATAAGTATTTCCTATTTTCTGAGTCAAAATTAACTCTAGTTCTTTCTCCATATGTTCCTGCAAGATAAAGCTTCTAGCCAATACTTTGGTGGGGACAGTTCAGCAAAGAACAACAGGTTCAATGATCGAGATTCTGTAATGGCTGCTTTCTAGAAGAGAAGCAAGATTCCCTTTCTTTTATATGCTATTAACTCATGCTGATGGCTTGTGACCAGTGTGAATTCCTCAGGCACCTTCTTGGCCATCCACCTTCAGGCACAAGTCACTGTGATTTGATCAACCAGAGAGCTTGATCAGGGATATCTTGTAACATAACAACTTCTAATGGAAAGAATATACAACATAATTGGGAATCTGCCCTGGCAGATGGCCCAGGGCATCAGCTTTCAATATTGCTCTTCTAAGCTTGTAGAGAAGCATGTAGTTGAGTGCACTGAACTAATCAAGACCCAAGAGCAGCATATGTGCTGTCATAATTAACTGGAAAAAGGTAGTACACTATTTCAAACCTTCACATATGCTAGAAAGCTTTGCTTCTCATGGTGTGGTTCTTAGATCACTATCCTCTGAGGGCTTGTTGTAAATGCAGACTCTCAGGCCCAACCTCAGATATACTGAATTAAAACCTGCATTTTAATAAGGTCCCCTAATGATTTGTATGAACATTGAAGTTTGAAAATCACCATTCTAAATTTGTGGCACTCGATAACGTAAATGTTGGTTTCTAGCCTTCCTTAATTATGTCGTTTTGATATATTTTTCTGTTTTCTTTCTTAGCTTGATTTTTATTTTCTATAGAGATGGATCTATAGACCTCTAGTATCTAGCTCTCTCCTTTCATTTGATGTTAAAGCTTTTTGTCTCCTAGAAGCCTTCTTTATCAAGGTTTTCAGAACATTCTAGTCACATTACACCAGACTCTGGATCAGCTCTTCAAGAGAGATCTTGGCATTTAGAAAAATCAAAGTAACTAGCATCCACTATCTTGACGTTCTACCAATCCACTTCAACTTGACCTCTGCAGTTTAGACAAATGGGGGGATCCAGTATAGGTCTTTGCACAGGTCTTGCACATTTGAAGAGATGTGTGCTGATCAGGAAAAATTAAAATGTATGTCACATGTTTTATTGTTCATATTGGCAACTATAGTTGAGTTGTATCTGATTAAACTACATGTATTGCCTTGTGTTTTAATGCATACAGTCAAATAGAAGCCAGGAGATCGGGAAGAATTTCCTAATGTATTCCAGCATACAGCTTTTGATAGAGTCAGGGAGAACTAGCATATGGAATATCAACAGTTTTGACTTTTGAGATTCCTTGACACTTGAGGAAAGAACGAGAGCTAGAGAAGGAAGGAGCCATGGGGGTGCTGGAGCTGATATTTTTCTTTCTTGAGTAGAATGTGGGCTGCTTGAAAGGGGAGAAGTGCTGTATAGAGATGGAGTCCCTGTGACCTAATGGGAAGGAATCTCAGAGAAATCAATGACTTAATGCATCAGAATGAGTGGCCTTTTGTTAATGCAGTATAGCTTGGGCACTGCTGATTGTGGTGGTTGGAAGAAATGTGGCATAATTGGGGTGGTTACGTATTTTTAAAGACTGAAAAAAAATTAATTCTGAACAGTACACGATACTCCATGTTGAGGGTACATTTGCTTGCTGTCTAGAAAGACAGTGATGTTCAGTGTTTTATTTAAGGTATTTCCACTAGCATAGAAATAAAAGGATAAACAAAACTCCATTAAGGGAAATTTTCCAGTTCAGAAGGTGCTCCTGCATATCCCTGACATCCCTACCAGTCCCCATCAGAGAGCATCAGCTATTTGCTTGTGATGGCAATTGCGTGTTGGCAAGCCTTTTCAAAGCATGAGAGATTTTAATTACCTTGAGGGATAATGTTGAAACTGTCACTGGTCAAATGTCTTTTCTAATGCTTTTGGAGGATATGGAACAAAGTATGAACACAAGTCCAGAAAAAACTTTTTCATCCCCTGTGTTTGATTCCTGGGGCTGCTGTAACAAATTGTCCAGAACTTGGTGGTGTAAAACAGCTGAAACGTACACTTTCACAGTTGTAGAGGCCAGAAGCCAGAAGTCAAGGTGTCATCAGGACCATGTTTCCCACTGAGGCTCTAGGAGAGAATTGATTCATTTTCTCTTCTAGTTTCTGGTGGGTAACTTAGCTTCCCTGGGCTTCCAACTGCATCATGCAGTCTCTGTCTCTGACCACCTTGTCTTCTGCTCTTCTCTGTCTGTGTTAAAACTCCTCCTACCTTTCTGTCATAGGATGCATGTGATGACATTTAGGGCCCACCTGTATAACCCAGGATAGACTCTTCCTTTCAAGAGGAATGGTTAAGAAATATCCACTGCTTAGCTATAAAAGGTACTATTCAAAGGTTCCATAGTTTAGGAAGAGGATATATTTCTTCGGGGGGGGGGGGCATTATTTAACCCATTATACCCTCCCTACCCACCACTGGTTCTGTCTTCAAAAACCTTAGATAATTGCAAACATCTTGGATGATTCATGTTACTGTGAGTGGAGAGTCAAATATCAGTCTTATAAACCCAAACCTCTCACATTTTTGACACAAGGTTTGTGTCCTGGCACTCAGATCCTTTGTCAGACAAGGAAGAGCCAGGATCATCTTATGGCTGGGGTGGAGATATGTGGTCCTGTCTTAGGGGCCTGTGAAAATCTACCATTCTGGAAAACCTAGGACCCTGTGTTTTACATATATTGACATCCACGTGGATAATGTCATGTGGAGCTGTACAAGAATCTTGGGGAAGGAGTCTAGCCACTGTCTGATATTCAGCTTGGTGTGTTATTTATAAAATTAATGTATATCACTAAAGCGGTATATCATGCATAACTTGAAGGACTTTGTTTGGGGCTTCCTTCTAAGTGAGGTCTAAAAACCCCCTCATATATGTCCTTCGCTGAATTGGATATTATGGGCAGAGTGAGTGGCTTCCTTAGTGGGTTATATTTTACATATTGACCAGGGATGGGTTAAGTATCAGAGATGTACATGTTCTGACTCAGAGATCCCTCCATGTGCACTCCCACCATGTCTAGTAGAGAGGTATATGCCACAGGTTAGCAGAAGTGGTGCCTCTGGGAAAAGAGAAAGCGGGCGGCAGGGAGCTTTGGGCTATCCCTGAATTGTCATCATAGCGTTCATGACTCCTATTTCTTCACTCTCGTTGCTATCCCCAGAGGAGGGGAGAGAGAATGAAGACAGGGAATGCAGAGCCCTGTGGGATGATCTGCAGCTGTGGCTGTTTGTGGAGGGCAAAAAGGACCCCCAATAATGGTAGGGATCCAGGTGTTTTCCAACCTCAGGAGAGTCTCTGTAAATGGTTGGAAGTGTCTCAAGTTAATAGTGACCTGTGTGTGGTATTGCTGTGGATGTAGGTTTTCTTGTCTTAGACAAAATTCGGTGGGTGCTACATTAGACTTGGGGCTTTCAAAGAAGGTATGGAGGCCAGAGAAAATGAGAAGTAAGTTTTTCTTCTAACCTAAGAAGGTAAATAAAAGAAATTCAAGCAAAATATATTACCTGTACTTAACACATTCATCCACATTTATTGTTCTCCAAATCAATCTCCTTAAGAATGACTCACCCACGTTCTACTTCTTTCTCTAAAAGTAGACATTCAGAATATGAACGTTGCTGGCAATAGTCCCCTTTACGTGTTATGTCAGAGAATTTCCCATCTAGATAGAAAGCATCACTGTGAGCATTCTGGGAAAACTTCTCAGTTACATACAATTTGCTCAGATCCAGATTTATAAATTTCCTGATCAGATCTATTCTAAACAAAGGAGAAAGTTGGAAAGTAAGTTGCTATAGGAAATCATTTCATTTGACAAAAATCATCAAAGTGTCTGAGAGATTTGACAGAATTATTGAATTTTGAGAGTTTCTTTAAAAAATTTATTTATTTGATAGCGAGAGAAAGAGAGAGTGTGCAAGTAGGGGGAGGGGGAGGGGGAGAGGGAGAAGCAGGCTCCTCGCTGAGCAGGGATCCTGATGCCAGGCTTGATCGCATGATCCCAGGATCATGATCTGAGCTGAAGGCAGACACTTAACAACTGAGCCACCCAGGTGCCCCTAAATTTTGAGGGGTTAAATGATTATCTAATAGATGAACTAAGTACCTGCTTGTGCCATGAGCAAAGTGAAAACAACAAAACAATTTAGGAAAAAAGAAACGGTTAAGTGAGGGCAGAGATGTCAGTGGTGACGGTAGGCATCCTTCGCTTCCTCCTGACAGTGATTCTCATGACTGGATGAGCTGCCACTCATTCAATGGATCTGGTCAGCGGTGGATAGTCACCTAAAGGAGAGAAGGAGGTCTGACAGCACATGGAAGTGGAGACCCAATAACTCTCCATTTTTGAAGAGTTTCCAAAGAGGAATGAATATCCCCTAAAAATGGACAACTCTTGGGCTCTGTTCGGTAAGCATCTGACTTTGGCTCAGGTCATGACCCTGCAGTTCCAGAACCAAGTCCCACATCGGATTCCCTGCTCAGCAGGGAATCTGTTTCTCTCTCTGACCTCTCCCCTTTCATGCTCTCTCTCTCTCTCTCATTCTCAAAAAAAAAAAAAAAAAAAAAAAAAAGACAGCTCTTTCCAAAGGGCACAAATTATCCTGCCCAGTATGAAACTGACAAAATGCCTGAGAAGATGCTCCCCGTGTAGGTAGGTAGTTCCCAGTATGTAAATTGCCACAGTACACCCAAGGCTGGGCACTCTTCATTTAAAATGGATCTGGAGTAATTGTATAAAATACACTCTTTTTTATGCACAGCTTAGATAAGCAAGGAAGTGAGTCAGAGTTCATTAGAAGCAATGCTAACAACAATAACAAATAATTCTTATTTTTGAAAAAAGGAATTAATTAATAAGATAAACAATAGCTTACATTACTGAAGGAAAATTAAGAAAAAACAGGCCAGAGAAAAATCAAGAACCAGGTAGCTCCAGGAATCATAGGATGAGAAATTGATGAATAATTTTTTCAGGGTTTTGCCATTAAAATACATCAAATTCTTCTGTTCTCTGGCTACGTGACATTCTGTTTAAGCTATAGGTACTCAAGCTCTTCCATGTCTGATTGTCCCAGCTGGTAAGGTAAGGGTGCTGCTTGTCCTGGAGAGGGCAGAGTACTTTACTGAGACGTCTTTTATAACAGGAGGGGACTCTGTCCTCAAGGGTGAAAGCAATGTGATGTTGGCACTATGTGAGCTAATGCTCAAAGGGAAAAGCAACAGATATGCCCTGTAGCCCAGAACTACACTTTCTTTTTCCAGTCTTGTCACCAACCCTCTAGTCATGTTGCTTCATCCACTAATCTTTAGAGAGCATCAGAGCGGAGAATTTACCCCATAGCAATAAACTTCTGCTTGGTGTTAGCATTTTCCTCAGAACCAACTCTGAATTAAGATCATCAGTTTTCACTCCTTGCCAGGTCATGGGGAGTCCTAGCCAGCAGGCCACAAGTGGCGTGGAAGGTGAGATGATGGTGCGTCTAGATACCGACACTGGGTGAGAACCACCTGCTCTGGCCCATCATTGGGCCTTCAGGGCCTGTGTGGTCCTGTCCTATGTGTACTCAGACTGCCCAGCCTAGTGACGAAGTAGAACAGGCAGCACTTAGTTCATGAACAGCCCTGATTACCGTTACCGAGTGACCTCACGCCAGTGTTGAGTATCTTTCAGACCCTAGGAGGGAGTCAGGAACCCTGTCCCAGGGGGGTGAAGTACTTTCAAAGGGAATATTGTTTAATTCTAAAATTTTGGAGGTCTGCTCTGTTTCTTTTCTTGGAGCTTAATACTAATCCCATAAAAAAATTCCAATCCACATAGACATTTTGAGCACTGTAATATTTGTTGTATCAATGCAGTGTTCCCACCCATGCCAGAAATGGGTCAGAGCAGACCACCCAAATGTGATTTGTATTGCCTCCAAAATTCTGAATATGCTCGGTCTTTTTTTTTTTTTTTTTAGGGGTTAGAGGTGAAAGTTGTTTTGATTTGTCTTTTGTGGAAATTTTCCTGAAGCAGATTGTGTTAGTTTTCCATTGTTGCTACAATATGTTGCCACAATTTTAGAGGCTTAATAAAACACGAATATATTATTTTATGGTTCTGTGGGTCAGAAGGCCAACACAGACCTCACTGCGCTAAAACCCAGGGGTTGGCAAGGATGTGCTCTTTTCTGGAAACTCCAGGGAGAATGTGTTGCCTTGCCCTTTCTGGCTCCTGAAGTCTACCTTCATTCAGTGGCTCACGATGCCCTTTCTCCATATTCAAAACAGGTTAACACCACATCTCTCTGTCCTTTTTTCCATTATTACCAACTCTCACTCTTTTTAACTGAGCCAGAAGTTCTCTACTTTAAGGATCCTTGTGATTACATTGAACCTGCTAGGATATCCTGGATAATATCTTTATCTGAAGGTTCATATCCTTAATCACATCTGCAAAGCTCCTCCTGCCATGTAAAATAACATATTTGCAGGTTCCAGGGATTGGAGTGTAGATATCTTTGGGGGAGGGGACATTATTCTGCCTACCACAGCGATTAATCCTCATAGGGTGTCTCGAAGATATAACCTAATAGATCCAGATGCCAGATACCAGAAGCTTCCTAGTTCCTGTTTATTCTGAAAGCTATTGTTCAGTCATTCCTTCAGTTTTGTGAATCACCATCTACTATCCAACAAATTTCTTCTTCTTTTTTTTTTTCACCTTAAATTAATCAGACTTAGTTTTATTTGCCTACGTAAGAAATTTATATGACAAGGTGGGAAGGGATATTGAGCTTGAAGAAAAAAAAGAATAACAACTCTCCATAAGGATAAATTGGTCAAGTTTATAATGCAGCCCCGAGCAGAGAAGGAGAGGTGATTCCTGGTGGATGAGCGTTATGCAGTAATGGAAGGAGACCGGATTAAGCCTAGATAGGAGTTAACGCCCTTTGACTTACTGGGCCGGCGTGGGGAGTGGGACAATGATCAGAAACTGAAACCAAGCAGGGGTACAGCATACTCAATTTGGTCCATGTGGGGAACAGATAGGCAAGGAACATCTCCCAGAAACGTGAACCCCATGGCAGCTTCCTGTAAAAATGGAAGTTATAGATTTGTTTGATACAAAATAAGATTGTCCTAGAAATGGAAAGGTAAGAGGGCAGAACAAGATCTCTAGGAAAACAAAAGCTAATGGAAAACAAATAAGTACATTTCAGACACGTATTTAGGCTTGACAACATTCTGTGATTGGACTACAGCGGGATTGGTTTGCATGGTGGTGGTAGGTCAAACGTCTGGTTATGCTACATATATACATACATATATATATGTATGTATTTATGTATACATATACATATGTATTGCATTGCAACTGAAAATTTAGATATTGTTTCAAAATATACTAGTGTCTGGGGTGAGAGTTCTTAGTATACTGACCAGATAGTTTCTCAGGGTCTCAGGAAAGGGTTGGGTGGATGGCTTGCAAAGGACTGAGATAAAAAGAAAAAATAAAAGATAAACGAGATAAGTTAGAGAACAAAGGCTTTTGAAGACCTTACATACCCTAGCACCTGGGTAGGCGCTTTTCACAGAGCAGTTAATGAGACTGATCTCCATAAGTACGTAGTTTATTTTAGGAGCATCTTTTCCTACATAGGCACATAATTTTGGGTGGCAGAACGATTCATTCTGTGCTCATTGAAATGATTTGCTATAGATATTCCTTTTCCTAAGTTGGTGATTTCACCTTATTTTAATTGCCAATCTTCTCTGGCTATGTTATTAACTCTCTGCTCAATTTGGGGTAGATCCCTTTACTTTTTTAGGTTTTGTTTTTCACATCTGTAAACATAAAAGGCTATTAGGTGGACTCCACAATTCATTCACTCAATAAATATTCATCACGCCTCATCGGTAGGGGTGCAACGATAAAAACACATCCTCATCCTCACAAGCCAGACAAATAGGAATTTAATTTTAAAAAAGTGTGATTAGTTTCTGCATACAGACATTCAGAGGGAACCAAGGAGGTGTTGGGGGCACAGAGCTGAGCAATGGGCAGGACAGGCAAAGAGAGTCTGCCCTTGAAGTTCTTCTGTATGTGTGGTATCGTATCTGAGTCTGGCGATTCAGGAGGGAGTTGGGCAAAGCCAGCCTCATATCCGAAAGCCCAGGGGGTCCCTGGGGGCATGACACCATCTAGCAAGAGTAAATGCGTGTTGGCTGCTGCAGCCCAATAGCCAGATACTGGCTGTTGCTGCCGGATGAGATCTTGACAACAGCCTAGGAAAGCTGTTCAGCTACACATACCTCCTCTTCAAAAACAGCCGATGCGAGCCTTCTCAAGTTCTGACCTGTGGAAGGCTCCAGAGCCCACAAATCTATAAATAGGTATGCCCACGACCTCACGTCCTTCTGGTCTTGTTCAAAGGTTGACTCTCTTTTTTTTTTTTTTTTAAGATTTTATTTATTGATTCATTTATTTATTTATTTGACAGAGATCACAAGTAGGCAGAGGCAGGCAGAGAGAGAGAGAGGAAGGGAAGCAGGCTCCCTGCTGAGCAGAGAGCCCGATGCGGGGCTCGATCTCAGGACCCTGGGATGATGACCTGAGCCGAAGGCAGAGGCTTTAACCCACTGAGCCACCCAGGCGCCCAAAGGTTGACTCTTTATGGAGGCCTCTGTTACTTGCTCATTTAATTATCTCTTCAGCTTAAAGTTAAAATTGCTACCCTGCCTTCCCGACATTACCAATCTCTCTTATTCTGCGCTTTTCCTTTTTACAAAGGACTTACGCATTCTCAAAGTGTTATATAGTTTACTTGTTTATCATGTTCACTGTTCACTAAGTATTTCTCATGCTAGAATGAAAACGCCATAAAGATAGAAATTTCTTCAATTTTTCTTCTTTTTTTCTTATTTACACTAAGCAGTAACTGGCACATAGCACGTGCTCAGTAAATATTTATTGAGTGAACGAACCACCGAGGAGTTTAAACTTAAAGGCCATGTGGTGTTTAAAGAATGGACACATGAGAATATCAGAGGCAGAGGCATGGAGGTGGGTGAGCACACATCGAAACAGAGGCTATGACTCACCAGGGTAGTGGCACCCAAATCCATGTTGTGACGGGTAAGAAAGAATCTAAATAAAACTTGAATATCAGGCTTCTCGTAAGACTTTGCAGAATTATGTGCTTACTACGAACTTTCAAATATCAGTGCCAAGGTGAGACCCTTCCAGAATTCTGAATATACTATAACCTTCTGGCTGTGTTAGGTCAAAAGGAAATAGACGTAAACGAGAAGATGAAAATGTGACCCGGGTGATGCTACCAAACCAAAATGAAGTGTTTAGGAAAAAAGGAAAGCACATATAGACATATAACATCATTTTAGAGAAAAATGAAAGTGAAACAAAAGCTGAAAAAAAGGCCATCATTGAACAAAGGGAAAAAGAAGAGGTTTTAAGGCACGCAGGCTTTGATGGACAGTGGAACAGGAAATGAGAAATCCAGTGAAAAGGTTGGAATATGTCTGACATTAACAGCACCACAGAACCTACAAGGCAAATTTGATTAAAAATATTTTGAAAGCCTTTTTTATTCTGTTTTGTCCATTTTCCCCCCCATTATACTCACTGGGAAAAAAATGTCACTTTTCTTGTTCTGTGTGTTCTTGGAATTATAAAGCCCTGGGGTGAACAGAGCTCATTCTGCCCTTTCTTATTTGTTCAGTGCCATGCAGACGCCAAATTGACAATAAGCACAGAAGATCCTCTCGCTAATTATAGATATGATGTCAGCTGGAAAGAGCGGGAATAATGACCCAGTAGATTGGTTACCAACCTGGAATTCGTAAATGGGTCAATGATCTTCTGAAATTTAATGGAACCTTTTGTGAATATGTATATACATTTTTCTGAAGAAAAGACCCACACTTTTCATCATTTTAAAAGAATCTATGATAGCACAAGGTGTTCCTGATTACTAGTTGCATGTATAGTTCTAGTACACAGTTAGTCATCTATGCCTGGGACTGAGGGTTTTCCCCGGAAGCGGGCTTTTCAGTATTTAATTGATTAACTATCTATTTATTTAATTAATTAATTTTAAAGATTTTATTTATTTGACAGCGAGAAAAAGAGAGCAAGCACAAGCAGGGGGAGTGGGAGAGGGAGAAAGAAGGAGCAGGTTTCCTGATGAGCAGAGAGTCTGATTCAATTTGGGGCTTGATCCCAGGACCCTGGGATCGTGATCTGAGACACGGGGCACTCCAGACTTTGTTTCAAATCGAGGCACCATCCCAGGTAAACTGGCTCAGGTTGGTCCCCCTAATGACTAGTGTAATCCTATATATACATATATGTATGTATACACGGAAACAAACCCAGAAGAGTGACACCAATTTCCAGAGATTCCAAATTTGCTGGAAAAGCTGAGGCCTCGAAGTTCCTGCTTTTTCCATGTGCACAGGTAATTCTTAGGTTACAATCTTCGCTCTCTATAGTAATTCCATTGCTTCCCCTAAACTATTGACTATGAAGTAGTTACACAGGCAAAAATATAAGTTTTACATTTGTCCACATAATTTCCCCCTTTAGAACTTATGTTTTCCATGTAAATATAGAAATATAAGTATTTAGAAGGAAATTTGGTACAAAGGAGCAGACATGGAAAAATATGGCTCGAAAAGAAAGTTTTAGCGAGGTTCTACCCTGTTTATTTTTTCAAATTCAGCCTCCTAAATGCTGGATCACGGCAAGGTTGAGCACATGAACTAGATCATGTGATCTAGATCGATCACATGAACTAGAAAGACATATTCTGTACTTTGCTATTAAAAGAGAGTAAGATGCCTCCTTTGCCTGGATTTTATTGCAGGAACTAATTTTCAACTATAATGTGACTTTTTGAGTAAGTTTGAGCACCGTGTAATTTATTGTTGCTGATAGACTCATCTACAATGGCATCCTTTAAATCATATTTAATGGGATATAGTCTACGTTTTTCAACATGTGGCTTTTTTTATTCACAGAGAGGCTGTATCATGATAAATATTATCTTAGAGTAGTAGTTGGGTTGTTAGGCTGACACGCATGTGACAGTACTGAGGTTTCAATTATCCACTTGCATCAATCAATCTTTTAGTTTTCAACACTGTTGCCTGCAGTAATGTCACAGCTCTTCTGTCAGACAGAAGAACTTTGCGGGAAACGTTATTCATTACAGCTGCAAATCTGTCACCAGGCCTGGCATGGCTTGTTAATGACAACATTTATTTCAAAGGGCCATGTTTCGCTTTGTTGCAGGAGAGTTGACTTTGTGATCGTAAAGTATAATGAAATGCCAAAAAGATGAAGTGAACAAAGTTTTCCAAAAATATACTAAAATGATCCAAATCTGTTTTTTAAAAAGAGAAGAATACATTTGCATTCATATTTTTATGCCCTTCCTCGTAGTTGTAAATGAGCACCCTTGGAAACAGGAAGGCTGTGTTTGGGTGGCTGCAGAAAGATCCAAAGATTGTTCTCCTGGGTTAAGATAAGATTTCCGGTTAACACAGGTTAATTGGCCAGGCTGGGGTGAAACATAGAAAATGGCTAGTAACATCGCACTTCTTCTGAAAAACCTTTCACGAAAGGTGTCCAAGGACAAATAACAGTGTGTAATGATTCATGAAAACTAATTCTTACTCATTTATGTATAGTATTTTTAAAAATTGCAAGATACAAAACAAATTGAAGGTTGCTGGGGGGCGGGGTGGGGAGAGGTTGGGGAGAGGATGGTGGGATTATGGACATTGGGGAGGGTATGTGCTATGGTTGAGTGCTATGAAGTGTGTAAACCTGGCGATTCACAGACCTGTACCCCTGGGGCTAATAATACATTATATGTTAATTTAAATAAATAAATACAAACAAACAAAATTAAAAAAAATAAAAATTTTGAGATAAAAACAGATATGGGTTACCAGGCGAGGGTCAGAAATAATGGAGGGATATAACTCAATTCAGACTGATAAAGTTAATTTCTGGTGTTCCTAACGGCTAGACCGATGAGGAAGTTGCTTTGGAGTAAAAATAGCACTGTGAGTCATAAAATTTCTGTTTAGCAGGTAGAGTCAAAAAAAAAAAAAAAAAGCTATAGTTTTTTGCATCTCCTTCTATCCAGAGAGGGGAGGTGGAATTTTTTCTCCACTCCTGGAATCTGAACAGGTTTTGTCACTTGTTTGGACCAACAGAATGGGAGAAGCCACACGGAGCTGGCTTGGTGTGGGCCTCAGGAGGCCTTGCACACGTCCTCTTTTTCTCTTGGAGCCCAGCCACGTACATAGGCTGTCCTGCTGGGGAGGCCGTGCGGATCTGAGATAAGCCGTTGTGCCAGGTGAGTGATCTTAAATTAGCCCACTCCCATCACTCTGGCAACTGACCCGGGAACCGTGAGTGAACCCAGCTGAGCTCACCAGTCAGACCACAACCCGCAGACTCATGGATTAGATACACGGAGCTTGTTGCAAGCCACCGAGTTCGGGGTGCCTTACTGTTCCGTTTCTTTATCTGGAAGGTGAGAGCATTGAACCAAATGATCTTTCAGTTTGTTTCCAGACCTATCTCTTTTGTGAATCATGTGAACCAAGGCAAAGAGACTGTACAAGAAGATTAAGATTGTAGGTCTGCTGCAAAAACTTCGCAATATCTTTTTAAGAAGTATCTACATGCATCCACATGCTGTTATCTATTTCATCCACGTTTCAGCTGATTTATTTCCCTGCATACACCTCTTCGTGTCACCTGTTTTCTAAAAATCTTTACTGATTTCCCTCCACTTGTAGCATAAATTCTAGGCAAGTTAGCAGGTGAATTTTGGTTTCTTCTAGTGTTATTGAGATATAATCGACAAATAACATTGTATACATTGAAGGTATACAACATAATGATTTGGTCTAGGTACATACTGCAACACGGGGGAGTCTTTGTGTTCCCCCCAAATTCAAAATCATATGTTGGAACCCTCTTCTCCTATGTGATGCTATCAAGAGGTAGGGCCTTTGGGAGGTAATTTGGGTTTGATGAGGTCGTGAGGGTGGAGCTCTTGTAAGTGGGGTTAGGGCTCTTATAAGAGATGCAGAAGAGCTTGCTTTCCCGCTTTCCCTCTCTGCTCTCCAATATGTAAGAATAATCGCTTCTCGGCCTTTTGGCTAAGATCAAGGGCAATATGTAAGAATACAACAAGACTGCAGACATTTGCAATCCGGAAGACATTGAAACCAGAACCCAACCACACTGGCATCCCAAACTTGGACTTCCAGCCTCCAGAGTTACGAAGAAAGAACCTCTGCTGTTTATAATTCCCCCAGTCTATGGTCCTTTGTTACAATAGCCCAACCTGCCTAAGACATCAGGACATACAGACCACCAGGGTACTTGTCCCTTTCTGAATATGCCAAGTGGTCATCCCTTATTTGTAATTCCCGTTTACATCTCTGGGTATATCCTTCTCTCCCTTCTTCAGCGGTGAACAATTACTCATTCTTCAAAGATCACTTTGAAATGTCTTCTCTATGAAATCTCTCCTAAAGTCTCCAAGCAGGAGATGTTTGTTATATCAACACCCGGTTACGGCTTCTACTGCATTGGATTGTGATTTTGTGTTTTGCTTATAAGGTTGTGTCTACTCTTAGATTATGCAGTTGTGGAAAACTTCGGATATTTAGGGAAGAAAAATAATTACCACCTACACTGTTTAGCATGAAGACATACATCTTAATAATCAAATGGAAGAAAAGAGAAGGAATAATTAATTTACCTTTTAGATACAATCCAATTTTGTTAGTGTAGATAAAATTCATTTATCTCTTTTCTCAATGATCTCATTGGTTTGCCTTAAAATAAATTACTGAAGGTAAGTGTTAGGACCAAAACAACAGTATATTAAAGGAACAGTATATTAAAGGAACAGTTCATGCGGCATAAATAAGTTATTCTCTGTGCCCTTTAACACCAAATATTCTTCTATCAGTAGAAACATATTACTACTAAGGTAGCAGCTTCATTGGTAGTAACTGTGTACATGCAGAGGATACCTTGTAGCCATTTAAAGCCAGATTATTATCGATTAATTTGTCATCTTCCAAGAGCTTGAGTTACTGAAGCTCTTGAAGCTTCCTTTGCAAAAAAAAAGTGGACAAGCTGCATAATTGTTGCTTGTTAATTTTCTTCGGAGAAAAACATGAACTCACTTTGTCTAGACATGCTGATTGTAATCCATCAAGCAATGATTAAAGAGTAATACTATTCTTCATTATACAGAATGCTAAAGAGACCCTTGAATAACAATTAGTATTCTTGAAACACAGAACATAAAGGGTCCCAGCCCATAATATATTTTCTGTGAAACAAAGGATATATAGGAACTCAATGCCAAAAAAAAAAAAAAGAAAGAAAAAAGTGAGGATAAATTCTTCATTCTTAAGAAAAAGATAATGAAGCAACAATCATGTTACAAGAAACTAATTTCAAGGAATTTAAAATGACATATCACATAATCCAATCTTGGGAATAATTCAAATGTAAATATTTCAAGTATAAATGTATGTATGTACATATATATGAGTGTATGTGTATATACAATATAATTCAACCCCCAAGTGAGTTAACCGTGCCATTTGCTCCATCATTGATATTACAGGTTCCATAAAAATGCACCAGTTTTTATTTAATTATCTCATCTTTAACCCTATTTCCATGCCTTTTCTTCTATTGGGTTTTCAACTGTTAGAATATTTCTTTTTCTAGACCTCCTGTTGTCACTGCAGCTGAGTGACTGTTCAATTTTTTTTTTAAAGATTTTATTTATTTATTTGACAGACAGAAATCACAAGTAGGCAGAGAGGCAGGCGGAGAGAGAGAGGAAGGGAAGCAGGCTCCCCGCTGAGCAGAGAGCCCGATGCGGGGCTCGATCCTGGGATCATGACCTGAGTTGAAGGCAGAGGCTTAACCCACTGAGCCACCCAAGTGCCCTGAATGTTCAATTTGAGTCAATAATTTATTGATGGAAGGAGGAATGTTAGAGAATATAAATTATTAGTTTCTATTATTCCTCACTTATATGGTTTATCATCTTATGAAGTTAAGCTATCCCTTCCAAACCTTGCCCAAATAGTTCTTCCTCATAAAAATGTTCGCATCTGCATCTTGTCAATGTTGGTCAACCTCAAGCCTCTCAATTCATAACATTAACCCTCTATGAATCTCCTCTGACTATTACTTTTGTGTCAACCATCTTATATTGTTACATGTTTTGTATTTTGTCATTAACTTATTTGTCATTAACTTAATAAGTGCTTATATCTGCTTTCTTTCAATAGATTGGAAACCTCTTGAGTGCAGGTTTTAAGTCTTATTTATTCATGTATTGTCCTCAGTGCCTTCCTGAAATCATCCCATATACCATAAATGTTGTTTTAAAAGAATCTATTGGTTCTAAAAACAAATAGCAGAAACTGATCTATCAATTTTCCAATAACATTTTCATAAATCCTGACCATGTTTCTCTCTGCTGATCCCTTTCCAATTGTCCCTTTTTCTCTACTACCTCTGTGAAAGTAGGTTTAATATTATCTACATGGGGTGAAAAACGAGCAGGAGCCTATTTGAGAGGAAGCAAAAAGTGACAGCAGCAAATACAAGGATCATATTAGTAGCAGAAAGCTGAAATTTAAAAATATGTAACGTATTTTAGTGAAGGATACTTCGGATTAATATGTACTCAGTGATATCAAAAGTAACAACCAGGATAAATAATTCTCTACGGTATCCCGTGGATATATCCAAGAGTCTCTTGGCTGATTCCATTGCCTTCTCTTTGAAAATGCCTCACTTTAAGACAGGAGGTGCACTCTGGATCTGACTGAATGACAGTTATCAACTGTCACCAGACCATTTAAAAGTAAAGTACACTTGCCGCCAACTGTCAGTGCCAGATGCAACAGCAAATCGCTTTGCAGATTGCTGACAAATTGCATTGATATAATTTCTGAAGAGTCTCAATAATTTACACTAATTAGGAGTGGGCCAGTCTGAAAAGTGAGACGTCTGAGCTACTTTGGGAATCTTTATTAAAAATGCACTGTCTTAAGTTTTAGGCTCTGAGAGTTGCGTAGACTTGGTTAAAGAAGTCATCCCGGGTCATCCGCGTGGGTGAGCAGATGAATGTCTTATTAGCATATTCACTGTACGCTCACAAACAAACAGAGAAATGAAGATGGAGGAATGACCTGTATAACAGAGCCAGACATTTAAGTGCTCTTCAATAGGTTGAAATATTGGGCTACATTAGGAAAATGAAATTCTCTGGGCACACATCTATACCTTTTTATACGTCCTCTTTGAAAAAGATCCCAGACTATTGGCCATGTAGAAATTGGGTAAGCCACAGTAAGACATAGCACTACTAATAAACAGGCAGACAAAAAAGATAAACAAAACAAAACAAACCTCAGGTTTCTATTACTCAGAAGCTTAATATGAAGTAACAGTATCAAACGGCCAACTCCTGAAAAATAAGATGGCAAGTTTTTTTTTTTTTAAGATTTTATTTATTTGAGAGAGAGAATGAGAGAGAGAGAGAGAGAGAGAGATCATGAGAAGAGGGAGGGTCAGAGGGAGAAGCAGACTCCCTGCCAAGCAGGAAGCCCAATGCAGAACTTGATCCCGGGACTTCAGGATCATGACCTGAGCTGAGGGCAGTCGCCCAACCAACTGAGCCACCCAGGTGCTTAAGATGATGAGTTACGATAACAGTCTAGCACTATCTTCTTTGGTGCAGAAGTAATAGTTTAAGTCTCAGCACTGACGAGACCTTGAAACTATAATATTGTGTCTGGTTTGGGATATTAGGGGTAGGAGAGGCATTGGCAGAGGAGAGTGGGTCCAGAGGAAAATGACTGGACAGGCGAGACACATAGAACCACGGTCTACAATGCAGAGACTAGAGACATTTAGTCTAGGACAGAACAAGTTGAGGACTGCCTACAATATCTCTGTCATGGGAGAGATAATCAGATGTCTTATCTTTGTCTCTGTGGAACAGAGCAGGGCAAATGAGTAAAAGTAAAAGAGGAACAGATACCATCAAAATATAAAGAACTCTCTAATAATTTGAGCCATTTGAAACTGCAACAGAATGCCCCGGGGATTGTGAATTGTCAATGATTGCAGGGATTCAACAGGAATGCTGGGAATATTGTAGAGGACACTCAACCATGGACTTGGATCCTGTCCAATTATGAGATACAGTTATTACAATATTCTCAAGTTTTATTTATGAGTTAAACCATAAATAAATTTTGCCAGACTGCTCTTGATCATTTTATATTTATATGAATATAAATATATTTTGATAGATTTATATATATACATTTATATAAATACATTTATATATAATTTATATACATTTATATATATAAATATAAATATATATTTATATCAATACTCCTCTTGATCATTTTATATTTATCTTGGCCTTAAAATAGGAACTTCCAGCTTCATAGTCTCAGTTTCTCCTAATTTGCTTGCATTTTTTTTTTTTTTTAGGATTTTACTTATTCATTTGTCAGAGAGAGAGAGAGAGAGTGCGAGCGAGCACAAGCAGACAGAGTGGCAGGCAGAGGCAGAAGGAGAAGCAGGCTCTCCGCTGAGCAAGGAGCCCGACTCGGGACTCGATCCCAGGATACTGGGATCATGACCTGAGCCGAAGGCAGCTGCCCAACCAACTGAGCCATCCAGGCGTCCCTGCCTGCATTTTTTTACTCCTCCCTTGCCTGAGGGTAAGCCTGGTAAGCCTGTTAGAGTGTCTTACTGCAAGCCTCTGTACCTAATGGCTGATGTTGCTTCATTTAGGAAATTAGAAATCCCATTTCAGAATCCACTACAGAGATGTTTTTCAATTCAGCTTCACTCAGAATGTCCTTGTTATTTTACTTTTGAGCTACTGAGTAGGAGAACAGCATAGTGGCTGAGAGTCAACTTTGGAGCTAGAGTGTCTTAACTCCCATGACATTGGGCAAGTTACTTACTTGAATTTTTTTTTTTTTTTAGTTTTTGTTCTTTTCACCTGTAAATAGGGCATCATAGAAGTACTTATCTCATGGATTGTTGTGATTATGAAATTACTTAATTTATGTAAATCATACTGAACCAACTGTCACATGCTAAGTGTTAGCTATCATTAGTATGAGTTGGACTCAAACATTCAAATTTGAGTAGGAGAAACAGTTATTGGTAGAATTAAAGAGACTCTGCTTCGGGAGTGGTGTGGGGGGCTAGAGTTAGACCATGGAGAAAGTGACACATGATCTTAAATTGTGAATACCGGTTTTTCAGGCAGACAAAGTAATGTGCTGAGTAATGTGAATTCCATTCAGATAAGGTGGAAACTATTTTCAAAGACATGGAATGAAAAGGATAGGGCGAGTTCAAGGTGAGAGCGCAGGGTACAGGGTTGACAGGAGCATGAGCCTGAGGAGGCCCAGCAATGCCAGTCCTTGGAGGGCTTGTCTTTGGGGAGGCTGGGTGTTAACTGTCCCCATAACACAGAAAGAAGTTATGTAGACCACAGCTTGGCACACTTCTCTGTAGGAAGCCAGATATTAATGACTTCAGGCTTCACAGGCCATTTAGGTCTCTGTTGCATAGACTTTCTCCCCCAACAATTAAAATTCTAAAAACCATTTTTAGTTCGAAAGCCAGACATAAACCAGTGGTGTGCTAGATTTGCTGAAAACCTTAGAGTCAGACCTTTGAGTTCGCATGATGTATTTACACTCAGAAAAGCTGGCTGAAGCAGAATGTGCGTGCTAGGCCAGACTCGAGCTGAACCATACCTGAGGTAATACTGATGATGGCAAATTGAGAGCCATTGAAGGGTTTTATAGTCATGCCCCAGTTCTCCGTGAGAAAGGACGTTCCGATCGCAGCATCAAAGATGGGTGAGATGACGAAGGACCCCTGTGGCACACTGAAGACTTGTATGATGTCCCCAGCCGGTTCCAGAAAGCCAATATCCCTGGGACTCCAACCAAGAGGAAAAGAAGGTCTGAGGGGCTAAGCTGCTAAATCCTCTTCCTTCCTTTCTCCTGTGAACTACTCGGAGGATGATTTCTTCTGTCAGCCTTCCCAGAGTCCAGTCTCCTGAGTCAACGCATCTACTGAGCAAGCAGCTCTTTATCCTCGTTGCTCATAGGCTTTCCTTTCTCCATCTCTCTCCTTGACGGGGCTGGCATTGTCTAATAAAGTCTTCACACTTTAAATCTCGCCTCAGCTCCCTCTTCTAGAAAACCAAGGTAAAGGGACAAGTGGATGAAGGGAGGAAAGCTTGCAAAGAAGTTTGAGCAAAAAGGCCAGCAAGAAGGGAGGAGAAGTAGGAGAACATGTGTGGGAATTGAGAGAATTTCAGTGAGGAAGGGACAGCTGGTGACAAATGACGCAGAGAGGTTAAGGGAAGTTCAGGCAGTTGGGCCACTGGGAAGTCACTGATGATCTTGGTGGAGCAGCTTCCTTGGCGAGGTGGGGGTAGTCACATCGCAGAGGTTTTGAGGCCAAGTGGGAAGTGAGGAAAGGTGCACGAATTGCCTGTGGACTTGTCTTTATAAAAGCAAGCTTTGAAGGAAAAAGGAGGCACAGACCATACGTAGCAATTTTGAGGACATGGAGTTTAGACATATATTTTTGTTTAGAGTTTTTAATGGTGAACTCTTAATGTGTTTATAATTAGGGATCAACACAACTAGGAAAATCATCCAGCCGCTTTTAAACCTACCCGTGGCCGTCCAAAGGAGTAACATCCGTACTCACCTCACCCCGAAGTTTGGCATTTCCTGTTGCCTTTACCCTGCATTATTTTTGCCATTTTATTTCTCTAGATATAAGCTGTATATTTACAAGAATAAATTTTTATTCTATGTCTTTGCCCTTTCAAATGTAAAATCTCTTGGGGCAGGGACTCTGGCTTATTGGGTTTTGTTTTTTTTTTTTTTAATTTTCAACATGTAGAAGACTGTTGACCTATGGGAGGCACATGGTATTATTTTTGTGGAATGAATGAATCTGACACATATACGATGCACTACTCTGAAAAAATGAAACGTTAAAAAAGGAGGGTGAATGAATTTTATTTTTTAAGTAGAAATAACTAGGACAAATGCTAACACATTAGATGGGTTTGAAATTTATTGAGCTCAGCCTGATCTCCAGGATTACAGAAAATGAAGGCCAGTTTGCTAAGAAGATTCTTATAACTATATGTCAGAGACGGTAAATGCCACGTTTTTATAGTCTGTAAAACTGGGCTGGTTTTATCGCCCAAGTGTGTTTGCCACTCCAATGTCTCCATAAACTCCTTAAAATGCAGAAGTCCGTGCACCTAATTTTTAACTAAGAAATTGAGGAATTTGGGGGACTGCTGTAGACGGGGAAGAAAGGGAGAGGGCAGGGCAAAAAGCACATACACCCTCGCATTCTGTTTTCAAAACTATTTTGCAGGCTGTGCATTAAAAGTTCCGTGAAGTAGTGATGGCTCCCATCTCAGCTTCCGGTGTAAGGTGGCAGTTGTGGTTATTCTAAAATAAAGCGTTAAGAAACTGAAGCGGGAGAATGGGTACGGAACATAAATAAAAAAACAGATGTACAGTCCTCGGCCCTACAACTTCAAACTAAATGAGGAGGCAAACATGATTCAATGAGGAGAGAAAAATCAATGAGGTACAAACAGTTTTCCTCAGAAAGTGAATGAGGCAAAAACGGACTCTTCCCTTTATTGAGTTTTGGAGCCGCTAGAATCCTGTGGACCTGTTGTTGGTAATTTTATTAGCTTTTGACGTTCGCTTATTATTTACTTAATCAGGGTCCGTGCTGATCGCACATCTGAGGACAGAGTCTGGGGTGACCTGCGACAGAGGGGGATAGCAGAGTGTGGGGCTGTTAGTGCCATGAAATAGGAGTGAGGCACAGAACAGGGTTGAGCCGTCTTAAAACAAAAATTTATCCACAACTTGAAATCACTTTTTCTCTTTATATATATATATATATACACACACATATATATAAAGAGAAAAAGTGATTTCAAGTTGTGGATAAATTTTATATATATATATTTATATATATAAATATTTATTTATTATTAAAATATTATTAAAATATTAATTATTTATTATTTATTATTTATTATTTATTCATTTATTCATTATTATTTATTATTATTTATTTATTACTATTTATTTATTTATTATTTATTATTTATTTGTTTATTATGTATTATTATTTATTATTTATTATTTATTAAATTATTTATTATTATTATTAAAATATTTATATATATTATATATAAAATATTAATTATATATATATATTTGTTTTGAGAATGAAGGAAAGGTATAAAAAGTCAATCCTCATTTATATTCCCCACCTAGAGGTAAGGACGGAACACGATGTGGTGTGTATCTCGCTGGGCTCTTCTGCACGCGCTCACACCTATGTGTGCATGAGGTCTTAGCCTCACACACCCGAGCGTGCCTGCCTGGTGGAGTCATGCTCAAAATGCTATGATGTAAACCTTGTTTTTACTTTGAGGTTGGTCAGGAATAAGGAATGTTGGGAAATATTGGTTTCTACTGGGAGCTAAAACATGGGAGCACATGCAATAGGGATGTGTAGATAATTTTAATTAGAGGAGAAAACTGTATTATAATAGGGAGATATTGAAAATTGATTAATATTTTGGCAAGTGTACCTTTTAGGTGGTTCTGCCGGTGGTCATATGTGTTAGAGAATTTATTATTTTAGCTTTTATGTTTCAGTCTTCAAAATAGAAAAGGTTAAATGAGTAGAATGAAAAAATCATGAGCTTGATCATTAAGAAAACATTGGTTATTAAGAAAAGTCTTCAAAATAGAAAAGGTTAAATGAGTAGAATGAAAAAATCATGAGCTTGATCATTAAGAAAACATTGGTTATTTGGTCAACAAGCTTTTTGGGGACTGATATGGCAATGGAGGAGAGAATGAACAGACTTGAAATTCTTGGGACTACAGAGAGAAGGGAATTAGAATAATGTGGGAAGAGTCTGTAAAGAGAAGGAAGGTTTAGGTCCTATTATCAAGGATTCAGGTCAAAGGTGCCAGGTTGGTGACATTCTGGACCCTGACTTGTCTGCTGTTATAACCTGCTAGTTTTTCTAATTTGTATAAATAAAACAAACATTTCCTTATCTGTCCTTCTTACTGACCTCACTATCTGGAAGAAATCCAGTAGTGGGAGATGACAGAGTTTACATTACACAGCACTTCACCACATAAATCTTTCTATGTCATAAACTTTTTTGTTTTTAATAGTTGCCAAGAAGTTCATTATAAGATTATGCCATAGTTCATTAAGTCAAACCCTTCTTGATTGTCATTAAAGAGTGTGGTAGGCAGGTAATGTCCTTCCAAAGATGTTTACATCCTAATCCTGAGAACCTGTCAAGGTGTGATGTTCCACAACAAAAGGATATTAGGTTTGCAGATAAAATTAAGGTTTATCAGCTGAAGTTAGAAGGGAGACATTACCTGCCATGATTAGGCGAGGCCCAGTGGAGTCTTTAGGGTCATTATTAGTGGAAGGGGAACACTGAAGAGAAAGTTGGAGGCAGAGCAGCATAAGATGTTCTTGGCCAGATGGTCTGAAGTTGCTGGTTTTGACAATGAAGCGTGCGTGGGCCAAGGAAATCAGGCAGCCTCAAGAAAATGGGAAAACCAAAGGAACTGATTTTCCCCGAGAGCCTTCAGAAAGGACCCCGCATCTTGACCTTGGTTCAGTGAGATCTACATGGGATGCTGACCTATAGAACTGCAAAATTATAAATGTGTGCTGTTTAAGCACCAACATCTTGCTAATTTGTCAGCGTGGCGACAGAAAACAAATCACAAGGCCCAATTTCAGCTATCCAGAGGCTTTCCAGATTTTAGTCTCGATCCAATCCAATTCTCACTTGTGTTTTAAAATGTAAATTGTTTCACTTTATAGCTCTTCTTAAAACTGGTGAGTGGCTTCCAATTGCCCTTCAAGGATAAGATTTCAACTTTTGCAAAAAAAAAAATACTTAGAAAGCCCTGCATGATCCAGTTCCTGCATATATAATCTCTAATACCCCTCCGGCCACTGTTCGATTCAGTCCCTGAGACCAGCCCCTTAAACAAGCCAGCCCCTTCAGACATAGGCAGTACGCACGGTGATTAAGGGCACGGACACTAGAACCAAAGTGCCTGAGTTTAAATCCTTGCTCCCTGCTGACTACCAGCTCTGTGACCTTTGGTAATCATTCTGCCTCTTTGTCTCTTTCCTTCTCTGCCACAAAATAGGGTTAAGTATAGTTTTTTTTTTTTTTTTTTTAGATTTTTAATTTTTTAAGATTTCTTTTCAGTGTACCAGAATTCATTGTTTATGCACCACACCCAGTGCTCCATGCAATACGTGCCCTCCACAATACCCACGTTTTATATTTAGAGTGTGTGGAACAATCAGGTCTGGGTGCACAGTAACCCCTGTGTGAATGTTTAATACTATCAAGGGTAAAAACACCTGTTCTTGGCACACTCTTCCAACTGCACTTGGCATTGATGGGTCCTTTTCCTTTTTTTTTGTTTTTTATTTTTTAATTTTTTTATAAACATATAATGTATTATTAGCCCCAGGGGTACAGGTCTTTGAATCGCCAGGTTTACACACTTCACAGCACTCACCATAGCACATACCTTCCCCAATGTCCATAACCCCACCACCCTCTCCCTTCACCCTCTCCCTCCCCCCACCCCCCTCAGTTTGTTTTGTGACATTAAGAGTCTCTTATGGTTTGTCTCCCTCCCGATCCCATCTTGTTTCATTTATTCTTTTCCTACCACCCAAACCCCCCACGTTGCATCTCCACTTCCTATCAGGGAGATCATATGATAGTTGTCTTTCTCTGATTGACTTATTTCGCTAAGCATGATACCCTCTAGTTCCATCCACGTTGTCGCAGATGGCAAGATTTCATTTCTTTTGATGGCTGCATAGTATTCCATGGTATATACCTATGATGGGTCCTTTTCATCTGTAAAGCCTCACTTTGACTATCATCTCAGAGGGATCTCCTCAGACAACCATACAGAGTCTGCCACTTCTTCGTTATTCATTATCAAGTACCCTGTTCCTTTCCTTCAGGCTACTTCTCACCATTTGAATATGTTCTGCACTTATTTTTTCTGTATCAAGTGTGATTCCTTTACACTGGAATTTCTGTAAGGGTGAGAGCCATGTCTGTTTTTTCAAACTGTTGCATGCCTCGTACTGACCATGTCGTTGGTCTGGTGTTACTGGTTTTCCTATTCTCAGAAGCAGGAAGCATATCTTTACCAGCCCCCTTACAGCTGGAGAGGGCCACCTTCTAGTCAATGGCAGAAATGACATTTAATTGCCAGTGTGAGATCCTCCAGCTCTCTGTCTCACGCTCAGGAAAATCTTCAAGTAGCATGTTGGGTTGAAGGTACAAGCTGGAGGCAGCCTGACATGCTAGGCCAGGGCATAGAGAGCAGCCTCCCTGGGGAGCTATAGAGACTTTGTGTAAGAGAAAAAGGACACTATGTTAGAATAAACCCCTGTGACATGGGTGCCTTTTGTTTTTGCAGCAGAACCTGGACTATCTGGCTGGTACCGTTGGCAATTGTGTTAGTTCACGAGGGCTGCTGGAACAAAGTGCCACTAACCGGGCTGTTGAAACAATTGGGCATTTTTTTCTGCAGTTCTGGATGCTAAAATTCTGAAAGCACGGTTGTTCCTTCCCTTTGAGGGTTGCGAGGAAAAGATCTGCTGCAAACTCTCCTTTTGCTGATGGATGGTTACCTTTATGTGTGGGCCTCTTCACATCATTTTCCTTCTGAGCTTATCTGTGTCCAAATTTCCCCCTTCTATAGGGACACCAGTCATTTTGGATTAGGGTCCACACCACACCCATATGATCTCATTTGAATTTAACTAATTATATCTGCAATGATCCTATTTCCGAATAAGGTCACATTCGAGGTCCTGGTGGTTAGGACTTCAACATTTGAATTTGGGACAATTCAGCCCATAATGGTTATTATACACATTGATGATTATATACATACACTGAGGGGATGAATACATGAAGCTTTTTTTTTTAAAGGATCTTTGAAACTCTGTCTAGCATTCTTTACCATACATTCTCCCTTATAACAGAAATTTCATAAGAACAGAAGTGTGCTCCTTCAGGTTACACAGAACTTAGAAAAAACAATTAACCATTTATTAAAAAAAAATAACTGTTTATGAAAGAAGCCTGTCAAAATGACACCACACCCCAGGATTTCTTGTCCCTGAAGACTTCGTTCTTAACCATTATGTTTAAAGATTTTATTTATTTATTTGAGAGAAAGAGAGGGAGAGAGTGAGTGAACACGGGGCAGGGGGAGAGGCAGAGGGAGAAGCAGGCTCCCTGCTGAGCAGGGAGCTCAACATGGGGCTCAATCCCAGGACCCTGAGGTCATGACCTGAGCAGAAGGCAGATGCTTAACTGACTGAGCCACCCAGGTACCCCTTTAACCATTATGTTCAATGCCCTCCTCATCCTTGTGAGATGTCCAACTTCCTCTTTTCTTAATTCTTGTTAACTTATTCTGAGATGAGGCTCCTGGCTTCATCACTTACTAACTATATGACTTTGGGCAAGTTTTATGTTTTTTGAATGTGAGGTTTTGCATCTAAAATATAGGGAGAGTAATAATACATCACAGAATTTCTGCGAAGACTTAAGATAGCAAATCTACAGTAACTAGCACAGAGGTAGGTGCATATGGACGCCTGAATGTTAGCTGTTAATAATAGTAATAATAACACTAACCTAACTGTTGACATCTGAGTATTTACTATGTGTCAGGAACTGTCCTAAGAGTATAATAAATATTTGTTGGTTTAATCCTCATAATTAGCTTAATGATATTGGTGCTGTTTTTTCCAGTTTGTGGTAAACTGAGGCACAGAGAGTTTGAATAAGCTGCCCAAGGGCACATGAATCGTGGCAGAGTCAGGATTTGAACTCACTGTCTGGCTCTAAGGTATTGAAAAAAAAAAAACAAACTCATTTAAAGTTATATTAAAAAAATAATAGAAACAAAAATGACAGCAAATCTACAAACAAACCAACAAAAAGCCAACTAACCTAGTGAACTTTTAAAAGAGCTGCAAAACACTTTGGAGGTGAAACACTTTCAGTCTGCCACGGTCTGGGTCTCAGAGGATGACTTTTTGCTTCTATCCCGGAGTAGAGGGTTGTGCTTTTGAAGATAGAGATAACCAATGCCATGACCTCAGGAAACATTGAATTTCTACTCTGTGCCTTTTTACTAAAAGTTTAAATCCAGTGCCCTTCTCCAGACGGCTTCAGACAGGAAGAACAAGTGGTGAGTCAGCAATTTGAAGTCCTGGGAATTAAACACCCGAGAACGCTGCCCTGCAGCAGCGCGGGCCCCAGGCGGTGTGAGGGAGGTGACGTCCGATGGTGGACCCCGAGACTGGGATTCTTCCTGTTCCTTCTCACAGCCCCAGTCCGTAGCCCAGAGTCCAGTCAGCACTTGGTGAAGGTTTGTTGAAGTGATTTAAGCTGAAGTCTGTCTCTGTGACCTGCAGCCATTCCTGTCACAATGGACATTTCTCATCTTTCCCAAATTAACCCGGACCCAATCCTTCCTTGTAACCGGGGTTTCAATCCCTGCTACTGAATGAAGCTTGCCGTCTCGAAATAGATGCGAGCATTTTAACAGGGAAGTCTAGACAAGTGATTCGCAGCAAAGGGTGACACTATTGTGATGGTGTGCTTGATCTAGAAGCTATGGTTAGGGGTGCGGCTTCATAGCTTTCCCTCCCCACCCCTGGCTCCAGCAGAGCCTAGAGTTGCATGCCAAAGCGTAGGACTGGTATTTTGAAGATGGTGACTCCTGAAAGCATAGTGCCACGGTATCTGTAGTTTCTTCCTTGTTAGATCAGGATTGGAGCGAGAATGCAGGGCTTCCTAAGACCCATCCAACTGATCCCTGTGTCGACTGGTAATTCATTTGGAAAACTGACAAATCCTAGAGTGATTATAATGAACTCGGAGACAGTGGCAAGAAGAGTTAAGGATTTAAGCTTTTTAGGTGATGTGGTTTGTGTTCAAATCCCTGCCCCAAATCTCCGAAATTTCATGACTTCTGTACATCTCTTTAGGGTCTCTGGGCTTCAGTCATTTCATTACTAAAATGTGGATAAGACTGTATACCTCATGTGATAGAAGCAAGGTTTCAGGAAGATTAACGTGTACAAAAAGTTTTAGCACATAATTAATACTGATTAAATGCTAACTGTATTAGTAATAATAGTAATAACTACTATTATTAAAATAGTATGGTGTATCGAAAAACCCACAAAATCTACAATAAGAAAATTTCAGTTTTCTCATATGTAACATTGGGATCATAAAGTCACAGGGCAGTATGAAAACTGGTAATAATGATAGAAGTAATGTTAAAATGCATAATACCTAATAATATTGTGTATACCAGGTACTGTTTCAGATTCTCCTCAAGTCTTAACGGATTTAATTCTCACAGCAATCTTACCATGTGGGTAATAATCTTATCACTATTTTTGCAAAAGAAGAAGGTTAGGGTGCATGGTAAACTTAAATCCCACAAATATGTTCATTGCTATCACTGGTCGCATATTTCAAAGTTTTTCCCCTACTCTCATCTCTTTATCTTTATGTGATATCCCACAATACTTCGGTGATATTTGCCGTGGGTACTTCAAAGGCATGTTGACACCAGTTCTGTTACCCATGAAAGAAAGACATATCCGTTATTTAACGGAAGCCGAAACCCTGTCATGAGTTTCCCACCATTAACTTTCTCCCGCATGTCAGGACCAGCACCAGCTCTTTGCTGTCTTGCTCAGGTACAGGCCCTGCCCGGACTGACACTTCAGATGCAAAAGGCCCTTCCTGACCAAAAAAAGTACACACAAGCCTCAACTGTCCTTTGCCACATCTCATTCAAGTGGGTTACAGGCCAAGGAGTGTCAATAACAAGGGATTTTGTGATGGTTTGGTTTTTCCAATCAGCAAATATCCACACAGAGCAAAGAATCTCACTCCCAACTCCACTGTGGGGCTAACACTTTTGGAGGAGGGAGAGGGGGGAATCCAACCACAGCGCCGTCTTCCCCACGGCTCTCTCATGCTGCAGAGGGAGGGCTGAGGTGATGGGTGAGGACCAGGACCTAGCTAGACTCCTTGGGTTCCTTGTGGGTGACAGACTCACCACACAGCAGCCACACCACAACCTTTGCTGTGACAAATAGAATTTGTTTTGCGGGTGACTTCTGAGACTCAACAAGAAAATCCCTGTCCGCTCGGGGCAAACTTAGCCTAGGTTTTCATGGAAGTGAAAAGACAGATTTCCACCCGCCCCCCACTTTGTCTGCTCAGAAGAAAGTGTTTTTTTACACCCTCTTTGAAAGCTAAGAGGACAATTACATTGATGTTATTTAAAAAGTATTGTGAATTAAATGAGTGATGCTTGACCGAGACAGGGAGAAAAATTTTATTATGCCAAATTTTGATACTCTTTGGACACTCTAATTTGGTAATATTTCCTTAATTACTTAATGTGGCAATAATGGACTTCCTCCTTTCATTTTCTTATTCAAATGGCCACCATGGACTAGAAAACATTTCTGGGAATCTGCTTGCATTATCGTATATTGTCTCTGATTATAGATGCTATTTTTAGCAAGATTGCTATTAGGAAAGGAAGTCTATTGCAATGAAAAGAAAATATCTAGGCATAATATTTCTAAATCTAGAAAGGTGTGCACTTTACTCTTCTAGTAATATCAAAACTCTCCTTTTTCCTCTGATGTAGATTATTGCATTTCTTGGTGTATTTTTGATGCTGAATTTCTTGTTTTAACTAGAATGATTTTCCCATTCACAAGTTAGGACTGAAACTGTGCTAAGGGGCATAAATAGTTTTAAATAAATTATTTTTAAAAAGCCTTTATGAGGGTTTTCCTTCTTGTTGGCTTTTCTTTAATTCTAAAAACATACTGATTTTACAAATGTAGCTTACAATTCTGTGTCAATGTTTAAATAAGAGAGTTGATAATTTTTTTCTTTGAATTAATAGTTCTTATTGTCATTTTATGGTCTGTTGGTTTAATGGTGATTTTCTAAACCTTATCTTTGGTGTACGGATATTGTACAAATGATTTTTTCTTTGCCTATAATTTGTTCCAGATAATAATCCCTGATATCACACTGGGAAATTTCTGCGTAATGTAAATTTCAATGTTAAATTATTTATTGCATATAAATTTTCTATCAGATGGGGATCAACACACTGAATCCACTAATGCTGGTCTAATAGAAAGTTAATGGCTTATTCCAACTGATTTTGCGAGAACAAAGGGACACGCTAACCTCGATGACAGTGTGCAATTAGCCAAACACCTAGGGAATAGGTTTTCTAGAGTCTACATTAAGTCAGCAGAACTACAAAGGTAGCCACTTCTTTCTAATCTGCATTCCTTGTTGGATTATCACCATTAAACCTGCGGAGAGCTAGAACTGAAAAACCAGTAATACACTCAGGTGGACAGTGGTCTTCTGAGACAGGATGTCTGCTTAGTGAATGCCTAATACGAGGGTACTGCTCAGGCCCAAGAAGTGTGCACAGCCTGACTCCTTAGAAATATCCTTGCTCTGCTTTTCTCATCTAAAAATTACATCTGAGGAGGCAGCGTGAGGACCAGGGATGCAGATTCAAATTATTGGCTCTTGACTATGATTTGGGCAGTGACTCCCCTTCCTTTTGGTAAACGAAAGCAGGCCGCTGTTTATCCACACAGAATTCTCTACAGCTTCTACAGTACGGAAGCCCTGACTCTGACTTCGTCAAAGTGAAACACTTCTGCTCTTCAAAAGACATTGCTATGAGCACAAAAGGCAAAGAACAGACTCATGGCCCTCCTTGAAGAAACAATTCAACAAGATGGGATTAAAAAAAAAAGTTTTCTGCTTTCTGAATTTTTCTTTTATCTTCCTAATGAGGCGCAAAGCCATCTTTCTGTTTTCTTACCTTCTCTCTCCTTCCTTTCTATCTTCTATTTTTGTCATTGTTATTTATTTATGTAGTATGGGACAGATGTTTATTGAGCATGTTCTCTGGGCCAAGCACTGTTCCAACTTCTGTGGATGTATTAGAGGACAAAGCACAATGACTTCTCTGAGGAAGCTGACGTTCTTGAGGAAGACAGACAATGATTCATTTCAAAACAAATTATGAAGAGATTCTTGCAGAAGGTGCCCTAAGAGAGAAGTGAGGGATGCTATGAGAAAGTGTCACACAGAGCTGACCTGGTCTGTAGGAGGCTAGAAATCTCGCCGGAGGAAGTGACACTCAGTGTAAACTTCTCAAGAAAAGGCATTATGGACTCAAAGTACGTTGCGTCTCTCGATAGAGGCTCTAAATCTTTCTGAATTAAGTGGAGCATTTCCTTGTGCTAAATAAGTTAAATATATTGTTAATAATTTGTTTGCCTCCCTTTCAAGGTAACCTCTGAACATTTAAGCACTATTAATAATTAATATTAATTAATGAATAAAAATAAAAAATTAATTAATAAAACAGATCTAATCAAATTGAAATGACATTGATCCTTTAACTTTCATGTGTGTCTTTTTCTTAATTAAAATATATATCTCTTTACTTTAAAAAAAATCACCGTAAACCCATGACAAAATTGTATGAGTTGAAAACAGACAATCGAGAGGGAAATGTTCAGGGATTTACTTTATTAGGAGAGTGCCTAAGTTACATGTTCACTTTCTATGGTTGCACTGATTAATTTTAATTTTTATTATTTTTTTTAAGACTGACATTTTCTTTTCTTACAATGTATTTTCCCCTAGAGCTCAGGAAAAGGTGGTGCTGGAGAATCAAATTGATTATAGGGCTTAGTCTGTCTGGGCACCATTATTCTTCTGAAACTCACACTTTTATGACCAGCAGATCTCTTCCTCCAACCAATGGACCTGCATTTGGAGGCTTGATGGAGCAGGTCTCATATATTTTTTCTCACTTGTCTGTCTGGTTCCATGTCAGATGTTTTTCAAATAAATTGCAACGAATATTTACTCAAGATCAGTACTCCACTCAAAATATTAAGTTGTTTCTCGCCTAATACAGACATAAATAAATTTAAGAAATGACTATTTAAATGAAATCAGAGCTAAAGCTATTTTACATATGACAATAATGATTTCTGTTAAAAGTTTCTTTCAAAATGTTACATTTTCTATTCTTTAGCATACTTAAGTGCTCAGTCCCTTCCCCCTCGGAAGATCAGATTACAGAGATTTTTGTTCTGTAAATTCTCAGAAAGCCTTTGGCCAAAAGCAATAAGACCAGACTTGATCTGGAGGGGGCATCAAGAAAAACAAGGAGCCTTATTTAATAGTTTTCTGCACCGCAGCCTGGAGCAAAGTGAGACAGAATTAGATGTTACTTCCGTTTTACCGAGGAGGAAGAGAAAAATCTTGGAAAGGTCTCTGACCATCAAGGAGGTTGAGGTGTGAAACATTTCTTTGCCTCTTCCTCCCTGATGAGACTGACATGTTTTCCTAGAGGATAGCTGGCTTATCGCCTTCACAAAAAAACTCCTTTGTTCCCTTCAATGCTTTAGTGAGCCTCTGTTACTGAAAGATGCAACTATTTTAAAAAACATTTGTGTTACTGAAGTATAGTTGAAATACAATGTTATATTAGTTTCAGATGTACAACATAGTGATTGGACAGTTTCCACATGGTACACAATGCTCCCCATGGTAAGTGGAGTCCCCGTTTGTCACCATACAACATTATTACACTATTATTGACTATATTTCCTAGGCTACACTTCTCATTCCTGTGACTATTTATTTTATAACTGGAAGTTTATACCTCTTAACTGCTGTCACTCTTTTGCCCATTCTATCCCCCACTCCCATCCCCTCTGACAACTACCAGTTTGTTCTCTGTGTTTAAATGAGCCTGTTTTTGCTTTTTGTTTCTTTGTTCCTTTGTTTTCTTGTTTAGATGTCACGTGTAAGTGAAATCATATGGTATTTATCTTTCTCTGTCTGATTTATTTCACTTACTATAATATGCTCTAGGTCCATTCATGGATGTTGTTGCAAATGGCGAGATCTCATTCTTTCTTATAGCTGTGCAATATTTTATTGCATGTATATAGCACATCTTCTTTGTCCATCCATCTATTGATAGATACTTAGGTTATATCCATATCTAGGCTTTGGCAATACTGCAATAAACATATATATTTTTTCAAATGGTGGGTTTTTTTTTTTTTTCCCTTTAGGTAAATACCCAGTAGTGGAATTGCTGAATCTTATGTATTCCCATTTTTAATTTTTGAGGAACCCCCAAACTTTTTTCCACAGTGATTGCACCAATTCACACTCCCACCAAAGGGGCACGAGGATTCCTTTTTCCCCATATCTTTGCCAACACTCATTATTTCTTCTCTTTTTGCTACTAGCCATTCTGACTTGTGTAAGATGATATACCATTGTGGTTTTGATTTGCATTCCTGGGATGATTAGTGACGCTAAGCATCTTTTCTTGTGTCTTCTGGATATCTGTATGTCTTCTCTGGAAAAATGTCTATTCAGGTACTCTGCCCATTTTTAAATTGGATGATGATGATGACGATGATGATGACTTTGGATCTGAGTTGTTTAAATTCTTTTGGAATTTAATAGCCTTTTGGATATTAACCCTTTATCAGATATATCATTTCCAAATATCTTCTATCAAGTAGGTTGCTTTTTCATTTTGCTGATGGTTTCATTTGCTCTGAAAAAGCTTTTCATTGTGGCATAGTCCCAATAATTTATTTTTGCTTTTGATTCCCTTGCCTCAGGAGACATATTGAGAAAAATGTTGCTATGGCAATATCAGAGGAATTTCTGCCTCTATGCTCTTATAGATTTTTATGATTTCCAATTTTACGTTTACATCATTAATCCATTTTGAGTTTATTATTGGGTATGGTATAAGAAAAAGGTTCAGTTTCATTCTTTTGCATGTAGCTGTCCACTTTCCCCAACATCATTTATTGAAAAGACTGTCTTTTCCTCATTACATATTTTTACCTCTTTTGCTGTAGATTAATTGACCATATAGGTGTGGGTTTATTCCTGGACTCTCTATCCTGTTCCATTGACCTGTGTGTCTAGTTTTGTGTCAGTACCATACTGTTTTGATTACTACCTCTTTGTAATATATCTTGAAATCTGGAATTGTGGTACCTCCAGCTTTGTTTTTCTGAAAGAAGTAACTTTCCTAGCACTTAAGAATGTTGGCTGCTGAAAAATTAAACATTGAGAGCACCTGGATTAGGGCATCACCATAGAGAAATCAGAAATATGTAACAGTATTTCGGCTCTGACTGCATATTAGGATTATCTGAGGGGCCTCTAAAAGATGGTAATGCCTCCCCAGAAATTCTGATTTAAAGAGGTCTGGAGTGGGCCCAGCTATGGGTACCTTCAGGAGTCCCCTTGTAACTTCCACTCTGTGGGCAGGGTTGAGAATCAAGGATATATGCTCATCATTATCCCGTCATTCAGATTTTAGGCAAAGGTTTTCGTAGTCTTTGTGACCAGTACTCTTCTAAACAAGAAACTCTTCTAAACATTCCCCCTGCTCAATTCTGTTCATTGATTAAATTCAGACTAGGCAAAAGGAAAAGATTTAGTGAACTCTTTTCCACCTCATTGGACACTGGCTTATCAACCGCCCTGATGATAATTGCTGCAGGGCTGAACAAGTGATGAACCAAAATACTATATCCCCTGTTGACACCATTGAAAGGGTTGCATTGTAACTAATCAAGCAGAGTGGCCCAGTCCAGGGCTTTTCTCTGAATGGTCAGTTCTTATCAAAGACTTTTGTTTGTTGAAGAAAAGTTATTTTTCTTCTGTCAGCCTTAAGTTGTTTGGGAACTTAGGGGTGGAGCTGTTTATGATTTGTGCCTTATAAGTCTGTAGCCTTGGATGCTAACAGGGAAGAAATACCGTCTTTTATGAACTTCTCTGAGTTGGGAGTCCAGCAAACCGACTTTGGTGAAGCTTAATGGAGATAGTAGCGGCAACCAGCTCAGAGGGATCATAGAATTGTGAGTGTGGAGAGTATTAGATTGGAAAAGATAAGACCTCGGTTCTAAGGATTTCTGTCACAAACAGGCCTTGCTACCTTGAGAAGTTCCTTTGACTTTTGGGTCTTTCTTTTCCTTCACAAAAAGGGGTCTGGGATGGGGTTAGAAGATATCCAAGATTTTTTATAGCTCCAGTATTATAGAATTCTCCAAGATCTATTGGTGGATGTTCATCTATTGATACATATAAGGGGAGATGTTAGAGGAAATAGAGGCTCTTTGCCTATTTTAAAATAGTCATAGAACCTTAGAGCTTGAATTTCATCACATTTATTGAGTACCTACTATGAGCAAAGAGCTATGTGTGGGTTAGGGGTTGAGCATCCAAAGAAGCCATTTGTGGTTCCTGCCTTTGCCAGACTAGCATGACATGGAAAGACAGAGGAAGCCATACAAAATGCTGATAGAAAGCCAACTCAGATGAATGATTTAATAGAGGTGCCAAGATCAATAGGGGAAGTCAGAGGGAGAAATGAAGATCATTTAACTTCATCATGGTAATTAAGGATGGCTTTACAAAATCTGCTTTTGTTCTTTGGAGGTATTGGAAGACACTGTGGTGGTAGATTCCTCTGGGAAAAGCACCATGTCCTCCTTGTTTGTGAGCCCTATGGTGTTAGCTGGGCACCTGTGTTGGCTGAGGGCTCTGTACATGCTACTCTTGACTGATCACAGAATAGAAGTTATTGTTTGTATTGTTTTCAAACCAACTCCATCCCAGAGCAGCATTAGCAATGGCCTGGAACCCGCTGTATAGATTTGTCATCATATTATAAGGAGCAAAGCCATTTGGCAGTGCCTCGCTCTAGGCCTCTTTGCTGCTCTGCACTGGGTTCTCAAATTAGAAGTGTATAATCATGCCAGTATGTTCCAATGGCACTGTCGCAAGTCGTTTGGGCTGTAATGAGGGTGTGGTGATCATCAGCCCAGAGTCTGGATGTGCAGCCTCCTGTACTTCCCACAGCTTCTCTCTCATGGTGGCAGTCACTGAGCACTGGGACAATGAGCTCTGTCATGGGGCATGATGACAGTGCCAAGAAGGATTATGAACGGAATGTACCCAAAGAAGCTGGTGGTGCTTGTGAGTGCCAAGAGGAACAGATTGTACTGCAGAGGGTGTTTAGGAAGGACCATTAAGACAACTTAAGTTATCAAAGACTGTGACAGGAGAATCGTGATGTACAACAATACTAGGCTTAGGTAGTGGAAAGACAAAGAGAGGAAGTTGGGTACAAAGTCAAGGTAAAGACAGCACAAGGCATATTCTGTATTTGGGGTATATGGAAAAGCTGGAAACCCAAGGAAATGATACATATTGCTCAAAAGTGACTTTTATTTGGGACCAGAAGGAATATAGATATAGTATGTCTGCATCCGAAGTCCCTTCTACTAGCAGGCACTGTCTAGGTTCCAGCTAATGGGGATAGGTGTGGCCTGTAGGAAGGAACATCCCACGCAAGAAAGGGAGCATGAAGCAGGCTCGAGGTAGACACGGAGCTGTGGAAAGCCTCCTCCACACCTTCCTGTTGTAGCCGGTTGAAAGCCAACGTGGGTTCACGTCCCAAAGTTGATGTCTGAGGCCCAGAGATGAGTGTAGAAGGTCTGCACATTTGCATGTTAGCTTCAAGAGGCCAGAATCTGGGTCTTATTGAGATTATAAACCAGAAAGACGCAAGCAAGTTTTTTCAGAGATCAGAATCCGTGCTCATACTTCCAGGGCTTCTGGTCACCTCTGAGCCCTGGTTCTGAGATGGCCCCCTGCCCCTACACACACAAGGGTGCACGCTGAGTGGACGGCTGCACAAAAGGAGCCTGATCCGGGTTGCTGTGTCATCTCTTTTACTAAAAGATGGCAGCATTTATAGCGATGTCAACTTGGAAGTTAAGGAATCCTAGAATATTAGAGATGGAGGTTAATCAGACACACATGGAGTGAGCAGCTGTTGTGAGCAAAGGGCTGTGGTGAGGGCTTGGGTTTGAGCAAAAGACGAACCAAATGTGGTCCCTGGCTTTCCTGGACAAGCACCCCATGGAAGGGCAGAGGCACACACCCAAATAACTGATAGAAGTCAACTCGGACAAGTGATTTAATCGGGGTGCAAAGCTGAGTGGGGAAACAAGACAGAGAAATAAAAACCTTCCACATCAAATCCTTCAATTAATGGTTGAGGAGTGCGAGGCCCATGTAGCCCCAGGGCGAGCTGGTGCCAAAGTTGGACTGGAAACCAAGCTTCCTTCAGGGAAATATGTGAAGCGCTCATCTCCGTGTCCCCTGATCTGGCACCGCAATGTCTGAGATGACAGCATTCACCAAATTACCTCTTAAGTTTGTCTCGAATGTGGTCATTTTAAATAGAAATTTTTTGTTTGTGATTAAACTCATGTATCCTTCATTGACTCACCATCTGGAAGGTAAAACATACGAAATGCAATGAATGATAGCGTATTCAGTGGTATGATCCCATTTCTTCGTGAGTTCAAAGACCACTCTGGCTTGTCCATATCTGAGGCTCATTCTCTCAAACATGAGAAATCCTGTTTGAACAGTTTCCTCCTCTGAGTCAGTGTGAGCCCTGCTCTTCAAAGTGTCATCCCTGGACCAGCGGTACTGGCATCACCTGAGAGCTACAAAGAAATGCAGAATTTCTCTGCTCCCACCACAGACCCGCTGAATCAGAATCTGCATTTTAACAAGATCCCTTAATGATTTCTCTGCACATTAAAGTTTCAGAAGCTCTGCCTTAGATTCCTCTCTGACTCCAGATTTGTAGTTCCCAATACTGACTTTATGTCTCCATCTGGCTGAATCAGAGGCAGCTTTTATCCCCCTGCAAACAGAATTTATGATCATTTTCCCAGAATGGCTCTTCCTATATTTTGAACTCAGGAAGAAAGTTTTCCCAGGAACAAAGCCTTCTTTTTCAGAGTCTCAACTACTTCTCCCTGTACTCCCTCCTCTCACTTCCAACCCAACCAATTTCCCTTTGAAAACCATTTTCATTTTCTCCCAACTGTTGGCCATAGCCAAAGCTGCTACAGGCGTTGTATGAAAACAGGCGTCAACACCTGTTTTTTTCCTAGCCGGAAACACGCATATAGACTCTCTACCACCCTAACCCTCTATCTCTATCTCTATAGATATATGTCTATATCATCTATATCTATATCTATATCTATCTATATGGATATAAATAGATATAGATATATAGGGAGAGAGTTATAGATATGTACGTGCGCGCGCGCACACACACACACAACTTTTCAACAATTTAAGGGCCAAGTTAGAGTGGAAAAACAATTACCAATTACATTGGAAATTGCAAAATTGTCTCTTTCACCTTAAAACAATTGGAGTGCAGTTGATCCTTAACAACTCAGGTTTGAACTGTATGGGTCCACTTAAATGTGGATTTTTTTTTTTTACAGTATAGTACTGTAAATGTATTTTATCTTCCTTGTGATTTTAAAAATAATTTTTCCCCCCTCTGGCTTACCTTATTGTAAGAGTACAGTATACAATGCATATACAAAATATGTGTTAATTGGCTGTTTATGTTATTGGTAAGGCTTCCAGTCAACGATAGGCTATTAGTAGTGAAGTTTTGGGGGATTCAGAAGTTATGGACTGAGAAGGGAGTCATCATAGTAATAGGAATAAGTTCTGTTCCTTTCCAAACTTGGCAGTTTAATAAAATAGATTATATTTTCTGATCAAAAGAAGAACAACAACTAAAAAACCCCAGATACTTTTGTATATCCTCCTTTTGGGATAATTAAGAATTACTCTGGTTTAATAGCATTTTTATAATGAAGTTATTCACTTAATAAATTTTAGTTTTACTATATGGGAAAGATGGTTTATTTCTCAGGACACTACATTTAGAATTTTTTTCTGAAGAAATTTTGTTAACATGTGCGACATTTATGTCCCTGCTCTTAATTTTAATGTAATTTTTGAAATTATTGGAAGGCAAAGACAATAATACAGCCTTCACTGGGAAATCTCGGAGGGGGGTCTTGCATGGATTATACTATCTTTCTAGACGTGATTCACCTGCAGTTTTCAGTTGAACCTTCTTTTTGTATGAAACACGCATGGGAGGAAATGTGTTGATTGTATTGCGGGCTTCAGAGGGAAAAAAAGCAGACATGATTTTCTTCCCTTGGCATGTCAAGGATTTTATACCCTCCATCTGACCTTTTTACCTTGCCCTTATAAGTCATCCCTACAATTCTTAAGTGTAATGACAACACTGGGTTTATTTTCATTGCTCTATGAAATCTGATTTAAAATGGTTCTTTTCTTGCTCAAGTTTGGTGCCTATTTATTTATTTAATGAAAAACTGCACTCTTTATTGTGACATTCACATATTAATGTTTAATGCAGTGAACATGAAAAATATATCAAAGGTATTGCTTGTGATAAAACCTGAATCAGAGCCTGATCTGCTCAATATGGACACTAATGACTCCATGGTGCCTTTGCAAGGCTAGAGTGCTTGCTCCACACGATTTTTAGCCCCAAGCTGCAAACCTTGGCCAAATGAGTTCAGCGCATCCCTCAGGATTTATTATACTAGGCTGGCTGACAACGGGTAAGGGACAGATTTGTTCAGACCCAAAAGGGCATGCTGTTCCAGTGCAGTTAAAAGTAGCCAAATACTCCTGACTTCACATCTCCATTTCCACTTGGCAGGGCTTTTCCTGCTTAAAACCAAAGTGACATTCCAAGTTGCAGCTACAATTTATCATTTTCTAACTGAGAAAATACCTTTGTGTTCTTTTCCTATAATAATACCTTTTATTTGTGTAGCAATTTGCGATCTATGCAATTTTCACCGCTGTCATCCCCTTGAACCCCCACAATAGCTCTGGTGGTTATTGCGTTATTGTTCTCATTTTGGCAGATAATGGAGTTGATGCTCTGAGAGCATAAGTGATTGTCCAAGGTCACACAGGTGGTAATTGAAGTCAGAACTCAAACCCAGATCTTTGACTCTGAGTATAGCTAAGGGCTTTTTTGACTATAGACCATTTTACAACAGCGTGGGATGTCTTAACCTTACAAATTGTAAAAGGTTTTCAAAATTTCTTTAGAATGTGGATTGCAACACAGGGGCATTTGTAATGAGTGTTTTTCTTTCAACTAGAATCAACAGTGAGTCCTTTCGCTGCTTTCCCTCGGAGCATTCTCATTTTTCATTCTATACACAAAGCGCAGTGTTCATTACATTTGATGGTACTTTGGGAAAACTTGTTTTTAATATTAAATATTTCACCGGTGAATATTCAAAGGGCTTATGCCTCGCTCTGTGGCTAGCCTGCTGTGTGACCTTGATAAGGTTACTTAACCTTTTTTGTGTCTCTGTAAATTTAGGGTAAAATCTTTCTCTTACTTGGCAATTGTCATGCATAATTAATTAGTACTATCAGAGTGAAATAAAAGGCTTTGCCACTAAAAGCAAGGGAAATGCAGCACACAACATTACCCTAGGTAATCACTGGCGCTAACCGCTCTGAGCCCATGACTGCAAATTTGGAGCTGAGATCCATTTGCTGTCATTGATGACAGTAGGTAACACAATACAGAATCAGGACACTTTCTTTTTTTTTTTTTTTTCCTTTAAACCACCATCTGCCCTTCCTTTTATACCCCAACCCAACACACAGAAACTCTCAAGGAGTGATTGCAAGATTTTTTTTGTGGGCTCAACCCCTCCCCCAACCTCACCTACACGTTTGCATTTTATATACAGTACACTTTTTGAAAAATATCGGTCTCCTCAAAGGGACATAATTACACTTTTTGCTGCTATTTACTCATTTTTCTTTTTCAGTTAGTGAATGGTTTTATAGTGCCGGTGTTTGTCGTATCAGTTGCAGTTACCAAAATACCTTAATTAAAGAGTTCTCTGCAAATAGGCTCGGCCCAATCATGGGAATGGTTTGGGGATATCTTTTCTTTCTGTGTTGTGTAATTCTGTTGTCTGATGCAAAGAAATTATGGAAACGGTGGTGCCGAGGGGAGGGACTGAGACACTATGTGTTGTTATCGCTTTTTTAACTGTTAAAGGAACTGAGGAAATAAGAGGTTAAGGAATACATTCGTACTATGTGTACATGTGTCAATGTGTGTGTGTGTGTGTGTTTTCTGTTCTATAAGAATAAAATTGTTGGGTCCTTGGACAAGTATATGTTTAGGGTTAGTGGACACCAGCTGACAGTTTCCCATGGAGGGTGTACCAATACACTTCCTAGAAATAGAGGGTCTGTTGCTCCGTATTCTTCAACGTTTGGCATTTCTCATTGTGGCCATTAAGACAATATTACATTATTGTTTTAATTTGCATCTGGGGGGGAAGATTGCATGTCATGTCATATATTTATTTGCCTCATCATTAAAATACTTATTTTCCTTTTTCGTGAAAAGTCCGATGTCTTTTCTCTTTTTTTCTATTAAATTATCTTGTCTTTCTCTTATTGATTTGTAGGTGTTTTTCATATATTCAGAACACAAATTCTTTGTTGATTAGGTATACTGTAAATATTTTTTCCTTTCTTGGCTGTTTTTCACCTCTTGATAGTGTCTTTTGAGGAATAAGTATTCTTAATTTTAATGTAGATCACTTCACTTTAACCTTTTTTTTTTTCTTTTATGACTTGTGACTTTTGTGTTTTTTTTTAAAAGAACATTTTGACTACTTCAACATCGTGAGGATGTTTCCCTCTGGAAACCTTATTGTTTTACCATTTATACTTGATCCATCTGGAAATAGCTTTTGTATATGATGGTAGGTAGAAGATGATGGTATAGATATATTTGGCCTACATACATTTTGTATGGATATACAATTAGATCCAACAAGATTTTTATTGAAAAGGCTCTCCCTTCCACACTTCACTGCACCATCATCTTTTAAATAAAGTGGACAATGTCTGTGCAGTTATGTTTCTGGACTCTGTTTCACGGGTTAGCTTTCTCATCATTGTGCCAGACTATAGTGCATTAACTAGTATAACTTACCGCATGTTGATGTCAAGTTGCTTTGTACTTCTTTAAGTTTGCTTTGATTTTCTAAATAATTCTCAGTTCCGTGTGAATTTTTACAACTTTTTAAATTATACACATGCCTACTTTTTCTTAAAGATTTTGTTTATTTATTTTAGAGAGAGAGAGAGAGAGCGCACAAGCAGGGGGAGCAGCAGGCAAAAGGAGAAACAGCTTCCTGCTGAACAAGGAGCCTGATGCAGGACTTGATCCCAGGAGCCCGGGATCATGACCGGAGTTGAAGGCAGACCTTTAACTGACTAAGCCACCCAGGCACCCCATGCCTTCTTTGATATTTAAATGTTTTCTGATGATACTGTAAATTGCATTGTTTAAATTATATTTTCTATTTGTTCCCCTGATTTTTTTTTTAAATTTGCTTTCCTGCAATACTCCTTTCAGACATTTCTCTTGTATTAAAGTTTGCTTTTTTAGTCAATCTGTAATTTTTTTTCACTTATGCTTGAGTTAAACTTATTTACAATTATTATAACTAATAACTTTGGTTATAAATTAAAAAAATGTTTCATTATACTTACTCATGCCCTTTTATATTTACTCTATTTTTTCTCTATGTGTTGTGTTTGCAATTTATTTATTCTCCATCTCTTCATATATTCTTTCCACCAGTTTCTTAAAATTTTGTCATCTTTCGTCTCCTTTTGTACATTGTTGAAAAGAAGTCTGATGCCAGCCTTTCTTTTCTTTTTATTTTTTTAAGATTTGTTTATTTATTTTTGAGAGAGAGAGCGAGTGCATGCACGAGCAGGATGTGGGGGCAGAAGAGGGAGAGAGAGAATCTCAAGCAGACTCCCCTCTGAGCAGGGAGTCCAGGCAGGGCTCGATCTCATGACCCTGAGATCACAACCTAAGCCGAAGCCAAGAGTCAGATGCTCAACTGAGTGAGATATCCAGGCACTCCAAGCCTAACTTTCTTTTGCGATTGCTTTTTTCTTCCTGTAGAGCAACAGTTTTTCTCATCTTTGAAGTCTAAGAGGCATCCTATGTCTCGGAATTGACCATTGTTGGTAAATTTTCCTAGCTAAGATATTATACCAATTGTAATGTCTATGCAGGTAATTTTGTTTTTCCAGAAACATTTTTTGGAATGTAGTTTTAAATATTAATTCTGTTCCAGTGCCTTACTTTCCTTTTCCAGGGGCTACAATTATACATACTTTTAATCCTCCTATCTTTGCAAACTCTGAACAACGACATGTCATGGGGCTCTTTGGGTCTTTGGGTCTTCTTTAATTTTCTACCAACACCTACAGCCCAGGGGTTCTCATCTGGTCCCATAGTTTCAAGTGCCACATAAATGCCACAGCTGTCACAGTGCTACATCCAGCTTTGACTTGCTGCTGAATGCTAGACTTGTATATATGATTACCCTCTGACATCGCTCTTAGATATTTAATATGCTTTTTAAACTTAAACATGTCCAACATGGATTTTTTTATCTCTGTCCCCAATCCTACTGTAGTGTGCTCTGACTCAGAAAGTGGTAACTCCAGCCTGCTCGCACGTGCTCAGGCCAAAAAACTTGCCTCCTCTTTCTTTTCCATGCTCACGTCCAGTCTAAGAGGAGATGGTTTGTTCTATCTTTGGAAATCTATCCATAGCTCTACTTCTACCACTACGATGCTCTTCCAAGCAAATATCACGTCTCTCTTTCATTACTGTCGGAGCTGCTGACTGGCCCGCCTGCTTCACTTTTGCTCCCTGCAATCTGTTATCCTCTCCGTTGACTGACTGATGCAAATCATACCATGTATCTCTTTAGTTCAAGATGGTCCCCAAGGTTTGTCCTCTCAGTATCTGTGAACTTCAAGGCCATTCCACAGTCTACACAGTTTGGCTCCTGCTGCATCCCTGACTTCATTTTCTACCTTCATTCATTATGAACGAAGGTCAACATTATGTTGACCATTGTGTGCCATCCCCATGGACCTTCATGCTCTCCTTCTCTCCCATGGGCTTACTTGGCCTCGGGCTTTTGCCTTTGATATTCTCTTCGTTTACCTTGCTTCCTCTGACATATCTTTATGATTTATGCCTTCCCTTCATTCAGAGCCTTATCAAATCTCCAAGGCCAGAGAGGCCTTCCCTGATCATCCACACTCTACCTGGTATAGAACTCACAACGGTTCCTGTCAAGTCCTTTACCTGATTGACTTTTCTTTTAGGACTCATCACCATGTGGTGTGTGTGTATATAAGAAAAGTGCCTGCCAAATAGCAAGACCTTAGTAAACTTTTGTTGAATGAACAGAATGGCTTTATCAAAAGGCATATTTTAATTAAATTTTTTAAAATGTTATTTAAATGTTATTTTAAAATGTTATTTTAAATGTTATTTTAAAAGGCATACTTGCCAATCTCAGCGTGGTGTTCAATAAGGTAGACTCATTTTTATTTTGACTGGAATGAGCAAAATCACTGAGATCTAATAGAAAACTGCTTTCATTTCCTCAAATAGTTTTCCTGTCTCATTCAGATGCCTCTAGGTTAACGTAAGAATCTGGGTCTGTATCTGAGGAAGCTAATCTTACCACTTAAATCAGAATACCGAGGAGCACTGAGCTCACTCCATTAATACTGACAAGATTTGCACAACAGGAGGTTCCTTGGAGAGAATAATATTCATACCAGGAGACTGTAAATTTTGCATGTGGGATAATAAGTGGAAACTATTCCTTAGTTCTTAATATTGCAGGAATCCTGCGTTTGGGAAACATATTTGATTTTTCATATTCTTCTTTAGTAAAATCTCTTAGCTTATTATTTCTACCTTATCTTGATGCTCCATAGTTGTTTCTTACATTTTCTTAATTTGAATTTCTCTTTGATCATCCTCCTTCATGGCTGATCATCTAGTAAATACAGATGAGAAGTGTTATGTGTTTTGCAGGAATGCTGATACTAATGTGGGCTGATTGCAGTCTGGATCAGATAAATACATGAAAATGTGGTATAAGTCAAAATGTGCTATATATCAATGTGGTTAAGTTAGTTAGGGTTACAATTATCATTGTTATTAGGGATACAAACTTTGTTCAATAAACTCAGGAGTGCAATAAATAATAGTTCTTCTTTTTTTTAAAAAATATTTTATTTATTTATTTGAGAGTGAGAGAATGAGAGAGAGAGCATGGGGGGTGGGAGAGGGTCAGAGGGAGAAGGAGACTTCCTGCTGAGCAGGGAGACCGTGCGGGACTTGATCCTGGGACTCCAGGAACATGACCTGAGCAGAAGGCAGTCGCTTAACCCACTGAGCTACCTAGGTGCCCCCTTATTTTTAAAAAGAATCAATGTAAACTTATCTCAGCATTCCCCTCTCGCTGAGCTGACAGGAAATTCAATCTTGTCCTTGTTGCCCCACCCCTCCCTTCACCCAAAATTGTGCAAAATTTTTTAGGTCTTATCGAGAGTCGAATTATGGCAATTAGTCAAACAAAGTGGTTACTGCTGGAACTACAGCTTCCTTTCTGGTTTGGTGGCTCTGCTGCTTTCATGCCATTCTTGGGGGAGGGACTCTAGAGAGGCTGGGAGCCCAGGTGCCTGGAGCACAACATCCCCATCTTGTACAGCAGAAGAAAAGTCCTCTCCATTGAGGCGCAGGTATTTTATCCGTTCGAGCTCAAAGTTGCTGGAGCGGAATTGATTCTAAGCAGCTGACACAAAATGGCCACATTATACGGCAATGAGTGGCTTACAGAATTTCCAGAGTGTCCAGGAAAACGAGTTTGAGTGCTTGGCAGCCAGATAGATGCCTCTTCACAACATGGGACCCTTCTGACGGGACAAGGAGACGCTTCAGGGCTACAGAAGTTTATCTTTCGATTTACATGTTCTGGTGGCACACTAACGTTCGAGGGACAGACATACATTTCAATAGTTGGTTTACTTTGTGTTTATCTCTACTATTGATGAACTTTGAGCAGGATTGAGGCTCTGCTCCTGCTGATTTTCCGGGCACCCTCAGGTGGTGTGACCTATGCCATCGAGTGTACCCACTTCTTTGGGGGAGGAACAGAAAACTCTCTGAGAAATATCAGGTTTACTTAGTAATTTGCCTCAAGTCAAGCGGACTAAAATCCTTGGTGCTGCCTTTAGTGATAGAAACAAAATGGCTGTTTTATGCAGATGCTCTTCATCACTTGCAAGGACAATTCCAAATAACTCCATTTCACGGTTCAGTTCCCAGCGTCATCGGAGGGAACATTCTGCGGCGAGCCGATCTTGGCTGACCAATCAGTATGGAGTCTGTTCAAGAACAAATGTGCTGTAGTGGCCACACGAAGACCTTTTAAAGGTTGAAGCCACTGATTTGTAGCCGTTACCCTCAGGAATTTTTAGGACACATTTTTTTTTTTTTTTTTGTTTTATGGAAAGCTGTGGCTTTAATGATGTAAGTTTTCATAGGTTCCGGCAATAGAGCTGCTTCCTTAGGAAGGTCTTGGCCTTGTCTTCAGACACTCCTGCAGTTTCCATCTTATAAAGGTAAAGGGCCGAGAACACTTCAGGTACTTAATTTTCTTTGAGAAAATGCCAGCTTTTTCTAGTGAGAACTTATTATTGGAATGATATAAATCTCTTTTCAAGTAACACAGAAGATAGGGGTTTCAGGCACTTGCTGTTTAGACACAGTTGTGGCTTTGTTTTTGTCTTGTTTGCTTTTTTCCCCCCTTGCATAGTGTTCTAAACACATTTGAATTCGTTGCTGAAACTGAGGCATTGACAAATTTTACACAGAAATCCGGACCTGGGTTTTCTTCTTGAGACGCTGGAATGGCAGTAACATCCGGGCCACGTTGCCACCCGGCCACAGAAGGCGGGGGCCGTGTAGCCGCTGAGCAGCAAATCAGGGTAGATGAGGCTCCGGTCTGGTTCTCCTCAGGCCCCTCGGCTTTGGCCCGTGTTCCTCCCAGCCCACTCCACCCTTGCCTGCCCGTCTCCCAGGCAGGGGAGTTTGCCACCTGTATTCTTAGCACACAACCACTTTGTCCCTTCAAATAGAAATCTTGAGCCTTTTTTTTCAATGAGTGTGTACTTCTTTTAAACCTTCTGTGTCAAAATGTGCATATCTGTGTTTTTCTAGGGAAGAGAGTCACAGCTTTCATCAAATTTTCATAAAAGCTTTAGAATATTGCTTTAGATGCTCTCTCTCCCCCTCATTGTTTAATAGTCAAGTTATGAATGTGTTTCAGTGTAAATGTTTTCAGTCCTCTTTAGGAATTAGCTAGAATAGAAATAATGTCATAGAATTAATACTAATAATAAATAATGAAGAAAGTAATGTTGTCTCGAAGCTAGCTTGATCTTCAAGCACGTTCCAGTCTTGTTCCAAAAATATAAGTCACAGAGGTCTCAGCTTCACCCGGGGACAGTGGTGAATTGTAGAACCTGAAATTTAGCAATATCCATTCTGGTTCATATCGACTTGGGGCGTTCCTCAGAGTCTAGTCTCTTCACCTGAGGAAATGTCACCTTAACAAATTGTCACAGGCTTGACTGCTAAAGGGAGACACATAGCACTCTCATGGAGGCGCCCAGGTGCAGGTGACCAACCAGGCATAAAGCAGGGGCTTAAAAACAGAACCACAGAAGAGAACGATGAATTCGTACTTCATGGAACACCTTGCAGGGGAAAGCATGAGGGAATCCAAGTCTGGTGAAGAACACCTTTGCCTCTTGTCTCTGACAGCACTTGTGGTTTGCCTTATGTGTTCTCCCATCTTCCTCCATGTTCGTTCATTCTTTCTTTCCTTCTCTCTCTCTTTCTCTCTCTTTTCCTTCCTTTCTTCCTCCCTCCCTCCTTTCCTTCCTTCCTTCCTTTTGGAATACTCTAGTGGGCAAAGAAATCCTTCATTTAGAATTTCTAGAAGGTAAAGAAATTAGAGCTTTGAAATATATTGTTTATATAACATATATAAGATCCTTAAAAAATACCTCCAGAAGAAGGCATTGGTATATCTAGAGGAAAAAAAAAATAGAGTGATCTGTCTTCCTCTTTGCTTGTATTGAAAGTGTTTGAGTGACTCACTTTTCCACATGATTGAACACTTGGAGGTCATGGTAAATAATCTGGAGTTTTACCAAACTGCTGATAAGAATGTGGCCCCAACACATCCCGATGGCAGCTTTGGACATTGTGTTTCTGGGATGGAAGTCTGTAGACTTGTACAGAGAAAGAACGAGCTGTACCCAGAAATGGTCCCTTGGGTATATTTCCAAAGAACAGGCGCTCTAGAGGAAAGCATTTTGGGAAATCACTTCAAAAGTCCAGAGCAAGAAAAGGAAAGATGTTCTTCATTTTCGAGATCTTAAAAGGTACAGTTTCTCCTGATTATCTGAGTAACTCAAGCTACTTCAGGAGTTCCTCCATTCCAGGTAGCATCAGAAAGATAGGGAATCCTTGTGCCCTTCTTACTTACAGGTATCTTGTCTCAACACAGAGGAGATCTATTGTAGGGCTAAACTGAGTTACAGCTCTGAACAAAGAAAGCTCTTGAGGACACAGCCATGATCGTAGCTCTCAGGAGTGGAAGCCACAGCAAGCAGAGGTCAACCAGAATCTGAAGGCGTAATTGCTAAGACACTAGAACAGGCAAAGGGCAATTGTAACTGCAAATCAAAGACTTACTGTTTCATTCTGGGTAGAAAGGAGGCAGAAGGGGCTGTGGGATTCTCTCCCACCACATCATTCTAAGCAATAGGAACTTTCTTTCTTTCTTTTTTTTTTTTTTTAAGATTTTATTTATTTGACAGAGAGAAATCAGAGCTAGGCAGAGAGGCAGACAGAGAGAGGGGGAAGCAGGCTCCCACCGAGCAGAGAGCCCGATGCGGGGCTCGATCCCAGGACCCTGAGATCATGACCTGAGCCGAAGGCAGAGGCTTTAACCACTGAACCACCCAGGCGCCCCACAATAGGAACTTTCATCAAAGTGATAGTCCTCAAATTTCACTGACTTATGTATTAAAAAAAAAAGTTATTTGTGTGAACACATTTTAGAATACTTTTAAAAATCATTTTCAGGACTAATCTTATATTTTAAAGTATTCCCCCCTATAAATGCCCTGTTGTGGGTGTGTAGCACACAGCAGAAGGCAATACCAAGGAGATGCAAATGACTAGGAAGGTGGCTTTCTTCAATAGACGGACTCCAACTTTAAAACTAATTTATCTTAATTAAATTAATTCAATTGCAAACTGCTGAGAAAAGATGTGATTTGAATTAGTGTTTGTTCTTTTTCCTGGCCAAGAGTGAAAAGGCGAGTTCGTTTGTTTTAGCTAAAACTCTATGATTTAGGTAAATTAGTAGAGCAATGATTTCAGCCAAAAGTTTGGTTTCTTGTCTTCAATTCCAAAATATATCTGTTAATTTTCTCACTTATGGAGAAGCAAATCGTTAAGATTTGTGGCTGATTGCTTCTACAACAGAAGGCCCTACACCATTTCTCACGAGAAGCTGTCTCTGCATTTCCAGTTATTTTGTGATCACTGCAGGGAAGTAGAAAGAGAAAACCACAATGAGAATGCAAGCTAATGATGGGGCTGCTGGGAGGCATTTTCTCTTCTCTGAGAATCTCGTTAAGCCACAGGGACTGGGGAGCTCTACCAGGTAAGCCTTCTGGATTTATTGGTATGGAAGCTTATTCTACCTGCCAGCTTGTAAAATTCCCATGCATAGAGCTTTATTGCCTACAAATCTGAACTAGAGATGACATGGTATTGACATTTTCTTCTAATATGCATCTGTTGAGAAATGGAAAAACAAAGATCAGATGTTCATAAAATGACCACTCTATCAAACATGGTCACATCTTGTATCTGTGAAAAATATCATTAATGGCAGTAATTAAAGATGTCAAAAATAACAAGGTGATAAATAAAAAACTCTCTCATCATGAAAACCATGAGGATGGTGGACTTGTGTGAGGTGACTTCCCCCTTTATGCACAAGGTAGTACAATTAAGGTCAAGACAGTGTCCTTGAAGAAGATAGTGATTTTAGTAAGAGGAAGTACACAGACGTGACTATAGACACACAAAAGCATTTTTTATGACTCATAATGACAAAACATTTTAGAAACTATTTTCTTAAGTCCAAAGTATTGTGAAAACACGGCTGTTGGGTTTTACCAGTGGTTGCATTTTAGTCATACAATAGATATTGCATAAAATAAGATAAAGAATTTCCCCCTAAAAAGTAAAGGTCGCTTATCTTTCTAGCTCACTTGATGAGCTGAACAAGAAGGGTGCTTCCCCTGAGATACCAGGTAAATAAGGCTTTATTCCAGCAGTAGTGGTAGTAACAGTCTTGTACCAGAAGCCTCAGTCTCACCATACAAACTGGGACTGAATATCTCCTGGGATTTTAAACGTATGGTGGCAGTTACTACCATATGAGGGCTTGTAGGTCACAAGGAAGGGACTCTAGTAATAAGTTAGGTTATACAATTGGAATAACCATTAACTAATAGATAATCACCAGTTAGCAATTGTGCAAAAAAAAAAAAGGTATTTTGGGGTGCCTGGGTGGCTCAGTGGGTTAAAGCCTCTGCCTTCGGCTCAGGTCAGGATCCCAGGGTCCTGGGATCAAGCCCCGCATCGGGCTCTCTGCTCAGCGGGGAGCCTCTCTCTCTGCCTGCCTCTGCCTACTTGTGATCTCTGTCTGTCAAATAAATAAATAAAATCTAAAAAAAAAAAAAAGTATTTTATAATTAAGTACTTGCTGTTAGCTAAAATGATTATACTATTTATTAATTATTTGGTTTCATGTCTGACCAGCCTGTTTCACACAGTGACACCCTCTCAGAGAGGAACTGGTGTGGTTAAAGTGGTATTTTTCCTTTTCTTTTTTTTAAATTAAATTAAATTTTTTTCAGTTTTCCAAGATTCATTGTTTATGCACCATGCCCAGTGCTCCATGCAATATGTGCCCTCCTTAATACCTACCACCAGGCTCACCCAACCCCTACCTCTTCCCTTCCAAAACCCTCAATTTGTTTCTCAGAGAAAGTGGTATTTTTCAACACGGCGACCGATGTTTCTGGACAAATATGTTATTTTACACAGAAAGTGTGACCAATATTTGGATATACAGAATGGTAAAATGAATGACAATGCCTCTTTAGCCAAATGGATAGACATCCTATTAGATTCTTTTCATTAAATGGCCAAAAAGCACGTGTCACATCTGGCCTATTGTTCAGTCACTTTCCAGTCAAGATTCTTAAGTGATTTCATAGTGCCATGAAATGCATGTTGAAAGGGGTCTTTTTCACTCTGCTGTGGCCTCTCCTCTTGAATTGACATTACACAGTGCACATCACTGTCACCGTCACAGCATGACCTGCATATTTTGGGCGAAGCCTCTTTCATATGGATGTCAGACACTACTGCTGGTGTTACATGTTCAGAATTCAGACTTTGTACTTTAGAAAGCATTTTTTTCCCCCACTGGGTTGTATTGATTCTTTAAGATTTGCTATTAAACCATCTTCAGTGAACTCTATAGTTGGCGCATTTGTGGAGAAGGCTAATATAAATAATTTCATTTTATGGTGAATCTACAACGATGTCTTGATGAGGGAATGCTGATTATCTTGACATCTGAGGATCCAAGACTTTTTACTCGCTATTCATTTATATACTCTGTGTGTGTATTAATATCATATATATTATTTATATCATGCTTATATAGAAAATGATGATCAAAGAATATATATATAGATATACACAGGTTTTGTTTTGACCACCGTTTTCTTTACTAAGTTCTTTTGTTCTCCTTTTTCTTATACAGCAAACGTCTGTGTTAAGCATATTATTCTGCACACAACCTAAGAAAAATCAGAAACCTCCAAGATACATAATCAGCTATAGTATTATTGGTTCACTACACTGAGAATAATTTTTTATAATGTTTCTATGTTAAAAATCAAAGTTAAGCCCAACCAAGTTATAGAACTCAGAAACTTTGGTAAATACACTAACTGGTTTTTTCTCTCAGGTCTGATTTAGATCGTGGAATATCAGTCTTAGCAGTAAGAAAAAATATCCTACCTCTGGCAATACTTCCAACCTTGGAAAAGTCATCTGGCCTCTTTGAATTTTATTTACCATGTCTATAGAAAGTGGGGTTTTGAAAGGTTCAAGTCAACAAAAGTTGACACCTATTTTGAAAAAATAGGTGTCAACTTTTGTTTAGAATAATTATAAAAGACAAAAAAAAAAAAGAAAAAAAAGTTGTGGGCTTCTTAAAACTTTTTATTCAGACCCAGGTTGGAATTTTTATTCAGGGTAGAGTTTCCTTCTGTGGAAGAAATGACTAGATGAGCAATATTTCTTTCTTCCACCCAGGCTGCCGTGAGAAAGGCTGACTGATAGGGGATGTTACAAAGGAGAAAGGGTTATAGTTCAGGAAATGCATGCCGGTGTGGTCAGTCTGATGCAGCTTGGTATTTTAGAATGTAAGTGGCAGGTACTTGGGGGAAGTGTGGGATAAGCAGTGGATATCAAGGATGTCCAGCTGAGTTTATTGATGGTTAAGGATGTTTTGTAAGGCGGAGAGAGAAGCATCTAGAATCTTAATCAGGCCGTATTCTGTAATGTTGGCAGGCTGATACACGGTCAGTATCAGGGAAGCAGCCATAGGTATCGAGAACTAAAGCATATAACATGAGAGGTGCTGGACTGGGGTGACTGGGAAGTACCAGACAGAACTTTAGATTTGAAGTTGATGTAACTCCAGGCAAATTATGAATGTTGAAGTTGAGGAAGGGAAAGCTGAAAATCCTCTTCACCATTCTGTGAATTTCTTTGTAATGCATGTGGGACCATAGACCGTCTGCATCATTTTTGTACCCCTGGCACCTACCCCGGTGCCTGACATTCGATAGATGCTCCCCCAAACATCTGTTGTTAAAAGAAACACCAAATTATCAATTCAGATGAATGGTGTGAATTTGAGCTTGATAAATCAGAGCCATAGAGGTAGATCATACTCGGAATTCTGAGAAAAACATTTTTTTTTGTTGTTTGGTTTACCATGATGGTATAACGAGAAAAGTATGTATTTTTATATAAAAATAAATATGAATGTTGCTTATGAGACAGTTAAAAATAAAGTTTTCCCAATACTATGTTGATAACTTGTATTACTTAAAATAAAGTTTTATATTGTATTTGTAGTAATTAGCGGGCTGGTTGCAATTAAATGTTGGTTTTGATGAATAGTCAAAATAGATAATAAATGTAAATGAAATAAATAAATGAATGCAATTTATAATAAGTTCCTTAGTACCATCAACTTAATCTATATGTATATGAAATAATTACATTGATGGAATAAGCGTGGAAAGGATGGGGTATATAATAGGTAATATCTGAACAATACGCAGTATCGTCTGAGTCATAGGGTTAAAAGGTATTGAGAAAATCATTTTGCTCATTCTATCACTTTTCAGCAAAGCTAAAATATAGAGTGTGCTTTTTTTACTGTGTAATTTTTTATAAATGATAATTATAAGCTGTGATAAAATATAATGAATTTTAAAAGAAATTATCTCCTCCAAAAAATCTGAGTGTAAAAACAAATTTCTTTTTGTCAAATGACATTTTTTTAGAGTAATTGCAAATTAAAATTTAAAATATATTCCCATGTTAAAAAATTAAGTCTCTGAATGTAAAAACATTCATAGGTGTTAAAAAGGAGAATTCATTGGGGCGCCTGGGTGGCTCAGTGGGTTAAGCCTCTGCCTTCAGCTCAGGTCATGGTCTCAGGGTCCTGGGATCGAGTCCCGCGCTGGGCTCTCTTCTCTGCTCAGCAGGGAGCATGCTTCCCCCTCTTTCTCTGCCTGCCTCTCTACCTAATTGTGATTTCTCTCTGTCAAATAAATAAATTAAAAAAAAGAATTCATTACAAATAAAAAACTTAAGGATAAAATTATTTATTTTCTAAGGCATGTGTAATAATTGTCATAAAGCTCAAATATTCTATTAAGAGTACTATAGACAAAGGCTGTATTCTTTTGATTCTGAGTCATTGACAAAAGGAATTGTAGTCTCTGTATTGCATGATTCTATCTTGTATCTCTAACTTGAATCCACAGCGTTTATGTTTTTTTGTCCTCCCTTTTAATTGGGTTTGTTTATTTCATATGCTATGTCTTCATGGTTTATTTAGTAGCTCTGGCAAGGCCTGTGAGGAGTAGTATTTGATTTGTTTGCTTAGCATACTTTTGGAAAGAAAATAACCACTATATTCCAACAGAGAATACAGTTGCCATTAAAAAAGGATGGTTTCCCCAATATATTTTTTCTTAAAGTGTAGTTCTTCCCTTAGTGATTTTGCTTTTTAAAAGGTAGATCTATAAACTAGAAGGATAAACCCACCTGTTCAGATGACTATATAGAGATTCCTATTTTAATGTTGTCTAATAGGAATTGAACATGCTAGGCAAAGAGATTGGAAATTTTGCTCTTCTGCTTCTCCTATTTGCAGTGTGGTTATGTTAATTCCTTTAGCTCATACATAGTGAGACATCAGAATCGACCAACTGGTAGATATTGCTGATGACTTCATGCAATAAGACGAGGCACTGTACTAGGCCCAGGAGAAGCATGAGGCAATGCATTCTGACTCCATGATACTAATAAAGCTGGAGACGTTTGCATGGATGTCCTTGGCCTTGGCAAACTCATTTTTATTTGATTTCCTTTTTTTTTTTTAAAGATTTTATTTATTTATTTGACAGAGAGGAATCACAAGTAGGCGGTGGGGGGGGTGGGTGGAGCAGGCTCCCCGCTGAGCAGAGAGCCCGATGTGGGACTCGATCCCAGGACCCCGAGATCATGACCCGAGCCAAAGGCAGAGGCTTAACCCACCGAGTCACCCAGGCGACCTGGTTCCTTTTCATCTTATATTTCTGACCTTCAACTTCCTCATCTGTGAAAGACTGAATTTACAACAGAGTTTGTAATTTGTAATTGTAATTTCTAGCAGGAATATTCTATAATTCCATCAATCTAGAATTCCAATTCTCTCTCTACTGCCTTTTAAGTTATTAATAATAATAATTATTAATATTTTACCAAGACTTCATCAGTCTTTATTACTTACACTATGAGGTCATTTCCTCCTTATGAAAGTAGAGTTGACACTGATTCCTTCAAGGTATCTACGTCCAAGTTCGCTGAACTAGTCACTTAGCTAACATACACTAAATGCCTCTTGGTGCAAAGCTGTGTGCTCCAACCTGTGACAGGCATGCAAAGCAAGCAAATATATATGAATTAAACTTTCAGTCCTATTGCCTTTATCCTTTTAAAGACAAAGATCTTTTTTTCCTTCTTGAAAAACAGTTGGTGTTTATTGAATATATACCATGTGCCAGGTACATGCATTATCTCCACGCTAAGTTCTTAATATGTATTATCTCCTGATATCTTTGACTTGCAGTGTGTGTGTGCGGGGAAGGGAAATGGGGAGATAGATCTATTTTTTAAAAGTGTGGTAAAATAGATACACAGTTTATCATTTTAAATATTTTTAAGTATACATTTCAGTGGAATTATGTTCACAATGTTGTACAACCATCACTACTATCTGCCCCAGATTTCCGCAAACCCAAACAGAAACTGATTAAGTAATTACTCCCCATTCTCCCCTCTCCAAGACCCTGGGAACTTTTAATGTACTTTCTGTCTCCATGCATTTTGCCTGTTCCACTTATATTTCATATAAGTGGAACCATCGAACATTTGTCCTTTTCTATCTGGCTTATTTCACTTGGCATAATGTCTTTAAGACTTATTTATATTGAGGCATGTATCAGAACTTCATTCTTTTCATGTGTGAGCAATATTTCATTGTGTGTATATATACCACATTTTGCTTATCCAGTCATCTGTCGATAGACACTGGCTTGTTTTCACTCCCCTCTGATTTTGTCAAGCTTCCAGTTTTCATAATCCTAGATCTAGTTGGTGTCCTGATAGTCTCATCTCCTCCTAGAGCTACAGTGAAGCCATCCTCCCTCCATACTTTCCTTCATCCTTATTCTATTTAGAATTAGCTTTTTGAATGTCCCTCTTTATTCCCCAGTTTTATTTCTCTCTCTGCTACTGACTATCCTAGCATATGTTCAGAAGTCATAATTTCAGTGTGACAGTGTGTTTGCAATTGAGTTAAATTTCTTCCAGAATTCACTGCAGTGAAAATATCAGTGTAGTTTTTTTTCTCTTAACTCATTGATATTTTACCATTTTCACCCAAATAAGTAACTATAAGTTCCTAGTTTTTAGTTCTTATAACTAAAAACTATAAGATTTTAGATAATTTATACTAAATTATATAATTTAGTACTAGCTAGCATTAATCCTTTGAATGATTATTTAATCTCATTGCTGAGTTTATTTTATTACAAATAAATTTTTTAACCTTGAGATTACTCTAACTATGCTGTATTTACTAGAGTCGAGTTGAGGTACAATGACTAAGGCTGTGCGTGTGTAGAAAATTCTTCTAGAGTTGTTGAAGTTTCTGTAAACCCTTGTTACTTAACTCAATTTAAAGATTTCTTTTACTGATCAGATATTAATAAATTGGGTCTAGAAAAAAGTAATCCATATACTTTATTCTCAGGAGAAAAAATAGTTTAGACCAGGAACATCAATGAATTACATTTAATGAGGACTTTTGTGGCAATAATGATGGGGTGTCAAGGTCTCGAAGATGCTGCGTGCTAGCTATGTTTGAGTCTCTTTAATTTACACATGAAGGCTTAAAGGGCTGTGGGCAAGCTGCTTCAAAGAAAAGAACATCACTGCTGAACCAAAGCTAATGCAAAATTATTTGAAAACTAGAGAGTCCTTTTAGCACACAATAATAGAGGAATTCAGAGCTTTCATATCACAAAATGTAAGCTTCTGTTTAAAGGATTTTCCCCTCTTTACTGTTCATATCAAGTACACCCAATTCATTTTTTATTTAGCCCCCAATTTTTTAGGCTGTGGTGGATGAGTTGGTCATGTGGGAGTATGGTGAAAAAAATGATGTTAAAAAAACAATTCTATTTTAACAAGAACAGCCTGAATTTACTTTAACATTTCTTGTATTTCCATTGATTTTGTGTAATGAAATGCACAAAAACATATGCAAGTGGTATCTTTAACAATCTTCAGATGAATGAAAGGATAGAGAGTTTATGCTACTATAAATTGTAGTTGGAAATCTGATGCCTGAGATTATCTATACATGTCAGGGAAACCAGCACAAAGAACAATTAGTCCATCCTTTTGATTGTCTTCAAAATCAATATCGATTTCTGGGGTTTCATTGATCCAGCCACAAATCACATTGAATCTTAACTTGGAAAAACCAAACAGTTTATTTCTCCTTCTCTCTTTAGCTCACTGCCTTTACAAAAGAGATGCTCACTAAATGCTTGTGAAAGAACAGGATGAAAGAAGACTGTGTTACATGATGTCATTTCCCAGAAAAAAAAAAAAAAAACAACAACAGTAACAACAGCAAAATGGAACCCTACAATCCGTCATTTGGACTAATGATTTATTCTTTTGACTTTTTTAAGAAAGTAAAATAAACACCCAAACCACATGTTATCCTTTGCCTCTTCTCTGTTAAATATTCTGTGTATGCTCAACAAATATTGAAACAGGGTGCCTCCTGGGTGGCTCAGTGGGTTAAGTGTCTGCCTTCGGCTCAGGTCATGATCCCAGGGTCCTGGAATGGAGTCCCACACTGGGCTCCCTGCTCAGCAGGAGCCTGCTTCTCTCTCTCCCACTCACCCTGCTTGTGTTCCCTTTCTCACTGTCTCTCTCTAATAAATAAATACATAAATAAACTTTAAAAAACCCCACAAATATTGGGGTACATATGGCCCTTCTTTTTACTACATCTGTGTCTTTGGGGTAGTAGTAGTGCAATTGCAGGGTCATAGGGTAGCTCTATTTTTAATTTCTTAAGGAATCTCCACGCTCTTTTCCAAAGTGGCTATACCAACTTACATTCCCACCAATAGTGTAAGAGGGTTCTCCTTTCTCCACATCCTCTCCAACACTTGTTGTTTCTTGTCTTGTTGATTTTGGCCATTCTAACTGGTGTAAGGTGGTATCTCAATGTGGTTTTGATTTGAATCTCCCTGATGGCTAGTGATGATGAACATTTTTTCATGTGTCCGTTAGCCATTTATATGTCTTCTTTGGAGAAGGTCTGTGGATATCTTCTGCCCATTTTTTAACATGATTATCTGTTTTGTGTGTGTTGAGTTTGAGGAGTTCTTTATAGATCTTGGGTTTCAGCCCTTTGTCTGTACTGTCATTTGTGAATATCTTCTCCCATTCCATGGGCTCCCTCTTTGTTTCATTGACTGCTTCCTTTGCTCTGCAGAAGCTTTTTATCTTGATGAATACCCAACTTTTGTATCAACATGGATGGGACTGGAGGAGACTATACTTAGTGAAATAAGTTAAGCAGAGAAAGTCAATTATCATATGGTTTCACTTCCTTGTGGAGCATAAGGAATAACATGGAGAACATTGGGAGAAGGAAAGGAAAAGTGAATTGGGGGAAATAGGAGGCAGAGGTGAAGCGTGAGAGACTGTGGACTCTGAGAAACAAACTGAGAGTTTTGAAAGGGAAGAGGGGTAGAAGGTGAGATGAGCCTGGTGGTGGGTATTAAGGAGGGCACGGATTGCATGGAGCATGAAGCATGGAGCACTGGGTGTGGTGCATAAACAATGAATCTTGCAACACTGAAAAAATAATATTAAATTACAAAAAACCCCCAAAACCAAATATTGAAGCAAAACTAGAAACACCGTGTTTATGAGTTAGATACAATATAATATGTTATGAGTTAGATAGAATACAATGTTTTTTGAGTTAGGTACAATCCAATGTTTTATCATGATCAATAGAAACAATATAAGATACATAATGCTCATGATAAAACATATGGAGCAAGAATTATGAACTGGGGTCCATGGGTCCCCAGGATAGCATGGTAGAGGGGGAACTTCAGGTTCAGGGGGAACTTCAGAGAACTGAAATGATAATACAAATTTTGAAGCATATTTTTCTGGGATGAGGAGACTTAACAGTGATTGAACGGTTCCTATTTGTTTGTTCTAATCGTTTCACAAGTTTTTACTCCCATTGTCCTCATGACAGCCCTAAGATAATGTTCCCATTATCTTCCTATTACAGATGAGAAAAATGACATACAAAGATTTTATGTAACTTGTTTAGGTCGTCATGACTACTGTGGGGTCAAGCCAGCATTTGAACCCAGAAGTCTGACTCTAGGCTCTACATTACTAAGCAGCACATACACTGTGCTATCTCTTGATGGAAAATAGGTTTTATAACTTTTCTTTTCAGATTTTCAGAAGAATCTGTGACCTAAACACAATAAATATCTACTAGAGTAGAGGAGACAACACAACCACAGAAATGCTACTGTTGGGGCTCCTGGGTGGCTCAGTTAGTTAAGCATCTGCCTTTGACTCAGGTCACGATTCCAGCATCCTAGGAACAAGTCCCGCATCAGACTCCCTGCTCAGTGGAGAGCTTTGTTCTCTCTCCCTCTGCTGCCCCCCTGCTTATGCTTTCCTTCTCTCTCTTTCTGTCAACTAACTAAATAAAATCTTAAAAAAAGAAAAAGAAATGCTGCTTTCATTAGATATGCTATAGAGTAGTGCTGGGGGGTTGCCATGGCTAAGGAAAATCGGATGTAGTCACCTGTGGTCACTTAGATGTTAGGCATTTTTAAGGTCTGCTGATAAATGTCCCACCCATTTTTTTAATTTAATCTGGCTCCCCAGGATATCATATTTCATACTACCTATATTAAAATGGAGAAAAAAGTGATAAGGATCAAGATTCTGACAATGCAGGTAAAATGAATTGAGCAAAATCTGAGGAAAGTTGAAATTCAAGTAGAGACTACAGAATAAGGAAAACACATTTACTGAAATTGAGCCTAGAATTCCTCTTGGTCAAAGCAAAATGCAAAACATGATCAGTTACATGACTCACAGTTTCTAAGAAAACCTACCACTCTCTCAGAGGAATAGCACATCACTATGTTTGAAGTCAGTAATACATTTTCTTTGTGAGTGTATAGCAAATGTTTTTTTCAATAGTTTCTCTGTGGTGAATGTCATAGCTGCCGCGATGGACTTAATTGTGTCCCCTCAAAATTCACAGGTTGAAGTCCAATAATTCTGAATGTGAATTTGTTTGGAGACAGGGCCTTCAAAGAAGTAATTAAAATTAAAGGTCAAATTAGTAAGCTTCAATCTGATACAACTGGTGTACTTAGAACAGGAGATTAGGACTCAGACATGCCCATGCACAGAGGAGAGATCACATGAGGTCACAGTAAGGAGATGGCTAGCCAACAAACCTAGGAGAGAGGCCTCAGAAGAAATCAAATCCACCGACACTTTAATCTTGTAGCCTCCAGAACTGTGAGAAAATAAGTTTCTGTTGTTGAAGCCACTTAGTCTGTGGCTTTCTGTTATGGAAGTACTGGATGACTGATAGAAGCAGGTGCCTTAAAATACTTTATGATACTCTTTACTTCAGTATCCATGTGGTTCTTAAAGTATTCTGCACGGCAGCTGAGGGAGCAGAGCAAGTTAGGCAAGGACAACCCCATGAAATTCTGAGGACCCCCAAACAATGTAGTCCAAACACAGTTCCTTCTCTGGAACAGCTTCACATGGAGATGAAATTTAGACTATTCAGAAGAATGGATGAACTGTGTGTGTGTGTGTGTGTGTGTGTGTGTGTGTTTGCACTTATGATAAAATATATTGCTGTAGATAGTACTTAAACTTCATGGTAGGGATACCTGGGTAGCTCAGTGGGTTAAGCCTCTGCGCTCGGCTCAGGCCATGATCTCAACGTCCTGGGATCGAGCCCCGCATTGGGCTCTCTGCTCAGCAGGGAGCCTGCTTACCCCTCTCTCTCTGCCGGCCTCTCTGCCTATTTGTGCTCTTTCTTTCTCTGTCAAATAAATAAATAAAATAATAAAAAAAATTCATGTAAAGCATAAAATGAAATATTATTTCTATATTGCTAATTAAGGGTTAAACAGTGACTATTGGCAAAAGACTTGATCTTTGATGGAAATGGAAAGCCCCTACCAGGGGTTGGGTCCTTCTAGTTCATGGTCACTTTGACTCCAAACCAGAAGGAAATCTGCTCAGGAAGAAGAATTTTCATTTGAGAATTGTGGCCCAAAACTGACAAATGAAAAACAAAATTAATGAATGACGTTAAAGTTGCACATGATAGATTTGTATGGAATATTTTCTTTTTTTTAAATTTTTATTTATTTTTTTTAAAGATTTTATTTATTCATTTGACAGACAGAGATCACAAGCAGGCAGAGAGGCAGGCAGAGAGAGAGGGGTGAGGGAAGCAGACTCCCTCCTGAGCAGAAAGCCCGACGAGGGGCCCGATCCCAGGACTCTGGGATCATGATCTGAGCTGAAGGCAGAGGCTTTAACCCACTGAGCCACACAGGTGCCCCTGTATGGAATATTTTCAAAGCAAGAGTGACCAGAGTAACCATGACCAAAGAAAATCTCATTAATGTAGGCATATAAATGCAAATTTAAAAACAATTAAATGTAATGGTGATTAAATGTATAAAATGTTTCACCATGAAAGTCTCATAGTAATTTATGAATAATATTATAAATAATTGTGTTTTTTATACCTCTGTTATAACATATGTCTCTAGGATTGTAATTAGTTGTTGAATTGGTTGTGTCCTCACTACACAGTTATATCTTTGAGAGCATGAATTTCCATTTAATTTCATTTTCTGTTCTATCAGTGATTCTCAATGTGTTTGCTGAATGTTTGAGTGAATGAAAGAAAATAAATGAACACATGAACAACTAAAATTTGTATAACAATTGGATTCTTAAACTTTTCATATATTATTTAATAATAATTAACAACAAATTTTGTACACTTTCCCCCTTCATAACGTGAAATTCGATGCTACCCAATTTTTAAAAAAATAACATTTTGGAAGATGATTTAAAGATGAGAAAATGTTCTCAGTACAGTGTCAGGTGCTGAATACAAAATTATATATAGACAATTGTGTGCACAAGCACATGTGCATGCACGCCCACATGCAGACACACACACACACACAGAGAAATTAAAGGAAGTAGCCAGACTATTAACTGTGGTTATTACCTGGATGAAAAAATTCATTCTGAACTCCTCCTTCTCAGTGAGGTTTATTGAAAAAGAAAGAGCATATAAAATTCACTGTTTTTAGTGTATAGTTCTATGAGTCTTTTTCTTGGACATGTAACAACAGTCAAGCTAGAGAACACTTCAGTCACACCTCCAAGTCTCTAAATATTCCATGGTAATCATTCCTCCTGACTTCTAATGTACACAGCCCCTCACAACCACTGATTTCTTTTCTTATGCTTTGTCTTATCCCCAAATATCATATTCTGGAATTTTACCAAGTTTTGAGTCTTCTTGTTTCATTTAGTTTAATGCTTTTGAGATGTTCATGTCGTTACAAGGAGTCATTTTTTCTAGTTGTGAGGTATATGTACAACCTCTGTAGTGTCCTCTCAATTTTGTTGTGGATGTAAAACTGCTCTAAAAAAATAAATTGTTTAAAAAACTAAGAGTGGAAATGCTTAGTTGCATGGCAAGTGTACATTTAATTTTAAAAGAAACTGCTCAGCTTCTTCGCAAAATGATTGTACTATATTGCATTCCACTTGGCAATATACGAGTGTTCTGGTTGTTTTATCTCCTCATTGTCACATTAATATTGTCAGGATTTTCTTGTGGTTTTATGCATCATAGGGACGTAATGATATCTTATTTTGGTTTCAATTTGGATATTCCTAAGGACTACTGATATTGAGCACATTTTTGTGTGTTTATTTGCCATTTCGTTATCACCTTTGGTTAAAGTGTCTGTTCGAGTTTTTGTCCATTGAGAAAATTAGATTGTCTTCTTTTTAAAAATAATGTCTATGCCCAGATCAGCATAGGCCATGTTGACCCTTGAACTTGTGACCCATGACATCAAGAGTCTACATGTTCTACCTATTGAGCCAGCCAGGTGCCCTCTAAAAAATTAAATTGTCTTCTTGTTTAGTCTTTATAGATCACATATCAGATATGTGCTTATCAAATCTGTGGCTTTGTTGCAAGAGGTCACTGAGAGGACAGGACTGCTGGCTAACCCATGAGCTGGATCCGGGACTTTGGAGCCTCCTCAGGCCCTCCTGTTTTTGGAACGTGTTCCACTTGCCTTCCTGGCCCCGGGGAAGCTTCCACAAGGACTCAGCCTTGAGAGGGTGATGTGCTATGTAGATCCTCTGGATAGCATATGTTACTAAACTCAGTTAAAGCCTCTATATAAGCTTTTGAGATTCAGGTGGGCACATGTGGAAATCTACTCTTTTGTAATCCCCGAAGACAAGCCTTGTATGTAAGTTCCCTTACTTGTCACCTACCAACCTGGAGTGGTCTACCTCTTTGATTTCTCCTTGTCCTCCATATGTGGGACCAGGTAAGAAACCAACAGGTTTGTATTTTAATTTTATTATTAGTTTTGAAAAGCAGAACATTTTTACTCAAATGAAGTTCAATTTGTCAATTTTTGCTTTTCTGAGATAGTGCTTTTTGTGTCATATTTATGTATTTTTCCCAACCCATGGTGACAAAAATTTTCTCCTGTGTCTTTTTTGGAATTTTATTCTTTAGGTTTTGAATTTAGGCCTATGATACATTTTGAGTTAATTTTGGTGTATAGTGCAAAACTCATTTTCTTACACATCGACAGCTAATTATTCCAGCACCATTTGTTAAAAAGATAACCTTTCATCACAGAATTGTCTATGCACTTTTATCTAAAATCATTTCACTAGCATTGTATGGGTCTTTTTTGATGTCTTTATTTTATTTCAGTGATCTACATGTCTATCTTTTTGCTTTTACCATATTGTCTTAATTATCATAGCTTTCTATTCAGTTTTGAAATCAGTTAATGTTAGGGACTGAGTGTCCCCACAGAATCTGTAGATCGAAGTCCTTGCCTCCAGTGTGCCTGCACTTGGAGATAGGGTCTTTAAGAAGGTCATTAAGAGTAATGAGGTCCTGAGGGTGGGGCTCTAACCCAGCAAGACTGGCGTCCATATAAGAAGAGGAAGAAGTACCAGAGATGGCGATACATGGAAAAAGTGCTCATGTGAGAACACAGTGAGGAGGTGGCCATCTACAAGACAAGGAGAGAAACCTCAGAAGAGCCAAACCTGTTCGCAGTTTGATCGTAGACTTCCAGCCTCCAGAACCATGAAAAATTGAATTTCTGTTGTTGAAGCCACCCAGTCTGTAGTATTTTGTTATGGCAGACTGATCTAAGACAGGTTTTGATACAAAGACATGGTGTATTGCTACAACAAATCCCTAAAACTGTAGGAAATGCTTTGGAATTGGAAAGCCGATAAAAACTAGAAAAGTTTTGAAGCTGGTTTCTGTTAGAAAAATTCTAGAACGCCACTGTTGGCAGGAATAAGGACATCATTAAAGGTGATTCTGGTGAGAACTCAGGTGGAAATGAGGAACATTGACAATTGGAGGACGGTGATCCTTGTTATAAAGTGGCGAACTTCACTGAACCGTGTTCTAGTGTTTTGTGAAAAGTCAAAATTGCAAGTGACAGGCTTGGGTATTTATCTGAGGAGATTTCTAGGCAAAGTGCTGAGGACATAGCCTGGTTTCTTCTTGCTGCTTATGGCAAAATGAAGAGGAGAGATAAATCAAAGGAGCTGTTAAGCAAAAAGGAACCAAAATGTGAACACTTGGAAAATTCTCAGCCTATCCATTTTGCAAAAATTGAGAAAGCATGTTCTAGAGAGAACACCAACATTATTATGACTGGACTATCACTTGAGGAAGCAATTATAGGATTATACCAGTAGTAACAATGCAGGTTTGGACTAAAGGGTCTGAGGGTGGGACAGAAGGAAGGAAGCCTGTTGAACTTCTTGGATTTTAAAATAACTATTATTATTCTTTTATTCAATAGAACTAGTCAGGTGCAAACACAAATGGATCTTATTCTTCAAGAGAAGGGAAGAATGACCCAAGAGCACTTCAGAAATCACCAGGGCTTCCACTCTCAAAACAAGCTCAGAGCACACAGGCCTTGGAGGGCAAGGTTACCTCCTTCTGAACCAGTGGACCAGGCAGAAAATAAATTTCTCTCTTATGTAGATGGATTTTCTCTTTATCATTGGTCTTCAGCATTTGAAATTTTTTTTCCTAGGTTTTTCGGGAAGGGCATTTTTTTTTTTTCTACGTAGGATTCCTTCGTTTATTTGGATTGTGGTTTAATGTCTTATTTTATTTTTAGAAATTTCTCATCATGATCTTTTTTTTTTTTTAAGATTTTGTTTATTTATTTGAGAGAGAGAGTGAGCAAGAGAGAGCACAAGCCAGGGGAGGGGCAGAGGGAAAAGGAGAAACAGACTCCCTGCTGAGCAGAGAACCCGATGTGGGGCTTGATCCCAGGACCCTGGGATCATGACCTGAGCGGAAGGCAGAGGCTTAACCCACTGAGCCACCCAGGTGCCCCTCTATTCTTAATGTGGGTAGTTAAATTATTCTTAATGTGGGTAGTTAAATTATTCTCTTCAGGAGATATTCTGAGATCAGGCTTTGCTGTGGTTATGGTCGTCTTCACTGAACCATTAACTTCGGATTCTTCTGCTGTTAACCATGTGCTTAGAGTGAGCATTTCTCTGCCTTCCTCAGACTGTGTGGCCTTTCCTCTGTGTCTGGATGTTTGTGCATTTTCTTACTTCTCCCCAGAGATACATTGCTATTGCTTTTTACTCTTTGATTGATCGTCTCTACTGGAAGACAGAGGGGGAAGGAGGGTCTCTGTTTTCTGCTGTGATCCCAGTCGTAGGCAGGCTCTGTGTATTGTGTTTCAGGGATGGGGCTATATCAATATTCGAGCCACCTGTATCTTGAGCTATTCTTATGTGGGAGATTCCTGCCCCTCTTATCTGAAGTAGGAGGGTCTCAATAACATTTGATATAGAATCCTTAGTCCAGGATTTTTTCCTGCTTCTTTTCCAGGAATATATTAAAATTTTTTACCCTTTTCCCACTGCAAAGGGTCTTCATTTGTATCCTGTCCCTTAATTGACAAGGGTTTTGTTTTGTAGGGGAGAACCCTCTCGACAGGACTTTGTTGCTTTCCTTGTAGCTCTGGCTGCTTCTCTCCTTCAGGGCTGTACCATGAAGGGAGACTTTATCTAGCCTCCTGCTCCATCCCTAATCTCTTCACAATGCTCTTTAGAGGTCTGTGGACTAGAGCTAGTGCAAACTCCTCTTATATCTGCAGACCCCATGGCCTCTATACTTGCACATTATTTGACTTCTATAAATTTGTTAACATTCTTAGAGGAGTTGTTATTTATTTACTTCTATGGTTCCTTGTGTCTTTAACTTCTGAGCTCTGCCAAAGGTGAGCCAGTGTCCACCTTCCATTGTTCCTTTGGGCATCTACCGCTCCTTAGATTTTGGGCTATTTAGTTTTTTTTTTTTTAATTTTTTTATTTTAATAAACATATAATGTATTTTTATCCCCAGGGGTACAGGTCTGTGAATCGCCAGGTTTACACATTTCACAGCACTCATCATAGCCCATACCCTCCCCAATGTCCATTTCCCCACCACCCTCTCCCGTCCCCCCTCCCCCCCGCAACCCTCAGTCTGTTTCTTGAGATTGAGTCTTTTATGGTTTGTCTCCCTCCCAATCCCATCTTTTCATTTTTTCTTTTCTTACCTCCCCCCAACCCCCCCGCCTTGCATCTCCACTTCCTCATATCAAAGAGATCATATGATAGTTGTCTTTCTCTGATTGACTTATTTCGCTAAGCATGATACCCTCTAGTTCCATCCATGTCATCGCAAATGGCTAGATTTCATGTCTTTTGATGGCTGCATAGTATTCCATTGTGTATATATACCACATCTCCTTTATCCATTCATCTGTTGATGGACATCTAGGCTCTTTCCACAGTTTGGCTATTGTGGACATTGCTGCTATAAACATTCGGGTGCACGTGCCCCTTCGGAGCACCACGTTTGTATCTTTAGGATATATACCCAGGAGTGCAATTGCTGGGTCGTAGGGTAGCTCTATTTTCAGTTTTTTGAGGAACCTCCACACTGTTTTCCAGAGTGGTTGCACCAGCTTGCATTCCCACCAGCAGTGTAGGAGGGTTCCCCTCTCTCCGCATCCTCGCCAGCATCTATCATTTCTTGACTTGTTAATTTTAGCCATTCTGACTGGTGTGAGGTGGTATCTCATTGTGGTTTTGATTTGTATTTCCCTGATGCCGAGTGATGTGGAGCATTTTTTCATGTGTCTGTTGGCCATCTGGATGTCTTCTTTGCAGAAATGTCTGTTCATGTCCTCTGCCCATTTCTTGACTGGATTATTTGTTCTTTGGGTATTGAGTTTGATAAGCTCTTTATAGATTTTGGATACTAGCCCTTTATCTGATATGTCGTTTGCAAATATCTTCTCCCATTCTGTCAGTTGTCTTTTGGTTTTGTTAACTGTTTCCTTTGCTGTGCAAAAGCTTTTGATCTTGATGAAATCCCAATAGTTCATTTTTGCCCTTGCTTCTGTTGCCTTTGGCGATGTTCCTAGGAAGAAGTTGCTGCGGTTGAGGTCAAAGAGGTTGCTGCCTGCATTGTCCTCAAGGATTTTGATAGATTCCTTTCGCACATTGAGGTCCTTCATCCATTTTGAGTCTATTTTCGTGTGTGGTGTAAGGAAATAGTCCAATTTCATTTTTCTGCATGTGGCTGTCCAATTTTCCCAGCACCATTTGTTGAAGAGGCTGTCTTTTTTCCATTGGACATTCCTTCCTGCTTTGTCGAAGATCAGTCGACCATAGAGTTGGGGGTCCATTTCTGGGCTCTCTATTCTGTTCCATTGGTCTATATGTCTGTTTTTGTGCCAGTACCATACTGTCTTGATGATGACAGCTTTGTAATAGAGCTTGAAGTCTGGAATTGTGATGCCACCGACTTTGGCTTTCTTTTTCAATATTCCTTTGGCTATTCGAGGTCTTTTCTGGTTCCATATAAATTTTAGGATTATTTGTTCTATTTCTTTAAAAAAAATGGATGGGATTTTGATAGGGATTACATTAAATGCGTAGATTGCTTTAGGTAGAATAGACATTTTCACAATATTTGTTCTTCCAATCCATGAGCATGGAATATTTTTCCATTTCTTTGTGTCTTCCTCAATTTCTTTCATGAGTACTTTATAGTTTTCTGAGTATAGATTCTTTGCCTCTTTGGTTAGATTTATTCCTAGGTATCTTCTGGTTTTGGGTACGATTGTAAATGGGACTGACTCCTCAATTTCTCTTTCTTCTGTCTTGTTGTTAGTGTAAAGAAATGCGACTGATTTCTGTGCATTGACTTTATATCCTGACACTTTACTGAATTCCTGTATAAGTTCTAGCAGTTTTGGAGTGGAGCCTTTTGGGTTTTCCACATATAGTATCATATCATCTGCAAAGAGTGATAGTTTGACTTCTTCTTTGCCGATTTGGATGCCTTTAATTTCTTTTTGTTGTCTGATTGCTGAGGCTAGGACTTCTAGTACTATATTGAACAGCAGTGGTGATAACGGACATCCCTGCCGTGTTCCTGACCTTAGCGGAAAAGCTTTCAGTTTTTCTCCATTGAGAATGATATTTGCGGTGGGTTTTTCATAGATGGCTTTGATAATGTTGAGGTATGTGCCTTCTATCCCTACACTTTGAAGAGTTTTAATCAGGAAGGGATGCTGCACTTTGTCAAACGCTTTTTCAGCATCTATTGAGAGTATCATATGGTTCTTACTCTTTCTTTTATTAATGTATTGTATCACATTGATGGATTTGTGGATGTTGAACCAACCTTGCAGCCCTGGAATAAATCCCACTTGGTCGTGGTGAATAATCCTTTTAATGTACTGTTGGATCCTATTGGCCAGTATTTTGGTGAGAATTTTCGGATCTGTGTTCATCAAGGATATTGGTCTGTAATTCTCTTTTTTGGTGGGATCCTTATCTGGTTTTGGGATCAAGGTGATGCTGGCCTCATAGAATGAGTTTGGAAGTTTTCCTTCCATTTCTATTTTTTGGAACAGTTTCAGGAGAATAGGAATTAATTCTTCTTTAAATGTTTGGTAGAATTCCCCTGGGAAGCCGTCTGGTCCTGGACTTTTGTTTGTTTGGAGATTTTTGATGACTGTTTCAATCTCCTTACTGGTTATGGGTCTGTTCAGGTTATCTATTTCTTCCTGGTTCAGTTGTGGTAGTTTATACATCTCTAGAAATGTATCCATTTCTTCCAGGTTGTCAAATTTGTTGCCATAGAGTTGCTCGTAGTATGTTCTTATAATTGTTTGTATTTCTTTGGTGTTGGTTGTGATCTCTCCTCTTTCATTCCTGATTTTATTTATTTGCGTCCTTTCTCTTTTCTTTTTGATAAGTCTGGCCAGGGGCTTATCAATCTTATTAATTCTTTCAAAGAACCAGCTCCTAGTTTTGTTGATTTGTTCTATTGTTTTTTTAGTTTCTATTTCATTGATTTCTGCTCTGATCTTTATGATTTCTCTTCTCCTGCTGGGTTTAGGCTTTCTTTGTTGTTCTCTCTCCAGCTCCTTTAGGTGTAGGGTTAGGTTGTGTATTTGAGACCTTTCTTGTTTCTTGAGAAAGGCTTGCACCGCTATATATTTTCCTCTCAGGACTGCCTTTGTTGTGTCCCACAGATTTTGAACTGTTGTGTTTTCATTATCATTTGTTTCCATGATTTTTTTCAATTCTTCTTTAATTTCCTGGTTGACCCATTCATTCTTTAGAAGGATGCTGTTTAGTCTCCATGTATTTGTGTTCTTTCCAAATTTCCTCTTGTGATTGAGTTCGAGTTTCAGAGCATTGTGGTCTGAAAATATGCAGGGAATGATCTCGATCTTTTGGTACCGATTGAGACCTGATTTATGACCCAGGATGTGGTCTATTCTGGAGAATGTTCCATGTGCACTAGAGAAGAATGTATATTCTGTTGCTTTGGGATGGAATGTTCTGAATAGATCTGTGATGTCCATCTGGTCCAGTGTGTCATTTAAGGCCTTTATTTCCTTGTTGATCTTTTGCTTAGATGATCTGTCCATTTCAGTGAGGGGAGTGTTAAAGTCCCCTGCTATTATTGTATTACTGTCGATGTATTTCTTTGATTTTGTTATTAATTGGTTTATATAGTTGGCTGCTCCCATGTTAGGGGCATAGATATTTAAGATTGTTAGATCTTCTTGTTGGACAGACCCTTTGAGTATGATATAGTGTCCTTCCTCATCTCTTATTATAGTCTTTGGCTTAAAATCTAATTGATCTGATATAAGGATTGCCACCCCAGCTTTCTTCTGATGTCCATTAGCATGGTACATTGTTTTCCACCCCCTCACTTTAAATCTGGAGGTGTCTTCGGGTCTAAAATTAGTTTCTTGTAGGCAGCATATTGATGGGTTTTGTTTTTTTATCCATTCTGATACCCTGTGTCTTTTGATTGGGGCATTTAGCCCATTAACATTCAGGGTAACTATTGAGAGATATGAATTGAGTGCCATTGTATTGCCTGTAAGGTGACTGTTACTGTATATTGTCTCTGTTTCTTTCTGATCTACTACTTTTAGGGTCTCTCTTTGCTTAGAGGACCCCTTTCAATATTTCCTGTAGAGCTGGTTTGGTGTTTGCAAATTCTTTCAGCTTTTGTTTGTCCTGGAAGCTCTTTATCTCTCCTTCTATTTTCAATGATAGCCTAGCCGGATATAGTATTCTTGGCTGCATGTTTTTCTCGTTTAGTGCTCTGAATATATCATGCCAGTTCTTTCTGGCCTGCCAGGTCTCTGTGGATAGGTCCGCTGCCAATCTAATGTTTTTACCCTTGTATGTTACAGACTTCTTTTCCCGGGCTGCTTTCAGGATTTTCTCTTTGTCGCTCAGACTTGTAAATTTTACTATCAGGTGACGAGGTGTGGACCTATTTTTATTGATTTTGAGGGGCGTTCTTAGCATTTCCTGGATTTTGATGCTTGTTCCCTTTGCCATATTAGGGAAATTCTCTCCAATAATTGTCTCCAATATACCTTCTGCTCCCCTCTCTCTTTCTTCTTCTTCTGGAATCCCAATTATTCTAATGTTGTGTCGTCTTATGGTGTCACTTACCTCTCGAATTCTCTCCTCGTGGTCCAGTATTTGTTTGTCTCTCTTTTGCTCAGCTTCTTTATTCTCTATCATTTGGTCTTCTATGTCACTAATTCTTTCTTCTGCCTCATTTATCCTGGCAGTGAGAGCTTCCATTTTTGATTGCACCTCATGAATAGCTTTTTTGATTTCAACTTGGTTAGATTTTAGTTCTTTTATTTCTCCAGAAAGGGCTTTTATCTCTCCGGAGAGGGTTTCTCTAATATCTTCTATGCCTTTTTCGAGCCCGGCTAGAACCTTGAGAATTGTCATTCTCAACTCTAGATCTGTCATGTTACCTATGTCCATATTGATTAGGTCTCCAGCCTTCAGTACGGCCTCTTGTTCTTTTTTTTGAGGTGAGTTTTTCCGCCTTGTCATTTTGTCCAGATAAGATTTGCTTTCTCCTGCTGTGGAATTCCGCTGTTCTTGGTGAGCGAAGTTGGTTTTGGCTGGGTTTCTTGTTGATCTTCTGGGGGAGGGGCCTGTTGTAGTGATTCTCAAGTGTCTTTGCCGCAGGCGGAATTGCACCGCCATTGCCAGGGGCCGGGCTGAGTAATCCGCTCCGGTTTGCTTTCGGGAGCGTTTGTTCCCTGAGCGCTTTCCGTAGAGTCCGGAGGACGGGAATGAAGATGGCGGCCGCCCAGTCTCTGGCCCGGAGGAGCCGAGAGCTTGGGGTTCCGCTCCTCAGTGCGCCCTCAGAGCAAAGCGCCTACCGCCCCGCCTCCCTGGCCTACGGTCACACCTTGAGGAAAGCAGTCAATTGCTGGAGCTGGAGAAAAGCGCCGGGTCGCTTTTGTCTCCGTGGCCTCCGGCCGCGCTCCGAGCCCACCCAGCCTGCGACCGGCACAAGGTAACCCAGGGCTTAGAGCTCACTCCTCGGCTTTGTTGCTGTAGCCGGCTTCCCCGCTCTAATACCTGCGAGCTCTGCGGCACTCAGACACCCCCAGACCTTCTGTGACCCCACGGGACCTGGGGTTATGCTGACCCCGCCTGGGTTTCCCCCCAGTTTAGCCTCTGGAGCGATGTCTCCCGGTGGAGCCGACTTTTAAAAGTCCCGATTTTGTGCTTCGTCGCTCCGCCGCTTGCCAGGTGCCGGCCCCTCCCCCCGGGGTCTATCTTCCCGTCGCTTTGGATTCACTTCTCCGCAGGTCCTACCTTTCAGAAAGTGATCGATTTTCTGTTTCTGGAATTGTTGCTCTTCTTCTCTTCGATTTCCCGTTGGATTTGTAGGTGTTCACAATGGTTAGATAAGCTATCTAGCTGATCTCCTGCTACCCGATGTCGTCTCAGCCTGCTACCTCTCCGCCATCTTGACTCCTCCCCCTTGGGCTATTTAGTTTTTCTGGGTCTCCAGCTCTCTGGAGATTGAGAAAAGGTTTGTATAGGGCTTGCTTATGCAAAAATCAATTGGAAAACAATTTGCTTGACCTTGAGTTTCTTATTTTGGCAAAAATAACAAACCTCAGGTGGTTGATGATTGTTTGGTGCCTAGACATTATAAAATCAAAAATCATTTATGTCAAATAAAATTGAAAGTTTTTTTTTTTTTTTTGCTTTGGATGTCTTTTAATATATTATCTGTCTTTTCGTATTCTTGAATCACATAGTGAATATTTTCTTGTTACTGACTTAAATTTTACAATATTCTTTAATGCTACTCTTGTGTTTGGAAAGGAGAGTAATCAAATAGTTATTAAATAAAAAATTTAAATTCATAGTATTAATTCAAGAAATGCTATGTACTCTCAGCTAATTAGCAGAGAAGTACACATAGTTCTTTTTTTCACCACAGACATTAGGCTCTATAGACTTATTAATGGAAATATTTATTTATTTGGAAAATTGTGACTTAGATTTATTTTTTCTGAACGTAAGATAGGAAAGTGACGTTGATAATTTATGGTTTTGTTTCTTGATTGAATGACATCATTCATTACATAATGTTCTTTGGGCTTATAGTTATACACCCTAACTACTATCATTTTGTTTTTTAAATATTTTGTTTGGAATATAATGTTCAATTATTCAAATACAATTTGTATTTTTACGTGATATTTCTGGCAACTTCATGGCCCCGTGCAGGATTGGTGTGATTAATCTGTCATTGCTTCATAATATTAAGTTGCAACCAGCCATGCAGTAATGTCTTAATGATTTGAAATGTGCACCTTTGTTTGTCTTTGTGTCTTTTTTTGGGAGATTCTGGAATATGTTTTTTCTTAGAGGGTGAAATTAAGCAATATCTTAAAAAGATCCACCTGGAATATCTTAGACTCCCTTAGGGATCAAATAAATCAGCAAATCTTTAGAAGGATAGTGGAAACAATAGATAAGAGTATTTTAAAATACTGATTTAAAATTTTTACCTTGATTAATGCAGAAAATTTCACCAACTACAATACTTCAATTCTGAAACTTTACATACTGAAACAAACAAACAAACAAACAAACATATAGGCCGCCATCTGAGTGATTCACTTGAGAGTTAGGAAAATCATCATCAGTTTGCTATGCTTGACATAGTAACGTTGCTCATTTCTTTATAAATATAGTTCTTGCTGCCATTTGTGGTTAATGAGCAGTCAACAACCTAGGAACCATTGCATGGTGAACCTTGGGCTGTCCTTCAACAGCATCACAGGTGGCATGAAAACACAGATAGGTACAGGCCAGAAAATGAAACGACTCTATTCCAGCAGGAGGGAATATGGCATCACCTATAGAAATAAGCTGTTTGGTTAGAGAAGTGAGCTAATTTGAGGAAATAGTTAAACATACCTTCACATGTGATTAACTCATGTATTACAAGTAAAGTATGTTGTTCTGTGATGATATCTGAGCCTTTTGCATAATTTTGATGAACCTCCACTGTGACTTGTCTGTTGAACTGGAAAGGAGGTCAAGGAGGAGCCATAGACTTTGGACTGAGGGAGAGAGGGGAGATTTGCTTGGGTAACGGATAGTGACGAAAGGGGAGAGAGAAAAAGGAGAAAGTGGAAGACATCCCTGTGTATTTTTCAGAGTGGTCACCCAGCCCTTGGCCAGTACTCTGGACTTGTGTCAGGTCAGAGAGAGAGAGAGAGACACACACACACATAGACCATATTAGAGGATCTTGGGTCATCAGGCAGATGCAAAAATGCTGTAAGGACTGTAGTGCATTCCTCAACCATTACAGCCCAGAATCCATAGGACCTCATGTTCTGTCAGAAAGATGTGGCTACTTTCCACTCAAGCAAGGATATCTGTGAAGCTTTTCAGAGCATAAAAGCAGGAGACTAGAAAAAAAACTCAGTTGAGATACTCCCGAGCGTTCTAGAATAACAGTGAAACCTTATAGCAGAACAGACTAGAGAATCTCCATTATGTTAATGAGGGCTACTTCAGGTGGAATTTGAGTTATTAGTGTTACCCAGTGGAGAAAGTCTTAAGGCCTACTTATCCATTAGATTTTTTTTGTTTTGTTTTGTTTTTGTTTTTTAAGCAGCAAGGGAGTGGCAGGGGAATGGCAGAAGGAGAGGGGGAGAAAGAACCTTAAGCATTCTCCACATCCAGTGCGGAGCCTGATCTCACAACCCTGAGATCATGACATGAGCGGAAATCAAGGGTTGGATGCTTAACTAACTGGCAGTGCCCCTCCATCAGATTTGATCTCCACTGTCACTTCCTCAGAGAAGCCTTTTCAGAATTCCCAGACTAGATAGGGTCTCCTATGTACATTCTCAGTGTCATTTTGTTTCTTGATATTTTACCAGAATTTGATTAATAATTTTTTATTAATATTATTCCCTCCATTAAACTGTAAGTTCCAAGAGGGTAGAGACTGCAAGCTTGGAGCATAGGAGATGCTCAGTATTTCTTAATATAAACAAATGAGCAAATGAATGAGTGAATGACAGTTTTTGCTTGAGCGAGTCCATGTAAAATTCATTGCTTTTTAACTCAATATTAATTAATGTTTGGAACACCTGTTAGAAAGTTCTCTGGGCATTTCTCCTCTGATAGATTTTATGTTGGTTTCTGGACCCAGGCTCATGGTGGAGAGAGGCTTCGTTCAGCCCCCGCTGAGGAAATCATAGTCTGATTACAGTAAGACAAAGTAACTGGTAGAAACAGTAAGAACATTCAATCAACAGATTAATTTGAATAACTGATGCCAGATAGCCAGTTGGTTTGATTTTTACCCCTCACTGAATTGGCTTAATTAACATCTTGTTTTCATACAGCGTAGCTATCTCTGTGTTTATTGACACACAAAATTATCATTTACAGTAAGCAAATGATCTCCCCTGAGAATTGGAGTTAGGCTGCTCTGTTACTCTATGTACTTTTGATTAGAATTTTTAAGTTCTTTATATGATGTGACTTCATGATTTTGCTCTTCTTGGTGTACACTAAAATTTTTATTAGTTGAAACACATACTGACCATAGAATATCTTATTTCTAAATTTTAACACATACATATGTTTTATAATGAGCTTTGATAATTTTTTAAAAATTTTATTTATATATTTGACAGAATGAGAGAGTGTGTGAGCACAAGCCAGGGAAGTGGCAGGCAGAGGGAGAAGTAGGCTTCCCACTGAGCAAGGAGTCTGATGTGGGGCTTGATCCCAGGACCCCGGGATCAGGACCTGAGTTGAAGGTCGATGCTTAATCGGCTGAGCCACCCAGGTGCCACTGAGCTTTGATAATTTTGAATACCAGAAGAATTCATAAGTAGACAGTGATGAGGTATGAAGAATTAATTCTCTTGGTTTCTGATGGGTTTATAAAACTTGATGCAACAAGCTACTCATATCTATGAAATCATACTATAGATGACATTACTTTTCTCAATATTACTTTTCATTGATCTTTTTACACTTCTTTTTTTGGTTAGAATTAATATTTGAAAATAATTTCACTAACAATATGGGTCTTACTTCACAAGAAGTATAATAACAGTGGACTTAGGTCACTCTATTCATCCTCTGATGATACTTTTGAATAGTATTTAGTGTGATTGATTTCTAAGCTGTGGTGTTTTAAAATAACAGGGAATCCTGTTCATCTCAAATCATAAGTGAGTCTTATGCAGCATAAGAGGGGTGAAAATCTGCAAATTGACATGTTTATGGGTCTAGTTAAGGCAGGTAATATAAATGAAGGCAGTCAGCTAGATATGACAAACAGAACACTGTATTTTAAAATGAAGCCCTTGTTACTTGGCTCCGATAGAAATGTAGGATGCAAAGACCTTCAGGCTTTGTGCTTCTGACCCCCTCCCTTTTTTTCTTTTTTTAAACGTGCAGTTAAGAAGTAGATCTTAGGGGTGCCTGGGTGGCTTAGTGGGTTAAAGCCTCTGCTTCCAGCTCAGGTCATGATCCCAGGGTCCTGGGATCAAGTCCCGCATCGGGCTCTCTGCTCAGGAGGGAGCCTGCTTCCTCCTCTCTCTCTCTGCCTGCCTCTCTGCCTACTTGTGATCTCTGTCAAATAAATAAAGAAAATCTTAAAAAAAAAAAAGAAGTAGATCTTATTTATTTATTTATTTATTTATTTTTATTTTCATACCTTAAAATCAGATAGATCAATGTGCAAATCCTGCTTCTGCTGCTTAAAGCATTTATCTCGAAGACCATCAAACTCTAAGCATTCAATAAATAATAGCTGTGAATAGTAAAGCTAGCACAATAGCTGTCCATGAAAAAACTAGAAGAAAAAGTGTAAGCTGGATGGACCTCCAGCTTCTGCACTGCTCAAGATTTTTTAAAACAAAATGTCTTATTATATACCCTGACCTGAGTGTGAGTGTATATGTGTCCATGTATACATTAGAAAATTAGAGAAAAAAGAGTTACTTGAATTTCTAGATAGATATAGATCAGGATAGGGTAAAAGCTGAAAGACTAATGACAAAGAAGCACGTGTTCTGCTAATTCTGCAGACATCCTACCTTAGAAATGAAGTGCTTGCTCATACTGCGCCATCCAAATGCTTTTATTTGCCCATGTTTGGTTCCTTGAAGGATCTTTCTGAGTGACTGAGACTAATCTGATGAGGTAAGGCCTTAACGGAATGTGATTGCTTCACATGTGATCTCTTCCACGTAATTTTGTATTTTAGCACAGGACTTCAACACCTTTACCTGGTGGAGTGTCTATTACGATTAGAACGACCAGACACAGGGACTCACCTGGGAGGACACAACAGTCAATGTCTGTGGGTAGACTTGAGAATTTCAGGTACAGGCAAGGCCAGGGCCAAAACTTCTCCTTTTTGAGAAGGAAGACATTTCAATCCCCTTCAAATCTACATATGGGTGGGGTTTATTAGTTAGAACTCTATCTATTCTAGGTTGTATGCATTATATTAAAAGAGATTAATAATTTGAATTTTTAACCAGTTGTTGTTTTTAACCAGTTGTGTTGCAATTACATATACAGATTATTAGAAGACAAAAAAAAAAAAAGTGTTGGGGGGGATTAATGAGTTGATTTCTCTTTTTTAGCTCCATTTTATGCTGGCTTCTTGTGTTTTCTCTGACCACATCAGTGTAATCTTACAAGAAAGATCCTATCTGCTTTAACAAGCAATATTTTGGAATCATTTTTAATTGCAGGACTTTGCCTTTGACAGAATCCCCCAAGATTTTTGGGGGGGATGACCTCACAGATTAACCCTCTGTGGTGTGTACATTTTTCTTTTCTTCTACTCCAGCTTTTCCCCTGCTACTAAGGCCTAAGACAGCTATGAAACTCTGCTCCACTATTTGTCCTAGTGGTCTGCATCTCACTGGGACCATTTCTTCTATTGTGCACTGAGCTGCTTAATTGGGTACCTGAGTCACCTCCATGCCCTGCTGCTACCTCCTCTGGGCACAGTATCTTTGACAGGCACTGCTCACATCCTCACTCATGAGGTGGGGCTTTGGGAGTTCTGTGGTGTTACCCTGCTCTTTGGAGTCGTCTGACCCTGGCGTGGGATTACATTCTCAGTTGAGATGAGTAGATCACCTCTCTCTTGGCTGTTCTACTTTGTGCTACAAAATTTCACAGTTTTAGATGCAATCGTCCTCTCAAATTTTAGTTATGGAGCCTCTTCTCCTTGAGCCCAGATGAGGTTAAACAGAGGATATAAACTCAAGTGAGGTATCATGTCTTGGTTAGAACAGACAATCTTTCTAACAACAGAGGGTTTACTTGGATGACCTTTGTGTACCTGACTTCTCTTTCTTTAGGAAGTGTTCTCTTCTCTGGAGTCTGTCTGTTGTCCTCTGCGGACTGCCAGACACAGTCACACTTGGGCAGGAACACAATATGCAGTACAGCTGGGTTGATGCCCATCTTCCTTTCTGGCTTTTCTTGGTACCAGCACTGGGTCTCTGTGTTTAGGTGTTCTAATTGCAATTGTGTGAACATAGAAAACTTGTGGGAGTATGGCTCCAAAAAAGGCTTTTTCTTCCATTTATCAAGATCCATAAAACTTATTTTCAGATAGACAGATGACCAGCAAAGTGAAATTATCTGCCTAAAAAGCATGCAGCCCAAGAGCAGGCGTAGAAATTTAATGGACAGAATAAAAGACCCAGAGGAGTCATTTTTATTTCTTCCATCCATGAGTCAAAATAGAATCTGAACACCATCTAAAATCTTATGTCTTAACTGCTAAAACAAAGCAAAACAGGATAAACCTCACTACTGTTGTGTGATATAGTATTGATTGCCTATAAAATAACCGTTCTGTCTTCATCCATGTGACAGAACCTCCATATTTTTCGGTGGCAATAAGACCAACACCAAGGAATACAATGCTTTCAGTTAATCATGCCTCTTCTATCACCTCTTGGCAATGACTGGCCTAGGGATAGGCATATGACTCAGTCTGACTAGGAGGATAAAAGGGAAATATTCTTCTGGGAAGTTTGTTTTCTTCTTTATCAAAGAGAGGATGCATACGAGGAAGGCCCACTCAGTGCTTTGGCAGCGTTCATGCTTTCTGTGTTTAGAAGTGGGCATTTTAGGATCAAGTACTTAGAGCCATAGCAGCCATCTTGGGATTAGGTGGAATTGATCTTACGTAGCAAAGGCAATAAGATCCCATGGTCAGACTCATAAAGCTGCTGAATGAACTCCCAAACTATAATCTTCAGATTTCATTTTAAATAAACAGGAAATATTCTTATGGATTAAGTCATGGGTTGGCAAATTACAACCTGTAGGCCAAATCCAGTGCACTACTTGTTTTTTAAAGTTTTATTGGAACACAGTTATCACGCTCATTTACATATTGTTGATGGCTCCTTTCATTACAATAGAAGAACAGAGTTACAGAGCCCATATGGACTGCAAAGCTTAAAATATTTACTAGTCCCCTCTTTACATACAAAGTATGCCACCCTATGCTGAGCCAGCATTAGCAGAATTTTCTATTACCATCACATGAATGGATCTGAAGGGATCATCTTAACTCTAAAACATCGACATTTGTTAGCCTTATGACTACATTTTACATTTATATACCTTGACAAACTTTTCTTTAAATGAAAACCAGATTTTAGAAAGGAAAGACAAAGTATTTAGGAGCTTATGCCTACGTTTTAATTCATCCCTAAACTCCAGCCAGTGTTTTGCACTGAGATGAAATCATCATCTTAATTGTACCTAGTAAGATTTAAAATAATTTGACTTTTTCTTTCCAAATGAGATGTTTAATGGAAATGTTTTAAGGGCCCAAGCTCCTGAGTGAAGCACTATTGTCACAGCTATTTCAAAATGACATTTATGCAGACTATGTAAAATGTTCGGAGTCATTAAATAGCATCCTATGGCCACCCATTTATCCTTCCTCAATCATGTGACGAAAGACCTAATCACGATCAAGTCTTACTTTCCAAAAAAATTACCTTTTTAGCAGACTGCCCTGAAGCTTCAATAAGTCAGATGGCAGCACATACACTTAAAAGGACTTAACACCAATTTCTATACCTGTGAACTTAAGAATGGTAACGTGGAATGAGCCTGTGATGTTTCCTGGGGATATTCTTTCGTATGAAGATAATTAACTAGGGCTTAATGGCTCCCTCCTGTTTTCTAGTGTATGACATAAATATACATTTAAAATTAACAATAGTGATGTCTTAGTTGGATTGCAGAATGGGGACTTGGCTATCTTTTCCTCTCTTGTAATTGTAGAGGGTGGAGTGTAGACAGCGTGATGGGTTGCGCCTTCCAAATATATCCTCCCTCTGCTAATCTCACTTCTACTCTTATGATTAAACTGTATTGAAAGATTTTTTCCATGATTCAGGAAGATTGTTTTTTAATATTTATTTTAATATGAAGGAAGGATATGCTCATTCATCATCAGAAATGTTGTTAAAGCAGCACTTCTTATCAACCATTGATGATGAATGGGAAGATCTTTTCTTAGTACAGGAGAGAATATTACACAAATCTTTTTTAGTCCTGCCACAAATCTCTCTTAATAAAATTCAGCTCATCAACTTGCAGAATAAGAATGTGTCTTCAGTCATAAAAGGTATAGTGGCAATGGGACATGTTTCAAAAATCTTTTTTTTCCTTTCTAACTGTGCTTAGGCTTATGAGCAGATAACGGGCACCACTGAAGTCCCATTTGTTTTTAGCAGAGAAGAATGTAGAATGATAAAGTTTGTTTTGAGTGGATAGCCTGTCATCTTGTCATAAGTCTCTGATATTTATTTGCTATCAATTGAATGTGTGAATAGCTGTAGATATTGGGAGAAGTTACAGTGGAAAAGCAACCAACAAACAACATTGTTTTAGCAGCTAGAGTAAACATGTGTTAAATAAAAGATAGAGCTGTATCCACTGAAATGGCGATGTTCATGCCCTGTTCAGCAGTGACTGAGAACCTGCTGTATGCTGTTCTGATAGACTATAAGGTATGGCTCCGTACAGAGCAATGTTCTTTCTATCATGGAACTAACATTTAACTGGTCCCAGAGATCTTCCATTTGTCACTTGAGAACATAGCCAGTCAACACAGTCATATTTTCAAGCATCCAATAATTATAGTTTGGCAAAATTATGCCTTTTTATTTTATTTTATTTTTTTTAAAAGATTTTATTTATTTATTTGACAGACAGAGATCACAAGTAGGCAGAGAAGCAGGCAGAAAGAGAGGAAGGGAAGCAGGCTCCCTGTTGAACAGAGAGCCTGATGTGGGGCTTGATCCCAGGACCCTGGGATCATGACCTGAGCCGAAGGTAGAGGCTTTAACCCACTGAGCCACCCAGGCACCCCACCTTTTTATTTTTATTAAATGAATTATTCCTTCATCTGCAGGAAAGAAATGATGAGACACAAATTTGAACTGGTACTGTAGTCTGAGTAATTTCACTGGTGGTTAGGTCATCCTAAAACTGATCTTGAGACTTAAAAGCATTAGTACTCAGGAATCAATTCTGTTTCAGAGTTTTTCAACATATCAGTAAGTCAGTTCTGTATCATTCATTCCACTGATGTCCCAGTGTTATCACTTTGTGTGTAGCTGGCAGATCGGTGGAACAAAGTTAAGTTAATACATGAGGCAGATGGACAGTAAGTAAGAACGGTCATCACAGCACTGAGCCACACACCCTTCCAGGCCACCAACACTGGCCTCAGGAAAACTATGTCATTTCAGGGTTCTCTTCAGAGTTCAGAGTCACAGGCTGAAAAACTCAGACCGTCTTTCTGCAGGCAAAGCAAAATGCTTGAAAGGATGGAAAGTAGAATATTTGAATGTTGTTGGACTTGCAGAGGAAATTTAGGCAGATCTTCTTGTCTTCAGAGTCAATGCATGAAATCCTTTGAGGCTTAGGGTTGGGATGGGAATCTTCCTTCTAAGTATCCATTATCTTCTACCTGCATCTCTACTTTCTACAGTGCCATTTGGTTGGGTGTAAATGTTGCCTAGAAGCTCCACAGTTGCAGCATTTCCTACTCTTTTTTTTTTTTTTAATATTTTATTTATTTGACAGAGAGAAATCACAACTAGGCAGAGAGGCAGGCAGAGAGAGAGGAGGAAGCAGGCTCCCTGCGGAGCAGAGAGCCCGATACGGGGCTCGATCCCAGGACCCTGAGATCATGACCTGAGCCGAAGGCAGAGGCTTTAACCCACTGAGCCACCCAGGCGCCCCAGCATTTCCTACTCTTGTAATCAAGAAATAATGTAGGTTTAAAATAAAGACTGTAATGAAACTTCTAATGAGGTAGGAGTCCAATTGGATAGACCATCAAGTTCCTTCCCATAGGTGTACAATATCTGTAATGGAAAGGGAGGAAAAAACCCAAAGGATATATTGAACACAAAGAGTTAAGTAAATAACTGTAAAAAGGTATGACATTGACTTTACATTGTCATGATTTGCTTTTAAAACTTTTAGAATATTTATGACGGATTTCTGTTCATGTGAATAAGCTGTATGTAGTTTGTGTTGTGAATGATAACAGAAAGTCCACCTGTATTCATATGACAGCATATGAAAATGTGAGGTAATATTAATCACAATGTGATATTAGCCATAGTTTATTACTTAAAATTTGAACCAAGTAGTTACATTGTCCAGGTATAAATATTGGCCTGTAAATCCATCTAGTTAATTCAAGTTTTCTCAAACCTAGCACTTTTGACATGTTGGGCCACACTATCCTTTTTTAAAATTAATATTTTATATATTTGACAGAGCAAGAACACAAGCAGGGGAGCAGGAGGTGGAGGGATATGATCACCATGACATAGATACTGCAAGGGTGCAGTAAATTTAATTGTAGAATTGTGTACCAAAATATAAAGGTAATTATTTCACTGTCTTCTGCACTGATTAGTAGACATGAAGACTACTGTGTAGGGTCCTGGAAAATTGAATTTTTAGTATACTTTTGGCAAATATAGAGTGATTGCAGGAGAAGAATACCAAGTAAAAGAAAATTCTTGAACCCTTGTCTAAAGATGTCAGATGGGAGATGAATGTGAACCAGGAGATGGCCATTTATTTACTTGTTTATGTTTAAGACTTAATTATTTATTAAAGACAGAGTGAGAGCACGAGCACAGAAGGGGCGGGGCAGTGAGAGCGGGAGAGAGATACTCAAGCAGACCCTCACTGAGCCCAGAGCCTGATTTAGGACTTAATCTCACCACCCTGAGATCATGACCTGAGCCAAAAACCTAGAGTCAGACGCTTCATCAACTGAACCACCCAGGTGCTGTTTAGGAGATGACTACTTAGATAAAAATAGATTTAAAGAATATAACAATTTCTGTCAATAATTTGAGATTTACTTGTAGAAGAGTGAGTTTACCTGCATTGTTTTTCTCCAAAAAGTGGACAATTAGAGAGAAAGTGGACAGTTGGATGGTGTTATGATGTAGGACCAATCCATTACACTCAGCCAGCCTGATTCCTCATCTTTCAGGTCTCAGTTTCAATGTCATTTAAAAAAACCTTCTCCTGGGTTCCTTTATTTAAATTAGATTCTCCAATATAATCTCTTATAGCACACTATCTTTTACTTCATAAGGGTTATCATTATATGCAATGAAATATTTGTTTGGATGATGATTTAACATTTGTTGATCCACCTGAATGTAAACCCTAAGAAAGGAGGTAGTCTGTCTCCTTTGGTCACCACTTTAACATCAACATTCACATAGTGTCTGGCACTTAGTGCAGGTTCAAAATATATTCAGTTAGTAAATAGGTTACATGAATGATGTGTTTAAAACAAGTTCTTTGATAATAAAATAATATGCTGGCACAAGAGCGCTTTCACAGTTGTTGTGACCATTTTGCATCATATTCCTGAGGTGTGAATAAATTGTGCATTGGAGCTGGCTCATACTGACTCATAAGAGCCAATTGTGTGAATCTCTACCAAACTCCAAATTCAGTGATGTCAGGAAAGTAGTCTGAAATTGGTGATGGTGGAAATACTGACCACTAAAAATATGCAAACACTACAAATTAGGGATTTTTTTCTTTAAAGAGCTAGTTGTTAAACATTTATCAGCATAACATTGACATTGAAAATATTTCTGGACCAGTAAGAAAGTTAGAAAAAGGAATTTCTCATTGCTCTTTCTACTCTGAGTCTCTGCTTCTACAACAGTAGCGATTCAACTTCAGAAAGTGAAGGACTAAGTTGTTTGGAACAAAGCTGCTTCTAAGTACAATCAGGAAAACTGAACATAGTATTTACAGATATATGTTTTAAAGGCAGCAGAATGCTACCAAGATAGTGGGTATTTATGGGCAAATGACCCTAGAAAGTAAGGAAGCCAAGAGAGGTGAATTGGCATTTGGTGCTAGTTTTCCTCTCAAGACAATTACTAATTCCAACTTTTAGTTGAGAAATTCAGAGGCTAAACAGAGACTCTACAGGGTGGGAAGTATGAAAATGGATGTGGAGACCTTACCAAAAATAGAGATGCTTGTTAAATACCAAGATTTTCATTGGTAAATAAGAATACATGAACCTGAAATAGAACAGCCTTAATGAAAACTCAAGTCCACCTCAGAATCATCTCAATCCTTAATTAGACTAAGGTGATCTGCTCTTAATTTAGCTAGCTGTCTGCCTACAACAAAAGTTAATTCTTTTTGGACAAAATGGTAGTGGGGGAGAGGGAGAATTATTTCACCAACGTAAACATAATCTGTATTTATTTTTAAAACATCTCAGATAGACCTTTTTCTACATAAAAGACTTGTCTTTTAAATTGAAAGCCACCTAGCTCAGCCTGGGCACCAGATACCACATTCCTTCTTACTTTTCACTTGGAATAAGTGGGTCAAAATACAATCCAAAACTGGAAATAAAAGCAAAATACCTGGAGCCTTGAGTACAGATATTTTATTTGGCCAATTAAGTCAAGAATCATTTGCTTTAAAAACCAGCTTGCAAGAAAAATATATGGTAAATTTAAAGCAAAATTTGTTGGCAGTTTGATTAAGTATAAATAAACTGTACATTCCAATTAAAAAACAGACTGTCACACTGCATATAAATGCCGAATAACTTCTACCTAAAAGGTGCTTATAAAAGGTATAGTGTAATAGAAGGATACAGAAAGTTTCAAAGTAAAATGATGGAGAAAGTTGCTGTAACTAAACTAAAATCAAATAAAATAGATATTAAGTTTAAAAATGCAAATAGAGTTGGGGTTCCTGGGTGGCTCAGTCAGTTAAGTGTCTGCTTGAACGTCATGATCCCATGGTTCTGGGATCAAGTCTTGTGTCAGGCTCCTAGTTCAGTGGGGAGACAGCCTCTCCCTCTCCCACTCTCCTTGCTTGTGCACACAATCCCTCTTTCTTTCTCCCTCTCTCTCTCTCTCTCTCGATCTGTCAAACAAATAAAAAAATTAAAGATTTTATTTATTTAATTGACAGAGACACAGCTAGAGAGGGAACACAAGCAGGGAGAGTGGGAGAGGGAGAAGCTGGCTTCCCGCTGAGCAGGGAGCATGATGGGGGCTTGATCCCAGGACCCTGGGATCATGACCTGAGCTGAAGTCAGACGGCTTAACAACTGAGGCACCAGGAGCCCCTAAATAAAATCTTAAAAAATATATATATATACAAATAAAGACACACATTGTACAATGATAAAATGTTTAATTTGCCAGGGAGATATCACTCAAAAGTTAAATGCACTTAATAAAAGATAGTATGAAAACACAAAATGAAATGACAGAACTAAAATAATTATGCAACTGCACAAGTATAGTGGAAATTTTAAGTAGAAAAGAAAAACATTGGAAGAGATCATTAAAGACAAAAGTTGGTTCTTCAGAAAGATAAATAAAATTGGTATTAAAATAATTGATAAACCCTGGTGATACAGGTCATGAAAAAATGAGAGAAGACACAACTAATATGGGTAATTAAAAAAGTGGCATTATTATAGATCCTACAGACATCACAGAGATAAACAGAGAGATTACTTCCAAACTTAATTTATGAAGGAGCATTATATATAGCCAAAAAAAAGCTGACAAGTACATTTATAAGAAAAACCTAAAAGCCGAAATCTTTAATGAACATTTTAAAGAAATTCTAAACCAAATAGAGCAATATATAAAAAGGAAAATACAGCAGAAACATGTCTATTTTAGTAGTGAAGTTTAGTTGAACATTTAGAAATTCATCAACATAAATTACCATATTAATAGAATAGAGGAGAGAAAAATAACCATAGTAAAGTCAGTTTTGTTAATCAAACATTACAAATAACTTACATGTTCACCAAGAATAGCATGGATACATAGATTGTACTATAATCATACAATGTAACATTAGCAGCAAGAAAATTAATGAGTCACTGCAACAAAAATATCCCATGGGATAATCTCAAAAATATAATATCAAGCAAAAGAAACCAGATACTTCCGTATGACTCCATTTATATAAAGTCCAAAAATAGACAGTATTAATCCACGATATTCAAGATAGTATTGGCAGTTAAGGGTCTCTATGGAATTTTAATGTTTCATTTATTTTGGGGGATGCGGTAACATAGATGTCACATTTTGTGATAGTTCATTGAGCTATGCATTATAATTTGTGCATTTTCATCTATAAATGTTACTCCTCAGTAAAATATTTTATTTTAAAAAATGACCGCATCATAGACTGGTTTACTTCTCACTTGATTTTGACACATACAGTCTTTTACTGATAAACATTTTTTTTTTTTTTTTTACCAGTTTAATTTCTGTTACTGGCTTCATCTAATATATCAGTATAAATGACTAAACTAGCTAATGTAGGGAGGTTTGACTTTAGGGGTAATATTACAGCTGTTCTATGTGACTAAATGTTTTTTTTTTTTTAAAGATTTATTTATTTACGAGAGAGAGAGAGAGAGAGAGAGAGAGAGAAAGAGAAGTGGAGGAGGAATGAGGGTGGAGAGTAGGGAGGGAGAATCCCCAGCAGACTCCGGCTGAATAGGAGTCCAAAGGGCAGGGCTTGGTATCATGACCCTGAGATCACGACCTGAGCTGAAATAAAGAGTCTGATGCTTAACCAACTGAGCCATCCAGGGGCCCCACTGACTAAACTTTTTTTAAACAAAAAAAAAAATGTCATAGCAATTCAAGGCATATATAGGAAAGATTGATATAGCTTACAGTGATGCAAAATTATTAATAATTTAAAGAAATAATACAATAAATACCACTTTTAGGAAAAGGCATTTGTTACTGAAGGTTACTTCTCCATCCTTATAGAAAGTCTGTTATTTATGATAATCCTAGAGCAAAATTTACATAACTAAATGTCTGTGAATTCAGTGTTGATTTCTGAGTAAAGGATCATTAATTGCTTCTCAGGAGGTGTCCCCGTTTCTAAGCCAAGAGCACTTGATAAGCAAATCAGGTTGTGCAAATTTGGGCAGTCACCCCCGGTAGCGGTAGCACTGGTGGTGCTCCAGTGCTCCATTTTTTGCAAATTTTCACATATTCTTATAATACCAGCCCCTACAGATCTTTCTTCCAAGAACTGTGTGCTAGAAGGGACTTTCTGTTAAAGAAATTTCTGTTCTGTGTGTGTATGTGTTTTTCTCCTTTGCTCTGTTTTTTTACACCATCTTAGCTGGGGACCCAAGAGTTGACAGTTAAGAACAGCAGCAATAAGACAGAGAGGTCAAGTGTTTGTTCCTTTCAAGGAACAGGATAAATTATTCCTCTTCATGAAAATGACACTTTCTTTTTTTCTTCTTCTTTTTTGTTTTTTGTTTTTTTGTTAAAACACAGGCTAATCTTATTTTAACAGAGAGCAGCAGGTATTGTTCCAGAATTTCAAAATTCTTTATTGATTTCGCCAAAAGACAATTGTTGCGAGCTGCTCAGTGGATTGAGCTCAGTTCACACCTCCGCACACAGAGTGATAATCAAGACATCCCTCCGAAGCTATCTGGGTGACATGACAGCAACAGACTCTCCCTGCTTACCAGAGGGAAGTCCTTTCTAGGTCACAAGCAGGAGACAGGCGTTTATTAGTTTGGGCTTTCAGATAATCTTTTCACTGCCTGAAAATCCCATTAAAGAGTACAGTAGTCATTTCAGCTTCGTGACAAGACAAAGGTGCACCTGTCTGCAAAAGAGCGTGATTTCAAGATGTCCGATCACTTGATTTTATGAGAAATGACTACCGTAGGAAAGGCAAGCATTCTTCACAGAGGGAAGAAAGCACTTTGAACTTTTTAAGCAACGGCCCCCTTCAAGCCATCTAGCATTGCTGACAATTATTTCCTGTTTGCCAGAGTACTACAATCATAGTTTATGATATTTTGAAAGCATAAAGCTAGGATTGAAACCTTTGAGGCGGAAACTTCAGCCTCCATCAGCAGGGTGCATGCTGTAATTTACCTCATTTTTCACAAACGTGGTTTTGGAAACTGGCTCCAGAGGAGGCTTCGACACTGTTAATCGATCTGGCTAACATGATTGAGCTTTCTCTTCCAGCTCTACATTCACCCTTTAAAGATCTATAATATTTTGAATACAAATTCTGCATTATCTCCATCTGGAGATATTCATAGCAAGTAAAGAAAACTCCTAATGAGAAGATGGTGAGGTCCTACTAGTATTTTTGAAAATAGGTCATTTTTCCTTGTAGTGTGATGGGCTAATCCGGACATGGACTTGTATCCTTGTCCTACACTCAGTGGCTTCTTCCAAAAAGTGAATGCGCCATGTCTCAAGGCTACTTGAGTGATTATGGGAGTGATTATGGGAGATCATGTTTACAAAATACCTGCTAGGCTGTAGATGCATAATAAATGCTATCCTTTATTTCTGGTAGCAGTTATGATTTCATTAAGCTAGAAAACCCCATCAATAATGTGTTGAATGCACAGGAGTGACTATAACCCACACAACTGAAGTTAGAATGTAGGAATTTTACATGAGGGAGATCCACCAGCCAATGTTACTATCAAGGTTTATAAGAAATCCAGGGTAAAAGACTCTAGTTAAAATATGGTCCTAATGGTGTAGAGAAGCAGTTGAAAGACAAATACAGCAGACGCATTGGAAAACCATGTCCTTGGAGTTTGCATCAGTAGATCTGGGCTGGGTTATCTGCTCTCCTGCATAGCAGCTGAGTGGTCTCTGGCAAATCATATAAAACTCTCTGAACCTCCTTTACTTTATCCCTTAAAAGGAGATGGCACCATCTTGTCTGGCTCTCTCACAGGGCTGTGGTAAGTATGAAATTGGATAGTACAGGTCTGCATAAATATCATCATCTCATGTTTGTAAGCTGCAGTAGAAAACTTTATGCTTCTGCAGCTCTCCTCCTCTTTCCCCAGAACCAACTGCAAAGCTGTTCTCTACTCAAGTTCACCTTCCGAAGACTGATTTTCTACATTGAGACAACCTCTCCCTCCTCCTTGTTCCCAACCCAGCTTCCAGGTTTGAGGAAGAACAGCTTTGAGAGGAGAATTTCCAAGAGGGAAGATAACAGAACCAAGTCAATACCATTAAGTTCTACTTTTTACTGGTTACTACATGGTCACCCGTGAGAACCTCTGTGTTCCCCTTTTGAATGGAGAGTTCCCAAATCAACTGATGTCCTTTTGTTGGTTTCCTTAGTGTAGCTGAAAAAGAATGGCATTTTCAAAAGCAACTATAAAACATACATTTGCCACACAGAAATGAAATCATTGAAATAGGCCAATAAAACCAAAGCTTTTTCTTTTTCTTCAAAAATGTATCACTCTACAGTGTTGGCTGATCTCGTTTCTATATACTAGAAAATGCCAAAGAAAGATCCTGAAGAGATGCTGTATACTCTTTTGAATAGCAATGTAACAACACTTTATTATAAAATATCGCTTTATTTATAAAGTAAGAATTACGGAAATAAGAGGGGTCACATTCGCTTATACTCATAAACCCATTACTTTTTTTAAAAAAGATCTATTTATTTTTGGGGCGCCAGAGTGGCTCAGGGGGTTAAAGCCTCTGCCTTCGGCTTAGGTCATGATCCCAGGGTCCTGGGATCGAGCCCCGCATCGGGCTCTCTGCTCCGCTGAGAGCCTGCTTCCTCCTCTCTCTCTGCCTGCCTCTCTGCCTACTTGTAATCTCTGTCTGTCAAATAAATAAATAAAATCTTTAAAAAAAAAAAAAGGTCTATTTATTTTTATTTGAGAGGGGGGATGGACAGAGGGAGAGAAAGAGACTCTTACGCAGACTCCCCACTGAGTGCAGAGTCCAGTGCTCTGAGATCAGACTTGAGCCAAAACCAAGAATTGGATCCTTAACCAACTGTACCACCGAAACACCCCCATAAACTTGTTCCTCTTTAAGGTTATTATCCATTTCCTTCCTCCTACACTTGTCAGAGGCTAGCTCATCTTCACTGACTTCATTCTTCACCATCCTTTGGTCTTGAACACGTTGATACCTGTTTTCTGTTGCCAGTAGTTTACTGATTCCAGTTTCCTTCAGGTTATCATGAACTACAAGGTAGTTGTAAATTTAACTAAGTTAAAAAGTCTAACAGTGTTCTCGCAGGGCTTAATGCTTTTTGACCTCTCCTTTCGTCAGAATTCTTAGTTGTTAGTAGCAGAAACCTTCCTGCAGAGAGACTGAATTTGGGAAGAGGGGCATTTATTAGAGTCATTCTAGGGAAATGTGCAGATTTTAAAAAGTGGTTAAAAAGTCAGTCTTGGAAGAATAGGAATGAGGTTGGCAATAGGGTCCTCTGAGATTTGAATTAGGTCAAGACCCTTTCCTCCATCTTTACTTTCTCTCTCAATATCTGTGAACTAGATCCTCCAGATTGTGGGGATGAAGCCACTAGTCCAGAGTTCCAGGCTCACGTTTTTATAGCTTTGTCAACCTGAAGGGTAATTCTTCTTCATCTTTTCCTCCCGGCTATAGAGGAAGGATTCTAATTGATTGGACTGTGGTTCCACGTTTGAGTCCTAATAATTGTGGCCAGTGCCTGAAGTGTTGTGTCTGGCCTAGCTTGGGTATCATGGCACATCTGCCTCTCAGGAGAGGATGGGCAGGACATGAGGACTGATAGCCCCAGTTAGAACCACAACTGGTGTTGGGAACTATTTTTCTCAACACTACTTGTAAATTCTCTGTAACTGAAAGGAGGGGGAGAAAGTGCTGTTATCTGAACACAGGGATATGGACAAGTCAAAATCATCATATCCCCTATAATCTTCTGAATCTGGAATGTCGCAGGCAAGCTCCAATTCCTTGGCTTATGTGAGAACACAATTCTCCTGGTTCTTCTCCTACTACTACAATATTCTTTCTGGGTAACTTTCCCTGGCTTGCTTTACTCTAAATTTAGGCAATCTCTTACGTTCTATTCTTGGGCCTGTTCTCTTTTCTCCTAAATACTTGTTTATTAGTATCTTTATCTTTTGTAGCTTAGCAATTTTCCATACCTAAAGGACCTCCAAATATATATCTCTATTTTTTCCTACTAAAACTTAGACCCATAATTGGATTTTATTCTTAATAGCTCAATTAGACATACTCAAAATTAAATTTATGTCTTCCCACTCTTTTAACATTCACCTTCTTTTCATTTTGCATGTTGTACTCAGAACAACAGGCAGGAATAGGCAATCGCTAAAAAGTTTGAAATTTTGATCCATATTCTTAGAGACAGGAATGTGAGGAGGCAGTCATTGTTACTACCTTGAAGGTTACTAGACGTCGAGAGATTAGTAAAGAAGATGCTGAAAGTTTTGGTTCAAAGCTGAAATTTTTACCCAGCATTTAGTCAAGATAATAAGGCACAGGACTCAAGGAAATGTGATTAGTTCTCTTTTTCACTTGGGTTTGGGTTTTTCAGGCTTTGTGTGTGTGCCCTCTCATGCCCTACAACATCTTTAAGTCACCACACACCACCTGTCATATCATTTATACTATTCTGGTCATTCTAGATCAAAGCATCCTCTTTTCCTCTCACTGTCTCCAAAGAACCAACAGTTAGATTCCTTCAGTTTTAGCACCTCTAATCACATTATATTTTCTCTATCTCAAGCATACACTTGTGCATCTCTAGAATTGAGTGAGACTGGATGTGGGAATAAGCAACTCTCATTTCCACAAATCTTTAATGTTTTTCCACTGCTTGCAGAATGAAATCCATAGTAATTATTGACCTCAAGTTTTTTCATAATCTGGCCTCAGTCTACCTTTTCAGCTTTATCTTCCTTTTCTTTTAAGTAATCATGGAATCCACTGGAAAAATCTCAACTACTTCCACTTCAACAAATAACAAGCACATCTTCTTCCTATTTCTTTTCCTTTAAAAACTCCTATTTCTGGGACGCCTGGGTGGCTCAGTTGGTTAAGCAGCTGCCTTCGGCTCAGGTCATGATCCCAGCGTCTTGGGATCGAGTCCCACATCGGGCTCCTTGCTCGGCAGGGAGCCTGCTTCTCCCTCTGCCTCTGCCTACCATTCTGTCTGCCTGTGCTTGCTTGCTCTCTCTCTAACAAATAAATAAATTAAAAAAAAATAAAAACTCCTATTTCTATACTTCCTAAATTCAGTCCCTTTTTATTCTCCAAAACTACTACATTAACTTTGGCTCTGGGTTCCTTTTTCTGGTCTCTTCCTGCTTCAATCCAACCAACCTGCTGATCCAGAGCAATCTGTCTAAAGTGCAGCCCTAATCATGCCACTTCGGTTGATTAGAAAGAAGGAAGGAGAGTAGGAATGTAAAGGGAGGTAGAAAGTTGATGTATGATCAGATGTAGATTTTTCTGAAATGTAATCTTTGGATAGGTAAAGCGTACTCAAACCAAATATACTTACTCTTCAGAATTTGGGGTGGGTTTGTGAATGTGTGGATGGAGGTAAAATGTTTGGTTAATGGAACATCTAAAATGATAGCACCACAGACCCCGCTAATGCCATGTAATTCCTCATCTTGAGGAGAAGATTGGTGAAATATACTTGTCTCTTGTTACATCAATCTAATCTAATTAATACAGTTGCTTAAAGCAGAGATGGTGGTGATTGAGGGTGCAGATTCTGGGGAAGACTCCATTGGAATCTTGGCTCTCTAATCTAAAAGATATGCAAAATTAACATAACATCTTTGAGTCTCAATTACCTCTCCTGTAAAATGAAAATCATTGTACGGATCTATTTATTGAAGAGCTAATATTAGATTGTTGTGTCAATTTATTGTGTGGTTTACTATGTAGATGTGATCAGATAATGTATATAGAACATATAGAACAGTGTTTACAAAATAATAGTAATCATCATCATCATCATTTATTGAGTGATTACTATGCATCAAGTGCTGTTCTAAGTACCACTAATAAATAGTGTTAAAGATGCTATTTTACATAATGTACATGAGGAAAATGAAACACAGAGATGTTAACTTGTCTAAAGCCAGGCAACTAACATGTGATAGAATCAGAATTTAAAGTAGTAGTCATCCTCAGAGTCTGTGATTTTTACTCTATGCCACACTTACTTCCCTGCTCATGGGAACCATGTTATTCTTTCTCTATTTCAAGCATACGGCTGTTGTGTATCTCCAGAATTGAGTGAGACTGGATGTGGGAATAAGCAACTTTCATTTTCATAAATCTTCAATGTTTTGGGTTGCTTGCAGAATACAATCCATAATAATTATTTACCTCAAGGTTTTTCATAGTCTGGGTTCAAAGCGCTTTTTCAGTTTTGTATTCTGTTTCTTTTAACTAATCATAGAGTATGCTAGAAAAATACTCAACCACTTCTAATTCAACAAGCACAGTTTTTTCCAGTTTCTTAATTTTGTACCTTGGGTTTGGTAGGGATGCCCTTTACCCCCAATATCTCTTTCTCTGAAAATCTTTATGGCCAATCAAAATGTCGCTCTTTGAAGAATTCCCCACACTTTTACCAACAGCAATATTTTGTAACACTTTAGGGCCATTGATTTTAGTTATAGGCAAATCAAGATTATACATATATACTATAACCATTTCTCTAGAGTTAACATGTTTTGAAGTACTGAAAAGTCTCATGTTTCCTTAATTGTTTTTACAGCTAGATGGACCAAAGCAGGTCAATGATCTGTAGAGAAATAGTTGTACCTAAAACATCTGCTTACTTATTAGGGAGGATATTAGATTTAACACCTCAATTTTAAAAATTGTTGGAAAGAAGCCTAGTAAAGTTTAAAAGGATTGGCCAGTTGACTAATGGGACAGTAATTTGGGGAAAATTATGGGATTTCCCTTTTAGAAGATTAGGTAGAATATACTTCAAATTCATCCTGAGGGAACTATAGTTGATGAGTTAATTAGAGTAAATACTTTGGCAGTGATTGGGGCCCACCACTTAGGAAAAGATTCAAACATTTCTGGCAAAAAGAGATTCTCTCTTGGGGTCCTATTTAGCTTTGGGCTATTGATCAGATGTTTTAATGCAGTTGTAGTTATTGGACTACAGATGGGGAGATCCTGCAGTCTCAAAAATGCATAGAAATAGCATCTTTAGAGCTATTTGAAGAAGCTGGTTCAGTTGCTAAGAAGGTTGGACACTCTGGATGTATCTCACAGAAACTACTCTGTTGGCCACAACCTCAGATCTCATGGGTCAGTGACCTTTATGTAAAACCCGGGAGTTGCCATTGATATCTCTTAGTATCTGAGTTTTACTTTTGAGAAGATGGAGGTGCTTATGAAAGGATCTCATTTGAAAATGTTAGCTATTGTCATTTAAAGGTTTTCACAGAAGACATCTAATTGTGTACTCTTGAGTAAAGACTGGTCATCCTGAGTTGGGGAGGTCTATGTATATTGTGCAGATCCATGGCTTTGGGAGGAACCTAGGCAGAGATTCAAGGACAGGACAGCTGCATTAGTCTTGTTGACTAATGGAAGAACAAAAGTTACAGCTATCTCTTCCCACCTCTGGTGCCCCCCATATGATGATCACTTATAATGATTTTTCCAGTTTTATTTGGCTTTTTGATAGGTAGAGCTAAGTAAACTCCTTTCCTTGGCTGTTTAGGGATCAAGATGCTGTAAATAATCTGTCGGTACAGAGTTAGAAGAATAACATCTTAAGAAGACTACAGAGAAAAGTGGTTTTCATTTTATAGACTTCAGAAAGTTACCTGTAGAATGAGATTATAAATAGGCAAACAGCTTTCCTTCTTGTTTCTCCATAATTCCACTATTCTAGGTATATATTTGATTAAGATAAAGAGACAGCAGTTTTAGGGACAAAGAATATATTTTTACCAAACCTTTTGTAAAATGAAATTAAACAAAAAGTGCTGGTAATTAACACTTTCTAATTTTTTTTCTAAATAATTTGTCTCTAGAATACAACGAAATTTAACACAGCCATTTCTGTGTCTGTGTTACTGTGTTATTCCACTAGAAGTTATCATCATGGCATGTAAATCAGAATGCTTTTGTTTCTTAAAATCTTTTCTATTCACTTAGAATAAAAACAAATTCCTTCCCATGGTCTCTAAAGTCCTTTCTGGTCTTACTTCATTTACCTCTTTGATCTTATCTTACTCCCTCTTTCCACCACTTGCTGAGTTCAGTTCCCACTGACCCTTCCTCTGTTTCTGCAACATGCCTAGGTAGGTCCTGCCTCGGATCTTTGCCCTTCCTTGTTCTTCCTTTCTTCCCGGGATGCTTCTCCCTGGCTCTGGTCAGCAATGGCTTTTTCTCATCACTTAGCTCTCAGTTCAGAATCTTACCTCCCCAGAAGGGACCCACGTGATCGCTCTATGAAATAGTAATTCTTTTAAAAAATTTTTTTTTTAATTTTTAAAGATCTTATTTACTTATTTCACAGACAGAGATCACAAGTAGGCAGAGAGGCAGGCAGAGAGGGAGGAGGAAGCAGGCTCCCCGCTGAGCAGAGAGCCCGATGCGGGGCTCGATCCCAGGACCCTGGGATCATGACCTGAGCCAAAGGCAGAGGCTTTAACCCACTGAGCCACCCAGGTGCCCCTGAAATAGTAATTCTAACAACTGGATAGTTACTGCTTGTCACATTTCCCTGCTGTTTTCTTTTATTATATATATCGCTGTTTCTCGTTATCTTGTAATTTACTTGTGCTTCCTCTCACTAGAATGTAAATTTTCTGTGAAATGGTGCTCTTTTTCTGTTATTCACAACAATATTCCTTCTAGCTAGAATATGCCTGGCAAAGAACACACTAGGGGCACTCTCTATGTATATCTATTGGACAAATAAAAATTGAAGATAGTGTTTTCAACTAAAAGGCATGACAAACATAATCTCTAGAATAACACTGTCCAATAAACCAGCCACCAGTGAATGATACGTGGCTATTTAAATTCCATTTAAGATTAATTAAACTTAAACAAAATTCTAAATTCAACACCTCAGTTACATTAGCTACATTTCAAGCATTTAATAACCACGCATAGCTAGTGACAATTATATTAGACACACAGAGATAGAACATGTCATCTTTGCAGAAAGTTATATTTGACAGCGCTCTATTCTAGAGAATGAATGTTTAAGCCAAAATAAAAGAGTAGATATTGAAAGGAGAAATTTTTAACCAAGACAGGTTATATAATTTAGGGTGTAATTGGATAGCCCTAAGATTTTTCTGTTTTAGAGCTCATTCTCTCTCTCTCTCTCTCTTTTTTTTAAATTTTTTTAGAGCTCTCTTAAATATGGATTCTCAGCGCCAGAGAAGGCTTAGCAGCCACATAGCCCGAAGGTGGGTCTTTGGACTTTTGACCTCCCAAGGTCCCTCCTGGATCCACACACAATTATCCTTGCGATTATAATTAAACTTGAGTTGTGCCAGCCAAATGCTAAACCTTTCAGAGAATCCACAGACGACACGGTCTTTGATCGTGAGAAATTTTTCAAGACTCTTTTCAAAGTGTATTTAAGAACAGATCACATTTTGTAAGAGCTTTAATGAAAAGATTCATGATGATTGATGACTCCGAGAAAATGTGAGTGACACAGCCCAAGATTTCAAAGCATTTACTTGTCCTGTTTAATTTACAAATTAGAAGAAACTGACTTGTCCAATTTAATTTGCAGAACTTCAGAAACTCTCCAGTTTAAAGTACTAACAATTGTGGCCATGTTTTATTAGATCTTTACCTAAGGGCTTGTCAGAATTCTTCTAGCAGGTTAGTGTATCTTCCAGCTCATTCCCAGATTACATTAAAGCTGTTTTCCCTTCTTATGGCAACCAGTTCCAGCTCTTTGGAATAGTCCCGAAGACAATATTTTCAAGGAGTGCTTTCCTGGGTCTGCATACAAATGTATCCGTGGGGTTTCTTTGGTTTCAATTCAAGTCAAGTGACGAGAGAGGACATTGCTTGTCTGAGAAAATGCGATCATGGTTCAGAGAATTCTTCTGCTCCATATGCAGCGAGCATGCCGAGAAGGTAGCAGGAAGGAGGACAGAGAGCTGGACGACTCTTGTTGGGAAAACCAACTCGGGCCTAACTTTACAGAATTACGAATCTGCATGTGGCTCCTACCTGGAGAAAGGCAGCTTACTTGATATTCAGAGAAATGAAATAGCATCAGAAAAAAGCTTTCGTGAGCTGTTTTCATCTTTGCTGGCTTGCAATGTCATCATGTATTTCGGGCAAATAGAGTTTGCATCAGTTCAGTTGACAGGACTTCATGAATTTTAATATCCTGACTCCATATTCATGTTAGTGTTGATGCATCCTTGTACCTTTTCTCCCCCTTCATTTTTTAGTGAAAGGCTGGATTTGTGCCCAAAATACAGAGCATTGTTATTCTGCAAAGTATTTGAAACAATTAATGCAGGTTAAGTGAAAAATTGCATGAGTTTGTGAAATTTGTTCCAACACATTCATAAGCTAGAGATTTAGCTTTCCTTTAAATGAGGAAAATGGAAGATATATTTCATCATTTTGCTCCTGGGCTCTCCGATTCATTTAAATTTGCCCTCCTTCACCAGATCTTTCAGTACCTTTCAGTCTTGGGTTTGGACAACCTGGGAGTTAGTGTGTCAAGTCACTGCAAGGGAGCATTAAATGTGCGTGTGCACAGGAAAACGGCTAATGCCTTGTAAGGATGATGTTCTCATATAAAAAGATGAATACAAAGCCATACAGCTACTACTTGGTTATTTACCGCCCAGGAGACCCAAGTTTGACACTTCGGAATGATGTTTTCACATGAATAACTGTGGTTCTCCTAATTAGCATACTCTGAGTTGGTATTTGGTTGCCCGCACGTTCCTTTACCCCAAGAAGGAACGCGCAAATTATAATCCGAGGTGCAGAGAAATATAGCACGAAAGGGAAAGGTTATGCTGATAGAGAAAAATACACAAATTCACAATTGCATGAAAAAAGCAGTTCAATCAGCATATCCACCCCCTCCCCTTCTGCAGCATATTACCGTAGGGAAGACAAGATTTGTTTCCTGAATAGGCAAAGCCAGACCAAATTTCTGTTCTTGCTACATAATAGATGTTATTTAGAGACACAGAAGTACATAAATAGCTGAAAAGTTGTAGTTCTAGATACAATAATTCAGAAAACTTGAGCACAGGTGTATCATTGCTCGGCTTGGTATTGTTACGTTGTTGTCATATCACGTTCGATTTCATCTTAGGAAATTGAGACAGAGCTTTTATCAGCTTTCACTGAATTCAGCTAGTTGCTCAGTTTCCTGTGGATCACAGTGCCTTAAGGGTTAGCTCCCCAACTCAGCATTATCTCCTACAAATGTGTTGCTTAAATAAGGTTATCAATGAGAATATAAAGCCTGCTGTGGTTTTCTGGGTTTTTGGTTTACAAAGAATAAAAGAACCTCTGATTTAGAAGACAAGAGAATCAGGTTCAAATATTTGGCCTTATGCTAGAGAGTATTGAAACGTAAACCCCAACTTCCTTGTAGAGAAACTGTAGTGGTATATAGATTTTCTTAATCTTATTAAAGGTAGTGTTTTTAGCAATTACTCTAAACATTTTCATCCAGTACTCCTTCCAAGATGATCATCTCAATCCAGATGTCAAGAAAAGAGAAATAAAATATTTCTAAGCTTATGGATGAAATATTTATTTTGGAAAAGAGAAAGCTGAAGAAGCATCTTTCCTCTAATCAGTTATTTCAGAAAGCAGAAAGTCTTTTATTGAGACCATGGTTCCATATTTATGTGAGTTTGAAGCTATAAAAAGAGAAGGATAATTATCAAAGGGCAAGGCCAGGATGCTAAATAATGGAATAAGGTGAGTATAGCCACTGAACTTTAGAGCTGAGTGGGGTATTAAAGATCTTGGTCCACTGGAATATAAGCCATTGAGGGAAAGGGCTATGGCGCTTTTACTTATTTTTTTCCTTCTCCCCCAGCACCTGGCACTGGATAATAAGTGCTGGAATAAAGTGGATAATAAACATTTGTTCAATAAATAAGTTAATCCAGAGAGGGAAATGGTTTTATCAAATTACAACAGTGAAATAGTGAGTTGTACGGTAGATCTAAGAATCAAATCCAAGCCTTTCTGGTCTTCTCACTTCGGATCTGTTACTCTTTCCTGACTCTGACACTTTGTAAAATTTTTACAAGTAAACTCTTAGCAAACTGACCATAGTCAAATCAAGCAGTTTTCTTTTCAGTGGGGTGAATGCTGTGAGATGTGAAATGAAGTGGGGTCACTTGTGTCCAGGGATCTTATTTTATTTTTATTTTTTAAATTTTTAAATTAACATATAATGTATTATTAGCCCCAGGGGTACAGGTCTGTGAATCGTCAGGTTTACACACTTCACAGCACTCACCATAGCACATCCCTTCCCCAATGTCCATAACCCAACCACCCTCTCCTTACCCCCCTCCCCCTAGCAACCCTCAGTTTGTTCTGTGAGATTAAGAGTCTCTTATGGTTTGTCTCCCTCCCGATCTCATCTTGTTTCATTTATTCTTTTCCTGCCCCCCAAACCCCCCACATTGCATCTCCACTTGCTCATATCAGGGAGATCATATGGTAATCGTCTTTCTCTGATTGACTTATTTTGCTCAGCATAATACCCTCTAGTTCCATCCATGTCATTGCAAATGGCAAGAATTCATTTCTTTTGATGGCTGCATAGTATTCCATTGTATATGTATACCACTTCTATCTTTATCCATTCATCTGTTGATGGACATCTAGGTTCTTTCCATAGTTTGGCTATTGTGGACATTGCTGCTATAAACATTCGGGTGCACATGCCCTTTGGATCACTACGCTTGTATCTTTAGTGTAAATACCCAGTAGTGCAGGGGCCCCTGGGTGGCTCAGTGGGTTAAGGCCTCTGCCTTTGGCTCAGGTCATGATCCCAGGGTCCTGGGATCGAGCCACATGTCAGGCTCTCTGCTCAGCAGGGGGACTGCTTCCTCCTCCTCTCTCTCTGCCTGCCTCTCTGCCTACTTGTGATCTCTGTCTGTCAAAAAAATAAATAAAGATCTTAAAAAAACAAACAAACAAAACAACCCAGTAGAGCAATTGCTGGGTCTTAGGGTAGCTCTATTTTCAACTTTTTGAGGAACCTCCATGTTGTTTTCCAGAGTGGTTGCACCAGCTTGCATTCCCACCAACAGTATAGCAGGGTTCCCCTTTCTCCGCATCCTCACCAGCGTCTGTCATTTTCTGACTTGTTAATTTTTGCCATTCTGACTGGTGTGAGGTGGTATCTCATTGTGGTTTTGATTTGTATTTCCCTGATGCCGAATGATGTGGAGCACTTTTTCATGTGTCTGTTGGCCATCTGGATGTCTTCTTTGCAGAAATGTCTGTTCATGTCCTCTGCCCATTTCTTAATTGGATTATTTGTTCTTTGGGTGTTGAGTTTGATAAGTTCTTTATAGATTTTGGACACTAGCCCTTTATCTGATATGTCGTTTGCAAATATCTTATCCCATTCTTTCAGTTGTCTTTTGGTTTTGATGACTGTTTCCTTTGCTGTGCAAAAGCTTTTGATCTTGATAAAGTCCCAATAGTTCATTTTTGCCCTTGCTTCCCTTGCCTTTGGTGATGTTCCTAGGAAGAAGTTGCTGCGGCTGAGGTCGAAGAGGTTGCTGCCTGTGTTCTCCTCAAGGATTTTGATGGATTCCTGTCTCACATTGAGGTCCTTCATCCATTTTGAGTCTATTTTTGTGTGTGCTGTAAGGAAATGGTCCAGTTTCATTTTTCTGCATGTGGCTGTCCAATTTTCCCAACATCATTTGTGGAAGAGACTATCTTTTTTCCATTTGTCCAGGGATTTTAAAACGGAGCTTGGAGACCATTAAGGAGATGGGCCTTATGCATGTGCTCACTGGATAGAATGATGAACTTCCGAACGGGGCCAAACTACAACTTTTCCAAGGACTCTGCACGGACACCTGCAATTTATTATAGTAAGGGACTTTTGCTTAGTGATAGCCTTAGCAACCAATACATTTAGCTAAGCTTAGCTTTCTGCCATCAGCACTAATCAAAATTCTTTGTAAACAACATATATAAGGATTCCTTTTTTTTTGCTTTAAAAAACCCTGACTTTTGCTCCCTGGTGGAACAGTGTTTGGGTTGCTGCCCAAATCTATGTACCTCAAATAGACATTTTTTGATCTCAAATAAATGCTTTTGCTTAATTATTATCCCCTGACAATTCAAAGTTAACAATGCTTTCCCAGAAAAGATGAACTCTTGTTGCAAAAAAATTAACTTTGGGGAAAATAAAAGTCATCATTTAAGGTCTAGTTATAAAGGTCTGAGATTTAGGGTGACCAACTGGTAATGGTTTGCCCAGGACTTTCGCAGTTCTAGCATTGAAAATTCCATGTCCCAGGAACCTCTTTAGTCCTGAACAAACAAGGATGCTTGATCACCCTACTCTGATCTGAAAGAGGCATTATAGGCCTGGAGAGGGTTCCCGAGGATTTAAGGAACCCATAGTGTTGCATATTTCTCAGAATACCAATCTCATTATGGTATCATGGGGAGAATAGAGTCATTAATATTTTTATAAAAAACATAAGATATCAAGAAATATTTGAGATATATCTTACAATTTCTGAGGTTCTCTGCTGTGTAAAAGTTATTTTGGGTGGAAAAGGATGAGAGAGTCTGATACCCTGGTTAGGCTGGAAAAGTATGGATGAATGCAGTGGAGGTCTCCCATGACTACATAAGGCACTCTCATGGAAGGCATGAATAAAGATAAGGTACATGGTAGAGCAGGAGTCAAATCACAGGCAGTTACTGAAGGCCCAAGACTTCCAGGGGCAGGGATGCCTGGGTGGCTCAGTTGGTTAAGCGGCTACCTTCGGCTCAGGTCATGATCCCAGCGTCCTGGGATTGAGTCCCGCATCAGGCTCCTTGCTCGGCAGGGAGTCTGCTTCTCCCTCTGCCTCTGCTGCCACTCTGCCTGCCTGTGCTCACTCTCTATCTCTCTCTCTCTCTCTGGCAAAAAAAACAAAAAAAAAAAAAACCAAACAAACAAAAAAAAAAAACCACAAACCCAAAAAACAAAAAAACAAACAAACAAAAAGACTTCCAGGGGCAGCTCTCCAGAGATCCCATAGTCAAGCAAGCTGGATGGGCTTTGTCTTTGGATTATGAGCCTTCTAAGACATGTAGGAGATACTTGATTTTCAAGACAGCTCAGGTACTAGTTTACTGAATGGGAGGTTTTTTTTTTTTTATACTCTGTTGGTGACACAGTTAAAATTAGGCCAAGTAACCAATGACAGCAGGTATAAAACATCAAGCTATATACCTTAAACACTGCAAACAAGCTAGTATAGTATATTTCCAAAGAAGTTTTAAACTTCGAGTAGCACAGTAGACCTAGCCTATCTCATCTTTATCTTGACCATTCCCAGAGACAAGAATAGAGCTTATCCAAATAACCAGATGCAAGTTAAGCCTCATTATGCACAGTGGATACTTACTGGAGGTTATTCCTTGGCATTTTCATAGTTACATGAATTCAGAATGGAGTTATGACCAATGAGTATAAAATAATGAACTTAACTAAAGCTTGATTCTCAGAATCCTAGAACTAGGGAGATGATTTTTGATACCTGAGTATTAACTTAGAATAAACTAAATGAAGTATTATTTTGTGATTTAGGTAATAAAGCCATGGGACTTGATTTTCTGTAAGAAGGTTAGAGAAGACTAGATCAATAGCTTCAAAATAGGTTTAATTATTTCAGGTTGCCGTAAACTTGACCAATTTTTAGAGAAAAGGAAATGTTTGTAGACATCTTTAAACTCTGAGATTGATATCCAAAAGGTTGATGCACCTCTCCATCATAACGCCACAGATGCCCTGATAGAGAATTAGCACTTTGTTCAATACAGCATGCATGTCACTCAAGTTGGCATTTCTCCATTTTTAATTGAGTCAGTTGATTAAGGCTCTGGATTTGAGAGACTGGCAGCTAGAAAATCTGGTGACTTAGTCCATATTAACGGATCCATTTAATAATCAAACCCTACTTACTTTTTCTGATCCCCTCTTGTTCTCCATTCTGCATTACCTTGCGTCCCTTTACTCCCATCCTCTATTGGTCCCAACAGGTCTAGTCACTGCTCTCTGATCTTCCAAATGCTTCTTCATCTCCTTGCTTTTGAAAACATGGTTCTTTCTTCTTGAAAAACTGACAAAATCAACATTGTGCAGTCTTCCACTTTAACTGTTATGTCTTCTGTTACATCTTTTCTTTATGTGGGGACAAAATCACACTGTTGCTAAGTAAATGAGTGGATATTAACATATTTTCCTCTTGATAAATGTGTATATTTATTTTTTTTTAAATTTATTTATTTGACACAGAGAGAGAGCACAAGCAGGCGGAGTAGCAGGTAGGAGAGAGAGAAGCAGGTTCCCCGCTGAGCAAGAAGCCTGATGTGGGACTCAGTCCCAGGACCTGGGATCATGACCTGAGCCGAAGCCAGTCGCTTAACCAACTGAGCCATCCAGGTGCCCCAAACATGTATATTTCAATGGGATAATTTCCTTACACACATGAATCATGTAAATATGCTGTTTAATCAGAGAGGGGAAAATGTTTTTAGTTACATATACGCTCTTACTAGACTTCAAATAGCACCCTCATGGGAGATTTTCTCTACTTTGTGTGCTCCCCATTTCTCACACTAATGTTTAAGAAAATCTGGCAATCCTGAGTCACAAGCTCCAGACTGCTCATCATCTAGCATCACAGAAGGCATGTAAAAGAGAGGTAAAAACAAAGACTTCCACTTGAGAGACATAATTTAGCAATCTAAAGAAGGGAAGGCTTGTCATTTCTAAAGAGTATTGTACATATTTGTGTGTGTTGTTCTCCTAACTCGGGAGAAAATGTAAATAGTACGACACCATAAAATTATGAGTTTAGATACTTAAAATTTTGTAAAAAGATAGAAGTATGGAAGTACAAAATAAAGCATTATTTCCGTTTTTAATTTAAAAATAACTGGCTTTGGTTCTCTATACTATTTATAGTCTTTTTTTCTCACAAAACTCCATCATAGCATAAGTATATATCTATTCCATCATTCCACTTAAATAACAAGCCAGGTTATTACTGGACAGCTTTTTGAGCAAAGAAATAGGACACACTTAACACACAAAGAAATATCCTGCATTTTCTCCTGTATGTTCCTGTTAGGTCATTCACACAGAAACTTCTCTGCAGCAACCGGTAAAAAGCTTTTTAGCCAGATAGAGTATACACAGGACTGAACATTCAAAAAGGATGTACAGATTATTTCCAGTTCAGCCCAATTGATTTTCAGTATAAATTTGTTCAATATTTTCTTATCCTTTTTCTTTCTTTTTTAAAATTAAATTAAATTAAATTAATTGTGTGTGTGTGTGTGTGTGTGTGTGTGTGTGTTATTCTTTTCTTTTTGAAAATAACTTACCTTTAGGCATAAGCCACATGAACATCCATTTGTAATGATGTGAAAATTTTCAAGAACCCCGCCACCCCCCAGCATTTAAAGTTACTTATGGCAGAATAATTTCAGCTTGGTTTTAGTTTTGTTTCTTATTGATTTTTTTTTCCCCCCTGTGGGGTGGATGGGGGAAATGCCATATTCTTTTGTTATACTATAAGCCTATTTTCTAAATCATATGTATGTTGCAACCCTTGCAAAATCAGTGATTTTTTCTTTTTTCATTGCTGACCCTCCATGGCAAATTCCTTTCAGGGGTCTGTTTCAGTAGATGCTGCCTCTTGAATTTTAAGTTCTGACTTGATGCTCTATGTTATGCTTATAACTTCAGTCCCCTGGTCTTCCACATTACTATAAAGAAGAGTTAGGAATTGATCAGGATCACTTACAATTTGTGGTTTCTCTCCTAGGTCACCACAAAAAAAGATATGCAACTTGCAATTCTTTAATCTCTGTGAATTATGGGAAGCAGGGACCTGGTTCAGGGCATTTCTACCGGGATTCCAGCACGTTGATGTATCAATCATTTAAGCTTGACAAAGAAGCGAGAACATTCCTGAATGAGTTAAAGTGCCCCAGTGAAAGAGAACTGAAAGTAGTATTACTTTATTATTTTTTATTTTTTGGAACACAAGGCAACATATTGTCATTATTGAATATTTTAAAAAGACAAGAGAACGTTAAGAATATAAAATTAACATCACACCCCCACTCAAGAACTTTGACTGTGTTTTAAGGCCTTTATGTAGTAAAAGTCTAAAAATATGCTATATTTAGTTTGATTCTTTTTTATGTTATTATAGTATCTTCACAGTTTTTAGCATAACTTAGAATAGCTGTATAATGCTCCATTATGTGGGTGGTCCATAAAATCCTGGGGTTATTTTGATGGAAAATTTGGAGACCAGGCCCAATCCTAGAGTGTGAATGTTCTGTCTTACCAAATATATATCTGTTGACTTTTTCCCTTTCAGTTATACTTCCCTTGTGTGCATGGGGCTCACAGACACTGAGCTGTCCAGTGCCAATTAGTGGACAGGATTCTGATTGAGGCATGATCAAGGAGTGTGACAGCTCCTTAGAAAATATCTCCAGTAAGTTGCCAAAAGTCACACAGGAGGTGGGGGAGACTGATTTTATTTTTTTATTTTTATTTTTTTAAGATTTTCTTTATTTATTTGACGCAGAGAGAGAGGTCACAAGTAGGCAGAGCAGCAGGCAGAGATAGAGGGGGAAGCAGGCTCCCTGCTGAGCAGAGAGACTGATGCGGGGCTCGATCCCAGGACCTTGAGATCATGACCTGAGCTGAAGGCAGAGGCTTAACCCACTGAGCCACCCAGGCGCCCCGAGACTGACTTTTAAATAAAGTCCCTGTTTCTAAAATTTTTACTCTTTACATTATGCCACATTGTAACTTGAAGACTAAACATGGTAGCTCAAAGCATATACAAGGGGTTAGAAACAAAATTAGTAATAAATACTTAATTGTGGAACTAGTGATTTGGTGTTTGGTGGGAGAAATCCGGTGGTTTTTTAATCCCTCGTCCCCTCCCATCAGCAATGGAGGATTCAGTTGCAGAATCCATCAAGAGGAACACAAACCCTTGACACAACTCCTCCTGCCTGCCAGGTCTCAAATTTCCCTCCTTTACTACCAAATTAGGTAGATGTGCTAGTTACTTGAAAAATAAACTAATGGTTCCATCAACAGAGGACTTATGATCCGAGAAACTTTAAAAAAGATAACCATGTATCTATCTTCTCCATCACTTTTCTGACAAATCCTTTTGTGCCATATTAGTGTTCCAAAATTTGTCTGAATGATCCTTAGGAAAACCAGGAATTATGTTAAAACTCAGATTCCTAGGCCATACCCCAACCTTCTAACTTCAATTATAAGAGTAAAGGCCTAATATTTTTCATATAAAAAATTCGTTCCACTGGTAACTGTGATAATCAGCCTGAAATATGGATCAAAAACTGTCTCATTGTGTTAAGGTCAAATGTATTATCACGATTACATTTTATGTTAGTCACCTCTTTTTGGGTGCTTTCTGTAAACCAAACACGGCATTTCTCATGCATTATCTTACTTAAGCATCAGATAAATAAATAAAAAGTACTACATCTCTACAGATGATAAAACTAATAACCAGAGCATTGAAATAATATTGAAATAAAAAATAATTATAATATAGATACCCCCATACACACAGAAGTGCACATATACATACACAATACAAAGAAGGTAGGAGACAGATTGAAGATTCTAATTAGAGTCTGGGTAACTTCAAAGCCCACTACACATAATTTTGGCCAGATTAGTCAGACAGTGTTCTGAAACTGTTTTTTATTTTGACAACAGATTCACAAGAGTGAACTGCCAATGATCGTTTTGACTGAAAAATCTTATCTTAACGATTCTAGAATTGTTGGCTTTCATGTGCACAGCCATATCCCAAGTCACTTGGATGGAGAGGAAAGGGCTATAGAATGGAAAACAAGGTAAAGCAATTCAGTAGTCTCTCTATTGTCACCCCAAGAATCACATCAACTTCGTTTCCCAGGCATTGCAGATAGCCCATGAGCACCATTAAAACTTGGCAATCTGTGCTTGCTCAATCTGACATTAGTGTCCACATCCAGCTTTGTGACCTTTGTAGACGATGGCAGTCACACTGGTACCCATCATCCCTCGTGTTTCTACCCATGGCACTGACTCACTGGGAAAGCTATTTCAAGGGTAAGCTGAAAATAGGACTCCACAGCAAACGTGGTAAACTAACGTGAGATGCAGATTCTTGGCTCGGTTTTGCTGCTCTTCTGAAGCACTTTCTGAACAGGGCCGTGGTGTTTTCAGGTCACTGAATCCTCCAGAGGCAAAAAACAATGCATCACAAATCTGCATGGAAAGGTAGCTAGAAGAGAGCTGAATGGAATTCTTTTGTTGAAGGCAGGGTAAATTATAGCAAAGTGCCACTATAGCAAGTTTCCAAACTCAGCTGAAGATAACACTGTAGTTGAGACTTGGCCAAGGGCCGTTATTTTTTGAAGCCCAGAAAAAGCCATATATTTCTCACCTTCAAACACGGCAGTTAAATTGATGATCTTCCTTTGTTTCTTCCTGTTTTCATTCTCTTTACTTCCACTGTTACTCTTATTATGTGCCTTGGATGATAAATGGTGAGTGTTCATGGATTTTCCTACATGATCCAAATTTCATTACTTGACCCACAGCCTAAATCACCTTCACGGAGCATAGTCCTTCGTTAGACTCCTTAAATTCATATTGTTTATAGGCACAGCTTTGGAAGTGGTTTTTAGAAATTACACATGCCTGCTCTCATATACAAATTCACTCCAGCCACACCCACACATCCGGGCACATGTAAATTGTTTCAACAGATCGCACTGCTCCCTTTCCCACTCTCAACCACAGCCCACATCATAGAACTAAGAGGCTATAAGCCCAGAGGCGGCAAATCATATTAGAACTGGCTCAGGTCTGAGGTCTGAAACAACTCTGTAATACCAGGCTGAATCTGCTGTGGACCAGGTGCGTAAAACTGGTCAACTTGAACTATTTTTGCAACCTTGGTTTCCTTGAAAAGAAACAATGAATGAACTTCTACTTGAAATGTTAAATGCAAATAGCTTTGTAAGTAATACAAATAGTTTCCATGACCAAAATAACAGAAATAACCTTGTATAAAACAGTAGCAAGTCCTGAGAACAGCAGACAAATTGAAAATTGTATATCTAGCATAAAAACATTAAACACATGTGGCCCCAAACAAACAAGCAAACCCAACCCAACCCAACCCAACCATGCTGTCTGCTGCTAGGCTCAGCCCATGAGCTAGCCGTGTGTAGTAGCTCTTTAAGTCCTCTTTCTTTCTCTTTCATTCTCACTCTGAAATTTTATGACCTTCCAGTGTCAAAATCCTTTATAGAAAGTTTTTTTTTTTTTTTACAGTTTTCCTTTACAAAGCTAAAAAGGAGAGAAAAAAGAATATTAGATTACTTTCAGTATTCTTATATCAGACCTCATACTCTGGACTTGAAGACACCCAAGAATAAGGGACAAGCTGGGGGGCCAGACATAGTCACCACGTGGGAAGAAATAGCTTTATAACAGCTTTGTTTGTGATGATGGTTCCATGTGCTTTTAAAGGAAAAACAGGTTCGATTCAGGATGGCTGTATGCACACTCTAGAATGAGACTTGTAGACCTACTGTTATTTAGTTAAACAAATTATTTACAAAACCTGGCACAAAACATGTACCAAGGTTATCATTTATAAAATTGGTGAAAACCTTTATGTAAGTAGCTATAAGGCAGAAGTTACTGATCTATTCCAGTCCTACCGAGCTCTTCTTCAGGATCCAGCTAAGCTTCAGTGAACCACAGTATTTTTATGTCATTGCGGTCGGTGCAGAGGTTTTGCTTCCTTGTTTTAATTTTGTGTTAGTTTTTGCTTGTGTTATTTTTCATGGTTCAGAGTAAGTAATACATCTTTTTCATTGTATTGGAAATAGTCTTGTTTCTTTCCCATAATGTGAAAAATATCACCTTCCCACTTATTTCTCCTCAAATTAATGTTTAGATCTGAATGTAAGGTATTGTGAACCAGAGAGCAGCATTTTTTTTTCTCCTTCCATTACATTACACTCTTCTAGGAAAGAAATTTAACTGAGATTGGAGTCTAAGCTTCAGTTCAATTTAACACATATTTTATGCCAGGCACAGAGATAGAAGGGTGAATTAAAAATAGAAAGAAGAATGAGAAGATTCTTACCCTTGGGAAAGTATTCATCTGGAGACTATAGGCATAGATAGTAGGTACTTTCAGTACAAGATGATAAGTACAGTAATGCAGGTCTCCAAGGTGCTTTAAGGGCTCCAAGTAGAAACAACTCACCCAAACTTGAGTTGAGGGTCAGAGGACAAGAAGGTTTTCTGGATGTTATGCATTCTGATTGTCTTATGGAGCAAGAAGCAAGGAGCTGGAGGTGGAGATATTAACAACTGATCATGTTCAGGAAATTTTAAGTAACTCTATATTGCTTTAGTTATTTAATATATGATATGGAGAATATTAAAATGAATTTGGCAAGAAAAAGCAGGATGACAAAGAGACTTGTACATTGCAGTAAAAAAATGAGATTTTAATGAGTGATCAATGGGGAGCTATTAAAAGTTATAGCAAGTGGCACCTGATATTCTGATAAATAATATTGGTATAAAACGAAACTCAGAAGAGTTAAGAGTTTACCATAGTATTAAATAGAAAGATATTCAAGAACAAAAAGAGTGGAATGATTCAGACCTATGTGAGATAAAATAAGACAATTTATTGATTAGATGTTGACGGTAAAATAAAGGGAACAGGGGAGACTAAACTCTAAATTTTCTTTTGTGACATTGAATTGTAATAGTGGTATTAAGTAAGATTAGAAAATCATATGGGGAATATGCTTTGGCAAGAAGGAAAATAAAAGAAACATTAGGTTCTGACCGTGATACATATAGGATGATGAGGTTAAAGAACACAGCAGGAGGTAGGACATGGATTTACAGTTTGTAGAAGAGAAGGGCCTGGAGAAATAATTTGAAGAACCATTGCTACGGAGGTGATGGTTGAAATCCTGACTATAGATGAGATTATACAGGAAATGCATAGAGTGAGGGAGGGAGAATGACAAGAAAGATCCTGAGAAAGAGGAAAAGGAAACCATGAAAATGGTAGGAAGAGGACAGTGCATGGAAGCCAAACTGAAAGTATTAACAGTGGAATTCAGGCAGGTACAGAAAAGATAATTCATGATGAACATGTAGTGTTCAACCAGAAAAGTAAAGTTGGTTTCAGTTTTGAAAATAATGAGTGTGATTCACCATAATAACACAAAAGAAAGTAATCCACTCAATGAGTGAAGAGCATTTATCAAGATTTAATAGCAATTGATGATGAAAATTCTCAGCAAACTAGGAAGAGAGAAAGAACTTCTTCATACTAATAAAAGTTATCTATGAAAAAACTACAGCTATCATCGAACTTAGTTTTGAAAGACTGGAAAATTTCTCTTCTAAAATCAAGTTTAAAGCAGGGACGTTCACTCCCAATACTTTTATTTCACATTGTACTGGAAGTCTGTGCCGGTGCAACAAGAGTGAGAAACATTATACAGATTGGAAACGAAGAAATGAAACTGTCTCTATTTGCAGATGATATGAATACATAGACTGACTTATAAGAAATATGCAAAAAAAACTTTTACTAGAACTAATAAATAAGTTCAGTAATATGGCAGGATACAAGATCATTATACAGAAGTCTATTGCCTTTTTTTAAAGAGAACAATTAGAAGTTGAAATAAAAATAGTTCCATTTAAAAGAACATCAAAATCCACTAAATATTTAGAGATAAGCTTAAACGAGGTCTGTGCAATGCTTGTAAACTAAAAATATAAAACACTGTTAAAAGAATTTAAAGAAGATGGGGCACCTGGGTTGCTCAGTGGGTTAAAGCCTCTGCCTTTGGCTCAGGTCATGATCCCAGGGTCCTGGGATCGAGCCCCGCATCGGGCTCTCTGCTCGGCGAGAAGCCTGCTTCCTCCTCTCTCTCTGCCTGCCTCTCTGCTTACTTGTGATCTCTGTCTGTCAAATAAATAAATAAAATCTTAAAAAAAGAAAAAAAAAGACCCACTCTTCACTTAAAAAAAAAAGAATTTAAAGAAGATTGAAAGACATAGAGATATATCACGTTATTGAAATGGAAAATTCAGTACTAGTAGGAGCTCATTTCCCCCCAAATTAATCTATAGATTTCATGCAGTCCCATTAAAACGTTCGGTAGTGTTTTAGGTGAAAATTTCATGCATATTCCAAAATTTATACTGAAATTTGAAGAAATAAGAATAAACCAAACACTTTTGGAAAAGAAAGAATAGTTAGATAACACATATTACTTACATTGTGTGATTTCAAGACTTACTATATAATTGCAGTAATCTAAATGGTACTCGACTGCCCAGAGTAAAATAAAACAGAATTGAGAATCTACAAATATATCCATGTATATATTTTTGACAATGATAACAGTGTAGAAGGGAAAATCTGTTCAACAAAGGCTGTGATCATATGTCACTTTTTTGAAAAAAGAATGAACTCAAAACTTGCCTTATACTAGCCATAAAAATTAACTTAAATGAATCATAGATCTAAACATGAAAGCTAAAACTATTATATTTCTACAAAAAAAAACATAGAAAATCTTCATGAACTTTGAGTTGGCAAAGATTCCTTAGACTGAATATCAGGAGTATAAAAGGCAAAATAAAAACTAAAAAAAAAAAAGAGAGAGAGAGAGAGACAAATTTCACTTCAACAGTATTAACTTATTCTATTTTTAAAAATACACAGTTAAAATACATATATGAATCTAGAACGAGAAGAAAATCGTCTATATATTATAGATTATATCATAATACATCACATATAGAAAATAATCTACATATTTGAAAAATGACTTTTAGCAAGAATGTATAAAGAAAACTTCCACTTCAGGGCACCTGGGTGGGTCAGTGGGTTAAGCATCTGCCTTCAGCTCAGGTCATGGTCCCAGGGTCCTGGGATCGAGCCCCGCATTGGGCTCTCTGCTCAGCAGGGGGCCTGCTTCCTCCTCTCTCTCTGCCTGCCTCTCTGCCTGCTTGTGATCTCTCTGTCTGTCAAATAAATACATAAAAATTCTTAAAAAAAAACCAAAAAACTTCCACTTCAATTTTAAGAAAAACAAAACAAACAAAACGTAGGTGAAGTATTTATGGACACGTCACAAAAGGAGATATAAAAATGGCCAGTAAATTTCTGAAAAGATGCTCAATATCTTTAGTCATCAGAAAAATGCAAATTAAAATAGTAACAAAACACTTATATACACCTATTTAAAAGACCAGGAACACTAAGGGCAGAGAGAATTTGGGGCAACTGGAGCTCTTATGTATTACTGGGGGGAATGTAAAATGGTAGAAGAATATTTTGGCAGTTGCTTAACAAGTTATTTGTTCACTTAGATGATTCATCAATTCAGTTCTTAAGTATTTAGTTAAAAAAAGAACACTATATCCTCACAAAGACTTATATTTGGATATTCAAGCACTGTAGTCACAGTAGCGCAAAACTGGAAATAACCCAAATACCATTTGACAGGTGAATGGGTAAATAAATTGTGATCTAGCTATCTATCTAATGAAGTACTACTCATTAATTAGAAAGGAATCCACTATTCATATGCACAACATGAATACATCTCAAAAATATTCCACTCAGCCAAAGAAGCCATGAAAGCATATGACTTCATATATGTAATATGGTACTTTGGAACAGGCAAAACAGATTTATAGTGACAGAAAACAAATCAATGGCTGTCTTGGGTTTGGAGGTTTAGGGGGGTTATTTATTGTAAAAGGGCATGAGAAAACTTTCTCATGTGATGGCAATGTTCTGTATCTTGATGGTCAAAATGCATTGAAATGCACACTTAAAATGAGAGCACTTTACTGTATCCTACATAATGAAATTGATTAGAAAAATAAGAAATATGTGCTGATAATGGAGAAATAGGAGAGATTTAAAGATTAAAAGATTTAAATTAAAAGATTTAAATTAAAAGATTAAAAGCTGCTGTCAAAATGCCAATAGAAAGTAGTGAAATTGCTGGGTCGTAGGGTAGTTGTATTTTTCACCTGAGGGTTCACTAAATTCTGTCCCTGAAACTAAGAATACACTATATGTTGACTAACTTGAATTTAAATTAAAAAAAAAAAAAAAAGAAGAGGAAAAAAGAAAGTTGAAGGTCCTGAAGAAGCCTGAATAATGAGAGAGGTGTGGTATCTGGGGAGTGCTGGGAAGAAAGAAAAAAATGAAATCAAGGGCAAAGATGGGAGGCAGGTGTTACATAATAAATAAGAAATTTTACATTTTGAGATAGGAGGGAGGTAAGCAGGGATAAAAACCCAGCACTGTTTCTGTTTATGGGGCTAGATTTGGACATATAAAGTGATTCATGATGTGGACCCTCAATCCCGTTGGTGAGGTAGGAAGAAAGTCTTCTTTTGAAATGGATTTTTCCATTGGCCAAAGACTTGCTTGCAGAACTTTTAAGTCAGAAACTAGCACTTAAAATGGGACATCACTAAGTATCAAGCATCAGTCCAGCTGTTGATTCCAATTTCCCTTCTCTTTGTGCTGTTTATTCAGCTCCATGCTGAGTCTTGGCTTAATAAATCTCTTCACTTAGAAAAGAATGTACAAAACAATTCAAATTATAGATGAAGCATCATGGATATTATTAAATAATCAAATTTCAAACATTATAATAGAAAAATAAATAGGCTGTAAAATATTTAAAATTTATGACATGCTTGGAAGTCTAAAAGGGACAATTTTAAAAAAATTTTATTTATTTGATAGAGATTACAAGTAGGCAGAGAGGCAGGCAGAGAGAGAGGAAGAAGCAGGCTCCCTGCCAAGCAGAGAGCCTGATGCGGGGCTCGATTCCAGGACCCTGAGATCATGGCTGAGCCAAAGGCAGAGGTTTCAACCCACTGAGACACCCAGAAGCCCCTAAAAGGGACGATTTTTTAAAGGTTTTTAATAATAAATGCATGCTAAAAAACAAGCTCATTATTTAACTTTAATAAGGTGCCTGCACACTTTCCCATTTTTCTGGTTTCATGAGATAATATCCGTAATTTGGAAAATGTATCCTTCTTTTTGAGTTTTAAGATGTTTATTTGTCAAAATTATTTTCCTTCAAAAATATCTAATTATTTCCATGTTTCTACTTATCAGCTGTTTAAGTTGAAATTCAGGTTGATTAGATCATCAAATTAAGACACTATAAAAGAAAATAAGTTATTTAATAAAACACCATAGTTAAATCTTCCTAATTTCATGTTCTAGTGTCATAAAGATTTTTTTAATTAAAAGCCTTAGCCAAAAAAGGTTATGTTAAATGGTGCTGTAAACAGAAATTGACTGAGATGTGTAGAGACCAAGAATCCGGGTAGCCAGATTTAAAGCTACAGCTGGAATCAATAAATAAGTGAAACAGCAGTCATTAAAAGGAATGCTGAATGATAATATTTTAAAACAGCCTTAATGTCACATTTATGTAGTAGGAATCCACTTCCAAGGCCTTCAAATGGCTTTTTGTATGCTATCCAAAGAACTAACCTGAACTGTATATAGTGGTCATTATGAAAGAGATAACACCACACTCTGGGAAATATGTTCAAGTGTCATTTTCTCTAATATACAAGAAAACCATGCAAAAAATGCAGGATAGAAATTACCAGAACACATTCACTTGGTTATACATCAGACATAACAGTAATTAAAAAAAAATGGATAAAGTGGGACTGTTTAGCCTGTAAGTCATATTTGGACTCAGTTTGGACTAGGTTAAGCAAAAGGATGAAATCATTGGAAGGATGATGGTATTTTAATCTGAGAGAAAGTTGACCAGTCAAGAAACGGGAAGAGAAGAGATATATCTGGGACTTTGGAACTAACAGAACCAAGGCTTGGGGATTGATAACTTTTCTATGCATGCTTAGACGTGTATTTCCTTCCATGTTCTCTCTTGCTGAAGACTGGCTTATTTCTTAAGAAATATATGACTGCTGTATTTCCGGAAACTTTCTGGCTCTTCTTCACACCATAGAAAGAGATCGTTTTCTTTTGGTTCTGTATTCAAAAACTTTACAAAAGAGACTCATTGGTTCTGCTTGGAGCAGATGCCCACCCCTGCACCAAGCGATTGCAGCCAGGTGAAACGGAGCTTATCGTAATACGTTTATTCGGGTTGCCTGGGTGGCTCATTCAGTTAAGCATCTGACTCTTATTTTTGGCTCAGGTCATGATCTCAGGGTCGTGAGATTGAGCCCTGCATCCAGCTCAGTGTTCGAGAAGGAACCTGCTTGATAATCTCTCCCCATTTCCCTTGGCTCCTCCTCCAGTTCGTGCTCTCTTTCTCTTAAATAAATAAAATCTGTAATAAGGCTGCTTTCACAACAGCTTTGAAGATGGATTGAGGGACAGAGAAGGGATTCCAACTATGCAGAAAGTTCCGCAAGTGACCATACACTACTTCCTCCAAGGCCATGAGTGGGAAAACATTCATAGTAGGATACATTAACAGGGTTTAAATGTCAGTCTGTAAAACAAGGTATAATTGAAACAGTTTAGATTACATTGTTTAAATGCCAGGAGTACCCAAGGATATTTGTTGCATAAATCACATGGAGGGAGTTTAATTTCCGAGATTTGTGATTTAAGAAAATAATTTGAGGTATATTTTCTATATGAAAACAAAAAGAAAGCATTCTTTTAAAAAATTAGGAGTTTTGTTAAGTTGGAGGGGTGCATTTGTGAAGTCCTAGATTTTCTATCTTTAAGGCTGTCTCATTGGGACGATGGAATTACCTTTTAGTTAAGGTAACAAATAGCTCAGGTTTAGTATGTCTCCAATAAGGAAGAGTTTATGGGCAACTAAATGTGGAAAAGGAATATACACAGACACATTTACTAACCGCTTCAACATGTGTCCCTGAGTACTTGCCATTGATGAGCATATTGCCCTCGAAAATTACCTAATCTATGTAGGGAGGAAGATGCATGTACAATTAATTGTATCTAAATGACGTATACAACTTTCTCTTGATTTTCTTCCTTGTTCTCAGCTTTTGTGGGATCCTCTTCAATTATTTATCTCTTAATTGTTCAAAAAAGAAATTATGCATATAGATCCTGTGTAGTTTTAAAATAAAGTTAAGATTCTAACTGCAGATCTAGGGATGTTCATTAAATGGCCTAAAGTCACCTCTGGAATCTGCATTTTAGAAATCTACCCCAGATATTTCTAATGCGAACACCTGTTAAAAACCAATTTTGATTTTGAGATTTGCCTTAGTCCTGATTTTCTTTGTACTCTGCATATTCTTCTTTCATAATTACATATAATCCTATGTCTTCATCTGTTATCTCTAATGAAGAAGCATAAATTCATATTTTCAGTCCTGACCTGTCATTCAGACAAGTGCATTCAACTGGAGAGCTCTACTTCAAGTTCCACAGGCACCTCATACTCAACATGCCCCAAATTAAGTTTCTTATCCCCACCCAGGTCTCCCAACCAGTTCTTTCCATATTTTCTGTCTGGGTACCACTACCAGTCACCTAAAATTTTCTGCCAGAAACCTGGCATGCTTCCTCACCAGTTTCTCTCCATTTCCACTCAGTGCCTTGGTTCAGATGCTGAGCATACCTCCAATGATGCAACTACCTACTGACTGGCCCTGCCTCCTGTCCAATCCAGGATAATGCCAGAATGGCCTCGCGACATAAACATCAGCTCGCATGACTCCTTGCTTAAAACCCTTCAGTGGGGTGCCTGGGTGGCTCAGTGGGTTAAGCCTCTGCCTTCTGCTCAGGTCATGATCTCAGGGTCCTGGGATCCACCCCCGCATTGGGCTCTCTGCTCAGCAGGGAGCCTGTTTCCCCCCTCTCTCTGCCTGCTTCTCTGCCTACTTGTGATCTCTCTGTCTCTGTCAAATAAGTAAATAAAATCTTAAAAAACAAACAAACAAACAAACAAACAAAACAAAAAAAACCTTCAATGTCTTCCTTTATCTTCAGGACAAAATTAAAGTGCATTTGCATCATACATGGTGTCCCACCCCTTACCTATAATTTTTGCTTGTTGTTTATTTGACTAGAATGTGGGGATTTTTTAAGACATTAGTTTAGCTTGCCTTGTTGGTAATTATTATATATCTTAAATCTGAAATAGGCCTGGAGTATTGCAGGTGTCAACTGTGTATTTGTTGAGTGGGTTAATGTGTAAGCAAAAAATGAAGGCATTTGATCTCTAAAGCCATTTTGGCTTTGTCCTTTGCTGTGTTCATACTGAGCTACTGCAGTTGCAGGTACCAGGCCGTGATGCTGCATAATAACCTCTCTCTCAAACTGCTTTGTCTCCTTTTGGAAATTCTTCTTACCCCTCTAATTTTTCTTCTTTTCCACTATTTCCCCACAATGTGAACTCACACACACACACACACACACACACGCACACACGCACATGCACGTACAAGCATATACACTCACATCCACATCCATATTTGTCTTTAGCTAACTCTAGCACTTTCAATTTTTTTTTGAGGAACTGTTTTCTTTTTTTTTCTTGTTATTTATTTTTTTAAAATTTCTTTTCAGTGTTCCAGAATTCATTGTTTATGCACCACACCCAGTGCTCCATGCAATGTGCCCTCCTTAATACCCACCAACAGGCTCACCCAGCCTCCCACCTCCTTCCCCTCCAAAACCCTCACTTTGTTTTTCCGGTTTTCTGATCAGTGTCATTTTTCTAAACCACTCCTCCCCCACTCCCAAAGACCAAAAGATATTCCTTTTTTTATTTCCATAAAAGACTTTCTTTGTTTTAATTGATTTTTTGGTTTATCCCCTCTAATAACTATAATATTTGAAGGTTAGAGCTGTGCTTATAATTCTCGAATTCCAGAGTCTAGCTCAATGTTTAATATATGCTAGATAACAAATGCATATGAATCGAATGAATGAAGAAGTATAAGAAAATATGGCAGGATGAGTGACAAATAAATACGAGGATGCTAAAAAGAGTTACGATGTCAAAAAGAAGTAATATTAAGGAACTTATTAGGAAGTTGAAATTCACATTATTTTTCCAGAATGATGCACAAGCCATCCATTGAATAATTTGATTGTAGATTCTAGCCAACATTACATAACTGTAAACTTGTGAATGATACAAGATCACATAAATATTCTTCTAGATTTTGGACTGCTGCAGTGTTGGTGTCTGTTAAGTATACTGTAACTTATGCAGACAATAATCCTAGAAATAATAAAAGAAAGGAAGTTAAGAAATAATATATTTAATTAAAACATTAATAAATTCAATCAATTATGGATCTCTAAAAATTGAAATGAGAAATGTAAAAGGTGTGTAGAGTGAAAGATGGACATCTAAGAATTCTTTTTTTTTTAGAATTCTTTACAGGAAGCAAAATAAATTAAAAAGACTAAGAAGAAGTGAAATGGCAAAAGGAGATATAATAATAATATTATAATATTAAAAATACTCCCTATTTCTTTAATGAGAGCTCATGATGTGCAACCACTGTACTTAGGTAGGGGTTTTAGACATAGTTAGAAATCAAATGAAAATAGATCATGGAGTTTCTGGTGCCCATTGAATTATGTATTATTTATTGAAGCATGAAATGAGCACAGTGGATTCTAGAGAGGGTCCACATGGCCACAATCTGGGCTCTACCATTCATCCAATAGGTGAACTTCAGCGGGTTATTTAATCTTTCTGTGCCTCAGGGTATGTTCTCATTAGGAAACAGAAGGAGTATCTACCTCATAAGGTTGTAAGGATCCCATGTACATACATATGAGAACAGTGTGCCTGGTAGACATTTAACACTCAGTAAGTATTACTACTACTACTACTTCATCTTTCACAGAGCAAATATCCACCCCCTGGTGATAACTGTGTTCATGTTCCATGAAATACCTTGGCTGACTTAACGATCAGCTTTCGTGAGTTCCAGGAGGAAGAGGAAATTCATGTGAAATCAATGTAGAATATTACAAAGGTTAGTTCATTTGTATTTTGATGTTAATAAGATTTTTTAAAAATGGGAGGAATTGAGAGCAGATAACATTCTGCCAGATTTGTTTTGAAACACAAGTGTTCTGTTTAAAGTAGGTTTAAAAAAATAAATAATACATAAATATTTTTTTTTCTAGTTCTAAAATTACATGTTAATTACAGAAAACATGAACAATCAGGCATGTTTAAAAACTTACTCATATCTTACTAACTAGTGTTAACCCCCAGGATTTCTGTACAGTTATTCTCCATCATATTTTTGTGTCTAACAGTTTACATGTTTAAAGACTCTTCCATAAATAACTCCAGTTAGCCAGTGAGTCTCAAAACATATGACTGTGTGTCTGTGTGTTTGTGTGTGTGTGTGCGCGCGCGCATACGTGCAGTGGAAGAGGGCTGAGAGAAATGTAGTCCTTAATAGAAATTGTAGATTGTGGTGGCTTGGATAGCTTGAAAAAGCTCCCCAAGTATTTCAGTCCTCAGGGCAAGATTCTCCTCTGTGGGAGGAAATTTATACTAGTACACATCTTTCCATCTGAGCATATTATCTTATATAGTTAGAATCAAACTGCATTTTAATTTTGTATCCCACTTTTTTCTACTCTAGCTTTTCGTCACAAGTATTTCCTTCAATAAAAATAAAACTCTTTATGTGCATAATTTTAAATAGCTTCATTAAAGACCATGCTGGGCCGGGAAATTGAACATATAGGCTGTATAAGGCTAAAGCCCATAAACTGTGAAATCTGATGTGCTCAGCGCCACAAAATCCCATATGTCTGTGTGTCTTAGTCCTGCAAACACCTACTATTCCTCCAGTGGTGAGTTATCAGCAGAGGTATAATAAAAATGAATTTTATAATATCCATCTTAAGGCCATCAGGTATAAGAAAATAGACAAAAAGATTAATTTTATGACACTTCTATCTATATGAAATAAATTCCCGAACAAGTGTATCTGGCTTGAAATATTTATCAGGTAGAGGCTGAGTTGGTGATATTTTATCTAGTTCTCTGATGTGGTAGGACAGAAATGTGGAGAGACATGGTTAGATGCCTAATTAAATATGGTAGTGGGGAACTTGAAGTCTACCTGACTCAATTCTTTCAGCTGTCCTGTACTTCACAAGTCACGAAAGCTGAGGAGACTGCGTATAGACCTTGACATATTGGTGGTAGCAGTGGATACAAGGAATAATGATGTATCCTTGGAAACAAGGATAATGATGAGATACAATAAGAGCAATGATGAAAAAAAAATGGAGCCAAATTGCTTTAGAAAGTTTCTTCATCCCCATGGTATGGTCATAGCATAATTTACTTTTTCAATTTTTTAAATAGTGTAAGATGTATGGGTGGTTTTCAAATTTTCTCTATTAAAAATAATGATATAAGTATATGAAAAGATGGCCAACATTACTAGTTATTAGGAAATGCAAATAAAATCACGATGATATATTACCTTTTACTTGTTGGAACGGCCATTATCAAAAAGACAAGAGGTAATGAATACCGGCATGGAGGTGAAGAAAAGGAAACCCTTATGCACTGGTGGTGGGATGGTCAAATGGTACAGCCACAGTGAAAGACCGTATGGAGGATCCTCAAAAAATTAAAAATAGAATACCATATAACTCAGCAATTCCATTTGGAATGTACCCAAAGGAAAGGAAAACACTACCTTGAAAAGATATCTGTACTCCCATGTTCATAGCAGCATTATTTACAATAATTGAGACACGGAAACAACCAAAGTGTCCATGAATGGATGAATGGATAAAGAATGGGTGCACGTGTGCTCACACACACACACACACACACACACACACACACACACTGGAATACATTTAGCCATAAAAATGAGGAAATCCTGTCATTTGCAACAACATGGATGGATCTCGAGAGGGCGTGATGCTAAGCCAAATAAATCGGACAAAGAAAGACAAAGACTGTATGAGCTCACCTATATGTGGAATGTAAAAATGTAATGTCCATTAGTTAGGATTGCTGTACGATACATGGGAAAGTTGTTAAAAGAGTAAGTCCTAATAGTTTGTCACAAGGAAACATCTTCTCCTTCTTTTTTTGTTTTCTCTTTTTATTGTGATGCGTGCTAATTAAACTTACTGTGGTAAACAATATATGTGCGTCAAACCATTTTCCTGTACAGCTTAAACTTATATAGTGAGGTACGTCAGTTACAGCTCAAAAAAAAAAAAAAAAAAACAAAACAAAACTGGAAAAAGGAACAGAACAAAGAGCAATAAAAAAGTAATTTTAATATATAACACTTGCTGAATACTTATTATATACCAATGTGTTGTAAGTTTATTGATGCTCTCTTGATTCAGCAACTCTGTGAGCTATCATGACCACAATAAATGGAGATTTAGAGTTTCATTACCATATCTGTCACACTGTTGGCCTATAGCAGAGAGAGACTTTGAACCCAGGTGCCCACATGTCAGATTGGTATACACTCTTTTTTTTTTTAAGTTTTTTTATTTTAATTACAGTATAGTTAACATACAGTGTTATATTAGCTTCAGGTGTACAACACAGTGATTCAACAATTGTGTACATTGCTCAGTGCTCACCATGATAAATGTATTCTTTAATCCTCATCACCTATTTCACCCGTCCTCCCTCCCGCCTCCCCTCTGGTAACCATAAGGTTGTTCTCTATAGTTAAGAGTCTATTTCTTGGTTTGTTTCTCTGTTTCTTTTTTTCCTTCGCTCATTTGTTTTGTTTCTTAAATTCCACCAATGAGTGAAATCATACTTTTTGTCTTTCTCTGACTGACTTATTTCACTTAGCATTATACCCTCTAATTCCACGCATGTCATTACAAATGGCAATATTTCATTCTTTTTTATGGCTGAATAATATTCAATTGTGTGTGTATATGTATGTACACATATACATATATATGCATATATATGTATATTCTTTTACACACACACACATATATATGTATGTGTGTGTGTGTGTGTGTGTATATATATATATATATATATAGGCATACACTCTTATCTACCAATTGTATCATTGTTCATTGGTACTAGCCTATGTTGTATAGCCATTTCCAGATTATAAAATGTTTCACATTAAAAAATATAATGATTTGATGAGTTTTTTAATGTTTAAATCTTTGCCCAATGAGTTCTTTGAGGTGAATAAGTCAAGAATATCTTAGCATATATTGACAACTGATATTCCACAGTGTTTGTACCAATTTTCACTCCCCTACCAAACTGGGAGAATGTCTGTTTTTCTGTGCTCCCAAGAGAAATGTTTGGAAACAGAAAAATGCAATGCAGTGAAATCATGTATGAATGATAATGGAAGGGAGATTAAGCATAAGATGGTAAACTAGTAAAGTATTTCACAAAGAAATATCAGAATAGCTTTACACAAACTGGTAGACTTAAAGATTGTATTGATGGATATGACAAGAGATAGAACAAGAAAAGGTACAGAAGTTATTTGGAATATTTACTCAAGAAGTGCTCTTTAAAATTAATGCAAAATTCTAATGGATGAGTGACTAAGACTTGAAATGAAAAAAAAAATGAATACCATCTTTGGGTGAAAAGGATTGGAATAATGCAGGAGATAGAAAAGGGAGATAAGAGAGATAAGGGAGATAGAAAAACAAACCAGAAGGATAGATGATTTTTTTAGTTTAAATGCATTTTATTTTAGTTTACATGCATATTTTTTCTTAATCCTTAAAATAATAATATGAAAAGAATAGGCAAATGGAAACAGACATTTCAGAGTACTAAGTTCAGGAGCAATTCATAAGGAATGTGTGAAGGTTTTGCGGGAATTAATCATGTGAACAGAACTTCAAATAGGTAAATATCATATAAGTAAAATATTAAAGATCAAATAGGACAATGAATGTGAAAACACTCTGAAAAGTACAAAGCACCATGGAAATGAAATATATAATTATTAGGTTATGACTCCTATCATTAGATCACAAATTACTTGAGGAATAATTTGTTGGTACACTTCTCTGACACAATTTATCTTTTGTTAAATCCAGAAAAATAATCGTAATGGAAGATGTCATTTTACTAGTGGCCCAGGTTGTGTCATGAGGGAGTTTGTCATTAACCACATTGTTTGCAGAGCAGTTCTCAATGTCAGCTCTAAGTGAGAGACAATTTCAACCATCACTATTTAGACTAAATATGACCTGGTAAGCTTTGTCATATGTTAATGAGATTGGTCAAAAAAAGCAGTACTAGGAAGCTGAGCAGTTAAATCAGCTTCTAGAAAATGAGCCCTACTGTAGATAATAAATTTTATAATATTGTCCTATCTACTTACTGTAAACACGTGTGGTGTAGGCTCGAAGTTTATGAATAATGGCTTCATTTTAAAGTAATTAGGATTCCATGACATTAACAGCAGGATGTCTGGATAATTATATTTTAGAATGAAATGTCTAAGAAACAGCATTTCTGTTCTTATGACAATTATGTATGTGATTAATGGTATAAATGACAATATCTAATATACATAAAGAACAGCAAAAATTAACTGTATCTATCATGAGTGACAGTATGAAAATTAGATGAAATCAATAATCAGAGGTAAAGAATGGCTCCTTTAATATTGTTGTGTTCTCCAAGGCAGTACAAGTTAGGGCGGGGCCTTGGGGATGGGTAGAGATGGTACCTTTGTTTGTCTTTCTAGAGTTTCAGTGAAGATCCATCAATAAATAATCACATTCAATTATGTGTACTGTATAAATGCTCCAAAATTTTAAAGACGCTTGAAAGCTAAAGGACATCTGAGGCACCAATTTTGAAAATTGCCATATGCAACTCCTTTCAGAAGGAAAATCATTTCTGGGTTGTATTGTCTTTTTATGGAGTGTGCTCTGGAACATCTCCCTAACTGGGAGGTACTGGGACTGCCGTAAGGCAGGGTACACACCACCAGGCTTCAACTCCAGGGATCAAGACATTTTTTTCTCTGCAGTCAGAAACTGTTCTGCAGGTTTCCAAAGCCAATGGTTCACATTCAGTGGTTTTCTTTTTTATTCTCTCTCTCTCTTTTTTAAAGATTTTATTTATTTATTTGACAGACAGAGATCACAAGTAGGCAGAGAGGCAGAGAGAGAGGGGGAAGCAGGTTCCCCGCTGAGCAGAGAACCCGACGTGGGGCTCGATCCCAGGACTCTGGGATCATGACCTGAGCTGAAGACAGAGGCTTTAACCCACTGAGCCACCCAGGCACCCCTTCTTTTTTCTTTTATTGATGTATTTGGTTCATCTTCACCCCCTTCCCATCTTTCTCCTCACACAGACGTGCACACACATATACCATGCCCATATGTGGATGTCTGAGTTGTACTTATTTAGTTTTCTTTAGTGTTTACTTGTTATATAATTTGATAAAGACTTTCATCAATTTTACTTCCTTTTAAAAAGAGTTCTTCCTGGGGCACTGGCATGGCTCCGTCAGTTAAGCCTCCAACTCTTGATTTTGGCTCAGGTCATCATCCACACTCAGTGAGGAGTCTGCTAGAGATTTTCTCTCTCTCCTTCTCCCTCCGCACCTCCTCCCTACTCATGCAGTGTCTCTTTCTCTCTCTCTAAAGTGAATAAATAAATATTTTAAAAAATACTTCCCTTAAAGATGTCTTGCAGTTCTTCATTCACCCTTGCAAATCATATGTATATGTTTCACTATCTTTATGTACTATGTACTAGGCACCTATTAATTTCCTTTTAAAGATTTTATTTATTTATTTGAGAGAGAGAGAGAGAGAGAGAGAGAGTGTAGGTGAGTGGGGGAGGGGCAAGGGAGAGGGAGAGAATCCCAAGCAGACTGTGCTGAGCCTGACACAGGGCTCCATCTCATGACCCTGAGATCATGACCTGAGCTAACCCAAGCTCAACTGACTGAGCCACCCAGGCACCCCTATCAATTTCTTTCATTTCAACTTCCTCTCTTATTTCTCCCTCATGTTATTAATTCTACTTCCTATAGCCCTTAAAATACTTCTTCTTGTGCAAAAACTTAAAACACATATAAAACAGAGAATAGTATAATAATATACTTCCATGCGGCTATCTCTCAGTTTAAACTATTCTCAATGAATTCCTGTCCCTACCTCTAACTAATTACAATCTTCCGTTGGATGATCTGGATGCAAATCCCAGACTTCTTTTGATTTCATTCATAAGTACTATTCCATGTATCTTTAAAATATAAAGAATAATTATTAGGATGCCTGGGTAGCTCAGTCAGTTAAATGTCCAATTCTTGAACTCAGCTCAGGTTTTGATCTCAGGGTCTTGAGTTCAAGCCCCAAGTTGGGCTCCTAAAATATATACAAATATAAAAATAATTATTTAAAAACTTAATAATAATACAGTCATCTCATATATTATGTCAAAGTGTCCCCTTAATTTTCCATTCTATCTTAAAATATTTAGACCAAATTCACTGCTTCATCTTCCTATAGGCACAATCAAACAACAATCAAAACTCTTCTGTGTTCCCACGCTACTATTCTTAAAACAATATCATTCTCTTTTTTTCTTATGTTCATCTGTTCTGACCATTATTAATTAAAACTCAGGTACCTAATTGTCTCATATTCTTCAGCTTTCTTTGAGGTATGTAATTTTATTTTGGTCTTGAGGACAATCATAGGAACTAGCCAGGCAAACAGGGGGGAAAGGGCATTCCAGGCAATAGAAATAGTACAAAAAAAGAAACAGAAGTGCTTTGAGTTAGATTAAGTCCAGCAATTTCTATATTGCCAGAAGCCAGTGGGGATCTGGTAGGAATTCACAGAGGACGGTACTGTAAAAGAAAGTAGAGCCCCAACCTATGTAACATGTATGTGAGAACTGACCTTTTCCAAAGGGGTGAAACAACCTACCTGAGGGATGTAGGCAGGAGAGTACTCTGATAAGATCAGAATTTTATTGGGGACACAACTGAAACAATGTGGAAAATGCATTTGCAAGGGGGCCTTTCTAGAAGCCAGTACACAAGAGCTGATTGCAATAGTTAAAGATACTAGGGTCCCGCAATAATCTGAGATACGATGGTAAAGAGGGACAGACCAGCTAAGGCATGATGCTGGAAAAGATCGATGGGAATAAAAAGCAGGGGGAAATCTTTGTAGACTTTAGAGTTGGGGCTGAACTCGGGTTTGGGTTGACTGGATAGATTTTGCTGCCATTAATCATGGAGGACTAGAATAACAGATTGAAGTAGAAGTACTGGGAAAGGACACAGGGAAAGGTGGTGATTCTAACTTGGGACTCTTTGGCTTGGAGGATCCTGTGGGATACTCAATGAGAAACATGAAGTAGGCAGTAAAATTAATCCAGAGCTCAGGAATGAGGTCTCTGCTGGGGACTGACATGGGGAGTTAATAATATTTGGTTAGTGTGGAGGCCTTGGAAATGCACTTGGCTGACCACCAGAAGGCACCCAGCAGCTGAACTTTGAAATCTCTTGCCCAGGCTGAGGGCACACTCACTGCCACTGTGCCCATTATTGAGCAGAGAGACCAAGATGGCAGACCCACTCTTGGGAGAACCTTGTCGGCCAGCTTCAGCTAAAGGAGTCCCTTTGGCACTTGACAAACCTTTCTTAAACGTCATATCAGTCTAGGAAGCTTTCCACACAACCTTTCTCCCACCTTTTTCTGGTTCCTCATTTCCCCTAGCTGCAGTCTCCTACCCCCATTCAGCATTTTTCTTAATACACTCCTTGTTTGTTTAATCCCATCTTGCTGGCATCTGCTTCCCAAAGGACCCTGATGAACACAGCGGGTGGATAAAGTTATGATGGTGCATAGAGTGTAGAAAGACCATCCACCAGCCTGAACAACTCAAGGGATAATTGGAAGAGGAGAGTCACACAGAGGCAGAGGAAGATCTGAGACTAACTGGATGGCTTCTAGCCCAGGCGTTCTTTAAAGTAGAAATAGACAGTATTTCCATGTCCTTTGCTTATTAACCTCACTATGTCTCTCATTCCTGTTACGTTTGTCCAGAAATCAAAATAAAAGCTGCAAGAGGCATCTGTTTCTGTAATATTCAATCTAATACTGACCACAAATTCTTACCTACTGACTAGATTATATACCTGGGGTACTCTAGAACCGCTACTCTTGGTTGCATCAATCCCTCTGTATCTTACACTGTTCATAAAATGCTGCCTTTTACTTCCTTTCTTAATGGAAAAATTCCAAAGTATAGCCATCATAGGTCTTCAGTTAAGGTGAAGATTTATAATATATGATACTGCCTATTACAAATTGACCGTTTATCCTGTGCCAGGCATTGTGCTACTTGTTTGGCATATTTTATTTTATTAATCCTTTAACAATTCAGTAAGAAAATGATTATATCCAACTTCAATAGATGGGGACAATTACCTGAGGTTTCTTTGTTGAAAAAGTGGCGGTCAAATGAAACAAGCCTTGATTCAGAGACAGGGTTCTTTGAAATTTCCCTGCCCTTTCTGCAGTTCCCCAGCACTGCTCACACCCTGGGCATGCGGGGGTGGGGGTGGGGTGCAGTGGGCATTGTGATTGGATCTCCTTCCAGCCTCCCTTCTCTGAGACTCATCCCTCTTCTTAATATCATTCACCAAACTTTGCCTTGTCCGAGATGACAAATTCACTCTTGATATTTCCTTTACTTTTAATTGTACTTTCTCTGGAATCATAAACTATAAATATTAATTATAACTATCCATATCTCTTATTTTCTCCTTCTTAATATAATTGCCCTTTAGTCTCCTCAAGATTGTCATTATGTGGATTTATCCTGTTCCTGTCATTTATGAACCCTCTGCTGGTTTCATTCACTTTCCAAAATGCCACTGTTATTCTGTATTTACACAACTGCTTATGAAGAGATACACAACACTGATGAAGAGATTCATCAGTGTATAAAGTCTGCCTGACTTAAAGGAAGTCAAGATACCACCAACAGCTATTTTTTCATAAAGGATCAGCATTTACACAGAGGGGGTGGCATGAAATGATAGAGTGTATCAAGAATCAAATAGTCTGGTCAAATAGTAATTTTTAATTTGACTACTCAAGGCAATGAAGGGAGGGAGAAAGCAGAAAGAATAAATGTATTCTAAATCCTTCTTTACACATTATTATTTATATATACACTGAAATAATAATGGCCACCATTTCAACTGACTTATCAGGTCTTTGTAAAATAAGGAATTTATCTGAAATAGGAGAAGTATGTTCCCCTACACATGGTACATACGTATATAGTTGTATTATATATCCCCTATTTTATTAGCCTATCTAAGCTACAGTCTATTTACAATGGATTAAGTTAACTGCAATGGGTTGCAAAGATATGCAAATAAAAGTTCTGTGTTAAGAAAAATTGGTTTTCTTTAGGAGAGGCTAACTTGGCATTTTTTTCTTTCTTTTTTTTTTCTTTTTAAAGATTTTATTTATTTATTTGACAGACAGAGATCACAAGCAGGCAGAGAGGCAGGCAGAGAGATAGGAGGAAGCAGGCTCCCTGCTGAGCAGAGAGCCCGACGCGGGGCTCGATCCCAGGACCCTGAGATCATGACCTGAGCCAAAGGCAGAGGCTTTAACCCACTGAGCCACCCAGGTGCCCCGGCATTTTTTTCTAAGAGGTTTTACAGTTTACACACCAAGAGGTTTATTTGCTGTGGTCTGATGTCTAGCCTTTGTTTAGCCTGTCAGTAAATCAGATCTTTCAGTCTTGAGAGTATCTATCCATTTCCACTGATAGACTCCCATTGGCTAAGCTGTGGAAATGACGTATAAAATTTAAAAAAAAAGTCACTTTATTAATTTTTACCAAGTAGCACAATTATCAAAGTAGTAAGCAAAGAAGACAAATTTGAGTCGGAATATTGATTGCTAACCATGGAGGAAAACAAAAAAGAGATTTAATGAAAGGGTTTACTTAACATCTGTTTACAGTAATTTAATGCATCTGCCTCCAGCAAGGTTGTTAGGAACTGAGGCGCTTGGTCCTCAGCAAGACCCTCTCTTGCCTGCGGAGTGCCTGGATGAGCTCGGTCTACGTTTTTCTCTGTGACTTCTTGTTCCTACATTTCTATTGCTGCTCAAAACGATATCCTTCCAATCCAAAGATTTTTTCTCTAAACATGATAATATAACAGAGATGTCAGCTACAGCATCCCTGCCCCTTGAGATCTAGAGAAAACTGCTTTGAAACTCGCATTTCTGGAGTTTGTCAGACTCCATAGCCTTCCTGGAGATTTCGGTGCACTCCCAGAAGATCCTCCTTTAAGGATGCCTCTGCCGTTGTACTCTTGTTTCTCTTGTACTCCCTGCATTATTTCTTCTCTTTCATGCATTCGTTCAGATGTGATCATCTGGACTTCATAATTTCACACACATATGCGCATTTCTACTTGCGGGGAGCATCAGTGATGATGGTAGATCTTACTGGAGCCTTGGGGATCTATGGGAGGCTTCATGCTGGGATATTTTCTTCGTGTCACATAGCAAACCCCTTGTAAAATGTCTGTTAGATGGCCCTGTCTCCCAGAATGACTTTCAGTCATGCTGTTACTGTGGTTTTCTCCCTTGAATCTTTCTCTCTGGGCAGGGCTGACGTCCTGTGCTCCTTCTTTTTCTCGTCCCCTTCCTGCCTCCCCTCCTGCCTTCTCTCCTCCATCCCCTGCCCCTCCCCCCCTTTTCTTCTCCTCCTCCTTCTTCTCTTCTGTCTCCTTGATGCCTTCCATACTCCACATTCTTCCTACAGCACACAGAGGATATAATCTGTATCCCATTTTCCCAAACTTGCACTGTCCAGCCCTTCAAGTAGCTTAAAAAACAAGGGGGGCTCAACATTTACAGGATTTATCCTAAGAAAACAATTGTATTTTTAAAATAACAGTTAAAAGTATTCATTCACTGCAATACCAAATCTTGAAAGACAGGGAACTTTTCTGGCTTTTAATATGACTTCATGCATCCATGATGTGTTAATCTTTTCAACTTAATTTCAGAGAAGAATTATCATATCTGTAAGACATTTCTCCATCACTTCTGTGTACTGCCTATAGTTTGAATCTTGTTATCAAAACCTAAACATTGGGAGATGGAGAGGAGAAGTGAGTTGGGGGAAATCAGAGGGGGAGACAAACCATGAGAGACTGTGGACTCTGAGAAACAAACTGACGGTTTTGGAGGGGAGGGCCGTGGGGGGTTGGGTGAGCCTGGTAGTGGGTATTATGGAGGGCACATATTGCATGGAGCACTGGGTGTGGTGCATGACAATGAATTCTGGGACACTGAAAAGAAATAAAATAAAATAAAATGAAAAAAAAATCAATGGCAATCCAGTGAAAATAAGTGTTTATTTCTTGACAAATATCATTTTATGTAATATCTCAGCATCTGGAAACTTAAAACTATATTTACGCATTTGTATTACTATTGAGTCTTTATGGATGGGGATATTTAATCTAATTAGCATAACTAAAAAGTTCTAACTATAGTATGGAGAATTTCAATGTGTAGAAAACCATCATCCAAATCAATCAAATGTTCTTTGAAATTTTAATGTTTCAAGTTTTTTTCCCACTTCTAGTGATTGGAGATAACTTTTCAAACAAAATGGGCCCAGAGAGTCAATTTTAGTTAATTGATTTATGACTTAAAGACTTTTAATAGGCCATACTGCTTTATTTACATGAACAAATTTACTTTTACTTAATTGCATAGTTCCTCTTTTTAGTTGCTAGCTGTTACCTAAACTTTAAAATTATGATAATAATACTGCATAGAACCATCTATTGAAACACCAGAAAAGTCTTACAAGTTTTAAGAAGCCCTAAAGAAATTTTCTTTCTGGAACATTACCTGGACAGCCACTATATTAACTCCTGTTTGTTTGCCTGCTGTTTTCCTGAAGTTGTCTTACGTAAGAGCTATGAAGCATTTAGCATTTTAGAATTCCTAGCTCCACTCCTCTTACACTTGCCACTGAGAATCCTGCCAAATAAAATCAGTGTGTGCATTCTGGTCCTTTTGTCATACTTGACAGCCACAGAGGAATTTGAAGTCACAGGAATGAAGTAATGATGTAATGCAATCAATCTGAAAATTATCAGAAAATTTTTAAAATAATTCAGTCTCTTTTGTAACAAATCCACAGGCCATGTCTGGGATAGGGATGGTGTCATACCTTACCTGCTCAATCCAGGCTTCCTGGGTTTAAATCCCATCTTAACTGTTTATCACTTTTTGACTTCAGATAACTTAGCAAGATCCTTTGTGTCTTAGTCTTTTCCCACGAGAAAACAGAGAGTTCTGATACCTACTTCATAAATTTGTGATGAAGATTAAGTAAACTATTTCATGCAAAGCATTTAATAAAGTACCCAGCATATAGTAAGCAAGATACATATAGTAGTTTCCATTATTTTTCAATTGTTAATGATTAGTATCATTCCTGGAATACAGTAGGTGCTTATCAATGTTTATTGAGTGTATACCTTTTGAATTACATATTTAAAAGGTCTGAATGTTCCATGGAACATATCTTAACTCAGTGGGAGATAGTCTATAATTATGGAATGAACTGACACCTGTATACCTCAATATATTAATGAAACAATGTCTAGAAGAAAGTTACTTTTTTTTTTTTAAGATTTTATGTATTTATCTGACAGATAGAGATCACAAGTAGGCAGAGAGGCAGGCAGAGAGAGAGAGGAGGAAGCAGGCTCCCTGCTGAGCAGAGGGCCTGATGCAGGGCTCCATCCCAGGACCCTGGGATCGTGACCTGAGCCGAAGGCAGAGGCTATCACACACTGAGCCACCCAAGTTCCCCAAGAAAGTTACTATTAAGTTAGGATCTTTTATTTTTTTATCCACCATAGTTAAAAAAATAAGAAATAATCAATACACCTAGGTAATTCTTTAGGAAACAGTTCAGTAGAACATGCTATTGACATAGGATTAAACACCAGAAAGTACAAATACAATACAACTTTTTTGTGGTAATGAGACATAAGTCTTTTATAATTAGGATGACCATATAATTTATTATTCCAAGTGTGACAATTTATAGTGAAACAATCTATTTCATTATAGACTTATTGATCAAGGTCATTAAGTTTGCTAACCATCCATTTACAACATTTTTTCTAATATCAGTTATAATGATACATTGGGTACATAGGGAGGCATGGCACTTGTATTCACCCAAGTACAGGAAATTATTTAGGCATAAGAAAATAAGGTATCAGTTGTTCTGTCATGGAATACTACAGGTACTCTGAGACAGAATTAATGTATCTCCAAAAACACTTCACTTGGGAAGCATTTCTCGGGCCATGAGAAGGGTAATCTTACGCCAAACCTACAGTTTACTTCCAGTATCCCAGGGATGCATGGCCAGTATCTTCACCACTAGTGAACTAGGATAATGGCATCTCAAGCTGTGCAGAACAAAGATTTGCCCAGAAACCCAGTTCTCAGAGGTGGCTCTGGTTATGGAACCTGCTTTGGTCCCAACAATCCACAGTCACTCTCTCCATAACTGACAGCCCAAACCACTTATCAGAAGGTAGTTTTGTTTGAGGACTATAGTGATAACCAACCCATGAATTGGAGACTCTGGGCTTTTGTTTGTCTGCTTATTTGCTTATTTGTTTATTTTGTAGTAAAATAAAGCCTAGAGGAAGGTAGGAGTTTATTGTTTCACTTTAATGATTAAATAAAACTGACATCTAGAGGCACTAATTAATTAATTCACTTAGAGGTTATTGGGCGTACTTTTCTTTCTGAAATCCTCTAAGTGTGTATGTATGTGTGTGTGTATGCATATCCCTTATAAAAATGTATAATGTACAATTGTTCATCTATAATTCTCATCCTCTCACCAGTTAGAAGCTCTTTGAGGGCAAGGGCTAGGTCAACAATATAAAAAAATTTTTTTTTGTCCTTAGCATGGTATTTTCTTTACAGTAGGTAGTAAATATATATCTGCTGATTAAGCATATAGATTCTAGTATCATTGTTTAGCAGTATGACATTATGAAATACGTACATTCCTATGAAACTATACCATGCTACAACTGAATCAGCAGTGCTTGAGTAGAGTGAAAACAATGATAGGGTGTGGATTTCTTTGTGCCTAGGTTTTTAAGGCTTATGAGGCAGGGATGCGGCATGGAGAATCTTCCCTACTCTTCCAACACCCAGGGTGCAATGTATCTGAAAAGTTCACTTTTTCACTAAATGGATTTGTTCAGGAAGTAAGAGTCTTCTTACTCTTATTCTCTCTTTTTGTCATCCTTTACCCTGTGTTCCAAAATCCCTTGAATATTCCTCTATGATCCCTAAAAAATTAATTACACCTTCCCTAGAAGAAAGTCTTCCAGAAGTTTTTAGACTGACATGGCCTTCCTCTTGATATATAGGCCATTTTAAAAATACCTTCTTTGCTTATAATTTATAAGGTGCCCCTTCTGTGATTAAGTTAGAGAGACTAGCATGGAGGTAAACTACTTAAAAACAAACAAAGGAATAGTACAACTTTACTGAGCACCAAATTAATTCTAGGTGTTATTTTCTTTAACTGAATCAAGAAACAAATGGAAGTTTATTAAACAAAATACTGAATAATCATTAGAAGCCAAACATATCTATTTTTAAAGCTATTGAGCTTTAAGTGCTAATAATAATAATAATAAGGCTTGACTCCCTGAGTCAAACCATAACTGAACAGATACCTCATTTGGTTCGAGCTTCTGATAATTAGTGGGACTTAAATCTTCCTGGCACACCTCAGCATGTTTAATCATAAGCATCCAGTATTTATAGCTCTTATTTCTCCCCAGCTTCCTCCTCTTTGGTTTCATTAGCATGCATTACTCTCCAGGATATTTGGGCTGAGTTTTTGGAGCATTGCCAAATGAGTCAGGATTAAAACATTTAATAGATTCCATTCACTGCTAGTTATATACATAGTTATGCCCAGGTTTGGGTCATGGAAACACCTTTTCTTTAACATGCTATGGTAGTGTGGTTGTCTTGGAGTTTTACAAATTCATTTTGGATTGTGAAATATTAAAAAGGAAAATATCCTTAGCATGGAGAATGACACACAAAAAGACCATCAGTAAATGATAACTGGAGTGCTACATAGGAATAAAAATAAAGATCTAAAAATCTCAACTGTAAAGGAATAAATACAACCACAGACATATACATCAAAAGTTCCCCGTCCTTGTAGCATACAATCTAGAGGCACACAGGGAGTGAGTGCACTCAGTTGGCTCAGGCAAAGCCATAGAGCCCTTGAGTGGTGCATTTGTCTACTTTAGTTAGCATTTTCTTTCAGCACATCTTCTCTTTCTTTTGATTCTTCTTTTAAAAAAGATAATACTGCTTTTGAGAGCAATTTAATGTTGACAACAAAATTAAGGGGAAGGCACAGAGATTTCCCATATACTCTCTGCTCCCACACATGAACAGCCACCCTAATCACCAACGTCCTCCCCTAGAACAGTACATTTGTTATAATTCAGGAGCCTAAATTGACACATCATTATCACCCAAAGTTCATAGTTTCCATTAGGGTTCACTCTTACGGTTGGGTACTCTACAGGTTTTGACAAACGTATAATGACATGCACCCATCACTACAATACCATACAGAATTTTTTCACTGCTCGCAAATCCTGGGTGCTCTGTCCTCCATTCCTCTCTCATCTCCAACCTTGGACAATCACTGGTCTTTTTATTGTTTTCATAGTTCAGCCTTTTCTGGAATGTTGTATAGTTGGAATCATATAATATGCAGATTTTCAGATTGTCTTTCACCTAGTACTATGCATTTAAAGTTCCTCGATGTCTTTTTTGGTTTGAATTCATCCTTTTAGTAGTATTCTATCATTTGGATAGTAGTATTCTACATTTGGATGTACCACAGTTTATTTATTCATTCACCTACTCAAGGGCATCTTGGTTGTCCCAAGTTTTGGCAATTCTGAATAAGGCTGCTATAAACATCTGTGTGCCTGTTTTTGTGCGGACATAAGTTTTCAACTCCTTTTGGTAAATACCAAGAAGTTTGATGTGCTGGATCATATGATAGAGTAGGTTTCGTTTTATAAGAAACCTCCAAACTGTTTTCAAAAGTGGCTGTTCCATTTTGTATTCCCACCAGGAATGAACAAGAATTTCTGTTGTTCTACTTTCTTGCTGGCAATTGGAGTTGTTACTCTTCTGGGTTTGGGCCATTCTATAAGGCGTGTAGTGATATCTCATTATTGTTTTAATCTGTGCCTCCCTGATGACATATGATGTAGAATATGTTTTCATGCGCTTATCTGCCATCTCTGTATCTTTTTTGGTGAGGTGTTTGTTTAATGTTGTTGGCCCATTTTTAATTGGTTTGTTTGCTCTTTTTTTGTTGAGTTTTAAGAATGCTTCAATATTTTGAGTAATAGTCTTTTATCACATGTGTATTTTGGAAATATTTTCTCCCAGTGTGTGGCTTGTCACATTGTCTTTTGCAAAGCAGAAATTTTTAAATTTAATAAAGTCCAGCTTATCAACTAATTTTCATGGTTGTGCCTTTGAAGTTGTATCTACAAAGTCCTTGTCATATCCAAAGTCATCTATATTTTCTCCTACCAGTCATTCTTTTTTAGGCCTTTAGAAATCTCAAAATATCTCCCTTATTTCCTTAGACTCATCACAGATTTCCTTCACAACATTTACTTTCCAGTGCCCCTTCAAGCCCTATATAAGGTAATGAACAAATCTATGGTCATGTATTCAATGGCACTAGCTAGTTCATACAGTTGTCATGTTAGACAATACATATGCGTGTTAATAGGGATTATCTGGGGGTAAACAATACCTTAAATGGAATGAGAAATTCTTGATATTGCAGGCAATAGGATTAAAAAGTAAGATTTTGGAAGACAAACTTCTAGGAAGCTGAAAAATAATATTAAAGATGTTACTTCTCCCCAAACGGATAAATAGGGTCAACACAATTCCTATCAAAATCCCATCAAGATTTTTTGAAGATTGGGGCACCTGAGTGGCTCAGTGGGTTAAAGCCTCTGCCTTTGGCTTGGGTCATGATCCCAGCCTGGGATTGGCTGGGATCGAGCCCCGCTTTGGACTCTCTGCTAAGCAGGGAGCCTGCCTCTCTGCCTACTTGTGATCTCTGTCAGATAAATAAATAAAATCTTTCAAAAAAAGTTTTTTTTGAAGATAGAGGCAAGATTATTTCAAATACATCTTAATAAACATTCTCTCTCCATATATATATATATATGTATACATACATATATATGTATATTCATATAAAGCAAAGAAACAGTATCACTAAAACATTTTGAAAAAGAAGAATAAAGTAGAAGGGATCATTTTACCTGATTTAAGAATTATTCTATATTTACTTCTCAAAACTGTATAGTGTGGGTGGAAGGACAGACAAAAAGATCAATGAAACAATAAAGACTCCACCCCAAAACAGACATACACAGATATGTCCACCTGATTTTGTTTTCACTCTACCCAGGGCACTTCTGATAATTTTATATAAATATCCTTCCCTAAAACTGACCTCCTCTAACTCTTCCTAATTTCTCAGAGACTAAGTAGCAGATAATGACCAAACCTATAAGTTCTTTTGTAACCCCAGAAGGTATTTATCTTGGACCTGGAGTCTTGGACTCCTCTAAAATACACAGAGGCTCAGTTATTATTTTTCTCTTATTTTGGGCTTCTATTCACGCAAAACATCATTCTCCCTAGTGGAGCACCAACTAGGAGAGGCATGGTTTTCCCTCTGTCACGTATGAATTTGGCATCATCTTCCCAAGCACTAGATTATAGTTTTCTTCATTTTCTTGCTCTATACATTTTTCTGAAAGCTTTTTTTAAGAGATATCATTTACTTTCCACACAAGTCACCATTTGATGTGTACCTTTGTCTTAATCTGTTTGGGCTGCTATTAAAATGTCATAGACTGGGTGGCTTATAAACAAGAGGAATTTATTTCCCACCGTTCTAGAGGATGTTGGCATGGTTGGGTTCTGGTGACAACTCTCTTCTGAGTTGTAGATTGCTGACTTTTCACTGTACTTCGCATGGCAGAAAGAGAATGAGCTAGTTCTTTGGCTTCTTCTTATGATAGCACGAATCCCATTCCTGAGGACTCCAGCTTCAAGAATTAATTACCTCCCTAAGGCCTCACCTCCAAATACTATCACACTGGGGATTAGATTTTAACATACGAATTTTGGAGGACACAAACATTCAGTCCATAATAAAAATTTAATGTAATTTTTTCATACTATATTATACTATATTGTATATTCATACTATATTGTAACCATCACCACAATCTAATTTTAGAACATTTTTGTCCTCCTGAAGAAACTCTGCACCCATTAGAAGTTGATTCTAAATACCGTTTTTAATATAAGTATTTTTATTAAAGGTAGGATGGAAATAATCAAAGAGTTTTAACCATAAAAGACTCTAAACCATAAAATATGTTAGGATAGATTTTTGGAGGACAGCAGAATAGAAATACAAATTCAAGTGGAAAAATGGAAATCCATTAAAATTTTAAGTGTGGAAGAACAGCTTTCTCATATTTTAAGAGAACAATGGTGGGTATTAAATGGTTATGACATTATATCTGTTATGTTTTATTGAATAATAGTTTAGTTTTAACATATTGATATTTTCAACATACAAAAAATTATAAATGTAACTACTTAAATTTGTATATGTCAACTTAAAAATTATAGATGTGTAGTGAAATCTCATCATACTCTTAATTTTCATTTTCTCCAGTGGCTAGGGGTTTGGATATCTGTTTACAGGGGTATTTACCATCTGTATATTCCTTTTGGTGAAATGTTTCTTCATGTCATTTGCTCATTTTCTAATTGGACTGCTTGATTTTTTACTATTAAATTTTGAGAGTATGTATTTTACATGTTAGTCCTTTGTCAGATAAGCTGTTACAAATAAATAAGCAAACCATAAATGGAGTCTCACATCTTGCAGAAAAATCACTTTAAAATGCATTAGACATTAAAATGTAAAACAATGAAACTTTGGGAAAAAAAACACAGGAGAAAATCTTCAGTATCTAAGATTAGACAAAGAATTTTTAGACCTGACACCAAAAGGATGGAACTGTAAAAAGGGAAATCAGTAAATCAGACTTAATCAAAATTAAAAAACTTTTGCTCTGTAGTAACCCTGTTAAGAAGATGAAAAGGCAAATTACATATCGGGACCCACTAGACATAAATCTACAGTTGCCTTACAAAACAATGAAGTTGTATTTTATATACTTGAATTTGTGGATTGAGATTAATACTCTTTATATAGCTAACAAGGCCCATGCCTTTAATAAGATGTTTAATAAGTGTTCATGTGTTGAGTTTGTTGTGAAAAAAATGGGATAATGCAAGACAGAAGATTTGAGGGACTGTAATGAGAACAAAAGGAAGTGGTTCTGGTTTCTCAGAGAATTAATAACAGAAGTCCCTTCATAGATGGGACACTCAAGCTTCATTTGAGGTCTTGTATGGGGTCAGTCTTGATAGGTAAGGCAATGATAGACTGTTTATTAAGAACTTTATTCTGGCTTGAACGAGGAGATTCAGGTTGAGGATTTTAGAATTCACACTTCACAGTACACAGGTGAGCTGAGCCATGGAAAAGGTGTGCTCTTTGAGGTGGGCACGAAAGGTCCAAGAATTCCTTCCTGACCTCCCCCCTTCCTCCTCAACACGGAGAAGAGTAGAAATCATAGCATGAAGGCTTCAATGATGGGAAGGTGCACATGCCATCTCCTTCCACCTTGACTCTCTGTCTTTATTGACTCTGGCAAGGTAGGGAGAAAATCTGAAAATGCACTTCTGAACCCTAGGGAAGGGTAAGAGGGTAACTGAGAAATAAATGCCCAGTTTCTAGCAGGGCCACCTATGTGCGGTGGTCTGAATCTGGAATGCACATCTAAACCCCAGGCCACGACCCACAAAGAGATTCTAATTTTATGGCCTGGGATTGGGGTCAGAGTATAATATTTAGAAATGCCCCAGGTAATAATGTAAAACTGAGTTTAAGCATTACCGTCCAATAGCTGCTACATTGTAGATGCTCTCACACCTAGGGCTTGATGGGGTTTGGTGGGAGAAGGGTGTAGTCGACAGTCAGAGGTAACTCCATCAGAGATTTTAGACAGTGCCAAAAATAACCAAGAGCTGTCCCAACTCTGGACACAGCAATGACAGAAGCCAACAGGGAGAAGTCGATCTTTAGGAGGCACCTTGTGGGTCATGAGGACCAGAAGCTTCTTCCCCAGGACCTCAAAGCTAAGGAAGGTTCCTTCACACCTAGTGCTATCCAGGAGAATGGAGAAGTGAAGTGTGCCACATTTCTTCTACGGAGGTTGAATTATATCATCAGGACATGGTTCAGAAAACTGGTGGTGACTCTATAGTATTTTTTCTTAAAATGCTGTATTGACCCAATTTTGAGGCCTTAGCTGGACACCAATCAGTTCTACTTCTTGAACAGCTGAGTAAGTCCATAGCCAACCTCTTCCCTACACTCAGGGGCCACTATACCCCACTCTAGTCACCCTGGCTCAGGTACCAGCTGACTAGGGCCAGTCCCCAAGCCCTGGGGCCTGTGAAATATTCAAATTAGCCAATTCCCAGGAAGCCTGCCGAACCCAGCTAACCCCAACATGCTTCCCCTCTATCAGCTGCCCCTAACAGCTCCAGTTTGCTGTTACCCCGTCCCAAGGGCAAACCGGTGGCCTTATGTGATAACCTTCATTCCTTTGGAGTCGTGAATAACAGAGTTCTGCCTTTCATCTGTCTGCATGTCCTTGTGTTGTTTCATGCCACTAAAAGCAGTTTTAAATCTTTTAAAACCCTCTGCTATGCTTAATGAACAAGATTAGGGATCTATCACTTTCCTCCTTTCCCCACCCGCTTCTCACACACGTTTGCGGGGAAAATTGAAGTTAGGAGCAAAGGTGAGTTCAGTCACAAATAAAGTTACTTATCCTGCATTTAGGTATACAGGGACTTTTCTAAATGAAGAAAACTATCATGCTGGCCGGTATTACCGACTGTCAGCTAGAGATCCTGCTTTCCTTCACGTGGCTCAACCAGTGTCCTTATATAATGGCAGCTGAGTCTTGAGGGCATAAATAGATGACTCAAGGCTTTTTAAAGGCTAGTAGGCGCAGAAGACACATGGCCAGACTTTCACAACATTCTCTTGGTTGAAACAATTTATAGAGAGGCCACAATTCAACAAGAAGGAAAATGTACTCTTTCTTGATAGGTGCTCCAGATTGCAAAAGGAGGGTGAGATGGATGAGATTGTTGAACTTATCTTTGAAAACAAAGATGCCCGTGGGGGTTAAGTTTTCTTATTTACCAAATAAGAATTTGGGAAAGAATGTTATTTTAATAATTTCCAGCTAATAGGCTCCGATTAAAAAACTTTTATAATTAAAATGATTATGGTTTTTGAGTCATTGCTTGTCTTTGATTTGATTTTAAATGATGATACTTTTTATGTTGAGTTCTTGGTCCGGTATACTATTTTCTGTTGTTATGGTGGGAGACTATATTGAAGATGAGATTCCCAGGAATAGTAAAAATAGAAGGTCTTCTTATATGTGATGTGTAATAATCTCTGTGTGCCAGTGAAGTTTGGTTAGACTCTTAGATTTAGTCCTTATTCTCACTCTATGCTCCTCAAATGGCATTAAGTCTTATGGTTTCATTTATGATGACTCCTTACTGTATGATTCACTAATGTCCATCTTTGGGCCTGAGAAATCACTTCATTTTCAATTTCCTTCTTCAACTCCTTGCTGGATATTTTTGCTTCAATATATTTAAAATTTTGAACTTTGAATGAACAAAGCCTAATTTTGCTCTCACCTTGTGAAAATTGAGTTTTCCCACTGACTTTCCACTTTGTGTTAGGTTTAGTTTTAGTACCATTTAGCCTCAATGTCAAAATTCAAGAGTTTTTTTTTTTTTTTATTCTTCTTCTTAGAATAAGAACTTCTTGGAACGCTCCATAATTAAATCTTCCCAAAATGTCATAGTCTTCCCTTTCGATAATTTCCATAGCTGATGCACTTTGACTTTTGCAGTATTCGATGTAGTTTACATTATCAGTAACTTCTATATGACTTTCTGCAATGACTTTTTAACTAGTTTTCTAACTTCTGACCTCTTTCTTCTCCAATTTGTCCCAATACACACCACTTTTGTTAAGATTTATTTATTTGAGACAGAGAGAGCACAAGGAGGTGGAGGGGTAGAGGGAGAGGGAGGAGCAGACTCCCTGCTGAGCAAGGAGTTAGATGTGGGGCTTGATCTCAGGACCCTGGGATCATGACCTGAGCTGAAAGCAGATGCTTAACCGACTGAGCCACCCAGGCATCCCCACCTCTTTCAACAGTAAGTCTTTAATGGCTGCCAAACTCCTTAGTCTTATGTTTATAATCCTCCACAGCCTGGTCCTAATATACCATTCCAATGTTCTCTTCCACTCCCTTTCTATGTGAATAGTTTGCTCTTGCCTGGTAGGTCGAATCTCAGACTCTCCTTAAAGGCTCACAAATGCAGATTCTGAGCTATAGTTCTAGCATTCCCTCTGCCCAAAATATCCTCTTTATACCTCTGCATTCTGCTCTTCCTCTAAGGCTCAGCTTATTGCCCATGTAGCTCAAAATCCATTATTTGTATTTTTTTATCGAGGGAATAAAAGTTTGCCATCTGTAAGGCATGTGGAGAATAAAGGAATTGGTTTGTGGAGCAAAAATGGAGAGATCTTGACCCTAAGCTATCCTCAGTGTGGTTGACTTCTGGAAATACCAACAACCTACCAAGAATAAACAAAGGACTTGGCCCAGTTTCTTGTCCAGGACTGACCAGCTTAGACTATGCTGATACTGGAAAACTTGGTTTTAATATATAGCATTTGGTCGTAATTGTTAGTTGCTCTGTATTACTAGATAACTTGTTACATCAAATGTTCTTGTCTGTATTATTTGATTTTAAGCTCCTTAAGAGGTAAAGTCTATATTTTCTACCTTTTTTTGGTCACCTTTTTTTCTAGAAATTTATTTATGGTTTAGATGCTTAAAATGTACCACTCAAAAGATTATTTAGTACCCAGCAAATACTGAATAAATAAGAAAATAACAATTTCTTTCAAAATTTCTTTGCAATTATAAAACAGCTTTGTTCTTTTGTCAATTGCCTTTACTAAATTATTTTTTATTGCAACCTAAGAGCAGTAGTCATATTTTTTTAAACATGCTACATAAAAGTTGAGAATATAAATTCGAATGATATGCTAGCTCCTCATCAACATACTACATATTTAAAGAAGCACTTTATACCTTTTCTCCTCTGTACATATCATCAAACTATATGCTTTTAAAAAAGCAACAGAATTAAGAAATGAATAATTTGCAAGAGATGAAACTGACAATACAGCCTAAAAGTGACTAAAATTATTTTTAGGAAAGTCTTTTCCTACGTTAATAAACATCTGTGTTTTTCTTATAGAAGATACCAGAAAATGAGTCTGTTCCTTTAGGTAATTCCCAAAGATCACTGTATTTTCAGCTTTTTCTGACTTACCAATGTCAGAGCAGGCAGTCCTGGATATCATGTGTGAAACATGCATTATCATTAACAAATGAATGAGCAAGACTCAAATAATCAGGAAAGCGTCTTCCATAGAACTCACTTTAATGGAGTGAAAATGACTTTTGCAAGCACTGTCTTGCTTAGTGTGCACTGCAGGAGCATAAAGTCCATGTGTTGAATTATAAAAGCCCAGTGATCTAGAAATGCAATGAGAACACATAAATGAAAAGTGTGGCTTAGTGTAGCATGGAAAATACTCCCACACATAAGCATCAGAGTAGATACTGAAGAAACCGATGATAGTTTAAATAGACGTTTATAATTATAATTTTGAGGAATAATTGAGTGTTACAAAAAAGTTTACTTAAAGTTGCCTGATCAGAAAAAAAAAAAGTATTTGAAATGCATCTGATTATGGCAAAGAGAGTTTACCCCAGGATGATCATAGTTCTTCAAATATCTAAAACAAAAATTTTCTAATATGCAAATTCTCAAAGAACACAAATCATTTTGGATACATCACTACAAAATTGCTTCCATTTTGATTTTTGTGTAACTAACCAGCTTTAGTTTACTAATAGGTAGCTGATGGATCCCCCCCATGCCATGTATTAATTTCTCTGATAGAATTGCTTGAAGGTAGGTGTTGGCAACAAGTTTAAATTTAGAATGTGATTGGAAATGTCTTATAAATGTTGAGGTTGCAATCTCCTTGATCTTGTATGTACTGGTCATAAAAGATTTTTTTTCATCAATTCCATGAAGAAAACACTTATGTACTTGCCATTTGGTAGACAAACATTACATTTTCCAATATACTCATGACTTAATGCATGGAAATTATGGCCTTCCTTTTTTTTTTTTTTTTTTTTGTATCCTTTTCAATAAGGTGTGTTTGGATACCATGCTCTAAACTTTCTTTGAAGGAAGGTACTAGAAATAGCTTCTGAATTAATTGTGTTTTTGGAAAATGCATTCAATGCATCAATTCCTTAAGTTAATACTATATGGAGTTTAAGAGCAATTCTTTGTTAAATGCTTTAATTTCACTCATAGTCTGCTTGTGTGTATATGTGTGTGTATCTTTCTATAGATGTGTGTAAAGTTGGAATTACTGCATTGTTTTCACTTTGCACTTTGACTTACAGGGAGCTCAAAGTAAAATTTTATATTTCATTAAAGCAGTGTGAGTATTTTTATTATTTGAATGTTTGTGCTTTTCTTTCCTCCTCTTATGGACCTCTATGATTATTTGCATATTTTTTGGTCATTGACATTTATTTTTACCTACCTTTCTTCACATATATTTTTCTTACTTTTGCATCAGTGCCTTGTGGACCATGTCAGGATACAAATAAGCTTGCAACCCAACACAAATTGATCATGGTAAACTCAAAGGCAGAAATTACTGAAAGTTGAGACAGGACCAAAAGGACTAGAAAATGAACTTACATTTTATATACAGATAGATATTGAGACCTTACATCACTAAAAACATGTATATTCAAATTATACATATTAATTAAGAGAAAAAGAAGTGGTGTTTTGTAAAACTCTAGGGACTATTCCAAGGAATATGAGAACTCTGGACTCCATACAAAGAAAAGCTTAGGGATTGGGCGGTTTGGAGAAAGACATTGTAAATCACAAAGTAAGATCTCATTTGCAAAAAAAAAAATGTAACTTGAAAGTAAACTTGTAACTTTGTTGAAATGCAAGAAATAAAAACAAACAAAAATGCAATGGGAATAAAAGGTACAGCACGGGGAATACAGTCAATGATGTTGTAATAGTGTTGTTTGGTGACAGATGGTAGCTATACTTATGGTGAGTATAGTGGAAGGTATAGAGATGCTGAATCACTATGTTGTACACCTGAAACTAATGCAACATAGTGTGTCATCTCTACTCAAATAAAAACAACTAATGCAAATGCATCTTAATATTCATCATCCATTTTGGGGGGTGCTTTCAGGGCACAAGTGGAACATCATTTTGTGTGCTGACATAGAGCTGATTAAAGTGTCTTAGAGGAGTCCCAGACACAAAATGACTGAAAATGACTTAAGGAATAAATGTAAAAAATTAACATTGATTAGGTGCCTGTTATCTCTTAACCTGGGAATTTCATATTTCTTGGAAAAAGAATCACAAGAGACTTATTTATAAGCTCCTTCCTTGGAGATATAAAATGCGGCTTAATCTATATTTATGAAGGATTTGAAAATAATTATATAAAAAGGATGCAATGTCTCATTTAAGTATTTAAGTACATTTTATAGATATAGAAAGGACCTTTTACTATGGATCAATCTATTCATATAGTTGGAACACACAACTCTCCTGAGACTAACTCATTTTCCTCATAATATCCTAGAGCTTCATAATCTTCTTCGTTCATTTTTTGGTATTAACGAAGTAAAATATTGGATTGGGAGATTATGTGTATTATGAGACAAATCTTCATACTTGAAAAGTTTAAAACTGGAGATATTATATACATGTATTCATTAAGAATGTTACTGTGAAAGCATTTGTTGTGATGGCTGAAGATAAAGTTTTTAGGTCAAAGAGACACGGGTATGTGCAGGAGAAGATTCTGAGCATGGCTAGTGCACAGTGAGCTCATGTGAGGTGCAATGGAAGAGAGGGGCTAGCAGGGCCAACAAATATAGGTTGCTTAGAACCATCTAATCCTAAGGACTGGAAAAATAAAGACTATCTAATAATAAGAAACTGGACACTTTCCAAATTTTATTTAAAATCATCCCAGCATTTATAAGCAAATCATAAATTTCTTAGGAAATGTATTTATCTTGCTTGTAAATCACAGAATGTATCCTGCTTTGTAAATAACTCTTCGTGTTAGGATTCTATCACAGAAGCATATGTATATATATGTATGTATGTATATATATATATGCATATAATTGCATACAATTGTATACAAGTGAGGTTTTGTAGACAGAAATATATGTATATATGATCGTATATTTTGTACACATGATTTGTTAGAGGGATTTGAAATTATCATTGTAGGGGCTGAGTAAGCAGTCTCTGCATGGCTGTTTTCTTGTGTGATTGATGCTGAAGTTTTAAGTCAGTTGTAGGCTGGTCAACCCTCATACTAAGAATGTGAGCCACAGATAAACAGAGTGTGGACTCTACAATGGCTGTGGCTTCACAGCTGCTGTCCAGACTTCCAGATGGTTCTTCAGCAGTGCACTCTAATCAGAAGCGTTTATACAAGTGGATTCAACCTAGTGAGGTTGTCCCATTATAAAGCCATTATATCCTTTTATTCTAAGGAAGTTTGTTGTAGAAGAGAAAATCCTCCCAGATTCAAATTAAGCAAAACCCAAATCTTAAAACAGAAAAAAAACCAAAAAAAAAACAAAAAACAACCCTCTAAATTATAAGAGGAAACAACCTTAGCACTAATGAAGCATAATGTTAAACTACATTAAAAATCGTAAGTTTAAAAGATATGTTTTCTAAATGTTGTCTGTAAATAGGGCCGGTTTCCTAGATCTGTAATCAGTGCAGTCACAAAAGCCACACACTCAGAAGGACATGATGCTTAGAGTTTGCTGTTCTGTGATCACTATTTTGACATTATTCATAATCATAGCTTGAATTTGGGTTTTATAAGTGAACAGGACAAAGGAATGTGTCGAGGGCCTGGATCTCATCAGGATCTATTCCTCGCCACTTTACACCCTGGGTGAAGGCTACGGCTTGGGTCTGGGGAAGAATGGAATCACAGTGTGAGGTACTCGGTGCCTGTGAGGGTCTGTGCTCAGCCTGCAAGTGTCCCTGTACCCAAGTGTGTCTGACAGAAATAAATAAATAAATAAATAAATTTCTATAACTTATGTATGTATATTTTATATTAATCTTTTAAAAAAGAATTTATTTATCTATTTGAGAGAGAGAGAGAGAGCAGGGGGAGGGGCAGAAGGAGAGGCTGAGGGAGAAGCAGACTCCCTGTCAATCCAGGAGCCCAATGTGGGACTCAATTCCAGGACCCTCGGATCATGACATGAGTCAAAGGTAGATGTTTAACCAACTGAGCCACCCAGGCACCTCATATTAATCTATTGAAAGGTGAATAAATAAGAATTAATAAATGAAAGATACCACAACAAATTGAGAGAGAAGCTGTGGAAAAACGAAAAAGCTTTTTCTTAACTTTTGAACAAAAGATTCTGATTTTCATTTTAAAATGAATGCTGCAAATGATTTAGACAACATTGCCTGTTCAAGTACTCTTTTAATGTGAGGACTTTTATGTTGAAACAACTGTTAATTCGCATTTAAGTGTTAAGACTACAATTTTGAACATTTTCAGATGTGATCTAGCATATCACATATACTCAATCTTAGTTCAGAGACTTAAAGTTTGATTTTTTAAATATATACATACAGTTAGTTTATCCAAGCTAATTTACCTTTCCTATTTCACTAAAGGATACAATTTAAGTGGTATATCTTATATTTCCACTATTTTTTTCTTCTGGGTATTATTTACATATATGTGCACCCATTTCTTCTTTGTTTCTTTAAAATGATAAACAGAAGTGTGTGTTCTCTCTCTCTCTTTTTCATTTTTCATTTCGTTTCATTAAGAGACTCCTAATTAGACACCTTCCTATGGGCTTGCAAGAAAAGGTGCCTTAAGGTCAAACGATTACCTAGCCACCTCTCTTAGCAGCTGGGCTGTCCTTCTACTCCGTGTTGGGCTCCATGACTAAGAGTGACCAAACAGCTTCATTTACTTGAATAAGTTCTGAACCTGCTTTTGCAATTTACTGGCACCTTAAATTTTCGTCAAGTTGTTTCAGGGCTGAGCTTTAAGCTTTGAAAGTCCAGACTGAGGTTCATGAAACACTTCTTAAAGGAAAGACTGTTAGACCATTACTTTCATCACTTCCAATAGGATTGGATGAGCATGAAGTCACAAGGTTTATGGAGCAATCTTCTACTCTGTGGGATATGAGGGAAGATGGCGAGCTGACCTGCAAGGCTGGTCATCCCAGCAACTTAACTTCGCTGCGCCTAGGGCTTGATCTGGATTTAGTACCAGGGCACTCGCCAGGATAATGAAAAGTTGGCACCTATGATATGATTAAGACCTTTCATTACCTTCACTGGGAAGCAAAAAGACTCTGTAGGTTATGAAAAAAAAAATGATTTTTTGAATACTCTTTGTTCCAAGGCTTGACTGATTTAATATTGGAGAGGTCAGGATACAAGACACTATTCAAAACATGGGGAGAAAAAAGACAGACTCCCTGTCATTTAGGAGTTTACAACCTAGTGAAACAAGATTTATAATATAAGGTGCTCTCTGTACAGATTTTTTAAAAAAATTCTATTCTATTAGAAGATGAAGGACATGAAATAGAAAAATGAATTATTGAAATATTCCGCTTGATTGCCTCTTGCTCCCCCACCTCCCCTGGCATTGGGGAAGAAGAAGAAACCTCTTTGATTCTCCTCCCACCACTTCTCTCAAAACAGTGACTGTGGGTAGCCGTTGCTTCCGACAGTTTTCGGTGTTACTTCTATGCAAGGTAGAAAACCATCAAAAGAGGACTGCAGACAAAGAAGGCACACAGCCAATGATCTGAGTTGCAAAAATCAAAGAAGCAGTGTTTATGTTTATTTTTTGAAGAAAGGACCATGTTTAAAAACATTACTCTTATACAGATATTATGGATATCACTTGTTAGTAATAAGTAATTTGTTGTTTAAGAACTGTTTTTTTTTCCTTAAACAGAAGAAGAGACATTTTTATTGTATCCTGAACTTTTTACTTATGTCTTTATGTTTTTAACTCCTATAGATGGAATGTCAATAACTTAATTTAATTTTATTTTTATTCCTCATGATTCTTAGTATATTGTTCACACACAGCAGTCCCTTGATCTGGTTATCTATGTGTTTAACAAACCATCTCAAACTCGGTAGCATAAAGCAGCAACCATTTTATTCTGATCATGTACTCTGTGGCTTGGAATCTGGACAGAGTATAGTGGGGACGTTTCTCTTGCTACATGTTGCCCAGGGCCTCACTGATGGCTGACTAGGAGCTGGAATCATCAGAGACAACTCACACCCATGTCTCCAGAGTCTGAGCTGAGATGACTAAGTATAGGCTTAGCTATGACTGCAGCCCTGAGCTCCTATTCGGTCTCTCCATTTTCCTTTGGTTCTCAAAGCATGGCAACTATGAGAGCAAGCATCCGGAAGGTGAGTGTGCAAATGACCAAGATGGGAGCTCATGGCTTTTTTCTGACCTACATTCAGAAGTCATGCAGTGTCACTGCCCCTGAATTCTGATGGTTGTAGTTGAATCACTAAGGACAGCTCAGATCGAGAAACAGAAGGAAATGACATCCCTCCCCTTCATGCGAAAATACCAAGGTTACGTTGTCAAAGAGTATGAGGAATAGAAGATATTGTTGTGATCATTTTTATGAAAAGCAATCTGTCATAATTTGCAATAAATAGTTGACAAACTTAATTTATTAATTTATTCAAGCTTAATTGAATTCTCAAGCAAAGGAGATAATAAGTTTCAAGCTTCCCTGATGCCTTCACGAGTTAAGGATACATTAACCTTTGTACTTTCATTGTTTCTTATGTCTCTCTGGTTGGGGGTAGTGATGGCTAATTTTACATCAGCTTGGCTGGGCCATAATGCCCAGCTATGTGGTCAGACATTATTTTGGTGTTTCTATGAGGGTGATTTGGATGAGATCAACATTTAAGCCGGACTTTGAGTAAAGTTCATTGAATTTTCTAATGTGGTGGGCCTCATCCAATCAGTCAAATGACCAAATTGATCAAAAGGCTGACCTCCTCCAAGCAAGAGGGAATTCTGCAGCAGAAAACCTTTAAAATTTAACTGCAACGTCAGTTTTTACTGACTTTTTAACCCCTGAAGATTTCAGACTTGCCAGCCTCTATAAACACATAAGCCAATTCCTTAAAGGCAATCATACACACACACACACACACACACACACACACACACACACACATATATACACACACACACACACATACATATGTGTGTATATATATGTATATTCCTTAAAGGCAATCATATATATATGTGTGTGTGTGTATATATATATATTCTAAAATAGAAGTATATTTCTATCTATCTATTGATCGATTGATAAACACTTCCTATTGGTTGGTTCTGTTTCTTTGGAGAACCCTGAGTAATCCAGTGGTGCTCTCTGGGCTACAGAGAATAGAATTGTAGCCTAGAATAGATTAGCCAAGGTTTTCCCTGGTGTTTCTGACTCAAGACTCTAAATTTTCCCAAGCTAATTATTCTTCTTACTACTGTTCCAAAATTAGAGTAGTATTTGAACCAAATTAAAAATAAACTTGGCTTAGTCACTTTATGCTTTAAGAATCCAGGAATGTGATCTTGTACCTCTGGATAATGCTGGCAGTATTTCCTATCTGGTTGACTTTATAATAGGCCATGATTAAAAAGTAACCTTTAATGTTGCTTTCTTCAGAAGAGTAAGTCAATCAAACGTTCTTGGGCAGCACCCACCCTTTTCAATCAGCAGATAACTATTAAGTATTTGGGGCTGACTTTCATATTGGTTGTTTAATTATGACTCAGACATTTATAACAGGGCAAATGATTTTCATTCCTGGGTCTTAATCATGATACAAATTCTGAGGCTACCTTGCAATTTTATAACAAAATCTATTTTCTTCTGCTTTGTGGCTGCTTGTCCAGCTTTTCTTTTCATTTCCCTGTTGCCAATCTCATTAACAGATTTTTAAAAACTAGCCAATATGTGTGATGTCATTTTCAAATTTGTGTTGATTATGCTTACTCTCTGATTGTCATTGTATTTTTAATTCACTTTTGTCTGTGAAGGTGTATTCTTTTAAAAATATGTAGACAGGAGACCTTCAGCACTGGTCTCACCTATGCTACTGTGCAAGACCAGTAACAAATTAAAGCTTTTTTTTGGACTGAACCTTTTAAAAGACCTGAGAACACAACTACATGGGCTGCTCCGGGGAGCCACGGTTAGTTGATGAGAATTGGCAAAGGAGAAGAAATCTATTTGCCAACTCTGCATTTGGGGCTATTTGCCTCCAGCACTCTGACCACCTTTGTCAGATTTCAGGACTATGGGACCAAGACACAGTAGATACTTATTCTAGTTTTGTTAATAGTGATAGACTTGTTCTTCTAAGAATACAAATATTTTTAAAAATGTTGTTTAAATCACATCCGAGAAAAGAATTTACTAGAGATAAGCCACAGTGGTGATGTTACCTCAAGGTTTCTCTCAGAGCTCTAGTGGTACCTGGGAAGATGATCAACTTTTGGTGCTCCCTAATTAATTTTTGGTTAATTGGCTTATGCTATCCCAGAATTTACAGTAACAGTTTATTTTTTTTTCAGTTCTTAATCAAGAAGTACATAGTTGCAGAGATAAAAACAAAAAAGATTTTCCAAGAATACAAGTGCTCCATAATAATTCAAGGAAAATTTGATGTCAGCTTTTCCTCTCTATTGTTAGAGGTAACACATTCGAGGTGGCATGCAAACTGCCAAGTGGTTAGGCTTGTGTATAGCAGTTCATGCTCTAGAAAATTCTTTGTAGTCTCACTCTGCACTTTAATCTCTGGGATATGAAGAAAGTGTTATGAGATTTTCTATAGATGGAAGCAAATTGTAACCCATTAATCACAAAAACAAATTAAACAGATCCATTAAAGTCCTGTGGTAGATCCAAACTTCTCTCTGTGGTTTTATGACAGTTACAGATCCCTGTTAAAAACAAAGGTTTTAGCCAGAGCAGTAGTGCATGAAGCGGAAATGTTTCCCACTATTCTTTGCTGTAATTCTCTTTATATCTTTTAGGAACGGTGCATACAACTGCAGAAGTTTTCACACATAGCCTTCCATCTGCCAGCAGCTCGAGCTGGCAGGAATAGGCAGCTTTTCAGGGGTGTGAACGGAATTGATTTATACACACCACTGGATCCGTTCCAGTGTATTTTCTCAGCCAAGACCAAACGTAGTGTTGCAAATGAGCTGCACGGTAGGCTTTTATCTGATGTTTACTAGGCTGCACACACCAAGTGCTCAAAGAAGCACAGGGCAAGAGTGGGTATCACATTCATCAATTCACGCTAGAAGCAAAGAAATGACTGTTACGTTACGAAGGATGTTTAGCAAGGACTTCAGAGAAATGTAGGCAAGCTTCGTAGGTCACGCTGAAGAAGAAAACCAGTGGGTGCCATGAAAGCCATACTTCCGTAGAGCAGATTTTGGAATTTAGGGAAATGAGGAGAGGTGCACAGGAGGGAGGGAAGGGGGTGGCTGCAAACAGAAACCGCTCTCTTTCACTAGCACCCAAGTCTTACTCATGGATTGGTAGGAATAAAAACAATAACAAAAACAACAAAGTTTACATTACCTGGAAGAACGCTCTATTTTTTGCAGGTTACGTAGTGACATAACCATATAACCCGCTTATCTGCTTGACAGACGTGAAATTCCTAACAACACGTGTTCTTGATGAATTTTCCAGGTACAATAGATTAGATATTAAACTGAACTAATAATGTTCAGGTCACTAAACTTAATATAACTTTAAAGTCATTTTTTCATACATTGAGTGTCTTGATAGTTGAAAAGGATACTATATCTTTAAGACATATGTAGCTTCTCACAGGGCATTTATGTGGGCATGTGAAATGATTCTTATTGTAGTAGAATTTTCTACTACTTTTGAGAGCATATTACCTATTGAGACTCATTTGTTGGGAGCAACCTGAAAGTATGTTTAGTTCTTTGATAGAAAAGTGGAAAATTTATAAAAATTCTCACATTTGAAATTTATTCTCAGGGGAAAAAAATCTCTGTATTTATCAGCTTATCAATATACTTCAGTTCTGTTCCAGAAGCATAAAAATGATTTTTCTGATAACTTTAAAAAACGAAAAACAGCAATTGCAGTTGTTGAAAAAGAACAGTTTTGAACAGTGTTTCTACGAAGACACTGCAATGGACTTATAATAACATTTTTGAATATTATTTAACCTCATTTTTAGGATACATTTAAGTTTTTTTTTTTTGTTTTGTTTTTTTTACTAATGTTGAATCCAATTAGAGAATGTACATTCCCATTGAATGTGTGATTTTCTGTAAAGGTAGCATAACATCTGTGCTGAAAAAAGTTTCCTGGCTGACATAGGAAAAGAGGGGAGTGGGGATTCTACATTAGATATGGCAACCTTCAGGAGCAGAATCAGGGTAGCCAAGACCAGGGCGTAGGTCATATTATAGTGCTTATTCCTGAGTCAAGTGCATGGGACAAATAAAATACCTGCCCCAAGCCTGAACCCGAAACATAGACTGTAGGGAATGGGTTAGCGGCTGATGGCAGATAAAGCCAGGAAGACAAGCAAAAACTTGAGGAGACAGACCTTAGTTTCTGGAGGCTAATTAATGAGGTTGTCTGCTCTTGAGGGCACCGTCCAGGACATGTGGGCTGTACTCTCCCACTCAAGGTCCTTCATGCCTGGCTGCTGCTCCAAGCTTCAGACAGCCACCATGTCCCTCACTTCTCATCTGGGCCAATATTCCATCTTTCTTTCTCTCCTCACCACCTCCTTCCCATGCTGGGGATGTTACTTTTCATGGTGCGTTCTCACTCCATCTACCTATTTTTTTTTTTTTTTAAGATTTTATTTATTTGACAAGACAGAGATCCACAAGGAGGTATAGAGGCAGGCGGGGTCGGGGGGAAGCAAGCTCCCTGCTGAGCAGAGAGCCCGATGCGGGGCTCGATCCCAGGACCCTGAGATCATGACCTGAGCCGAAGGCAGGAGCTTAACCCACTGAGCCACCCAGGTGCCCCAACCTATTTTTTTTTTTTTTTAAAGAAGATTTGTTTATTTTAGAAAGAGAGAGAGAGTATACACTTGCACATAAGTGAGTGGGGTGAGGGGCAGGGGGAGAGGAAGAAGCAGACTCCCCACTGAGTACAGAGCCTGCCAAAGATACAGGGCGCCTTCCTAGGACCCTAAGATCATGACCTGAGCCAAAACCAAAAGTTGAAGCTTAACTGACTGAGCCACCCGAGTACCCCCTTCTATCTATCTTTTAAACACCTTCTTCTTATTTTTGAAGGTTTCTTTGAATCACACTTCATTGGTGGTGACCTTGGACAGCTAAAGTTTTCTCTTCCTCAGTGTTCTGGTAACACACTATTGTTGTATATACCGTGTTACATGCTAATTAATTATTTCTATCTGTCTTTCCTTTAACCCATGTACCCCTAGAAAGGAAGATTTTGTTGAATGCACGTTCACATCACTGGTGCCTGCCACATAGTAGGAGTTTATTAACAGATTCTTAAATGGAATTTTGTTATGTTCCAGTAACTTTCCTCCATTCTTAGGAAATAAACTGCAGATGCTTATAGGATTTTGAAACTAAAAAGAAAAACAACAAAATTCTTACATTGAGTATAGTGTTTCTCATCTGCACCTAAAGAACCCCAAAACCTTAAAAACCTTAAAAGATGCCAACCTTGTGCAACCAAAACAAAGTAAAATGGTAATAATCCTGCTAGTTTAACATTTTTCACATTATGTTCTAGAACTTGACCACATATATCCATATTTTACACAGCTGTGTGTTGTTAAAAGTCTGTAATTTTCACCTAATAGCACATCACAAATATTCTCCCAGGTATTGACATTATCCAAAATTATCGAATGCAGTGATTTCATAATATTACTTGTGTTCTGCTAGGTTTAAGTAAGTGGAAGTGGTAAAAATCTAACCCACTGACCACCAGTTCTGAAGAGGGTTTTTCTTCTTTGTGTTTTATTTTGCCAAATTGCTATACCACAGGAGAATCGATTTCTATGATAGGTAACTGTTACCTATAAACTTAAACATGATTTTAAATTCTCTGGCAAGAGATTTAGACATCAACTTTTGACAGAAGTTAGATGAAACTAAATATAAACAAAATGTTTTGACCAGAGGGCTATAATCTGACTGTGAAATAAAAGGTTTGAATATCTTATGGATGTCTTGCCAAGACTAAAAGCCTCATACATAGAGTACGAACGTGCCGGCTGTCTATGTACTCAACTTCTTCATCTGACCTTGCTCCTTCAAAGATGCACTTGTTACAGAATGTCAGTCACTAATGAGGCCTAAAGTAATTGAGGCTGATTGAGCTGGCAAGATGCTGCCTAATTAGAATGATAAATGGAACTGGCTGATCAAGAATGGAGGAGTGAATGGCACAGAGGGCATTAAACAAGGTCATTCTGTCAAAGAGGACCACTCATCTGACCATCCCCCCTTTAATGATTGTCCTTCATGCCATGTGAACCCATACACTAAACAATGTATGCAGATCATTTTATGTAGAATTTTTTGACTCTACTTTCTTAGGCAAAGTGTGATGAGGGTTTAGTGATTCCCTGGATAAGTCATTCAATATGAACACTAGAACCAACTATTTTAAGCCATATAATTCTCTGTTTTTTAAGAGTAAGGATTTGTGGATGCATTAGTTCTCTAAACAAATATAGGGCACCTCAAAATTAGCCCTATGAGTTCTATCATGTTAAACTTTCCACATCACATGGGAAGTACGTCAAATAACTTCACTTGTTTGAAGGGCACAGATAAAATTTAGCCGTAGCGTCTTTGAACTTGAACCACGTTTAAAAAATCTTTTTATTTCTTTAATATGTTTGTTAGAATCATTTGCATTTTATTATTTTAACATTTTTTCCCTTTTAAACAAAACATCACCTTTATTCTTTAAACCGATGTAGATGTAAATGTATATGGATTCATAAATATTTCGAAGACAATGTAATTTTTACTTGGGTTATTTGGTAATGCCTTATGTATTTGCCATTATCTGGGAGTAGTTGCTCTTAGAGAAAGCTGCAACTATTCCTACCAAGCCATATCTAAGTCGTTTTTAGTAGTAAACTCTCTAAAGTGCATAATACATCTTCAGAGCACCCATCCCCAAATTTCCTGGAACATAGCCCTTAATGGCACATGGCAATTTTCTAGGGCGGTTGAGGCTTGTCACTCTAGACATCATTTTAAAATTTGTGTGCTCAATGATACAGTCTCCAACTTCTCAGAGCACCTGGCTGACATTTAGTAGGAGTGAAATTCTTTGACCTTGGACCATAATTTGACTTTGGCAAGAAGAATCTGGGAAAAAAAAAAAAAAAGACATATGTAACCTGCTTTAAAAAAAAAGAGGAAGTAAGCAATATTTTGGGGAAAATAATTAATAAGAAGTAACATTAAGTTAATGTGATGTTAAAAGAACTCAGTGAATGGCATTTGGCAGTAATAATTATCCCATGCCATAAAAATCCCATTCATTTGTTTATCTGTCACCTCCTTCAGTGGTGAGTAAGCAGGGTGTTTTTCCAGGCCAGATTTCCTAGGTGTCCTTTGTTTACACTTCCACTTCTGTAGTCTTCCCTAGGGATTTAGTTATGGGCATAAACTTGCAAGATCCACAGGTAAGTATGTCATCTCTCCAGCATCACGACTGTTTGCTTGACTTCCTAGGTTTCCCTGAAATTGACTGAATTTAGAAGGGAATGGTTAAGAGTATACCCTTTGCACGCATTGAGGCCTGACTTATAATACTGTCCCTGACAATTACTATATGTGTGGTTTTGGACAAGTTTCTGACCTCCATAAAATGAACATAATGATGCTCACTCCACTGGCTTGTTTTGAAGATTAAAGAAGGTAATGTATCTAAAAAGGTCAGCATCATGGCTGGTACATAGAAAGCCCAGTAAGTGGTAGATAATAGTGCTGCTTACACACCTAGTGGAAGCAACTAGTAAATGAGTAAAACTTTTCTTCTCTTGCCACTTTCTCCCTCCTTCTGCAACTCCTATACCCCAGACTGAGATTGGCATCTTTCTCTCCTTTACAACTTTTTTTTGTTTATTTGTTTTTGAGGGTTGTTTTTTTTTTATTTTTTTTTTCTGGCAAAGAGTCACTTCCAGTCTCTGTCCTTTTGGCAATTGTCCCTTCTCCATCAATCTACAGCCCCTTACCACCTCTCCACCCAGCTGTCATATTGCCACTCCTTCCCCCATTGAACGTCCTCTGTCATGTTGCCAATTCTCCTGCTGACACTAGGCATGACTAAAACTGTCAGTCATCCCTTTCAGGCTCCCTTATATCCACTTTATAAATGTATTAGGCAGTCTCTGCTTTATGAAACAGAATACATTGGATGGAAACTTTTATAGATGCACAGGGTCACATCCATGAGCACCAATTATTTTTCTGTCCTATACAGTTATAAGAACCACTTAAGTACAGAGGTTGCTTGTCCTCATGCTAAATGGATTTCTTTTAAAGTTTTTTTTTGTCAAGAAATATATGACTTCTCCAGACAAAAGTAGATGTGTCCTGTTGTTTGACCATGAAACATACCCACATTGCCCATGCATTATGTAAACATATCCTCTTTCACTTGGGCTTCAGTGGTGTTCTTTTTTGGGTTGCTTATTTTTTTATTTTTTTGTTACTGGAAAAAGCATGGAAAGAGCTGATGGTCCAATATTGATAGCTACTGTATTTATATGGAGAATATAACTTCTCTTCCTGAATGTGATGATCTCCCATTTTCCATCCAACTACAAAATTATAATTCTAACACCATATTGACTTTGTGTTAAATAGTTCTATTTTATATGTGATTTTACTGTTAGTACCTTCAAACCTTTTGGAATTTTGGAATTAGGCAAGACAAATATATGTATACAGTGGTGTATATACATATAATGTATATAATGAATGTAATACAAATAATATACCTTATATATTATACAGCTTATGTAATCTATATATTATATGTGCTATATATATTATATATATATTATACCTATAGTTGACTCCTAAAGAATACTGGTTAGAACTACACGTGTGTACTTGTACATGAATTTTTCTTTACATAGCAGAGTACTTTAAATGTATTTTCTCTTCCCTATCATTTTCTCTCTTTTTTAGAGATTTTATTTACTTATTTGAGAGACAGCATGGAAGAGAGTATGAGTGGGGGGAGGGATAGAGGGAGAAGCAGACTCCCTGCTGAGCAGGGACTTCCTTCTAGGACCCTGCACTGAAGGCAGGCGCTTCACCAACTGAGCCATCCAGGCGCCCTTCCTTCTCATTTTCTTCATAACATTTTCTCTTCTCTATCTTACTTTGTTGTAAAGATATAATATGTAGAACATGCAAAATATGTGTTAATCAACTGTTTATATTGTCAGGGAGGCTTCTGATTAGTAGTAGGCTATTAGTAGTTAAGTTTTAGGGGAGTCAGAACTTATATGTGAATTTTTGATTGTGTGTGGGGGGCCAGTGTTCCTATATTGTCCAAAGGTTAACTATATATATATGATTATGAATTATATATATATATGATCTATAATATAATATTCTATAGGCAATATAGAATATTACATTCTATATATTTTATGTGTGTGTGTGTGTGTGTGTGTATGAATTGCATTTGTTTCCTAAAGCTGCTATAACAAATTACTACAAACTAGATAGCTTAAAACAACGGTGATTTATTCTCTCACAGCTCCGGAAGCTAAAAGTCTGAAATCAAGGTGTTAGCAAGGCCATGTTCTTTCTGAAGCCTCTAGGGGAGGATCCTTCCTTGCCTCTTTGTAGCTCCTGGTGATCGCCAGCAATCCTTGGGAAATCTGAAGAGAAACTGCTCTGCAGTCATTGGGTCTAACTAAAAACCACAGTGACACTCAGATTCCTCTTCCATCTTTCACCTTGAGGAAGACATTTTCCTTACCCATAACCTTTCATCTATCAGTGGACACTGAGGTTGCTTCCCTATGTTGGCTATTGTAAAAAATGCTGCAATAAGCTTGTGCGTTTATCTTTTTAAATTAGTGTTCACATTTTCTTGGCGTAAAAACCCAGTAGTAGGGTCATTGGAACATATGGCATTCTTATTTTTAATTTTTTAAGGAAATTCCATACCATGTTCCACAGTGGCTATACCAATTTACATTTCCACCAACCGTGCATCCTCACCAACACTTGTTATTTCTTGTCTTTTTGATTTTAGCCATTCTAACAGGTGTTAAGTGATATCTCATTATGGTTTCGTTTTGCATTTCACTGATGGTTAGTGATTTTGAGCATCTTTTCATATATGTCTTGGCCATCTGGTTGTCTTTTTTTGAAAAATATCTATTCAAATCCTTTACCCATTTTTTAATTGAATTGTTTATTTTTTGGAATTGAGTTGTATAAGTTCTTTATATATTTTGGATAGTAACCCCTTAGTGGATGTATCATTTGCATACATCTTCTCTCATTCGGTAGGTTGACTTTTCATTTTGTTGATGGCTTCCTTTGCTGTGCAAAAGCTTTTCATTTTGGTGCAGTCCAACAGTTTATTTTTGCTTTTGTTTCCCTTGCCTGAAGACACATATCTAGAAAAATCTTGCTATGGCCAATGTCAGAGAAATTATTGCTTGTGTTCTAGGATTTTTATGGTTTCAGGTCTAACAGTTAGGTCTTTAGTCCATTTTGAGTTTATTTTTGTGTGTGGTATAAGAAAGTGATTCAGTTTCAGTATTTTGCATGTAGCTGTCCAGTTTTCCCAGCACCCATTTATTGAAGAGACTGTTTTTTCTCTATTGCATATTCTTGCCTCCTTTGTCATGACTTAAATGACCATATAACTGTGGGTTTATTTCTGGGCTCTCTATTCTGTTCCATTGATTATGTCTCTATTTTAGTGCCAATGCCATGCTGTTTTGATTACCAAAGCTTTGTAGTATATCTTGAAATCTGGGCTTCTGATATCTCCATCTTTGTTCTTCTTTCTCAGGATTGCCATGGCTATTCAGGCTTGTTTGTGGTTCCTTACAAATTTTGGTATGGTCTGTTATGGTTCTGTGAAAACAGAACCATCTTTGTTCTCAGTGTTTTGATGGAGATTGTATTGAATCTACACGTAGATTGCTTCAGATGAACAAAAACAGGTACTAATGTAGGTCTTTCATAAAAGAAGGGACCTAAAGTAAACTTTTGGAAAGTGGGGATGCTCTTTGCTTTGTGCCATTTGGCTTATTAAGAGTTTTATAGGAATGTTCTACTTTCAGAGAAAAGGGGGAACCTGTATACCAGTAAAGCAGAATCAAACCTTTAGCACCTATAACATTTATTACATGTTACAATTTTTAAACTAATACACTGGAGCAGAGGAGGTGACAATGTGAGCAGAATTCATAGCTAGTCTGCTAGGTTATAACAATCTAAATGTACGGAAAAAAATGCAGGAACTTCAGATGTACTATTTAGCCAGATAATGACATACAGAAATAAAAATATTAGTCTGCAAGGCTTTCGTATTTTTTCAACATCATCACTACCGTCAGTTAGATGTGTTGTTAGCTACCCTGTGTGCATTATGTACTAATGTTACATTACTTGCCTAGAAATCAAATGTCAGATTCTTACCCATATAAAGCTTATAATGTAATAGAGATGAGAAGTTTACCCCAGTGGTGCTGATAGAAATGCTTGCACATATAAACATAAAGGTGTGAATCATTGCTAAAAGTCTAGAAACTGATCCTTACTATATTAGCTAATTAATAGTTAGTGCTTTTGTTGGCAACATGTTCTTAACCTAGTGATATATTTACTTACGTGTGGTCAGTTTGTAAGTTTACATTTTGAATGAAATCGGGATTACCGCATCACCTGTGAACGGATCATTGATTTTTGCACTGACCCTTAACTTCTAGTAGCAGATAGACATTTCCCAGGATGCAAAGGAAGAGCACGTTGACAGTCTGAACATTCTCATCACAGCAGTCAACAAAACAACTAAAAGCATGTATCTTGTTAAAACGAACAAGTAGGATCATGTTTATTTGCTAAAGAACAAAAAGGGCCATTTGCGATACTAACCTGGATACAACTCAATGACTTTATTAATAGGAGAAACCCAGCATTAAGCAAAGAAAGATTCTTTTTCCTGGTAGCATTGTTAAAAATCAAGGAAGCTTATTTCCTGACTAAAGAAAAAGCAGCTATGAATCAAGAATTTGACAATATTTTAAGAAGGTTGTTCTTTGGGGACAGATGAACTAACCAACTATTGTTTCTATCATGTGCACGTGATTCTGTTTTTCAAATATATTTCTCTGGGTTGCGTATTATTTCAAGTTAATGCTTCTTCTCAATTCAGCCCATCCAAAGACCAGTGTAATCATGAATGCAGCATAGTGGGTAGCCTCAGAACCATACCTTTGCTACGTCTATTGTCTCCTGTGTGACCATTTTGTGCTTGTGCACAAAGTCAACCTTCCTGATTGCATTAAATGACTGTCAGAAGCGAAGCAGCAAACTCCTTTGTCAAATAAATATAGAGCCACCATCGTTTCATTTCTAGGGGTCATTGGTTAGGAAAATGGGAGATCAGAAATAGAGGACAGGAAAACAAAAAGGTTAGCACAAAATCTAGTTCCAGTGGCGATAATAACATGAAATAATTTTTTTGTAGAATTTTGTTTAGAAATTGCACCTGAGGAACCAGAAGGATTAGGAAAACCTTGCTAGTCACTGCAGGGTGCAGCTAAAGGCAGGCTCATTGAAGTTGCAGTTTAAAAATGATAAGGTTTAATAAATCTCTGTGGGTAGATTTATCTCATAATTGCAGATCATATTTAGAGGACTGGACTAATTAGACTTGATTTGTATATGCTTTAGGCTTAATTGAAAGTCAGTTTTTCCTATGTTACTTCAAAATGATTCTTTGTTAATGGGAAGGAGGTAACTTTTGTATAAGCTAAATTCTAAAACATGACTGTGTTTATCTTCTTCGCATGTGAATTGCATACTGCTCAGTTGTTATGAAATACAGTCACTCTACTAAACAAAGAAAAGATGCTGATTTCTTTGGTCTGTGATTTGTGATACTAAAATGTGATATTTAGAGATAAATCTTAAAGAGAACCCAACAATATATTTATGCCCACAGGGAGTTATATGTTAATAAAGGAAACAAAAGGATAACAATAAAAAAAATTTCCTCTATGCACCACCCTTTGTTTAACAAGGCCACTGTTGATGGCTGATTAATTACTTAAAAAAAGCTAAACCTAAAGTACTATATCTTATTGCAATAAAATTATAATACCTTTGCAATATTTAAATTAGCATGGATGCAGATATGACTAATGTTATATGTTGGTTCCATTATTAGGCCATTATTATTTAAATTTCACATTAATATTCATCCATTCTGGAACTTTGTCTTTGGATTTCCATAATGTTTCTCTTGGTCCTCATTAGGGTATCTCCATTCATATGCTGCTTATTGCTAATGTGGCTACACACATTTGACTGTCAGTCCAATTATGGACAAAATCCACAGTCATTTAAGTACATTACCTAGTAATCTTTATCTAATACAGCAAACTTCCTTGTTATTCAGATTCTTTTTGAAATTATTGAGGGGATCCAGAATAAGAGGAGGGTTCCAGTATTTTTGTGTCACTTTTTTGGTAGAGTTATTTTTCAGTTTTCCTTCCTAAGATTAAATTTATGACTGACTGGATCATGTGTATAGTTAGATGATAAATTTGGAAGCCATCAGGAAGTCACGCTTAGCTCAAAATAATAGTATCCCACTTTTATTCTCTAATTGAATACATCTGAATTTCCATCACTAGATTTTCCTTAGGTAAAAGTTACTCTCCCTCTAGTGAGTAAAAATGAAGTTGATCAGTGCAATTCCAGTCAAAATCGCAGCAAGTTATTTTGGGAATACAGAGAGGTAAAAGACCCAGAACTCTCAAAACAAAATTGAAGTAAAAGAACAAAGAGAACTGACACTACAACTTCAAATGTACAATAAAGTTACAGTAATCAGGAGTCTGTGATATTGGTCAAAGAACAGACAAACTGACCAATGGAACAGATAGAAAGTTTCAAAAAAATGGTGCTGGAAACTGGACATCCACATACAAAAAATTAACCTAGACACGAACCTTCAGTTTCTCAAAAACTAACTTAAAATGGCTCACATACTTAAACATAAAATGCAAAAGTATAAAACTCCTAGAAATAAACATAAGAGAAAACCCAGATGGCCTTGGGTATGGTGAGGAAATTTGGATATAATACCAAGGCACAATCCATGAAAGGAATCACTGATAAGCTCAACTTAAATAAAATTAATAACTTCTGCTCTGGAAGAAGTAATGTCGAGAGAATGAGAAGACAAACTGTAGGTTGGGAGAGAATATTTGTAGAAGACACATCTGTTAAAGGACTGTTGTCCAAAATACATAAAGAACTCTTAAAACTCAACAAACTGAGGGTTGCTGGAGTGGAGGGGGGTGGGAAGGATGGGGAGGCTGGGTGACGGACATTGGGGAGGGTATGTGATATGGTGAGTGCTGTGTATTGTGTAAGACTGATGAATCACAGACCTGTACTCCTGGGGCTAATAATACATTATATGTTAATTTAAAAAAACACATTGAGATACTACTTTACACCAGTTAGAATGGCAAAAATTGACAAGGCAAGAAACAACAAATGTTGGAGAAGTTGTGGAGAAAGGGGAACCCTCTTACACTGTTGGTGGGAATGCAAGATGGTACAGCCACTTTGGAAAACAGTGTGGAGGTTCCTCAAAAAGTTAAAAATAGAGATACCCTGTGACCCAGCAATTGCACTACTGGGTACTTACCCCAAAGATACAGATGTAGTGAAAAAGGCCACATGCACCCCAATGTTCATAGCAGCAATGCCCACAATAGCCAAACTGTGGAAAGAGCTGAGATGCCCTTCAACAGATGAATGGATAAAAAAGATGCAGTCCATATATACTATGGAATATTATGCCTCCATCAGAAAGGATGAATACCCAACTTTTGCATCAACATGGATAGGACCAGGGAGATTATGCTAAGTGAAATAACTCAAGCAGAGAAAGACAACTGTCATATGGTTTCACCTATTTGTGGAACATAAGCAATAGCATGGAGACATTAGGAGAAGGAAGGGAGAAATGAAGGGGAGGGGGAGACGAGCCGTGAGAGACCCTGGAATCTGGGAAACAAACTGAGGGTTTTAGAGGGGAGGAGGTGGGAATGGGTTAGCCCGGTGTTGGGTATTAAGGAGGGCACACACTGCATGGAGCTCTGGGTGTTATATGCAAACAACGAATCATGGAACATCACATCAAAAACTAATGATGTAGGGGCGCCTGGGTGGCTCAGTGGGTTAAGCCTCTGCCTTCGGCTTGGGTCATGATCTCAGGGTCCTGGGATTGAGCCCCGCATCGGGCTCTCTGCTCGGCGGGGAGCCTGCTTCCCTTCCTCTCTCTCTCTGCCTGCCTCTCTGCCTATTATGATCTCTGTCTGTCAAATAAATAAATATAATCTTTAAAAAACAAACAAACAAACAAAAAACTAATGATATACTGTATGGTGACTAACAATATAATAATTAAAAAAATAGGAAAAGAACTCTTAAAACTCAAGAATAAGATAACACTAAGCAAAAATCTAATTAAAAAATTGACAAAAGACCTTAAATAATGGACACCTCACCAAAGAAAATATACAGATACCAAAAAATTATATGAAAATATAACTCATATCATATGTCATCAGGGAAATGCAAATTAAAGCAACATACCTCTACACATCTACCAGAATGGCCCACATTCAGAATGCTGACAACATCAAATCCTGATGAGGATGTGGAAAAACAGGAACTTTCATTTGTTACTGGTGGGAATGCAAAATCGTACACGCACTTTGGAAGACTGGTGGTGTCTTACAAAACTCAACAGTTCTTATCATGTGATCCAGCAATCACACTCCTTGGTATTTGCCCAAAGGACCTGATAATGTGTCCACACAAAACCTGCACATAGATATTTAGAGCAGCTTTATTCACAATTGCCAAAAGTTGGAAACAACCAAGATATCCTTCTAGGTGAACAGAGAAATAAACTGTTATATATCCAGATAATGGAATATCATTTATAACTAAAAAGAAACGTGCTATGAGGCTATGGAAAGACATGAAGTTACCTTAAATTCATAAGATTAAATGAAAGAAGCCAATATTAAGAGGTTACATACTGTATGATTCTAACTACATGATATTCTGGAAAAGGCAAAACTATAGTGACAGTAAAAAGATCAGTGGTTGCTAAGGAGGGGGTGGTCTGCACAGGCAGAGCATAAAAGATTGTCAGAGCAGTGAAACTGGGGGCAGAGGGCATATGGGAACTCGTTCTTTCTGCTCAGTTTTGCTCTGAACCTAAAACTGCTCTAGAAAATAAAGTCTATTTAAAAAGGAAAGAAAAAAAATAAAATATTTCTATTCAATACACAAAACAATGAAGTTAACCCTTACACCCATTGGGCTAAGTCATCAATTATTTTTTAATATTTCCTTGACTTTCAAGAAAACTAATTTCTCTTACAGAAAGCTCAATAACCTATATTAAGGGGGAACTTCAGTTCTCTTTCTTCCCACCAAGCTTACTGTGTATCCCAAGACTTTTTATACGACAAACTTTGGCTACTGCTTGTATATGCCCGCTGGCTTGATGAGGGGTGAGATTTAATAATTATATAATTGACCCTTGAACAACATGGGGGTTAGGAGCTATGACAGCTCGTGCAGCTGGGAATCTGTGTATAACTTTTGACTCTCCAACGACTTTACTACTAATAGTTTACTGCTGACCAGAGCCTTACCAATAACATAAAAAAGTTAATTAATAGAGATTTTGTGTGCCGTATTTATTATATACTGTATTCTGACAATGAAGGAAGCTAGAGAAAAGAAATGCTATTAAAAAGTCATAAGGAAGAGAAAACACATTTATAGACCTGTACTTTGTGTATAAAAATACGTACATATAAATGGACCCATGTAGTTCAAAATAGTGTTGGTCAAGGGTCAACTGTATACCTAAGGATGATGGTTGTTGGCAGGCAAGAGAGGGGGTGTGAGAAATCTGGCACAGAGTCTAAGATAGGGAGAGAACAAGTAGAGCTTCAGAAGGGTCTGAGAAATATCTTAAGAAAGAAAACAGTAGAATGGACCCAGAATGATAAGTAAGTTTGCAGTGTCATTTCATGATCGTGCTGAGATTCAGAAGTGGAAAAAGGAAAAGATGAGCCTTGAAAGGAAGGGATAAGAGAACAGGTGAGACAGCCAGCAAGCGGCAGGAGGGGCTTGAGCATGAATGGTAGGAATCCTATGTAACACACATCCTGTCATAACTTCATGTCCATCATTCAGCACATTGTTTTCCAATACGTATAGGCGAGGCCTCTCCTCCCATCAATTGGCTGGTAAGTCAGGTATCTCTCAGTGAGTTGGGATGATTGCTTATTGTGAGATTTTTGTTAGAAATCTGGCAAGAGCAGAGAGTTGTTTCTGCAGAATAGGTGAGAGAGAAAGAGTGCTGGATTAAAGGGCAGTGGGCATTAGGGAGGGGAGATGTTGATGAAGACCCACAAGATGCTTTCTAGCTTTTCCCAAAGGCAGGCTCCCTTGCTGCAGAGAGCGTGGCTAGTGTGCTATGGACCATCTGGGGGGAAAGAAGACAGCAGTTTATTATTAAACAAATGATTAAGTGCAGATGTTTTTAATAAGTAAAGTTAGTTTAAATGACGTTAAAAGCTAATATTTTATGAACTTTTTATTTTTGAAAGTTAAATCTTATAGCTTGTAAATTCATAACTGCATCACAAAGGGGGATACAGTCAAAACTTATAAACGTCAAAGGAAGCAAAACAGCTTGGTGAGCAGCAAATTATGGGGCATATGGAAAACTAAAATAGCTTCTAATGCTTAAGAAATGCCATTCTTAAGGGCTTTATTGATGTGTGAGCAGGAAAGTAGATAGAGCTCATGCAATCTGGTACTAATATTCTGCTTGATTATTCATTGATATTTAATGTATATTGTTCACGACTTAGCAACATGAGGGAGAAATCAGTGCAAACATAGACATAGTATTCTAATCCTAACATTCAAGCCAAAGCTGATTTTTTTTCATGTATTAGACCCAAAGATAGATTGGCATTTGACCCATTTTCTATATAGACTCTTAATCTCTTTTAAAAATATTCTTGATATTAGGTTTTGAGTTGATAGAAGTAACAGTTGCAAGGTGCACATAGCTTGAAATGAATAATGCACGCTTTACAATAAAATGCAGTGTCAAGTTTGAGTAAATACTCCATCATATTGAGAAACCAACAAATTAGTCTGATGCTTGCACAAGTTCATAAGGCATGTGAACTCACATATGTGGCCCTGTTTGGGGTCATAAGAATTTGTCATGTTTGCTATGCTCCTAATATCCTTATGAGGGTTTTATCAAGTTAATTACCAGTTGATTTATACACACAAACATACATATATATATGGATATATGCACATATATGTATATGTAAATATCTTTCTATACACAGAGAAGATGGGGAGAGGGTTACAAGTATGAGTACAGCAACAAAGAATATATGAGGATCATTTTCATAAGAAATCAAACAAAATCAGTAACATCATATAATGTAGATCTTAGTGAATGAATAATCATATCAAAATCACATTATTGAACAATTGTCAAGTGGATATTGCTTAATATGATTTACTTAAAATACTTCTATCAATCATTTCAGATGGCAAATATCGTTACCAAGATATTACTCTGTCATTCATTTTTCTCATTCAACCGGTCATTTAATGAATAAGTATATAATATGCCATCTGATAAGTGTTTTGAAAAAAGATGCCAATTTTGAGAATATACTAAGGGTAGTGTGGGCAGGTCAGATAATTACCTCGAGAAAGCAGCTTAGCGGTGGCTGAATTCTGAATTAGGAGAGCAGTTAATTTGGTAAAGATATGGGTGAGCAGGGAAGAGCACATTCTGTTAAAGACATCAGCATGCACAGAGTTCTTGAGGCAAATGAGAGCCGGAGAGGAGGCCAAGGGATCAGAGCTGTAGGAGCGGGGTGATGCCTAACCTTCCAGGTGAGGCTGGGGAATTAGGATAGAATCGTACCATGAAAAGTAGGCTTTGTCATAAATGTTAGTGCCTGTCTAAGAGGAATGTAATTCTATGGAGGATTTCAAAAAGAAGGATTTGCAGCTGCACTTTGTAGAGATTACTTTGGCATGGGAAGATAATAGATGGGAGGAGAAAGTCCAAAGGTGTAGACTTAGGGTTAAAGTTGGTGGAATAAAGTATTTTTATTTATTTTTCTTGAGACACACAGCAAGGGGAAAAAAAAAGTATGTGTGTGTGTGTGTGTGTGTGTGTGTGTAATTATCAAGTAATGAGATGACAACAAATGATGAATAACAACTACTAAATAATAATCATATATGCCCCCAAACAAGAGAGCATGTTGGGAGAAGACACAAATACTTTAAACCTCAGGAAGAAAACATACATCTTTAAAAATAAGTGCCATACCTCTGAAAGGCTAATCCAATGTTCCCCTGATTAGTAGAACAACATCCAAAGGTTTGGATGGATCAAAAGAAAAGTAGGGAGAGTCACTGATGCTGCTCAGTTCCAAGTCCGGAGGGAGAATGGCAGGAAGGGAAGAAGAAGAGCCCATCGTTACCATTGAAGAAGCTTCCCTCCTAGGGAGACAGAATGCCGGAGAAGGATGTTTGAAAGGCTGGTGGAGAGGGCGTGGGAGAGAGGCATGGGATTAGATTAAAACTCCACCTCTAAAATCTGAGCATAGCACTGTACTGAATGAAAAGGAACACAGCGGGTTTTTGGAGAGTGTTTCGTCGAGGTAAGTCTGAACTGAAATTCACATTCAGACGGCTGGTGAATGCCACCAGTCACAGTTCAGAGAGGAACAAGTGCAAGATGTGTGCGGAGACGTGGCACCATGAAAATAAATAAAATAAGCATATAAACACACGACAGTCACGACAGACTAAAAAACAGAAAAAAGGAAGATAAAAGTAACATCTGATAAGTTTTAGCTCTTGAATCAGAAGCAGACATCTGAAATTCAGTTCTCTATTGTATTACTTGTGAAAATGTGTATGCTTGTGTTTTCTTCCTTTTCTTCTTCTTCTTCTTATTTATTTATTTATTTATCTTTTTTTAGAGAGAGAGAGAGTACACATGCAGGAAGAGAGGGGCAGAGAGAGAGGGAGAGAGAGCACCTTAATCAGGCTCTGGCTGAGCCAGAGGCAGGGCTCCTTCTCACAACCCTGAGATCATGATCTGAGCCAAAATCTGGTCAGACTCTAAATCCGCTGAGCCACCCAGGCACCCTTGCCTGTGTTTGTTATATCAGAGCTAAAAAAAAGAGTTTAAAGAAGAGAACAGGCCAACTTAAAAGAACCAGAGTGAGATGACATAGCTCAGGAAGAAATGAAAGAAAAATAAAACCATTATAGAGTTACAGGAAAATTTAGAGGTAGTAAAAAGTAGAATGAACCTGACTAAAGGCAGCATAAATTAGAGAACTGAGAAAAAACACAAAAAAGAAAACAAATGAATAGGATAACATAGGATAAATAGTATTTGAAGATGTAATATTTCTGGAAGATATACAAAGGGAATCAACAGCTTATAATTTGTGTTCCCAAGAAGAAAATGTAGCATGTGGAGAAGATATTTCAGTGGATGATAAAGTTGCCTTTTCTATAATAAAGGTGATTCAGATCCTATAAAATTTGACTCAGAAAAGGCAATACCAAGACACACACTGTAAGAATTAGAACTTAAAGTTAATGATAATAATAAAAAACACATGGGCAGGATGCTTAATTTTTTTTTCATATTTCACATGATGCTGGGAGACAACGTTGGACAACCTAAGAATATAATGTTCAGCTTAGTTTTCTTTCAAAGCATAATTCTTACATTCATAAAACTCAGGAAAGAGGTCTTTCCCTTGAATTCTTATTGAAAAATGTATTACTTGATAAAAAATGAAGCCAACCAAGGGATAATTGCAATGAAATTTAACAAATAAGGAAGGTATATGGCAAGATAAAGAATAGGCTACGATTTGACCTATTCAAATAAATATTTAAGATACCACTTCTTGTTTTATGTTCTTGTACTTTCCTGTATTTTATAATGAGTGAGTCTATAGTGAGTCTATGTCATTTTTAAATAAAGCAAATACTTTAAAGTAATAATAATGGGAAACTAGTTGAAAGGAGGTTGTCACAGTTCAGGCACATGGGAGCTCAAGCTAGGAACATAGTAGGGTTGAAGAGGTGTGGACAGATGCCAAGGCTGTAGGAGGTAAAATTGACAAGTACTGTTGATGAGATGGATATGGTCTGTGTCGAAGAAGGAGGAGGTGACAAGAAAAATATCTACATTCTTGGCCTATACAACTTGCTGCACTGTTGTCTGTGACAAGAGATACCAGAAAAACTGTACCTGGAGGATTGAGTTAAATGTCATTATTTTATATATCATTTGACTCTAAAGTCGTGGTTATCAAACTTCATAATGGGATGACTTCTTTTGATTGGCAAAAGTATTTTGAGAATTCTCTTTTTGTCCCCTTTGGAGCCTATAGAAAAGCAATTATCAGTAGTATTATTATTATTCACATGATAATCATTGCTCGAGAGTGTAGACATTGGTTCTCTAGTAGTTAAAACACTCATTTCACTGATGATTTTCTTTGTTGTGCAGAAGCTTTTTAGGTTAACGCAGTCCTACTTGTTTGTGCTTTTATTTGCTTTGTTTTTCTGTGTCAAGTCCCAAAAAACCCAGCTTTCCTAGTATCTGGGGAAGATTGTAACCCTTTCCCAGTGCCTACTGAGTTAGAAGTCTGGCCCTCAGGCAAAGCTTTTAAAGTATGCAGATGAATCCCCTTTTTTGTGTGAACAGTTGGAAGATGAGTGTTTTTGCCTGCGCCCTCTGTGCTGAACCCTGGAGTGCCCTGTGCCTGATAAGAACTGCTTTTGTTTGCTATTTTCTTGTGAGTCTTTTGGTAGTAAACTGTTTGGCATTTAGAGCTGTTTTGGAGGTCTATCGTCTGGTGGACACCTTAAAAGTTAGGGTGGTATGTATAAATCCTTTGTTCCTCGGGGAAAAGCTGGGAGATGGGAGTTCCCTTCTGATTGTATGGTACTGTGCCAGGGGTGGGGTTTATGACCAGAATTTGTCTCTCCTTTTTCTGTTTGTTTTGGTGTGGGTATTTTCTAATTTGCCTGATACATAGGACTCACTCAGCTAGTTTCTGGATCTCAGTTGCTCCATGTGTGGTTATATTATTTGGTGTATCTGAAAGAAGGGGAGGTCAGGAGTCTGCAATTCCCATGTTGGTATACTCTGACTCTCACTGATTATTTTTATCTCCAACCCACTAGAACAGAGATACCATGAGAGCAGAGACCTTGCTTATCTTACTCGCTGCTGAATCCTGTGCTCAGAGGGATACCGGCACACAGTAAACGCTTCAAAGTACTTCTAGACTTACTGACTTAACCAGACTCAAAGGCCAGAAAATGTGTCATCTAATATTCTAGCTCAAATACTTATTTTGTAGGTTAAAAAAGAAAATGGACACTTTGGGCAAATATGTTGCTGCCTCCTGTAGTATGAACATAAAGTATTGGGTCACAATACCTCTAATCTTTAGAAATGACACTTTCTTGTAAGGCAAATATTTCAAGCTTGTTTTCTTTGGCTTTGTCATTTCTGAATGTTTGCAAATGATTCTATATAATAATCCAAGGAACTGTCATCTTTAAGAACTTAGAGTTTTAACATGACTTTTTCTTAAATGATATTTTTTAGAAGGAATTCCTGTATTTTTAGACCAAATATTTATATTAAGTGTATTTTAAACTATTTTTAAAGTTTCATATGGTAATTTACTTGTATAGTGTATTAGTCAATTTGAGCTGCCATAATAAAAAACCATAGGCTGGGTGGCTTAAACAACAGAAATAGATTTTCTCATAGTTCTGAAGATCGGAAAGTTGAAGATCAAGGTGCCAACAGGGCTGGGATCTCTAGCTTACAGATAGTTGTTTTCTCACTGTGTCCTCATATGGCTTTTCCTTATTGTGTGTACACACACACACACACACACATACATACACACCTTTCTTTCTCTTTCTCTTCTTCTTTTTTTTTTTTTTTTGGTAAAGATTTTATTTATTTATTTGATAGAGGGAGAGAGATCACAAGTAGGCAGAGCATCAGGCAGAGAGAGAGGGGGAAGCAGGCTCCCTGCTGAGCAGTGAGCCTGATGCGGGGCTGGATCCCAGGATCCTGGGATTATGACCTGAGCTGAAGGCAGAGGCTTAACCCACTGAGCCACCCAGGTGCCCCTCTTTCTCTTCTTATAATGTTACTAACCCTATCAGATTAGGACCCTAGTCTTACGACCTTATTTAATCATAATTACCTCCTCAAGGCCCTATTTCCAAATACAATGACTTTGAGGGTTAGGACTTTAGCATATGAATATTGGAGGGGATACAATTCAGTTTATAGCATATAGATAATTCAATAAAAATATTGTTGTCTTAAAAAGTAACAGCCCCAGAGTTTCTGTCTTTCCTGAGTGAAAGTGCAAGAAGACACGACTTACCATCTGTCAATCACAGTGTTGAGAGGAAAGGTCTGTAACTGATGAATCTCTGTGGCTCTAGGCACATGAATCTAATCCATGCAACTGAGAAAGTAAACATTCCTCAGTCAGGCATTCAGAAACTTGAGAGAACATATAGACAGTTAACTCTACTTTTAGTTTTTTGGTGGTGTTTATAGAGACAGAAAAATGTGCATGAAAGGGTCATATTTCTTACTAAGAGCTAAAAGCTTTTTTTTCATGTAGATAATGTACTCATAATCTACAAAAGTATGGTTCTTCTTAAAAAAGATATTTCTAAATAACTGACTTGGAGTTTTGTATATGTATGTGATTGTGACTATGACACTGGTACATTTTCAGTAAAAACAAAATATATTGTGAACACGTTAAAGTGCACATTCACTGACAATGACCTATGTCCTTTTATATTTGCTTATAGTTATATAACACATATTAATTTTTATAAATTATATAATTTCTATGAAAGATATTTTTGAATATTTTCCATGTAATGTGCCATCGTTGAAGTTGGGAGGCATTTTATCATATATATTGCACATAGTATGTGATCAAAATACATTTTATGCAGAAAATTAATGATTATGGGGCTTGTTTTTCTTTTTCTTTTTTTTAGACAGAGTAGGTTAGAAAGTTGAAGGATAATTATATTAAGTCGAATGTATACAAAGTGCTCCACAAGTAAATGGATTTTTTTTTTTTTTACCTCCTCTTGTACAGTGAACATAACAAAGTACTTCAGTAGCTAGGAACTATTAAATAGTCAGAAACCAGATATGTTTTATTGTCAAACTAGTACTCTGTGTCATTAGCACAGGAATCATCAAAGAAATATTTGGAAGAAAAAAGCCAGGTAAGTCTGGAATCTGGAGAGACAAGGCAAATCACTTAGGTTTCTCCGCATAGTAAACAACCACAAAATCTCAGTAGCATACAACAATAAGCATTTATTCCTTGTTCATCTATTTCCTATTCATATGTGTGGATTTGCTTATAGCTGGAGATAACATAGTTCAGCCAGGGCAACAGTTTCAGACTGTGGATCCTGTTTAGCTTGGTTACAAATGGGGTTCAGTTTTCTTCTATGTGTCTTTATTCTGGGGTCCAGATGAAAAAGCAACATATACCCGGAGGAAACTCTTCCCATAGTGATCTCTAGAGTGTAATCATCAATGCATATGCCAAACCTTGCTTTCATCATATCCATTAGCATCCAACTGGCCAAAGAAATGATGTATCTCTAAACCAACATCAATTAGACAAATAAATGCACTCTTCTCATGGCAAGGAGAGTGGTAGGAATTAATTTATGCTGAAAGTAATCCAATTTTCAGTGTGGCCTCTTGTTCACAAGTATCTATGTCCTTTCTTCATTTAAAATTACTCAATCTCAAGCTTTGCACAGTGGCAGTATCGTAGCCAATGAGGTTTATCCGAGGCGCGATTATTGCTAATTAAAATTACTCAATCTTTCTTTTAGGAAAGTGGCAAATTTCCCATTAAAAAGTGTCATTCCATCATGGCATCAAGCTCAAAGACTAGAATCTTATAATTTACCTTGGGCATAAATTTTACTGGTCTTTAACCGGAAACCAATGAAATAAAAAGAAAAGTTATTTCCTCCTTTTATACCCAGGATAAAACAATGAAACAGACACAAGACAACTACATTTTTTTTTAAAGATTTATTTATTTCAGAGAGAGAGTGTTCACGTGCAAGCTGGGGAAAGGGCAGAGGGAGAAGAAGATGGAGAGAAGCAGACTCCATGCTCCGTCTGGAGCCTGACATGGGGCTCAATCTTACAAACCCAAGATCATCCCCTGAGCAGCAACTGAGAGTAGGAGGCTTAACTGCTTAACCAACTGAGTCACCTAGATGCCCCAAAACAATTACATTTAACGATCTCATCCAAAAAGGACAGTGCATGGCATTCACTGATCTATAATAATTTTTAAATTTTGTTGGTTTCACATCACCAGTTCCTGCTCCTGTAGTATTAAGGAAGGCTCCTTGATCAGGCTCCAATTCACTTCCTGGAAGGGGCTTTCCATTCTATACTTTTCTGCAGTTCTTGGACCCACTTGCTGGGGAACCCTCCATTTTTTCATCATTCCCCTTGGTCATTTCTAAAGAAAGCATTGGAAAATATGTCATTCACTGGTGAATTAAGAGCTTTAGCCTCCTTGTATACCTAGAAATTTGGGAGCTAGTTTTCTCTTTGTATCTCATGTAGTCTCAGTTTATTTCACTATGAACTATTTGTACTTTTGCCAATGTAGATAGATCACTCAAAAATGTGGTATGTGTTCTATGAATTCTTTCTAGTCAATCTTATTCGCCCAAAGCTACACCTATAGTTCTTTTCCAGACTTATCTTTCTTTCTGAATTTATTTACCTGTAGTGTGGATACACTTGATTTTGCTAAACCCTGACACCCAGCTTTGTAAGAGCCCCTTGGTCCAGTTCAAGGAATCTATTAAGATCACCTTAATTTTTTCAGGGTCTTAAAGAAGTATTACAGACACACTCTTGGTTCCATCTTTGACTTAGAAACAGTTTTGTTTCCAGCTCTGAATTCTGGGCTGTCTGTATTTCTTTGAAAATCTTCTTGCCAACAGGTCAGCTCCTTGCTGAGCTCATCTTTTTCTTATAGTGCCTTATCCAGTTGATTGGTTATGGCTTTCCAAGTGACAGACTCAATAGGATATATGTAGGTATATAGAAGAACATATTTATTTGTTTGTTTGTTTGTTTGTTTTAGAAGATGAGATTTATTACAGAAATTGCTTTGTGTAGTTTAAGAGACTAAGAAGTTCCACAGTGTGCCATCTACAAGCTAAGACAGCTGGAAAGCTGGTGGTACAACTTGGTCTGGGTCCCTCTATCTGGGGACCAGGAGAGCCTAGGGTATAAGTCCCAGAGTCCAAAAGTGTGAGAACCAGGAGCTCTGATGTCCAAAATAGGGAAAAAATGGCCATCTCATCTCAAAAAGAGAGAATGCTCCCTTCTTTTACTTTTTTTGTTTTGTTCGGGCCTTTGAACTGATTAGATGATGCCACCCACATTGATGATGGTGGATCTCTTTAGTCAGTCTGCTTAATCAAATGCTAATCTCCTCCAGAAGCACCTTCACAGGCACATCCAGAAATCATGCTTTACCAGCTCTCTGGGCATCCCTTAGCCTAGTCAAATTGACACAAAGTTCACCATCATACTAATGTACTTAATTACAATGAGTTTACACTTTTTTTTAAAGATTTATTTATTTCTTTGAGAAAGAGAGTGAGAGCCCAAGCATGGTGGGTGGGGGGGGACAGAAGGAGAGGGCAAGAGGGAATCTCAAGCAGATTCCTTGTTGAGTGTAGAGCCTGATGCAGGGTTTAATCCCATATCCCTGAGACCACAACCTGAATCAAAATCGAGAGTCAGAGGCTTAACACACTGAACCACCCAAGTCCCACTGCAACCTGTTTACACTTCTAAGATACTGCCTCAACATTGCCTAGCTCAACACTGCTACTTTATTATTTTTTTTAAAGATTTATTTATTTATTTATTTATTTGACAGACAGAGATCACAAGTAGGCAGAGAAGCAGGCAGAGAGAGAGAGGAGGAAGCAGGCTCCCCACTGAGCAAAGAGCCGGATGTGGGGCTTGATCCCAGGACCCTGGGATCATGACCTGAGCCAAAGGCAGAGGCTTTTTTTTTTTTTTTTTTAAGATTTTATTTATTTATTTTGCAGACAGAGTTCACAAGTAGGCAGAGAGGCAGGCAGAGAGATAGAGGAGGAAGCAGGCTCCCTGCCAAGCAGAGAGCCTGACGCAGGACTCCATCCTAGGACCCCAAGATCATGACCTGAGCTGAAGGCAGAGGCCTAACCCACTGAGCCACCCAGGCGCCTCAACACTGTCACTTTACTACATACATTTTCTTTATCCTTCATTACTACTGGAAGCAATTTTTAGCAAATTATTTTACCACTACATTACTTGTATCATTTTTCTCAACTGCATTTGATAATTTCCTTACCATCCAGCAAGTTCCCAAAGTTGCTGCCATATATTTTAATTATGACGGAACCACACTTTCAGGTTCAATTCTGTGCTAATTGGTTTTTGTTGCATAACGAACAACCATAAAATCTCTGTGATGCACAGAAATAAGCACTTATTTCTTATTAGTACATTTGTTATTCAGCTAGAGCATTTTCCTTTTGACCGTGGGGATGGCTGCTCTGGTACCAGAGTCTGGTCAAGTATGTTCATTCCCAAGGTAAGACTGAAAGAGGGGGAAGCAATCTGGGGGAAGTTCTTCCCGTAGCAAAATACCAGAGCCCAAGAATGTTTGCCTAAAAGCATATGCGTATTTTAAGTTTGGTCACGTACCTTAACCTGCCATTGCACAAAGGAAGTAACATGACCAAACCCAACATCGGTAGGACAGGGAGGATTTTCTTCCTACGGAGACCAATTTGTGAAGCGAATGAGTGAATATTTGCTAAACAATCCAATCCACCAATACAAGGGAAAGTGTAAGAAAAATAAAGTGATAGCAAGTCCTGCCAGGAAGATGAACAAGCATGAACTCCTGGATCTGTCTGTGTAATTTGACCTTGAGACCCCACAGATGTCCATGTGAACTTGAGGGATTTTTCAACCTAAAAATAGACTGTAAAATCTTCTAAAAATAACAGAATGTGGATGGATTTTGGTGTTTGAGGGAAAGGAAAGGAAGGAATAACAGACAGCTCAGAGTAGAAGGGAGAGGAGTCCTAGGAAAGGAAGACTGGGCAGGGCAGGATTTTAGGTGCACTATTTTTCTCTTCTTTATTTACACATCGCTTCACATGAAAGGGGAAAACACAATATTAATCATAGCAGTAATATCAAGCTGTCAGAAGGACAAAATTAACTATATCCCTTAGGATAAGTAACCACAAAGTAACATTCCACAGTGGTCAGAGCAATTAAATAAAGGTTCATGTGTGTGTGTGTGTGTGTGTGTGTGTGCATGTGTCTTACAAAGATACACACAAAATCAAGAACATATGCCAAACACATTGCAGGCAATCAGGAAGATTGGGATAGGACCTAGATAGAAAAATAAATATAAAAGAAGAGCTCAGCACAGATTGATGTTAGTATGGTATAAACTGAGGAATATATTTCATTTGACTCTCCATTCTTGAAATCTCCTGATCATTTGAAGATACAGGTGGGAGAAGCACAAGGAATACATAGAGTCATGGCAGGTATTAGGACTGGCATATTTAACGAAGATTAGTAATTAAATAAAGAATTTCAGAAACCATACATTAACAGAATGATAAGTAACCGAGGTGGGAGCAGGCAAAATTTCAAATCCAGTGAGAGGAATTGGAGGAAGACATCAGCAATCCAAAACATCTTAAGGCCAGTATTCTCCATTGAAAAAAAAAGACTTATTTCAGCCTCAGATTCTCTATGTGTTTCTTCATTGTCAGGAAGTGGTCTGCCTTCAAAAGCTATTTAGACAGTGCTGTGATGGTTGACATGGGAGGAAGGCTTGGAAAACAATGTTAAACAGTTAGAAAGTATTTTTTTATGATATTGATATAGTTACAAAGATAGGGATAAAATATTGTTATGGACAATGCACTGGCATAAAGAAATCACATTATTAGAAACTTTAAAAAAAACAGCATTTCTTGACATGGCATTTTACCTGTGCTTTTACGTGATGAGAAGGATTTACTGTGTCTATGCGCTTGTCGTCACCCCCGGGGGAAATTATTTGGGACATACAAAATTTTCCTTAAAGGAGAAGCCCTGCTGAATGGACAGTGGAATGGAGTAAGAGGGTAAGGGTAGGGAAATCAATGTTCCTATGAAATGAATAGCTGATTCTGGCAAGATTTCCAGGAGAAATATGACTACGGCTAAAATGCAATCATATCAGAATTGATTTGCTGTGCCTGACCTCATTGTATACCAATCTACCATAAACTGAATGGGAATTACTTTAAAGAGGAGGTGGGTCCACTATAAAGCAAACTGTCAATCCTGACAAATACACAATTTTCCCCTGCTGGCCTCCTCTGTTTCCTCTTGTCCTTAAGCCAACAGCCTGGCGTATTTGCTCGATGGTGACCCTGAAACATTCTTCTCTATGAATGACCTCCTTGCTGCCCCAGCTGGTAAGAAAGTGTTTTGTGTTTTTAAAGTAGATCTCAATTATCTTACAGTCTCATGCAATGTGCTTCTTAATCCAGGAAGTAATAGGAATTGATACCAAAGCTACTGTTAAGTAATAAAAGGGTAGAAAGAGAAATAGCATTTCATTTTCCTTAAGTAAACAGAGGCTAGGAGAACAGAAGAAAAACCCTTCTTTGTTGTTGCTGTGATTCCTTTTCTTTACAACTTATACTATGTATTTTGTCAAAATTAATTTCTCAGCCCCATTCAATTTTATACTTAAGAGTCCAAATACAGGTAGAAGCGGTGGAGTTATTAATGATACTAACCCAAAATTTTCTTTATATCACCAAAAATAATCTGTAAACTATCTGGATCAGGTACAAATATTGTTATTTCTTTCTCCCCTAAACATTTGACCTTCTGTACAGTCAACTAAAGTGGAAGTAAAAAGAAGAAAGCAGAACCCCATGCATTAACAAAGTTAATGATTGACAGAACAGAGAAATAATCGGTGCAAAGAGGAGACTTGTCTGCAGCAAGGTGACATGGTTAGCATTCAGGGGCTCTCTGCCTGGGTTCACCATATCGAAGTTCTTGATGTGTACAGAAATTCGCAAGCAGAACCTTGCAAATTTCTTTTTTCTTTTCTATTTTCCTCTACCTGTTTATTCTAATTGCTAGTCTACCTGAGAAATTTTAAGAAGTGGTGTGATGCACTTGGCCGAGATTTACAATGTCATGTGTTAAGTTGGTAGAGGCAAAAAAAAAAAAAAAAAAAAAAAAAAAAAAGTGCTTTCCTGAGTATTATGACTGTCCTCTCCCCCAATTTACTTTCTTTTCTGCACCTGTGCTGATTGGCTAACAACATTGAACACAAATGGCTGGTCACCCCTCATGTATAATTCATGCAATCAAAACTTTGCAACTGTGTACAATTTTGAGTCCTAAGTCCTGTGTGCCCAAATGGGCTCTCTCTAAGCTGTCAGGACTTTTTGCAACATGGCTTGCTCTGCTATCATAAACTGAAGCACTAATGAAGTTGTCCGAATGGTTCCAGAGAGAGCAGTTTAATCAGGCACTGCTTCTAATTGGGATTGGCTGACAGGTGGCCCCAAACATTGAGAGACTTAAAAACACTCAAACAGCTCTCCTCGTATCAAACCAAATGCTCATATGGTTTACTGGGAAATGTGCATGATGAGATTTTTATCAGTAACTTTTCATTCCTAAGGAACAAAAGTAATGCTTTAGGAAAATGTAGCTATTGTTACCTGACAGTGTTTCCAAACCCAGCATTAAATTTAATAATTATGTAATTAGATCTAAATTACCAAAATGAATGCTTCCGAAGCATTGGGACTTGCAAAGTATGTTATCTCAAATATGCACCTGACTCTGAGTAGATTAATAAAATTTACCAAGGGTAACAGGAAAAAATTTCTCATTGTTGTTTCTTAGATGTGTGATTTCATGATTTGGTGTTGTGTCTGTAACCATGGGCTAGTCCTGGAAAAGAAAAAAATGGAAACATTATGAAATGTTACATGTTTTCTATGTACCAAGAATGCGTTACTTGCAAATTTGAAATTTTTCACCATGGGAAATTCCGTGTGTACTTAAGCAGCCCTCCCCACCCTTCCCCTGCCCTGAAATATAATACTTTCATGTCTTCTTGGTTATCTTTCATAATTAAAAAGTGATACCTCAGCTTATTTTTGTCTTCAGTATTAAAACTGGGTGCTTTATCTAGTTGTTTTTCAAAGTAGAGCTATAGTAAAAGGTCCCTCATGTTATTTGGTATTTAGATACCTAAATCTTAAAATTAAAAAAAATCCAGACAATCTTGCTGTGTGCTGAGACGGTACACTCTGTAGCAGAGGAAAACTTATTTATTTAATAAACAAGCATGTGCTGAAAATCCACTATGTGTAAGACATTGCATTGTGCTGTATACCAAAAGGTATGCAGAAGTCAATACAATTCAGATACTGTCCTCAAATAGTTTACAACTGATAAGGGGAGAGTTACAGAGAAAACCATAATACAGTTCAAGGTGTGATAAGGCCCTATAAGATCTCAAATCACTTTCAAAAGGGTTCAGAGGAAGAAAATTTTGACATCAAGAGCTGAGATTTTTCCATCTCCATTTATAGCTTTACTCCATTAACTTCATTTTTGAGACACTGGCTCTTCCCTTGGTTCCAGATGATGATAGTACTTTCATATTTAAAATCACAAAACATCAATATCTGTAGGCAATGGGACACTTTGTAATGAGTGAGGAAAATGCTTTTTGAATCCACAAACTTCTCTTCGGCCAGAATTGGGTTATAGGTCCAACACTTCCAGAAGAGACAGAACAGAACTACCACACGAGCTTAGATGAACTAAGATCTACTGCCAAATTTGGACATGGGGTCACCTTTCTTTGAAAAGGGGCTGAACTTCTTTATGAATCAGATTTCTGTTATCAAGGAGGGATAAGACAAAGGATACCAGTTGGACAATCAGTTGTGTCCGCTACAATAGAATGCCCACAGTAAAAGAAAGGTTAAGGCTTCCAAAATGACATGGAAATTTTGTAATTAATTTTTGTATTTGGGTGAGAAGAATTAAAGAGGTCAAAGGCTAAAGCTTTATTGGAGTACACTTTATAGAATAACTTAATCAAAACGTCTGATGGGGAAAGGTAGGAGAGCAATGATATACTTAGGCAGAGGACTGTTGAGAATAATAGAAGAAATTTTCTACTAAGTAAAAGAAACATGGACATTTTTACTCAGAAGTACTGTCAAGGAAAGGACAAGAGACAACAAAAAGGCAAGTTAACTGTCAGAAAAGGAGTCTAGAGTAACGTTTTCCAATATTTTATGTTGAAAACACCTGTGACCAGAAGGATCATGCTCAACCTCATCATCAGTATGTATCTCAGTACAGAGTGTGAGGCTTTGTGTTAAGACTGGGTTTTGTCGAGGGGAAAGAGGGCAGAAAGCCTGTGAAAACTGGGAGGCTGGGTGAGCCTGGTGGTGGGTATTATGGAGGGCACGTATTGCATGGAGCACTGGGTGTGGTACATAAACCACGAATGCTGGAACACTGAAAAGAAATTAAAAAAATAATTAAAAATTCAAAAAAAAACAAAAAACAAAAAACAAAAACCAGGTGCCTGCTTAGCAAAGGTGTGAGGAGAAAACATCTGCAAAGCTAGACCTTTTTTGTTAATTTTTAATTTTTAAAATTTAAATTCAATTAATTAATGTATACTGTATTATGAATTTTGGAGGTAGAGTTCAGTTCTTCATTAGTTGCATATAATATGCTCATCACTTCTTATGTCCTCCTTAATGCCCATCACCCTGTTACTCCATCCCTCAACCCCCCCTCCTCCAGCAATCCTCAGTTTGTTTCCTATGGCTAAGAGTCTCATAATTTTTTTTCTTCCTTTCTGATGATTTCTTGTTTTATTTTTCCCTCCTTTTATCTATGATTCTCTGTTTTGTTTCTTAAATTCCACATTTGAGTGAAATTATGTGATAATTGAAAGACATTGCTCTTAATAAATAACTTTATTTGTTTACAATGGCTAGAAAGAATTTTTTTTTTTTAAGAAAGAATTTGTTTTAGCAAAGGTGGAAGAGTGGCATGTGTGATTTAAAGACTACCTTAGGTTTACTTTCAACATATTTCACACATAAGAAACTAGCTTAAGAATAATCAAAATTCTACTTCAAAATTTTCAGTTTTACCAAAAGAACAAAAGGGAGAGAGAAAAGGAGAAATAAATAATTTAATTTACCATTTGTACTCTAAGATTTTATAAAAGTGATACATTTTAAACCCTGGGTTATAGCTGAAGTTAGCCGTTTAGTTTTCCATATATTAAGAAATCAACTTTTTAAAGATGTAGATGTGAAATTGGGAAGTCCTTTATATGAAATATTTTATAGCAAAAAATCCAATAATCATGAGCTTACATAAATAAAGGATTTTTTGTTGTTGTTCCTTATATGCTTTAAAAATTGTAGCTTTGAACAGGTTTACATTTCATCTAAGCCACTGATAAATTGTGTGAAAGTTTGTGTGTGTGTTCAAGATATATGAGGTGACTCAGATTGATTAACTGTCTAAAAGCCATAGTTTAAAAAAGTATGGCTCTGAACAGAGAGAACAGAAAATGCTATGAGAGCTTTTTTTAAAAATAAGAGTTTTAATGTAAAAGTAAGAGTAGACTCAGAGGTTCCTACAGAAGCAGACACCAGTGGATAAAATTTATAAGATGGCAGTTTTTGACTTAATAAAAGGAAGAAGACTTTAGCAATTTAAAATTCTCAACAAATGATTGGGTTGCTTTCTGTAGAAGCAAGCCTTGATCCCTTGGAGGCTGATTGAACATCTGCCCAGGGCATTGTAGAGGAGATACATTTATTGATGGCCAAGACAAAGTGGATTCTAGCTTCCTATTTAATTTAATGATATCAAGCTATCTGTATGGATGTGGTCTTCAAGTTTTTCCTCTTGTGAAATTTTACTCCTTAATCAGGGTTAAACACATTAAATTCAACAAACAGGAAATACAAATGTGATTACATTAGTATGGGTAAGAGCAGAATTTAGAGATACGATTAAAATGTTCCTATGTCAATTAGCCTTCAGAAGTATATTTTCTGGGCCTGAATCTGTATATGTGGGATTTGTTGAAGTGGTCAAAACAAGGCAATTATACTTCAGTTCCGGTGCCTATTTTCCTGTTTTTCTCCCTGTGGATTGGTTGGAAAAGTATTTCTCTCAAATGATCTGTTGGTAGTATTTTTATGTTGTTCATTTGAAGGACTAGCCCAGATTATATAGAAGGACCTAAGGCTTAGCCGTATATATATATGGCTAATCACCTAAGTATTAATAAATATCTATGAGATGAAGCTGGTGCCACAGGGGAATTAATGTTAGCTTATAAAATTGATGAGATTACTTCTTGCCCCAAATATCTTTACATTTATCTCTATTAATTTATGCATTTATAAGGAATCATGATTTTTCAAATTGTTTTTATTTTAGTTTGTTTTTTTTCAAGCAATTTATTTGAAAACAGAAGTTTATCTTCTGGCAAAGATAAACATGAGAACAAATTCTATACCATGTATTCATAGTGGTCAACACATAAAATGACTACAAATTCTACAATAGTGGAAGGAGAGGTGTGAGAGGTTACTTTCTCATGAAAGAAGGTCATACAGTTATTACTCCGATCAGTTTTTAGACCAAGTGAAGGTAAATTACCTATGTTAAACATACATTTTTTTCACTCAAATTTAATGGTCATCTTTAAAAAGTTACAAAATAGTTCACAAAAACTGAACTTTTGTGAAGTTCAGTTCATTATAGCATACATTTTAGGGTTTTTTTAAACTTTTTTAAAAAATTAACATATAATGTATTATTAGCCCCCAGGGCACAGGTCTGTGAATCGTCAGGTTTACACACTTCCCAGGACTCACCATAGCACATACCCTCCCCAATGTCCATAACCTAACCTCCCTCTCCCTACCCCTAACCCCCCAACAACTCTCAGTTTGTTTTGTGAGATTAAGAGTCTCTTATAGTTTGTCTTCCTCCTGATCCAGCAATTTGAGAGGCAAAGTGGGGGGTTTGAAGGGTAGGGAAAGGAAAAAAAATGAAACATTTTAGTTTGTTTTTGAGCACAGTTTTCGCAAACTTGTGCAAGAAACGGGTAGTCAGTGTGAATAAGATGCCTCCTGTCTTCTAGTAACTCAGGGTCTTATGGAGGTGAAAGTCACAGGAATAAATTAAGTCATAAGCAGTTAAAGAAAATGTTAGAAAGGATCCAGAGTCTATGAAGAAGATCTCGAGTGGGTTCTGGCTAAGCTGAGTTTTGAGGAATACATAAAAACATGGTTATGATTTAAAAAGACTATGAGTTGTAATTTTATCATGGCCATGGTATTCATGCAAATTTCTTTATTTAAAAAATTATACTTATGAAATTTTGCACAAAACATAGGATATTATAAGGAGGAAAAATCACAAATATTCTTGCTAATAAAAAAGTCTGTAGAGCAAACTGACATAGCAAATGGAATGTAAAAATCTTTTAAACTCAAACACATATAACTTAAATACATTTTCTTTTTTAAAGTTTTTTTTTTAACTTTTCCCCAAATATAAAAATAATTCTTATACATTGCATAAAATTTGAAAGATACAAACAAATTGAAGTACCACCAAAATCCAGTATTTCATGTGGGAGTTTGGAAACCTATATCTTATATTGTAGTTTTACATTCACAAATCCTTGTTTACTGAAAGACCATCACCATTATTATTACAAACATTTATTATGTGTTAAGGGATGTTACAATTTTTACAGGTATTTACTCATTTAAGTTTCATAACCACTTTATAATGTTAGTACTAAGTACTAATATTATTCTCATTTTAAAGAAGAGAAAACTGAGACATTGAATAATATGATTGTCAAGTATAGTTTCAAAAATGAAGATCAGACATATTTCTGTCTTCTTCTTCTTGAGTGTTATCAGTAACAAGAGAGTCTCAAAGATGAGAAACTGTGGAAAATACCTGATGAAAATGGTCAAGATCAGATTGAAGAGAGAAATATCATAGATAGACCAGGTTTCTTAAAAAGAAAACCACCTTTTAACTTATTTTTCACAAAAGCAGTATTGAGGAAGCTCCATGTGATAGAAGCATCTAGCAAGAATGCAATTGACTGAGGCAATTAAGCAGTGTCAACCAGGGAGATCGATTTTCTAGACATCATCCTAATTCTTTTGGTCAGAAATTATTGAAAAGATTGTTCTAGTTTAAGTAGTAGATGTTTTTAAAATAAAAAGGCAGGGGGTGGTCTCTAGATGGCTTGCCATTGAATGGAAAAGTGGGTAGTATATAAGCCTAGAAGATCAGCTGCCAGTGTACTAGACATACTTTGGTCATTGTAACTACAGAACAATCTCAGCACTAATTTCTCTCATATAAGAAGCAGGCTATGCCAGTAGAGGGTATTTCCAGCATAGTCAGTAATGTATTAAACAAATGATATCAGAAATTGAAATTGCCAGAAATCTGTGTAATGCCAACATCTTGAGAGATAATAGATTAAAGAACTTACACTTGAGGATATAAATTTATCTAATAATGAAGAGAGGTCTTTAAATTTAAATTTCATATCTTCAGAGAAATAAATGAAATTATGTTATTGTAGAAACAACTGGTAGAGATTTGGGAAATATAATTTCAGTTGATTTAAAATTTGATATAGAGCCTAAATAACAGAATGGAGGGAGAAAAGAATCAATCAGTCTCTTGAAGATTGGTCTGCTAAATAAACTTAAAATGTGGGCAGAGGGATAAAGTGAAAATATATACAAAAGGAAAAAATGATCAAGAGGCACATAAACATGTTTATTAAAAGCTCCGGAAGAGAAATTGGAAGAATGGTGTTGAAGCACTATTTGAAAAAATTGGAATTACCAGGAACGATGTCATCAACATGGCAGAATATGAGTTTTTTCACTGTATTTCCCCCATGGAGTGTCAGTTTAGACAACGACCCATTGATGAAAGAACCTTTCTTAAAGTCCAGGAGTCCAAAAGAGATATTCCAGCACACCACTGCAGCAAAACCATATAAGATTAGAGGCACTGAAGAGGGTGAGAGAATAATTTTACTTTGCTTGCATCACTCTTTCCTTTAGGTGGCACGGCTCCGTGCCAACAGACACCTTCTTAGCCAGTAATTTGTCCCTGGAGTGAGAGCTCAGGCGTGCTCAATTTTCCCAGCAGTGCAGGATGTGCGGTGCACAACTGGGAGCTTAGAGCAGCTGGGAGTACAGCAGACAGGGCTAAAAACGGAATTTGGCTGCATGTAAATAAACATAAGAGAATAACCTGGAAAAATTAGATAGTCCAGGGCCATCAAGCCATACCACAGTCCCAGATCTGGTCTGTTTCCTCTCTCTTTGTCATCCACAGGTGTTCTTTCCTTATCTTGTAGACATGTTCTAGTTAGGAAAAATGGGGAAGTATGAGGAACATAAAGGCTCCCTTCATCTGAATCTACTCCCTTTTTATGAACCTTTGGTGGCCATGTTGATTTTTGCTTATATAGTACAGTTTTTCTTGTAGCCTTTTAGGTGGTGAACTGAAAAGGATCACATTTAAGGCAGTGCCATTCACATTATAGACATTTACTAGAGTTAAAGAAATACAAATAAGCTCGTCTATAGAATTCTCTTCAGCAGCACTGGGTGCCAGAGCATGAGAATAATATTTTTCAAGTACAAAAGGAAAATATCTTTACTTATAGAATTCTTTATCTTTATCCAGAAAAAAACGATTATTTATTTGAGAGTGTAAAAACACATATACCAACTAAGGCTCAAAAAGCTTACCACCTTCAGGCTTTCTTTAAAAAAAAAAAAAGAGTTTAACATTAAAAAATCAATTAGTATTACTCATTATACCAACAGATTAAAAAAGAAAAGCATATATCACATCAATAGATGCAGAAAGAGCACCTGAGAATATCAAACATCTTATTCATGATAAAAACTCCAAGTAAAACAGAGAATAGAAGGAAACTTTCTCAACTTGGTAAGAAAATCTACAGCTGGTATCATACTTAATGGTGAAAAACTTAAAGCTTTCCCTCTAAGATTAGGTAGAAGGCAAGGATGTCTCCTCTCCTGACTCCTTGTCAACATCATACCTGCAGTCCTTGCTAATGCAATAAGGCAAGAAAAGGAAATAAAAGATTTACAGATTCGGAAGGAAGGCATAACTCTGTCTCTATTTGCAGATGATATGATCAACTGTGTAGAAAATCTGAAATAATTGACAAAAAAACCTCCTGGAACTAACAGATAATTATGCCAAGGTTGCAGGGATATAAGGGTAATATACAAGAGCCCCTCTCTTTCCTACATACTGATAATGAACAAGAGGAACTTCAAATTAAAAACAGTATCATGGAAATAGGAGGTGGAGACAAACCATGGGAGACTGTGGACCCTGAGAAACAAACTGAGGGTTTTGGAGGGGAGGGGGGTGGGTGGTTGGGTGAGCCTGGTGGGTATAATGGAGGGAACATATTGCCTGGAACACTGGGTGTGGTGCATAAACAATGAATTTTGGAACACTGGAAAAAATAAAATAAAATAATAAAAACAGTATCATTTATATTAGCATCAAAAATAGATAAAATCTAACAAAATATGTACAAAATCTATGTGAGGAAAACTACAAAACTCTGATAAAATCAAGAACTGAATTAAAGAATTAAATAAATGGAGAGAGATTCCACAGTCATGGATAGGATTCCTTTCTTGTAATACAATCTATTGCATGGGTGCAGGCTCAACAAATTTGACAACGTGCATTTATTAAACAACAAATCTTGTTTTGCCAACTGTAACATTAACAAAGTTAATATGCAAACAACATGTTTATAATATATATGTATTAATCCAAAATATATAATAAATATCATTAATAAATTTATATAGATATACTAGATTTTATATATTTATACAGCTCAATAAGAAAACATGGTCGAGTGTACAATCATTTTCCAGAAAAGAAAATATGAATTCTCAGTAAACATATGAAACTATATTCAACCTCATTGATTGTCAGAAATATTAAAATAGAAACAAAAATAAGATGATATCAGTTTTGAAAAAGTTATAATTTTAAATTATAAATGATAAATATTGACAATGTTAAAACAGTCATGGGAAAGATTATTCTCTCTCTCTCTCTTTTTTTTGAAGATTTTATTTATTTGACAGAGAGAGAGAGCACAAGCAGGGGGAGCAGCAGAAGGAGAGAGAGGAGGAGGCTCCCTGCTGAGCAGGGAGTCCAGTGTGGGGCTAAATCCCAGGATCCTGGGATCATGACTTGAGCTCTTGAGCAGAAGGCAGATGCTTAACTGACTGATCCACTCAGGTGCCCTGGGAAAGATTATTCTCATAAACTGCTGATATGTTCCAACTTTGGGAAGCAATTTGCTGAAAATCTGGTAAAATTGAAAATGTTCACAGCATTTGTGTGCCAGTTTGTTTTTCTGAACACAAAGTCCTGCCATGTTTAAAAATGAAGTAAATCTATTAAGGAACACTTACAGAAATGTTGGGAGGGCTGAAGAAATAAACTCTAGCTGCCGTTACAGGGACAATGCCCAAAACAACACTGCAGAATTGGCCTAATAAGGAGCCACTATCACAACTGGATTGTGCCATGATGTAATATTCTTGCCAGATTGGGGTTCTTCCTTGAACCCCTTTGACCGCAGAAACACACTGCCTTGACCACTGCCCCCGTGACAGTAAGGTGCATGTCTTATCCTTGTCATATTTTCTTAAAAAGCTGTCTTCTGGATTCCCGGCAGTGTCTGATGGGTGAAATCTAATACCCAAAGAAGCACCCTATCAGTAAGGGAAGCTGGGAATTTTTCTCCTTATTCCATGTGAGAGTCAGGGTTCACAATCTGGATGAATATTGAAATGTGTATTAAGTGTTCCAAACATTTGGACAATAATGGAGGTTACATATCCACCACCCCCTTTGGATAAGCAAAACCATTTCTGAATATGCACCTACAGAAACTTTTTTAAAGGTGCAAAAATAAAATAAGCAATGATATCTATCACTGCGTATTGCAATGCCAAAAATGAAGCATTCTCAGTGTCCCTAAGTAAGAAGAATGAGTGAATAAAATGTTGACAGAGTCAAACAATGTAATACTATAATGTGGTTGAAAAAGTTATAAATTAGCTCTCTTGATATTACCAAGAATTTATATCAAAAACATAATGTTGAGAAGGAAGAGGTGCAGAATGATATATACAGAAAAAAACATATTTATGTAAATAATAAAGAAGCCATTATCTCCAAATAGTATATATTGGTTAATGATCACACATGTGTATGTGTGATATTTACTATATACATATGCTATATATATATCTCGTGTGTGTGTATACATGTATCTATGTATCTGTGTACATATATATGTATACTATGTGTATTTGTATAGTTACACAGATGGGTGGATCAATGGATAGGTAGATTGATAGACAGACAGACAGATAGATTACTGGAAAACTAATTATTAACATTTGCCATGCGGGTGGAGGGCTAACAATAGGGAATGGGAATATGACAGTGGAAAGGTTAAAGATGATTTTGTCTTCATTTGTAAGCCTTATGATTTTTAAAAATGACTGGCAAATCTGACAAAATGTTAGCATTACTACTCAAGGAGTAAGAAAATGGCTAATTTTTAGATCATTCATCATACTTTCTGTATTTTTAAATTGGTGTAGTAGTTCCAAGAAGAGGAGCAGAAGCATGCAAAGCCTCTGGAGACCCAGGTTTAGAACACAGGCAAAATCCTTTTTACCATATTTTACTGGTTAAAGCAAGTGACAAGTCTACCCCTACTCCAAGAGGCAGAGAAATAGAGTCTAACTCTTGATGGGATTAGCTTAATAGAACTTGAAAGAATTATGGCTGTTTTTGAAATCTGCTATATAACCTTATCTTTCTACAGGGATGTTGTTGTCTTCTTACACAGAAACATTTTCATAAAATATGCAAGAATTTCCCAGCAAATGGACAGTTGGTGTATCTCATTTGTGTATAGACTCTTTAGTTTTATCTCATTACAAGAAAACCTAGACTATTTCTAAAAGGTATTAAATTCATTTTTAAAGATAAAGTGAAGAATGAAATCAGAAACATGTTTCCTGAAGATTTAGGCAAAAGCTGTGAGGATCATACTGACTCAAACAAAACAAAACAAAACAAAACAAAACAAAACAAAACAAAACAAAACCCAAAAGCTTCCTTCGAAATATACCTGCAACCTCAGTTTTAGTGACATCCAGGCTGTGCTAGCTTCTCTTTGGGGACATGGTTATTTCAAAGGGATCTTCAAGCATAAAGTTTATAAAAGATAAAATAATGAATCTGTTAATTAAATGGGATGTTAATCATATTGAAGCATGAATTAATGAACACAATATAATTAATTCACTGAAAGAAATATTCTGTTTAGTTTGCTAAAACAAATTAGGAAAAGACTTTTTTTTAAACTGATAAACAGGAAATTGGAAATTTTCTAGTGTGTTTTAAGGTGCATATTTGTGTTATGGTTTTTAGTTTAATTAATTTAACAAAATTGACTTAATAGCCACTGCCATCAAGTTTTTAATAAAGGTGATAAATTGAAACAGTAATGACTAAGGCTTTTTAGGAAACACAATTTAGAACTCATTTAACTTTTTTTTTTAAATAGAAAATCTGACTCTGTCTTATCAAAATTAATTTTTATTTCTCTAAATTTCTTTCTAGAGGTTAACTTTTAAAATAATAAATAAAAATTACAACTTATTTCTTACTATTCCCACTAAATGTCAAAGTAATTTTCTGAACACCATCTTTTTTAGACCAAACTTGGAGGTGGTGGGTCTTTTAGCCCTCTTTTACAGATAGTGAAAAGAGAGTACAGAGAGGTTACGATTAAAGGAATGTCATATGCATTTGTCCAACCAGGATTGAATCCTTGTCTGTAAGATTCCAGAGTTTATGCTGTAACCACTGTAGACTTTTCAGCATGAAGTCTGTACTGTCTATGGATAATTTCTGCCCAATTCTTTATAAAATGATGACCCCTTTTCATTTTCTCTAAGTCAATTATTTAGGTAAATTTTGTATAAAGTTTTTAAACAGTGTATGGATTCTCACCTATATCATATATTTGCTTAACAAAAGGCATCATAAGTGGGCCCAAACTTTGGGTATTTCCCGATTTTCCCAATATTTTAAATGTCTCTCTCTATGCTTTTATTTATGATGAGATGTGTTTGTGCCCTTACATTTAATCCTCCTCACCTCCACTGACATCAGGCACAAATAATATATTTTCATGTTGTTATCACATGTGAGACGACATAAGCTTAGATACAGATAGAATAAAAGAAGATTTCCTTCTTCTTTTTTTTTTTTAAGATTTTATTTATTTATTTAACAGACAGAGATCACAAGTAGGCAGAGAGGCAGGCAGAGAGAGAGGGGGAAGCAGGCTCCCTGCTGAGCAGAGAGCCCGATGCGGGGCTTGATTCCAGGACCCTGAGATCATGACCTGAGCCAAAGGCAGAGGCTTAACCCACTGAGCCACCCAGGCGCCCTAAAAGATTTCTTACTGTGTCACAGGATTTGAAATGTGGTGCTATTTTTTTCCAGAAAAAAAAAAAAAAAAAAAGGAAAGTTCTAACATAGAAATCCAGTGAAGACCAATTATCATGGCTGCATGGCTGGCATTAAATGAAACTTCTTTCCAGTGGCTCCTTTTTGTCATTCAGTTTTGCCCAAGCTTTATTTTTCTTCAGGAACTAGTTTCCTATCTAAAATGTGACCTTTCCTCACAGTCATTCTTTATCACACCGCATCATGTAATATCACATCACATGACTTCACATCATTTCACATGAATGACTTCAATTTTCTTCATACCACTAATTTTTACCTGAAATTATACCTTCATTTGAAAGTGGTTTCTTTTGTAGTTTGGTCCTTCAAGGTTTGTCTCTAACTCTTATGAGGCCCACGGTAAGAGTACATGTGAACCCTTACATGCTACATGTCAAATATTTCAAAGCTAAGAAGGAACTAACAATATGTCAAATAAAATGGTGCACTTTCTCTGGGAGATATGCCTTCATAATGATGAAACTAACAAAAAATGGAAACACTGTGCTTTTAATGTAACTAAAACTTGGGAAAACAGAAAAAAACCTTGAATTTAATTTTTACTGTACCTTTCTTTTCTTTCTTTCTTTCTTTTTTTTTTAAAGTAGCCTCCATGCCCAGTGTGGAACCCAGCATAGGGTTTGAACTCACAACTCTGAGATCAAGACCTGAGCTGAGATGGAGTAGACACTTAACCATCTAAGCCACCCAGGCACCCCTATAAATTTCTTATGCATATCTTATTTTTCTATTGATGAGTAAGAAAATTTTGGTTAAAATATTTAAATAAAAACACAATTCATAAACTATTATTACTTGGTGGTTATGACCTAAAAGATTAAAAAGTGATTATGCTCAAAATGAACAAGCTTTAAATATGTCTTTATTAAAATGAAAGTAAGGATAATTTAAAGTTATCTTCATATATATTCAAAATTTAATTTTCTTCTAAAACATTTAAAATTATTTAATGGAAACAGAGTCCAATTGTAATTCCTAAATGTTATTTAAATGTAGCTAAATTATTTAAATGTAGCTAAATTTTTTAGTTAATATTTTTAAATTGTAAAATCTTATTAAATATTTTTATAAGAAGAAACCATTAGAAATTCGCATGTTCAAGATTGATCTACTTGCAATGTAAAGAATCTAAATCACAGTCCAAGTATGTTACTTCTAGGCCTGTTTAGACACAAGTTTAAGAGTAATATGACTTGTTTAATATGGCTTAATATTCCTCAGCCGCTTAGGGAAACTTGTGAATACAAGTGAATATCTTTGGAAATGAATCGAAGCAGGTCTTCAGCAAGGCAGTGAATGCTCAGCACTTTGGGAAATGATTTTTTTGTTATGTAAGAGACTATCTTACATCATGCTATCTGGAAGGAAAGAATTTACAATTCAATTTGGTCTGCTTCTCTCTTACCTAAGCTCATTGCTTTTTAATGGCCCCCACACTCCAAAGCAATGTCTGTTTCCTCGAACACTCCCAGCAGCAGAGACACAAGCCTTCACAGCATTTAGACATGTGGACTTTGGTATCGAAGACGAAGCGTAAGCTGTATTTCCCTGGGGACCGAATGGTGTTTAGGGTAATAGGTTGTTCTCAGTCAATGCTGAAACCTGAAGGTGAGAGCAAAAGGCAGTGTCTTTTAATGCATTAATTGTTTTTGTGCTTGCTATATGTATAGTTTGGAAATCTCTGGCTTAGATGATTTCAGCAGAGACTCAGAGGACAGAGGAAAAATTACCTGTGCAGACATTGAGGATAGGATATAGGATGGTTCCAAAATCTGAGATGGCTAACAAGGGGGAGTAGTACTGGTAGTGAGGAGAGAGAAAACAGATTAATATGATAACCAATGACAAACAGCCACTATGTTATTTCAGATGCTTACTCTATGCCTATCACAACAATAATAGGTTAATAAGCATTATCAATCAATCCTCATAGCCGCTGTGGAAGCTACGATTATTATCTCTGGACCAAGATGGTCAATATGTATATGCAAGATGCTCGATATTGCGAACTCATCAGGGAAACACAAATCAAAACCAACAAGATATCACATCATATCTCTTAGAATGAATGTCATCCAAAAGATAAGGGCTAATAAATGTTAGTAAGGACGTGGAGAAAAGGGAACCCTTGAAAAGTGTTGGTGGGAATGCAAACTGGCATAACCATTATGGAAAACAGTATCTGGTTTCCTCAAAAAATTAAAATAAAACTACAAGATGATTCAGCAATTTCAGTCCTGAGTATATATATCCAAAAGAAATGGAAACAGGATTTTGAAGAGGTATCAGCACTTCCAGGTTCACTGTAGCATTATTCATGGTGGCCAAGATATGGAAACAACCTAAATGTTGTTTATGTGTGAATGGCTAAAATGATACGATATATGTTATTATATTATGCAATATTATTCGGGCACTAATCCTGCAATTTGTGACAACATAGATGAAACTTGAGGGCATAGATGAAACCTGGGGGTGAAATACGTCAGACGGACAAAGATAAGTGCATGATTTCACTTGTGTGTAGAATTTTAAAGAGCTGAACTCCCAGAAACAGAGTAGAATGGTGACTGACAGGAACTGGGGGTAGGGGAAATTGAGAAATGTCAGTCAAAGGATACAAACTTCAAGTCATAAGATGAGTGAGTTCTGGAGATCTAATGTATTCATGGTGACTATAGTTAACATACTATATTGTATATTTGGAAGTTGCTAAGAGATAGAACTTAAATGTTCTTATAACAACAACAAAAAAAGAAATGGTAATTATATGAGGTGAAGGAGATGTTTACTAAAACTAGGGTGGTAATCATTTTGCAATATGTAAGTATATCAAAGTATCACACTGCTCACCTTCAACTTGCACAATGTTATTTGAGAGTTGTATCTCAATAAAGCTAGAAACAACAACAAATACAGATGGCCTGATATGTTAACCAATCTCTCCCAGTGTCTTCCAGTACTTTTCTACCAGTTCACTCCAGAGCTTAACAACCCTCCTGCCTTTGGTTCCAGAGGAGTTATGTGCAATTTCTTCTATTGCAATATTTTTGACCCTATTGGAACAGTCTTGAATAAAGTGTTCGCCTATTTAAACACATTGATGTAACTTTTCTTTCACACTCTTCATTTCGTGAATGTGGACCTGAAGTTTAGGATGATTAAAAAGTTTACTGGAACTCCCATAGCTGGTAAATGATGAAGGTAAGATTCTTGTCAGTTATTGAGACCTGAGCAGGAGTTCATAGAGGTTGATACAGATTCACATTTTAGGAGGGTCGGAGCATATTTCTGCTTGATGAAGATGACAGCTTTTAGGGTCTTTTGATTGTTCCCAGATAACTATGTCCAAGAACCAGGTATTATCAATGCACACACTGATGCCCACCAGGGCTTAATATCTCTCTAAAACTGACAACATGAATTGTTACTAAACTTCTTGAATTTCCAGTAACTAGAAGCAAGAAGAAACCTGGAGTTTGGAATGGGGCTTAACTTCCAGATAATATGAAAATAAGAGTCCAGGAAATCTTGATATTGGGCTGAAAACTCTCAGAGCTAAAGAGATTATCGTACCTTTAATCAAAAGCCCGGTATTTAGAGATGGAGACTTGGTTTGTGCATTGATTCTGTTCTGGTACCAATTATGAGATTACACATTTAAATTACTTAGCACATAGTAAGCACTCAAAAATATGTAGTTAAAAAGAAATCTGCCTTCGTGCCTATGTTAATAGCCTGTGTAAGAAATGTCTTGATTCTTGTTGTAACTACAGCTTCTCTTTGGTTTAAAGTGCTTGTTTGAAGAAGCATGTTTGTACGGTGGAATCTATTGTTTCAGATGGAAGGTTTATGTGGCATGGCTTGCACAGTAATGAGTTTGCTTAAACAACGCTGCATGACTGCCATCCTTTGGGACCCACAAGAAAATGAGCCTCTTGTGAGTCAATCTCAGCAATGAAAAAATTTACAATAAAATTGGCTTATACTTTGTGTGCGGTTTACATCCACTTGTACAAGGTGAGCTGATACAGGATATCGGCATGGGTTCTCACCAGGGAGGTCCTCTAGAGACTTGTAAAATAAATGATCATTTCTGTCAAGCCCCAATGGTATCTTTTTTCATTCCTCCCAGAAGCTCTACTTTGACATTACAATGTTTTCTTATGCAAATTGTAACTATTGGCTTTGTATTGTGCTGATCTATTCCTCTACAGATAATGGCAGTAAATTTTATAGAAATACAGGCTTGGGTGAAACTTTCTCAGAGCACCCTTTCTATTTGGGCAAGTATAAATCTCTCCCTCTGGTCTTGCTCAAGGATGCGCAAGATGAAGCAGGAGGAGACAAATAACACACATCTCCATCTGAAAAAAAAAGGGAAAGGTTGAATTAGTCACCCTCCCAACCTAGAAATGGCTCCAAACTCTGTAAGGAGTTCTACTGAATTTTTTGGTGCATAATATGACCGCTGATTCTTGTAGCTGTTAACTCCTGAATGTAGCAAGCCTTGATTCTAGTGTAGGGTAGCCTAGTGATTTGGAAGAACCAAACAGATTATACGGCATCACATTTTTTCCCTTCCTTTCATATTTCTGAATTTGGGAAATTAACACTTGAGAGTAAAGTCAGAGATGTAAGCAAACCTTTGCTACTGACTCATTCCATTCCATATTAGCTCAGAATTGGGCTTATGATAGATATAAGTGACTTGTATGGGAGGAAAGCAAAATCATATTCATGAAAGTGATGGGTTTCCCATGTGATTAAGAGTTTTATTTTAAAAACTAACAAATAAGCACCAACCTATTAACTTTTCCAACAAACAGTAACAAGAAAATAAAATCATGGCAGGACTCTCTTAGTAAAAGTTTGAGCTTTTGTTTGTTATTCTTGGTCTGTGGGGTCAAAGTAGCTCATTCTCAGCTGTTCTTGTGTTATATGCATATGGATGTGGGTAAGTTCATTTGTTTACTATCTCTGTTCTGTTTACCAATTGCATGACTTACTAGACCCTAACAGGAAACGTTAAGATTTCTTATTCCCAAGACATGGCTCATCCTATCCTGCCCTTCCCTTTTTTTGTTTTCCAGATCCTAGGTCTTAAAATGAAAGTTTGAACTCCTCGAAGTCAGGATCTTTTCCTCTACATCTAATTTGCTGTGGATAAAACAGGAGGCAGATGGTGGCTGATGTAATAATATGAATATAGCACATTGCAAAGTCCCTTTATATATGTTAAATGGCTAAATTCATTAGAGTTTATTTTTGATAATATGAGTTATTTTAATATTAGTATACCTTTAATATAAAATAGATGAAAAGTATATTATATTTTGAGATTCATGAGGTTGCCGGCCCAGCAGTGTCAGATTTGGCAAACTGTATAGTGATAAGCACTTACATATTTGAGATCTGAATAGTTGGAAGTATCTAGATAAGAGAGAGACATATGACTGATACACCATTGAATGGAACGTTCATTAATTCTAAATAGTAAACTTGTGTGTTTTCATGGCATAGAATTAAATTGTGAGTGTTAACACCGGAAGCCCGAATCCCTTCTGAATAACTGCTTCATGCTCCCTCATGTTTTATGCAGATTATGTTTTTGCTAGAATTGCCATTGCTGGAGTACATTAAACTTTAATGCACTTAGAGAAGAATTGGATTATAAAAATTACTGTTAATATCCTCATGTCTATGTAAAAAAATTAAGAAACCTATTTGAGCATTTTAAAAAGAGACATTGAGAGGAGAAGAAAGATGAATTATAGTAGAGGAGAAAATGATTAATTTTAGTCTAAGTCTAGTATAGTATCATTTGATACTTGGTCTTAAAATTAAGCCAATCCTTCACAATCAGATTCACAATAGGATGCACATTCAAGAGTTACTCTTTGTTTCTCTTTAAAGGGAGATTTTGTGCTCGGTAGTCTCTTTGAGTTAGATTCTTCCTCAGAAATGAATGTCTAATACTTGTCACAAGTTTCTGGCAAAGAAAAACGATTATTATAATTATACATTAATGTATTATAAATTATACATATATAATATATGTACAGTTTAACTACAGAGAGTGTATTCTTTTAAGTTTTTATTTAAGTTCCAGTTAGTTAACTTATAGTATAATATTAGTTTCAGGTGTAGAATATAGTGATTCAGCACAAGTGCACTCTTTAATTCTATCACCTACTTCATCCATCCCCTACCTACTTCCCCTTGGTAACCATCATTTTGTTCTCTATAGTTTAGGGTCTTAATATGGTTTGCCTCCCTTTCTCTTTTTCCCCCTTTGCTCATTTGTTTTGTTTCTTAAATTCCATATATGGGATTTGTCTTTCTTTCTTTTTTTTTTTTTTAAGATTTTATTTATTTATTTATTTGACAGACAGAGATCACAAGTAGGCAGAGAGGCAGGCAGAGAGAGAGGAGGAAGCAGGCTCCCCACTGAACAGAGGGCCCGACGTGGGGCTCGATCCCAGGACCCTGGGATCATGACCTGAGCCAAAGGCCGAGGCTTTAACCCACTGAGCCACCCAGGCGCCCCTGGGATTTGTCTTTCTTTTATTGACCTCTTTCACTTAGCATCTCTACATCCTTCCACATTGTTGCAAATGGCAAGATTTCATGCTTTTTATGGCTGAGTAATATTCCGTTGTATATATATATACCACCTCTTCTTTATGATTCACCAGTCGATGGACATTTGGGCTGTTTCCATAATTTGACTATTGTTGATAACGCTGCTATAAACGTTGGAGTGCATGTGTCCATTTGAATCAATATTTTGTATGCTTTGGGTAAATAACTAGTAGTAAATTGCAGGATCATAGGGTGGTTCTATTTTTAAATTTTTTGGGAACCTCCAAACTTTTTTCCAGAGTGGTTGCACCAGTTTGCATTCCCACCAACAATACAAGATTTCCCTTTCTCCACATCCTCAGCAGTATCTGTGGTTCCTTTTGTTGTTGATTTTATCCAGTCTGACAGGTGTAGGTGATGTCTCATTGTAATTTTGATTTGTATTTCCCTAATGATGAGTAATGTTGAGCATCTTTTCATGCGTCTGTTGGCTATCTGTCTTTTTTGGGAAATGTTTATTCATGTCTTCTGCCCATTTTTTAATTGGATTATTCATTTTGGGGGTGTTGAGTAGTATTAGTTATTTACATACTTTGGATCCCAGCTCTTCATCAGACTTGCAAATGTCTTCTCTCATTCTGTAGGTTGCCTTTCAGTTTCATTGACTGCTTCCTTTGATGTGCAGTTTTTATTTTTATTAAGTCCCTATAGTTTATTTTTGCTTTTGTTTTTCTTGCTTCAGGATATATATCTAGAAAGAAGATGTTATGGCCAATGTGAAAGAGGTCACTACCTGTGTTCTTCTCTAGGATTTTTATGGTTTCAGGTCTCACATTTAGGTCTTTATTCCATTTTGAATCTATTTCTGTGTTCGGTGTAAGAAAAATTGTCCAGTTTCAGTGAGTTGGGGGAAATCAGAGGGGGAGACAAACCACAAGAGACTGTGAACACTAAGTAACAAACTGAGGGTTTTAGAGGGGAGCAGGGAGGGGATTGGGTGAGCCTGGTGGTGGGTATTAAGGAGGGCACACATTGCATGGAGCACTGGGTGTGGTACATAAATAATGAATCTTGGAACACTGAAAAAAAATAAATAAATAAAAAGAAAATTGTCCAGTTTCATTCATTTACATATTGCTGTCCAGTTTTCCCAACACCATTTTTTGAAGAGACTTTTTCCCATTAAACACTCTTTCCAGCTTTGTTTTTCTTTTTCAGTGTTGCTTTGGCTATTTGGGATCTTTCGTGGTTCCATACAAGTTTTAGGATTGTTTGTTCTAGTTCTGCTGTTGGTATTTTAATTTATTTATTAAATCTTACTTATTTTAGGGAGAGAAAGAGAGCACACATGAGCAGGAAGAGGGGCAGAGGGGAAGAGGGAAAGGGGGAGAATCTCAAGCAGACTCCATGCTGAGTGTGTAGTCTGATGCCAGGCCCAATATCACAACCCTGAGATTGTGACCTGAGCCAAAGCCAAGTGTCAAACGCTTAACTGACTGAGCCACCCAGGTGCTCCTGCTGTTGGTATTTTGATGGAGATTGCATTAAATGTGTAGATTGCTTTGGGTATATAGACATTTTAACAATATTTGTTCTTATAATCCATGAGCATGGGATGTCTTTCCATTTCTTTGTGTTGTCTTCAACTACTTTTGTCAGAATTTAATAGTTTTTAGAGTTGAGATCTTTAATCTATTTGGTTAGGGTTATTCCTAGGTATCTAACTGTATTTTGTGTAATTATAAGTGAGATTGATTCCTTAATTTTATTTTCTGCTGCTTCATTATTGGTATATAGAAATGCAACATGTTTCAACACATTGGCTTTGTATCCTGTTTCTTTACTGAATTTATCTGTTCTAGCAGTTTTTTGGTGGAATTTTTTGCATTTTCTATGTAAGGTATTATGTCATCTGTGAAGAGTGAAAGTATGACTTCCTCCTGGATGATTTTGATGCTTTTTATTTCTTTTTGTTGCCTGACTGTTATGGCTAGGACTTCTAGAAATATGTTAAATACCAGTGGTGAGAGTGGACATACCTGTCTTATTCCTGACTGTAGAGGAAAAGCTCTTGGTCTCCCTCTGAGGATGATATTAGCTATGGGTTTTTCATAGATGGTCTTTATTATATTGAGGTAGGCTCTCTACTTTGTTGAGGGTTTTTAAATGAATGGATTTTGTACCTTGTCAAATGATTTTTCGAATCTATTGAAATGGTCATATGGTTCTTATCCTTTCTTTTACTAATGTGGTGTATCACATTTATTTGAAAATATTGAACCACCCTTACAACCCAAGAATAAATCCCACTTGATTGTGGTGAATATTTTTTCTTAAATATATTGTTGGATTTGGTTTGCTAGTATTTTGTAGAGGAATTTTGCATCTGTGTTCATCAGGAATATTGGCCTGTAGTTTTCTCTTTTAGAGAAAGTGGAGTCTTTATCTGGTTTTAGTATCAGGGTAATGTTGGCTTCATAGAATGAATTTGGAGTTTTACTTTCTTTTCTATTTTTGGAATAGTTTGGGAAGAGTAGGTAGTAATTCTTCTTTAAATGTCTGGTAGAGGGATACCTGGGTGGCTCATTGGGTTAAAGCCTCTGCCTTCGGCTCAGGTCATGATCTCAGGGTCCTGGGATTGAGCGCCACATGGGGCTTTCTGCTCAGCAAGGAGCCTGCTTCCCCTCCTCTCTCTCTGCCTGCCTCTCTGCCTACTTGTGATCTCTGCTGTCAAATAAATAAATAAAATCTTAAAAAACAAATGTGTGGTAGAATTTGCCAGTGAGCCATCTGGTCCTAGACTTTTCTTTTTTGAGAGTTTTTTTTTTTTTTTAATTGATTCAATTTCTTTGCTGGTTATTTGTCTGTTTAATTTTTCTATTTCTTCCTGTTTCAGTTTTGGTAGTTTATGTTTCTAGGAATTTATCTATTTCTTCTAGGTTCTCTAATGTGTTGGCATATAATTTTTCATAATATTCTCTTTTAATTGTGTGTATTTCTGTAGTGTTGGTTATTTCTCCTCTCTCACTTTTGATTTTATTTATTTGGTTCCTTACTCTCCTTTTTTTTTTTTTTTTAAAGTCTTACTAGGGTTTTAACAATTTTACCAATTTTTTCAAAGAACCAGCTCCTGTTTCATCAATCTATTCTATTTGTTTAGTTGTTGTTGTTGTGGTTTTTTTTTTTTTCCAGTTTCCATATCATTCTATATTCATTCTTTAGTAGCATTTTTTTGTAACCTCCATGTATTTGTGGTTTTCCCAATCTTTTTGTTGTGGTTGACTTCAAGTTTCATAGTTTTGTGGTCAGAAAAGGTGCATGGCATGATTTCAATCTTTTTATATTTGTTGAGGCCTATCTTATGACTTAATATGTGATCTATTTTTGAGAATGTTCCAAGTGCACTTGAAAAGAATGTATATTGTGTTTTTTAGAACAGACTGTTCTGAATATATCTGTTAAGTCTACCTGGTCCAGTGTGCCCTCAAAGCTATTGTTTCCTTGTTAATTTTCTGCTTAGATTATCTGTCCATTAATGTAAGTGTACTGTTAAAGTCTCCCATTATTATCAGGTTATTACCAATCAGTTTCTTTTTGTTTGTTACTAATTGCTTTATATAATTGAGTGCTCTTATTTTGTGTACATAAATATGATGATTGTTATATTTTGTTGGATTGTCCCCCTTATGATTATGTAATGCCCTTCTTTGTCTCTGCTTTTTTTTTTTTTTTCCCCCCAGTCTTTGTTTTGAGGTATAGTTTTTCCAATGTAAGTATTGTTACTCTGGCTTTCTTTTTACATCCATTTGAGTGATAAATATAACTCCACCCTCTCACCTTCAGTCTGCAGGTTTAGTTCTAAAATGAGTCTCTTGTAGACAGCATATAGAAGGGTCTTGCTTTTTTTTAAATCCATTCTGACACTCTATGTCTTTTGATTGGAGCATTTAGTCCATTTACATTCAAAGTAATTATTGATAGATATGCATTTATTGCCGTTTTATTACTTGTTTTGTTTCTGGAGTTTTTTTTTTTTCTTTTTTTAAGATTTTATTTATTTATGAGAGAGAGAGAGAGCACAAGCAGGGGGAACAGCAGAGGGAGGAGCAGACCCTTCCCCCACCCCTCAAGCCCTAGGTTCACAATCCAAGCCAAAAGCAGACCCTTAACAGATTGAGCCACCAAGGCACCACTTTCTGGAGATCTTCTCTGATCCTTTCTTGTCTTTATCACTTTTGGTCTCTCCTTTGCACTCAAGAGTCCCCTTTAATATTTCTTGCAGTGCTGGTTTAGTGGTCATGTACTCCTTTAGTTTTTGTTTGGGAAATTGTTTATCTTGGAGTGTATATATTCTTATATGCTTTGCACTTTGTGTATTTCCTAAATTTAATTGGAGTTCACTGAATCCTGACATTGAACAATTTCTTACAGAGATTTGCAGTTTCCATAGGACTTTTTCAATATCTTTGTCTTAAACGTGTGTGTGTGTAAGCTATCCTAAAAAGTTAATGAAAACAACTAAAAAAAATTATTTTTGTAATTTCCTGCAATTTGATTGTGAAATGCTTATTCAATAAAGTTTCAAGGCTTATCACCAAGTGAATATATTGGGCTGAAGAAAAATACATTCTGGGAAAGGTATAGATATAAAGACCAATGAAGGGGGTTTTAGATAGATAGATGTGAGGCTTCCATTTTGCCTTGTTAAATATTTTATAGCTACAATTAGCCTTTAATATTTATCCACATGCTATTTCTGATAATTTTCTTCCTTTCTGAGTTTCTTTTTGGTATTATTTTCCTTTAGCCTGAAAAACTTCTTTTTACCACAATTCTTTTGGTAATAAATTCTTCTTCTTCTTCTTCTTTTTTTTTTTAAATCTATGATATCTTCATTTTAGAAGGATAATTGTGCTAAATAGAAAATTTGGGGTAAAAACTTTTTTTTTTCTTCTAACATTTTAAAGTCGTTAAATCATTGTTTTTGCATCTGTACTATTTATGATGGAAGTTTGTTTACCTTTCATTTTTGGGTTTCTGCAGAGGCAAACTTGTATGCAATGTGTTATTTTAATCTGGCTGTTTTTAAGTTTTTCTTTTACTTTTATATTAAGCAATTTGTATGTGATGAGTTAAGGTATGGTTTTCTAAGATAAACCGAGATTCTTGAATGTGTATGTGGTGTTTTTTAATCACATTTGAGAAATATTCATTCACTATTACTTAAAATATATTTCCTCTTTTTAAAAAAAGATTTTATTTATTTATTTTATAGAGAAGTGAGGAGGGGTAGAGGGAGAAGGGGAGAATCTCAAGTGGACTCCTGGCTGAGCATGGAGCCGGCTGCGGGGCCTGACTTCACAACCCTGAGATCACGACATGAGCTGAAATCGAGAGTTAGATGCTTAACAGACTGAGCCACACAGGCACCCCTAAAATATATTTTTCTATTGGGGCACCTGGGTGGCTCAGTGGGTTAAAGCCTCTGCCTTCGACTCAAGTCATGATCCCAGGGTCCTAGGTCCATCGGGCTCTCCGCTCAGCGGGGGGCCTGCTTCCCTTCCTCTCTCTCTCTGCCTGCCTCTCTGCCTACTTGTGATCTCTGTCTGTCAAATAAATAAATAAAATCTTTAAAAAAAATACATATTTTTCTATCCCATATTCTTACTTATATTGTTGCATATATCAATAGGTCATTCATTTTATTGCTGAATAGTATTCCACTGTATGGACGTACTGCATTTGTATGTCTGTTTACCAACTGATGCACATTCATTGTGTTGTCGTTTTTTTTTTTTTTCTTTAGTTTTTAGTTATTGTAAATAAATTGAGACTATGGGGAGACTTATACTTAAAAAAAAAGAAAAAAAAGAAATTATTGGCTTAAAAAGCATGCAACCCCCCCAAATTCCATGTGACACAATATGAATATATTTAACATGGAAATTAGGCTGCCTTCTTGTATATATGATTTTGGATATATCTTATTTTGATGTATTAGACAGATTCACAATCAAGGGCACATTTTCTAACTCTTTCTTCAACTTCCAAACAATATCCTAAAGGATTTAACAATAATACTTCTTTTGAAGTGGGTTTTTTTAATCACTGAGGCTTTTTAACAACTTCCTAAATTTAGAATATAGAAGCATAATTATTAGATTTAGAGGCTAATTGAAAACAAACAAACAACATTTAATTAAAAATAATAGTGCTAATGAATCTAGCTCTGTACTTGATGAAAATGAGTCAGTTTCTATAGGACTGATATAGAGGTACATTTAAATCTTATTAAAACCTTATGATTTTTAAGTTTCCTATATTGTTTCCTCATTAAATGTAAGTGTATTAAAAGTGAAGTGACATGAGTACTTTATAGCCATGTTTTTTAAAAAAGCCAGAAATAAGAATGGAGAAGGAAAATTATACAGAAAATTGAAAAGAAAAAAGGAAAATAAGCCTATTCAACCAGAACAGTTGCATCCAGAGTGTCTGTAGAGAGGATGACTGATGAGATTAGTCCAAAAGTCAAGAGGGAAGAAAGTGTTGACTTGAATACATTGTAAGTGTATTATATCTGCTTCCAGCATTGATTAAGTCTTTGGAATGCACCAAGCAGGGGAATAAGAGCTATGAAGTAAATATTAAAAAAACTACCACAGCATACTATTCTCAAGAAAATCAATATACTAAAGAAAAATGACACTAAGGTAAATGCATACACAAACATATTAATATAGCTTAGGGAGCTGAGAGTAGACACTATCATTCATGTTATTTTTAAATATATATTTGTATATTTTATCCAAAATCATATATATTTAATGTTGTATAATACTAGTGTTTTATATATATTTGTCCAGTAATATTTGAATATAAGACTCAGAATCACTTTTAAATTTGAGGAACACCACATAGAGAAAATTTAAGTATAAAAGCTAATATGGTTTTGTTAATATGCACCCTATGAATATATTCATCTCCTAGATGCTCTGGAGTTGATCAAATGGTTAATTTAGCTTGTTTTCGGATACTTGTCAAGAGCAGATATTTACCAAATTACACTATATGTGCTTATCTTCTAGTGTTAAATCCAATAAGAACTGATATTTATTCTTCTCATTTTATTTTTTCTATTTTCCTCCCATCCTCAGGCATTTTGTGTGTATGCCATGTTGAATTACTGAAAATTCTACAAATTTTCTATAATTTTTTAAAAGATTTTATTTATTTGACACAGAGAGAGAGGGAGAGAGCAAGCACAAGCAGGGGAACGGAAGGCAGGGGAGAAGCAGGCTCCCCATGAAGCAAGGAGCCAGATGCCGGACTCCATCCCAGGACACTGGGATCATGACGTGAGCTGAAGGCAGCTGCTTAACTGACTGAGCCAGCCAGGTGCCCCTCTATAATTTTTTATTTTTATTTGGTGAGACTCTGAATACATACACACCCCAGATCTCTTTCTTTAGAAACTCTGGTTCTAGGTTCCTCCTTCTTGAGTTCCTGAGACTGAGTCAGTCCCAACTATGCACTGTCCTATGCACTGTTTATACCCTGATCACACTGAATTCCAATTATGCTTTTACTTGTTTGTATATCCAGAAAAGCTTGAATCAGAAGTTGGGCTGTAGTCTTATCTGTAGCTCTTTACTCAGTGATGACATCTAATTAAGAATCATCTCAATAACTATTAAGCTAAAATTGTAACAAGTCAAAAAAAATGAGGGTGAATATCTTTTACACTTACCATTTTATCTGAGCAACATATTGGATATGTAAGCTTCCAGAATAATTTTGTTCTAACCACCATACTGTTATTGTTGATACATCTGCTGATATACTCTTTGTTACCTTATCCATAATATCAATGGTCTTTACATTCTATCAGACAACAATCATTAAATTGCCAAGGAAATATATTTAATTGTATTATATCTGTTAAGTTTTCTTAGAACTCTGAAGTATATATACTTATCTAAATTTAATAAGATTTAAAACTTGTGATATAAAATATATAAATGTCTAAAATGATTAGAAACTAGGATATATATGTTATAATGCTAAATTAGGTGGCATAAACAATAAAAGTCATAAGAATTTTGAAATGCATGTAATTGATTTGCACAGAAATTATGAAAGATTAGTTTTCCCATGTGTAATATAGCAGTGGTAGTGAGGATGACTGGTGATGATGGATAATATTTATGGAGTATTCAGTATTTCCTGGTCAGTCTGCTAAGTGTTTTCTATAGATAATCTTATTTAACATCTGCAAAGCCTTTGAAGGTATGTGTTATTATAACAAAAATTTGCCTTCATGTGTTTCTGAAAATTACATGAATAAGGGGAAAAATCCAGACAGGTGACACTGAATCATCAGGAGTTACTATTAGTTGCTCATGAAAATCTGTTTTAGGATTGTGATAGTGTCACTGGAGAAAAACATACATATTTGAATTACATTTTAGAAAGCATTGGCAAAACCTGATTCATGATAGATTTATGAGATAACAAGTAGAATTTAATAACAGTGGAGAAATACCAGGTGTATAAATAATAATAAAATACTTCTCTCAATTAGTTTGCATCCATGCTAAGTTGTCCTAAGGACTGGTTGATCATCCATATAATAACTTGTAATGAAGACCTGAACAATAAACAATTGGGTGCTAACTGTGGCACAACTCATTTACTATTTTGACAATAATCATAGCAGTTCAAAGTTGGAACCCAGAGATAACTCTTGTTATCAACATAAGTATTCAAATATCCACCCATCATAGGTTAAAGAACATTTCCTCTATTGAAAATATTGAATATATTGAAATGATCTTGGCTGAGATAATTTGGAGATCAAAAAATGGGAAAAGCCTTTATTTTCCAAATTTTTAACTACATTGTTTTTCCCTTCCCCTCAATCAGTAATCATGTTTAAGAACATCATTGCAAGATGTCACCCTGTCAGATGTTATAGTCAGAGATAATCAATAGAGCCATTGTCAGACCTGCATAGCTCCTGGTGGACTGATAATTCCACAACAGTCCTGAAACTGTTTCTTTACAAGAATGATGTGCTCCTGAAAACCTGACTGCCATATAATTAAGGCAAATTAGATTCAACACCACCACCAAATTGAAATTTGTTGTGAAAAAAGAAGCTTTAACTGTAATTTAGCTGACTCTTAGTGTTCCAAATAAAGTGCTGAATTTTCCTTCTTTTAAATCACTGTTAAAAAACAGTCCATTCTCAGAAGATTTTACTGAGGCGAGGTTAGTAATAAGAAAAAGCTAGAATGCTATGGTATTAAATAGTAAAACTCTTTATAACATGCATGGAAAAGAAGAAAGGAACTCTCAAATGGAAAAAATATCATTACTGAAAAATTTCAGTATCTTTACTACTATGTTATTTTGAAATGTATATTTCAAAGTATTGTTTGAAATATCTGCTTTATTAGCAGTTAATCTTTTTTTCTTAATAGTTTAGGTTATATGAAATTCTGTAGCAGTTAATTTTTTTTTCTTAATAGTTTAGGTCATATGAAATTCTGTTGAACATGCTTTTACTAGAAAGAAACAATGAAAGAATACCCTAAATAAATTTTTAAAAATCAGAGAATAAATGGAACTAATTTAGGGTTTGAGATGGATTAAAAGTGGCTTAAAAATGACAAAGGCAAGCCACTATCCTAGTCATTAAGATTCATATCTCACAATATGAATAGAGTTAAAGAATTTGATAAATGTAAAAAAAAAGTGAAAAATAGTAACTTTTGACTTTTCCACAAAACACTTAAACACTTTAACTTTCTGTTCTCTAGAGGATTTCATTATTTGTGGTTAGCAAGTGCTCTATGCTAAAGACCCTGATATTTATAATGCCTACTTAAAAGCATAGTATAAGAGTTTAAAATGAGTGGTTCCATTTGCAGAAAAGAGCCATTCTCTTGGAGTCTTATGCTTTCTCAGTAGTTCAAGGTACTTATTCTCAACGCTAGATAGCTTCCAAGAAACTTGAAGGCCATATTTTTGCTGTTGTTTTGTTTTTCTTTGTATATTGTTTGATTTATTTTTACATATAGGATAATAAAAAATTATTTTTCCTTCAAAAAAATTACTTGACGGGGCGCCTGGGTGGCTCAGTGGGTTAAAGCCTCTGCCTTCGGTTCAGGTCATAATCCCAGGGTCCTGGGATCGAGCCCCGCATCAGGCTCTCTGCTTAGCAGGGAGCCTGCTTCCTCTTCTCTCTCTCTCTGCCTGCCTTTCTGCCTACTTGTGAACTCTGTCAAATAAATAAATAAAATCTTTAAAAAAAAAAATTACTTGACATGTTTTCAAAAGTAATGATGGACTAAAAAATAAGACTTACTAAATTTAAGTTTCTTTGAATTCATCTTTTACTTTGGAAGACACTTTCTTCTATAATCTATTGACATTTTTTATTAGGAACTTTTTGGTAAATATTGAAATATTATGGCTTAATATTTGAATAATGAATTTAATTTATTCTCGGTTAATTGAAATATAAATACAGTAATATAATACTTTTTCAATGTTAAGATAAAGTGTATGTGTAGTGAGACTCATAGGCTTGACAGTTAAAGAGTTGCCTTCTCATCTTGTATGTGGAGTACTGTGAAAGTTTAATCTGTTTATCAGTGATTTGCAAACATTCAGTGAGATTGTACCATTCAGTACTTTCTCTTAAACCCTTGAAGGTCTTCCTTAACTCTTAGTTACTAAGGAGTCTAGCTTGGTGGTTGTCAGAATTTAAAACATGATGTGTTGACCATCCTCTCTGCCCTCAGATCAGTCGTCTGGTCCAGTTCTACTGTTGGACTCCCACACTGTGACTTAAAAAAAGTCTTTGCTTTTATATATGTGAAAACAAGATTACAAAAACTCTAATGAAATTAAAATAGTGTAGTACATGGGGAGAAAGCTAGAGTAACAAAAAGAATTAGAGAGTTGAGATGATAAACTAGGTTTGTGCTGACTAAAGATTCCTATCAATCCCTTTCCTTGCATCTCTAAGGGACTTCCAACATAGCTACTGGAATCTCATCTCAGAAAATGCCTCCCCCATTGAATGTGTCCATTTTGTAACACAATAAGAAAAAAGGGAAATTTTTAAATTCTCTAATTAGGCAAATACCATTGACTTATGCCAGCATGAATTGAGGGTCTTCTATCAGCGAGACATAATATTGGCCCCTGGGGCAGAAAAACAGAATAACAAAATAAAGTCCCAAACCATGGGGATTTCTTTGTTCCCTTAAAGGGAACCATATATTGTCTACCAATATGACTCATCATATAGACTTAGCATCTTTGATTGTTACAGTCCCAGAGCTTTTTCCCTTATGGTATGATAGGCTGTAAATAATATATGATATTTCTGTACATCTATGTTCATTCCAGCACAATTTAAAATAGCCAAGGTATGGAAACAAACTAAGTTTCCATCGGCGGATGAATGGATAAAGAAATTGTGATACACACACACAGACATACATGAATGGAATCTTATTCAGTTATAGAAAATAATAAAATTTTGCCATTTGCTACAACATGGATGGGCCTCAAGGGCATTATGTTAAGTGAAATGAGTCAAACACAGAAAGACAAGTACTATATGACCTCTCCTACATGTAAAATCTAAAAATAATAGTAATAATTAGCTATTAAAAAAAAAAAAAAAACCACTCATACATATATGGAACCACCTCTGGTGGTTGCCAGAGGTGAGGGGTAGAAGATGAGAGAAATAGGTGAATGGCTTTTGTTTTTGTTTTTTGTAGTTTTTCTTTTTTTAGTTTAAACAAATTAAATAAAAATAAATAATGTGTGTCCAAAAGACAAGTATATATTACATATAAAATACAGACACTAAATGCAAAAGCTCTACTAGAAGTTGATAGTCTGGATTTTATGTCTTCTTGTTAAATTAATGGGAGTAAAGATGAACATCAGTTCTTCGTTAATTTATGAGAAAATATTTGTAAAATTAGTATGTCACCTTATGGTGAACTATTCTCAAAAGAGAGGTAGTTCAGAAATGTCACAGCCATTCCACCAGTCCTTTAGAAGCATGTTGTTTGCTATTTCCAAGGACAGGATGAATTTGTGAAAGGTGCGGTTACTCTGTTTATCTTCTTTGCTAAAGAGTTGGCATGAGAACTCTTCTGATGATCCTGCTAGGAAATTGTGATGATGCATTCCATTTCTTTTTTGTAGAAAAGAAAATGATAAATCGATGACTTGCCATGCTTCTTTATATGTCATTAGCCCCCCCAAATCATACATCAATATGCAAACCTAAGTTCCTTTTGTACCAACTGTGGATACAAGTGATGATTGTATTTGAATTTTTCTCATGCAGAGATTTCCTATTTCCTTCTAATTTTTATGGTTATATCTGCACCCACTATTAATATAGAGCAGTAGCAATTATTTTTAAATTTACTACAAACTTCATTTCAAATATTTATTCAAATTATCTCATAAGAATTCTTTTTTTAAAGTGCCACTGTTCAGACAGAAAAAAAATCACTGATGCATCTCTGTCTTATGCACTAGAGATCATTAATGTAATCAATTTATCACATATATAAAGAGAGGTTGGTGCATACATTACAGACTAAGTTTCAGTGAACTTGTATTTTTTAAGGTAGTATTTTCTTCCCAATTCTGAGGATAGTCTCAACTCTAAGAAGACTTTTAAATATATACTTATACATATATATTTAGGATTTGAATAACTTGGCTATACCCCCAAATAGCCAATAGTCTTAGAATGTTCATCAAGAAATTCTCCTTGGCAAAATAGGCATATGTGTACATTTTTTATAGTTAATGGAAAAAATAGACCATTTTGTATTTTACTTTTTCACATAAAATATTTCTGAGTATTTTTTCTGTATGTATATTCCAAGATTTTTCTCATTATTTTAAAAATCTGTTTAATACTTTATTAAATATGTATGCCATAATTTTTATTTTTTTACATTTTTTACATTTTTTTAAGGACATAATTTTTAAAAGAGTACTCTAGCATTGAATGCCAAACTTTTTAGATGGAAAGTTTCTATTACAAACAATACTAAAAGGGACATGCCTGTTTGTGTATTCCATGTGAACATACAATAGTTATTTTGTTGATTAACTCCAACAAGTGAAAGGTCTAGGGAAAAATGGTATGTACATTTCTGATTTTTTAGAGATATTACCAAAGGATCCTTCTAAAACATATATATGAAGATATTTCTTTTTTTCTCCACATCTTCACCATCACTGCTAATCTTTGCAAATCTAACAGGTAAAAATAATTTCCTGCTATTCTTTTAATTTGCATTTTAATTCGAGAGTGTTTATTGTGCATATATCCCACTATGAATAGTGACCACAAATTCAAAGGGACAATCAAACTGACAAAGCACAATAACTTTAATCTAATGCTACACTGGTTTTGCTTTTATAGATGGAAACTGGATGGGAAATACAGCATATGCATTGTCTTCATTTCACTGCCATACACAGCCTCAATAGTGAAGCCCCCATAGCACAGACCCTACATGTAGCTTCTTTGTCTCTCCACCCCCTCGTCTCATTCACCTGCAGAACACTGATTTCTTGAGGGTGAGATTAAGTAGTTCGCCTTGCCCCAGAGAAACTGGGACCTTGGTTTCCACCATGTTTTTATGTTATAATCGCACAGGCCCAAGTCCTCCTTATGGAATCATAGCTTTCCGAGCTAGGATTCAAATCAGGGGCTGCCTAGTAAAATTTGACTCCTGGTACTTTACAGTCTCCATTTATCTTAACTTAGAAAGTTAAAAAAATAGGGTTACTGTTTGAAGGCCGATGTCACCCTCCCAGGCATTGTAGGTTTGTTCAGGGGACAATTTTAATCTTTCATTCAAACTTACGAGTTATTTTCTTATGTTGTTGTTTCTCTTTCCCCTCCACAAAATGCTTTCGTAGATTTGCCATTTGCTTTTGAATCTGTGGATTATTCACTGTTTTTTTTTTTGTTTTGTTTTGTTTTGTTTCTATTAGGAAATCGATCTTTTGTCTTCAAAATGTTTAGTATTTGGCTTTTATCATTTGGATCTAGATGATTTTTTCCCCCCTATACAAATATTTTAAAATATTTCCTTTATGGGTTCTGGATACTATACCTCACATGCATTAACCATCTGTTTTATGTATTTAAACATTTGTCCATTTATGAATTACTTTGTTGTAAAATGTGGTGTAGAATTGAAATTTTATTCTTTTCTTACTCATAATTGACTAGTGCATTATCCCAATGTCATTTATTAAATAATTCTTCATTTCCATGTTGTTTTAAAATGCCTTCTTGGGGCGCCTGGGTGGCTCAGTCAGTTGAGCTTCTGACTCTTGGTTTGGGCTCAAGTCATGATGTCCATGTGGTGAGTTTTGATTCCCCTGTAGGGCTCTGTATTCAGTAGGGAGTCTTCTTGGGACTCTCTCCCTCTGCCCCTTCCCAACCTTTCTCTCTTTCTCAAATAAATAAATAAACAAAATCCTTTAAAAAATAAAATGAAATGCCTTCTTTTTCAATTATCAAATTACCAAGGAACTTGTGACTACTTGATTTCACTAACTTGTCTTTCTCTTCCTACAGCCTTACCAAACTATTTTAACCACTCTAGCCTTCTTGTATGTTTTAATATTTGCAAGGCCATTACACTCAGATTATTTCTCTTTCTGAAAGTTTTATAGACTATTTTTGCCCTTTGAATTATTCCACATGTATCTAAATCAGGTTTTCACATTGCAAAGGAAACTTGTCATGGTTAATTTTACTGTAATCAAGTTACATTTATAATTTAATTTGGGGGAAAATGACATTTTCATAATATTGACCGTAAGAATGTGATTTGTTTTTTCATTTATTAATTTCTTCTATGTACCTCAGAACAATTTTTAATGTACAGATAAGTTTCTATGCATTTTTAGTAAGTTTTTTCAAAAATTATTTCTTTCAGTATATTTTCTCATTAATTATATTGAAATATGGAAATGTTGCTAATATTCTATCAATATTGCAGTGAACTTTTATCTTACTAAATTATCTTATTATTTTTCTTTCTTTATTTTTATTTAAATTGAATTAGCCAACACATAGTACATCATTATTTTCAGATGTAGAGTTCAGTAATTCATCAGTTGTGTATAACACCCAGTGCTTGTCACATCACATGCCTTCCTTAATACCCATCACCCAATTACCCCATCTCCCATCCATATCCCCTCCAGCAACCCTCTGTTTGTTTCCTATGGTTAAGAGTCTATTATGGTTTTTCTCCCTCTCTGATGACTTCCAATTCAGTTTTCCCTCCTTTCCTCTATGATCTTCTTTGCTCTTATAGTCCACATTTGAGTGAAACCATGTGATAATTGTCTTTCTCTGAGTGACTTATTTCACCCAGCATTGTACCTTCCAGTTCCATCTATATCAGTATAGATGGTAAGTATTCATCCTTTCTGATGGCTGATAATATTTCATTGTATACATATACCACATCTTCTTTATCCATTCATCTGTTGATAGACATCTTGGTTCATTCCAGTTTGGCTATTGTGGACATTGCTGCTAGAAACATTGGTGTCCAGGTGTCCCTAAGGATCAATACCTTTGTGTCCTTGCCGTAAATACCTAGTAGGGCAATTGCTGAGTCATAGGGTAGGTCTATTTTTAACTTTTTGAGGAACCTCCATACTGTTTTCCAGAGTGGCTACACCAGCTTGCATTCCCAACCGTGTAAGAGGGTCCCCCTCTCTCCACATCTTTGCCAATATTTGTTGCTTCCTGACTTGTTAATTTTAGCCATTCTGACTGGTGTGAGGTGGTATCTCATTGTGGTTTTGATTTGTATTTCCCTGATGCCAAGTGATGTGGAACATTTTTTCATGTGTCTTGGTCATTTGCATGTCTTCTTTGGAGCAATATCTGTTTATGTCTTCTGCCCATTTCTTGACCAGATGTTTTTTATTTTTTTTCAGTGTTGAGTTTGATTGAATTATCTTATTACTTTTAGTATCATATTTGTTGTCTCTTAGAATTTCTAGGTACCTGTAAATACCTGGAAATTTGGCAAATCATAAAATTTTTATTTTTGCAGAACTTTCATGACAATCTTCAGTCATATTGAGCATCCTTGTGTTTTCCCCAATTTAATTGGAAATGTTACTTTTTAATTAATTATAATGCTGTTTTATTAATGTATTTTAAGGATAAATGTTGAGTAATTTTATACACACACACACACACACACACACACACACGGAAAATAAATCATTCCATATAGTTTTTACATCTATGTAAAATAGAGAAGGAAGTGATTCTCCTATTTCTCATCTTTTCTTGGAATCTGTAATCATCTGTGTTACGCACTGAATGTTTGTGTCCCACTTCTCCCAACTAATTCATATATTGAAATCTTATCTCCCAATGCACTGGTATTAGGAGGTCGGGCCGTTGCTGGTGTTTAGGATTAGATGAGGTCATGAGGGTAGAGCCCTCATGAATGGGATTAGTGCCCTTCTAGGAGTCACAAGAGAGCTTGCTTCTTGTCTCTGCTCTCTGGCAGGTGAGAAAACAACCAGAAGTCAGCAGTCTGCAGTCTACACTGGAAGAAGGCTCTCACCAGAATCCAACTTTGCTTCCAGCCCCTAAAACTGTAAGAAATATATTTCTATTATTTATAATCCACCCTGTTTAAGGTATTTTGTTATGGTAGCCCAAGCTAAAACAATTTGCAAACACATCATTCTAATTTTGTGTGTTTCTGCATTTCCTACTTTAAAAAAATTATATTAGCTAACAGTTTTAAATTTTATTGGTTTTTTTTTTCAAAGTGCTTCCTCTTGCATTTGTAGTTTAAGGTTTTTCTCTGTTTTCTGAATCACTAATTTCTACTTTTATCTTTGTGAATTCCACTTTTGCAGCTGTTTCAGGTATATTAATTTTTTTGTTCCTTTTCAAGTTTTTTTGTCTGGTATTTAATTAATTTTCCTCCATTTGTTATCATCTGAACATTTAAATGTTGGTTTCTTCTGCTGATATATAATGTTTCCTTGAAATATTTTTTAATTGTTTTGCAGTTTCTTTTTTTTTCTTTAGCAGAAGAGTTGTTTAAAGGAGAAATATTAACTTTTTAGCGTTTGAAACTGCACTTTTCTCAGAGAGTATAGTATATATCCTAAAGTTTAGCATGCTAGAATGCTATTGAGATTTGTTTTGCTTATTATAATACTGTCAATTATACTTTTATATATAATTCCTTAAATATCAATTATGCTTAAGAAATATTCTAAGACACAGTATTTATGTATTTTTTTCTGCTATAGGGATATGTACTTTGATACAGATCAAGTCCTCTCAACTTTTGTACTATTGACATTTTGGTCCAGATAGTTCTTTACTGGGGGAGGTAATAGCTGTCCTGGGCTCTATGGAATGTTTAGAAGCATTCCTCATCTCTACCCACTAAATGCTAGTACCAGATATTTGAGTGTGCTAATGTTAATTAAATCTGATACCCTGTTTTGTTTTGTTTTCTATTAACCTAGTATCTATTTGCCAATTTGCTCATTTCATACTTTTAGATCACATGGATCCATCTTTTATATGTAGCAAGCAATTATCTTGTTTACAAGTCATATTTGATGTTAAAAAATGTTAGTTAAAGCCATTCGAAGTTATTATGAAGGATCTTTCTGGTATGATGGAGATGTCTGCTACCTTGATAGAAGAGTAGGTTGCATGGGCATAAGCAATTTTAAAAATTCTTAGAATGGGGGGCAGCTGGGTGGCTCAGCGGGTTAAGCCTCTGCCTTCAGCTCAGGTTATGATCTCAGGGTCCTGAGATTGAGCCCCACGTCAGGCTCTCTGCATGGCAGGGAGCCTGCTTCCCCCTCTCTCTGCCTGCCTCTCTGCCAACTTGTGATCCCTCTCTGTCAAATAAATAAGTAAAATCTTTAAAGAAAAAATTCTTAGAATGGTATGTTAAACATATATGCATTTTTGAATTATGTATGTAGATTATTATTTTGTATTATGTATGTAGATTACATCATTTGAAAAATTCTCTATAAGTGATACATTTTTTGACTAGTCAAAAAAAAAAAAAAAGTCTCTTGATGCTTGACATGGTAGAAGACACACGGCCAGTCACTCCTGGGCTGCTGAACACAAACAGCGTTTCCCCATTTCTCTGCCATTCTCTCCCCTTTGCCGTCTATGGAATAGTGACTCTTTTAGCTTAGAGGAAAAGATAGTTCTGGCTCAGATTTAAAATTTACCACCATGTCTGCTTTTCTATAGCACGGTTTTCTCAATGTAGTCATTTTCTTTAATTCCTGTTTGTATAGATCTGGGTTAACAAGCCTCTTCTCATGAGTAAAAATCATCCTTTTTATTTAATAAAATTATTGAACCAGGATATTCCTGATAGCAAATTTATTACAGTCATAGACACATCTGAAGGCAAAGTGAAAAGAAATGTGTTTCAAACAAGCGTACAATGATTTCTTTTAATAAAAACATCAATAGCACATTATTAAGGTGGCAGACTTTTAATGAAGAAGAAAAAAGAGTTACTACAATTAGCTATAATCATGAGATAATGTTGAAAGCATTTAATGAATTTTTTAAAAAGGTATTACATTAGAGATATCTGTAATCTATTCTCCTTTCTCTTTAGTTTAAAAAATATATAATTTCCATACTCTAATTCTAGTGGGTTGTAAAACTATTTAAAAGTCAAACCTAACAAATGAAACATTTAAAAAATGTAACAGACCAGCCAAACACACCAGAACGTTATATTGTCAAGACTGTAATATGCAGTGTGTCTAAAGTCCCTTCTGATGAAAAGTCGTAGAATTTATACCATTAATCACATAGCTTCTAAAGGCATTTATTTCAGGGGTATCCTTAGATTTAAACATTCTAACAAGATATGATTTTTTTTCTCACAATACATTAATACTTTTAGGATATCAAGGAATAAATTTTAATGAAGGTAAAACATGTGTACAACAGAAGACAACAGCCTACATATGAAGATTTTTGATGTTTTGTTATGAGAGACATTGAATGGGCTACAAAAACAGAAATATTCTGTCCAAGTTTATTGATGACTTTTTTCTCTTATAAACTTTACTTGGAGACTCTACTTGTCTTTTGTAATCTTTGCTGGAAACAGGTATTTTCCAAATTGTTAATAAGAGATGACATTGGCGATATGGAAGGAATGAATGTGGATCAATACACTTGATATTTCTGTTACAGAGCCCATAGATTTCTTGAAATTGTGAATTGCAATTGAAGATTGCAAATACCTAAGAGTTCTGGAGATTAACTCTTTAGAAAGTTAACCTTATGTTTTTAGTAACTGTATACACGCTGAGAGGCTTGCACAAAACCAGTCTGTTTTACGAATCACTTCTGATAATGTTTGCACTTATGTAAGAAAAAATTGTTTCCTGTAAAATATATAGAATATTAGAATTCAAAGCATCCTCTTTTCTCCGTAGTTAAAAAAGACTACTAACCTTTTTATAAGAGACTTGTTTGTACTGTTTCAGTTACTGTAAATTATTGAAGTGTGTTAAGCTATAAATAAGTGGTGTTCTCTGCGGAAAAGAGCTATGGGGAGGGTAAACATTCATAAAGATTAAACTGCACACAAAAAATTCATATAGTTTATACTGCTCAAAGTGGAAGATCCGGAACTGCCTTCTATTATAAGGTATTGATGCATTAACCTAAATGATGAAGGTTCACAAATAGATATCCTAGAGACTCTGGTGCTCATAACTGGATTTTTGGTTGGGCAGAATGTGCTAGTAATAAAATCAAATATACTGCTGATGTCGAAGACATTGTTAGGGAGTATAAAATATTCTGGCTCCATAATTTTACCAAATAAAAAGGTTAGGTTTCTACTCCCTAGAAGAGGTTAGTAACATCTTCTTGGGCAAACAAGTCTTAAACAAAATGACTGCTTTGAAGTTTGGATGGAGTTGTGATTAAATGAGATAGGGAGGTGTCTGGGTGTCTGGTTACTGCTTAGCCTTAAAATTTCTCCTACTTTTTCAAGAATCACCTTAGGCAAGAAAGTTCTGGCAATGTGTAAGCCAAATGTTAATGGTAGTGGTGAGGAGGTAGAGAGTTTAAAAAAAAAGAAAGAGGCACTTTTATGTTATACCTTCTATTTTTTCCAATACACATTTAAGTGTCTTTCTTTTTTTTGCCACTAAAATCTTGGTTTTCAGTTATCTTGAGATGATCTTTTCAAGATCTCTATGTCTTTGATTGCAGTATCTTTTTTGTTTCTTTCTTACGGAAGAAAACATGATGGAAACAACTGTGCATCCTCAATTCTGTACTGTTCTTGGCACAACGTTGTACTCCGTAAATGTCGTGTTTATTAATTTTATGCACTTGTGTTTCCTTGCAGGAAACAAAGAAAAACCCCACACATATGCCTTTCCTTACAAAAACAGAGACATGCTTCACAGCCTTTGGTGTGAGCATTGTTGGAGGTCAGTATCCTTTACCTGCCCTAAATAGTCCGAGCAAGGTCATTCTTAGCACCTTCCTTTCCCTACTCCCACTTTTCCTGCCAGCCCCTGCCCCTGATGCATCCACATAAACCCATGGGCAAATTGTCATTTGGTTTGTAAGCACTCCTTCTATCATTTCAAAACCCCCTGGCATCTGATTCCTTTTCTGCTTTGCTGCAGCCGCGGGGGTAGCTCCACACCTCACCATTTTTCAGCCTCACCCTCCACCTCTCACCTGGAACACTGTAATAACATCCATGCTGCTCTGTCCGCCTTCAGAGTCTCTTATATTCCAATCCATCATCTAGAGAGTAAGGAGCATAGCGTCATCATTTAAAAGATAGATTTAGTAGTATACCTGGCATGCTCAGAACGAAATATTTATTATTCCCTGTTACTTACAAGACAAAATCTAAACTGCAATAAAATGGAGATCTAAAAAATCTGCTTAATATATATATATACATATATATGTATTTAAAGTTCCTAATTTCCGTGGATTACTCATAGATGCCTAAAGATGTTAGTTGATTTTCATTTTTAGAATAAAATAATAGGAATCTATTTTTTTTTTTAAATACTAGCCTACTTAGAATTCTTCTTAAGTGCAGAGTTGTACTGGATAAACAAATGTTATTTCTGTCCATTATAGTGATTTTTGCTATGTTCATATAATCTAAAATATGAGCTAGAGGATTAATGATAGGTCAGGTCCCCTTTAAATCCATTCTCAAAGGCAACACAAACTGCAAAAAGAATCCACACTATTTAAGTGGAAATACATCAATCATGGAAATGAGCAGACTGCAGGTCCAGGTCAATACCTTCCAGCCCATTAAACAGAGGGAAGGAAAGCAAGTTTGCTTACGTTCAATATGCCAGAGAGCAGGGATGAATAGCAATAATGCATGTCTCTGACTACGGCTTGCCAATATTAACTTGAAAAATTATCAATCATTAATCCATCACAGTCCTAATTATTACTGAACTTCTGCATTAACAGGAAAGGAAATTTAATAAAATAAGTTAAAGAGCTTTGGTTTAAAAATACATCTTATTCGATTAGATCTAAAGACCCATCCTGATACTAATGAACCTAGACATTCCAAAGGAATCCTGTGGCAGATTATGGATGAAGTTATGTCATAGAAGAAATAAAACATCCTAAGATCTACTCATTTCTTAAAAAACAGAAGTCTTGTTATTCCAATATTTATTCATAGTCAAGGTGATGTAGGAAATTCCAGAGCCATTTTATACTATTAGGTATGGACAGTGGAGGAACACATGCTCATTCTCCTTTCCTTAATCAAGTAAGACCCAATGACAATTAGGAGCAACAAAATTCTCATAATAGAATAAGATAGTGTTTGGCATTAACAGGACCAGCAGTTCAGTTGAAGCGTCAGGATGATATAATGAACTCTGAGAGTGAAGCTTGAGTAGTTTAAACAGGAAGCCAGACTGTTCAGTTGCAAATGCCTATAATACTAAACTTGGTCCATCTGTCATGTTTCTCCTTTCCTCTTCTCTGGGCAGATAGAGGGATGATGCTGCACTTTACTCCTTGAAACCCGCCCGTAGAATACATGCAGAGTTGAAGATTCGTGATGCCTCATCGTTTAATTTTATAATATGCTCCATAAATCTTTAACAATCTTATTTTTTAACAATCTTATTTTTGGCTTAAATAACTATGAAATCTTTGTAGTGCATTTTTAACACGTTCGATTAATCTCTAAAGAATAGAACCTTTTTTTGTTGTTGTTATGTTACATGTCTTTAGTACTGGTCATTGTTTTAAATTTCCTTTTACAAAATCTGAATGTTTCAGACACACACAATTTCAATGTGTGATTTTCATAATGATAGCATTTTGATAAAAGAAATTGATACCCCATTTGGTTTTCCTGATTAGAGAAGGAAAAGCAGCAGAAAAAAAAAATGCTGATCTTCAAGTCAATAACAGTCAACATCAGTAAAGCAAGTAATGCTTGGGAGCAACGTTTAAAGTTGAAAGCAGGGTAAAGTAATGGCCATTAGCTTCTAGTGCCTAGTTGTGTCTTCCTAGTCAATAGCACGTACAGTAGAAAATTATATTTGATAATTCAACTAAAGTATAGTCATCCATTAACCTTGGGAGAATCAGGGCTCCATGGCAAGCCCGAGACATGCCTCATACGAGGTCTCTGTTACTTTCAGCGGGCAGACACTGGAACACAGTGAATATAAATTTGTCCTGAAGTTCTCTGGTGATTTTTGCAGGAAGACATTCTGAATATTCAGAGACTCTTAAGATTAAGAGTTCATTAAACACGAATTAGATTATATAGAAAAAGAGATGATGAAAAACTACAGTTAGCTGTTGTTTTTTCATAGGAATGAAGAACATTCCTAAATTATTTGGGCACTGAAAACTGTGCCATAATTCTTTAACACTTCCCTTTTTGGTCAAAACAATTAATGCAAGACCACAATATATTCCAATGAGATTGAGATTTGGGGGAAAAAAAAAAAGAGAGAGATGTTGTCTTTAAGGTGCCTTATTACTTTATCTTATTTATTTAAATTTTACTGAAAAATCAGCGTAATCAAGCTCTAACCCTTAAATTTAATTATGTAAATCATGCGTTACCTTTCCTTTTTAGTGTTTAACCTCAGTGTACTGTGTCATTAAAGCAATGATTTTTATTCACAGGAGGAATCTGAACCTAACCATGTGTTGTACTTGTCCTAAAATTGCTTTTCTTTTCGTGATCTCTTTCCGTTGTTTTGATGCTGAGTAAAACGGCCAACTCAGTGTTAAGTCAAATCACTCAACGTACACCCCGTTATGAAAATGGGCCAGAAAGAGGAATTTAAAAAATGAGTGAATAGACTCTCAAGAGAAAAGTGGGAGAAAAGAATGGTTAGCAAGAAAAATACTCTTCCTAACCATGAAGAGATTCATTTACACTTTGATTGCTAAAATATTTTGCCAGATCATTTCGATTCCGTGCTTGAAAAAAAAACAATGCTCATTGCTGAATATATCAGTGCGCTATTCTTTTCTCCATATTTGGCTTAGTGTGTGTACTATTCTTTTTACAAAGAGCGTCATCAGTACTGCATTTTAATTTAATTTTTACTTTTGAAATTTATGCATGCAGATAGTTTTAAAAGTCAAATAATTTTTTTTTTAAATTTTTAAGATTTCATTTATCTGTCAGAGAAGAAAGAGAGAGCACGAGCAGGGGGGAGTGGCAGGCAGAGGGAGCAGCCGACTCCTTGCTGAGGAGGGAGCCCTGTGTGGGACCCCATCCCAGGCCTTCCGGATCACGACTGGAGCAGAAGGTAGACGCTTCACCGGCAGAGCCACCCAGGCGTCCCAAAAGCCAAATAATTCTACCAGCTCCGGGGAATTAGAGCAAGTCCTCCCTCCCTGCAGTTCTCATACACCATGGCCCCTTGCTTCTTTTAGCTCTTTTGGTTTTTAATTCTTTTTCTCTGGTAGTTGTCTCCCTATTTCCAAGTAACAAGATCATAATAAATTTCTTAATTTTTCAATTTCAGAGTTATTGGATGTTTACTATAAAAAAGGTAGTTCTATGAAGATTTGGTGCTTGCAGACCGTGGTTTTCTTGTTGAAGCAGATTTGGGTTTCGGTTTCTCAGGTTCTGCATCTGCAGTAGTGGCCCGCCCCGGCTCTGTCATGCTGGGGAAGGGGTCTGAGCTGCTGAGTCCACTTTCCTCCTTGACTTCACCACCTTCAGACCCACGTTACCACTTTCTTAAATGCTGTTTACTCTGGCGTCCCGTCTCTATAGGCTTTCCAGCTGCCCCAAGTTTGACATTGTCAGCTCTTACCCCGTTCTCTTTGTTCTGGTGGAATTCCGTGGCCTTTATCCTGTTCCTTCTGTGTGTGTGTGTAGGGAGGGGGCCTCTCTTTGGAAGAGAGCAAAGGGACAAAAATTTTCCTGCCGTGAGTGTGTGTCCCTGATTTGTTTCTGTCTGCTGTGAACTCATTGGATCGGCTTTATTCAAACGTAGGAAACTTATAAAAGATAGTTTTCTATAAACCACCTGAAATCTTGATGATCACTTCTGTCCATAATTACTTATAATCCAGGCTCTTTATTTCAACAACGTATATATCGCTATGACCACTATCCCAGTTCTTTCTCTCATACCTATAATAGCTATTTGTACACGTGCTAGATAATAACAATTCCACTCACAGCATAAGGAAATGCTCATTTGATGTTTCCAAATGTCGACACAAACGTCAACTCGTTCGTCCTTCCTTTAGCCCTGTGGAATAGTTAGCAAGAGGCAACCTTCTCTGTCCATTTGCTAGCAGAATGCGTGAGCCACTGCCGGACTGTGAAATTCCCGAGGCCACCCCAAAATCAGTCATTCAAGATTCAAGTATTTCTGTCCTGTCTTGTTTTAATCTAATCATGAGACATCACTCAGTTCTTTACAGTGAAATTCACCTCAGTACAATGAAATACCTTCCAACACAATCAATCTTCATGATTTCCCAGAAGGATTTGAGGAAAATTAGGAAAATCCATACGTTACAAGCATATCTCTTGGATAGCAGAAAAATTTCCCTTGGATAGGGACCTATCCATCTGGTATATTTTTTCGTCATCAATATTTGTCAAAGACTCAAAATAATGTAATACTCTCTTGGGCAAACCAGGCGCTTGGTTACCGAAGTGAAAACCTGTATGCGTGCTGTCTTTCCACTCAACCGTATAATGCTGCACTTTACCATCTCCATTAAAAGACTGACTTTGTACCCTACCATGCATTTTATAATATTTCTATCTAAATGCAGATTTCTACATTCCATGTGTACCATGTAGTCAGGTTTTCCATAAAAATACCAGCAGGAGAGTACATTGAAATTCATTTTGCATATTAAAGAAACCTCTCTCTGAGATTCCTTCTTTTATTTGTTTTATCAACTCAAGCAATAAGCAAGAAAATTAGAGTTTCAGCAATGATGGAAAAGCTATTTATGATTTTATCAGCCTTGCTGCTTTTTTTCCCCTCTGCTTAGACAAGTTTCAGGCTCTTAAGAGGAAGCCATTTAAAATGTTTCACTGGAAAACGAAATAAGTCTCTCTGTATCATTTCACCCAAGTGCTGTAGTACTCTATTACCTGGCGACAACTTCACTGTGAGTAACATGCCCCCTGAATGCTTTTCTTCCCAATATCTACAGCACACATAAAATATGTCCCATAGGGCTATGTTCCACTCGAAAGCATTATTACAATGCCATAATATTTTCTAACATATATCTTACTGGCATGGTTGGGTCAGGAATGCAGTCAGAGTCTAACAGATAGAAAATAATGTCTCCAATCTGGCAAAATTTTTAACAGAGAAAGCAAATTTGAAAATGACTGTCACTGGAATTATGGCAAATTTTCAAGTAGCTTATATGCAGTTTATCTGAGGCATTCCATATGCCCACAAGCAACTTACTATGTAATGAAGAAACATAAGACAAGGAGAAGTAAAGTACACATGAAATTAAAGAAAGAAGCTTTCTAAACCTCTAACTACAAAAATTAAAGTTAAAAACACTACATTTTCCCATATTTTCTGCATTTATTTTCTAAAGTCCATCATACCTTTGAAAAATATGAAGGAAACCAGAATAGGTTATCTACACATCCATGCATTCATACACAAATAAGAGTTTATGTCTGAGGAAAAACATCTTAATAAACCAATAGCAGTAACTTAAAATGTTTAAACAATTCAAATGAATTTGACCTACTCCAGGTGAGTGACTATCAATGGCCTGAAAACTATTTATTATTTTATATGCATTGTTATTTTGCCCTTGTTTACATGACTGACATCTCTAGCATAAAAACAGTTTTCCAGTCTATTTTTTTTTATTGTCCACACAGACTTTACAACTTTAAAGGCCAAACTATTTTTAAATTTATTTAATTCCTACATACCTACCTTCTTTTCTATTTAAATAGAACAATTTTTAGGTTTTTCATTGTTCACTGTACCTGCAACAGTGAAAACCCATTTAGGAGAGACACAGAGTCCTGCAGTTTCTTCTTTGAAGTTTCAGTGGGCAATTTCATATCATGATCTATAGATAATCATGATATCTTCAAACATTTAGAAACTAATGCTTTGAATATGTTTTGAATAGAGCATATAGCACACATTTCACTTTTGTTAATTTTTTAGAGACGGAAATAAAGCAGGGAATACTTTAGATATTTTTTGATTTTTTAATAGCATTATGATGGTGATTTAAATTCAGTCAAGATGGACGCAGCTGGAAGACTGGGAGACCTGCTCCATACTGCTAGGTGACTATGTCACGGTTCAGTACTGGGGCATACTGAGTTGTCGACGATCTGAAAAACGGCACGGGGCAGTATTTGACTCTGCAGATGCTCTCTTCTCAGTGGTAGAATGAGTCTTCCGATGACTGGGCATATCGGCTATGATTATGATATCATGTGTTTTTCACCGCCTCACCTATAAAAACTGCTTGCTTACCTTTGCTCAAATCTTTATTTCCTCCTCAGCAGAAGTCCGATAACTAATGCACATTCGATCTGCCTCTTTAATCATTGCATCCTAATATTTTATTCTGTTCAGCTGGGGAAAAAAAACAAAGTCAAAATGTTCTATGTGGCCTTCTGTGGGAAAACAAAAACAAGCACTGTTATGACGGGAAGAATCATGTATGTCATAGACTTTTGAAAGGACTTAGCGTGGAAACCAGTAGAATGGGAATGATTTTCACAGCTTTTAGAGCAAGAAGTTGGGAATACTAAATCGAAAAAGAGCTTACTGCAAGGCCAAAAAGACAACTATTTTTGGCAGCTTTAAAATGAAATGAAACACCTCACTTCCAGGAGAAGGTTGCACATTGTCCCTGGTGAGACAAAGAATTAAATACTTGTCACAGGTGATCTATGGCTGACATTCTGAACGTTCTGGCAGAGTAAGGTTGCAGACCTCTCTGGTAGTTGTTCTCTCCCAGCTGAGCAATGAAAAGCCAAGGACAAAGCTTCAGCTCGGTGGTTCTTTTCCCCTTCAAACCATCTTTCTCATTTATCCACAGGAATAATATTTGAAAGGAAAAATGCATTTAACCAAGTTGCTCAAAACGGTATAATGGTGTCCACAGTTTACAGTCAAAATATTCCTTTGCTCGAAATTCCCATACTGTGTTACTATTAACCTAGGCGTTAGGTATTGTGACTCGTACTATTTAGTCTCTGAGAGCAAACATTCGTCAGCAGAAGGTAATATAAAGTAAAAGGAATTTTACTTAACACCTCTAGGTGATCTCCTACCTGTTTTTGATGGATATAAATCCAATTCGGAGCAGGCCTTGACACCTGCATTGAATAGCAACTATCTTGAGTTTATATGAATGAGGAAAGGATGGTCTTTTCCAGCGTTGTCCTGCCATCTCTACCCTTTCATTTCATATTTTTTGATCCCTTAATGATGAATGAAGATGTTTAGAAACTCAAATTCATGAACTAAGATTTGCTTTATTGAGGAGATAAAAATGTCTGAGTGCTAAATTGTATAATTATTTCAATATTTTCTCAGTATGCAGAACTACTTATGCCAAGGGTAGATTCTTAGTTCATATTTCTACAAACGTATTTCTTCAAAGTTTTCATGGATCAGCGCATGGTTTTTTCTTGATATAGAGTTAGTGGATCTGGAGGAACAAATGGTTCACATATCTCTTAGGCCATTCCTCTAGAATATCCAGTGACCCAGGCTAAAGCAATTTAATTTATCATCACATTATTGACCATGTTGTGATATGAGTCTAGATTTAGTGGGTGGAAACTTTAGTTAACTATGGACATACCATCTGCAGCTTGACTCTCAGCTTGTGCATGGCAAGAAATTCTATGACAAATGGCATTATAATACTCTAAGGATATATATCTATATGCATGGATAAGTGTGTCTATATGTGAATGGTCTATACATATGCATTATATGCAAATGCACACACTTATAGTATTGCAAATGAATTTTAATCCCCTCAGCATTTCACTGTGAATGCTGTTTTCAAATCTTCAAAGTAAGTCTTTTGAACCCTCTATGATTTCTATAACCCTATCCATTTCATGATCCAGGAGAAGCAATGATAAATGAAATGGAAATGTATTAGATCATAGTTCCTACACATAAGCATGTGGGTTTTATTTTTAGTTCAGTTAAAAATTTAGAATTAACCCCTTTATCTTATGAAAGAAAATGTGACTGTGTATATGCAATGAATTCACATGGTAACCCAGTCTCTCTTGAGATTATTTCCCAATAAAATCCTCAATAACTTTTCTCATTCTGGGTATGAAAACCAATTCACTGTCCCTGGCCCCCTGTGTTCAGCTCATCTTGAGTCGTCACTTGAAGTTCGTGTGTTTGCTTCCAAGTCTTTGAACAAATGTAATTTCTCAGTGAGGACTACTCCAAACACCCTATTTAAAATTTTAACCCAGCTGACTTCTTGCCATTTTTGATCCCTCTTATCTTGCTCCAATATTTTTTTCTATAAAATTATCATCTTTTAGAATAGCCTACAATTGTGGTGCCTTGGTGGCTCAGTCAGTTAAACATCTGACTTCAGCTCAGGTCATGATTTCTTGGTCCTAGGATAGAGTCATGTGTATGGTCCCATGCTAAGCAAGGAGTCTGTTTCTCCTTTTTCCTCTCCCTCTGCTCATGCTTTCTCTCTCTCTCAAACAAATATATAAAATCTTTTTTTAAAAAAGACTAGCATATGATTTGTATGTATTATGTTTACTATTTATGTATGTTTCCCACATTAAAATCAAAACTCCACAAGACTGGTTTTGTTCCTCGGGTTTACCATCTAGCTGGGACCATATCTGGCACAAAGCACGTGCTCAAGAAATATTTGTTGAATGAATTTCTTCTTGTAACTCTGAATACAAGATCTCAGAATTTTTTTTTTTTTTTCCCAAACTGTCCTTCTGGATAAGTGAGGGTCTGGCATAGCAATGAGCAACTCCCACATCTTGGTGAGTAAAACAGCGAAGATCTGTTTTTCACTCATGCTACCTGTCTGTCATGGATCAAAGGGGGCTTTGATTCATGTTTTCATTGTAGGGTACGCAGGTTGAGGAAGACTCCATCCCAGTGCTTCCATTTTTGTCAAGAGATGAAAAGCAAACATGAAAAATGATGTGCTAACTCTAACAGTTCCAGTTGGAATTGATATCTGGCTTTTCTATTCATACGTCATTGGCCAACGCAAATTGCATGATCGCATTAACTTCACATTGCCAAGGAAGCCCCAACCTCCCATGGGCCCAGATTGAAAATGGAAAATGAAGTGGAAGAACGTAAGAATAGTCTGGCTACAACTGAATTATCTTCATGAAAATGTCTCAGTTTCATATATGACAAGAGTAACTGCTACTTCATTGGACAGAAATTCTTACTGCAAGTGATCCGGGGGCAAGATTGACTGGAAAGCACGCCATAGAAGGGAGACATGCAACTCCAGGAGTTGGTCGTGCTTGGTTCTTTCTCTGTGTTTTGGAGTGCTAAGGATTTTTTCTTCCATAAAGAACTGATCTCTAAGATAAGTCAGTAGCAACAAGCTGGCCTCAGGGGTTTTCCCTCCTTCTTTTCCGTCTACTTCTCCTGCTCCTCTTCCCTCCCCCTTTTTTTAAACTTCTACTTTTTCATGTTAGTCTTCATTTTTTCTCTTCTGTTGAAAATGAGAAAAGCTTAATTTCTAAAACGTTCTGCATATAAAAAATACAAGTGAAGAGAATAACATTAGAGTTCAGAAAAGAAAAACAAAACAAAAAATCAATCACCTGAGACCTCAGCTTCATTTTAACCATTATGGATGTAGTTGTATCATTTCTCTCTGTCTCTTTCTGCCACACACACGCAGCAGAGACACACACACACACATTCATCCACATACATGGAGACACACCATACATATTTATTAATTCAAATGTCATCACACTATATAACCTGATTTTTGAGGATTTTTTTTCTCATACAAACGAATGGTGGGTATCTTTCTTTACCAATAAATTTAGATCTACATCAGCATTTTAATGTTTACATAGTGATAATCTGAATGAATTCATATTCCGTCCACAGTCTTTTTTTATTGTAGTATAATGTATATAATGAAAGTTGCCACTTTAACTTTTAGAGATTTTATTTATTTATTTATTTGACAGAGAGAGACAGAATGAGGGAGGGGAAAAGAGGGAAGCAGGCTCCCAGCTGAGCAGGGAGCCTGGTGTGGGGCTTGATCCCAGAGTCCTAGAATCATAACCTGAGCTGAAGGCAGACACTTAACTCACTGAGCCACCCAGGTGCTCCTAACTCTTTTAAAATACACTATTCTGTGGCATGAATTATAGTCGCAATGTTGTGCAACCATGACCACTATTTCTAGAACTTTTTCATCACTCCAAACAGAAACCCTGTAACCCTTATACAACAACCTCATTCTCCTCTACCCCAGTCTCTGGTAATCCCCACTCTTTCAGGTGCTATGAATTTGCCTATTCTAGATAATGCATCTAAGTGGAGTCATACAATATTTGTTCTTTTGTGTCTGTCTTATTTCATTTAGCATAACGTTTTCAAGGTTCATCCATGTTGTAGCATGTATCAAAGCTTCATTTCTTTTTATGGTTGAATAGCATTCAATTGTGTATATATATACCATGTTTTGTTTATCCAGGCATCTGTTGACGGTCCTTGGGGATGTTTTCACCTTTGGGTTACTGTGGATAATGCTGCCATGACCACTGGCATGCAAATATCTGTTTGAGTCTTTGTTTTCAATTCTTTTGAGTACATACCTAGGAATGGCATTGTTGGATGACACGCTAATTCTATGTTTAACTAAATCAACTGTTTTCACAATGGCTGCACCATTTTACATTCCCACCAGCAAGGAACAAGGGTTCCAGGTTCTCCACATCTTCTTCAAAACTTATTTTCCTTTTCTTTCTTTTTTTAAATTATAGCTTTCTGAGTGGATGTGAAATAGTGTTCTGTTACAGTTTTGATTTGCATTTCCCTAATGATTAACGATGTTGGGCATCTTTTCATGTACTTGTTGACCATTTGTATTTCTTTGAAGAAATGGTTATTCAAGTTCTTTGCTCATTTTCGAATTGGATTCTTTGTCCTTTTGTTGTTGAGTTCTTCTTCTTCTTTTTTTTTTTTTTTAATTTATTTATTTGACAGACAGAGATCACAAGTAGGCAGAGAGGCAGGCAGAGAGAGAGGGAGAAGCAGGCTCCCTGCTGAGCAGAGAGCCCGATGCGGGGCTCGATCCCAGGACCCTGAGATCACGACCTGAGCCGAAGGCAGAGGCTCTAACCCACTGAGCCACCCAGGCCCCCCTTGTTGTTGAGTTCTAAGAGCTCCTTCTAAGCTCCTTCTAAGAGCTTGTATTCCAGATATTAAACATTTATCAGATGAGTGATTTACAAATATTTCTCCCCATCTGTGGATTGCGTTTTCACTCTCTTCATAGTGTCCTTTCATGCACAAAATTTTTTCCCACTGCCTACTGAGGGATGTTTAGACAGTGTCCATTTTTTTGGTATTATTAACAACCTTTCAATAAGCAATCACGTCCTTGCATCTATGCATGCTTTTCTGAATTATGCCTTACAGAAGTAAAACTGATGGATAAGGCCTAAACGCTTCTAAAACTTTTGATAAAGATTAACTCATTACCTCTATTCAAGTTGTTCACCAGTACCATATAGGAATACCTAACTTCTCCTGCACTGTCACATTATTTTCCTTTTTCATCCTTTCCCATACTAAAGTAGCTTTTTAATGACTTCTCATTCTTGGAGGGCAAATTACAATGTGTGTGTATAGGGAGAAATTTTGGAAACATTTTTAATATAAAGTGATATTTAACTATTATAGTTAAGCTTGTTAGCAAAGGAAATCCAGGAAAATATTTGAATCATAAATTTTAAATAAATACTTGATACATTAAACTAATAATCATTTATAAAGTTAATTATTTCATAATACATCTACTGTTCACATATGAATTTTTACCTTCTCACTTGCCCAAATGAAGGGGTAGCTAATAAGTAATTCCTGGGTGTAAGAGAAAGGCATTACCATATGAAAAATATTCACTAAATACTACTCACATGTTAATGAATAGTCCCATGTTACAATCTGTGTTTCTCACATACTCTAAATGTCCTGTGGAAATTACTAAAGCAAATAATTAACACCCAAAGATATAATCATTGTAATAAGATAACTATGTCATTTAAAACCAAATAATTGCCTGAAGAAAATATTTATAAAAGCAGAAGCGACTGAAAATATTCAGAGATAAACTCAAAGCTTCTTACATATAAAATGTGATTTAATTTATACAAAACACAATAGTTTCTATGTATAAACACTGGAAATAAGTAGATGTGACCATTGTATCACATCTGTTAATCTGAGATTAAGAAATAGCGTAGTCAGTGTAACTTGGAGAAAAAAACCAGGAAGCTTTGCTCTCAGACAGTCCTAGGTTTTGAGCTTGCTTTGGACTGTACTATCTGTGTGACCTTGAACAAGTTACACACACTTTCTAGATTTCATTACCTTCAAGCATCCATAAGGATGATATCAGCTTCATTGGGTAACTGTAGGGATTAAGTGAGATCATATATGCATTTACCACAGGGCCTAGCAAATAATATATATTAGTCTGCCTTTGTATAAATATATATGATCCATAATGCATGGAAATGAAAGCTCAAATCTTATCCATATGCTTCTCTTCCACAGAAATATGTGGATGAAATTGTACTCTAGTTTGAGGTTTTCTTTACTCTTTGATTTTATGTGGTTATTCTGTTTTGTTAAAATGCTTAACAGTAGCCTGTGGTGTTATTTAAACAATGAAAGATTTGTCTCTGAAATTAGGAGCGTCTTTATCCCTAATTCTAAGCACTGCATTAATATCAGCAGTGTACGGAATGGCTACGATACGATACTTAGGGAGGCAATGATAGCAATTACTGTCTTGCAACTAACAAACATGTTCTCTCAGAAAGGGAATTCCAGATGTCCCTCCTGTTGAGATGCTTCCATTCAGCCCTGCAGACTGCCTATACTAATTAATGTGTGTGGGGCGGAGGTGTTTGCATAGATTATGGAAAAAACATTATTTGTTTTTAGAAAAGATAATTGCATAAAAAATGCCTTTGGTTCTATTTAGAGTCAAAGATTTATATGATGAATAATCTGACCCTCTTAAATGTTGCATACAACCATTGTCCCTTTTCTGTAAGTTCCAGATTTCTAGGCGCGTGAACACAGACATGGTGCATGGTAGGTATTTAATAAATGTCTTTCAAAAAGACATGGATAGATAAACATGGTAAAAATAGTAAGAAGAGAAATGATTGTGGTTTTCATCGTTCTGTGAGCTTGCTGATATGGACCATGCATCAGTCATCTGTTCCCAAGATAAATGCAAAGCGTGCACATTTTTTCCCCAAGAAACCCTGATCTATTAATTAAAAGTGAAAAAGCAAGAGCTATTGCTGTATGAGAATGCCACCACCTCATGCAGAATATGCACTTTCTTGACTTTGCTAATTATTGGTCGGTCCCACTGTTCTTTGTACTAACCTGACCCCACTGATTTGCTGAGTCTATCATCCATCGCTGCCAGTCTACCACTTAAAAAGTTATGATGAAATGTGAAAACAAATGGAAATATTGATAACTTGATTGCTCTTACTTCATATTTTTCATATTTGCAAGTAGGATGTTTGGGCAATCCATTGAAAATTGCAAGGTTTTAAATGGGAAATTTAATCTTCTTTTGTCATTACTACCCCCACGTTACTCTACTGATTATTACACTTTTCATTTCCTCTTCTGAGTCTATTTGCTTCTTCCCTTCAATTTTCTCTGAGAGCCATGTTCACTAGGGATAAGTAGTAGGGATCTTGAGGGGTAAAGAATGGCTGTTTGCAGAGCTCCCTCATTTGGCCCCATTTCCTACAGATCCTTAAGAAAGAGGAAAAAGTCTAAAAGCAGCATCTATGATCCTGAGGGAAAGGAAGTGCCTGCTCAGAGATGCTTAATGCTCTCCAAGCTTATTTTTAAAAGGCAGCATTTGGGCATCCAACCAGCTCAGCTCTGGGGCTTGCTTCTTGCTGTTTTCATGTTAAAAAGCTTCTTTGTCAAAGCTCTAAGGCCCCGTGGTGATAACTGCTACAGAAAAATACTAGTGATGGAAAGATATATTTTCAATAACCCTTGACTTTTATTAGTTCAGCCACTGCTAGAATAAAGGGTAAGTGGGCCCTTGATATTTTAAATGTTCCATGTCCCCCTCCATATACTTCCCAGGTCAGCATTCTTTACTGATGAAAATTCTGGTCTGGATCTTGGTGTGCTGTCATGGGGAGAAGTGTCTGCAATATTATCTACCTCTGAGCTTTGGTTGTTATCCCCAAAAGCTTAAGATCAATAATAGTAGCATGAGCTTTGTGGAGGTTTCCTTATTTTCAGTCTGAAAACCAGGCATCAGATTAATAAATCTCCAGGAGTGTTCCTGGAGGGTGGAGGTTTCCTGAAGCAGGGGAGAATAGCACAGTCTTCTGTGCTAAAAATTTAAACATAATCAAGAAGGTTTTTAAAACTTCCACCTAAAACTTCTCAGAAGAGCTCTGTAGCTTCAGGTCAATGTTATGGATAAATGTTTAAAAACTCTATTATCCGTAAGACCTTTACTAGCCCACAATTTTTCAGTATCTCTTTCTACATTAACTGGCGCTCTCATGACAGGAAGTATTTAACAGGAAGATGTATGAAGCTAATGTTATTATTTGTAGCATAATTTCAAACTTGTTCAAAGGTTTTAACAATGTAATTGTTCATGTATTCTAGGATAGCAGATCCATACTAATCTATACACTACACTGAGAAAGTTTTAACTCATGCGTTTGATAATAAATTAAAAGTTGACCTTCTAATGTGTAGATGAGCTAGATTTATTGCCCTTTGATTTTCAAAGCAGATTTCTCAGGCTTTCAATCAAATGACCAGTTGATACAGTGGAAAGAGCGTTAATATGAGAGCTAGGACAAGTGAGTTCTAGCAATGACACTGGATGTGGGGCCACTTAGTTCATGTTTCAAGACCCCTGGAAGCCCATCTGTAAATGAAGGAGCTTGATTAGGTGGTCTCTGAGGACCCTTTAAATTAGAAAATTCTGTTTTTATTGAGTGGTGCCATCCATAATTTTTGCAAAACTGTTGAAGCCTGTTTGCGATGAAATTAGTTGAACACTTTATAAAAAGGAAGCATGTTTCATTTATATGGATTCCCAGATATATTCTGTCATTTGGGCATTGATATTACATCATTAGTTCACTGTAAAGTAATTTTTAATATTATCTTATTTGATCCCCTTCTTAAGTCTGTGATGCAGTAGAATAAATCTAGAAATAAATCAAAACCACTTTTATTTTTTATAGCAGCTTATGTATTTTATAAAGGGCTCATATATATATATATATATTTTAGATTGTGTGACCTTTTTAAATTTTAATTAATTAATTAATTAATTTCTTTTCCACATAACAGAATTCATTGTTTATGCACCATACCCTTTGCTCCATGTAACACGTGCCCTCCATAATACCCACCACCTGGCTCTCCCAACCTCCCACCCTCCGCCCTGGTAGGATGTGCAAAATGAATCCAATGGACTACAGAGAATGGGAATTATGGCTACCATGTAAGAGATTTGACATAAATGAGGTTAAATTATTTCTTCAAGTTCGTATTAAAAAACAAAAACTTTCGTAGAGAATAAAGCTTATATGAAATCAATCCTTTCGGCATAAACGGGGCAATTTTTAAGAGAAACAAATATAAGCACACAAACTGAAAATAGAAAATTACAAAATGATAAGAACTTTAATTTTCAGTATTCAGAAATTCAGTTGAAAAGAAACCAAAGTGTACTTCGTTTAAAATAAATTTTAAAATGATAGTGACCTCTTAGAGTTGCTAATTTGGGAATATCTTTAGATATCTCTTTTTTTATCCAAACGTTGCCATTTATTTCTACTTAAGACTCATAGCACATTTTAGGAATTTCAACTCAAGTGTTTTAAATGTCAAGGTCAAGACTTCTCTGAAATCCCTTTCCATTTAATCAGCTTGTGCATTCTTCATATCCTCTGGTGAAAGACTTGATGAGGTTTGAAAGAATTGATGAAATAAGTCTAATTTGGGGAAGAATTTGGAAGAAATGTGGTGACAGACTTCTGGATTATAAAAGTAGTTATTCCAATAAGCATCATCTTTAGATTAAAATGAAAATTAATATTTCTTAGATTAGATTTGAATCTATTGAACAAGGCTTTGAAATTCCAGAATCATTAAGCATGCTTTGAAGACTGTCTTATCAAAATAAATATTGAGATGTCAGTTATGCTGTGTTTAAACAAATCAACCGAACCTACCAGTTGTTGGAACCCATGGTGGAATACCACATTAAAGTTGACTTTACGTTTCTACCGGATTTAACACACATTATATATATGAGTGTGTGTGTTGATGTAAATACATATAATATAAATATATATATATATTTTATTTGTTTTAGATCCAGAGTCCATGTAACTATAGGACAATATATGATGCTTGAAATTCATACAATTAAAACATAGTTTAACTAAATAGTGTATTTGACTTGTTCATTGATTTAAAAATATGAAAAAAAAAGATAGTAATTGTTCAACTTATAGAGTGAACCCCCATTTAGCCTATCTTTTATGTGCTTTTCCAGGTTGGTAATTCATACACAATGCTGTACCATTATTCTCTATGCTACTAACAGAAAAGTTTTGGTGTGAGGACCAAAGATATGTCACACTTTTTGAAAAGCACGTGTCTGCATTGTTTAGAATAAAACAATAAATATTCCCTCTACATCATATAGGAGGAGGATAATCTTATTTATTTATTATGGTTTGTTTACTTGAACCACTCAAAAGAAAATATGGGTAAATATATACTCCTTGAAAAATAATAGAAAATAATGCTAATTTACAAACCCATCCTTCCTTTAAAAATTGTTCTTTTGATACATCATTTGTACGATTGCTTGAACTTAGGAAATAGATATATTGTGGTTGTTTTGTTCATTCCAGCAAAATCTTCATAAATTTGCAGAAATGTTTTTGCTGAAAGAGGTCTTCTGCTATCCTCTCATTGTCTAGATGAAAGCTCAGAGGCTCTTTAGGATAGGTAAGTCTCCTAAGATACAATACAGGCTTAAAATAGCATCCAATTATTCTAACATCTGTCAGAGGATTTTGTCCTTTCCAGTATCTTTGCAGAAAATATATTTAAAATGTAACTGAATTCACAAAAATACAATTTATAGGAAAACATAATTAAAACTATAATGAAACATCAGTTTAAATGTGTCACCCTGATGAAATTTTTTAAATACCGCAAAATAAGATACAGGTATATAGAGAAACCAGAATATTTTATTCTGGCTCTTCTCCTAATACAGGGTATACCCCTGATAGTAGCAGATACATTTGTGAGCCAGTGTATAGAAAACTATTTGGTATTATCTGGTAAAGAGGAAAATGTGAAGCCTAACAATCCACTTCTGTGAATATTTGCAAACATTCAGACCAGTAAGTAACTGGAAACAGAATGTATAACGATTGTGGTACATTTAAACAATGCAATAGTACATAGCAGTAAAAACCAACAAACTATAAGTATGGACATCATTTAGGATGAATGTGAAGAAATATAATATTGAACAAAAAAGCAAAGAAAAGGAAAAGACATAGAGTACAATTTCATTTTTATAAGTTCCAGAACCTACATTTAAAACAGCAAACCAGTAAAGATAAACATAATGGTTTGAGCATTGAACCAATAATAATAATTAATACAATATTATCAGTTATCTTCAAGGGTAGCAGATTAAGGAGTTACATTGAGGAGGGGGTTCATGAAAAACCCTGGTAATATTCCATCCCAATGCCTGATAGTGGGTACATGTGAAATTTTATCATTCTTTCTTTCTTTCACATATATTAAAATGTATCTATTCACTATTATATGCAAAACAATCTCTCAAAATTCAATAAATATAGAGTTTTCAACAAACAAACAAGCAAACAAACAAACTTCTATTTCAAATAAAAGGCTGTCCAGGAAAGGATCTTTGGCAACTTTAGATGATCAACTTCCAAACACTTGGCTACGTTTAGTCATTCAACATCTCTGACTTTATAATTCAGAAAACAGAGAATAAGGCTGACAGGGATTGATGGAAAGGGGGTCTGAAGCAGTCTAGTGGAAAATTAACTAAAAAAAAGTTAGGTTGCACCCAAACTGCGACAACTACCATTTCTGGGCTCACTGTTAGTCGAAGTAGTGAAATGACATAAAAAGCTGTTTTAAGGAGACTGATTAGACATAGTGTGAATGACTATTTGAATTTGGGAGCAATTACATGTTAGAAGACCAGTTGCAGCCGCAGTTATAGCATGAGCAAAAATAAATAAGGACCTTAGTGAGGGTAGTGGCACAGTGGGCTTAGAATGCCGGAAAAAAAATTCAAAAATGAAAAACAAAAACTACATCGATACTGTAAAGCAGAAAAGAATGTGGTTTTATTTATTTATTTTTTTAAAGATTTATTTATTATTTATTTGAGAGAGAGAGAGAGATGAATGGAGGGGAAACAGAAGGAGAGAATCTCAAGCTGATTTCCTACTAAGCAGGGAGCCTGATCCGGGGTGCGATCCCACCACTCTGAGATCATGACCTGAACTGAAACCAAGAGTCAGCTGTTTAACCGACTGAGCCACCCAGGTGCCTCAAGAATTTGATTTTAAAAATAGATGTGAGCAGTCAAGATAAAAAAAGTTCAATTCTGACTTCAGATATTAAATGCAGGTAACACAGGGTACGGTGATATAAGCAACAAAAAAATATGAAGCCAGAAAGAGGAAGTTATTTAGAACGTTTGTGTCATTTTAGATTTTTGAATAAGAAGAAAGTAAACAAAAAACCATTTTAGGGACATAGCAACTTACAATTTCTGGTTAGTAGATGGTACTCATTAGTTAGCTGAGTATGTCTCAGATAACCGGGAGTGGGAATATATCTGGTATATATATAAGGCATATATAAGTACAATTTTAAAAACTTGATGAGACAAATGGATACATAGCTCTGTGTTTGATGACATTAAAGAGAAAATGATCTGTACATATTGCACTATAAAAATAGAATAGTGGTGGTAAATAGGCTGAGACTCCATGACTGTGTTGTAAAACATGGTCACTCGTAATGTTTTTCACACTGTCATTCTGTTACATTTCCTACTTCTTTAAAAGTGAGTTCACCCTGTTCTGTAAAAAAAGAAAACATCCTTTGTAAATATGAAATTTATTTGCAGCATATGAGAGAATCATATCAGCAAGTACAGAGAAATAGGCTTTTCTGAAAGAACTTGTGTATATGAAGCACTTAGAATAATGCTCTTTCCTTCATTGTTCTACATCACCAACACCAAATTGAACAAAGTAAATACCACTTTGCAAATATTCATAGATATATCTTCTGATTTGAAAGGTAAGGTCAGTGATCATTTTCTGTTTAAGTAATAACGATTGGATTGTGAAAATGCAAATCTCATAAGTTGATGAGACAAAGATTTCATTATCAATGTTGACAGAACTTTATCATTTCATGAGTAGTGGCCACAGATCTTTCCCTAATAGGATAAAAAAAAAGTAAAAAAAACAACAATAAAACAATGAAAATCACTATGTGATAGGCCCATTTGAGTTAGGTTTTTTTTTTTACACCTCTATGTGAATTAATTGAGTAAGCTAAATAAGTATACAGAGAAATAATAAATAAATAAATTCCAGATACAGTACTAGATACCGGACTATAATACTGAGCAAAACAAAAACATAAATAAAAACACAAACACACAAATAACAAGTTGTATTGTAATAAAAATAATAGATGAAATGGACTGATTTCTTAAAGGACACAATGTATCAAAAGTCACTCAGGAAAAAAATAAATAACCTGAGTAGGCCCATGTTTATTGAAGCAATTTCATCAATAACTAATGCCCTTCCAAAAAGAAAGCATCAGGACCAGATGATTTAAACTGGTGTATTCTCTCAATTTCTTAAGGAAGAAATGATACTGATTCCACACAAACTTTTCCAGAAAATAACAGAGGGAACAATTCCTAAATCATTCAGAGAGGCCAGCATTATCTTCATACCAAACCAAGATAAAGACATCACAAGAAAACATAAATACAGACCAATATCTCTCATGAATATAAACAAAAATGTGAAATCTTTGGAATTGTGATAGTACTTATTATTCATCATTTCTCCAATAGATAATTTGGATAATTTAATTTCCTATCCTAGAACTGTAACATGCAGTTTCCAAATATTTAATTCAATTTGAAATATCAAGATAAAATTTGATTAGAGAAATCAGCCTGTTGTGGCTGTTGAGCGAATCAAAGGCGTAGGTATATGTGATAGCTCTTTTGCAATTGAATAACATATTCGTCCCCTGGCACAACCAACCAATCCCCATCCATGCATTATTGTCTTTCCATATTATTCAGCATTTCTTGCATGTTTCTTCTCCAATCTGAAATATTTACTTCTTGGACCCTTTCATTCTTTTTCTTTGAATTTATATCCCTTTGAGACCTTCTTAACAGACTTCCTAATTTATCATAATCTATAATGATGAGAATTTTGTCTTCTTTTTCTTCACGTTAAACTGATAAAATAGATTAAGAAAATAAGGAATTAAAAGGCCCCTAAAACAGACGTGAGAACTTGTGTTCTGAATCCTTGGGCTAAAGCACCAGAATATAATCAATGAAAGTCTCAATTATGTTCAACATACTTTTGTGAAAACTATAGTATTCTCCTATGGGTTAAAGGGAAAAGTCAGATTTCCATATATAGGAACAAAGCTAATGGAAAATAAAATGGAATAGAAAATATGTCTCTGAAACATACGTAAAATGAAAGAAAAATGAAAAGGAACAAGATGTGACATTAGCGTCTAAATTGAAGTCTCCTTCCTCTGATGATTGAGGATGGAAACTCCAAAGGAGTTTCAGCTCCTTTGGAGTTTTAGCTTGAACAGCAATTACTTGACCACTCCAAGAAATCTGAGGAACAAAACCAATACTGTAGAGAAGGAACAAATATAGCTTGATTGAAACAGAATTGATAGTTATTTTAACTGTTTGCAAGACATCACACTTTGCAAGACTTTTAAAAATTATTATTGGATTACAGTTGACATACAGTGTTATTTTAGTTTCTGGTGTACAACATAGCAATTCGACAATTCTATGCATTACTTAATGCTCACCACGATACAGGTAGTCACCATACATCATTACAATATTATTGACTATGTTCTCCCTATGCTGTACTTTTCATCTTTGTGACTTATTTATTTTATAACTGGAAGTTTGTACTGCTTAAACCCCTTCACCTGTTTCACCCATCTCCTCATGCCCCTCCCCTCTGGCAACACCAATTTTCTGTATTTATGAGTTTGTTTTTCTTTTCTTTTTCGTTTGTTCGTATAAAATATAATGAGATCTTGCCAATTGCATCAGAATTACATGGAAGAATAAGCTCTGAGTATAGAAGAAAGAAAATCTGAAGATTTCCCACGAATACTCTGGAAAAGTAGGTTTTAATGAAACAATATGAATCTTCCAGCTGATGGATCCCTGAAGCTTCTAATTTATTTATTCACTTAATAATTGATACAAACATTTTTTGTTTTGTTTTGTTTTGTTTTTCAAGTAGGCACCACACCAAGCATGGAGCTCAACATGGGGCTTGAGCTCATGATCCTGAGATCAAGACCTGAGCTGAGATGAAGAGTCAGAGGCATAATCAACTGAGCCACTCAGGTGCCCCAATACAAGGTGTTTTATAATTAAAATGTTTATTCTGAGTTTTTTTGTAGTCCAGATTATCTCATTAGCTTGCAAGAACCCTGATAACTGGATACACAACTTCTTGCAGATTCTAGTTTAAAATAACATTTTTACCACAATATAGAGGGAAAAAATAAAATAAAAAATAAATAAAAGTCTCATAAGCCTTAAAAAAATAAAATAACATTTTTATACATTGTAATACATTTTATTATTTTCTGCCTATATTTTCCCTTTAAATTAAAAATTTTCAAACTTTTTTTGTAAATAAAATTCTCATTAATTTAAATAATGTAAATAAATATTTAAAGTTAAATGATATTAAGAACAATTAATGATTACTCAATATGAAGCAGAGGGTTGAGGTATTGTTTAGAACCTTGTACTGAAGTTATCTTAACTAAGCTTGATGGCATCTAGCTTGAGCTATAGCTCAGAATTCCTGTCAGGTCACGCTTATTTTTACTGTTCATCATACAAACTGAAACAGATAGCATGCAATTAATTACTGATTGATGGGTTTGACGTCAAGTGTTTCAAACATCTCACAGATAGCTCTAAATATTCAGATTGGCCATGAACTGAGAAACCAAGAAGAGACTTCACACTGAAAACCACTGGAAACTAAGTGTGAGAGAAGTGAGGCCTTGATCTACTCATCTGTGGAAAGTTTTCATTGTTCTAGTCTATCACTTATATGTGGTATTGAATGTTCTGAAGAATATTCATTAATTAATTTCTCTGATGGTTGAAAATTTCATCAAGGTTAGGAGAGAAAAATCAATGTCTTAACAATCTGCATTATAACTGGGTCTTAAAATATACTGTTCTCTTTATCTCAATTTTAAAAAGATCACAATTTTCTTTCACACTATTTGAGATAAAGACAATCACTAGGAAAATTAACTTGAAATTTTATAAATTATCTTTCTTGACATTATTGAGATCATGAGTCAATGTTTTAAAATCTGTTCCTTATTTTGAAAGTTCATGAAAATATCTTTCTCTTGATGGCTTGTATTCCACACACTGAGGAAGTAAAACCAGTGTTTTGTACTATTTCTTTACATAATACATGGCAATGATGCATTATTGGTGACCACAATTTCATTCTTAACTGTCACTGCTTTATTCCACACTTAATCAGAAAATCAGAAGTCATATTGTTGACCTGTTACTATTTTGTCTGAATAAAGCCATGCTAGGATTGGAACTTTTTAAATACATTTCTTAGTTTCATTCCTTACTGCACTCAACTATGTTAATCCCAATATTCTTTTATAAGTTTACGTTATAAGTAAGAAAAAAATTATTGAAAAGCCTTTTTCTCCTGTAGAATAGCTTTTTAGTCATAAACAGAAACAATGTTGTCATATGTGTGTGAAACAGAAACAATGTTGCCGTGTGTGTGTGTGTGTGTGTGTGTGTGTGTGTACTGAATCAACACCAAGAAGTGATTCTGCCCATTAGAATTCCTGAGAAGCAAACATTTTTTAGCTTGTACGTGGAAGAATGGCGATTATTTTTCCCATTGTATGATTTGGATTCTGTAGTGGTATTTCATAGAAGATTTTTGCCAAGAGCTTTTTCCATTTTTTTAATATATGCCATTAGTATGATATATAGGTTTATGAACATCTTATATATTTGCTACAGAAAGCAAAACTTCTAAAATTCTATCTTTACTGACGAAGGACTAGGAGAATGTATTACTGGGACAATGCAATCCAATTTTCAGAAATAAATCTCATTTCTGATTTGCAATTTTGTTTTTGACTGTTGAAAAATAATCACCTTTTCAGATTTATTGGACCTAACATCAATTGAATCATATTGTATAATAAGCCTGGAGTCTTTTTGACTGTTTGTGTCCATAACATTACTCTCAGTTTAAACATGTACATTACTTCACTCAAATAACTTAAGGCCTTTGAGTCATTTGGTGAAATTTGAATGCAAAACAGTCTAACAGAAACACCACCAACAAGAAATAACACATACGTGATATGAAATTGCTGGGTGGGCAAACTGCACCCTGTTAACTGATCTTGCACAATAGGTGAAACAAAATTAATCATATATATTGGTCATTGCAATAGAGTGGGGTTTCTGTGAAAACACAATAGTCCCTCATTATCTGCATTTTCTGCTGTTTCAGTTATTCATTTTAACTGCATTCTGGAAACAGATGATTTTTTTCTGACCTGTAGTCAGAATGTCCATAGTGGCATACTGCTGTGTCACAATTTCTACTACAGTTACCTCACCTCATCTCATCATACAGGCTTTTTCTCATCTTATATCATCACAGGGAAAAGGGTGGGTACAGTATAATAAGAGACCATTCACCTAACTTTTATTATAGTATATTGTTACAGTTTTTTTATTTTATTATTATTGTTTATCTCTTACTGTGCCTAACTTATAAATTAAACTATATCATAGGTATGTATATATGTATAGGAAAAAACTACGTATGTATAGGGTTTAGTACTATATGTGATTTCAGGTACCACTGGGGGTGTTGGAATATATCTCCCATGGATAAGAGGGTGCTGCTATAGTAATTATTGGATTCTAGAAGTATAAAACATATGTGTAGTGCATTGAGTAGTGTCTTCTCCAAATTCATGACCATTTGAAACTTCAGAATGTGATTTTTTTTTAACATTTTTTTAATTTACTTGACAGAGAGTGAGAGGGAGAGAGAATCTGAAGCAGAGTCTGCACTGAGTGCAGAGCCCAACACAGGGCTCAATCTCACAACCCTGAGATTACGACTGAGCCAAAACCAAGAGTCGGACACTCAAGTCACTGGGCCATCCTGTTGCCCCTCAGAATGTGATCTTACATGGAATTAAGATCTTGTACATGTAATTAAGTTAAAGTGAGGTCATACTGGATTAGGGTGGGCACTAAATCTTTTGGCTGACAACTTTAGAAGATGGCAAGACACAAAGAAACATAGGGAGAGAGTCATCCAGAGACAGTGGCGGGATGATGGAGAGACAGAGGATTCAAAATGTTTTTTAAGGTAGAAGTGACAAACACTTTCATTTAAAAATGAAAGGTGAAAAAGGATGAAAGAATTCATTGATCGTGAGCAGACCTGCATTATAAAAAATGGGAAAAAAAGTCCTTCAGGTAGAAAAGAAATTAACATTAGATTTGGAAAAATTATGTGTTAGAAATGCTACATATGAAGTTAAAAGGAAAGTGATTATCATGTTATTTATTTTAATATATTTAAATATTTTAATTTTTCCAAATTTATTTTTAAATTTTTTCAAAATAATCTCTACACCCAATGTGGGGCTTGAACTCATGACTCCGAGATCAAGAATCGCATGCTGCCACCAACTGAGCCAGTCAGGCACCCTAATTAAATATTTTAAAATATGTTCATTTAAAGCAAAAGTAAGAAAACCCCTAAAATTAAAAAAAAGAAAAATAACATTTAATATATATGTGTAAGTAATAAATAATGAAAATAATGACATGAAAATGGAACATTAAATGAAACTAATTATGTTTATACATTTTATATGTTTTATGAAGTGGAACAAGTTCTAAACACATACTGTATTCCCCATGGTAGCCACTGTACAACTATACAAAGACATATATAAACAAAAATACAAAGAATTATAGGCAACATTCCAAGAAATGAATAAACAAATAAAATGAATACTGATTTTATCTTATTAGCCAAAAGGAAGGAAAGAAAAGAAGAAGAGAGAAACAAAAAACAGATGGGGCTAAAATAAAATTAAAGATCAGTACAAATAATTAACTCAGCCTTTGTTATTTCCAAGAAATTGTTGAGTTATGGTGAATTGGGATGAAGTATATGATTTTTGTAGGAGACACATTTTTGACGCTTTAAGAATTCTCATAATCTCTGTATACGATCAATCTTAAAAATAAAATTTAATGGTAAAATGAGGTGTTCCTTCATCTTTGTTCTTTGCAAACCTTGCTCCCGATAATCCACACCAATTTGAGAAGCTGAAGTGTCATTTGAGTTAAATCTCAGGGTTCACCAACTGTGATTATAATAACACATATCAAGGGAATTACTTGCTTTATTTTATTTAAACACTAAAATAACATTCATCAGTACATGCCAGAATGCATCCTTCATATTATCGGTTTATATTTTTTTCTTTGTGATGAAACTTTTAAGGTCTATTTTCTTAGCAACTTTTGAATAGACACTACTTCATGAACCGTAGTTACCATGCTGTACATTTCACCCCCAGAACTTATTCCTTTAGTTACTGGAAGGCTGTACATTTTGACCACCTTCATCCATTTCTCCAACTCCTTACCTCCCACCACTGGCAACCACCAATCTGTTTTCTGTTCTTTGAGTTCATTTTTCTTAGATTTTATATATAAGTGAGATCATACATTACTTGTCTGTCTTCTGTCTTATTTCACTCACCATAATGTTTGCAAGGTCTTCTATACTGTCCCAAATGGCAGGATTTCCTTCTTTCTGTGGCTGAATAATATTCCTATGTATGTATATACTGTATTTGTTTTTTAGTCTTCCCTAGATGGAAACTTAGTTTTTTTTCATGTCTTGGCTACTATAAATAATATTGCAATGAACACAGGGGTGAAGATATATTTTTGAGAGAGTGATATTGTTTCCTTTCAGTATATAAACACAAGTGGAATTGCCGGACCATATAGTAGTTCCTTATTTAAATGTCTTGAGAAACTGTTCCCACAGTGATTATACCAATTTACATTCACACTAAGAGCGCACAAGGGTTTTCTTTACCCCACATCCTTACCAACATTAAGTATCTCTTGTCTTTTTAAAAACAGTCATTCTAACAGGTGTTACATGATGTCTTATTGTGGCTTTGATTTACGTTTCCCTGATGGTGAATAATGTTGAACACCTTTTCATGTGCCTGTTGGCCATTTTTAGTCCTCTTTGGAAAGATTCTATTGAGATCCTCTGCTTTTTTTAATCCTCTGTTTGTTTTTACTACTTGAGTTGTATGAATTCTTCATCTACTTTAGATAGTAACCTTTTCTCAGAGAGATGGTTTGCAAATATTTTCTCTCATTCAGTAGGTTGTCTTTTAATACTGTTGATTGTTTTCTTTGCTGTGCAGAGCTTTTTAGTTTGATGTAGTCCTACTTCTTAATTTTTACTGTTTATGCTTTTGTTTTTATTGTCAAATCCAAAAAACTATTGTTAAGACCAATATTAAGGAGATTACCCCCTATGTTTTCTTCTAAATGTTTCATGGTTTCAGGTTTTCTGTTCAAGTCTTTAGTCCATTTTGAGTTAATTTTTGTATATGATATCAGATAAGGTCCAGTTTCACTTTTTTGCATGTTGCTGTCCAGTTTTCCCAATACCTTTTATTTAAGAGACTATGCTGAATAGCATCAGTTTAAAAAACTGAATTTTCAAAAGATGGCAAAGATTAACACCTATTGCCCAACTAGAGGATTATGTGCCATATGGATAGCATCTGATCATTCACACCAGTAAAGATCTTCCTTTGAAACCCTTCTATTGTAATCTACTGAACATAACATAAAGTCTATAAAGATTTTGTTTTCTTATGTGGTATCATAGACTTTAATCTCAGTGGCTGGTAGGTTATCTTAAAACTACCAGAATAAGAAATTATTGATCTAGCTTTAAAAATTGTGACATTGAACTAGGAAACAACCATGTAGGTGTTTGAGTATATTCCCTCACTTTACAGCATGTTTTATAAAATTGTGCGCAGATAGTAACAAAGGGGACTGTTCTGATCTAATATCTGTTAAAAAAAAAAGATCAGGATGTATAGATATAAAACTTATTTAGCTCAAAATATCAGGAAAACAGCAATTACTCTTGCTAACCACCAATAGTGACGTTGTTTTGATTGCTTCAGAAACTGCCTTCCTTTCTTGATAGTCTTTGTAGCTGTTAAAGTATATTTATTCAAGATAGTAATCCTTATTTTCATCACTGTCAAATGTACACCTCACTTGGATGGATCAATTGAGATGACAGAGAATGTTTTGTTGATACCGTTTTTACAAAAGGCATCTCCGGTTGTTTGTCTCCTGCGTGACTGTTGATTGATTATATTCCAACTCCTCAATTGCTTTTACCTTCATTTCCTACCAAATATTTTGCAAAACTCAATTTGGATAAGAAACATTGCTCAAAAAATTGTTGGTGCTATTCGATATATACACATGACTATCACCTGAGAGACAGAAAATGCTCATAAGCTTTTTGTCAGTAATGAGTGCTCACCCAAATAGCCTGGTTTCAGAAATAGTGATAAAACCTTTGTTTTCTTTCTTTGAATCAGTCATGAGACTTCAGGATTTTCCTGACTTCTTTAAAAAGAAAATATCTGTTTGCTATTTTACTTAGGCTCTTGGACAGAAAACCCAAATTTCCCATTGTAGAAATTTTAGGGGGAAAAAATTTGATCTGAGTTTAAAGACTGATGGGAATAACTGAAGCAAACACACACATGAGCACTTTCTATGTGCCAGATTCTACCTACATAGCACATATATTATTTTTTTAATTAAATTTTTTATTTATTTTCAGCGTAACAGTATTCATTGTTTTTTCACCACACCCAGTGCTCCATGCAATCTGTGCCCTCCCTAATACCCACCACTTGGTTCCCCCACCCTCCCACCCCCGCCCCTTCAAAACTCTCAGGTTGTTTTTCAGAGTCCACAGTCTCTCATGGTTCGCCTCCCCTTCCAATTTCCCTCAACTCCCTTCTCCTCTCCATCTACCCTTGTCCTCTATATTATTTGTTATGCTCCACCAATAAGTGAAACCATATGATACTTGACTTTCTTTGTTTGACTTATTTCACTCAGCATAATCTCTTCCAGTCCTGTCCATGTTGCTACAAAAGTTGGGTATTCGTCCTTTCTGATGGAGGCATAAAACTCCATAGTGTATATGGACCACATCTTCCTTATCCATTCATCCGTTGAAGGGCATCTTGGTTCTTTCCACAGTTTGGCGACCGTGGCCATTGCTGCTATAAACATTGGGGTACAGATGGCCCTTCTTTTCACTACATCTGTATCTTTGGGGTAAATACCCAGCAGTGCAATTGCAGGGTCATAGGGAAGATCTATTTTTAATTTCCTGAGGAATCTCCACACTGTTCTCCAAAGTGGCTGTACCAGTTTGCATTCCCACCAACAGTGGAAGAGGGTTCCCCTTTCTCCACATCCTCTCCAACACACGTTGTTTCCTGTCTTGCTAATTTTGGCCATTCTAACTGGTGTAAGGTGGTATCTCAATGTGGTTTTGATTTGAATTTCCCTGATGGCTAGTGATGATGAACATTTTTTCATGTGTCTGGTAGCCATTTGTATGTCTTCATTGGAGAAGTGTCTGTTCATATCTTCTGCACATATATTATTAATACTCCTCCAAATCCTATCAAGTATGCTACAGCTCTCTCCACTTTACAGATGAGAACACTAAGGCTCAGATATGTAACTACAATGATGATTCAGAAGCTTTTCCAAAGTCACACATCTACTCAGTGTCGAAGATAAATTTGAACTTTGGCTCAGAATCTATATTCTTAACCACTACATTTTATAAAGTGTTCAACACAGTGCCTAGGACACAGGTCATCAACAATACAAATATTCGTTCTCTTACTTTCTTCCACCTTTAGGAATCTATGTAATCAGTCCTTATAAATGTGCTTTTATTTATCAACCCTACTTATCCTGACCTTTGAAAGTTCTGAAGCAGATGGTCATATTCCCCAGGCCTGAGCAAAATCCACCCTGTATCACCCATGAGTTTGCTACAAAATAGAAACACAACACACTATAACTTCTATTTGTAAATTTTCCAGGCCATCAAAATCCTGAAGTGGTGGCGTATATGGAAGATTTGGCAGGATTTTCCTCCAAGGAAAAAGAAAATTGGTGGCTAGAAGAAACCATTTTGAATCCTTGTTGAGATAAGAGAAACATAGAAAACTTTTTGTTTTCAGGACAAAATTTCTCCAAAATGCATTTTTTTTTCTGATAAAGGGTAGTTATTTCCAAATAACATTCTTAATTTGGTACTTTCTTTCTCAGAAAATCATTATGGAGATGTAGGAATGAGAGAGAACTTGAATTTAGCCATATAAATTTTAATAAATATTTAACTGCCTCTGACATACATTATTTCCATTCGTTTATTAAGCAAGGATTTATTCAGGGTTGCTGGGCATTAAAGTTGGTATGGAGGTAGAAAAACCAATGTACTACTACTACAACTCTTAAGGGACTATAGAATATTAGGGAAGACATATAAATAAATATGAATAAACAGATAACATTATTATAGTGTAATATAGGCCCTCATAATGTTGTGTTTATATAAAGAATGGACATCCCACTTATGATGAACAGAAGATAGTGAGCAGAGGTGAGAAGTAAGTGGTCCAGGAAAAGGGAACATCCTATACAAAGTCGTTGAGTCTAGAAAGACCCAAAAGTATACGGTGTGTCAATACTTCTAGCTTCTATGTGATGAGCTTTGATTTTCTTTTCCAATGGTTTAAGCAATATGTCTCCAGTGAAACTTCATATTTAGAAAATGACTGACAATTTATTCTCTCTCTCTGTACAAGTTCACACGCTTACAGTAGTGTTTCCATTTCCAGATGTTATCCTCAGGATGGCTGTACTTGTTAACACTCAGTAGTTCAACACATTTCCCTTTCTATCTATAATTTGGCATCGAGTTTTAAGCCATTATTTAACATGTTAGTGTTATAATTAACTGAAAATGATTGAAGCACATTTTAAAATGTCCTTTAAAAATAGAATGAAGCCTGCCAGGGTCACAATTGACAAAATATGCAGTGATAAAAGAGACATTTGGGCTGTACTTGGCAAATATATGATCTCTCATTTGCTGAAAATGAGATGGTTCTCTGTTATTTCTTAGAACACAAATGCCCCATGTGCTACTTGATAGCTATTAGAAATGGAAAATTGTCTCTTTCCCACTCTTTAAGCCTACCATAAAGTACAGTGGCATTAAGACCTGAGTGTGTATTGAGTCAGATGGAATTTTACCATCTGACATTTGGGCTACAGTGCTTGAATCTGTGAATACTTGACCATGAGCCCCTGGGCAATTAAAAAAAAGTTTCTGAGCACTTTAAAATGTTCATAACTTAGTTGCCATAATAAAATTTTTGCTACTATTTCTTATTAAGCCACCCATTGATTTTTTAAGGTGTATTTTTCTAGCCACATAACATTGAATCTTCATGTACCTTGCTGTCTTTTTCCTGAAATATGTGTTCTAAGAAAGCTTTGCACTTTCTGTTTAGTAAGACTAATACAAATCTCTACCACTCTAATCTGATTTTCTCAATGTTTTTTATGAACTCATAGTTTTCTCCTAATGGCATCTTTGTGTTTGAACCTACTGCATGGTTAGAGGGACATCAGTACTTAGGATATTACAAAAGAAGAGTCATAGACATGCTAATATAAGAGAGTATATATCATAAAATTAAGGAGTCATTGCAATTTATAGCCCACAGGTTTTTGAAGTAGTAGATGAGAACCATCTCAAGCCATACAATATTAATATTAGGAAGGTTAAGAGGAGAGAAATTGAAATGAAACAAACATTTAAGTAATACTACAGACCGAATTGTCGTGTTTACCTCATTTGCTAGAGGTGTTTAGCAAGATAGATATTATTATACTAACTTTCCCAGAAAAGCAAAGAGAATCAGAGAAATTAAGTAACTTCCAAGCATATGTGGCATAGTACCTCCAGAGCCAGGATTCAAATTTTCATGTCACCCCTCCAAAACACACTCTTTATGCTTTAGTAAATAGCCATATATAATCATGATATTTTCTGTTGTTTTTTAAATATTTTTGTTTTATATATATATATATATATGTAATATATATGTACATTATATATAAATACCTATCTCTAACAGAATAGACCAAGTTTTTCGGAGCTCAACAAATTAGAAAGAGTAGGAATTTTCACTTTTTATTTTTCAACAAAGTGGCAGTTTCTGCATCTCATTAGACTTAGTTATAAATCATAGCATCCCCATATGAACTATAATAAAATTAGATGAGGAAGAATCTCACTGAAGTGGATTAACAAGGACACCAGATGTGAAACAAGTGGAGAAATGAATGAATGAACAACATCTTATCCTTATTAGTCACACAACTCTAGATTTGTCAAAAAATGAGAGTTTTTAAAAGATCAAGCAGATTCTCCAATATCTTGTTTCTGAAATCATAGAAAACTGTTGATACTTGAGAAATAGAAAAACCAGGTCCTATATTGTCAGTACTGGTGAGAAAAAAGAGAAATACCAAGGTCAGTAAGACATGCTGACTTGTTGTAAAAAAAAATGAACATTTATGAACCTTTGCCATATGCAAGGGTCTGTCCCAAAATTGGGACAGACACAGCTCCACAGTTAACGGTCATGCTATTAGTCAGTTCCACTGCTGTTTTCTTCTTTCTTTTTGAAAGCAGTTTGTATTTATTTTGCCTTAGATACTGCAGATGTGTAAAGTTATTTAGTGGTTGCCCATGGGTGAGATAGGGAACAACTTTGAAATCTTAATCATGCACCTTGCTATAAAGTCAATAAATGGTAAGGGCTTGGGGGGAGTCACATTTAAATTTGAGTCCTGGCTCTAGAAGTAACAAGAGTTACAAGGGCCAAGAGGTGAAATAAGACCTAACTACAGGAATAGACTGAAGATCCAAGTCACTTTGTTGTCTTCACAATAGAGCTCAAACCTCACAGTGTCCAGGAATGCACATGCAGCCCAAAAAGCTTTGGATAAAAATGAGATAGAAGTGAGAATGTTCCTGAGACGGGCTTATCCCTGAAAAGTGGCTTCACAAAAAGACCACGTTTTTAAATAATTCATGGTTCTAATAGAGAAAGAAGACTTTAGCTATTGAACAAGTCAACGGCATTGACCCATCCCAGCTCCCCACAGAAACACCTTCTTAACAGCCCAGGAGTGCCTATGGAAAAGGAAAAAAAAAAAACAAAAAACAACTAACATTTAAATGAAAGGAAAAGAAATCAGTATTAAATTCTAAACTAAGACACAGAGTAAAAATGATGAAAATGAAACAAGAGATGTTCTAGTAATTAAATAAAACACCCCAAGAAAATTCGCTCATAAAGAATGTGACAATTTTAAGCTAATATTTAAAAAATAGTCAAGCAAATTTTAGAAGTCACAAATACAAAAGCTTTGAAATGATTTGACTAAATAACAGAAGGATATGAGTCCAGAAATAGGGGACCTAGAGATGCCTGGGTGGCTCTGTCAGTTAAGCATCTGATTCTTGATCTCTCTCAGGTCCTGATCTCAGGGTTGTGAGTTCAAACCCTGCATAGGTCTCCATGTTGGGCATGGAGCCCAGTTAAAAAAAAAATTAAAAAATTAAAAATTAAGAAATATTTATAAATAAAAAAGGAATAAGGAACCTAAGGGAAGAACGAAAGAAAAAGAAAAAAGAACAAAATTTTAAAACCAACACTAAGTAGCAATTTGAAGCAGGTAGATACAAAAGAAATCACGGGAAGGGAATGAAAAGGAAATAAATGACAACAGAAAATGGTCAAGGATGGTTTGGAGAAAATGTAATAGACATAAAGATATAGAAAAAGATCCAGTGCATACCTAATGGAGTCCCCAAAGAGGAAGTGCAACACAATAAAGCATAAGAAATAGTTATAACTGTAATTCTGAAAGCTTTTTTGCAATAAAGAAGATTGGAATCTGAAAGTTATAAAGAAACACTCTCTACCTTGGAAATTCTAATCAAAATAATCAAAATTGAGACAGTTTTTAGAACAATTAAATTTTAAATATAAAGTAAATAATTTTTTGAGATGTCAGAATGTCAGAATGGCATCTGAGAGAACTGTGATATCTTATTTCACTGAAGTATGGGCCGAAGACCATGTTTTTAAGATATTCAAGAAAAAAATGTGAGTCAAGTATTTTATATACTTTGAAAGTCACATGCATGTATTAATGATTTTTTTTTTAAACTTGGGAACTACTGTTTGAATGATCCTCTCCTGAGAAATCTATTAGAGAACAAATTTCTGGCACTTTAAAATGACCAAAAAATGTTGACATATGTTTGGGGTAAACAGTACATATGTTTCTGAGGGGATTTAAGACTAAAAAAATAATGAGGAAGAGATGGTAGACTATGTTGTCTTTTATTTTTATTTATTTTTTAAAAAGATTTCATTTATTTATTTGACAGACAGAGATCACAAGTAGGCAGAAAGGCAGGCAGAGAGAGAGGAGGAAGCAGGCTCCCTGCTGAGCAGAGAGCCCGATGTGGGACTCCATCCGAGGACCCTGAGATCATGACCTGAGCTGAAGGCAGAGGCTTAACCTGCTGAGCCACCAGGCACCCTTATGTTGTCTTTTTAAATATAGACCAAGATAACAATAGTGACTAAAATTGGAAAGTGAGAGAGAAAGGGGGAGGGGAGAAAGAATGTTGTTTATAGTAAGATGGTAATATTTAACATTTAAAGAAGAGTTGGCTAAGGATTTTATGTTAAGGACATTAGTATCAAATGCAACTTGGAAAAATGCAAACTACTCATTATAAAAAGTAGTCCCACTCTAAAAAAAATTTTAAAAGCACAGGAAAAAAAATACAAAATTTTATGTAAAGATTAAATACACCATTGAACAATATGACAAAATAAAAGCACACTTTGGATAGAATTGTATACACCCCTCCAATACCTGGACACATGAAGTGGAAAATAATTGAGTAAGGATATTGCTATCTAAATGATATAATCAATAATGTATCAGTTTCTGCTCCCCAATAATGGAGATCACATTTTTTCACATGTATATGAAATGTTTTATGAAAATTGATTGTTAGGCCACAAGCAAAAAAAGGTAAGATTAAAAAAAAAACTGTGAATAAGACAAACAGCATTTCTCTGATCACAATTTAATAAAACCAATACTAAAGAACTTTACACTTACAAACTTAGGAGTGCAGTATTAAGCATATCTAGGATCAAAGGGGGAAATACAAAATTAACCTGCAAGTTCTAAAAAATAGTGATCAAAATACAACACATAGAATTCTTAAGATGTAGGTAAAACAAGAAAATATAGCTTAAGGGGCGCCTGGGTGGCTCAGTGGGTTAAGCCTCTGCCTTCAACTCAGGTCATGATCTCAGGGTTCTGGGATCGAGCCCCGCATTGGGCTCTCTGCTCGGCAGGGAGCCTGCTTCCCCCTCTCTCTCTGCCTGCGTCTCTGCCTACTTGAGACCTCTCTCTGCCAAATAAATAAAATCCTTAAAAAAAAAAAAAAGAAAATATAGCTTAAATATTTATACCAATTACAATGAGAAAAAGAGTAAATAAGTAAACATCCAACTTTAAAAGCTGGGAAAATAATTAAAAAGTTATAGGGCACCTGGGTGACTCAGTTGGTTAAGTATCTGACTTTTGATCTCAGCTCAGGTCTTGATCTCTGGGTTGTGAGTTTGAGGCCCATGTTGGGCTCCTTGCTGGGGTATGGAGCCTACTTAAGAAACAAAGAAAAAAGAAAAACCAACCGATCAAACAAATCACAAGAATTAAAAAGTTACCTGAAAGACAGTGAAAAAGAAAAAAATTTAGTAAGGATGGAAAAAGAAAATAATGAATTTTCCCATTTTCTTAAATGGGAAAAAGAACTTAATGAAAACCTATTTATTTGAAAGATGAAAAACATAAATAAAACAATAGCATTTATGCATTTCTAGGCAAATAAATTTGAAGGTGCATATAAAATAATCTACCAAAAGTAATCTTAATAAAGATGCAATGCCTAGGGGCACCTGGGTGGCTCAGTGGGTTAAAGCCTCTGCCTTCGGCTCAGGTCATGATCCCAGTGTCCTGGGATTGAGCCCCGCATCGGGCTCTCTGCTCGTCAGGGAGCCTGCTTCCTCCTCTCTGTCTGCCTGCCTCTCTGCCTACTTGTGATCTCTGTCAAATAAATAAAATTAAAAAAAAAAAAGATTCTTAAAGATGCAATGCCTAAATATATACAAAATAAAGAAAAGTTTCAGAGATTTCCCCCACAAAGGAGAACTATACCTAGATGTTTATAACAAACCTTTAAAGGTCCAGTAGTTCCAAATGTGCTGAAATTATTCTGGAGAATATTAGAAGAAAAACTTTCAAAGCCAATCCGATAAAATATTGAATCAAATAATACTAATGAACATCAATGCCAAAATTTAAATGAAATATTAGATAATAAAATCTTACATGATATTTAAATATAATTTATATTGCCCAAAGAGGTTTACTCATAATGGCAAGAAAATTGATCAACATTGACCAAGATGGCCTTCATGTTCTCAGCATGACTAAACATTGGATTTCTTCCTACTGTAGGTCTCTGAGCATCTTTTTCTTAGAGCATTTACTTTAGAAAATTTATAATTGCAAATCCTTTCTCTGACCTTTTGAAGTATAGATAAATCATCTCCCAACCTCCTGCCAGTTTCACAGCCCAGCAATGTTTTTCTCAGGGACCTGGCAGCTATCCCTTTGAAATGTAATCATCAAGAAAGATAGGTCTCCTAACTCCTGAGAAGGTAGGGGACCAACTTCAATAAGTAACAAAAAACATACACAGATGGTCCAATGACGTGGACCAAGCTTACCCCATGCCTTCCAGGACTTTTTCACTAACTTCCCAGTGCTTAAAAATACTCCATGTTTTGTTTCAACTGAGTTGGATTCAATCTCTTTCCTATTACACTCATCTTGAATTAAAGACTTCCTTGACAGTTGAACTCCATCTGATGCAATTTTTCTTTGATGAGATATGTATTGTCTTAAAATATTTGAAAAGAAATATTATATAGCTATTTCCATAGATACTAATGAAAGAATTTTATAATTCAACACAGATTCCTCATAAAAGAACCAATAGATAAAAATGAATCTATCCATATGTAAATGGACACATGCATATATCAGGCTACTAATACAAAGTATGGAACAATGAACAAAATAAATATTCAGGAAAAATGAACAAAAAGAAAAAAAAGACAATGTCAGAAACAAATAACAATTCATAAGAATTGGTAACTCAAAAGAATAAACAATAAAGCTAGTATAAACAATGAGATAATTTAAGGAAGGTGAGTATTACGCTGGTATACAGAAATTAATAGCCTCATATACACAGACAAACCATTAAAAATTAAAATGGTAGGGGCACCTGGATGGCTCAGCTGGTTAAGTATCTGACTCTTGATTTTGGCTCAGGTCATGATCTCAGGGTCCTGGGATTGAGCCCCTCATCAGGCTCTGTGCTCACTGAGAGTTTGCTTGGGGATTTCTCTCCTTTGCCTTCTGCCCCTCCCCCAGTCACATGCTCTCCTTCTCTCTCTAAAATAAATAAATAAATCTTAAAAACATTTTTAAAATTAAAATGGTAAAGCATTTACAATAGTAAATATTTTGAAATGCCTAGGATAAAATTAGCAAAATTTTGCCAGACCTACCTAAGGAAAACATTGAAACACCTTTGAAAATTATTAAAGTAGACTTGAATAGAGAGGAATTTTATGTTTTTGGAAATCTCAATTTCATTAAGATCTTTATTCTCCCAAATTGATATACAAAATCAGTATGATCTAACTAAAAATACCAGCAGTTCCTTTTTAAATTGAAGATTCACATACATTGACTTTAAAGTTCAAATAGAAAATAATCAAGGATACAGTTTTGTTGTCATCCTTATACTGTTTATTTTTGTGTTTGTTGCATGTGCTTTGGGTGTCATATTCAAACAATAATTGTGAGGACCGATGTCAAGAAGCATTTTAACCTAGGATTTCTTCTAGTAGTTTTATTGCTTCGGGTCTTACATGTAAGTCTTCAGTCCATTTCAAGTTAACTTTTATGTGTGGTGTAAGATAGGCATCCAGTTGAATTCTTTCATAAATGAATATCTTGAAACAATTTATTGAAGAGGTAATCCTTTATTCCTAAGTATTTTATTGCTTTTTATTCTATATTGTAAATGAGATTGGTTTATTAATTTATTTTCCAGATAGTTTTTTGTTAGTGTATAGAAACACAACTGATTTTTGCATATTGATTTTGTATCTTGCAAACTTACTGTATTCATTTATTAATTCTAATAGTTCTTAGGATTTTCTGCATAAAAGAACTTATTGTCTGCAGATAATTTTACTTCTTTTCCAATTTGAGTATCTTTTGTTTCTTTTTTCTTGCCTAATTTCTGTGACTAGGACTTCTAGTACTATATTGAATAAGAGTGGTGAGCATAGACATCCTTGCCTTAGAGATATTTGGATCTTAAAGAAAAAGCTTTTAGCATTTCACCAACAAGTATGAAGTTAGCTATGAGCTTGTCACATATGACATTAATTATGTTGAATTATAGTTCTTCTTACCTGTTTATTGAGTGTTTTTATTATGAAAGTATGTTAAATGTTGTCAAATGCTTTTTTTGCACCTATTGAGATAATTATATAATTTTATCCTTTATTCTGTTAATGTAGTGTATCACATTTATTGATTTTAGTATGTGAAACCATCTTGCATCTCAGAGATAAATTCCATTTGTTCATGGTGTTTTATCCTTTAATTTGCTGTTAAATTCAATTTGTTAATATTTTGTTGAGGATTTTTGCATCTATGCTCATCAGAGAGATTAGTTTGTAGTTTTCTTTTCTTGATCTTTGTCTGGTGTTGGTATTGGGATAATGCTGGCCCCTAAGATTACTTGGAAAGTATTTCTTTCTCTTCAGTTATTCCAAAGATTTGAAAAGAATTGGCATTAATTCTTCTTTAAATGTTTGGCAGAATTCACCAGTGAAGCCATCTGGTCCTTGGCTTTTCTTTCTTGGGAGACTTTTCATTACAAATCCAATCTCCTTACTAGTTACATTTCTATTCAGATTTACTATTTCTTTATGATCCAAAGAAAAAAAGCTGCACAGCAAAGGAAACAATCAACAAAATGAAAAGTAACATACAGATTGAAAGAAAATATTTGTAAACCACATATTTGAAAAAAAGATTAATAACTGAATATTTGAGAAACTTATATAACTCAATAGCAAAAAACCCAATTAAAAAAATATTCAAAAGGGGCCTGTGTGGCTCAGTTGATTAAGCATCCTACTCTTGATTTCAGCTCAGGTCATGACCTCAGGATTGTGATATTGAGCCCTGCATTGGGCTCCATACTGAGTATGGAGCCTGCTTAAGGTTCTCTCCCCCTCCTTTTGTCCCTTCCCTTGCCTCTCTCTCTGTCCCTTCAGGGAAAAACAACAACAACAAAAAACCCCGAATAAGCATTTAAAAAAAAAAAAAAAAAGACATACAAATAGCCAACAGGTACTTGAAAAGGTGCTTAACATCATCAATCATCAGTGAAATGCAAATCAAAACCACAGTGAGATACACCTCTCAGAGCCTTTAGAATTCCTATCATCAAACAGATAAGAGATAGCAAGTATTGACAAGGTGATGGAGAAAAGGGAATCCTTGTGCAATGTTGGTGAATATAAATTGATACAGTTGTTATGGAAAACAGTATGGAGGGACCCCCAAAACTGAAAATAAAACTACCAAATGAAAGCAAACAAACAAACAAACCTATCAAATGATTCAGCAATCCACTTTTGAATATATACCTGAAGAAAACAAAATCATTACTCTAAAGAGGTATCTGCACCACCATGTTCATTACAGCATTATTCACAATAGCTAAGTTTGAGAAGCAAATGGTGTTTATTGATGCATAAATGGATAAGGAAAATGTGGTCTACACACAACACACACATACAATAGAATATTATCGATAAAGAAGGAGAATCTGGCATTTGCAACAATATGGAAACTGGACGACATTATGCTAAGTGAAATAAACCAGACAGGGAAAGACAAATACCGTAGGATATCACTCACAAGCAGAATTAAAAAAAAAAAATTAAAAAAAAAATAATAAAGTGGAATTCGTAGAAGCAGAGAGTAGAATTGTGATTGCCAGAGGCTGGAAGTGGGGGAGATGGGAGGTGTTGGTTAAAGGGTACAATCTTTCATTATTAGATGAATAAAACCTAAGACTCTAATGTAGAACATGATGACCATAGTTAATAATACTCTATCATATACTTGAAATTTACTAAGAGAGTAGATCTTAAATGTTCTCATCACAAACACACACAAGATAGCTATGAAGATGATGGATGGGTTATTTAATTTGATTGTGGTATATGTATATGAAATTATCACCTTGTGTATACATATATGAAATTATCACTTTGTACACTTTAAATATATACAATTTTATTTGTCAATTATACCTCAATAAAGCTGGAAAAATTTAAAAATATATATAATTAAGAAATTTATCTTAAGGAGTGCCTGGGTGCCTCAGTTAGTAAAGCATCTGTCTTAGCTCAGGTCATGATTCCAGGGCCCTGGGATTGAGCCTCTCATCCAGCTCTGTGCTCAGTGGGGAGCCTGCTTCGCCCTCTCCCTCTGCCTGCTATTCCCTCTGCTGTGTGCATTCTCTCTCTTGAATAAATAAATCTTAAAAAAAATTCATTTTAAAAAGGAGCAAAGATATTAATAAAAAATATATATGATAAGGCCTTTAAGGCTAAAACAGGGAATGAACAGATGGACAAGTGAAAGTTAAGGAAATAAATCTAAGTGAATTTGATAATTTATGAAGAGTTGACATGAAAGATTAGTGAGGATAATTTAATCTTTTAAATCATTGGAATAGTTGCACAAGTACTATAAGGAAGCATGGGGAATTATTTTATGACTGGCTATAATGAAAACCTTCTTAATTATGATTCCAAATTAATAAGAAATAATAAGAAAAGAATAATATATTTGATTAAGTAAACATACAAATTTGAATTAACAGATGTTAAAAGGCAAAGGGAAACTAAGAAACTGAAATTGATATCACAAAGAACTAATATCTCTAAATTGTAAACAACTTCTGAAACGAAAAGAAAATATAACTAAGCAACTTAATATGAAATTTGTAAATACATTGGATAACTTAGAGAAAATAATACAGAAAAATCCATTAAAAACATGGAAGAAAAAAAACATGGAAGAATGTTTAAATTCACTCACAAAAACAGTAGCAAATAGAACACAACTGAGATACCATTTCTTACTACACAGATTAGGAACAAAACAAAACAAAACAAAAAGTCTCACAGTACATCATGCTGGCAAGTAGGTAGTGAAATAGTTACTCTCACATATTGCTAACAAGAATACAATGGGTGTTACAACTCCTACAGAGGAGATTTGGCAAAATTTAGCAAAGTATATCAAACCGTGGACTACACATTCTGCTACTAGATATCCATCCCATAGGTATATTAGCAAACCACAAAGTAGTTTATATATAATATTATCTGTTAAAAATATTTAGAATAGTAAAAGGCTAAGAATATGCCATATGTCTATTAGTAGGGAATGGCTTGAATAAATAATAATACATACAACAGTGAACTATGAAGGTGCAAAAAAATTTAAAGATGTCTGCCCACTGATATGGAGTGATGCTCAGTGTAAATGTGCATAGCATTGTATATAGTTTGGTATACTTTGTGTAAGAAATGGATGGGAATCAAAATATGTATGCTTCATTTGTTTAAATTTGGAAAAGGGAACAATGAAAAAAATTTTTAAAAGCTCATGAAAAGATTACACATAGAAGAAAAGGGAGCAAGAAGGAAGTGAGAAGGATAAGGCTGAGATTAGAAGCATGTCAAATTTACAGTTTACCTTTGAAATCATGTGAAGATTTTAAAAAATTAAATAAAAATCCAAATAAAAATTTTAAAATCTCTAAAAATTTAAAGCAAGGCAAAACAAATCTAAATGTTTATGAGTTTGTGACGTAACTACTCACAGAAAAGAGTTGCTCTGGCTAAATTTGGAATACAGTATTTTTACTATGAATAATAGCAGGCTATTACTCTAAAGATAAAATTAGCTATAAAGAAAATGTAGCTGCATGCAATCATCTTACTATTAGTGATAATATTGATATAGTTATTAAGACATAATTACATGTGTATTATAAAAGAGATTTAAAAAGTCATTTTCAGGAGCAAAGATTTTCAGTGTAAGAGAAAAGTGTTAAGTGAAAGCTTTTTAATCTTAAGGTTAAATTTAAAATATCAGTATGAACATTATTACTCTCTTTTTAAAACTATTTTAGTCATTGGAAGAAAATGTTAATTATAATTAAAGAGCAATCCACTCCCTAACACTCAGACTGTGACTTCCAAATATCATTCTGAAAGTTAAAAAAATACAGCTAAATGTATGCCTTGCATAAATGGTTGTTTATAATTGTAGACTAAGAACTATACTAGATGAACCTAGAACACAAAATAAAGAAGAAAGATGCCATAAAGACTAATGCAGTGGGTCAAAAGAACAAATGGATGAACTTGAAGTCCTCTAGCCAACACGGTGCAACTTGAAAACTTAAAAAAAAAAAAAAAACTATATTGATGAAAACAATAAACATTAAAAAAATAAGTTCATAATAAGAAGAAAGAAATAAAACTTCTTGGACACCACTGGAGATTACTAGAGCACCAACTCAGTACAATAAACATCGGTAATTACAAGAAAAGACTCCAACATTCATTTTGATACCCAGTATGAACTGTATTGAGGGTAATCAAATAGCTTGAATGGATTAGGGAAAGTTCTATACACAATAATTCCATCTAAAATATGCAGAAGAAGTGATAACACCATTTTCAACCCTAATGAAAAATTGATCTAAGTGAGTCATCAATGGATACCAAAACCATTAGGTAAAAGGTGGATTGGAAACTTTAGATTGACATAGTCTTGCTGTCATCTTCTGAATTCACTAACCAATGTTAATATCACTACACATCACTAACATGCAGTGAGAAAACTAAAACGTATGTGTCTAGTGGTAGGATGTAATATCAGATATGCTACAGACCCTACGCAATATTATTGTACCAGCAAAACAAAATAAAAGGAACATGAATCAAATCCAATTGACAGGAAATTCATGAACTAAAGGGATAACTGAAATGACATACTCAAGGAGCAATCAGTCAAATACAAAATGTGGGTCATTCACTGAATGTCTAATGTGGTTTCCGAAAGAATATTGCAGACAAAAATTGCAACAGATAAGGAAAAGAGAAAAAGGAAAAAAAAAAAACAATTTTTGGCTTGATAGTCACTTAAAATGCTAAAATGAGTCTAAGAATCAAATATTATGAGTATAACTTGTCTAGATTCTAGTTTTACTGTATTTTTTTATTTATTTAATTTTTTAATTTTTTAAAAAAACATGTAATGTATTATTAGTCCCAGGGATACAGGTCTGTGAATCGCCAGGTTTACATACTTCATAGCACTCACCATAGCACATACCCTCCCCAATGTCTAGATCTTAGTTTTGGATGAATTGATTATACAAGGAGAATTTTTTTTTAAGATTTTATTTATTTATTTGGCAGACAGAGATCACAAGTAGGCAGAGAAGCAGGTAGAGAGAGAGAAGAGGAAGCAGGCCCCCCGCTGAGCAGAGAGCCTGATGTGGGGCTCGATCCCAGGACGCTGGGATGAGGACCCAAGCTGAAGGCAGAGGCTTTAAGCCACTGAGCCACCCAGGCACCCCAACAAGGAGAATTTTTGTCACTTGGGGTAATTTGAAAATAGGCTAAGAGCTAGATAATATTAAGGCACATTATTAATTTTAAGTGTGATAATGATATTGGATTATTTAAGAAAACGTCTCTGTGTTTTTGAGATGTATTCTGAAGTATTCATAGATGAGTTGATATGGTGCATGCATTTTATTTTGAAATACACCCGGAAGACAATTTTGAAAATACTTCTAAAAATATGAGTGGAGGATAGATAAAGCAAGAGTGAAAAATGTACCTTTCATCTAACTTCAAAAACTGTCCACATTTATGAGAGTGAAGGAAGATGGCAGAATAGAAGGACCCTAAGCTTACCTTGTCCTACATACACATCAGCATAAATAACCCAGAAAATGACCCCAAAAGTGGTAGAACAAATTCCACAACTAACTGTAGGGGAAAAAAAACATATCAAAAAGAATCGGAAGGGCAGAGAGGCAGTTGGGTGACAAATGGATCACGGACTGTCAGCTGTTGGCTGTTGGGAGGGACCTGCTGGTGCAGAGAGGGGAGAGAAAAAGACTATGACACCAGGGAACCTGCTGGGGGAAGATGAATCCTCATAAGGTTTGGCCTTGAAGAATTGTGAGTTCTGATAGCCAGCAGGAATGAAGCCTGGAGTTTTAAAAATCAGTGGGCATGGTTCTGGAAGAGTGTGGTGGGTGAGGGGAAACAATCTTCATGCTTAAAGAGACAGCACGAGAGCCAGAGGAGACACAGCATAGAAGCAGCAGTTTGAAAAATGCCTGGGGCACATGGGAGGGAGAATTATTTACTAATCTTAGAACTTGTCCCAGAGGGACAGAGATCTCTGGAAGATTCCTCCAGGATCAAAGGATCTGGCAGGTGCCATTTCCCTGCCCCTTCTCCCCTGGCATAAACACGCTGGCTACCTTATTAAAGCAGGACAGTGCCGGACATTCACTACCTCGCTTGCTTACACTGTGCCTCCCTGCCCCCCTGGTTTTGGGGTCTGCCTCTTCCACCCAGGCTTGCTTCAGGCCCAGCGCTGCAGGTCCACTTCCCGAGAGCCAGTGTAAGATTAGTCAACACTTGTGCCCTGAAGGTGCATTTTGGGGGGTCTTAGTTCCCCAGTGGTGGCCACAGATCCCTTCTTGAGGAAGACCCACATGTACCTCGGGAAAATTGTATGCTCCACCCCAAACTCTTTGCAAACCAGCCCCATCCAGCATGGTCCCAGAGGCAGTGGCACATCCCCTCTGATGGGCTCATTCAAATGAATCTGTTTTGCAGATTGGCTTTGGCTGCCGTCTGGCAGAAGCTTGCCCCCTCTCCCAGAAGACTGACTGTGCATCTCGCCCCCAAGCATGTTGGGAATCTGCTCCCTCCAATACACTGGTTGCCAGGGCTCATTCAAATCAGGGCCATAAGCCTGGCAGGGTGTAAGGCCCAACAGGGGCCAGCACCACTCCAAAGTACTCCCACCCTGGGGAGAGGGAAAGAAAACCATATGACCAGTCAGACTGGGGCCCCAGCAGTGGGCTGGGGATAGAGGCCTCCTCTGATTGCAGTCCCGGCCCACAATGAAAGCTTCTCCATGGACAATACAGGGAAACGGACCTGCAGTTTGGTGCTACTACAGCTCTGAAAGATTCTGTCTGACTCAACTCAAGCCCAGGCAGCCCCAGACTGGTCCACGAATACCACAGGGATCAAACACTACTCACAACAGGTAAAGAGAGCCACTCCAGATGACTGCTCTGAAGGGGAAAGAAGCTTAGCACAGAAGCAGGGAGCACACGACACACAAGAGACACCCCTGAAGTGCCAGGATCTAGTGAACAGGGAACATTACACTGCAGGGCACTATAGGACCTAAATGAGATAGAAATTAAAACAACAACAACAACAAACAAACAAAAAAACAAAACAAAACAAAAACCAATAGAACAGATTGATGAAACCAGGGGCTGGTTCTTTGAAAAGATCTACAAAACTCAGAAACCTTTAGCCAAATTCATTGAGAGAGAGAGAGAGAGAACTCAAATAAAATCAGAAATGAAAGGAATAACAACTGACACTTCAGAAATACAAAAGATTGTAAGAGAATACTGTGAAATATTATATGCCAACAAATTGGGCAGCCTAGAAGAAATGAATCAATTCCTAGAAACATATGACTTACCAAAACCAAAACAGAAAGAAATAGACAATTTGAACACATTAACTAGCAGCAAGGAAATTGAGTCAGTAGTTGAAAAACTCCCAACAAACAAAAGTCCAGGACCAGATATTTAAAGAAGAGTTAATATCTCTTCTCAAACTTTCCCAAAAATAAAAGAGAAAGGAAAACTTCCAAATTCACTCAATGAGGCCAGGATTACCCTGATACCAAAACCATAAAAAGACACCACCAGAGAGAGAGAGAGACTGACTACAGGTCAATATTTCTGGTGATGAACACATCCACAATAAAATCTTAACAAACCAAATCCAACAAAACATTAAAAAAATAATTCACCGTGATCAAGTGGGATTTATTCCCAGAATGCAGAGGTGGTTTAATATTTACAAATCAATCAACACGGTACATCACATCAATAAAAGAAAGGATAAAAACCATATGATCATGTTGATGGATGCAAAAAAAATTGACAAAGCACAACAGTAATTCATGATAAGAAACCCTCAACAAAGTAGGTTTAGAGGGAATGTATTTCAATGTAATAAAGACCATATATGAAAAATCAACAGTAAACATCATACTCAATGGTGATATCTGAGAACTTTTCTTCTAAGATAAGGAATAAGACAAAGATGTCTACTCTCATAACTTTTATTCAAATAGTACTGGAAATCCTAGCCACAGCAGTCAGATAAGTAAAAGGAATAGAAGGGATCCAAATTGGTAAGAAAGAAGAAATACTGAAAGAAAAACTTCCAGTATTTGCAGATGACATGATACTATATATTTAAAAAAACCCTTAAAAACTCCACCAAAAAACTACTAGGACCGATTAATGAATTCAGTAAGGTCTTATACAAAATCAATGTACATAAATCCATTGCATTTCTATATCCTAATAATGAAGCAGCAGAAAGAGAAATTAAGAAAACAACCCTATTTACAGTTGCTCCAAATGAAAAAAAAAATACCTAGGAATAAACCTAACCAAGGAGGCAAAACACCTATACTCTGAAACAATGAAACATTGATGAAAGAAATTGAAGACCACACAAATAAATGGAAAGATATCCCATGCTCATGGATTGGAAGAATAAATATGTTAAAACATCCATAACCCAAAGCAATCTACAGATTTCATGCAATCCATATCAAAATACCAACAGCATTTTTCACAGAACTAGAACAAACAATCCTTAAGTTTGTCAGGAACCACAAAAGACTCTGAATAGCCAAAGCAGTTTTGAAAAAGAAAAGCAAAACTGGAGGCATCACAATTCTAGATTTCAAGCTATATTACAAAGCTGAAGTAATCAAAACAGTATGGTGCTGGCACAAAAGTAGACATACAGATCAGTGGAACAGAATAGAAAACCCTGAAATAAACTCATAATTATATGGTCAGTTTATCTTTGACAAAGAAGGCAAGAACATGAAATGGAAAAAAAGATAGTCTCTTCAACAAATGTTGTTGGGAACTGGGCATAGCATGAAAATGAATGAAATGGATAGCTACATGTAAATGAATGAAACTGGGCCACTTTGTAATGCCATATACAAAAATAAACTGAAAATGGATTAAAGACCTAAATGTGGGACCTGAACCCATAAGAATCCTAGAAGAGAGCACAGGCACTAATTTCTCTGACATTGGCTGCAACATATTTCTAGATGTGTCTCCTGAGGCCAGAGAAACATAAGCAAAAATGAACTATTGGGACTGCATCGCAATAAAAAGCTTCTGCACAGCAAGAAAATAATCAACAAAACTAAAAGGCAATCTACTGAGTAGAAGATATTTGAAAATGACATATCCAATAGAGAGTTAGTATCAAAATATATAAAGAACTTGTACAAGTTCAAGCCCAAAAGAAAAATAATCCAATTCTAAGAAATGGACAGAAAACCTGAAAAGAAACTGCTCCAAAGAAGACATACGGATGGCCACTGGACACATAAAATGATGCTCAACATCACTAATCATCACTCATCAGCAGCATACCCAAACTTCGATGAGATATCACCTCACACCTGTCAGAATGGCTAAAATAAAAAGCACAAGAAACAAGTGTTGATGCAGATATGGTTGTGGAGAAAAAGGAACCCTCATGCACCGTTGGTGGGAATGCAAATAGGTGTAGCCACTGTGGAAGACAGTACGGAAGTTTTCTCAAAAACAAGAAATTAAAAATAGAACTACCCTACTACCCAGTAATTGCGCTGCTGGATATACTAAAGAATGTCAAACCACTAATTTGAAGTGATAAGTGCACCTCCATGGTTATTGCAGTGTTATTTACAATAGCCAAATTATGAAATAGCCCAAGTGTCTATCAATGAATGAATGGATAAAGAAAATGTGATAATAGTATATATGTGTGTGTGTGTGTGTGAATAATATATATATTATTCAGCCATGAAGAAGAATGAACTTCTGCCATTTGCAGCAACATAGATGGATCTAGAGAGAATAATGCTAAGTGAAATTAGACAGGGAAAGACAAAAACCATAAGATTTCACTCATATGTGGAATTTAAGAAGTAAATGAACAAAGAAAAAAAAGAAGAGACAAACCAAAAAAAAAAAAAAAGGCAAACTTTTAACTATAGCTAGCAGACTGAGGGTTGCTACAGGGGAGGTGGTTGAGCGGATGGGTGAAATAAGGGATGCGATTATAGAGTACACTTATGTTGATGAACACTAAGACACGGACTTGTTGAATCACTATACTGCACACGTGAAACAAATATAATACCATACATTAACTACACTGGAATTAAAATAAGATAAAAATTAAAAAAAAAAAGATCAACATTTTGCTAGGCTTATTTTGGCCATTACCAACTCTTTTTTCAAACAATGCTAAGAAAAATTTAAACCATACAAAAAAGTTACAACTAATATTTCAATCATGCCTTTGTGTATGTTTACATATTTTCTTAATAATTTTAGTTCCCTCATAGGCATCCAATAAGAGATCTAGGTAATTTTAAGTTCATTTTGAAGTATTTAATTATTTCTGGATTATCTTATAAATATATTAGAATAGGTTAAGGAAGGCTTTTCCTGAAACCTTTTTCTATCAGGGGTACTTCCCAGGCTGAGGAGCTCAAGGAAGGCTTCTCAATCACTTGTTCATGAATCATTTAAAATGAGACCATCTGAAACATTTGAAATAAAATGTGGAGAACAAATCACTGTGGGCAGAGTAGTGTGTTGTGAAGAGCATTATCTAGCACTGAACCTTCATGATTTTATTATGCTTAGAAAATTCATCCTGGGTTCTTACATTGTTACACTGAAATGCCAGAAGGTTTGCTTCTCAGCGTGCAAGCTCGTGGAAACACGCTGTAACTCCTGGTAATGTCTTCTGGAAATACACACCTTGCTGAGGCACCAAATGTCCAGAGGGGCTCATTACTTGCATTTGAGCTTTGTGAATTAGGAAAAACACGCTCTTCCTTCCATCTTCCTTATCAAATCTGTATCTTATGGGCTGTCAACACATTAAATAGGTGAAATTTCATAATTTAATGTTTAAAGATGACCAAATGATGTTAAATTTGGATTGTCTTGGGAGGATTTTTGGTGTAATTTAACAATTTAAAATTTTGACATCATTTAGACAATGTATCTGAGGGAATACTTTGTTTGTGTCGTTAGTACACTCTCAGGCTGTTTCAATGTTTGAATCACATGGAGACATCCAGCATTGTTTTAAGAGAAGCTCATGGATAGTACAATATAACAAGTAGCTTGGGGCGGGGTGGGGGGGATATGCCTTACACTTTTCATCCTTTACGAGCATAAAGTTTAGGAGTTGAGTTCTAGTAGTAGGACTAGTAGCTAAAACTTATTACAGGTCCATTTCACGTCCCAAATTTCAGGTCCCATTTCAGGTCCCAAATTTCAGACTCTCGTGTAATAGTCACAAAAACCCTATAAACTTGCCCTTCCCAGTTTGTATAATACCCAGAACATCACTGTTGGTTAGTTTGTGAATAAATAAATGAATACCTTGATGTATGGGGGAAGTCATATTTAGAAGGTTTCTGAAAAATATTTTATCTTTTCTAAACAACTTCTTTCATTAATTGGATACATTAGAATCATATGCTCCTAGGATGAGAGTGCGATAAAGCATGTTGCAGTTTTTTTTTTAATCTTATGTTTCTAAGTGTAAAATAACAATTGAATTGAATGATAGAAAATCATCTCTATTTTGGCAACTTATGAGAAAATGATATGGTAAATAATCAACCGTGGCTTTGTTTTTTGTAATGTTATTCTTAGAACAGTGATATTCTGGTTACATAGGGTGATGACAACATCTATGGTCTTGTGTGTTCTCCCGTATTTTCTTTTCCTTTCTCTATGGACATGGGGTTTTGGATTCAAATCGCTAATTATTCTGCAATTGATAAGCCAAAGTCTCTGGGGTACAAACCATATAACCTTGATCTGAAATTGAATCTCCTTTGGATTTTGTGATAACATTGATCCAGCCCAATTAAGTTGGGTAGATAATGCCTCTTTTCTATCTGCTTTTGAGGCCTCTGCTCAGGTTTATTATTTTTGTCAGTGTTATGCCAGTTTTGAATCTTTGTGCAATGTATTCTTTGTGTGGTACGTGTTAGGCTTAAATTCTTTTCCAAATGCTGCTGAAAAAATATCCATGTATATGTTACATTACTTTTTTTTCTAGTTACAAAAGTAGTATCTTTTTATTACAAAATGTCATATTACTTAAGTTAAAATTGCTATCATATTTGTATGTATTACGTGTGATTTCATTTATATATGATCAGACTGTAAGTATTGTTATTTCTATTTAACATCATGAATATTTTCTGTTGCCATTAATATTATTCTTCAACAAAAACTTAATGGTTGCATAGTATTATGGAATTATTTGGCTGTATAGTCCAATCTCATACTGTTGAAAACTTAGTTGTTTTTTGTTTGTTTTGTTTTGCCAGTTTACTTGTTGAAACAAAAGTCTGATGAATAGCCTTGTATACACATTTCCATACTGAAAATATTTCTTTATTGGAAGTAATTTTCTGGGTCAAAACACATTCAGGCTTTTGTACAGCCACCTTTAAATGTAGAAGTTTTTCCAATAGAGAATAATATTAAACTTCTTTACAATCATTTTGTGTATATGAAGAGCTTCAGGTGTTTGCATCAATGTATGGGTTAGTTCCTTGAATGTCACCTTCTATAAGAAATTTTTCATTCTTGTTTTTTGCATATACTTTTTTAAAAAAGATTTTATTTATTTATTAGACGCAGAGAGAGAGAGAGAGAGGAGAGAGATCACAAGTATGCAGAGAGGCAGGCAGAGAGAGAGGGGAAAGCAGGCTCCCTGCTGAGCAGAGAGCCAGCCCAATGCGAGGCTCGATCCCAGGACCCCGAGATCATAATCTGAGCTGAAGGCAGAGGCTTAACACACTGAGCCACCCAGGTGCCCCACATATACTTTTTATTTTTTAAAGATTTTATTTATTCATTTGACAGACAGAGATCACAAGTAGGCAGAGAAGCAGGCAGAGAGAGGAGGAAGCAGGCTCCCTGCTGAGCAGAGAGCCAGATGTGAGGCCAGATCCCAGGACCCTGGGATCAAGACCTGAGCCCAAGGCAGAGGTTTTAACCCACTGAGCCACCCAGGCGCCCTCACATATACTTTTGACTCCGTTATTTATAGAGTGATTCCCCTGGAGACAGCTGCCACAGGTTTCCAGGTTATCTTGTGACTTGATGAAAATGGCAATTCTTCTATCTTTACTGTCTTACTCCATTTATCTAGCAGAACTTTTCTGGTAAACAGTATATCTAACCCTTTTCCAAGAAAATTACTATCAGATATTCCCTGTGATAAGATTAAAATAAGACCTGAATTTGCCAGTATAAACATCTTTCTGTAATATGCATTTCTTGCTTTGTAATAAAAACTAAACTTTCTTGTTTTACCTTTTTCTAGGAAAAAGCAAGACTGTGCAGCAATAGTCACTGGTTCTGTGCACTTCATAGCCAATAACACTTTTGGCAAATACACTCACAGTTAATAGCCTGGTCACTTGCTAAACCTTAAGCTGTGAATGCTGCAAATGTGTATTGACTGATTTAGATAACCAACTTGTGTAGGATAATTAATTATTTGATCAACATTCTCTAGACCAAGTGACCCCAGCAACAAATTTCACAAGTTGGTTCCCAATGACTTAACAGATTTAGCCAGTGTTTTGCTGAGGTCTTCTTACGGATTGGGCACTAGACTAAACATTTTCACTGAGGCTATCTCACAACATTTTAATAAGTTGTGACAGGCAATTTTATACCCAAATTAGTGATGAGGAAACTGATCGCAATGAGGTTAATTAATTTGTTGAAGTCACAATCTATTCTATAAAGGTTAGTGCAGAGAATGCAGCACAAATCCTTTAACTCTAAAGTTACTGCTTTTCCCATCACCCTGTACAAAGTAATTTGCTTACGTGTGTTTCATTCTTAGAAAATATGTACTGAATTTTAACTTACTGCAGGCTTTGTACTTAGTACTGGGAAATGAAAAAGGGTAAAATTAATTGATGAGTAGTTAATAAATAAAGTATACGATCTTAGTTTCTTAGAGTGAACTATCTGGTAAAGGGACACAAATATTAATCAAATTCCTCAGAAAGAATATAAATAACAAGTATTCCTCACATCTACATAAATAAAAGATTACTATAAAAAGAATAATTGAAGGTAAAATTAAAAAAAAACTTTTATTTTTCTTACTTTTGATTGATCTGACAATAATATGTTCAAAGTAATAACAACAATGTATTTTATTATGTATGCTTAACTGAATGACAACGATGATACAAGGGTTGTGAAAGAACGATTAGCAATAGTTGGTTATTAATAATTGCAATAAATTGTACCACAGTGAAGTGGTATAATGTTATTTGAAGGTGAAATTGGGTTCGTTATAAATGAATATTGCAAATTCTAGGGCAAACCCTAAAAAAAAAGGAAATATAATTGACATGCAGAAAAAAAAAGAAAAACTAGAATCATAAAATGCTCATTTAAAAACTATAAAATGGGGGCACCAGGGAGGTCAGTTGGTTAATTGTCTGCCTAAGGCTTGGATCAGGATGCTGGGATCCTGGGATCCAGTCCCTCATAAGGCTCCCTACTCGATGGGGAGTTGGGGTGTCTGCTTCTCCCTCTCCTTCTGCCCCTCCTACTGGTCATGCTCTCTCTCTGTCACCCTTTCTCTTTCTCTCAAATAAATAAATAAAATCTTAAAAAAATTTAAAAATCAAAATAAAACTACAAAAGACACAAAAAGAGTGGAGGACAAAAATAGGAACAAAGAAGAAGGACAACAAATAGAAAACAGTAACAAATATGATAACTATTAATCCAAGTATATCAATAATCAATTAAAACTTCAATAGTCTACAAATGAAATGAAAGACTAAAATTGCCAGAGTAGACAAAACAAGACTCAACTATATGTTGTCTACAAGAAACCCACATTAAATAAAAAGACACACATAGAAATGGTTTGGGGAAAACCAGATAGTTACATGCAAATGAATGAAACTGGACCACTTTCTTACACCTTACCTAAAAATAAGCTCAAAATGTATCATAGACCTAAATGTGAGACCTGAAATCATAGAAATCCTAGCAGAGAACCCAGTCAGTAATTTCTTTGATATCGGCTATAACAACACTTTTTAAAGATAAATCTCTTAAGGCAAAGGAAACAAAAGCAAAAAATAAACTATTAGAACTACATCAATATAATAAGATTCTGCATAGCAAAAGAAATAATCAGCAAAACAAAAAACAACCTACTGAATGAGAGAAGATATTTGCAAATGACATATCCAATAAAGGGTTACTATCCAAAATATAAAGAACTTATACAATGCAAGACCAAAAAAACCACATATTCTATTTAAACACGGACAGGGGTGTGCCTGGGTGTCTCAGTTCATTCAGCATCTGACTCTTGATTTTGGCTTGGCTCATGATCTTGGGGTTATGGGATTGAGTCCTACATTGCGCTCCAAGCTGGTCATGGAGCCTGTTTGGGATTTTCTCTCTTCCTTTCCTTCTGACCCTCCCCTTCCTTACTTAAAAAAAAAAAAATGGGCAGAAGACATAAACAGACATTCCTCAAAAAAAAAAAAATACATATACATGAAAAGATGCTCAACATACAGCCAACAGACACATGAAAAGATGCTCAACATCACTCATCATCAGGGAAATGCAAATCAGAGCTAGAAGACTATAGATCAATGCTAACAAAATTCTGATGGAAAATATTTCCAACCAAATCCTACACCTAGCTGAATTTCCACTCAAGAACAAAGAAAGAAAAAAAGAATAAAGAAAGAACAGAGATACTTGAAAGAGTGGAATATTTTTAAAATTTTACTTCTTGTATACTGTTTCTTAGCAAACTGGTATGTTCTGTCATTTTGAAGGTATAAAACAAGTGTGAGGAAAACATGGCATCCACAAAACAGGAATTCAACACAAAAGACAATTTAATACAAGAGAGGTAAAATAATTCTAAGTATGATAGTGAAGGGAGTTCCAAGCAGAACAGCTGTGTAGCTGAGAGGACAATCATTGGCAGATGTTTTCAAAAGGACTTTTTTTCCCTAAAGTTTATGCATTCTGATAATTTGAAGAAACGAGAATTTTTATTTTGAATTATTGGTATCACCCATAAATCCTTGAAAATTACATGATCTTTTGCATTATTTAACATCTGTATAGTGTTTATTAAATGTTTGCCACTGTTCTAAGCTTTTTTTTTTTTAATTTACATGTATTGATTCATTAAACTCAACATTAGTCCTCTGTTACAGGTGTGATTTTTTTACCCTGAGAATTTATACTTAATGCTGTTCAGTGACAGAGTTAGGATTTGAACTTAGGAAGTCTATCTCCAGATTCTGCACTGTGAACCACCACCTATCTGTTTTTCGTCCAGTCACAGCTAGTACTGCAATTTCCCTATTATAAGAATATATTCAACATTTTTTTCTTTCTAATTTTGGATTGCTTAATGGATCTGAGAGTTAAGATTGTGACTTTTCTACTTTATAAAAAATGTAAAAATTGAGTCTTATTGCTGAGTTTTAGCAGAAATGTTATATTACACATATTTTGTCTTCAGTGTTAAAGAGAGGGAAATTAGTAAGGGCAGTCAACCTCCAGGGGTGGTTTTATAAAACAGCAGAATGTTTTATTGCTTCCCAACCTTACATTTCAATTTTAAGCATTTAACAGTCTTTATTATAGATGAAAGTGGTTAGAACAAAGACATTCTATATTTTGCTGTTGGGATTCAAGATAGAATTATTTTATATTGGAGTCACAGAAGTCAGTGTTACAATGGAGCCCTGGTATAATAAATGTCTAGAACTGCGGTTAAATTAGTTAAGATAGCACTTTTTGTATATTAAAGAAGCCTAACTAAGAGTTTGCATCTGACACTAACTAACTCTGTCAACTTATGAGCCAAATCAATTGTTTGATTTGTACTCCATGGTGAACCAACATTTCTCTGCACCTATGGAGTATAATTGGGGGTAATAATAATCCTCTCTTCAAGGGTTGTTTTATGGTTTTGAAGAGGCTGAACACACATTGGTGGATTATGAAATATTCAACAAAGAATATAAATAAGTACATATTAGTTTTTTTTTTTCTGGACTAAAAAGTCTGAGAAGCAATGTAGCAGACAGGATACTAACAAAGATTATTCTTGCTCTGGAAGAATTCACGCTTTCACGGGAAAAAAAAAACAACAAATGGAACACAACTGCAAAGCAATATGCAAATTGCTAAAATAGGAGTAGAAATCACTATTCCTAAATCTCCTGGGAAGCACTTAAATACTGAGTGATGTGCAATTGATTAAGACTGGAGACAAAATGGGAGCCAGCAAAGCTATCCTACTGAACATCTCCCCCTTCTCCTTTGGGCAGATCATCCAGCAGGTGTTTGAAGATGGCAGCATCTACGACCCTGAAGTGCTTGACATCAAGGAGGAAACTGCATTCTCAGTTCCCTGAGGGTGTTTGCCATGTTGCTAGTGTCCATTTGCAGATTGGTTATCCTGCTGTTGCATCCGTACCCTGTTCTATTATCTGTGGATACAAATGGGTTCTGCCTTTGTGGAAGCAGATACACATGCTCGACTTGCTGAACAGATCATGATCTTCTCGGCTGAGCCACCTGCTTTTGTGGCTGCGACTCCCGTGGCCACTGCCACTGCAGCTTCTCCTGCAGCTGCTCCCACTGCTGCTGCTGCCCCAGGCAAGGCTGAAATGAACGAAGAGTCAGAGGAATCAGGTGAGGATATGGGATTTGGTCTCTTTGACTCATCACCAATAAAGCAACCAACTCAGTCAACTTTATTTATGAGGCAAGGAAATAAAGGCTTAACTTCTCTTTAAAAAACATGAAGTATAGATGTGTAAGTAGTAGAAGGTAATAAATGAGAATAATTAGATGACATGTTTAGAAACCGATAAAACAGAACAAAGATCCTCTGAGGAAAAGTAAGTGGACAATTGCTTAAAGTAGAGAGTTGAAGAAAGAGTAGTGGAAGATTTTATTAACAATTCTGGTAGGGCAAGAACACAGAGAACCTTGGCAGAGTGGTTAAAAGGGAATTTTGGGGGGGGGGCATCTGGGTAGCTCAGTCAGTTAAGCATCTGACTCTTGATTTTGACTCAGGTCATGATCTCAAAGTTGTGAGATAGAGCCAGCCCCATGCTGGGCTCCGTGCTGCGCATGGAGTCAGCTTCAGATTCTCTCTCTCTCCTTCTCCCTCTGCCCCTCCCCTACCGCTCTAATTTTTTTTAAAGAGGGATTTTTTTTTTTTTTCCCTTGAGGAAATAACCCTTCCTTCATAGTTGTGTAAAAAGATGCATTTTTTTTCATTAAAATAGAAATATTCTCAAAAGTTAGATAAGCAGAAAATACTAGCTACCTAAAACAAGGTTCTTATTTCTGGGAGAGTTTATTTTAAATACCAAAAATGTTAAGAGTATATCTGTTTAAAGAGTAAGTAAAAGAGGTAGTTCAAAGTCACATGGTGTGGAGAGAGATTTTATATTCTTTCTTACTATTTATAAGAAAAAAAAAAGATATATGAATGTTCCCAAGATGATAAGAAAAGTTTCCCATTGGGAAAAGAGAGAAGGAGCTTTGTTAAGTTGTTTCTTCTACAGAAAATTGAAAGAGCAGAAGTTGAGTTGCTATTGAGTTTTTTTTACTAAAATTTGACTGTAACTCATCCCTCTGTCCTGACCCTGGGTCAAGAATTAAAGATCAGGTGCGCCTGGGTGGCTCAGTGGGTTAGGCCTCTGCCTTCGGCTCAGGTCATGATCTCAGGGTCCTGGGATTGAGCTCCGCATCGGGCTCTCTGCTCCGCGGGGAGCCTGTTTCTCCCTCTCTCTCTGCCTGCCTCTATGCCTACTTGTGATCTATCTCTCTGCCAAATAAATAAATAAAAATCTTTCAAAAAAAAATCTTTAAAAAAAAAAAAAGGATTAAAGATCAGATAGAATCCTTGTAGTCTCTGTTAATTGAGGTCCAGAAATCATTCAAGTAAAAAAATCAAGTAAACAATGAAATTGTATTTGTGGGTTTTTTTAAAAAGATTTTATTTATTTATTTGACAGAGAGAGAGATCACAAGTAGGCAGAGAGAGAGGAAGGGAAGCAGGCTCCCTGCCTAGCAGAGAGCCCGATGTGGGGCTCGATCCCAGGACCCCGGGATTATGACCTGAGCCGAAGGCAGAGGCCTTAACCCACTGAGCCATCCACGTGCCCCTGTATTTGTGTTTTGTGGGCAATTGCTCTGTCAGAGGGTGCCAGGTCAAGACTGGAGGCAAAGATAGCAGTAAAATTTTGACCTAATTCATGGGGAAAATAATAAGAATATAAGATAAAGAGATGATTGCTTGAATAAAAACATTTAACATTTATTAAAATCTTATTATATGCAAGGATAGTCTAAGTGAATTACAAATAATTTGGACAAGGCTGTACACATTTAACAAAACTGAGATTGGAACCCCTGCTGTCTGATTCCAGACATGTACCACTAACCACTGAACTGAACTGTTTCTAAACGTAGAATGGATTGAAAGAGCTTTTTTTTTTTCTCCTAAAGAGATGCTATTTAAAAAATAAACAAAATTATATGATTAGAAATTTGAACTAAAAAAGCCTAGTGACTTTGGCAAAATTATTGCCTTATGAGTATAAGAGACACTTGTTTCAATTGTGATATCTACTGTTTGATACTCCAGAAGCCTTCTCTCAACTATTTAACTTTTAAATTTCTCTAATTCTCAGTCATAACATCTGTAAAACTGGAATAATAAAACACCTATTTTGTTGAGATTAGTGTGTGTGTGTGTGTGTGTGTGTAGGTGTGTGTTGAATATTAGCTCATAGTACACATGTGTATGGCATGTGATGCGGCTGCTGTTTGGTGATTCGAAGCCTGGATAGCAGAATGAATTATGGCATTATTTTAGAATATACAAAATGGAGAAAGAAAATGTATTGGAGAAGAAGTTGTTGAGACTTTCACAGGCATAATAAATTATTTATTATTTCATTTGTTTAAATTGTGAAAAAATTCCTACTCATGAGAGAGGAAAAAAACAAGGAAACACATAAAACAAAAAGCAAGAAATTAATGAAAGTAGAATTCAAACAATCATTTTAAAGCACACTCTAGTTTCTCTTTTAACCTGAAAAAGCTGGTACCTGGGAAGGATGGGACGTATTATAAAATAGACTTTGTTGATATTGGGATTGGTGTAAAGAATAAATCTCATAAAGTAAAAACAGGGAGTGCCTGGGTGACTCAGTCCTTAAGCATCTGCCTTCGGCTCAGGTCATGATCCCAGGGTCCTGGGACTGAGCTCTGCATCGGGCTCTCTGCTCAGCCAGAAACCTGCTTCTCCCTCTCCCACTCCCCCTGCTTGTGTTCCATCTCTCGCTGTGTCTCTCTCTGTCAAATAAATAAATAAAATCTTAAAAAGAAATATCAGTTTCTTATTACTGTTATGACAAATGACCACAAATTTATAGGTTTAAAACCACACAAATTTATTATCTTGTAGTTCGGGAGGTCAGAAGTCTAAAATAGTTTCACAAGGCTGCTTCCTTCTGGAGGCCCTCGGAGAAAATCTGTTTTCTTGCCTTTTTCAGTCTTAATAAAGGTCACCTACATTCCTTGTTCATTGATACTTCTTCCATATTCAAAGCCAACACTGTGACAACTTTGAATGTCCCTTACTCTATCTGTCCCTTTGCTTCCAGTGTCACATTGTCTTCTGTGTGTTTAAGACTCTTTAGCCTCTTCCTTATAAGAATCCCTGTGATTATAATGGGCTCTTGGATAATCTAGATAATCTTCCCATCTCAAGATCCTCAATCACATCTGAAAAGTCCCTTTTGCCAGATATGGTTATTTATTCACATTCCCAAACATTGTCGAGGGGTCATTATTCAGCCTACCACAACAGGGGACTAGAAGTTTTAGTATACATGTGAAGTATGTAAATAAATAAATAAAGTTAGCTCTATTGTGCTTGCTACTTGAAGGGAAAAGCTCTTCAGAGACTCTATGAAATTTCTTTTTTCTTTCTTTCTTTCTTTCCTTCCTTCCTTCCTTCTTTTTCTTTTTCTTTCTTAGGATCTATGAAATATCTTAAAATGAGAGAAGTTATGTAAGGATATATATATGGTGTTTGGGAGCCTTAAGGAATTTTTGATAATTTGTAAACTGAGCAGGTGGCTGGTACAATCATGTTATATGAAGTACCCGTTAGATCCGTTTATCTGTGAACTTAGTCTTAGAGTGAAGACTGATTGAGCAAATACTACATCTATTTGAGTTTAGATATTCTGTGCTATACATCATGGTTGGGTTTCTTAAATATATCTCTTTTATTAGTCATAGTATAGTCCATTTTGTATATGGGGCTTCTGCTTTAATCATCAGCACACTGCCTCCAAGAATTCTTCAGCCTGAGAAGATGGATGAATTGTTATCTTCTTAGGATGTGATCAGTTCAAATTTATACTACTGTTTGATGGGTCTTGATTATTTGCTGAATTTTTAAATGCAAGCCAAAAGACAGCGAAGCAACATCTTTAAAATACTGAGAGAAAGAAACTGTCAACCTAGAATTCTGAACACACTGAAAATATCTTTCGAAAATGAAGAAGAAATAAAGACACTTTAAGACATAAAAGTTAAACAGATTAAATAACGCCAGACTAGCTCCATAAGAAATGTAAAAGGAAATCTTTTAGAAACAAGAAAAATAACAAGAAATGGTATATAAGGTATAAAAATAAAAAAAAAATTAAAACAACTTTTCCTTAGTTTATAAGTATCTTTGAAAGATAAATTGGGATAAAGAAATAGATTGGGACTGCTGATTTCCGGTCATTCAAGCAACTTAGGAGCTGCTACTCCATCTTAACAATGAGTTGAACAAACTGAATAATCAACAAGATTTTTAGATCTATCAAGGATCTAACCCTCTGGTTCCAAAGTTGGAGAGACAGACAGGCAGACAGGTAATAACCATTCACTAGAGCAGAAACCCACCTTTGTGGGAACCACTACTGGGGTGGAATAAACTGAAGTGTAATCAACAAGTCGCTGGAGTCTCAGAGTGGTCAAGCCTGGGAGATAAAATCTCCAGAAGGATTCCAGTTTGGGGAGGTTCTTACATTTTTGTGTGTTTAATCTCCACTTTAGATCCCATGGAGATTAAAAGAATAAAAAGAGGGTAAGATTAACTACTCTATGCCCACAAATTTGATAGCCTAAAAGTAATGGACCAATTCCTCAAAAGACTGAATCTGCTAAAACTCAAATGAAAAGAAAGAGACAATCTAAATAGAATTTTATCCATTAAAGAAATTGAATCAATGCTATTAACTTTCCCAAACAGAAGACTACAGGCTTAGATGGGCTCACTGGTGAATTCTACCAAACATTTAAGAAATTATACCAGTTCTATGCAATCTCTTCCCAGAAGACAGAAGTTAGGGTTACTTCCTAACTCATTCTATGAGGCTATCATTACCACAATACCAAAGCCACACAAAAATGTTAAAATAAATGAAATCTGTAGATCCATTAGTCTCATGAACATATATGCAAACATCCTTAACAAAATATTAGCAAATAGAATCCAACAATGTATAAAAAGAATGATATACTAGAAATAAGTGGGATTTATTCCAGGTATGCAAGGTTGGTCTAACATTTTGAAAATCAAATATGTAATCTATTACCTCCACAGAAGAAAAATCATACATAAAATGCAGAAAAGACACTGGAAAAAATAGAACACTCACCTATGATAAAAACTTTCAGTAAATTTAGAATTGAGGACAACTTCCTCAATTTGATAATGAACATCAATGAAAAAATCACACCTAGTATCATACTTAATATTTTAAAACTGAAAGTTTGTCTGTTAACATTAGGAACAAGACAAAGATATTTTCACTTCACTGGGCTTTTCAATGTTGTACTGGAAGCCCTAACTAATGTAATAAGATAAGAAAAGGAAAAAAGAGGGGCCCCTGGGAGTCAGTCAGTTAAACGTCTGCCTGCAGCTCAGATCATGATCCCAGGGTCCTGGAATCAAGCCCCACATCAGGCTTTCTGCTCAGCAGGGAGTCTGGTTCTCTCTCTCTCTCTCTCTCTCCCTTTGTCCCTCCCCACTGCTCATTTTTTTCTCTCAAATAAATAAACAAAATGTTTAAAAGAAAAGAGTTTAAAAAAAAAAAAGGGTAAAAGAAAAGATATATATACTGTGAAGGCAGAACTAAAACTGTGTTTGTAGGTAGAGGACATGATCATCTATAAGAAAATCTGAAAGAATCCCATAAAAAACCCTATGGATCTAATAAGCAATCATAGCAAGTTTGCATGACATAAGGTTAATATTCAAAGATTTTATTTATTTATTTGACAGACAGAAATCACAAGTAGGCAGAGAGGCAGGCAGAGAGAGAGGGAAGCAGGCTATCTGCTGAGCAGAGAACCCAATGTGGGGCTCCATCCCAGGACCCTGGGATCATGACCTGAGCCGAAGGCAGAGGCTTTAACCCACTGAGCCACCCAGGCGCCCCTAAGGTTAATATTCAAAAGCCAATCACTTATCTACATACCATCAGTGAGCAAGTATAATTTGAATTTAAAAACACAGTATTATTTACATTAGTACTCCCCCCCAATAAAATACTTAGGTACAAATCTAACAAAATATGTACAAGATCTTCTATGAGGATAACTACAAAACTGGTAAATAATGGGAAAGTATTGAACATTTATCCTTCCTTTTCAGTATAAATATAATTCAGGATAACCAGAAGTCAGTAAGAACTCTTTCTGGCTGTAAAATTTGCAACTAATAAAGAAGGAATAACAGAATTAAATGTTATTATTATACTATTTTTAATGAACTAATAATATAATTAGTATAGCTCTCTCTCTTTTTTAAAACAACTTGGGTTTCTGTTACTTACTATGTGCTATTCAATTTGATGGATAATATACAAATACTTTTTTAAAGGATCATAGTTGGTGTCAGGCAACATTTACTTTTTAACAGAGACTTATTTATTACAGAGACTTGTAATAGGAGAGACCAGTCATCCATACATAACCTGGCTTAGGCTCAAGAAGACATTTTTGATAAATTGTCATTACTCCATTAAATACACTATTAAGAACACTGTGGAAATCAGTGGAAGGGAACTTATATCCTTGGTAGCTGTATAAAGGAGAAAATAGAAAAAAATTAGACTGAAACAAAGTCTAAACTTTGACACAGAATATTAATATTCTATACTCTATTTTGGAAAACAGTCACCCAAATGTCACTTGAATGTTTGATTATGGAACATCCAGGACTTTTTAAGGCTTTTAGCTCATAGGAAAAAAAGGGAATAAAATATCTGAAGACAGTTCTATGTTCCTCATACTTTTCTACTCTTCAATTCTGTCATTCTTTAGTGATGTGGTTTCCATATATTTTATCCCTGTTTACATATTTTTGAGCACTTCACTCCATATTACGGCTCTTAGAATAGTACAAAATCCTCCAAGTGTAATCTCATTGGTGATATTTTTGGGGGGGCCTATTACATGGTTTCAAGCATCCTGCATAGAGTTTTCTAGTGTTGGTATCTGGTCACAGAAATTCAAGATCTGGGCAGGCATGGGAAATGAGATCATACAGTTCAAAGCTACAAAATTTTGGCTATTTTTTCTATTAGATTTTTTTTATTGAATATGTTATATTTGTCAAATGCATGGTAAATATTTTCCCCAAATTGTGATTTAATCTTTGACTTGGTTTGTGATATAGTTTACCATATCTTAAAATTACTTATAAGTAAGGAATCATGGTGCTCTTTCATTTTTTAGCTTCCAAATTTCCAACCCTGATTAAAAAGAGCTGCCTGACCCCTGGATTATGCATTTATTCTCCTAAATCTTCCTTAATATTTTATTATTTTACTTTTATAGTTTTAAAGAAAAATTCTTATAAGCCTAAAATTAATTTTGCTTATGGTGTGTAAAAAAGATCCAAATATATATCTCGTTTCATGAATAGCAGCTTGAACCAGAATTATTTAATTTTTTTATTTTGCTTTTGAATTGAGATAATAATTTTTTCATATGTTAAATTTGCATATACCCTTGGCTTTATTTCTGGACTCTATCTTTACTTATATATTTTTCTTTTTCTATGTTATTTTCAGAATATTTTTGTTATGTAAAATTATAATATATGTTAAACAATGCGCCCTTCTCAAAATAATTGCCTCAGTTATTATCAGAGAATTAAGTTTTCTTATACTTATGATAATTTTAAAATTTAAAAACCAGGTTAGAATTTTATTTGGGATTATGATAATTTATAAATTGATTTTGGGAATATTGACATTTTTATGATATTCAGTCTTCTTATTTAAGAAAAAGATACTTTTCCATTTACAGAGACTTCATATTATATCCTTCACTAAAATTCCATAGTTTCTTCCTATGCATTCTATGCTTTCCTTGTTCATTCTTGAGCATTTTATAACTTTCATTGCTATTGTGAATTGAATATTTCCTTTTCTATTTTTTTAAAGTCTGTCTTACTGGTATATTTTTTATAAACTTACATTTCAAAGTTTTCTCATTAATAATAAATCATTATTATTAATTTCTCATTAATAATGATTATATAAATATATTAATTTCTCATTAATAATAAATATCTAACATAAAACAATTATATATTTATATATAATAATTATATTACATATCTATATCTATATCTATATCTATATATATGGCATAAGACAATACAAATTTATTACCTTAGAGTTCTGGAGGTCAGAAGTCTTAAATCTATTTTGCCAGTCTAAAAATCAATAGATTGGCAGGACTGTGTTCCTTCTGGAGGATCTAGGATGAAAACCCATTTCCTTGCCTTTTCTAGTATCTAGAAGCTACCCCACTCCTTGGCCTGTGGCATCCCATCACTCACTTCTTCTGTTGTCCTATATTGTCTGACCCTGACTTTCCTGCCTCACTCTTATGAGGACATGTGTGACTACACTGGGCTCATCAGCTAATCTGGGATAATTTCATCATTTCAATGTCCATTACCTTAATCACATCTGGAGAGTCCTTCCTGGATGTAAGGTAGCACATGCCCAGACTCTAGGCGTTAGGAGGAGGACGTCTGTGGGAGGCCATTTCTCAGCCTACCACATGTCTGTGTACATTACCCTCAGGACTCACCTTTTTGAACTCAGTCACGGCTGCTAGCTCAGACTCTGTGTACATCTGAGTCTGACAGGCATCTGTGTGCTGGGATCCTCATCCTGGACCAAGTTTAGCATCTGACCAGTGCCTCCGTTGCAGGAGTAGGTGGGCACAAGAGAACACTGCTCACAGAGAGGTCAGAGGCCTGGATCTTGTTCTGTCTGCCAAGTTCTCTCCTTGGCCCTCTTGGTGCCTGATTACTTGGGTCTCTCCAGCTTGTGCTCATCTGGTTTTCACACGGTTCTTTCTCCTAGGGCCTGCCAGCATCCTGCTCCCTCGGCTAGGCTCCCACTGACTTAGAACAAGACCTTCTTCCTTTTTCCTTCCTTCATATTGCCTGGCTTCAGAACACTTCACAGCCCTGATTTCCGGGATGAATTCCTGGCCATGTTCCTCCAAGCTATCTGTTCTCTCAAGTGTAAATAGGGGAACACTATTCATGGTCACAGGTTTGCTTTGTTTCCCTGAATTAAAATGTGCCCCAAAGTCATCCTTTCTTTGCTTTTTCCAGGCTGTGAGCATCTCTGCCCAACTCTAAATGTTCTATGCCCCTGGAGTCCCTCTACGACTTTGATTCCACTGGTCCTAAGATCTGAGGCTCAGTCAGAGCACTGTGGCATTCACTCCATAGCTGGACCACCAGAGGAGGATGCTCTGAGAGCAGGTGTACAAGAGTCCCTAACATGAAGTTAGGGTAGTTGACTGGCAAGATGCTCTGGGCCTGTGGGTGGTACAGCCCTTTCCTTGGCATCTCCCTGCTATAAATCTTCTTAGACAACCTTCTGGGATGTAACCTTTGGTGAATGGGGCCTATTTAAGTCCTTTTTTCCAGTTGTCTCAGTTCCCACCCCTCCTCAGCAGGAAGCCAGTTGTCATCTTGTGGTTCTCCTGCCACAATAAACTTCAAGGCCCAATTAGAGTAGATGGAATTACACTTTAAATGAGAACCTCAAATATTTAGTAACATGAAGTTGTTTTTCCTAAGCAGGGCCTGCTTGGTTGCCTAGAAGGATGATGCTTTGTTTTTTAAGCAGCAAGTAAACAAGTGGCATTTGGATATAAAAAAGAGGTTGACTATTTTTTATCCTATGTAGATCCTGCTTTCTCACCCTTACATGCAAATAAGAATGATTATTTATTCTCTACCACTTCTACATAGTCTTAAGTCCGTTTTTCATTTTAGTTTTTTAAAATTTGCTCAAGCATTACAGAATCTTTGGCTGAATATAAAGAGAGAAAATATTCACCCATGATAATACTGCCATCCCTGACAAATTAAACTATTTTTATTTGTTCCATGTTCCTTTCCAGTTTTTGTCCCCATGAACATATAATTCAAATAGTCATAATCACAGGGTAGCTCTCATTTTGTGTTCTACATCTTCCACTTAGTATTAATTAAAAGCATTTTTTCCATGTTGCTGCAAAGTCATTGTAATTATCATTTTTAATGATTATAGGAGTTCATCAAGAGGGAAGTAGATTACTTAACCTCTCTCTGTTGTGGGGCCTTTTGTGACCCTTTCAGAATTATGTTGCTCCTTCAGGGGTGCCCTTGATGTCATGTCTCTCTTCTATCCTCTGGGTGAGGTAGGGAAGGCAAGCAAGGGGGTGAGGAATGGGAAGAGGAGAAAAATAGTATCAGGAGAAGCAAGCAGAGGAAACTGAATGACATACATTCATAGTTAAGACTCCTAAAGATGAGCGCTGGAAGGAAAGAGGCCTTTATCTGTTAAGTTCCTTCACTAATGGATATTTTTGAGAATGACTTTTTCACTTACATTTTGGAATGACTTTCGGTGCTTAGAGGAAAGATGGTTATAGGGAACTGATTGAGAAAACCGACTTAACCTATCAGTTTTTACTTCTCTAGCCATAAAAATTAACTCCCAAATGCTGTTCTAAATTCTAAAAGTATAATTTTTGTTAATCAAATATTTAGTGTTGATTAGGGTTAACACAATAACTTGAGAGTATTTCAACTGTGTTTCTTAAGTTTCACAAGCTCTAAGCCTATAAAATGCTCCATAAGAGAAGGGTGCCTTGACAAAAAATGTTTGGGAAACAGTGATGCTGCCTTTTAGATCATTTTTTGGGGTATTCACAATATCCATTAATATATAGAATGTTCTTAAAAGTCCTGCAGGAAGGAAAACTGCTTAACTTTGGTTGACGTGATATCTCCTAAGGCTCCGGGGCCCTTTTGTCATATGGTACCTCTACTAGGCAAAATTTAATCAAGAAAATGAAAATAAGCTAGATAACTCAGAGAGGATTGATCACAGAGGCATATGTTAGGAAGTGTCAGGAAAGTTGAAGAACACAAAAAGATGTTGTAACCCAGAGATTTGCGGCCATAAGAAGTACCTGTAACCTCAAAGGATGGACATGGTGTTCCCAGAAGTTTCTTATCTGCAATGCAGAACATGGTGGGATACGGCAGATGGTGGGACCCCTGGGGAGATGCCAAGCTTTGGTGCTGGATGATGGAAGTGGCATGAGCTGAGTGCTGGATATGTGGAAGGATCCTGGAGCCCACAGCTAAGCTGGAGGGGTGTTACTCTCTGTGACAAGCAAATGTCTTGTCCCTAATATCTCTGTCCCCTGGTGTCATGCTCATGAATACATCATGATACGTGGTGAAAGTGACTTTGTGGATGTCACCAAAGTTACTAATCAGTTGATCTTATGACAGGGAGCTCATGCTGCATTGGCTGGCATGGTTCCATATAACCTCATCAATCCCTAAAAGTAGAAAAGGAAGTTAGAATTGGAGTCAAAGAAATTAAAAACATGAGAGGAGTCAATGTGCCATTTCTAGCTTTCAAGATCGAAGGGGCCATGAGCCAAGGAATGTGAGCAGTCTCCAAAACCTGAGAATCCACAGGCTGACAACCAACAAGAAAATTTCTGGGATCTCAATCCCACAACTTCATGAACCTGAATTTTCTTCTTCTTCTTCTTTTTTTTTTTTAGTTTTATTGAGAAATAATTGAAATACATCATTGTATAAGTTTAAGGCATGCAGCATGATGGTTTGATTTACATGTATTATGAAATAATTACTATGATAGGTTCAGCTAACATCCATTTTTTCATATAGATCAAATAAAAAAAAGGAAAAAGAAGAAAAAAATTCTCTTTGTGATGAGAACTCTTGGGGTTTATTCTCTTAATAACTTTCCTATATATGATACAGCAGTGTTAACTATAAACATTATATTATACTTTATATCCCTAGTACTTATTTATCTTATAACTGGAAGTTTGTAGCTTTGACCATCTTTTTCTAATTCCTTCTGTCCCCACCCTCTGTCTCGGATAACCAGAAATCGATTTTTCTGTAAGTTTTTGGGTTTTTCTGTTTTTCGGTGTTTTTTGTTTGTTTGTTTGTTTTTAGATTCCACATATAAGTGATCATACAGTGTTTATCTTTCTCTGTCTGACTGTTTCACTTAGCATAATGCCTTTTAGGTCCATCCATGTTGCCGCAAATGGTAAGACATTTTTTTCTTTTCTTATGGGTGAATAATATTCCATTGTATGGTGTGTGATGACTTCTTTATCCATTCATGCATAGATGGACACAGGTTTTTTTCCTGTGTTTTGATTATTGTAAGTGATGCTTCTATGAACATGGATGTGCAGATATCTTTTTGAGTTATTGTTTATGTTTCCTTTGAAAATATGCTCAGAAGTAGAATTGCTAGGTGATACGGTAACTCAATTTTTAATTTTTGAGGAACCTCCATACTGTTTTCCATAGTTGCTTTACCAATTTACAATCCTACCAACAGTAGACAAGTGTTCCCTTTCCTCCACATCCATGTCCACATTTGCTATCTACTGTCTTTTTTATAATGACCATCCTAACAGGCCTTAGGTGATATCTCATTGTGGTTTTAATTTGCATTTCCCTAATGACTAGTGATGTTGAACATCTTTTTTGTGTATCATTTGTATTTTCATATATCTTTTTTGGAGAAATGTCTATTTAGGTCCTTTGCACATTTTTAAATTGTTTTTTGTTTTTGTTTGTTTTATTTTTTTGTTTTTGTTTTTTGTCTTTTTGCTTTTAATTGAGTTCTTTATATAGTTTGCAAATTTTTTCCCTGTTCCATAGTTGTTTTTTCACTTTGTGATGGTTTATTTTTCTGTGCAGAAAGTTTTTAGTTTGTTTAGTTTACTTTTGACTTTGTGGCTTGTGAATTAGGTGTCAAATTAAAAAAATCATTACCAAGATCCATGTTAGGGAGTTTTATTCCTATGTTTTCTTCTAGGAGTTCCATGATTTCAGGTCCTATATTAACTCTTTAATCCTTTCTGAGTTAATTTTTATGAATGGTATAAGATATGGATCTAGTTTCATTCTTTTACATGTGGATATCTGATTATTCCAACACCATTTATTGAAAGGACTATCTTTTCTTCATTGGGTATTCTTGGCTTCCTTGTGAGATATTATTTGACCATATATGCTTGGATTTATTTCTGGGCTCTCGATTCTGCTCCATTGGTCTATATGTCTGTTTTTTTGCCAGTACTGTACTGTTTTGATGATTATAGCTTTACAATATAGCTTGAAATCAGAAAGTGTGATGCCTCTTCTCAGCTTTTCTTTGGCTATTTGGAGTCTTTCATGGTTCCATACAAATTTGAGGATTGTTCTTTCTACTTCTATAAAAATTACTATCAGAATATTGGAGGGGATTGCATTGTATCTATAGCTGGCTTTTGGTAGTACTGACACTTTAACAATATTAATTGTTTTAATCCACAAACAGGATATTTTTATATTTGTGTATGTCTTTTTCAATATCTTTCATCAATACGTTGTTGAAAGGTGTTTTACCTTTCTGGTTAAATATATTCCCAAGTATTTTCTTGTTTTTGATGCCATTGCAAGTGGTATTTTTTTTTCTTCAGAAAATTCATTGTTAGTATATAGAAACCCTACTGCTTTTTGAATGTCAATTTTGCATATATTTATATATTTTGTATGTTCTGTGTATGTCTTTTAGAGTCATTTGATGTATAGTGTTGTTTAAGCACACTGTTTCCTTATTGATTCTCTGTCTGAATGATCTACCCATTGTTGAGAGTGGGTATAAGAATCTCAAACTATTATTGTATTATTATTTATTTTTACTATTAGCTCTGTCAGTTTTTGCTTTATATTTTTGGGTGCTCTAATGTTGGGTGCATAAATATTTATAATTGTTGTATCTTCTTGATGTATTGGACTCTTGGTCTTTATACAATAACCTTCTTTTTCTCTTTTTACCATTTTTAGTTTAAAGTCTGTTTTATCTAAGTAGAGCTACCATGCTTTTTTTGTGGTCGTCATAACCATTTGCTTGAAGTGTCTTTTTCCCTTCCTTTACTCTTAGTCTATGTGTGCCTTTAAAGCTAAAGTTAGTCTCTTTTTGGATTGTTGGATCTTGTTTATTGCCTAGTCAGACATTCTGTCTTTGAATTAAATAATTTAAACCATTTACATTTAAAATAATTATTTAAATGTAATAATATATTAGATTAAAATAATAATAAAATAATATAAACCATTACATTTAAAATAATAAAATAATTCTTGCAAGTTTAATTGATTTCTATTTGATTCATATTTTGCTGTTTGTTTTTAACCTGCAGTCTTTTTTTTGTGTATATTTAGATGTCTTTTGATATGAGTATATTTTGACTTCTTAGCATGTTATTTTGTGTAATCAATACAGGGTTTCCCCTTGTGGTTAGCATAAGGCTTACATAAAATATCTTAAATTATAGTCCCCTTTTCAAACTGATAATAACTTAATTTTAATAAAATTCATAAACTTTACACTTTTATTTCACCTCTGCCTCACATTTTAGGTTATTGTTATAACAATTTAGATGTTTTTATACTATTTAACTGATAACAAATTATTATAGCCATCGTTATTTTTATTACTGTTTTTTTTTAACTTTTAAACTAGACTTGTAAGTGAATCATGCACCACTATTACCATATTGCAGACTTTATGACTACATATTTACTATTACTGGTCAGATTTACACTACCTTTTTATGTTATTATGATGTTAATGAGCATTATTTACTTCCACTCAAAGAGCTTCTTTGGCATTTTTTGTAAGGCATTTATGGTGGTAATGAATTTTCTCAGCTTTTCTTTGTTTAGGAAAGCTTATCCCTCCTTCATTTTTTTTTTTTTTTTTAAGAATCTATTTATTTATTTGACAGAGAGAGAGATAAAGTGAGAGAGGGAACACAAGCAGGGGGATTGGGAGAGGGAGAAGCAGGCTTCCTGCTGAGCAGGGAACCCCTTGTGGGGCTTAATCCCAGAACCCTGGAATCATGACCTGAGGTGAAGGCAGATGTTTAATGACTGAACCACCCAGGTGCCCCCGTCCTTCATTTCTGAAGAAAGCTTCACAAGGTATAGAATTCTTGGTTGGTAGTAATTTTCTTTCAATATTTAGATTATTTTATCACTTTCTCTCCCATACTGAAAAGTTCTGTTGAGAAATCTGCTGATAATCTTATCAGGGTTACTTGTATGTAACTTCTCTTTTCTCTTGCTGCTCTTAAAATTCTTTTTTTTTTTTTTTCAGTTCTTTCTAAAAATTCTAAATTTCTAAAACTTCTAAAAAATTCAGTTTTTCTAAATGTTTTACATTACTTCATTTTATTCTCACAACAAACATATGAACTATCCTAATTTTACAAATGAGGAATTAACTGACATATAGAACAGTTTTCTCCTTTTGAAAACTGGCTTTCCCTTTTCAATATGTCACCTGTCATCTGGGTGTATCTTTAGATAGCAAAGAGTGTTTCCAAAATCAGCATAGTATGTGTATATCTGTTCTGTTCTCTCTAATCATGGATTGCTCTACACTTTTAATTTGCCTTATCTAATTTGTTCCAACAATTTCTGATATTCTTAACATTTTGTAATATTCCTTTCATTTATTCTATTTATGGTATTTCTTGTTTGTATAGCTTGTTTCCTTTTATAACTCAAACTGATCTGTAAGGGGCACCTGGGTGGCTCAGTGGGTTAAAGCCTCTGCCTTCGGCTCAAGTCATGATCCCAGGGTCCTGGGATTGAGCCCCACATCAGGCTCTCTGCTCGGTGGGGAGCCTGCTTCCCTTCTCACTCTGCCTGTCTCTCTGCCTACTTGTGATCTCTGTCAAATGAATAAATAAAACTTAAAAAAAAAACACTCATCTGTAAATGTATTGTTCATTCACACTGGTTTCTTTAATTTTATTTCTTTTCTTTACTTATAAGGAATTGCATAATAAAAAAATTAGTATGTTCTATCCTATCAAGCCATATTTTTTAAAGGCTTTTGCTACAGTATTATTTATATATATATATATATATATATATTTTTTTTTTTTTTAAAGATTTTATTTATTTATTTGACAGAGAGAGATCACAAGTAGGCAGAGAGGCAGGCAGAGAGAGAGAGAGGGAAGCAGGATCCCTGCTGAGCAGAGAGCCCGATGCGGGACTCGATCCCAGGACCCTGAGATCATGACCTGAGCCGAAGGCAGCGGCTCAACCCACTGAGCCACCCAGGCGCCCCGTATTATTTATATATTTTGAAATAAAATTTGAGATAAATGATTGACAATGCCCACAATTACATACTGTCTTTCTTTCTGGAAACTCCTAGGATTTTCTCTCTATGCCAGGTATATCAATATTTCAATAAGATGTGATTAGCTTGGGTTATTTTTTGTTTATTGTACAGGGTTTTCAGTAAGTTCATTCAATCAGGAAATTTCAGTCCTTCAGACTTGGGAAAACTCTTTTCTTAGTAATACTATCACCACCCAATCTCCTTTGGTCTCTTTTTCTGAAACTCCTATTAGTCAAACACTTGCTATCTTGAATAAATTCTTTTCTTTCTATCTTTTTTTTTTTCTTTCTCTTGCCTTTGTTGTACTTCCTGAGTTTGGAAACTCTGGTTTATGCTTCCTTTCAAATATACACTGGGAGAAAATCACTTGTCTAGTTAGCAATGGAGAGGTAACTGGGTGTTTACATGATCCTTACGCAGGTATTCATACATAAGTCTCACTTTCAATTACTCTGTTTCAACTCATATTGCTAGATTTCTGGCATATTTGGGAGGGCTCTCCAGGATGAAACATCTGGTAGCTCATTCAATTCTTCCTGCAGGGACACTGAAGTTTGCCTTCCCATTTTTTTCTGATGAGTTGTTTATAATTATTTAATTAATTTTCCTTCATTATATATTGTGTTTCCTCATTTTGTTTCCTCATTTTGTTGATGATGGGGTTAATATTCCTATTTCTCAGTTTCTTTGAAACTTTTGACTGATTTTTAAATCAAGATTGTCAAAATTAATAAAGATGCACCACTTTCAGTTGACTATTTTTTCTCTTTTTTATCCCCAGACGTGATACATGTTATTCTTTCTTCAGGAAAAGACTTATCTTACAGTGCCTTTTGCTTTTCTGTCATAACAAGGATCACTCTCAATGGTTATTATCTAAATGCTTGTCTGAACACAAGGTTGTAGACCCTATGAGAACAAAACCATGCTATGTTTATGGTGTCTCCACTAGCACAGTGTCACTCAATAAATATATGTTGAAAGGATAAATGTGGTGTTTTGCTATTGTTGTTGTTGTTTTGTTTTTTTGGTTTGTTTGTTTTTTGTGACCCTCTCCTTCATCCCCACATGGACCAGTAGAAGTGGAGAGGAGCAAGGTTGATGATTCCGGGCAGACTTTCTGTCATATCTTGGATTCACACTCCAGAAAGACAGCATAAGAGCCAATTAGCCATGCCATCTATGCATATGGCTGTCACCATATGCCTTAGCAGAAAGTCACCAGACACAAATAAACCATCATTTCTTCCTGGAATTACAGCAGTGTTCATGCATCTGTTATTGCTCATGTATTAAATTATTGTTTAATACTATTTTGTAGAATGCTATAATTAACCCTGTAGAAGATCCTCATATGTATTATGTATTTTGGAAATTGTATCTATTTTCATTTATCCATTCTTTCATTATCTTATTTTAGTTGTCAACCTCTAAATATTTTCTGTTTTTGTTTGTTTAAATTCTCCCTTCCTTCCTCAGAAACCTTTTTCCCTCTTACTCACATTCCTGGAATATTTCTTTTATCTTGTGTAAGAATTCTTCATTTCCTTCAATAAATCAGAGGAAAGAGATGTTTCCTAAATGTTTTCCTCTTTTTACCTAGTCAGGCCAGCCTCCATCTCTAATATTTGGAATAGAAAATAGCCTTAGCAGGAAGATAAATATAATGTGTCTTCTAGTTTCCAGGAACAGTTCCACCTGTGCCCATATGAAACTTGCTGACTGTGACTCCCCATAGGAGTTATATGACCATGTGAATACAAAGGTGTTAAGCCTTTCAGGCTTTCTCTCCCTGTCTCCCCAACCCTTTCTTAAAGTATTAATGAATGTATGTCTATGTTGCAAGTCTTGTGTTCCTCCGCAAATGCAATAGCATGTACAACCTTGCAGATCTGTACCAGCAAATCTGAAAAATCCTCTCTCACATCTAACAGCCTCATTTGGTTGTGCCTACTCACCAGAGGATTCTAGCAGGGCACCTTTTCTTTCTACGAAATAAGGCTCTCAAAACTGTAAAAGCACTCACCTTGCCACCTCTCTTAGTTGAACTCAAACAGCTTTAAATTATCTGATTATTTTCACCCTTTGAAAGCTGAGTCTGGGCAATAGAAGGATTTACAATGGCCGTCTGTTGCTATTTCTTTGTCCTGTACCATTAAAAATGAGACTGTAACTCACAAGGAGGCATGGATTTCCCCTTTGGCACATTCATCCACTACAAGTCATCACTGAGTGAGGGTATGGACAGGTGCTCTCCTCAACAATTTTCAACCTGCTATTAGAGGGCTCACCCGTTGGCTTCTAAATAGACCCAGAGATGATTAAAGATTTATTCTTTATAGCATTCTCTTCTTATTTATCCCAGCCGAACTACAAATGAGTTGACAGAAAGAAAAAAGCTGGATTAGTAAAATAAACAAGTCCTCTGTGTGTGTGTGTGTGTGTGTGTGTGCCTTCACATAAGGAAATCACTCTGCCCCAAATGATAATCCTTTCGTTATCTAAAGAATGCAAAGAATGTATAAATAAATATTTATTCTCACACATTCTACAAACGAGAGACCTGATCAAGAAGGAGGATAAACCATCCGCATCTTGTATAACACCTTCAGATAAGGAAACGTATTTGTCTTTCCTCTTTGGGGTCTTTGCCCTTCATGGCCATTAACCAAACTGGTGCTGATGCATCAAAGGGAAGCAAAGAAGCCCCAAGTGCCACCTTCTTTGCTTTGAGCCAATTGTCAATGGGAACAGGGTTATAAAGGAAAAAATGTCTTCCTGACCCCTACAGTGTTGAGCTTATTTCTGAAGAATGATATTTGATTACTCTGATTTTTCCAAGTAGAATCACCTATAGAATTAGTAGAAAAAAAAAAAAAAAAGAGTTGAGCTCTTTTTCTGTTTAAGGAGCCACACAAGATTTTTAAAGCTATAAATTTCACAAGACGATTCTTTGCTGGGTGGTATAGAATTTTTTTTCTACCTGCTCTGTTTGCTGTTGCCTACGTTGACTTACTTTGCTTTAACAATATTGATCTGTGTAAGCTTTTTTTTCTAAGCATTATCTTGGCGGCCAGATTAGAAAGTGTGTATGTATAAGAAACATGGACCAACATTTTGGACAACAAACTTTATACTTGTCTTATTATCAGCAATATTATATTGGGGATAGGAAAAATAGGTCTTAAAAAGGTATTCTCTTCTTTTCCATGAAATGTATATATATAAATTGCTTTGAAAATTTTAAAGGACTGTAAAAATAGTCTGGGCTCACTGGAATATGTTTGGTGACTCCTAAGTGTTAGTGCCTCCAATCAGTGTTAATTATAGTTTGTATCAAATGTACAATTGTCCTTAACTGAGTGATTTGGAAATGCATGTTGGGATTCTAACAAAACCTCATTGTATTGGTAAACTCTTTCACCAGGAAAGGTATGTATAGACATTACAATAAATTCGTTTACAACCATCCTCTCCAGGTGATTCTCTAAGTTTCTCTCCGAATTCTTCCTAAGAGAGGAAGCCTATTACTTTTCTGAGGGAAGAAGCAATATTATTCATACATTATCAGTCATTATTATGTTCTTTCATCTACTAAGACACATCTGCTTCACTTTCACTTATTACTCCTGCTTCAAACCGTACAAAATTATAAGTAATAAACTTCTCCTTCTCACGTAGTATGTTATTATACGCTCAGGACTGGAAGAACTATTTTTCATATTATATTTGCTTAGCATGTTACAACTTACATAATACATTAATCTAAATGGTTTTGTTGTAACAAAACAAAAAAATGTTGTAACAACAACTTTAGGAAGGGGATGGTATTCCTATAGCAGTTTTATAGGTAAGGAAACTGGACTTTAAAGGAACAAAATGACTAGCCCAAAGCTGTTCAACTCTCATCAAGCAAAAAGTGTTTGAACTTAATCTTTCTGACTCCACTTTTGGAGCTCTGTTTAATCTCTAACACTGAAGAGTTTCTGGATTCTTCACTAGTTTTGTCCTGAGTGATAGTTACCACTCTCAACTTCTAATTACATAGCTTACAAAATCACTTATGTGAATGGTGTCTAGTGTAGAATTTAGTGAGCTGATCACTACTGTGCCTGAACTGAGAAAGACATTGTTAGCCCGTCCAAGGTGACATTGCCTTCCTTGGACTCCCTTTACATTGTTGACTCATGCTGAACCTATAATTAACTTAGAGCTCGCTGTCATGAGATCACTAATAATTCATGACTCCTTTCTGCTGAAAATGTACAATTAATTTGAAATATAAACTGTCTCCAAATAGTTTTCATTTATTCTCCTAGTATTTCTAGATTTTTTTTCTTTTTTAACTGGGTTCTGTTTTGAGTTTTTGGTACAACTGAAATAACAAGGTTTTTGTTTGGCATCTAACAGCATTTTCCAGCGGATAACAAATTTATCTCCCCTTCTCATATTTAATGTTTATTCTCAACCAGAGCTCAATGAGCAAGGACAAATGATATATTTTATTTTATCAAAAACTTTCAGTACCTTATGTTGAAAAAAAAAAAAAAACTTAGAAATTTTAGTTACTTTAAGTACCCAGTGATAGAGATATATTTGGTTAGTACTGGCTTCTATCTATTTTGCTTATACACAGAATTTTATAATAAATTTAAATAAATACATTTAAATAAATTTACTAAATAAATAAATAAATTTAAATAAATAAATAAATTTAAATAAATATAAATAAGTAAATGAGATAACTATGAACAAATATAAATTATAATTAAGGCTGCATCAGGTTATAGTATATAAAAATAAATGTCTTATACTCAAGAGAATTTATTATTGGATTCACGTCTTTAAAGGCAATCTGAATTATTTGGAAGGAACTCAGTAGTTGGTTTCAAAGCTAATAAGTAATATGAGATAGCTATGGTAAAAAAGCAAACATGTTTTTCATTAACTGGACTGTTTTTATGTTGTCTTTTTTATTTAATTTTTTCTCTTATTTCTTATTAAAATTATTTTTCAAAAATCAGGTTTTAGCCCTGCTAAGGGAGATTGGCTAGGGGAAATATGGTCTGAGTTGGATGAGCACACTTCCAAAGTCTGACCTAGGCAGACTGTGGGAAATAGAAATGAGCAAGTAATAGGGGAACCAAAAATCAAGGGAAAGTTGAGGCCATTTGGGCAATGATCTGTTTCCACTTGAACAATCCCCTCTCAGAAGATTTCTTGAAAACCTAGGAAGTCATGGGGTTAGCTTCATGAAAGAAGGGCATTTTCTATGTGAAATTAAATCACAGAGATACATCTTTAAGAAATTAGTGTCATTCTTGAATCATAGCTGTGATTTAGAATCTAATCTGTATTGATTTTTTTACCATTTTATTTCACGTATTTTATTTTTTGAAAGATTTTATTCATTTATTTGTCAGAGAGAGAGAGCACACACAAGCAGGGGGAACAGGAGGCAAAGTAGAAGCAGGCTCCCCACTGAGCAAGTAGTTCAATGTGGGACTTGAGCCCAAAACCCTGGGATTATGACTTCAGCTGAAGGCAGATGCTTAACTGACTGAACCACCAGGCATCCCTCCCAATTTTTTTGCCCCATTTTATAGTTCCTTAGTTTAATTTCCTAGGGCTTGCTATGGTGAAGCCCTGATAATAATGGATTCTGAGCCTAATTTTCCTTCTGAGCAGTGGTCATCACTTGCTAATTTAATTTTAGTGTCAGGGGTCTTTGTGTGGGTGTGTCTTCTCTCTGCAGATAGGTAAACTCTAAAGTGTGCAGATTTCTTCTCTTTTTTTAACCTCTCTTAAAAAGCTCAATGGATAGGCAGCATCCAAGAAGAACAAAGTATCCGGTGTAAAGTGTGAATCCTAAATAGGGGATTAACCCTGACAAATATTGACTGGGGTTGTACAGAAGTTTTGGCAACACCCAAAAGTTTGTTGATCAGTAACACTCCCCTATTGGTTTCACTAATTATCAGAGTGGGAAGGTTCTCTATGCCAGCAGGGAACACGGACCGGGCATATGGAATACATCAAGATGTTTGAAGGCAACCTTTGCCCAAAATTCAGAAGATACTGTCAAATAGGTGGCCAGTGCTTTTACTTTGCCACCCCAGAGTGACAGGAAGATTCTAGTCCAGCAGCAGATGCACCAGTGATATCTCCATTATATTTCTTGCAACAACTAACATCCCAGTGGAAAACTTGACATATCAACCATATGATGAATCATCCTAAACCTGAAATGTCATATCTCCAGAAAAGCTAAATACCATTTAATTCTCTACTGGACCATTCATCAATTCTTAGTCGTTGTCATTGAGAGATTAGGTTCTACAGAATAGAAGATGTGAAATCGTTTTAAAATGTACAAAGTAACTTATATCAGCAAAACTATCATTATAAAGAAGATCATTCAGCTGGAGCAGTCGGTTTTCTTTCAAGGTTGTGGCATGAAACTCATGCAAATATACATGTTGGATTGCTTACCGAGGCAAACTGTGATAGCTGAGAACTTTATGAATTGGCATCTTTATTGTTTGTTTGTTTGTTGGTCTATTTTGTAGAATTTTCAGTAGCAACAATAGCTTATTTTCATACATTTAGCAAGTGTGCGTTTCTCAACCAAAGATATTGCAGCCAGAATAAATTTTAATTTCAAAAATGATGTGGTAAGCTTCAGAGTAACCATCCATTAGATCAAGCATGAATTTTAGATGTCATGACTTTTAACTCCTTACTTTCCTAGGTAAGTAAATCACCACAACATTTTGAAATGACTATTCAAACTTTGGAATCCATGAGTAGAAAAACTAGAACTTAAGTTCTCCTAATTATTCATGTGTAGATTTGAAACCTCAAGTGGAAATGTCCAATACTGTGGTGGCATTTATATAGCAAATTGGTTTAAGAGCATGGGCTTTGGAAACAGGCAGACTTGCTTTTGAATACTGTCCTTGCCACTTACTAGATAGATTATCTGGTAAGTTCCTTAAACTCTCCAAGCCACAGTTTCTTCATATCTGTATATTTTATAGATATAGAAATAATAATAGCCATCCTAGGGTGATATTTTAAGATGTGATGGAGACTGACTCAATAGTACTTAGGTTTAGTTCATTTCTTTCACTTTACTTCTTTTCCTATTCCCAAGGCAAATATATTTCATAAATAAACACAATCCACATCCCAAGTTAACAATACATTTCCGAGGTAAGTTTAATATTTATTTACTCGTTCAACAATTATTTAGTGTTCATAGAGATTGTGATCTGAGATGGAAAAGAAAATAATTAGCTCTCAAAAAAACAGGCTCCAAATGTAGCACAGAAATTTCCCACCCTGACAACATACAGTATAAAGTCAGAGTTAAAAGCATTTCTGAATGTGTGTGAAGCTTGGCTCGGCTACTCACCAGCTGTGTAATCTCAAGTAATCACTCAGCTGCTCTGGACCTTAGGTGTGTTGACAGCAAGACTGTAAACAGTGCCCACAAGGTTGTGAGGACATAATCAATGTTATATGCAACTTGAATGTAATAAGCACAAATGCTTACTATAAACACTTGTATACTTACTATACATAACATACTGTATATTACAAGTATATTTACCATGCAAAACAAGTGTACAAGTACTATAAAAGCATATTTGCTAGGCAATACTTTATAAACAATAAATGTTTACTCTTAATAATGTTATTTACATGGGGATTGAGGTGTGACTATGTGTATATAAGAGGGTGTGTATGAGTGTGTGATATGTGTAGGTAGATTATACCAGCCATCTGAGTGCTGAGAATAGGCATCTTTTTTTTTTTTTAAGATTTTATTTATTTATTTGACAGAGGAGAGAGAGAGATCACAAGTAGGCAGAGAGAGAGGGGAGCTAGGCTCCCCGCCGAGGAGGGAGCCCGACGCGGGGCTCGAATCCAGGACCCTGAGACAATGACCTGAGCAAAGGCAGAGGCTTAACCCACTGAGCCACCCAGGTGCCCCAGAATAAGCATCTTTTGCAATTACTTCACAGTATTTAAGTAACCTCAAAACACCCCAAAGAAAGCATACCTTAGTAAGCAGTAGCACAAGATCAGAAATAAATCTAAGAGGTGGGAGAGACGTATGGAGAAGAGATTAATAATCAGGACTGGGGAATAGGGGTGGAATGGTAATGTTTGACAAAATAAATAAAAGTAAATAACAAAAAATTTTATTTTGAAAATACAATTTATTTTAAATTTTTTAATTAATTTAAACTGTGTAGAGGCAGGCGTATGTCACTTGTCATTCATTTGGCTTTTCTCTCATTGAACAGATATTTATCGAGGGCAGGATTATGAGGATGATGTCATACAAAAGGCAGACGTGGCTCCTGTTTTTATGAAGCTTACAGTCTAGAGGGAGTGGTACTTCTTAGCTCTCACCCCCAAATCATACATTTCTCTCCTCAGAACTTTTGCTCTATACTCACATGCTTTCCCAAAAAGAGAGAAAGGAAAAGAGACATTTCTTATACGTCTAGGAGTAACATTTATGATTAGGTTGAATTTTCTTAAATTTGGTGTCTAATATCCGTCACTAATTTTATGCCACTGAATACAATTTCATAGGCATTTAAAATTAGAGAAATAGAAACATTTAAAATGAAATATACTCACTCATAGTTTAGTTGAATGCCCTAATGCAAACTTTTCTTTTGGCAGTGTTGATCAAAATGCTTTTTCATATTGTCTCTGAGAAAGTTCTATATGAAGATTTTACAAATGAGTTTTAATGTGCTTTATTATGAAGGTAACAGAAGGATTTTCATGGGTGTGAATTTACTTATGAAAAAAAGTATTTTGCATTAATAATAGGACAATTACACAGTTATAGTTTGTGGTTGTTGATATTTATGGAAGTCACTAATGTAAACATTGGGGGAGAAAATAATCACTTTAAATAAGGCATTATAATGAGAATCATGATCAGTACGCATCAAAAAAATTGCTTCTAGAAAGTTTTATTGGAGCTAGAAATTTTGATTATCACAGTTGCCCAATTACAAAGTAAGTAAGTATAAAACTCAGAGAATAAAAAGTGTTTTATGTATATATATTTCCTTTTATTTCAAATATCCTTCTCCCTTTATATTCCCAAGATAGTGACAAAAATCACAAGTCATGTTAAAAAATATCTTTAATACAGGAAAATTTAATCTTAGATTTTCAATGCACCTGTGTTTTATAAGGGAACCAGAGACTATATTTGTGTTTTATGTCTGAAAACCTTTCTATTGCATTTCCTAGTAAAAATTAAAAATATTTCCTCTAAGTATATACTAATTAAACTGCACTAAACAATGTTATTTATCAATTCTATCGTAAAAGCTTACACACACAGAAAATTCATTTTTGTCAATAAAAATAAGCACTTTGAAGTTAAATAGATTTAGTTTCAAATTGCTGCTTCTTCAGGTACTACTGCTGTGACCTTGGGAAAATTACTAAATCTGAGAGTTATTTTCCCCAATTTAAAATGGGTTGTTATTTAATAATATTATTTGATGTTTAAAAGCTTAGTAAAGTGCCTTGTACACAAAACAAGGCTAAGTAAATGGCAGTCATTGGCTCTTAACGTTTATTGTCAATAACATATTTATAGGTCTCCAAGTCCATTTATCTACAAAAACTGTGAGTAAAGGAAAATTCTGAGTATATAATATTCAGTCAACATGAATTCCTTGTTCAATGTGGTGTTTGTTTAGTAACAACTCTGATGAAGCTTATCATTCATTATCTTCAACTGAAAAATGATCTGTGAACAGGAAAAGAGAAGGGAAAATGCAGGACACCTAAAAACTAGGAAAATATAATACTATAATATGGAAAGGTAGAATTGGAAGAGGATAATTCACTGATGATAACATCAATAGCGTTTCATTAAGAATAGCAATCTAGGGACGCCTGGGTGGCTCAGTTGGTTGGGTGGCTGCCTTCGGCTCAGGTCATGATCCCAGGGTCCTGGGATAGAGTCCCACATCGGGCTCCTTGCTCAGCGGGGAGCCTGCTTCTCCCTCTGCCTCTGCCTGCCTCTCTCTCTGACAAATAAATAAATAAAATCTTTAAAAAAAAAAATTGCAATCTATGCTTTGCCACATGCTTTGATTGAGAGCAGTAAGTGGAATGTTTCATTCCTTTTCAATTTCCCATTTATCTTGGAGACCCAGTGTCTGTCTGTACCTATCAAAAAACTGGACAGTGTCTCTTCTCTTGTTTTGGTACTAATATTGGAGACAGAATACTGTTTTCATGGGCACCTTCCTTCTTTTCCATCATGCTTCTTTCTTTACCACTTCTAATAACAAAATGCCTAAAAAATAAATGGCAGTGAATAGATAGTTAGAATTTGGGAAGACTATTTGGGTCACACAGCTATGCATGACACGCCAGGATGATAGTTTACTTTCAACTAACAAAAATGGAAAATTAATAAAAACTAGTAATTTATGCAAAACTCACTGCCAGTCATACACATTTTGCTTAAAGTTGTGGCCAAAATAATAGAACACAAAGAGAAATGAGAAAAATCACAAGTATTAGAAAGGAGAAAATTTTAAATTATGAACAGATAATAGGGCTATAAAATTAGAAAGTCCTACTGCAGAACTGTCTAATAGAACTTTCTGCAATGACAGAAAGATCCAGCAAGTGCCTGTCCAAAGCAATAGCTATTAACCACATGTTGTTACTAAGCATTTGAAATGTGGCAAGTGTGACCAAGGAAATGAATATTTAATTTAATTTAATATTAATTAATTTAAATTTAAATTACCAAATGTGGCAAGTGGCCACTATATTGAACAGAGCAGCCTGAGGGAATCACTTACAATTCCGAATTAAAAGGGACATGAAACCAAATGGTAGATACAATATCAGCATTTTTTAAAAATTTATTTATTTGATAGACAGAGATCACAAGTAGTCAGAGAGGCAGGCAGAGAGAGAGAGGAGGAAGCAGGCTCCCCACTGAGCAGAGAACCCGATGTGGGGCTCGATCTCAGGACCCTGGGATCATGACCTAAGCCGAAAGCAGAGGCTTTAACCCACTGAGCCACCCAGGCGCCCCCAATATCAGCATTTTTTAAGTGACTTTTTCCATACACTATCATTAAGCAATTGAAATTATAATTGGAAAATTCTTTCAATTCATTATTGCATTAAAATATCCAAAACCTATCTATTATAAACTGAATAAAATGAATAATTTTCTTAGAACTATTAAAAATTTAGAAACTTAGCTGAGAGTTCTGAGGATGAGATTTGAATAAATGAAGAGAAGGTATATCTGGATAAGAAAACTAGTTATTGTAAAAATGCCAGTTCCTGCTAAATTAATTTATGGATTCAGGATAATGTTAGTCAAAACTGCAATGGGATCTTTCTTGACTTTAATTAAATTATTTAAAGTTGATTTAGTGTAGACTTGTACCTTGTGCTACCTCGTGCCTTTCTCTACAGGAAGGTAATAGGATTCCAACATTTTGAATTCAAGCCTTGCCTTGTAACTGAATTTGGCCAATTAAGTACAGGAACAGAGGGTGTGCTAACTAAGAGCCAGCTGTGTGTCTTTTCCTTCAGCCCATGAATCTGTGATGTTCCTGTGAAAACATCCAGAGTAGTCAACCCAGAGAGACATGACATGTAGCAAGAAGTAAAGCTTGGCTGGTAAGCCTCTGAGATAAAGACATATGTATCAATATTTCCTTTGTCTTTCATCCATCGTAGCTCATATTAAAATGCATTCTAAAACTAAAAATATTTTACCAATCTGGTATTGGTATAAGATGCAAAAGACTGGTTACAGGAGCAGAATGTAGACCTTAAGCAGAAAACAGAATGAATAGAAAAGGAATACTTTATCAGGTACATAGTATTTAATATGAGGAATTTGGGAAAATATATCAATATCAATATATCAACACAAAAGAAAAGCTTTCAAAATAAGGCTACCTAAAAATACCTAGTTAAAAATAAAATAGCTAAAATTAAGAGAATCATGACATTTTAGGAAAATGTTTCCTGTAAATAATAAGCTAGACTTGATTTCCTTTGTGTCTAGATAGATGGATAAATTAGATGAATAGATAGGTGAATAATTTATGTCAGTAAGCGAACACGTTTTTAAAAAATTAGAAGGTAACATGAACAATTTATAGAAATTAAGTATATAGAATTTATAATATTTTATTAATAATAAGAATCATAAGCAAGTATTTCTTTTCAATATTTCAAAAGGGGCAGGATTTTATTTTGCAAGTAATACTCAAGACTGAAGATGGTTTATTGAATGAAGTGTTCCCATACAGTCATGGTAGAAGTGTAAATTGGTACAAACTTTCTAAAGAGAAATTTTTCATTACATATTAAGAATCATAAATGTATTGATATTATTTGCAACACTCCACTTTTAGAAATCTACCTCAAGAAAATACTCATAATATAGAAAAAAAATGTACATACAGGATTTTGACAGAATTTTTTTTACAGTAAAGAGTAAATGAGAAATAACTGAAATATATAATGGAGTGTGTATATGGCATCATTATGATTTCAGATAATATAAGTCATTTATTAAAACCAAGGTTTTAAAAAATTCTTAAAATCTTAGGAAATTGTTTGTCATGAAATATATGATCAAAAAACTTTAATAATAATTTTCCATAATCTGAGCTTGGGGAAACATACATATATAGGAAAAGGAAACAACTGGATTAAAAATATACTAATGTTTATTCTTAAATGTTTATTTACTTGAAAGTAAATGAATGTAAGTAAATGTTTATTTACTTGAATCTATTTGTCTTTTATCATCACAGTTGCCTTCAAAATGTGAAATTGAATTCATGAGAAGAAACAGATATTTAACAAGTATTTCAATAATAAGAGTGGCACTAACTTATTTATTTATTTATTAGAACAGGCAGAATAGATCTTGTGCCAAAAGTCCATTTTCTCAGTACCTTTTGAATTTAAACTTTGATGAGTGAGTAAAATCTCTTTTACTGTAAATTTTTAGGTGGTTGTTTCTAAAATGGTTGTTCAAAGATTTGGTTACATTGAACAGTGTGTTTATCTTTGGGTTGCTTATTATTATAATTATTGTAATGAAATTTGACCTATACATTAGTATATTATGCCTCTTTTGAAATTCTAATTAGAAATGGCCAAATGCAGGATGCCTGGGTGGCTCAGTTGGTTAAGCATCTGCCTTCAGCTCAGGTCATGATCTCGATGTCCTGGGATTGAGCCCCATGTAGGGCTCCCTGCTCATCGGGGATCCTGCTCCTCCCTCTCTTCCCAGCTCACTATCTCTGTCCCAATCTCTGTCTCTCTCTCAAATAAATAAATAAAATGTTTAAAAATTAAAAAAAAAAAAAGAAAAAAGAAAAATGGCCAAACAACTAGAGACAGACGATAATAAGCATTTATCCTTCTGGTTCGGAGTTGACTGAAAATGGATCTATAAAATTTCTGTAGGTTTTAGGTCCAACATCTCAGGAAACTGTTGGTCTGCAAAGGATGTAGAATTATTTATTTTCGTGGAAATAATTGTTGAAGAATAACAAATTTGAGTATAGGTGGAAGATAGAAGTGATTTTGTAATGTGTTGCTTTATGGTTAAAGAATTTAAATGTAGAGTAGGAGAAGTCAAGCGAATGCACACTTGGCTTGAGCTTCCATCTTAAAGCTTGAGCTATTCCCTTAGGTCTCTTCTGGAGTGAGCCAAGCTGACAGATGCCTGCTACTGAGTGTGTGTTGTGCTGCCACTACAGAGGACAGGCATTTTACCTGGAAAAGCTATTAAACTTAGGAGACTGTGTTCTCCAGATTTTCCAGGTCAGTTGTTGTTCAAATGTCATTACATTAACTCAGAAAATAGAAACTTTGCCATTGACCCCAGAGAATTCATGAGCTGGGAGTTGGGAAAGGATGTTGGGGGGAAAGTTGAATTACGCACTTTTAGGACTTTTTTGTAAAATCTGCCAGCAAGTTAAGTTCTTTTTCTTAGCTTTAAAAATGAGATATCAGCAATTATTGCTAGATCACTTTGTTCTGTATCTATTATCATGTCATCTCTATAATAGCCAATGGTTATATTTTACTGGAAAACACATTTTTGTTTAGGCTTTCCAAACTAGAACCTATTTCTCCTAATTTTTTAGTGGTTGCATAAAGGATTTCATTTTAACAAGATACTTCTGTTAGTCAGGAAAGAAAGACACTGACATCAGAAGCATGAACCCTTACAACAGGGGAGATAAAAATAAGGCCAAAAGAGCAGATTGATTAACCAGCTATGATGGCCGGTTTTTACAAAGTCAGCCAGACAATCTGGCACACAACAGCAAGCTTAAGTGTGGTTTAGCTGGTGGTGTTTTCCACAAAGATGTAAAATGGTTAAAAAAAAAAAAAAGTAAAAATGACATTCAAGACTTTAAACTCAATGGAGGGCAGAAATGAATTTCCAGGCCACCTATCCATTCAAAATAAGACCAGTGTTCAGGATGGAGACAGTTGAATCTACCTCCGAAAAACAAAGAAATAGAAAGAACTAGCCATGGTTTGGGTCACGTAGGTGTTGCTGCTCCAATGGCAAAAGGCATTTGGAGTAATGGGCAAAGTAATGTAAGATAGAGTTAACCTGGCAGAAAGACCCTGAAGACCAAATGGTCAACCGCATATATTTGTTGTTGTCTAGCGCCAGCCATACTGAGTACTCGAACTTAGTGAACAAAAATAATGCTAGACAATAGGACTTGGTAGGATGAAGACAGTGAAGGACTATGTCATCATTACTTTTAGCTGAGGATGACAGGTCGAAGCCTACAAAGATAGACCTTTTGGAGGGAAGGCTTTGACAAATGTTAGTAATAAAAGGATAGAAAAAGGATAAGGAAGGGAAAGAATTTTAACATTTGCCAAAGCTACTATAACTAGGTGCTTGAACTGTATTATAGTTTATTTAATGTTAGTGAATGATGGATGTTATTATTTTATTATTATAATTGATGTGATGGGATTCAGAATGTTGGCTGGTGGCACAAGTATTATTTGCGGCTCAGTATGTCATAATGTTGAAATATATGTTTTCATATGTATGCCCCATATCATGATGCATCCATAGCCTGCTTATATTAAAAGAGGCCAAATGTGAATGTTCATAACATGCCTTCATACACATGTCATTTGACTAAAGAGATTTGAAAGTCTCTAATCTTTTATGGAATTATAATGAGTAGATTATCGAACCATTTTGCATGACTACTCATGTAGATTCAGAGTATACTAGCCCGTATTACATGCCCTTTAGAGGATCAAAGAGACAACTTCTTTGTCTTCAAGGTAGGAGACAAACTGGAAGAATGCACAGACTGCCCTATAAACCTGTCCCCTCAAAAATGCAAGATGTATTCATGGAATTAGGATTGAGCCTGTTGGTATGAAGAAAAAGATTAAAAGTTGAAGATCCTTGAAAAGAAGCTTAAAAATCTGAGTTACAGTAAAATTATGCTAGACTCTTTGAAGACATTAAGCTGCAGAAGAGTATGCTGATAACAAGTGTGAAATGGGGACAACCAGAAGCACACAAGGAGATTAAAACGCCAGTTACAAGAACAAATGACTTCAAAAGGGATTAAATTAAGATATCAAGAGCATAGGGATTTGTGCAGCTCAGGTTGTTGGTGAAAGTTAAGAAAGTTTTTTTTTCACTAACTTGTGAGCCTGAATGTATTTTAGGCTGTTATGGGCAAATTGGATACCAATAATCGCTTTTACCTCAGATGTTAATGGATGATTTCCAAATCCGTAAATACCGAGGAAGCTCTCAAGTTCCATTCCCTTGTTGGTCTGAGAAAAGGTTGGTAATTGGATAAGTTTCCTGTGGTTGCTACTTTGTATGCTTAGTATTTACCCAAAGATTTGCCAGAGACATTACCAGAAAATTTCAAATCAAATTGAAGCAATTAGGCCACAGAATAATTAAGGGTCACTTCTTCATGTTATTAATATTTATGAAATACTTACTGTATACTTACTGTATGCTACTAGGCAGCAATGGCCCATGCCCTTATCTTGGAGTCCAGTTTTATCAAATAACCACATACCTAAATGTTTAAGTCTGCCACTACGGTGAGGACAATGAAGAAGAGTGCTTCTTTATTCCCTAAGGAAATTATTTTCATTCTTGGATCATCTCAAGTATGATTAGTGTTAACTAGGAGAAAAAGAACAGAAAGAAGTGTCCCATAAGGGGTCATAATGTGTGCAAAGTTTCCCTGAGGCAGCAGGGAACAAAATGAATTTACAAAACTTAAAGAAGGAGTGAATCAGAGACATCAAGAGGATAGAGGATTTGGTATAGGAAAAGGCTTGAGAAGTGGTAGAGACCACATGATGCAGCGGACATATTTTTGAGTCACAGTGCTCAAAGTGGATGCCACCAGATGATGTGACTATTTAAATTTGGATTTAAAAGAATTAAAATTAAATAGAATTAAGAATTTAGTTCCTCAGTTGAACTAGCCAGATTTCACTTGCTCAGTTGCCATTTGTGGTTACTGGTTGCAAGACTGGAAAATTCAGAGAACATTTCCATTATTGCAGAAAGTTCTACTGTATAGAATTTTGTTAGATTCCACTTTACCCTAAGAGCAATGAGAAGTCACAGAGGAATTCTCTTCAACATTGATGTGTGGAATGATATGACCAGAAGACATATTTCGAAAAGAACTTGATGGTTGTAGAATGGAGACTAGTTTGCCTGGAGAAGAGCAAATTGCATTTAAGTGGGCAACTTCACAAAACCTAACAAAAATGCATGAAGATGACAATTGTGAACAGAGTTGCATGATTTTAGCAACTAAAATAACAGGATTTGGTGATGGATTCAATTTGGGAATTGAAAGTGAGGTTTTTGGGCGGTGGCTCAGTTGCTTAAGTATCTGACTCTTGATCTCAGCTCAGGTCTTGATCTCAAGGTCCTGAGTTCAAGCCCCATGTTGGGCCCCATGCTGGGTGTGAAGCCTACTTAAAAAAAAAAAAGAAAGAAAGAAAGAAAGAAAGATATTTTTAGCTTTCAAAGTTTCCACGTGGTGGTGTCATCCATTGGTAGGAGGAACACAGGGAAAGGATCAGATCTGTAAAGGACAGTGCTTTATTTGAGGTACCTGGACAAGACGAGATGTCAAGAAGCAGCTGATATGTTTTCCTTTTCTTCCTCCCTTCCTTACCAGCCACCCTACAACTTGTTCCTTTTAACAGCCTATGCAGCTTACAGGAAGGCCTTGAGATTTTTGTCACACTCCTTATAATAAGACTTGGACATTTAACTGACTGGGAAGGTAGCAGATTCATTTTTTTAGAACTGAATGGGGCACTAGAGATCCCACAATGCACTTCCATTATTTTCTTGACGTGAAGACCAAATGCTGGAGAGTTTCCATCTTTTCTTGGTTAATGGCAGAAATAGTTCTCCTGCTTTTGCATACTCTTTTTTCTTCTTACGCTATGTTACTTCCCCAGAGTGAGGAAAGTAAGTCTTTTCTGGTCTAAAACTTTTGCAGTAAGCAGTTGTATGAGAAGTATCTATGGAATTGCCTAGCCCAAAGGCAGGCAGTGTAGAATTCTGCTTGGTAATGAAAGAAAGATGCTGGCTAGGTTTCTTGGCACAGTTTTAAAGGCATAATTCTTCAACATTTCTTCATACTATGGCAATATATTTTGATGGTATCTGTGAGTTGCTCAGAGAATTTCAAAGTAGTTTTAAATTTCCTTAGCCACAAAAAGCTTGTCAAGTACTGCTGAACGACTATGAAAATGTGAAAACAAACACTCCTGGTGAATATAAAAAGCTTACTGATTTGGAACAGGTTTCAAAAGACAAAATACAGCATTTCTTGTTGAGATAATATACTCTGCTGTTCCATTCTCTTCATTCACTCTCTTGCTTTATTTCCATCTGCCTAGATATGCTCTAAATTTCCACTGAGTCCTGATGTTTTGTTAGTGTGAGAATAAAATAAAATTTACTTTCCTGGGTAGTTAATTAATTACAAATGTAACAGAGGAATGTTAATTTTACATAAACAATTTTTTACAAATGTGTTTTAAAGGAGAGAGATCTACACTTAATTTAAAACAAATATTTTTAACTTTCAGATATCTTGTTTTTTTAAATTCTGTATCTTTATAGGAAACAATCTACATGGCATATTAAAACAAAACAGAATGTAGACTAATCCTTTTATTTTATTTGTGCAAATACCCAAAGCATTTAGCTTTTGTTCTAAATAATCTGCTTAAAAATCTGGTGATATACAGAAACATGGCCACTCTTTTTTAAACACTAGGAAGGTAAAATGTGGGTAAAGTAAGTTTGTAATATCTGATAAGAAATTAGTTGATAAAAGCTAGGACAAGAGTTAATGGTTCCTGTTAAATATTAGCCAGTTCAGCATAACTTTACAAATATTTATCACTGCATCAGTTCTGTCAATATATGTATGTATTTCACTTGTACTAAATATTATTCTATAGTCATATATTTTTTTTAAAGCTTAGGATTCTAGAGATAAATGATCAGTGTTACTGTTAACATGATTAAAAGTAAACTCTATCCTTCAGTTGCTGACACACAATGGCTCATCCCCCCAATATATATATATATACATATATATATATACATATTTTAAAGATTTTATTTATTTATTTGACAGACAGAGATCACAAGTAGGCAGAGAGGCAGGCAGAGAGAGAGGAGGAAGCAGGCTCCCCACCAAGTAGAGAGACCGATGTGGGGCTCGATCCCAGGACCCTGGGATCATGACCGGAGCCGAAGGCAGAGGCTTTAACCCACTGAGCCACCCAGGAGCCCCTCATCCCAAAATATATTATCTATAACAAATATCAAAGCCAGAATTCATATTTCTGTTTTATAAAATATTTTATTTATTTATTTGAGAGGGAGATGGAGGGAGCAGGAGCAGGGGAAGGCGGCAGGGAGAGGGGTAGAGGGAAAGGAGGAATATACTCCCTGATTAGCAGGGAGATGCCACCAGGATTGATCCCCAGATCCCAGGATCATGAACTGAGCTAAAGGCAAACAGATGCTTAACCAATTGAGCCACACAGGTGCCCCCAAATTTTTGTTTTAATGACTACATTTAAAGATAACATGAAATTTTCAGAAATTAAACTTAGGAAAGGCTGAGATATATAATTGCAACCTTACCCAGACAGGTAAATATAGAAGATTGTTCTTATTTCTAATTTAAGCCCAATATTACTTTTAGCAGGCAGATATTACAGATGAACAACAACAAAAAGAACTCAGTTATTAGAGTGTAGGGTAATAAATACTATGTCCTGTTACTTTCATTATATATTTTTTTCATTTTGAATGAGGAAAAAATGCAGTCATGGAAGTCACTATTATATCAATTTTATACAGACTTGACCTTGACCAAAGATACATGCTTTGAAAAGTAGAAATGTTCCCAGCTAAGTAATATACATTAGTCATTAACATTAACTCAATTTTCAGATAAATAATAAATCTCCTCTGATTTTATAGCTGGGAGTTAATCCAGTAGAGTGGTTATCATCAACTCCAAGCCTTTTGGGGTTTTTAATTGTTCTATTCAAATGAAAAGCTTTATGCCAGCTTTTGTTACCACCCAATTAATTTTCAAAACCAATTAAGATAAAATCATACATAATAATCTCCTACTTACTACTAAGTGTATAAAATTTGCCTCCATCACTTAGTTCTTTTGACCCACCATTGACAACTCTGATTAGTGGAGCTCCAGTCCTCTGCCTCTTTGCTTATTAACATTAACGGACATTTGAAAAAAAGACACTCACTTCAACTTGTTAATTCAAATCGACATTGCACATTTCCTACAATTTGAATAGCTCCACAATTGTTTGTCTTTGAATACCTGACTTCATATTATCTGGCTTTTTAACATCACTTCTGCTTGAGAACAACATGGTACTAACGCAATGTGATGAGATTAATCTGGCTATTAACTGGTATCATCCTAGTTTATATAAATCTTCTGAGAATAAAAATCTAAATTTTAGAAGTAACCTTTTATATAGGTCTGTAAACTCAAGAATGTAAATTATATTTCTGATCAGTTTTGATTTGGGCAGTTAACTATTGTATTTCTCAAATTCTGGATACTATTTTGTACATTTGTTTAACACCCATTCAAGTAATTTTATTGTAAGTCATTAGAAAAAAGTTTCAAATCACATTTGATTTTTGTATTCTTTCCATAAACATAATTTAGCATTGTATAAATTTAAATGTATTACAACAATATTATAAAATTTTGTTCTAAAATACTTTTACCATCTGGATTTTAAAATATTAGTCAAGTTTATGTCAGGAATTAACAGCGTTCAAATGTATTTTTATACTTCATCTATATAAATGAATTCAGTTAAAGTATTTTGAAGGAATACATATTTTAAAGATGTAAAAAAAATAATGAATTGGTATTCATGCTTGACTCAAGGGTAAATCATAAATGTTATTAGCTCCCTTAAATTAATTTATCTGTGTAAACATCTAAAATGGCATTAAATTAATTCATTTTACATCCATAATGCTTCGTTAATGGGATATTTCTAAATTCTCATTAGATGAGCATATAAGATATCTCATGTATCTAATGTACTTTTTCTAATGAGAGTAATAATTGTCTAAGGCAGTGGTTTCCAATCATGATTTTAACGGGGGGGGGGGGCATTTCTGTAATTTTGTAAAAGCGGTTGGGAAGATGTACTATGGGAGGATTATAAAATAAAATAAAGATATATCTTAGCTTCAAAATATGAAGGTTGGGGGAAGGGTGAATTAATAGGACATGTAGTTAAAGAATAAGTTAAAACAACAGAACCCAGGAATGCAAGGCAGCTTCTATTTCCTCAAAGAGACTTTGGTATGGTTGAAGGAGATAAGGAGATTAGGGCAGTTATTTAAAATTTATTTGGGCGCGGGGGTGGGGGTGGGGGGGTTGGCGGCACATGGGTGGATCAGTCAGTTAAGTTTCTGCCTTTGGCTCAGGTCCTGATCTCAGTGTCCTGGGATTGAGTCCTGTGTAGGCTCTCTGTTCTGTGGGGAGTTTGTTTCTCCCTCTGCCCCGCCCCACTCGTGCTCATTCTCTTGCAAATAAATAAAATATTTTTTAAAAATTTTAAAAAATTAAAATTAAAACTAGTGGGACTTTTTGATTGTTTTTTTTGTTTTGTTTTGTTTTATATTCTTTTGTTTTTATCATCTTTTTCTCAGGGAATAAACTACTTTCTTAATTTTATGCAAACGGTGGTATACATTTAAATATGTATATTTCAGTTGGGTAAATGGGAACAAATGAGTCAGACTATACTATTTTTTACTGAAACTGCCAGCTGCCCTCAAACAAAGTCTTAAACTGATAAGTAGGAAGTTAAACAGCTTAAAAGAAATTCAGGTAACATTTCTTAACACAAAGTAAAGATAAAACAGAATGTCAATGATATCAACAGAAACAATGATCAGAAGCCAGTTTGAGACAGCTGAGGAATGCATTCTGGAAGAGAAATCTGGAGCCCTATGTTGCTAGGGAACATGATCCTAACAGTGACTTTTATCTATGTTTGACTTAACTTTGATCAACTTAGAAGAAGAGACATCTTTTTCAAGTAAGCTGTATCTGTATTTGCAGCCAGTTTTTTCACCTGGAAACATTTCAGCTACAGAGACATTAATACATTTCTTAAATGACCCTTGAGGCCTTATTTCCCCTATAAAGTAACAACACACTAATATGCTTTTGTCAACAATAGCCATTTTTAAAATCTTATTCATCAGAGATAAAGGCATATCTTTATCAACAAAATAAGATTTTAAAATCTTATTCATCTTATTCATCAGAGATAAAGGCATATCTCTTTATATGGTGTGGTTCCACAGGTTTGATATTTCATTGGCTCCAGTTTCCGTAGTGTAGACTGAGAGTTCACTATTCAACAGAGATGTTGAAAAAAATAAAATAAAATAAAATAATATCCCTGTTGGTAATGCTACTTTACCTGTATTAGAGAATTCCACTAGAGAGGTACTATACATCTCCTATAAGTTTTGAGAGTTACTATTATATTTTGATTCACAGAACTCATACAGTTAGAATTTATATATTGATGTAATTTCTCCATTAGTGTTTGGCTTCTTCACTAGACTTGGAGCAAAGTATGTGTTTTGCTCAGCAAAATATCTTTAGATCCCGGTACAATGATTAGTATATAATATGTTCTTTTAATGAATATTTGCCAGTTGAATGAATGGATAAATTAATGATCAATTAGAGGCATATTTTAAAATATGCCAAAAAATTCCTGAAAACAATCAGCTTACTTTTAAACTCATCTGTACATGTGATTATGAAGTCAAATATATATATATATATATATATATTCTGTATATAGAGAGAATATAATTAATGTTGAAAGCATTTTTGATAAATGACTGGAAAATGAAGAATAAGCCATATTGAAATGTCAAGAACTCTTTACTTTGTCTTTGAGTTATGCTTTAAAAAAGGCTAATTGGAGAATATCTTAAATTTCATCATGAAGAAAAAAAATGATGCAGAGCTCTGTGAGATTCTATTATAGCTAAATTCAATAAGTGGTTTTAAGAAATTGCTCTAAAAAGTTTTTGAAAGGTTACCACATGGAAGCCAAAGAATTGATGTAATAAAATACCACATAGTATACAATAAAAATGTCTGTTTTGTTGACCCTCTTAAATCTATTACTCATGGAGTACTCAGCAAATCTTGTTAAAGCCTTGCTGCTAAGGCCTTTGTGAGGGAAACTTTCTTTTATAAATTCATTTACTAACGGCCTGTCCTGGTAGTAACCCAATAAAAATATTTCCTGGGAATTCAACTTAGACTAAATTGAAAAGGCTCTGGACCAAAGCCCTGCCTCCCCAACCCATGGCTCTGTGCCTAGGACAATGAGAAGAGGTTAAAGACTAGAAAATGTGTATTTCATCTAGCTCTCATGTTCTGTATTATTGTTTGTTTTTGATAGAGACTTGGTTTTCTCTTCTATGTAAAGTCCAAAGAGATATGAACTCTTTGGACTGCAAACTCATAAATAGCATCATATTCGGGCTTTTGAGGGCCTCATTGTACTCACAGTGGGTTCCAATTTGATATTTTCTGTGTAAGAAAGTATTTCCTGGTTTATGGACCAAATAATGGGGGCTAGGACAAATGCAACTCAACCACTTACTTGCTGTTACCTACCTTACACATCTGTTGAAAAGGTGATGATAATGGTACTAATCTCACAGGTTTGTGGTAAGGAACCCATGTGCTGATATATATAAAACACTATATGGGAAGATAGCTGGTATGTATGAAGAGCTCCAAGCATTTTTTTTTTAATTTTTAAAAAGATTTTTATTTATTTATTTGACAGAGAGAGATCACAAGTAGGCAGAGAGAGAGAGAGGCGGGGGGTGGGGGGGGAAGGAAGCAGGCTCTCTGCAGAGCAGAGAGCCCAATGTGGGGCTCGATCCCAGGATTCTGGGATCATGACCTGAGCTGAAGGCAGAGGCTTTAACCCACTGAGCCCCCCAGACACCCCGAGCTCCAAGCATTTTAACTCTTAACATTACTGGCATAGAATTTTAAAAAGATAAATCTGTGTCTTCTAAAGTCTCACAATATATTTGGATAAGATTGTAAAAAAATCACAAGGAAAATAGTGAGTTCAAAATAACAGTTAACACATTAACGAAAAGCATCACCAAGCACATACAGTTAATTACCAAATGAATTGATTTTTTAAGATTGTTGTAGGAGAACAGAAGATGAAGGGACCAGCCTGGCTGTGGGAGTCTCTGAATATATTTACAAAGAAAGTGAGTTTTGGCTAGGCTGGTAAAAATTAGTAAATACTGGTCTCCCCTTCAGTTAAAAATTTATAGCAAATATTTACTTAGAACTATATTTTAGCTTGTATCCTGCCTTGATATAAAACTATTGGGACAGTTATATCAACAGATAAGAGCTCATATCACACTGCAGTAAAAATACACTCTAGAGAAATACTCTAGATAGGCTAGTACAACAAAAGTCAAATGCCATATTTCTGAGGAGGTATCTAAAAATGGTTGCAAGTCTTTTCCTTTGGAGTCCCTACCGATGCTGGATTCCTGGTGTGGGCAGTCACTCAACCACCCAGAAAATGGGAGACAGGCACAGAGACAAAAACACCCAAAGTGACATTTTGTTTATTTAGTGTTAAATTGAGATTCCTTTGGCTGAGATGCACCATCTAAAATTTCAGAAATGACACTGGCTGGAGATGGAGGACAGGGACCAGGACCAGGGCCAGACAGAAAGCATTTGTTGCACCATGTGTGGGTTTGCCAGCCCTTGTGGACTTGCTTAGATCTGAACAGTCCATCGCTAGCTGCACCCCATGGAAGAAACATACAGAGACATAAACGTCATGGGCTAGCCTAGGTTCTTAATGCCAAGAGAATCTTCTACAGAGAAGGAGAGAAAGGTCTTTTCTCTCTTTGAAAATAACTCCACAGACACTGGAGAATGAATCCTGCTAGTTAGGCTCAAGGCTCCAAGCAGTTTCTGTCAGGACTTTTCTGAGGGCCTCCAGGTGGCATTACAGAGGGACGTCCCCCAGAAGTAGCTTGTTCTAGCAAGAAGGTAGACGGTAAAGTAACAAAATAATCATTTATGAGGCCAAGATGCACAAACTCAACTTTCTTTACCTAATGGCAATTTAGAAATGGCTATGACCAAACTTATCTCCAAGTTTATACTAATTTTTTCAAATGACAATGAAGGGAATATTTACTTCATATTGTGTTTGGGGAAAAACTGAGTTAGAGGCTCCTTATTGTAGTCAAAAGGGAAGTATAAGGAGGCCTAGATTACAAATAGCTTGAAAATATTTAGTAACAGTTTATTCTGGAAGTCACTTCGAAAAATCACAGTATTTGTAAATCATCTTTTCAAGAAGTTGAAATACTAAATAAGAACTCAAATTTTTCAGTATAAAATGAAAGAAATGGTAGAAAATGGCATGTTGATGAATTTTCTACCAAAATTATTATTCTTCTGATCATAATTTTGCTTTTTACCCCTCACAGTCATCTGTTTATAAAATTATCAGATCTACCATCAAATAGATGAAAACTCTGAACGTAAAGAAAACAACTGCCAAAATTTTGAGGGGGAAAAATCCTCCACACCTAGGACAAATTAATTGCCCTGTCTAAATTGTTGATAATAGTGGCAAGAAAAAGATGTTACTTTCATCATTTATTCAAAGCTGCCAAAATGGTATTGGAGACATCGATAAAAAAGAACTACATTTGCAATTTAAATAACACAAAGAATTTCATTTTTAGCTGTTTTCCTCTTTTTATTTCTTGGGCAAATTCCTCTTTTCAGCTTGGCTGGGCTGATTGCTTGCCTTCATAATATACTGTTTGGAAAGATTTAAATTTATTTTCTTTTAAATAGAAAAGAAAAGATAAGTGGAATTTTTTAAAAATCCACATACATTGGTATGTTTGACATATAATTCTTTACTCAAATTTACTATAAAATTTTATTTCAAATTTTAAGCTTTAGAATTTGGGTATGTGGGAAAGGGGAGAAAGGGAAGGGTTTGACTTACAGTATGAATTAGGATCTCTCTCCTAGAGAAGTGTTCATGGGTTTCATTTTAATTAACCTGCCTTCATTTTATTGTTGTATTATTCAGTTTCATTTTATGGTGCCATTTAGACAGTAAACTTTTCACACATCTGCAGGGACTGATAACAATGAGTTTAATTTAAATTAAAACTATCAGTACAATTTAAAGATACCAGTGCCACTAAGAATATTTGCTACAATAGCATATATCAGTTCAACATTTTTTTCAAGAAGGCTATAGAAATACTGGAGGTTATGCTGAGAATTTTTACCCATTTTCTTTTTTCACACCAAACTTCTCATGTATATTAGGATTTGGAGATCTTTAAGAAACTAAATAGTTCTTGATTCTCAACTAATTTGTTCCAGCTTCTGTATGACTAGACTAATCTTGAGTTGTTTAAGCTATACTGATTATTTGGAGTTGTTAGTGTTTAATTGTGCTTTTTATTGAAAAAAGTAGGAACTTTAATTATGTCTTATAAATAACATTATTTAAATGGCTTTGGGTAGTACATATATAATCAAAAAGGTACTTAGGGAAGAAAAGGAAATATTTTTCAGCAAAATTGGGGGATAAAAATGAATAATATGAAGTAATAAAATACCTTATGGGAAAAAATAATTATCTGATTGTATTTTCACTACTTGGAATATTGCTTCAGATATATCTGAATTTTTAGACCACCCTTAATATTGTTAAGATCTCACCTCTGATCATACAACCATATGTTATCTTAACATTAGGTGTCTCTGGATTCCTTCACCTTACTCTTTTAAACATATTATTGATTTAAATACTGTCTTTGTTTTCTTCAAATCACCTATATTCCAATGTAAACAGGCATTTGCTTTTTACTGTCTGAGTGCTTACAATGTCTCTGCTGCATTTGATGAACTGAAAAATGTGAAGTCAATAGATTTTAATCCATAAGTTTATTTTTAACTATAACTTAAACTATTACCAGATATCAATGATTGGTGGAAAATATTCAAATAACTCAAAAAATTGCACTTCAGTAAATGAGTTAATAATAAATTTAAAGTCTTTTTAACTGCCACATATACACAGATGACAAGTACTAGCAACTAAAACTACAAAGTAATATACGACAACATTGTGCTGTGCACAAAATTAGGCATTTTTTAATATTCCTTCATTCATTAAATAAATACTTACTGAGTATCCATTACATTCTAGTCATTATTTTTAATGTTAATGTGTGTTTTTCTTTATTTTGATGTATATGTATGTGAAGTTAATAGAAATAAAAGTAAAGCAGTGTAAGAGCAGAAGGCAAGTTGAAGGTTTGCAATTATGAGTAAGATTTTAGGGAAGGACCAAAAAGAGTTGAGCAGAAATCTGAATAAGGTAAAATAGTGACCAAGGGGATATCTGGAGTATCAAATAGAGCATTCCTTATGCAGTATGGATGCAATGCAATGACTATTAGAGTTGGAAGTGTACTCTGTTAGCACTGACATTTCGGAGGGTTCTAGAAACTAATAGGTTGTGGATAAATGAAGAGGAAAAGAAATCACTTTGCAAGTGGGAGGAACAAACCTATAGAAGTCCATAGGGAGATGTAAGCTTGGTGGTAGGGTGGAATGATGCTTAGTTGCTCCAGAGATTCACTCAGTGACCAGGTCATTGCTGACGACACACAGGGAAAAACTGGAAGAGAGTAAGTCAAGTGAAAGATCCAGAAGTCATGGGAAGAGCAAAGGAGGGTAAGAAACGCCTCAGACTTAATTAGTAAGAAGACACGAGGAGCCGAGAACTCAAGGAGACTGAAATAGGTGGGACTCGTGCAGTTCTCCTAAGACGGTTTACTTGTTCTCCTCTCAGAGCTGAGAATTTTTTGATCTCTAATGCTCTGAGTTTACTTTTTTGGAGATATTCAAAAAAATTAAGTGTATAGATCAATTTTTACATATGTATATATCCATGCAATTATTAGTCAAATGAAGATATAGAACGTTCTCCAGCACCTCACAGACTCTATCATGTGTCTTCTAAACACCCACCCACAGAAATAACCCCTTTAGACCCCAAGTTTTCTTTTTTTTTTTTTAAGATTTTATTTATTTATTTGACACACAGATCACAAGCAGGCTGAGAGGCAGGCAGAGAGATAGGAAGGGAAGCAGGCTCCATGCCGAGCAGAGAGCCCGATGGGGGGCTCGATCCCAGGACCCTGAGATCATGACCTGAGCCACCCAGGCACCCCTAGACTCCAAGTTTCAAGTCAATACACTTGTTTTAAGTTCATATAAATAGAATTAGGTAATGCATACTTTTCTGAGTTTGGGCTTACCATGCAACAAAATACATATAGGATGGATCCTGTTGTTTTTATTTCAGTTTAATTCTATTTTATTCTTTTATTACTGTGCACTGTTCCATTGTGTGACTGTAACATGGTCTATTTTTTCCCATTTATTATTGAAAGGCATTTGGATTGTGTCCAGGTCTCTGTTATTATGAGTAATGCCTGTGATAACCATCCTCATACAAGTCTTTTGATGAACACAGACACTTGTTTTTGTTGGTAATATGCCCAGGTATGGAACTGTTGAGTGAAAGGGTTAGCATATGTTTAGTTTTAGTCGATATTGCTAGTTTTCTCCAGGATGGTTGAATAAATGTGTACTCCTGTATAAACAACATATGAGAGTTTGAACTGCTTCACATTCATCATTCCCTATTTAATTTTAACCATCTTGCAGTGCTATCTCTTTGTGTCTTTAGTTTGCGTTTCTGTGATGAAAAATGATGTTGAACGTGTTTTTTATATTTATTGGTCATTTGAATATCTTGTTTTGTGAAGGTTCTGCTTGGGTTTTGGGCCATCCCTTTACCATGCTGATGGATTTTTCTGACTAACTTGTAGAACTGCTTTTTATATTCTGGGTATGGCTGCTTTTTTCAGGATAATTGAAGTTTCTTTTTTTAAATTTAAATTACTGTTTTTTAAATTGAGATGTAATTGACATATACCATCATATTAGTTTCAGTGTAGGACATGATTGGCTATGTTATATATTGTGGAATGATCACCATGATAAGTCTAATTAACATCTATCACCATATAGTTACAATTTTTTTTTTCTTATGAGGAGAACTTTTAAGATGTACTTTCTTAGCAGCTTTCAAATAAGTATACGTTATCATAACTGTAGTCACCATGCTATACATTGTCTCTCTAGGATTTATTTATTTCATAACTGGAAATTTGTACCTTTTGATCACCTTCACTAATTGAAATTCTTAGTTTAAATGAAGCCTAATTTTCAAGCTTTTACTATATATTTTTTTCTGTTTAAGAAATCTTTGTCTATCTCAATGTCATAAGAATACTCTTTATTCTAGAGTTCTTTCTAGAAGTTTTATGGCTTTAGCTTTTACATTTAGATGCTATGATCCATTTTGATTTCATTTTTTTGTCTGGGGTGAGAGAGGAGACAAAGGACATGTCTTGAGATGGATATCAAATTGATCTAACACCATTTACTGAAGAGACCACTTAAAAAAATTTTTTTTTTAGATGAACTGCTGTGGTGGTATTTCCAGAAGCCAGGTGACACTACATGCATAAGTTTGTCCTGGTTTCTCTATTTTATTCCATTTATTCTTGCCAATATTATCATTTGCCAGTACATTATTCTTCCAGCTTTGTTCTTCCTTCGTATTGGCTTTAGTTATTCTAGTTCCTTGGAGTTTTTATAGAAATTTCAGAATCAGCCTTTCAATTTCTACAAAAAACAAACACACACAAACAAAAAATCTGCTAAGATTTTAATAGGCAATACTCTGAATCTATAGATCACTTAGGAGAAGATTGATGTCTTAACAAGATTTAGTGTTCCAACCCACTAACATGCTATGTCCCTCCATTTTATTTAATTTCCCCTTTAAATATTTTACAGTTTTCAATGCAGAGGGCTCATCTTTCATTAAATTTGCTCCTATGAATGCAATGCTTTTTGGTAACTTGTAAAAGGGGTTTGTTTTTATTATTTTCTTTGGAGCTACTTTTTGCTAGAACCTATTGTATATTGATCATGCATTAGAATATCATTAAATTCACATATACATTATAATAATCTTGCTATTCCAGATTTTCTACATATGTCAATAACATAATAAAAATTTGTATCTTTCAATTATTTATTTATTTAATTATTCTATGTGTCTTGTTTTCCATTTCAGGGTGTATTAAAATTTTCACAATGATCTACAACATTTTCTTTAGAAACTTTTTTAGATATCTTTTGTCAGGTCAGGAAACTTCCTTCTGTTCCTCATTTGCTCATAGTTTCAACCATGAATGAGTGTTAAATCAAACCAAATTATTATTTTTTCTATATATTGTGAAGATAATATTATTTTCCTCCTTATGAATGTACTGAATTGCACTGATTAATTTTGATTTTACACCATATTTTAATTAATTTTTTCATATGTTTTTGGTTTTTATTTATTAAAATCATGTTTAGGACTTTTGTCTGAGTTAATAAGGAATATTGTTCTATAATTTTTTTTGTAATGTCCTTGTCAAAATTTTATATCAAGGTATTTTGATTTCATGAAATATATTGGTAAGCATTCTCTCTTTTTATTTTCTGAAACAGCTGTGTAATATTCATCTTCTTTCTATCTTAAATGCATAGATGAATTCACCAGCACAACTACCTGGACCTGGAATTTTCCTTAAAGGAAGAATCCTTTTTATTAATTAAATTTCTTTAACAGATTCAGAAACATTCATATCTTCTATTTCTTGCATCAGTTATGTAAAGCTGTGTTGTGCAAAGAATATGTACATTTCATTAACATTTTCAAATGTATTGGTATATAATTCATTGTAGTCTATTAATGGCTGAAAGATCAATAGTGATATTCCCTCTTTTGTTTCTAATTTTGATTATTGATTATTTTCATTTTATTTTTTTCTATTTATTACCAGAGTTTAATTTTTTTCATTTTTTTCCAGAACTAAATTTTGGCTTTATAGATTTTTCTTTCATGTAGATATGAATTTATTTAATTTATTTTTGCTTTAACTCGATTAATTTATTTATTCAAGCTGTTTGAGTTTACTTGACTGTTCTCTTTTCCAGAGTCTTGAGAGTGAAGTTCAGATCATTTATTTTTATTTTTTCTTCTTTTCCAATACATACATTGAGAATCAGAATTTCTCCTTAAATTCTGCTTTAGCCTCATCCAGCAAACTCATTGCCTTGTCATTTTGATTGCTAATGTAAACTCTGTGTGTCTTTAACCTAGTTTGTCCGTGCTACTAATTCTGTAGCTTCCCTTCTAATACATTACTTCTTGCTTATAATTTCTGTTCCTTGCTTTCTTCATTAACATCTTTCAGATTTGGAGTTTAATCACCAAACAGTGGCTCTCTATCTCTGTTTTGTGTTCCAAATCCACGTGAGCAATTGTCACAGAAACTGTCTGTTAACTACTGAATATTGGACACCATTTAACTTGTGTCTACCTTTGTATCAGCCCATATTTCTGGTCTTAGTAGCCAGGATGGGTGGAGAAATCAATGATTCCCGACTGTATTAGCTTGCCAGGTCTGCTGTAATAAAATACCACAAAAGCAGGAGCTTAACCAACAGAAATTTTTTGCCTCACACATCTGAAGGCTAGAAGTCAAAATGTTAGCATGGTTAGCTCCATCTGAAGGATGCGAATGTGAGGAAGCATGCTTCTCCCTTAGTTCCTGTGATATGCAGGCAGACTTTGACATTCCTTGGCTTATATGTATTTATTTTCATTTTCACATGGTGTTTTCCCTATGGGTATGTCTCTATCAAAATTTCCCCTTTTTATGAGGATGCCATTCATTCACCTGCAATGAGCTAATTTCCAAATAAAGTCATACCTTGAAGTAGTGAAGATAGGGAATTCAACGAGGATGGGGGTGTGGGGGGTGGGGAGGTAGAGGCTGGAGATAGAAATTCAACCAATAACATCAACCAGAGATGCTACTCCTAAGAAAAAAGGATCATGGAGTATCCTAAATTATTATTACAATTATTATTATTTAACACTTATTTTGTAAGACTATTTTAAGACTAGCTCAATCATCAAAAAAAAAAAGGCATGAGGCATTGTGATTATTTTTCCGTTGTTTAACCAACTTCAACTTTATCCTCTATGCTCTGTGATCCTGGTGCTATGACTCTAAGAACTACATTTCTCACACTCATTTGCCATTTGGCTTCTGTTTGATTCTGTCAAAAAATCATTAAAGGAGGATTGGCAGGTAGGATGCATTATATGTTTAGTCCAGGCACATAAATAAAAGGGACTAAACAAAAGCAGAAGGTGCACACTGAAGCTTATAAAATAAAATCAAATCGTAGAGGAGGAAGAGGGCCAGACGATGAGGAGCTGGTGAATAAGAAAAATGTATTTATTATCTAAGAGCGTAAGAAGTCCAAAGAAAACTTGTCAATGTGAAAAATAAGTCTGGTCATATGTGGTACTAGTGACTGAGTAATCCTAGTTCAGTCGAACCATCATCTTAGTGATGGAAATGGATGTGCATGGAAATTAGGTTCTTCTATTATCCACTGAGTGACTTTCTTCTCTGCTTTGCTAAGTCATCAACTGAATCAATGTCCCAGATGGATGTGAATGATAGGCGACAGCTTGAGTGCAGTATTGTGTAGCAGCTGGTGGGGAAATGGGGGAAAATCAAGTATTTAGCTTCTATTGCAGGTATCAATAGAATGTGGTCTTTTTTAAACATCAGGAGATGATTCAGATGATGACAAAATCCAGTAAAGTCCATTACGATGATCAGAGTTCAAAGTAGGTATTTTTTGCGCCCAACCCAGGGATAATATATATCCCTAATACGCTGACCAGTTTTTGTTGTTGATGTTGTTAGACATGCAGAAACTTTGTTTGTCAGTAAGTAAAGCTGTTGATTTCACCTTCAGAAATGTACTGGAAAATTTCCCTTATCTAACAAATAAATGTTATGCCCATTTCATAAACCTTCATAATTTGAGGTATAAACTTCTCTTTTAAATAACAGCCTGGGGGCACATGAGTGACTCAGTCAGTTACACATCTGCCATCAGTTCAGGTCATGATCCCAGGGTCCTGGGATAAAGTCCGGCATTAAGCCCCTTGCTCAATGAGGAGTCTGCTTCCCCCTCTTCCCCTCCTCACTGCTTGTGCTCTCTCTCATTCTCGCTCTCTCTCTTTCTCATATAAATAAGATCTTTACAAAAAAAAATTTAACTAGCATGTGTTTTGTTTTTTGATGTGTGGTGAAAACCCCAGTTAATTGTTTTCTGTATTTGAATAATGAATGTCCCTATTGTCACTTAAGTAATTTACTTATGTTGTGATTGCTTGAAATGTATTCATATTCTAGGGTGTATTTCTGTCCTGTAACTCCTTTGACATTTATCTGCCTTTCTATTTTTTTTTTTTTTTCTGGCACCAATGACTTCCTTTGCATAGATAATATAGACAAAACTTATAAAAACAAGAAATCCCTAAAATATATTTTGACTCAGAGGGTACATTTTAATAATGAAATCAATATAACAAAATTTATCAAAATTTATCTCAGAGATTAATACACTTTTTATATTGTTGTCTTTAAAAGTTGACAGTTTTACATATTATAATGAGAGTGGGTATAATTAATTATCTCTTTTTAAGGATGAGGAAAAGCAAATTAATAAATGCCCTAGTTTTTTTGACCTGATTGTCTGGAAGGCAGGGAAAGTGGCAGGGGACCGCCAGAGCAAACCTAAAACTACTGTGCCTCAACCTAGAATGTTGGGAGATTTGGAGGATTCTGGCAGAAAATCTTATAGAGTGGGACCTCACACCCACAGTGGTAGTGATTCCTCAAACTGCAAAAGGAAAATCAAGGAAAGTAGAAACTCATAAATGAACTTTTAGTTATATTTAGCTATTAATAAAGACTCTGCTGAGGGAAAAGGTGAGTTCACACATCCCAGGAAAAAAATGAAGAAGAAATATTGTCACCCAGAGATTTCCCTTAACCTTATCTTCCTACATCCCTGAGAGGTGAAACTTACCTATATGAAGCTGCCAGATGTGACTGGGACACCTGTGAGACCTAGATTCTTTGGCTTCACTTTCCTCATTTAATTCACAGCCTCACACCACCACCCACACTGCAGCAGTGATTATAGCTTTGAAGGTTCTGACAGTGATCTTTTAGAAGACTCCAAGACCTCAGGGGAGGCACCCACACTAAGGTACCAGTCATTGAACAGTTAGAATATAATCTGCTTCTCATTTTTCTCTCAGAGAAAGCAAGTTACATAGGAAAAATCAAAGGTTCCTAACCCAGTAAAAGGACCTCTGTTTTCTAGGACATTCCTCTCGAGATAGTTTTAATAAACCCACATCCAAGGGAAAGAGTTAAAGAAGAGAGATTTATTGGGGGTAGACTTTTGACATTCATTGATACGTTCATATTATGCAACACTGAGGTAACAATTATTATTTATATGTGTTTGTGTCAAAATTCGAGTCCCAAAGAGTTTAAAGAATTATCCCCATTCAAATAAGGGCTATGACTATTAAATTATCAACTGAGTAAATGATTATGATATTTAAAATAACAGTCAGAAATATGACTCTTAACTCCCTTCGTATTTAACATTCTATCTATAAAACCATACTGCCTCATTGCTCATTATAAAGTAATAATAGTTCCTGGCTTGTAAATCCCTTGACCTGGTCAAGCTCATTTCCTACATTTTAAATTCTATGCTCAAGAATTACTAACCTCCACAAATCTTCTAATCATAGTAATTATAATAGTAAAACTTTGACAAAATTAGATGATGGGCTTTATCAAATCAGAGAAAATTAGGCCATATAATATTGTAATCTTAATAAGGGCAAATGGAACAACATACTATTCCTCTACAAGTTCTTGATTAGGAAAGATTTCTGGACTCCCCTTACAGTATTTTTAAGACAGTCAAATTAGAATGGAATATTGCTTAAGTGAAAATATGAGTGTATGAAAATTAGCTTAGGATGAGTTTTTCCAGTTTTTATTAGAACAGCCAGATCTACGCCTACCTCAGAACACAGCACTTTATATTAACTGTTTAGAATATAAGTATTCCTTGTCTTATCCAAATATTTAGAGAATATTTAATGGGATGCACATATATTTTGTGTGGTGTGAGTGTGTGTGCTCATACATGATATACATAGGTTTCTCAACTATCCTATTTTGGTACCTATTTTAGTCTTTTCAAACTATCCATCCATCCTAAACATTTAAACACCTCCACTACATGTCAAGAATACAGAGAACATTTTGAGATTTTGGTACAGGATTGTCTTTTTGTTCTGAAATATTGCACTCTCTTTCCTAGCCTCTTTTTATATGTTTTCTTTTCCACATTCTATCCTTGGATATGATTACTTCTCATTAAAACTTTGAGGTAGAATAGTTATTAGGATATTACTTTATATATCTTTTTTTCTCTTTATTTTTTGCCCTTGTTCCATTTTTAAGAAAGTGGCCAGGATTTTTGAGAAAATTTTCCTTAAGGCAAGGCTAAAATGAGAATTTGTATACAAAAATCTTCCTTTTGGCTTTTTGCTTTATAAAACTTGAACTAACCAAAAACATAATGATAGGAGCTCTCAGAAAAAGAGGTGAAAGAAGGGTACAGTTAAAAAAAAAAAAGAGAAGTGGTTCTGAGGTCCTGGGAAGAGGTTGACTATGTTGCCAATTCATCTTATACTTATTAGGAACTATATCATGTCCCATGGAACAATTTAGGAAGATGGCAGAAAACAAAATTACCATCCTTGGAAGAGATATGAAAAGACAGTACAATTCAAGGGACCACTGTAAGCTTGAATCCTGAAGATGGCAGGGTCCAAAACAATGTACTGGAGGCCAATATACCACTTTGCCAGTGAAGACTTTAGACCCATTTTCTACTTTTCCATAGTCTCTTAGGTTGTGGACAGGACATAAATGGAACCCAACAATGACCATAAAATGGATTATAATTTAGTTAAAGGAAAGTATTAAAAGTAGAATATTTCTTACCTTAGTTTGGAGTCCAATTCATACACAATCCAAATTCATCTTCTATAATTGATCATTAGTGAACTTTAAGAAACATTTGCTTCCTCCTTAAAAAAGTTCTTGGTAGAGACATGATGTGGATGTAATATAATATTAAAAAATGTTTAGTGGGTTTGTCAAATGATCAAAGAAAATTTAGGAACTGTAGTTATACAGTTGTCTTATAATAAGTCACATGGTAAATCGTTTTGTAAAAATAGCTCAATACAATATATCAGTGTTTTAGTCTCATTTTAAAACTTCAGTTAAAAAGTGTCAGGTCTTCAAATGTTCCCTTTGAATGGTTGGTTTATAGTTAGGTACTATTTCAAATAGTGAAACTATTTCCTTGTATTATTTACATATATAACTACAAATGTCATCCATATTTTTCTAATTTTATATAAAAAAGTAAAAAAAAATAATAACAAGAATAAATGAACAATAGTTTTCTTCTCTTTCCACTTATATCACTTACTCTGGTGCTTCATGTAATTTTATAATTTCATCTTCTAAGTCTGTTCTTATCTTTTAAAAATGTCTTTGCCATACATGTTTTTTTTCTCATTTTTGTCTTGTATTGTATTTGTATTGTATTGTATTGTATTGTATTTGGCTTTACTAAAGAAAACTATCAGATTTGGTAAGCTTAACTTAATTCATTTATTATATGTAAAAATATTTCTCATAAGCATAAATACTCCAAACTAAAGTTAATTTTCACCAAGTAAAAAAATATGAATGATATCATGTTCTATAAATAGTTATAAAGATAAAGAAAGCCTAGAAATCACGCTAGATGTAAACCAAAACTATATTTTACATGATATACAATATTTTTATTTAATGGAAATATTTACTATTTAATGGAAGTCAATTTCCCATTGAAAATATATTGCTTACCATAAGTATTTTATAGAGCTTCTTTAAACTATCTTGCCTGTGCTCTTCCAACTATCTAGTTTTCTTCCAAAATTTATTTAATCTCTTTTTATAACTATAAACTTTTCCTGAGATGTTCAGTAACATTGATCTCTTACTTTCTTGAATTTCATTAATGTTATCCATTTTATAGAATTTATCACTAAGTGCAATACTAGGTGTATGCTTTGGAATTTTCTCCATGTGGAGTTTTAAGCAGGGAATTATTTCTAGGGTTTTTTAGGCCAAATGAATTTTTTCCCTTATATACAAAATAAAAGCAACATAATAAAATTGAGACAATTAATAAGTCTGTACAAAGATTGTTTATCTTCACCAAATTTAGTATTTATGTAATATTAAATATGTACAATTAATAAGAAAATACCTTTTTTGAAACTGGTCATTGAGCAGGTTTATTTATTTATTTATTTATTCATTACTTAAATAAATAATTTATTTATTCATTTATTTATTCTAGTAAAATTTATTGAGGTCTTATTATGTACTAGCTACTGGCCTAGTTTCTAGGAATTTAATGGGGCCTGCCTTCATGAAACTTACTTTTCTTGTGGGAATACAGATAATTTAAAAATAAATAAAATGACATTAAATGGCATAAGTTTTACAAAGAAACATTTACACTGTGCTATAAAGATATAACAGGAAAAGGAAGGAGACCCAGTAACATTACAATGAAAAGATCATGCATCCATAGAGCTTGGAAAAGCACTTTTCATGTAGACTTATTAAGAAAGCAAAATTAATTTTTCTAGAAGTCTCAGCAGGTTGGTGTAGCTAGGGCTTAGTGAGCCAGGCAGATAGTGGTGATAGATGAAGTTGGATCAGATAATGAAGCAGATAATGATCTGCTTTTAAAGCAGATGAATAGCATGAGGCCACATTCTTTTTTTTTTTTTTTAAGATTTTTATTTGTTTATTTGACACAGAGAGAGATCACAAGTAGGCAGAGAAGCAGGCAGAGAGAGAGGAGGAAGTAGGCTCCCCGCTGAGCAGAAAGCCCGATGCAGGGGTCCATCATCCCAGGACCCTGAGATCATGACCTGAGTCAAAGGCAGAGGTTTAACCTACTGAGCCACCCAGGTGCCCCATGAAGCCACATTCTTAAGAGATACCTTTGGCTTCTTCAAAAGACTAGGTAGGTAGCTATTGCCATAGTGTAGGCAAAACTTAAGGCAACTGGCACTAGGAAGGTGTGTAAAAAGTTGAGTAAAAGTGAATATTAAAGTAAATTTTGATTGTAGAAACATGAGAACATGCTGAAAATTTGGACATAAGTAAGAAAGTAAACGGAGAAAACAATGATGAGTCTAAGTCCTGGCATTGTCACATTAGTATATACTGCAATATACTGAGATGTATATAAGGCTGGGGTAAAGTTAGTGGGTGGAATAATTAAAGGTATAGTTCTGGACAGTCTAAATTTAAGATCTTAACTTTTTTTCTAAGTAAGAATATGAAATAGGCAGTTATAATGAGGGAACAGAGGGCAAACTTAGGACAAAGCAAAAGCTGACACCCCACAACCCCTCCCCCCCTCAGATGGGATATATTTGACATTTCTCATGCACTCCTGGCTGTCCTAAAGCTAAGGAAAGGAAAAACAAATAGTTAACTTATAGAAATCACAATCCTGCAAGACATTAGTCTCCCTCAGTTTATAAATGTCTTAGCAATCTACAAGAGCAAAGCATTTCTATCAGTAAGGTAGCTTCCAGAAGGAAGTGTAGATACAATTAAATGTCCTTATAACCTGCAGCCCATTGATAGATACTTGAAGCAGGTAGAGTGTAATGTTCCCAGGAATTTCCCAACTATCTTCATGTTAATGCTTTGCTAGAGGAAAAACAACCTTAACTTAAACAATGAATAGGCCTCTGTATCCTGTGAGTCTTCTTTAACATACAAAAATTCTTTTTAAACCTCCCTTTTTCTTACCTCCCCCAATCCCATAGTATATGATCAGTCACCCTTCACAACCTCAAGGCAGCAGCTCTTTCTGTCCACAGGTCCTATCCCTGTACCTTAATAAACCACCATTTTGCACCAAAGACATCTCAAGAATTATTTCTTGGTTGGGGGCTCTGGACTTCACCCCACTGAACTTCATCTATATTCCCAAACCCTGTCAGTTACATGTGTATAACAGCAATTCAGGAAAGATGTCTGCACAGAGTTCAATTTAAAAATTATAAATCTATATATGGCTTTTCAAGTAGTGGGACTAGTTGATATTAATTGGTATATTTAATATCTGTTGAGGCCCACTCTGTGCTAAACACTGTGTTACATTCATTATATTGATTACCTTAAAGAATTCTCATAATTTTGCCATATTTGTTCTATTTCAATTCTCATTATAGAATGAAAAAAAAAAAAAAAACAACAGTTTTAAAGGGGACAAAACAAGGTACCTCTTAACAAAAACATTGGAAAATCCAGTTCTAGCTGGATTAAACTACATAGAAAACGTAAAACTGGAGATAAAAGTAATGTCAACAAGGACATCATTTTTTTCCCCATCACTCTATTATGATTTTGTATTAGTGGCTTCACTCACCTGGAGATCAGACAGAATTGTTAGGAGCTTTAATCTTACATGGTTTGTACCCAGCAGAGGAGAGGGGGTATCTTCAGCCTACCCTTCACATCGAAATCCTGAAATTCACTTTGATTCAACTGACTTAGCTCAACCATGACTACCTTCAAATCAATCTCTGTTTTCCTGGACTTTAAGAAAACCCCAGGACAGCAAGAAGAAAGATGTGTGATTCTAAATTTCCTAGGACGTATCTACTGAAGCTAGAGCTGAAATCAGAGGTAGGCTGAAGTTTTGGGACACAGGGTTCCAGAGGCAGTTTGCTCTAATAATAGGAGAGGATTGGGGGAAAATATATAAGGACAGGAAATGGAACCAGGAGTTAAGCCAGCATTACAAATACATGTAATAAAACTCCTTTGATTTGGTAAAATCAATTTGGTTATAAGTTTTCTAATAACTGATGGGGAAGTAGAAAGATAATCAGTACCACAATTGCAGATGACAGTCATAAGGCAAAATGAAGATAATTAATAATAAGAAGAGCTATTCTAAGTTTTAAGTATCCCTCTCCCAAACAAACTCAAGATGTACCTAAAAGAAGGGTTTATGCAATACTAGAAATGATATCCTCAATAACGCCTTGAAAAAATCTATTCATAGAGTATATACAGAGTTTCCTGTACCAGACAATGGTATTGCACTAAAATTTGACTCAGGATAAGAAGTCCACAGATGCAGCTTGCTGCTAATTAGAATTAATCTAGGGGTAGTCTTTAGGATATCTGAAGAAATGGATGAGCTGAATAGCCTTTAGGTAATATTTTAAAACATTGTTTTCCTTAAAAATTTTTTGATAGCTCTTATAGGCAAATATATTCATATTTTAAATATATATATTATTATATTCACTCATAAGTCCTAAGAAACAAATATACAAAAGGGAACAAATAGCTTTTAATTAACAATTAGCTCAGTATGAGTCTACAATATTACTTGGATAGGAAAAAACTAAACAAATAAACCTAGTACAGTTGTAAACTACATTAACATGAGTAGAATGTCTGGGATGGTGAGAGTCCCAATGTAGTACTCAGACCTTACTTGCATCACTGATTCAAATTCTGGCCACCTGAATTTTAGATAAATATTTGCAGACAAGCAGTTCAAGAGGCAAAGCACAAGGATGATTTCAAAATGTTAACTGTATTTTATTTAAAAGATGGTTAAAATAATTGGAGAGGTTTAATTCTGAGGTCACAGGATGATAGAACTTAAAAGCCAGCTTCCAAAATCTGTGAACAGATACTGTAAAAAAGCTATGCCAGTTGTGTGTGTGCTGATGTATGAGGCAGAACAAGACCAAAGTGTACAATGTAGAAGATGATAGAGTTCTACTAACTAGAAGGAAGAATTATCTAATAGTCAGAAATTCCAAAAATGGGAGAGACTTCTTCAGAAAGTAATGGATTCATGTCCTTGGAGAAATGTCAATAAGAAAAGATACAGGTGAGAGATGATCCAACTTTTCAATATATAGTTGTAGAAAGTGATGATAAGATCCATTAGAACACTAAAAATCTGTCATTTGGGTCAGCATTCAAAGCCCTTCCTACTTATTAGTATTAATTCATTCAACTTTTTTTCAATCAAATACTATACCCTAAGTACATATTTAAGCATTGGACGATACAGCAGTAAGTAATAAAGTGAAGGTTCCTTTGAAGCACAGTCTAGGAGGAGTTAATGGATACAGATTAACACTAAAAAATCTCCACACCACAGGAGGACTTTTTTTTTGGGGGGGGGGAGGAGAAAGAGTGCATGAGCTTGGGTGATGGGGTGGGGCAGAGGAAGAGGGAGAGAGAGAATCTTAAGGAGGTTCCACAGCCAGAGTAGAGCCTGATGTGGGATCAATCTCAAGACCCTGAGCTGAAACCAAGAGTCAGATGCTTAACTGACTGAGGCCACCCAAGCACCCCTGAAGGAAAGTTTTTGACTGAAAGGGGCTTATGCCTGCCTGTGAAGACTGCTGCATTTATCCTCTCATCTAGTGGGCTCTGTCTGGGTGTCTCCTGTGTCTCTCACTTCCTGCCATTGAGTTCATCCTTACAGGGTTGTCCCTGCTGATCGCTTTCAGATCATTGGGTATAGCGCATCCTTTGTCTTTTTGGTATGAGTGTCATTTAAGTTTCTGTTCTGATGTTATGAATACTATACTTATACCGACAGATAATGGGATTGCAGGTGGGGTATATTAAAGCCATGGACACAAACACAATCAACCAAAGATGGTTCCTCTAATTAGAAAATCATCATATTAAAATTTCAGTTTCAAAGTTATTAAAGCTGTGTGTCTCAAAGCGTGATCTGAAAGGCAGCTACATTAAAAAAAATCACAAAAAAATACTTGTTTAAAATACAGATTTCTGCTTCTTTGAGTCACAGTCGAATGCTTGTGGAGAGACACTATCAATCACTATTTGAAGATTTATTTATATTAGAGAGAGAGAGTACACATGGTGTGGGAGCAGGGGTAGGGGTTAAGGGAGAGGGAGAGAAATCCTCAAGCAGACTCCTGCTGAGTGTTATGCCCATTTTACGGGTCCGTGATTAAAGGAGCGAGACTGATACAAAGCGAAGGTCAAGCAAAGCTTTATTTCGTGCCAAGCATCAAGAATCAGACCCACCGTCAAACAGACCAGTCAGGGACGCCCCTACAGAGAGGATGACCCCTCCCCTGCTTTCCAGACTAACTTTTATAGTGCAAAGGCCATGTGGTTGGGCCTGGCCACACACAGGTGGCTAATTGAATTACAATTCACCCCATAGTAGCCATGGAAACTAGCCCATCACCTTGGTAGCTAGGAGACAGTATGCGCCCCCACTGATCGGTGTCTCCACCTGGCCTGACCCACCCTTGTACCTGGGCTTTGTTACCTGGGACTGGTTTCCGGGACTTGTTTTTAAGTCCCCTGGGGGAAGGGGAGCAAGGACAGTTTAAGGGTTAAACAACAAAGTTATCGTTTAACTTCAATGGAAGCCTCTGGCTAAAATAAAAATATAAAATAGGTCCTTACACTGAGCACAGAGCCTGACTGGGGGTTCAATCCCTGGACCCTGAGATTATGACTTGAGCCAAAATCAGGACTCAAATGCTTAACTGGCTGAGCCACCCAGGTGCCCCTTTCAATCACCATTTTGAACAAACTTTTCAGGGATGTGTATACATTCTAATGTTTTCAAACCTCCATATTAAAGAGTAAGAACTCAACCACCTTAAAAAATATATGAATAGCTTAAAGGGAGGCTTCTTAGAAACATTAAAAAATATAGAACCTCCATTTACGAGAGCCAAAGAAAAGAAGACATGACTCCTGAAGATCCATGGCTGTGGGACCCAGAGTAAGTTTAGGGGATTTCTCAGCCTCCTCACAATTATAAATAAGGCATACAGACCATGCTTTCCCTTATTCTAGCCAGCATGTGATGTCTCTGGAGAGGTGATTCTGTTGATATCTGACAACATAATATAAAAAGGGATCAGATAAAAGCTAGAACTCGTTTTCTAAAAAATAATGTTTCTACAGTGGCCTACAGGAATTTATGAAAAGTTTTAAAAATGACTTATTAATTGCTCTCAAACTTGGCCATATTATATGCTAATTGTCACAAGCATACTTGTGCAATCTTCCTATCTAAATTGTAAGTTCCTCAAGGTAATCTTCTTTAATAATCTTCTTGTATATAATGGAGAGAGCTTAAAAATATTCAACACATAGTAAATGCTCAATAAATATTCAGTTTTGCATGATGCAGGGACAATTAAAGCTCTAGACTATTGGCCAAATGAGGATCTTTCTAGGGTGATTCAGAAATAAAAACAAGCCCTTAATATATATTATAGTTAGATCTATACAGACAAAGGGATTTAGCTGTATTCGTTATTCATGGTCAGTAAATATCCTATATAGAAGGAGACAGAAAAAGGAAGACACAGAGAGGGAGGAAGGGAAGAAAGAAAGGAGGGAAGGAAAGAGGAGAGAAAGAAGGAGATGGATAGAGAGACACTTATGGACTTGATTTATTTACCATTGAAATAAGAAAAATATGATAGCAATGGATTGTAAAAATCCACTTAACAATATCTTGAAGACAGGAGAGCCCCTGATTAAAATCATGACTTTTTAAAGAACACAGTGAATTAGATTCATTTAAGGTCTCCAATGACACAGTGACAGACCTTGCAGATCAAGAGAAGTGTTAGCTCCAATGTTACTTGGTTTTAGTAGTTAAGATTCTAAATTTATGACAAAATTAGGTGTGAGCATTCAATACAAAGCAAAAAGCTAAGTGGTAGTTAAGTGAGGGAAGCAGAGTCTGTCTGTTTGGAGGCAGAACTTTTCCAGTATTTTTCTCTGTATCTTTTAATCAAACTAGTCAGACTTGGCATATCTACACGGTGTTATAATTGGAACAACTAATCCTCATGGATGCCTATAATTACACTGTCATGTAAATTAGTTGTGGCTGATTGGTTGGACTCAAGGTCAGAATTGTTTTCTAATGCTTCCGCCACAGAAAGTCTAGACAGAGCCTGAATGATGTTATGAACACTATACAACTACATCCACATATGCCAAAGCTCAAGGGACAGACTTTACTAACTCTGACTACAAGTCTGAGAGTCATTTGTGCAATACACATGGAACACAATATCTTGCGAGTTCAAAGGTAAGGTCTTAGAGAATCCTATAATGATGTTCACAAAAGAATAAGTACGCTTTTGAGATATTGTAAGTCCTTAGAATGGATGACTGCAAATTCACAAGGGAATCAGATTTATACCCAACTACTTCAAAGATCAATGTTTAAGGAAATATAGATATTGTTTTCAGTTTTAAAGTTCCTACTGGAGATATTAGCCATAGGAGATTAAGTTCATAAATTTAAACAGAGAGATTCAATTGCCAAATGTTTAAGAACCAGATTAAAAAGATTAACAGAACTGAAGGATTTAGTACAGTGCAGTGTGTTCTTTTTCATGCATACATCAACGATATGGTGCTTAGTGAGTTTTATTTCTCTAGGTATAGCAGGAGAAGGAATTATGAAACTGTGCAATTAGAATCTATGATTTTTTTTTCTGGTGATTCCATCTTCAGTTCGCTTCTTAAGTCTAGGATGCTGTCTTAAAGAAAGTGGAAACTGCCTATCATCTATGTAGCCAGCCTTCTAGACATCTGCTGTCTGTCCATCTGTCAATGTCTTTCTATCCATCTACCCATCTATCTACCCACTGTCATATTCCAGAAAAGATTTAGGTTGGTTCTTTGATATGTTCTTAGGAGAATAGTGTACAAAAATTAGCAGTGTGCAAATTTGCATTGGGTTAGATTTGCCATTCATAAAAACAGTCCCATCTTAAGGAGGCAATATTTGCTTGAAAAAAAAATAGATTGTGTAATATTGAATGATTAAGAAGCTTAGAGGCAATACATAATGATTATTTGATTATATCTAAAGAAGAAATCTAATTTAATGAAAAGAGAGTGATAACACCATGCCAGGCTACTGCAGAGACACTTCTACCCTTTCTTCATTGCGGTGGTGGTACCATCACATTGTATTCCCCTCCAGCACTCTGAACAGAATTTCCATTAACTCTCCTAATTGCTATTACATGTAGGACAAGGGTTTTCAACTCTCCAACAGTTTGTTTAACAATAATTCACTCAAAAAGTCATCCATGTGGAGGTCTCTATAACAATGTAAAGTTCTCCCTAGTGTGTAGCAGGTAATTATTTTTTTCAAGTTGAGTTGGACAATAATCTTTGTGTAAACAAGACATTCCTACGCAGTCTGTTGATGATTGTTAATTAATTTTTGCCCATTGATGTAAATGCAAAATTTCATTTAGAGGCTGTGAATTGTATGAAATATTAATTACATTATAGAAGTTTCAGAGCACCACAGAATGATAACAAAAATGGACATTGATAAGCTTCTAATTGCAACCCATTCACTGGAGCTATTATTTTCATAACCCCTTATTTTTCATTAGTTATCTGTCAGTTTATAATATAGTTGTTAATTGAAGTAGAAACAGAATGTGTGAACTCTGTTTTCCCAATTGTATCCTTGAGTTATACAGAAAGACAAACATATGCATAGCCATAGTTGCATTGCCTTTTCAAGGCTGACAAAGCTAACAAGATAGAACCAAAAATGAGAGAAAACAGAAGAGACATCTCATCACAGTCTCAGGGGGCAGTCTTTCGACAGCCCTCCATGAATAGGGAGAAGCCAGATGATCTAACTGACTACCAAGTAGAGGGAAATCCCAGATGAGTAAAATCATTGTGTGCCCATCCAATGTAAACAAGTTGGAATGGAAAAATGATAAGCTGTTTCTGTTCAAGGAAAGTATAAAACATGCAGAAGAAAAGAAGCTCTCTCCTACTTTCCAAAATTTAACCTTGAATGAGCTTTTTTAATGAAACTACTTTATTATTTAAATAAATACTCATTTGTCCAAGCATTGTGGTACCAGTTACCATACTTTAATAATTTTGCAAAAAAAAAACTTGATAATAGAATTAGAAGAAAATTTTATAGTTTACTGATACTCTCCTCATATGCAATAATGATCCACTAAAAGATAAATAATATATACATTTCATTTAACATATATTTTAACCATATTTTAAAGCCAAATTTAGTCTTCTTTATCTAGTATTAAATACTATAATAATATATAAATATAATATATGTGTATATATATATATTACATTATGCTGGTCACTTCTATCATACTTATAAACTGACCTCTTACATTTGTCAGAATGATATTTTTAAAAATTACCTGGAACTGAAATAAAGTAAAATAAATTTCCATATCTTCTATAATTTTAGTGAGAAAAATTCATTTTTTTAAATATTTTATTTATTTATTTGAGGGAGAGAGAGAAAGCATAAGCATGGGGAGCAGCAGGCAGAGGGAGAAGCAGGCTCCCCGCAGAGCAGGAACCGGTTGGGGGGGCTCGATACCAGGATGCTGGGATCATGACCTGAGCCAAAGGCGGATGCTTAATGGACTGAGCCACCCAAGCCTCCCCTGCCAATTCATTTTTTTTTTCAAAATTCATTTTTATTAGCAAAACAAAGCTAAAGTGCCACCGCAATGAGCTGTCTTTGAAAACTGTAACTCTAGAAAATATCCCTTGGTTAGTTGCGATGATTGAATGTCCATTTCCTTCATAGGATGGAAAATGTAAAGCTTTCATGTTTTATTAAACTTTAATATAGTAATTATTTCATGAAAGCTAAATAAGGCCTTTCTAAATCACCTGTAGATCTGTTTGCCTTCTGGCCCACACGGAGACTGTTATGATGTTGGGGAATGGTTAGTGAAATTGTGTTATTGTATTACTTTGAAGTTCAAAAACTAAGCAATATGATGTGTTTAAACACACACACATACACACACACTCACATCTCATTTCATTCTCTACTAATCTCATTCTCCTTTAGACATTTCCCTCTATACTTCCATGAGCACATACATAATATGTATTTTACACATAAGTGGGATCAGATTATATATATTGTCTGACCTTTGTCTTTTCAATTCACATTCTATCAAATGTGTTCTATCAGAAATATATATATATTTATTTTTTAAAGATTTTATTTATTTATTTGATAGGCAGAGATCACAAGTAGGCAGAGAGGCAGGCAGAGAGAGAGGAGGAAGCAGGCTCCCTGTTGAGCAGAGAGCCCGGTATATATCTATTTTTTAATGGACACGCCATTTTACATATTAAGAATGGACCATATTTTACCTAACCACTTCCTTATGGATGGGAAATTAGATTGTTCTTCAATATTTCAGTATTGCAATCACAGCTGTGAAGAACATTCTTGCACACATGTCTTCATGTGTCTGTGTGAACATTCTTAAGGGATGGCATCCTGTAAGTCTTCTAACGCTCATCATTATGATGAAGAGAACATTCCCTTTGAACTTACTTAATCTTTTGGATGTCTATTTTTTGTATTAGGAAATAAATGTTAGAAATGCTGCCACGGGCCTGGTTGAGAAGCAGCCAACAGAAATTTAAAGGAAGATCATTTCTCTGCCAGCTTTTACAAAACTTTTGTATGATTGACCAAAAAAGTACCAGCTCTGCAGGGAGAGAGAGATTCCGGGGCACACGGCGTGGTCAACAGATCCTGCTCTGGTAGCAGGGCTTTTCCACCTGCGAAGATGTTGCATCCCCTTCCCCCGTGCTAACACGCATACACACTTCAGGGCCATGTGGCAATATGTGGGGGCATTTCGCTTGTCATACCTAGGGGTGAGGGAATATTACCAACATACAATGGAATGACGCCAAGGATGTTTCCAATGTGTAGGATAGCTCTCTACAACAGAGTGATCTGGCCTAAAATGTCACATAATGAGGCTAAGAAACCCTGTTCTATTAAAATTAGAAAAGTACATCCCTTTCTCTGGCTTTAATAACCCAGGTCACGGGTCTTGGCAAATAGAACACTGATTGTGTTTTGCCTCACTCACATGTTCAAGAAGGTGCCGTTTTATGGGGCCTACCTGGCAGCTTTGAAGGAAGTGCCCTGAGACTGAACGGCAGCACCTCATGAGCCCTAGGTTAATTGTGGGAAGGCCATGTCTTTCAATAGCTTCAAAAAAAAAAAAAAAAAAACAAAAACAAACAAACAAACAAAAAAAAAACATTTCACCACTGAATGGACTGAAGCTGTAATGGAAAAATCCTAGAGTATCAATGAACTTTGGATTTTTTCAGCTTAGCTCTTGTCTAATAATATTACCTGTGACATGGAAATCCTGAATTGGGTAACTCTTTGACCAGTCACAGAACTAAAACCCTGCCATTCTTAGGCACACGGTGTATGGTTAAATGTAAGGACTCAGGGCCCAGACGACGACCTGGCTTCAGTTCTACCTCCACCTCTTATGAGGTCATTACCTCGGGAAGTTGCCTCTCAATGCCTCAGTCTCATTAGCTTAAAAAGGAAATAACAGTAGCGCATACCTCATAGGATCATTGTGAGAATTATGTACCTTAAAACACCTAAAATACCCAAGAAAAGTGTCTGACACTTGGTATCTCCCACGCATTTTAGTCCCTGTACATGTTAGTGCTTAGCCAGTCTGTGTGGAATGCTATTTTGTCTGGTGACTGTGCTCCACATTTCTGGTACCTTCCCCTCCGGGGGTTGTGGAACTAGGTCAAGTAGAATGGTAGTAGTCAGGATAGTTCACAAATGCCATTCTCCTGTTCTAAACACATGGTGGGCCTCTGTCATGCACAGGCTTGAAGCCAGCTGCAGTCGCGTCACTTGCTTCCACCAAGGAAATGTAGGGAGACATGATACGTGCTTACATCCACTTTCTGGATATAATTTAAGAGCTACCATGTAGCCATACTCTTCTCTCCCCTTCTGTGATTAGGGAAGCTTGTCTCAATGAATCTGTCCCACCTGGGTCACTGTCTGACTCAGTGAACAAAGCCCCTTGCCAGCCCGCAATAGACATGTAACCTAGGCAAGAAACAGGCTTTGTCATTTCAAGTTGGATTATTTGTTACCTTAGAAAAAACTAGCCTATCTGGAGTGATAGGTAGATCAGAGCAAAGCTATTAACAACTGAGTCCTTTCTCTGCTTTTTGAGGTAATTCTCGCAAATATAAGTTATCTTAGTGCTGGTAAAATCGGTCTAATATAAGTTATAAAAATAAAAATTTAATTAAAATTAAAATTTTACCCAAGTTGTGAGAGTGGAGTACCTTGGCTTGCTTTCATACACATTATCCAAAATATCTTATTAATTAAACATTTTTCTGAATCAGCATTCTCAACCTGGATGTATATAGGATTTTAACCTGAAGAGTTAAAAAACAAACAAGAAAAAATTCCTAGGGCTTAACCCCCCAAAATTGTGATTGGCCTGGGGTGGGGCCATGGCCTCACTGTGGTGCATATAATTCCGATATGCAGCCAAGGTCAAGAATAACTACTCTTAATGTACATAAAGTCTATTAGGAATGGTTATCACTGGGCCAAACAGGTTGCTTTAAAATTTTTCTGAGTCAAGTGAAGATAGCTGTAGGGTAAACTTGTGCAGCCATTTAATTTTTCTAGATTTGTTTCTCAACTGTAAAGCTGGGATAACAACTCGAATTCTTCTGACTTGTGTGGCCCCCATCTTTTGCATATGTGAGAAGGAGTCCTTTATTCACTTCTCACCCAAAAAGGATCCAATAAATGTCAGATACCAGACATCAGTAGGATGTCTGAACAACTACGGGTTCTAATGAACAGAGTGGATTTCCAAATTAGAGATTTCTTCTCACAGGACACCTAATATTTTTTGGGATTTTAACAGCCACTGTCCATGTCAATAACAGTTGGAGGTTGATTTGAGATGAGTAACAGTGAAATGGAATCTTTCTTCTAAAATTTAACTCACATTTTCTTTCCCCTTTTTTGTTTTAAAAAGAAACTGAAAGTATTCCTCAGTAAGAGAATATTTAAAACAAACAGTTGGAATTCGGCAATGCAGTTATGTGAGAGAAAGGAGACCTGTTGAGAAGTATTATGTTTGGAATAGTGATGTCATTAAGCAATTTATTCTTTCCTGATTGTTTCACCTACTCAGGGAAATAGACATACTCTGTTCCAGTGCATCCCATATAGTCTTTAAGGTAATAGCAGGTAATCTCATAGTGGATTGTTTGGGTGTTTGAGTTGACTAGTATATTCCCAAAAAATCAAAAATTTTGCCTACATTATGCTCACTGTGTAGACATATTCTGAGACAATTTTCCATGTACAAGGTGAAATAACTAAGAATAGTTAAGTCTATTTTTTTTTTTGTCATGAACTCAAGCTTACTCTTAAAGATTATATCTAGATAACTCAGTTGCCTCATTTGTTTTTCTTCCAATATGCTGAGGCATCAGGCTAAAGCAGTTGTACCACAGCAATTAGACATGTTCTTGTTTTTTCTCTTCTTGCACATCATAACTGCAGCCAGTTCATTTGCTATAATGTAAAAGGAGCAAGAATTTTACTAAAACAAGAAAGAAACAAAAATTCAACTTTGTGTGAATAAATATGTTCAGGAGTGACAAAATTAGTGCAATATTAAAACAAATATTGGATCTCTGTATACATATATTTGTAGCTCTAAAATTAAGTTGTTTTATGTGTGTGTATATATATATATATTCTTAAATTGTCATTGTTCATAAATGGTAAGCCTTAACAATTTTGTTTATATTGCTATGTAACATTTGTTATATTTAACTTTTTAAAAAGATTTTATTTATTTATTTGAGAGAGAGAGAGAGGGAGAAAGCACAAGCAGTGGGGAGGGGCAGAAGGAAAGGGACAAGAAGATTCCCTGCTGAGTGCCCAGTCAGGCCTTGAGGGGGGGCTCAGGGCCGCCTCCAAGTGGGGCTCAAGGAGGATGCTTAATGGCGACCCTGAGATCATGACCAGAGCCAAAGTAAGAAGCTTTACCAACTGAGCTATCCAGGCACCTCCCACTATTTAACTTTTTAACCTTGGGACCACAGCATCCAAAATCAATAATTAGTTTGAGGGAAAAAAAGCAAGCAGAAGCATGAAGGATTATTTTTTCCTGTTCAGAAAATACCGTGCTAATATAATAATGGTCACTAATGAAGATTGCATGCATCAGCTTAATAAATTATTGGTTTAAGAAGAGATTATGGACAAAGCATTATCTAAAAATGTCCTAATTTTTAACAGACAACCAACACTGTATTTACTTTCACATGTAATTCACTTGGAGTGGTGACTAATTTCATAGTCATAGACAAAAATTAGAAATTAACAAATTGTTCTCTTCTTAAATGTCAAACACAATGGCAGTTGTTTTACTGTTGAAATTGAATTTACATTTCAAAAGTGTTAGGATTTCAAATTTTATTTTTTATTTCACAAACCTAATCTCTTTCAGTTGTTTTATTTTATTTTATTTAATTAATTAATTTTTTTTAAAAATTTTATTTATTTGCCAGAGAGAGAGAGTACATACAAGCAGGCAGAGAGGCAGGCAGAGGCAGTGAGAGAAGCAGGCTCCCTGCCGAGCAGGGAGCCCGACGCGGGACTCGATCCCAGTGGGATCATGACCTGGGTCAAAGGCAGCAGCTTAACCAACTGAGCCACCCAGGCGTCCCATCTTTCAGTTGTTTTAAAGCAAAATTATATCCTTGTTCCTGGTATGAGGTAAAACGAAAGGTAATATATGCATATTTATATGTGACAAATATACAAATTATTTATAAATTAGTAAATTTCAGTTGTTTTTCTGTGCTTTGTTTTCTGCTTGGCCCTTAGAGTGTCACTGTGTACATTCTGTGAATTCATGTACTCATTTCAGGACTTACCCCTTTTTTTTTATAATTTAGTTTTTCCAATTGTACTTTTTATTTTACCTACAGATTTACCATATCCGTTAAGCTGCATAAGCAGTGTCATTTACATATTTTTTCTCTTTTAAAAAATTATTATTATTTCAGTTTCAGTTTTGTAATTTTAATTTGAATATTTATCAAAGTAACACATATACCTTGTTGAAGGTCAAATAATATAGGGCTTATAAGAACAAAAGAGCAGTCTCCTATCTCATCTTCCTATCCTTAGTATCTTCTCTCTACAAAGCAACTGATTTCAACTATTTTTTCCTTGAAATTATCGTTATTTTTCAAAATAAAAAATGTATGGACAGTTGTTGATTTTACTACTTTGACATGCTTTATTGACTTCCTACTTAAGGAACGTAAGAATTTACACACACATATGCACACACAAATAGTTCTTTTCCATGCTTTCAATGCATTGATTTCACAATTTTTGTTAAATCTATATTCATTTCAACTGTAAATCAACTTTTAGCTCAATCACATGCCATAGGGTTATATTGTGTCTTTTACTGGTACAACTTTTTTTCCTCTCTGGGAGTCATAATGGCTTTGATTTTTCAGTGACTGAGGTTTTGTTGTAACTGTTGCTAATCTGCAAACTGTCTGAAGACTTTCTCAATGAGACCAAACACACCACATGATCTGTCAGGTCCACTTTCTCCCCAGAAAATATCCTTCTTGGTGCCCTGACATTCTGCACCAATCTGAATTTTCTGAAGAGGCAAGCAGCAGGGTGACTTCCCTGGGTTTTTCTTTCGCCTCTCTGGAGATTTTCTTTTGTTATTTTCCAGAGTAAATCCCTTCTTCACTAAATTTCTTTCCTTTCTCTGTCTTATTTTATGGCCTCATGTTGATGAAATAAATCTTCCCATATCTTCCTGGAAAAGGTACATAGGTACAAAATTCTTGAGTCCTTGCATCTGATAATGTCTTTATTCTTTTCTCATACGTGGTGAATGCTTAGTCCAGTTTAGAACTCCAGCTTGAAAAAATTTTCCTCAGAATACTTAAGACATTATTTCATTGGCATCCAGTTTCCAGTGCTGTTATTGAAAAGCTCAAAGCAGTCTGAGGTCTAGTCATTTCTATGTGATCTGTGTTTTCTTCTTCCTTTCTAAAAGATTTTATGTTTATTTTTCTTTAATTCTGATGAAGTGAGTTTTTATAAGTTTATGCATTATTGTGAGTTGTGTGGGTCTTTTTTTTTTTTTCCAGAATTAGTGTTATTTATATATGAAGAAGTCGAGATACAGGTAAGTGCAATAACTTGCCTGAAGTTACAAGGTAGTAAATAATAAAACTTAGATTAGAATCCAGGTAATCTAGCTCTACAGTCTTCTCTCTTGACCACGAAGCTAGGAAGTGAATAGCTTTTTGTAAATGTGTGTTAGGACAAGGTTTTCTCCCTTGATTAGTCATATTCTGTTGTATGTTGGGACTTCTGTAGAATGAGAATTTTGTAAATGCTTCATGGAAAAATGACACAATTTTTACTAAAACACTACAATGATTAAATCATAGTACCCATCTTAATACATATATTCTGTTGGAATAGTTGTTATGAATATCCTGTATACACATGAATCATCTTCAAAATAACTGGAACAATCTATAAAGTAGTTATAATTTTATACTTAACAATTAATAATCACAAAGCAAAAATGGTAGCTAATATAAGAATGATAATAAACTCATCGGTTAACACACAAACAAAAATACATACAGGGCTTTTGTTGTTGTTGTTTTTAATAAAACAAACTGTAAACTTCATGTGGAAAAAAAAGCAAGCAAGAAAAACCAGGCAAATTTTGAAAACAAAGAGTAATGATGGTAGGCTATTATTTTAGATATTAAAATTCACAGAGCTACAACAATTTAAATAATGTAGTTTTCAATGAATAATACATTAATGGAATAGAACAGAAAGTTCAGAAACAAGATCAGATTTTCTGGAATGTACACGTGATAAACAAACAAAAGAGGAAAAAGTAAATTATCTGTAAGTAATATGGCGCCCTTCTGCCATTAATGAAAAACAAGTCAGGAGCAGCTAAGACCTGTTGCACTATTAAACAATCCCCACATTATCAGTGACTTAAAAAATCAAAAGGAAGATTTTTTTTTTTTAAGCTACATGTGCATTGTCGGTTTGATGGGGACACTGCTCTACATCATATTCTCATATTCAGGTACTCAGCTCGATGAGGTTCCTGCTTCATGCTTCCAAAATTGCCAGAAAGCTGCAGGATAAAAAGAAGATGGCATATCACACCTTAATTCTTTAAGCTTCTGAGCAAAGTGACAAATCATCACCTTTATTCTAATGTCTTGGGCCTTGTATATGCACTTGCTTTCAAGGTAGAGAATAACAAAATATAACCCTACATGTGTTTGGAAGTGGAAAACTGTAAAGATTTTGGGAAAAACACCTTAACTCCTTCCTTATCTTTCTTCTCAACCATCTTCATCTACACTGCCAAATGCAACTACCCAAGAGCACCTCCTAGTAATGTCATCAGCTGGAAAGTTCAGGAACTCTGGATTATGCCCTGCTATAGACTGGATGTTTCCATCCCCTCAAAATCCATATTTTCAGATCCTAACCCCCAAAATAATGGTGTTAGGAGGTGGACCTTTGAGAGGTAATTAGGTCGTGAGAATGGAATGTTAAGGAATAGGATTAGTGCCCTTCTAAGGGGCTAAAGAAACCGGAATTCTCCCTTTTAGCCATGAGAGGATACAACAAGAACATAGTTTTCTATGAGCTGGAAAGCAGGTTCTTACCAGACATTGAGTTTGCTGATGATTTGATCTTGGATTTCCCAGCCTCCAGGATTGTGAGAAATGAAATCTGTGGTTTATATGTCATCCAATGTATGGTGTTCTGGGATAACAGCTTGAACTGATAAAAACATGCCCTGCAGTCACTATAGAAACTCTGGGTGTGGTACCTAAGAAATTTAGTTCAATTTAGTTCACAGGTTCTCCCCATAGATGAAGGAGGCAAGTTGTCTGTCACAAATACCCGATGTATAATAATGAAACAGGGATATGATAATGACAATAAACGTTCTTGCTCGGAAAGAGACAACTTTGGGACACACAGCAGACCCTGGTATTTATTTAGGAGTTTCTGAAACTGCAGAGAAGATATTCTGAAGGATATTTTATTCCATGATTGATTTCACTTCCTGGAAGGAATGGCCTTCTCTCTCTTGTTTTCCTCTGCCCCTGGCTTCGCTTGCAGTGAGATTCTTCCGTTTTCACTGTCTTCTAGAACACACCTATAGTGGGCATTTGGGAATGTACCCTCCTTGTAGACTGAGCAGAATTCTCTGTCTGCCTGGTAGATGGCGGTGGACCAGTGATGCTAACAATCGAGGATGCTTTCCCCCACCCAGTTGAGGTTGCTTTAGCAATGGAATATTCTTAAAAAGTTAATAAGATTCTTATTTATGTGGCACTAGTTAATTCTATATGCCAACAGATATACCCACAGACTTCAATCTCATGACTTTCTCTCTTAAATGAACTGGGGTGTTTTACACTTACCTTATTTGAAGAGGAGAGCCTGTATCTCATTTCCTTGAGACATTTATCCAAATGATTGAATTTACTTCCTGCCACACCTTTACTTCCATATACTTATATTCACTCAGAGTTTTAACAGTGAGATTGACAGCTAAATCTCTATGACAAGACTTAATTTCACTTTTCTTAAAATATTTCTCACATTTAACTTATACTTTTGGAGGTTGAGGAATTGCTAGTTTAAAACTTACAAGTCCCTGAGTTGTAAACTCTATTCACTTTCATTATTGATTGCAAACTGGCCATTTTAATTTTTTTAATATGAAGCTATTTATTTATTATACAGGAAATAATTCTGAGCACTTGTAAGAAAATCAAATCCATTTGATCTGAACATAGTACATTAATTTTTTTGAAATCTCAGCTCATTCTTGCAAATTTTGCCAAATGTAATCAACAATAAAGAAGGCACAATGAAACATTTAGTTAATCAGTGTCTTGCCATGGGATTGAAAGTTCATTGGATGCATGATCTACTTCCAAAAGCAACAATATCACTAAGTGTTTTATCAAATCATAACATTGTTCATCATGTCCCCAGTCTCTGATACAGTTTCCATGGTGGTCACTTCCAAGCCCATCTAACCACTGCCACATGCTCTAAATGGTTTTGGGAGTGATGGAATGTGATGCAGTTCTCCACTTCTAGATACCAGTTGTTTGTTATATTCAGTGAGATTGGTTGAGTTATGCTGTGGTAACAAAAAAACCACAAATGTCAATGTCTAAAAATAACAAGTTTATTTTTTATTCATATTATAGGTTCAGTGTGGTTTGAATGGAGATCTCTCCTCTATGGTAAACTCACTCCCACTCTAGGACCCAAGCTATCCGAACAGCTTCTCTCTGTAGAGAAATAAAAACAATTCTAGCAGAAGAAAAAGAGATCATATTGAATTGTACACTGACTCTTAAAACTTCTACCTGGAAGGGATGTATGACACTTTTCACATTTTTTTGAACAAAGCAAGTACTATTACTATATCTGAATTCAAAGAAGGAGGGAAATACAATTCTAGTCTGTGCCTCTAGAGAGAACTGAAAATATTAATAACTAGCACTAAATAACTTCCATAGTTCCTGTCTTATTTTTAATAAGATAACACATTTGTAATAATTCTTTATTTTAAAGCTAAAAAATATTTATGAAAATAAACACAATATTTTATATAATCTTAATGTTGAAAAGAATTTTTAGATAGAACATAAAACTAAAGACTCATAAAAATATACTGATAAATATTACCAGGTGACATTTTAAAACTGAAAAATGTAAAAGAAAATACCATAAACAATAATCAAAACACAAATGACCAATAGGTAAGTTATTTGTAACTCATATTACAGAAAGAGAGAGAGAATTCCCTTAATGTAGAAAGAGTTCTTAGAAATCAATTAGATAGGGGTGCCTGGGTGGCTGAGTGGGTTAAAGCCTCTGCCTTCGGCTCGGGTCATGATCCCAGCATCCTGGGATCGAGCCCCACATCGGGCTCTCTGCTCAGCAGGGAGCCTGCTTCCTCCTCTCTCTCTGCCTGCCTCTCTGCCTACTTGTGATCTCCATCTGTCAAATGAATAAATAAAATCTTTAAAAAAAAATCAATTAGATAATACTATGACTCAATTAAAACTTGGATAAGACATATAAAAAAAGAAAAGGAAACATCAATGGTTTATTATGATGTCAAGAATGTTTGTAATAAGAGAAGTATAACTACCATAGGGAGATCCCAATTTTTGACTATCAGGTTGGCAGAGGTAAGAATGTTTGATGATGCACTGATTTTAAGAGAAAGGTCAGGGGATAGGAATTTTTATTTAATGCTGGTGGGAAAGCAAATTACTACAACATTGTGAAGGAAAATGTGATATTATTTATTCAAGTTAAACATGTATATACCATTCCAATTCTAGATATTCATATTACAGGTAGGATGTGAAAAGAGACATACGTAATAGTTAATATTAATTACAATATTTTTTATAGAAGTTTAAACACATCACAAGTGCCTATAAATATTGGAAGTTGGTTAAAAATAATTCTTGGTGCATACATAAAATTGAATACTATGCACTTGTTCCATGAGCACTAACAGAGATGTATTTCTGAGATATTCTGACTCAAAAAATAAAAATAAAAATAAGGTACAAAGGCAAATTAGGTTATGCTACTGTTACTATAAAAACAAGAATACAAACAGACCTGAAGAACATATGAAGTAGTAACAATAGTTGCCTCTACATGTCTGGTGACCAGAGAATAAAGACTTTTATGGTGTTTGATACCTTTTGCATTTTATGCCATATGCCCTATCTATTCTAAAATAATTTGAATTGACAAGGATTATTTTAAAGGGATTTTGAATTCCCAACTATTTCTCTTTAAAATAATAGCTTAACTTTTTGTTGGTTCATTCTGTGTTTTCCTAAATGCAGATGCATGGAAATAAAAGATTATCTGGCAGTACTGGGTTCTATTCACTGAGTCTAGTTTTCTTTGTCTTGTGTGAGACCTCAAATATTTTTAAGATGGAGAGGAGGTACACAGCGGCTGTGACCAAGTTGGTGAAGGGGCATCAGAGATGGTGTTGATGACTACCATAAAGAAAAGCAAACCCTTATGTAGATCCTTCTGAAGATTGGCAGGGTGGGTGGGATGGGTGGGGATTCCTGTTTGTAGCAATCCTGAAAATAATGCTTAATATCACAGGAAGAAGAGAATACTTCACTGGTTGAATGAGGGTCTGGTCTTCATCAAGCAACATTAAGCATTTTGACTGCAAAAAAAATTTCCATAAAAGGATGGCTAGGGAATTGAGAAGAAAGGAACAAAATCAGGCTAGGGGGACATTCTTTACTTGTTTGCATTGAAGTTAAGAGGATCTTTGATTGGATTTCCCCAGAGGCAGAACCTGAGACAAGGATTAGAATGCAAATTGTCCCCTCCCTTTTCTGTTGGTAAGGGTTTGCACAGGACTGAAAAGGTTCTGTCTTTAAATTTGATAACTTTTGGCTCATTGCTATTTACATTGAATTATTTTTTTCCTCAGAAAATTTTAAAATATTGAGTCAACTTCCTTATTGTTTAAAGATACTTCAGGCTTTCTGGAAGTTCTTTGTAAATTATCTTATTTACTCTCTATGTGTAGATACCCACATACCTATTTCATTCCTGATATAATGTGATTTATATCTCAATCTCAATAGAAGCTTGACTCTTTTATTAGTCCTTTCAAAGAACCAAATTTTACTTTTGGTATATCATTTTATTGTCATACAGCTTTAAATTCTAAGCATTTTAAAATTTCCATAGTATATTTTTTCTTTGTTTTTTTAAATATTTAAATTATTTGGGACTACGATAATTTCCAACTGCATATTATGCCTATTTGCGCTTATTGTAGTGGTCTTTGCATATGATGTCACTTATTTTCATTCAATACATTAAAATTACTCTTGTTCTGGTGCATGTTATAAATATGATTTAAATAAATATGATTAAAATAATACACATAGTAGAAGTTCAATAAATACATGTATTCGTAAGTGAATAATATTTAGCTCCTAATTGTGTTTTCAATTCCTCTATATTTAACCTTTGTTTGGCCCACCTCATCTATAAAATTGAAAGGGATATATTGATAGCTCCCATATATGACGTAGGATTTATAAACTTCTTTCCATATATCCATCAGTTTCATAAAATACATTTTGAGACATTAGATGATTCTAAGTTTAAATGTGTTTTATCTTCTTGGTAAATTAAATTAAACCTTTTCTCCTTAGGTAGCAACACTATTTTTCTTTTGGTGTTGCTTCTATCTTAAAGTCCATTTTTATTTGTTATTAATATAATTACTCCAGCTTTATATTCATTAGTTTTTGACTGATATGTATTTCCTATCATTTTCCTTTCACCCCTTTATAGCTTTATAGTTTGTGAATGGCTCTTGAGAAAGATTATAGTTGGATTAAAAGAACTTTTTGACGATCTCTGCCTTTTAACTAGTAAACTTCATTTATTTACCCTTATTATGATTACTAACATATTAGTCTCCTTTTCACTCTCTTATATTGTACTTTTAATGTATCTCACTTTTTCTATGCTTCTTTTTCTTTTTTCCTGATTTTGCTTTTATATTTTGAATTCACATGTTTGTTTACTATTTTCATTTGTCCCTCATCTATTAGTTTAGAAGTTACATATTTATATAAGTTTGATTAGTGTTTATCTTTGAAATTGTAAAGTACACATTTAAAACTCGCTATCAGTGAATCAAACATCCTACCAATCTACTCACATTCACAAACAATACAAGGACTTTAGAATTCTTTGTCTTAGATCAACACTTAACAGCCTGCATATTTACTGTTTGGTATTATGGTTCCTCCCTTGTTTTAAATCTCATAAAAACAACTGTTATTCTTTCATAAAGACATTTTAGGTCTAAAAATATTTTCATCTTTAGTTTGCTCACCATTACATTATTGGATCTCAGATTTTCCATGTGGGCATATTTTCCCTCGTTTTTGTATGTGACTACAAATACCTTTTAAGTCCCTTTAATGGGAGTTTGTTTGAGGTAAACTATTAATTTTATTTATCTGTAAAGTTTTTAATCAATAATTTCTCTTCAAATATACTTTTGGGGGCACATTGTTCTAGTCAACATTTCTTTTTCTTTTTTTATTTTTTGTGGTACTTTAAGAAAAATCATCTCTCTCTGGTTTTCTTTGTTGCTGCTGAGAAGTCTGCTGTTGGTTTAATGGTGATTCACTTGCAGTTCTCTGTTCTGTCAGGCAGATTTCAAAGTATTCTCTGATATGTCTCTAGGCATGAATCTCTTTTTATTGTTGTGTTGATATCCACTGGGCTTTTTTGTCTTTTGTTAAACTTATAAGTTTTTGTTTTTTTTTCAAATATTATCTCTTCTCCATGTCCTAGTCTCTTCTAACATTCTTTTCTTTCATATATTGGTTTTCCTCACATATGCTTCATGACTTATAATATCATTTTCATGTTCCTGATTACACTGTCAATCTGGTCTGTATTCTGAGTATTTCTTGAAATATATCTTATAGTGTATCAAAACGTTTAAGTTTCTTTTTAATCTGCTCTTTAAGTATGTTTATTGAATTGTTAATTACCACATTTTATACATCTAGAAGTTCCATTTAAACTTAAAAAAAACTTCATCTTTCAACATATATTTAATATTTTTCACAACCTTAAACATAACGTTTATTTTGCTTATAAGACTTTTTGCTTGCCAGATGATTTTATTGTTTTTGGTCTGAGTACATCTCACTTTGGATTTTATTATTTCTTAGGACTTTCTTTAATATGGCTTTTCTCCTTTGGTGTGTGTGTGCAAGTCTGTGTGTGTGTGTGTGTGTACTCATTTCCAGAGGAAATATTTGAGGAGTGTGTTTCATTTTTTTCCCCCATATATATGGACATTTGCAACTCCAGATCATGTTATATTTGTCTGTTTTTTGTTTTTTTTTTAATTTTCAATTTCCACTGGGTCTGGGTCAGGTTTTGTAATTAAAAATTTTTAATAGTTTTCTTTTTTCCCTTTTATACCTAGTGACATGGCTGAAACAAGTTAGTATGCAAGGCTTTCCTACAAGACATATTTTTTCCCCAGTTCACCAAGAAACCTAAGTAGCTTGGGACTTCTGTCTTTATTCCATGTGTCCCTGATCTTCTTTAATCTTGTTCAAACCCCAGACTACGTCCTGCTCCCCATATTTGTATGTTTTTAGTTAAAACCCAAGCTCTAAGTAAACACAGATTATCAAATCAAATTCTAACTCTAGTGTTCACTGACTCCCACTGGATGAGCTATCTGAATTCTGGTTAGCATTGTGTTCTTTACTACTATTTGATCAGCCATGTTTTTAAAAATATTTTCAAACATTATCCAGCATTTTTGCTGTCCTGAATCAGCAAGAACTTCTCTAAATATCAAAACTAAAATATTGTTATAGATAAAAGTCCTCTATTGAAAATTTATATTAACAGTTATATTTTTATATCTAAATATTCATTTGATTCTTTCTTAAAAACATTTTTTACCCTTCTTCTTCTTCTTCTTTTTTTTTTTTTGAAGTTCTTATTTTAATTCCAGTTAGTTAACATATAGTGTTATATTAGTTTCAGGTGCACAATACAGTGATACAACAATTCCATACATCACCTTGTGCTCATCACAATAAATGCCCTCCTTTGGATTCCTTTTCATAAATACTTGCTCTTGTTTCTTAATTCCATATATTTGTTTTGTAGTTGTATTATAACCTCTATCACTTCCAAATTGCAAATGCAGTTAAATTTTAAGGCACCTCTTTATTGCTTTCTTATTTTCTTATGTAGAATTCCTTCAGACCATTAAGATTGGTGAGCGAAAAAAAAAAACAAAATAGTAAAATAGTAAGAATATGCCTTATTTTGCCAACTCCATCATGGTTCACTAACTTTGAAACCATTTTGAATAATTAAAAAATAAAAAAATGCATAATATAATTTTGAATGTAATCTTGAAATAGACTTAGTTATATCTAAATGGAAAGAATCCTAAAGATTTCTAAGAAAAAAACCCAACATATCTTGTTATAGTTACACTATAGAGGGATGCAAATTGAATTAAACGTTCTCTAAACTTGACCGCAGTGCATCCAAACTATCTATGTGGATGCCAGTCCATCATCCTTATCTGTTTTGGGGCTACATGAGCTACTACTACAGAGCATCCTGCGGGCAAAACCATTCCAGAGGCACACTGTCTTTGACAAGCTCTCAGTGAGTGAGTGCCAGAGAGGAAAATACAGGCTCTGTTATATAGAGAGAAAAGATGATCTGGTAGCTGATGTTAAGGAGAGGATACTTATGTGAATTATGTCCTCATCCTGCCAAGACCTCAAAACATGAACAATTAAGGTAAAGTGGCCAAAGCTCTAATTTTTCCCCTTTGGGGTGGTCTCTTTTCTTGTCATATCCTTTGGTAGTGATTTTCTGAGAATTTTATTGGTACGGACATGATTTTGATTATGTGTGTGTGTATGTGTATACGTGTGCACATGTGCACACACAACATTTTAACCCTTTGGGCATACCTCCTGTGCACTTTCTTGAATCTGCTGGTTAAGAGAATGATATCCTGACTACTTATTACACGTTTGTATTTTAATATACTTGCTTTTAGAGAAAAGAATTTGGATGCCCAATGGATTTGTGCACCACTTTTATTCTGGTTCATATCTCAGTGTGTTCTGTTTCTTTCAAACCTGTAGCTATAGAAACATTTATCATTTTTCTTGCTTTTCATGCAATAGTTGCACATAATGTTTCCTTTTATTCAGTGACGTTTCGTGGTATTAAAAGGTAGAAATGAGCTCAAATTCTGAATGAAGGCTCAGACAAGCATTATAGTTCCTGAAAATACCTAGAACTGCCAATCATCATGATAAATGGCCACCATGAGTTAGCAGAAGATGTACAATGGATTGTCACTAGCTGCTTTTGAATTAGAATTGCTTTTTATGATGTTAAATGTTACCTGACCAAATGCCTAAATGGAGACAATCAGAATGAAGAGGCTGTTATACCTAGATCTTGCTTTATCTTGATTTGATATAGAATACATAAAACATGCCAAAGTAAATTTATTTTGAAGTCAGCCCAATTGCAAATCGTTCTGTACCTTTTTTTCTTCTGTACAATGTGGTATGAGTATCAATAGCCCATGGAAAGATTATGAATAGAAAAGACTTTTTAAGAAACCTATACTCACGTGTACTATGGATGAATAACTCACATAGAGTGTAAGTAGTACATTGGGGTAGATTTACTCTTGACAACAGTTCTTTGAGGCAGAAAATGTTATTATCAGTTTATAAAAGAGTTAACTGAGGTTAACAGAAATTTAAATAATGTTCATCAGAGCAGTAAAACATACATTTCCTGACACATTGTAAGTACACAATATATGTTAATTTTTTCCAATCAGTTCATCAGTTTGGAGGTTCTATTTAGTTTTATCTCATGTGTTTGCAGACAGAGCAGAAAGTTATCTGGGAGACTGTTCTTGCAGAAAGCATAACCAGATCCTCCTTATAACCCCCTTGCATACTCTAATTTCAGTTAATTCAGACCTTTGAACAAGTTTCTAGACCAGAAGTTGGTATTTCATAACCAAATCTATTTGGGCATAAGCAGGGAAAAAAACCCAAAAACCAAAAAACAAATGTTGAGTTTTGAAAATACACTAAAGCACATATTTTTGAGTCAGGGGAAGCCCTTTCAAGACCTTACTTAAAATCCTTTTTCTTGTTTTCAAAACTTGCTGATTAACAGAATCACTTACATTTGAAACACTCTCATGCAAACCTTAGGTCTCTGGGGAAGTGGCATGGTAAAACTTAAAAGGTAGAAGCCCAGAACCTGAGTGAGACAACCCAGGCTTATATTCCAAATCTATGTTCATTAGCTCTTAAAACTTCAATTGATTCATCTGTAGAAAAGAGTTTATAAGATTGTAGGATACTTGTATATGGTTTAAATATAATACCATCTATAAAGACCATAAAACTATCCCAGGCACACAGAAAGTTGTAAATACATGCTAGCTATTGATATTCTTCACGTTTTTCAAAATCTCAAAACCAGGACTATGAGAGAACCATTGTTCTACCTTACATGTAATTCTAATAAGGCTTTTAGAGTGGAGACTTTCCACAGTAAGACAAGGCTGCTGCCAGCCAAGATGGCAACCTGTAAAGCTGGGGAAATAACTACAATTACCACCGCTGCTCCTCTTATCTCTCTCTCTCTTTCTCTCTCTCTCTCTCTCACACACACACACACACACATGCAGTCACACACACACACAATTATGTATACACACCTATAGAAAGAAAGAAGGAAAATGGTAGGGTTAATACCAAGGTTATTAGCAGTTTTACTAGTAAAATACGAGTATTTTAGTAAAACAGCAAAATAGTAGTTTTTAAAAAAAATTTTACTATTAATATTATTTGCCAGTAAAATACTCAAGACTACAGTTACTTTTATACATATTGAGTTATACCACAGATTGGCAGACAGAACAAGTGTCAGCAAGGTAGAACTATGTGGTTTAGAGGCAGATGGTTTTTTATTCCTCAGAAGATACTGAGTTGGGTCACTCTGTTTCTCTCTCCATGATACTGTTGGATTCATGATGATCGTTAAGTCAATAAGCAAAAGCAAATGTGTATCTACATATCTATGTTCAGAATTATCTGTTAAATGTGATAAATAGCTATTAAAAGATTTTGGAAATACTGTATCAAAAACATTTTACTTTTAAAATATTTATGTTGAGGGGCGCCTGGGTGGCTCAGTGGGTTAAGCCTCTGCCTTCGGCTCAGGTCATGATTTCCAGGTCCTGGTATCGAGCCCTGCATCGGGCTCTCTGCTCAGCAGGGAGCCTGCTTCCCCCCACACTCCCTGCCTGCTTCTCTGCCTACTTGTGATCTCTCTCTCTATCAAATAAATAAATAAAATCTAAAAAAAAAAAAAAAAAATTCTGTTGAGACATTTATAAGGCCGAGGTTTCTAAACTAACAGGTTTTGAATGGGCTGTTTGGCCAAGAACTTTCTGGCAATATAAAAGAAAAACACCTCTATTTACATAGAATACTCACTAATAGTTATTTATCTTTTGCTCTAGGACTGAGTATAACTAGGTTAAACATTCGGCATTTGCAGTTTTTTCAAATCTCCAAACAGCACATATTTTTTGTTATTTTCTTCTCTATCCCATAATTTACTGCTTGTGTGTAATTAATTAAGACTCTGAACACCTAACCTCAGCTTTCACAGGTACAGATATATAAAGGACTTATCACTGAGCATGTCAGAAACAGGTGTAGTTTGAGGTCTTTTAATACACTGGTGTATGCACATGATGTACCTGTGAATAGAAGAACTCTGGGTGGCAGTTGTTTCAACTCCTACATCTTTGAAATCTTGAGTCATGCTTTTCACTTTTGTGTACCTGGCTGACTCTAATGAGACACTGCATCCAATTTCTTTGAAGGTGAAATCTCAGGATAAGGAAAAAAAGATATTTTAAGCTCATGAAAGTGCAAATATTTTCTGTGTCAGACAATTATACAGATTAATTTGTCAGGTTTTGCACCAAACAATCCTGAGAATGCTGTTTTGTAAGTTGACCACGACTGTCTGAATTCCCAATTATTTCTCTGGTCAAACAACCTCCAACTTTAGTAGGCATGAGAATTAGAACAAGAGTATATTCATGATAAAGATTTTGTAGCTTAACCTTCAAACTTTGAAGTAGGAGTATATTTCCTGTAGAGTAAAGAAACTGATATTCTTCTAATTGCCTCATGTGATGCTGATGCTTCGGGTTTGTTGACTAAGAACGACCCAATGAGGAGCCTGGGTTAGCCCTTTGAGAAGCTCCATGTACCCCCGGGTTGACAAAGCCTTCAACTGGTCGCTTTAATGTCAAAATTGAAGAGTTTAAGCACCCAAATTACTCTCTCATGTTATAGATTAGTTCATTGAAAATTCCAATTATTTCTAAGAAAAGATAGAAATGCATCACAAGCTTAAGAAGGACAAAAACCTAAATTAAAGCTTTAAAAAAGTGATTCTGTACATCAAAAGCATGTAGATAGGAACTCTTCAGGTAACTGGCATAGGAAAGGAAGTTCTACAAGCAACGGTGTCCCTCAGGTAAAATAACTCTGTGCTAGTTCTTGTTTTACTCATTCTCAGTACCTAATTTTAAAAGTACTAAGGTTATATCACTGGTTCTCAAATTTTAGCATGTAGAATCATTCAAAAGGATTTTTAAGACGTACATTGCTGGAACCCAAAGTTCTGATTCAACAGTCTGGGAGAATATCCAAAATTTGCATTTTGAAAAAGTTCACAATTGATACTGATGGTGCTGGTTTGGAGACCACTTAAAGAACCACTCAGTTAGGTGGACATTATGAAGGGTGATTTGGACTGGGAATCAAGTATGGTCTCTGGTCTCAGGCCAGCTGGAGTAGTGTTTGCACACAATCCAGACTGAAGACTGAGTCTAGTACATTGCTATCAGCTCATTATTTGGCTCTTTTGTGACAAGGATGGCTTTTTGAGGACACGTCTCTCCCCTAAGAATCTGGGACCTCAACAGAACCTAGGAAAAACTTAAATGAGAATGGACACAGGACAGCGAGAGCCATGATTTCCGCTGAAGCCAGACAAGAAAGAGCCACTCCATCCTCTAGACAGCCTGTGGCTGCACTGGGTATCATAAAAATAAATAAATGAATCCACTAAGTTATACTAGGGAGAAGCTATTGTTTCAAATCTTTACCTATATTGGACTATAACTTTTAGAGCCACACCTTTTTTCCAAAATCTCAAGGTAACTTCAGCAATGTCTTTTTTTTTTTTTTTTTAAATAAGACTATGAAAGACATAGAGATTGGAGATGAAACTAAGGTATAACCTATAATAAATAAGGTAAATTGGTTTGGGCATAAGCGCTTCTTTCAGGCTGGAAAGTCAAGAAGTTTTCTTAAACTCAGTGAAACAAAAAAGTTAGTGGACTTCAGCGTGATGGTGCTGTAACATGCAGCTCACTGGCAAACAGGCGAAATCCCAAAGGTTGGAAGGGACGTCGAAGGGAAAGAATAAAATTCACAGGAATGTGTATGGATGTGAATGTGTAAATGTTTGGTAATGAAATGCTTGTTGGGCCATTCAGAAATAATGTGACTTAGAGAACAGTGATGAAAGGGGCCTTCTAGGTTCCTCCCTGTCCACTATACCTGGTTCATATTATAATGTAGTTATCTCTGGTGATAGCTCTCTTTCTGAAGCAGGTCCTCTATCTAAATTCTTCACAGTTTTGAAGGGAAGGGATCAAAGTTTCTTCCTTATTCTTTGGGCCTTGGTTGTTTTCAGCTTGAAATAACTTACCTGCCAAGGTTGTGCGTTTTGGGAAAGCCAGTTCTTGGCCTTTAAAATAGAAAATTTAATACATAAAAGGTTACTAGATATAAACAAATCACAGAGTGCTTTGAGGACACAGAGCAAAGATGTCAACCCAAATTAGGGTTCAGAGAATCAGGAACACTTCACTTAGTTTGAGGCAACTAGGCTAAGAAGAAGGCAAGTGGAGGAAAAATTTGCTCCCAAAAGGACAAAAATGAAAGAGTGACAATTTGAGGACTTCTTATTAGATTTGCTGGACTCAAGAATTGGAGAAACTTGAGAATTGACAAGCATGCAGGAGAAATAAACTTGGGTTATTTCTGAAAAAACCTGAATGCCACACAAAAGAGTTAAAATGTGATTCACAGAGAATGGAGAAAGTGAAGAATTTCAAGTAAGAGAGATTTATCTTTAATTTGCATTGGAGGAATGTAGTCCCAGGGAAAATGGATGGATGCAGGTGAGACTGGAGACAGCTAAGCCGTTTAAGAGACCGCCTTGTACTTGCACTCGCTCAGGCTGGGAAATAATGAGGATCTTCAGTGAGCTCACAAGGAAAGGATGTAAGGGAATGGAAGAGAGTGGGGAGTTTTCAGGACAAAAAACCAACGAGAATCAGTGATTTAATGTAACAGCTTTGCTAGTTTGTGGGGCCAGATGGAGGACAATAAATATGTGAGGTCTGATTTCATCGATAAACATTTCAACTTATTATGAAAGTGTACAACAAAAAGCTCAGGCCAAGAAGGACAATGTCTTATCGTGGGGGTTCGTAGGCCATGTGGCTTTGACCCTGTTTCAATTAAGGGAGAGGGAAGTGCTCTCTAAAATGGTCCCATAGGGCCCAGAAAATCACTGTCTGGTGGGTGGGGGCCAGGAGAAGTTGTCTCTTGAGTTCAGGTCCTTAATTAGACAGTTACTTTCCTTGCCTAACATTTCTTTTCAAGTCAACCTACTGTTTGATTAACCGAGAAAAAAAAAATATATATACATATAGATATCTATATATCCAACCTACTTTTTATCACAAAAATTTGGAAATATATTCACAACTCATTTCTTGAGTTTTAGCTGTATAGAGGAAGAGGGAAACAATTACTTAGAATAAGTTACTTTTTTTCTAAAGATACAAAATAAAATGACCTCCCTACCACCACCCAAATAACTAGTCTGTCTGTGAAAATATAATTCAGAAAAGGTTTTTTTTAGCTACATTTTTATAGTTTGATCATCATTTTTACAGTTTCCTTTCTCCTGTGAAAATCTGAACATATGTTCTGCTATATTCCATGCCTCCCAGATGAACAAGGAGTATGACTTATAGTAAATGTGAGTGGGGATTTGTTCTCAGATTTTCATATAAATAGAAATACAAAAAAAATATATTGCTAACCCATGAAACTCAGAAGGTTGTTTAATAGTTCTTAAAGAAATAATATCAAAGAATGTATTTCCTGGACACTTCTAGATTGAATTATTATTTTAGATTATGAAGATGCAGTCCTTTAGAAACTTTGGATACCAAGGCACATCAGGAATTTTCAAGAAGTTATATACTAAGTGCCAGCATTTGGGAGTCTTAAAGGTATAAAATTTACACATTTAAAAGCTGCTTTTGTTCTATTTGGAGATATGTGCATATATAGCATATATATAGTATATATAGTATTGTAATTATAAAGGCATTTTTAGATCAATATGGATTTTACAAACTTACGAAAGCAGGATTTTCTTTTGCAAATAAGGATGACATATTGTTATTTAACTAAATGTTCAATAAAATTAGAGATGGAACAGTGGATATCTTACGTTTATATACTATCTTCTCATATTCTTACATATGTTTATGTATTCTCATATTCCTTTCAGAAAGAGCAGTGAGGTAGATACAGCAAATTGGAACAATTCTTCCAAAAAAAAAAAAAACCCAATAAAGAGTATATTACATTCAAAACACGGAATCATTATTTATTAATAGAATTGCAAACATTGTGATCTAAGCGAGCTAAACATGACACAAATATGAGCTATTCTTTTACAATTGTGAGTATTCTGAAAATTTCCTAAATAGTCTTGAAACACTTTATTATCATATCACATTATTTTAAATAAATACAGATTGTTAAAGCATTAATATTAGGGAACGTAAATAGGCCCACTTCATCTGCCACGATGAAAAATCACCCACATACCACATAAACAGGGAAAATACACTATATTCTCAACCTCTTCCCTTTTGTTGTCTTCTATTTCTTTCTCCTAAACTTTAATTGTTCCTTTGAGTATCCATGTGTCTTCTGGTAGGTTGCATGGGGCTTGGGGTGGGATTGGCATGGTCAGTTCCTGTCCCACCAGTATCCCTCCTCAGGGTCCTGCATATCTCAGGCAAGTCTTTTGACTTCTTAGAGAGCTTCATGTTTTTTGGCCATTGGAAGAGAGCATTAGTTAGATGATATTATAGGGGACAAGGGCAGGCCACCCTAAATTGGGCCATTTTAGTAAGAAAGTTATTCTGAGCTGATGACAGCTGAAACCCTGCAGGCTCAAGAGAAACTTCAGCTTTCTCTTTCTATTTCTTAGAAAATACTGCTCTCTTAAGTGCATAAAAGAATCTAAATTGGTGGTCCTTTCCAGAATAAGGGTTAATAGCGGAGATAAATTTTATCTGAGTGACCCATCTGTATGGCAGGGCAAACATCTACTTAATTACCAAACATCTGTTCTTCGTATTACCCTGTGAATCACATTCCTTCCCTTTGAAGTCCCAGACCCCTACCCCTTCTCCTTCGTTCAGGATGACATATATATATATATATATATATATATATATATATATATATTCATTTTTCTGACTCTCTTTGAGATTTCCATGTCTATGTAGATTCTCCATATGTATGAAATTAAGTCTGCTTTTCTCCTGCTAATCTATCTCATGTCAGTTTAATTCTTAGTCCAGTTAGAAGGACCTAGAAAGGGACAGGAAATTCTTGCTCCCAGAAATTTATATTTAGCCCCTTTTTAATCTTAACCATCAAAGCTTCCGTGATTCCAGGACTGTCTTCATGGTCTGTTTTTCTGGCTCACATGAGTTATCCTTCTTTTCATTGTTAATTTAGACCCAATTTTTAAAACAAACAAAAGACCCCACTGTTTTTCATCATTAATATTTCTCAATATTTTCTATAATAAATTTAATAAATGTGAAAGGTTATAGACAACTTAGATTCTGTTAAAACATATAAATAGAAATAAAATGAAATAATGAAGTCCCATGAAATAAATGTGCTAGCGTATGCACGCATGTGTGCACTCCTGGGCACGGGGAGAGCCATATGGCTGGCAGGCTCTGTGGAGTGGAAACATTGAAGTCCTGCTGCTTTATGTCCTTCTTTTCAATTTCCAGTCCCTGCCCTCTCAGTAGCACAATGTGCAACAGAACCCTAAAACACACAGGTGACATTGCCATTGTCTCCATGCTCTGATCACCGGCTTGCAGAAAGCCAGAGAAGCCAGTCAGCTGTATTAGTCATTAGATATGTACTTTCTGGTTTAAATAGGTCACGGTGATCTGGAGCAGAATGGACTGTGATGAAATTCAAAATATTAGGCTTCTTTCTTGCCTCTGCCTGGTGGGTGAAATCAGAGAAATGGCTTATTTAGTTCCCATATGCTTCTTCTTTTTCTTTTTTGCTGCCTTCCCTACCCCAATCTGTTGACCTCCAGTGAATTAGCAAGTGAATTCGGTCTTCCTTTTAATAGTAGGATAATTCAGGGGTGAGCACTGTTCTACAAAAAGGTGTTTTGCTCTGACAAAGCACTTAAAATTTCTTGTACTAAAAACACTTGTCATCCATTGATATCAGTAGGAAGATTGTAGTCATGTGTCAAATACATTTTATATTTATTTATAATTGCTTCAAATCACACAAGGGCAATAGAGAGATTTCATGTATGTTCACCTAGTGCCAGAGAATAGTTAGGTGAAAACATAGAGAGTGATTTCAATTCATAAATCGTGTGTGTGTGTGTGTGTGTGTATGTATGATACAAAAATTAACCAGCTTGGGTCTTTCCTACCCTCTACCCAACTCCAGCCACCTGTTTGAATCAACAATTCTTGTTCTTGAATCTTTTATCCTTTTCTGAGACAGAAATCTAAACATAATAAATAATTGAAAAAAAGGGGACAGATTATCTATCCTTGATATAAACTTCATTTAAAATTTTATTACACCCCGAAACAAGGCTGAGAAACTATTTTCTTTGGTTTTATATAATCAGTCACCATTTTTAATATGGTATTGCTTCTTTTAATTAAAAATGTCAATTCTTTCTAACTAAACAATTTTTTTTTTACTTACACATATACATGAATATCCAGATGGTCATTAGAAAATCTGCTAGAAAATTGAATTATTTCAATTCTTGGAGTACTATACATTGCAGGAAATCCAGCATCTTCAGCTTCTTCCCAGTAAATGCTGGTTATATGACAACCAAAAATGCTCCCACTGATTTCAAAAATACTCTTAAGTGAATATTTTTTTCTCTATTGAGAACTGCTGTTGTAAACTCATATGTAGGAGTGTAATTTTTCTAAAGGAGAGTGAAATATATCCTGTGGACTTTGAGAAGGAAGTACTCTTAGAGACAAGAGCAGGCCAATGTCAGGAGAGTGAGAACATGGATTTGCTTTTCTGTCTGTGTTTCTCTCTTAAATTTCCAGAGATGACATGGGGATAAAAGCCACTCATAGTTAGCAAATATTGAATTTACCCTTTTGTAAGAGTAATTTTTTTGGTCAACTCAAACATTCAATTAACTAGCCTTAGCCTACTAGTTTCCATTCTTTTCCTCTCAAGTAAAGATGTACATATATATACATAGGGTAACTGAGAGGTTTATGGGAAAGGGAAGAAAAAGAAAAGGGTTTTGCCCCCACATACTCTCCTTTCCTGAGGCTCGGTAGAAGTCAGCAGCATCACATCGAGGGCCAATATTTTATTCAATGACCAGCATGAAAGAAGAGATGACTCTTTGGAGCTAGAAGTAAAGAAGAACAGGTGTCCAGAAAATGAGCCTATGGGACTGTGGGGATATGGGAGTCAAAACTTTCCATCCCAAAGGTTCTATGTCTTGCTCTGTCCAATGTGGTAGTCACTAGGTACAAAGGCTCTGAGCATTAACATGTGGTTATTTCAAATTGAGATGTTCTTAAGTGTCAAACAGACACAAAATTTCAGAGACTTACTATGAAAATTTAAATGTTAAGTTATCTTCTGGTGCCGGGTGGCTCAGTAGTTAAGTGTCCTACTCTTGATTTCAGCTCAGGTCATGATCTCAGGGTTGTGAGAATGAGCACAGTGTCCAGGCTCTTCATGGAGCCTGTTTAGGATTCTCTCTCCCTCTACCCCTTCTGCTGACTTCTTCTCTAAATAAACAAATGAAAAAATGAATGAATGAATGAATGAATAAAAGCTTTCTTATTAATAATTGTTGCTGATTTTATGTTAAAATAGCCATATGTTGATACACTGGATTAAATAAAACTTATTATTAAAATAAATTAATTCATCTATTGTTTTGTATTTTTCCATTGTGACTACTACAATGTTTAAAATTACCTATGTGGCTCACACTGGACAACACTGATACAAATAAAGGGGACTTTTGGAGGGGGACAGGTTACTACTAGGTTATAATTCTTTCAAAAAAAAAAAAAGAAAAGAATAATTCATTCAACAACAATTAACTGAGCTTCTTCTCTATGTCAGACACTTATCCAGGTGCTGGGTGAATAATGATGAATGAAACACACATAGTTCTTGCACTGATAGTGTCAACTGTATCCTTAGGGGACAGAAACTAAATAATTATAAAATTATAAATTATGATAAATATCATTAAGTAAAAGTAATGGGAAGACTATAACAAAGACTACTAGCTTAGATCAGAAAGCATAGAAGACCTCTCTGAGGAAACGACACTTATTAAGAACAGAAGTGTGATTGAGAGTTAGCCAGGCAGAGCATTGTAAAAGGAAAGCCCTAGATACCTAGGGAACAGCCTGTGCAAAGATCCTGAGGTAAGAAAAAAGATGAATAGGACTAATGTGCTAAGGAGATAAAAAAGAAGGTAACTATAGTTGGAATGTAGATAGACATGGTGTGACTACCATTGACCATGTTAACACTTTGGAAGGGATTTAAGCAAGATAATTAAAGGATTGGTTTATGGTTTAAAAATGTTTCTCTGGTGTCTTGGTGAAGTTAGGCACAGCAAGCAGGAGCGGGGGCAGAGTGATAGGGGAGATTTGCACAGTTGGCTGAGGTGAGAGAGGAGGTGCTGGATCCAAGCAGGGAGGATGGTACTGTTGTTCTCTGCCCTAGAACATACTCTTTGCTTTTGTTAACTTAGGTCAGATTATTTTCTTCTATGGGTGGTGATTGTTCTCTATTATTATATTTCTTTCTGTTCAATTTCTATTAGTTTTAGGAAATCACTCCTTTATTTGCCCTGTTTGGATTTTGCCAAAGACATAATGCAACTTTCTGATTCTCCTGTCTTATTATACTTGATTAAGGCCTCTTTGCCTCCTTTTTCAAGAGTGACATGCAAAAGGAAACATATTTCCTTTTTCTTGTCATGGCTTGAAATAACGAATTTCAGGGATTCAGAATACGTGAGAACATTATTGTTAATTCCTGGTGCTAGTCCAAACCAGAGATTCTTGTATTGGTATTGACAGTGCTTGGAAATATTTTATTCCCTTAACACTGGATGGTGGAAACTTTTAAAATATCCCCCAAATGGATAATTTAAAATGTATTTATTTAGCAGTTTATTAGGTAATATTCTACATGGTTAAAAAAATCTAGAAATTCTAAAAGTCTTTAGAGAATAATTAACTTTCCCTGCTTATTTACTGACCCAGATCCTAAACAGGTTAACATTACTAATGGATCTTGTGCAACTTCCCAGAAATAAAATTATTATTTAATATACAGAAGAATATTTGTCTAAAGAAGAAAGCCCCCTTTTTTCCTTATTTTCTTCCCATGTGGAGAGCATACCATGAAAATTGTTCTGCACAGTACTTTTGTTTTTATTTTGACTTTTATCTAGCTGTAATTTCCATAGAGTAAAATACACAGATCATAAGTGTACCAGCACACTGAGTTTGGGAAACTGTATATGCCTGTGTAGCCCAGAGACCTACACGATCCATCAGGAAATTATCTCAACCCTACCTTCAAATCCTATATTGATTCTCACGGCTTACCATTTCTACTCCTACCTGATCTGAGCTTCCATCATCTCTCCCTAGGGATGGAAATGACCTCTTAAGCCCTTCCTGGGCTCTTTCAAAACAATAGAAGAAGCTTTTTAAAACATAAAGCAGATTATACCATGTCCCTACTCTTTTTAAAATTTGCAGGGAGTATTTTTGAAATGAGAAGCCTATGCAATCCTAAATAATCTGTCCTCTCTTACCTATCTGTAGAACTGCCTATATGATTTGCAGGACTCAATGCAAAATGAAAATGCTGGGCCCCTTTTTCTGCTTTTTAAAGTTCCATTAAAAGTATTAAAATAGGGGGGTGCCTGGGTGGCTCAGATGTTAAGCATTTGCCATCAGCTCAGGTCGTGATACCAAGGTCTTGGGATCAAGCCTTGCATAGCGCTCCCTGCTCAGAGGGAAGCCTGCTTCTCCCTCTGCCCTTCCCCCGCTTGTGTTCCCTCTCTTGTTGTCTCTCTCTCTGTCAAATAAGTAAATAAAATCTTTAAAAAAGAAGTACTAAAATATAGAGGTGTCTGAGTGACTCAGTTTGGTCATCTGACTCTTGGTTTCGGCTCAGGTCATGATCTCATGCGTCGTGAGATTGAGGCTTGGGTTATGATCTCATGGGTGATTAGAGTGAGCCCCATGTGGGGATCCATATTCAGAAGGGAGTCTGCTTGAAGATTGTCTCTCTCTGCCCCTCTCCCTCTTTCTACACACTCTCTCTTCCTCTCAAATAAATAAATAAATAAATAAATCTTTTAAAAAAGTTTTTTTTAAATCTTTTTTTTTAGTCTTTTAAAAAAATACTAAAATATAAGACTTTTTTTTTCTTTTCATGGTCTCCTTTGACCTGTCATGCTATTTTTCAAATTGCTATTTAATGTGGTGTTCCCTCAGGAAAGGAAAGGTCCTCCCTGATGCCCAGAGGCCCAGCCTCACTACTGAATGTGGTAGGGCACTGATTGGTTGTGGGGTTTCCTTTCCCTCCTCCCCCAAAGCTGTAGGACCCAGAGGCTGTGCTCTTGCATGGAGCAGGGAATCCAGCTAGGCATGTCCACTTCCCACAGGCCAATCGCTCCAACATATGGTTGGCAGAAAACTGCTAAGTGTATTGCAAACTCTGGACCAAGGTGCCACAGGCACCTGGATCAGGGATGGGTGAGGCATCCCCCGCTGACTCACCCAGGAAGCCACATAACACTGCTAGCCCTGAACTGGATGGCCACCACTATGCTCTGCTTGGAGACTAACCCAGACCCCTTCCACTCCCCGTCCAGGCCCCACCAGGTCTTGAGGGTGTGAGAGAACAGGAGAGTTAGTCAAGGAAAGTGTGGAAGGTGAGATTGTGAATGTACTGAGCCTCCATGCTCTGGAGAACACTAGATTGTCCCATCAGAGGACACCTACAAAAAACAAATTCAAAGACCAATTATTATTAATTTCAAGAAGGTGACCATGGAACATTCAACCCCAAGCACAGGGCCTTTCTGGGTACAAGGCCCTGGATATGACTTATCATGCACTCATGATCCCTGCCCTCCCAGGTAATTCAGCCCTGTTTCTACTTTCATCTTTCTCCTTCTTTCCTAGTTACACTGGCTTCTTGGCTATTCCTTCAGCTCCTTTGTTTTCTACCAGTTTACTCAGATGTCACTTTCTCAAGGAGATTTATGATTAATACCCTCCAAGTACTGGATTCCACTTTATTTTTTTTCAAGGTCTTTATCACCTTCTAAAATTCTATAGAAAGTGATGCTTTATTATGTACGTGTTTATCATCTCCTACTAAAAGATAAGCTCCATGAGGACAGGTACCACTGTTTGTTTTGTATGCTGGTTTAGCCTAAGGGTGCATAATACTGATGAGCATCCTTAATAAATTTAGCTGATTAAATCAATAGATAAAGGTATGAAAGATTTCTATTTGGAAATAAGTGAATAAAGTGATATTACTCTCCCAGGAAAGACTACTTCAGAGTGTGCGTGTGTGTGTGTGTGTGTGTGTGTGTGTGTGTGTGTGTTGGGTGAGGGGCATGATGCTGGGAAGAGATGAGGAAGAATGAAGATCAGTATTTCAAAAAGAATGCATAGTTTAGGGGGAGAGAAGCTATTTGCAGTTAATCAACCTCAGCAGGTTTCTTCCACTATACTGAAGGGAGCAAGTCTCTGTAAAAAATCAATTGACAAATAATAGCTACTTTCCCAAGGTCACATGAGTAGTATAATGGCAGAGCCAGGTTTCAACAACAGATCATATTTGACCCCAAACCCAGTACTTTGTCCTGTCAGGGGTTGTCTGCATTTAGAAAAAAAGATACTTGTTAGTTCATAGTGGATTTCTATAATGGGCAACGTGAAAGAGATCATTCTGACTGGAGAATCTCCCATATTGTCCTGATCCCTTTCTTTCTTTCTTTTTTTTTTTTTTTTTAAGATTTTGTTTATTTATTTATCAGAGAGAGAGAGAGAGGGCGAGTGCACAGGCAGACAGAGGGGCAGAGGGAGAAGCAGGCTCCCCGCTGAGCAAGGAGCCCGATGCAGGACTCGATCCCAGGACACCGGGACCATGACATGAGCTGAAGGCAGCCACCCAACCAACTGAGCCACCCAGGCGTCCCCCTGATCCCTTTCTTAATTTCCACTCTTCTCCCTTTTTTTCCCATATTCCTATAGGATGCAGGTAAATAGACATGGAAAGGTTGCTAATCCCCGAGTTACATGCACCCCCAGCTACTGTTCAATTTTTAGATAGGTATATTCCTAAAATCATCATTACTGACATCAGTGGACATTTTGAATGACAGAAATGATCCAAAAGAGTGAGTAATCCAAAAATCATTTGGGCCCAGGGACATAAGGACATGCTCAGTCTGGAAAAATCACTCTCTTTTCTTCTTTCTCCCCTCCCCCAACCCCCCAATCTCTTTCTCTCCTTTTACCTCTCCCTCCCTCTATACCTGAAATTATAGCTCTCCAGGGTAGATGTGTACAACATATTTTCTAAGTGACAGCTAAAATGGTTGATAAATACTAATGATTCTTATTACCGATTCAGCTCCAAATACTTTTTTCTAACAGTTTTACCCCAAATCATTTCATGACGGAGTAGAGCAAAAAAGAAATCTTCATTCATAGTGTATATTCCATACTAACAACATCTCCTTTGTTGTTGATTTGCTATATTTATAGCTCTACACATTCTAATTATTAATGAGGGTTTATGTCAAATAGCATTTTCATGAGAAATTCTACTTACAGATTACTTTAAAATGTTAAATAAAGCTTGAATAATGACAGAAATTATCCAAAACAGTGAGTAATCCAAAAATCATTTGGGCCCAGGGACATAAGGACATGCTCAGTCTGGAAAAATCATAGGGCAGAACAAAAATGAACAATTGGCCAACAAGACTGGTGGATCTATATGTTAATATGCTGCAACTTCAAAGTCAATTTCAAATATATAAACATTTACGGAGTATTTATTGTAAACTCAAGGTATTCATGATCCAGTTAAGACACAGATGATGTTCTAACCCACTTTCATGAGATGAGTACAATTTATACTGACTATGGGCCACCAGTATTTAGTTTTATGCTAAATACGTTCTCAAATACTTTACTTTTCCTTTCTATTCACTGGGTTCTCATATCAATCCTCCTCCTAACCTATCAAGAAATCCCTTTAGTTATCCTTTTACTTCCTCTTGATGAGTAACCCTGCCCTAATTACCCTGAACCATGCCCGAATTATTACAATAGCTCTTCCATCTCCACTTTTACCCCTGTAAATTTAGACTCAATACAGTAGCCAGAAATATCTTTTTAGAATATAAGGTAGCTCCCTATGATTCTGCAATTGCACTACTGGGTATTTACCCCAAAGATACAGATGTAGTGAAAAGAAGGGCCACCTGTACCCCAATGTTCATAGAGCAATGGCCACAGTAGCCAAACTGTGGAAAGAACCAAGATGCCCTTCAACAGACGAATAGAAAAAGAAGATATGGTCCATATACACTATGGAGTATTTGCCTTCATTGGAAAGGATGAATAGCTAACTTTTGTATCAACATGGACAGGACTGGAGAGATTAAGCTGAGTGAAATAACTCAAGCAGAGAGATTCAAGTATCATATGGTTTCACTTACTTATGGAGCATAAGGAATAACATGGAGGACATTAGGAGATGGAGAAGAGAAGTGAGATGGGGGAAATCAGAGGGGGTGACGAACCATGAGAGACTATGGACTCTGAGAAACAAATGAGGGTTTTGGAGGGGAAGGGAGTGGGGGGCTGGGGGGGCCAGGTGGTGGGTATTATGGAGGGCATGTATTGTATGGAGGACTGGGTGTGGTGCATAAACAATGAATATTGAAACACTGAAAACAATAAAATAAAATAAAATAAAATTACAAAAAAGTAACAAAAAATAAAAATAAGAAATAAAAAATTGGAAATACTTTCTAGATTTTTAAAATTAAAAAAAAAAAGGACTATAAGGTAGCTCATATCCCTCCTTTGCTCATACTCTTCTCAAGGCTTCCCATCTTACAAAAAGGAAAAATCAATGTCCTTACAAAGTCTTTGAAGGTCTATGGGATTATCTGCCTTCCCACCTCCCTTCTGACTTCCCTGGCTCACTTCCCTTTACTTGTATTTCCATCCTCATCGTTCTTCCAGTATGTCAGTCATCTGCCCTGCCAGGGCCCTGCCCTTCTGTCATGCTGGAATACCCTCTTTCATGTCTGGGCAGTTGTCATTTCTCAGGGCAACTTGCATTTTGCCCTTTATTCAAATTGTAATGCCTGCCTTCCTGCCTAGCATTCCCTTATCCTCCTTCACAAATTCACTTTTCCTCAAAGCACATGGCAATCCTTGACACTATGTGGGTTAAGTGGATGTTTACTTACTTTATGTCTCTACTCATCCCCGTCACTAATAAAATACAAGTTTCATGAAGGCAGAGTTTTCATGTTTTGTTCTTCATTATATCCCCATTGCTGGATAGTGTTTTACACAGAGTGTGTGTTCAGTACATAGGATCTCCCCTCTCCCCCCACTTTGGGCATTTTAGCAGAAGTTCAAAATAATGAGGAAACTTGAGGATGCTTATTAAAGTCTTCATAGCTTCTCAGTGGATTTTGTCCTGTAACAAATATTTGTAAAGAATGTTACTTTTCTACCATGCGTGAAACTTCAGGCTGCTTTAAGTAGCAGGGGAAGGTTGATATCTATAAACAGACAAAAGTAATAATAGGTTTAAATGAATTGAAGACAATTGGAAATAAAGAATAAATTAATACATGAGTAAGTGGTATTTTTATTTCTTTGCTCTCACTCAGAAAGCTAACTCATTTTAATGATTTCTGCTATTATTTCTGTACAGAAAAATGTCAAAACTCTAGAGCTCCATCCTTGACTTCTTTTTCCCTTAGGTTCAGGCTTTCCTGCATGACTCTGTACAGACAAGCTTCCTAATTTCCTATTTATTACAGTGGCATCAGTACTTCTCTAGTTTTCCAACCCTGAAATGCTATAGTTTTTTACTCGAATTTAAATAGAAGAAGGGAATAAGGTACTTCTTATGCTAATAAGTTAATGAAGCATGCTTTATCAAGGATACATTTTTCATCAAAATAAAATGATTTAAAGGATCCAAAGAAAGTTTTTTTTTTTTTTTTTTTATTGAAGAGGGAAATAACAATTAAGTAAGGTAGTTGGGTCATCTATTTAAGAATGAGATCTAGGAATAGGATTTTATAAAGTGAACTCATTAGACCAACAATGGATAGGCAGTAAAATGTTCTTATTAAATTAAAGGACAGTGACCTTGCCATATATTCATGCTCTCTTTCCAGTCACTGAAGAACTGAGGAATGGAAGAGATTCTCAGACAAAATGAGCTCAGGATATAGAAACTGACACACGTAGAGTGATATCTGTCATTTGTGCATACCTATTGACATTCTAAGAATTTAGTTAGGCTTTCAGCAGTGCATAAGATTAGGATATGCAAGGAGGCTAGGCAACCTGAGTGAAGGACACAGCAAGGGCACACAATTTTTGGAAAAATTAACCCATGTTCTTATAATCCATTTACCAACTCTGCAAGGTATTGAGAGACAATGGCTCAGGATATAGAATTTGGATGAAAATTTTCTTAGCTTTAAATAAACCCTCTCACAGGAAAAGAGAGAAAGAGAAATCAAGAAGCAGATTCTTAAATATAGAGAACAAACTGATGGTTACCAGAGGGGAGGTGTGTGGGGGGAAGGGTGAAACAGGTGATAGGGATGAAGGAGTTGCACTTGTGATAAGCATTGGATATTGTATGTAAGTGTTGAATTACTACATTGTACACCTGGAAATAATATAACATTCTATGTTAATTATACTGAACTTAAAGTAAAATTTGAAAAATAAATAGAAAAAGCACAAATAAACCGTTCATTATAGAAAAAAAGTTTTCTTAGAACTTTGTAGAAATTGCATCAGCAAGTATTTTTGAAAATCAACCAGAGCACATTTCTCAGGTCTGACATTACTTGGAGTGTAGGTAAACACACATCAAGGCAGTTTTAACCAGAATTTGTGAGCTGAGAAGGCTTTAGGCTAAGTGATTTCTATTGTCTCTTAGGTCCTTAGGCTGCTAAGAGTTGAACCACGCGAACCACTGTCTGTGGCCATTTAGACTGTTGCCTTTCTTGTGCTGGCTTCAGCAGCTCATATACTAGACTGTTGCCTTTTTTTTTCAAGTATTGCATTTGCCAGCATGTAAAAGTCTCGGCTCTTTCTACAGAGGCTTTTAAAGCACAGAAATAGTTGAAATATATATAAACCACAACTCCCATTGCCTCTGCTATGATCACTTAACTGTAAAACAAGTAACTCCCAAGCTTAGTGGTGTCAAACAACCATTTATTACAATCGTGGATTTTGCTTGTCAAAAATTTGGATTGGGCACGAGGATGGCTTCTCTTTCTGCTCCAGAGGTCTGAGGTCTTAACTGAAAGGCTCCAAAGGTAGGGATGAAATTAACCAAAGGTATGTGCACTTACAAGAGAAAGAAAAAGAAAGAGAGACAGAGACAGACAGAAAGAGAGAGAACTCCAGACATGTGCCCTGTCACCTTTAAGACTTGGACTCCAGAGTCATACAGCACCTCTTTGGCCCCATTCTCTATTTTTTTTTTTTTAATTAAGCTTTTTATTTAAATCCCAGTATAGTTAACATACATTGTTATTGGCCCCAAACCCTTTATCACAAAGTGACAAAGGCCTGCACAGGATCAAGGAAAGAAGAAATAGATTCCAACACATGATAGGGAGGGGCGAGGTCCTGAAGAAGCGTGTGGGTTCACAGATATTGCTGTGGATCTTTTAGGAAAATAGAATTGCCCTCGTCTTATTTCAAACCAGATCAAAGGAATAAAATTGTAATGGATATTATATGGATGTTAACAGATATATGTATCTCCTTATATATGTGTGATGATGTGTGTGAATGCATGTAAGATGATATCCTTTTATATTGACAATTAGTTTATTCTAATGTCAGTTTAAGGACAAACACATGACTCAGATGGGTTTTCTTCTGTAAAGCTGTAAACTCTGATGGCAACTAAGTCACCGACTTTCTCTAGTTGGAAATATTTAACAAGGTTTTGTATTCTTGCCTTGGTACTTGCTTGAATTTGTTGTGGAGGATTGTGGTTGGAAACGTATTTGTGTGTATCGAGGACTCTATATTTACTGTTCCAAGAAAAATATTTGTCCACACATCCCCTGGGGGAGCATAAAGGAGAATCTAAAAGGAGAATAATCAGAGCTGTTAGCACATTGCCTTACAGAATCCATGTCACTCATTGTCATTGTCATATGTCACTCATAGTACTTTCCAACCTGTGTGCCATCATCCTTACTAGAAAAAAATGGAAGGTAACAAATAACAATTATTAGTATTCACTAAAGTCCACAAATTGTGCCAGGCATGGCTTTAGATATTTTTGCAAGAGTTTTTACAGTGAATGTATTCCTTGTCAAAGAGTTTGGAGAGTTGTCTGCTATATATAACTGCTGGTGTAGAAAACCTTAATTTAGATGTTTAAATGACCCAGAGTTGTGATTTATATGTCTGTATCCGGCCAAGTGAGACAAAGACAAAGTGGTGGCACCTGCCGCAGGCTGAAGGGGCCATGAGCATTTGATGAAACTTTAGACAAATTTCTTCCTGACTCTAGGCCCTTCTTTGACTTCCCTTTTCTTAGACCATTTTCTTTAGAAAACTCATACTTGTGAATCCTTTCTCTCCCCCTCTGGGATATATGTAAATCTTTTAAAAACCCTCTTGCCAGGTTTATAGCCCAGAAATGCCTTTTTCTCAAAGACCGGAAAACCATCCCTTTGAAATACAATCGTGAAGGAAGATAACATCCTGATCTCCTGGGAGGGTGGGAGCCTAACTTCAAGGGATGCCAGTTAGCAAACACAGATGGCCCAATCACAGAGAGAAATATCTGCAAACTCAGGAATAAATCCATGTGATCACCACATTCCCTTGATTAATCTCCCCCTCATGGTGTCCCACACTCTTCTACTGGTTTATTCCAGACTTTCGAAAACACTCCCACCCTTTGTTCCAGTGGAGCTGAGTTCCAATTTAGCTCTGATCTCACTGCCCTATTGTTATAACTTGGATAAAATCTCCCTTGCCTTTAACTTTGTCCAGGGCAATTGTCGCTTTGCCACTTCTCTGGATACTCTGTATACTCTATCTGCTGTGTCTGGGTGCTTTTTGGTTCACCAGAGAAGTCAGCTGTGGGTTCTCCTTTCTCCTTCAGCCTCTGTTCCTTGCTCCTTTTTTACTCTCCCTGACTCCAGGCTCTGTAATTGTTTTCCAGAACAAACCATTACAATTTTATGCTACAAAAATATCATCAACATATAATTATAATGGGAGGCAATTTTCATAGAAGAGATAAATTTCTCTTTATACCTGATTTGAGGTGATAATGAGAAATCATTAGTTAAACACTGTTAGCCAGATGATCTTGCTCTGCTAACTTGAAATATATACTGTTGTACTGAGCATACACAAAATTGTTATACAGATCTTACCATGGGGTTACATTCTGGTAAACCCATTGTAAATTGAGAATATCATAAATTTGGAAAAAAAATGTATTCAATGCACCTAAGCTACCAAACATCATAGCTTAGTCTAGATGACCTTAAACATGCTCAGAACATTCACCTACAATTGGGGGAAATTATATAACGCAAGACCTATTTTATTATAAAGTGTTGACTATCTCATGTAGTTTATTGAGTATTGTACTGAAAGTGGAAAAAAAAAAAGACAGAATGGTTGTATGGGTATAGAATGCTTGTATATGTAGGGATTGTTGATCCCTCATGATCATGACCCTCATGATCCTCATGACCCTCATGATCCCATGGCCGAGAGGGAGCTGTGGTTCAGTACTACTGCCCAGTGTCCTAGAGAGCGTTGTATCCTATATTGCTATCCTAGGAAAAGATCAACATTCAAAATTTGAAACATTTTCTACTAAACACACATTGCTCTCACAGCATTGTAAAGTCAAGAAGTCAAAAGTTGAGCCATCATAAATCAGGGACTATCTGTACTCTTAAAATGATTTCAAATTATACAAAGTGATGGGACTTGTTCACAGACAGAAAACAAAATATGGCATAGAGGTTTTGAGGCAAACTATTTAAAAGCGAGAGAGAGAACAGCTATGTACAGATGTGTTTGTTCTAGCGTGTCCTGAGCCAACTGTCCTGGCAACAATCACTGGGCCTCAAACCACCCCAGACTCAGGCTTTGCTGACTTGCAGAAGGGTATTTAGATCTGCCTTTTCCTGGCTTCAGGGTTCTGCCCCTGGGGAGCACTGTGCTGCTGGGAGATAAATGTCTCTCCTACTAATTATGAGTCTGGCTCTCCTCCTTCTGCCCCTCAAACGGTGTAAATACCTCATCATAAACAATTCCCTTTAAAACAGGATGTAATTCTCTGTCACAGCACTCCAGGCAAGCCCCAGCATTGTTTGCAAAGTCTTGTATCCTCCAAAGAGAAAAAAAGGAAACAAAAGAATGATGGAAAAATGCAACAAGAAGTCAAAATAAAACCACCAGAATTCATAGTCTCCTGCCAATATTTTAGAAAGGCACTTTAAAAGCTTTTGGAACGTTGCCATATGTGGGTTTACAAGTGAGAGACTTCATAGGAATTCTTGGCCAGAACAAAATAAAATACACCTTACAGGCAAAAACAGATGCCTGTGTCCAAATGAAGGCTACCTAACTGCATTGAACACTTAGAGATTCTGCTTTTTAAAGAAGATATTCTTACCAGTAAATAGAAATAAAATTTCTGTGAGAACCAATCTGATAAGTATCAATTTACTAATCTTGAAAATATATTCTGAATATATTGAATTAGCCCACCTTTATCATAGAGTATATTACTAAGTACTATTGGGTAAAATGCTTTAGACTATTTTATTATATGATTATATGATTACAAAGTAGGTTTTAATTCATAATGTATTGGTGACATATCTACCAGAACTTTTGGACTCTAATAGTAACTTGAAATAAATGGTCAGGGGAAAATAAAAAGGGCCAGCAGACTTATTGTCATAAAATGATCAAAATTTGATTCATAGAACTTCTTGTTTTGTAAGAAACAAAAATAAAAAACAATATAATTAAGTTGTTAGTTTTTTACTAAGGACAACATGACATAGCCTATAGACAAGTAACAATCACACCAAAAATATTCAATGGTTAAGGAATGCTGCTTCTGTGGACAATTTGAAACCATGCATACTTGAACCTGGTAATTTTCAATTGCCTGGTTTTCACAGCTGTGGCACATTTTAAAAAGAGAGTTTCTCATCGTAATAAAGTTATGTCTAACAGAATTTTCATAAATCCTTATTTTAATAGGTTTTATGAGATATACTGTGGAATATTTGTTCAATCTTGAATAAGTGTGGTTTCGTGCTTGGAAAATACCACTCTAAAGCAGAGCTAAGAACGGTGTGGTTCCTGGACCAGCAGCATTAGCGTCATGGGCAAACGTAGACATGCACATTCTTGGGTCCCACTCCAGGCTCACTGAACAGAAATTCTGAAGGTGCAGCACAGGATCTGTCTTTTAACAAATCTCCAAGTGATTCTCTGACATGGGCTGTGTTTGAGAACCACCTCTCTAAAAGAGGCCAGCCCTGGGACCAGGTAAAGAGGAGGTTCCCAGACAGGGACACTTGGTGAGAGCTCAGTAATGAAGTGATGGGTCGTATGGACGTGGACACTGCCAGCAACTAGCAGTTGGTACTTGAGAAAACTGTTTAGGTCTATATTTTAAAACTTTCCAATATCTGGAAAATTTCCTATTAAATCCGGAAATGATATCATTGTTTCCTATGTTTCAGAGCTAGTTATATTTTTCTGTAGAGTCTAAAAGCCTAATCAATTTACCTGAAGGAAAAATCTGTACTGTGGAACCAAAAGAAGATAGTACTAACCTGAGTCTATAAAACTCTGCATATTCTTTTCCTATCTTAAAAATAGCTTCTGATAAAAGGAGAAACAGAATTTACTTTCTTGACCATCATTCCCCCCGGATACAAGGGATTCTGTGGCATACAAACTTACAATTTTAGAGCAAGTCGATGCTGCAAAAAAGTCTTCATATTCTCTTTAGTGAGAAGAATAGATCATGCCTATCTGATTGGTGTTTATACTGTCAGAAAGTTAAATTATTTTGGCATGTATTTATTCATCCATCCCTTTATTTATCTACTCATCTTTTCATTCTATATTCATGTGAGCATCTCTGTCTTCTCCTCATTGACATCCACTGTCTTTTTTTTTTTTTTCATCCAGTTTGACATTTTCCTGGTTTTTGACATAACATGTGATTTTCTGCTGAAAGCCAGACATTTTAAGTATTATGCTGTAAGACTCTGGATGTTATTTTATACTTTGCTTTTGAGCTGGCTTACTCCAAAACCACTCCAGCAGAGAAAAGAAAAGAGACTTTCCAGTTACTGCTAGGTAGGGGTAAAAGATCCAGGTTCCCCCACCAATTTCTGCTGACACCTGAAGGGAGTGGAGGGAACGGTTTATTGTTATTGTTGGATGGATGTACAAGTTTTGGCTTTCCCTTAGAACTCCATTAATACTTCCTTGGCTGTTAGGAGCAGAGAGCCAATTATACCTCCCTGGGTGGTCTTCACTGACACCCTGGAGGCAATAGGGCAAAGTAGCCTCATTTTTTTTTTTTTAAAGATTTTATTTATTTATTTGACAGAAGGAGAGAGATCACAAGTAGGATGAAAGACAAGCAGAGAGAGAGGGGAAGCAGGCTCCCCGCTGAGCAGAGAGCCCAATGCGGGACTCGATCCCAGGACCCTGAGATCATGACCTGAGCCAAAGGCAGAGGCTTAACCCACTGAGCCACCCAGACACCCCAAAATAGCCTCATTTTTGCCTCCTGGTGGTAAAAATCATGATTCTCTGCCAGATGTCTCTTCTGTCTTTTTAATGGAGAATGGTATCTTGTTAGATCCAGGTGAAGGAAGAAGTCCTGCCTGCCCATGTAGTCTCCACTGTTCTGTGTATTGGGTAAGACCTCTTTACTCCCTGCTGGGATTGAAAGTTGTGGTTGCATCTTTGACACCATCACAGTGAGGGGATAGGCTTTCAGGCTTAGAGCCTGGTAGAATGGAAGTCTAGGCTCCCAGCTCAGCGGGCATGGATGGGTGGGGGGCAACAGTATCTCTGCTGTGTGGCTGGAGTAGAGCAGTGATTGAATAAAAAACATTTTCTGTCTTGTTATGCTGCTCATTCTTGGTTCTATGGCTAGAGAAAGCAGACTTTTGTTGAACTTTTGTTTTGTTTGTGCCCATTGGTGTTTTTTGATTTTCAGCTTCTTTAGCTCTAGGTCATGAGGTAAAAAGAAACTAGAATCCCAGAGGATTCACCACCATGTCATTTGCATTCTGTTTCCTAGCTAGCATGCCTTATTCTGTCTCCCATTCAGAGTCCTGTGCTTGCTCTGTGTGTAATGTCCAGGGGTTTTTATTGTACTTAGCTGGAGGAATAAGGAACAGTATGATTAATCTATCTTCCCAGAAGTGAAAGTCTCCACTCTTTCATTTGTAAAAGTTGCTATTTTTAAGATATGTGGCTACATTTAAGATTTACTTTAAAAAATCCATTAAGTCTGATTGTGAATTAAAGAGAATTGTGCTGCAATTTAAACAATAATATATTTAGCCATGGTTATATAATTTAAATTCAACTAATTATTCTCAGGGTAGAGAATTTTTATATTTATGTGAAATTAGCAGAAACCTAGAACATTTATTTACATGAAAGCATTTTTTTTTTTTTTTTTAAGAACAGAAAAGATAATTGCCTGGTAAATCTCTGCTTATTTAGTTATAGTCCTGATGACACACTGGAGAAAATACATTGAGTTAATTAAATTTCTGGTAGAAAGTCACTAAAATCCTGATTAGAAAATGCCAGAAATGCTTGAATAAGAAAAATATGCTTTTGGAAAATATAAAATTCTAGACTCAAGAGAAAATACATGGTGAAATAAAACTTAGACTCTAAGAAAAAATACCTCTTGAGAGTTAATCTGTAATAGAAGGCAGTAAGCTTTCATTAATTTTAATTAATGTCACAATATTCATTTATTTTTCAGATATTCATGAAATCCTTTTATAAGTTTTCTTATGGTGCCCCTGGATGGTTCAGTTAGTTGCGTCCGACTCTTTTTTTTTTTTTTTTTTTTTGTTCATTTGTCAGAGAGAGTGAGCACAGGCAGACAGAGAGGCAGGCAGAGGCAGAGGGAGAAGCAGGCTCCCCGCTGAGCAAGGAGCCGGATGTGGGACTCGATGCCAAGATCGTGGGATCATGACCTGAGCCGAAGGCAGCCGCTTAACCAACTGAGCCACCCAGGCATCCCAATTGTGTCCGACTCTTGATTTCAACTTAGGGTATGATCATGAGAGCCAGCCCCAGGTCAGGCTTCTTGCTCTGCATGGAGTTGGCCTGGCATTCTCTCCCTCCCTCTCTGTTTACCCTTCCCCACCTCTAAAAATAAAGGAATAAAGAAAACCTTTAAAAAATAAAAAATAAAAAAATAAAATTTTCTTATAACTAAGAGCATAGGAGTTAATAGAAGAATCTCAGATTCTTACACTTTTCATTGCACAAAATCTTTATCTACTATACAACATGACAGAAAATCCCAAATATTTGTACAAATTGTATTTTATGGATATTTCTAAGTGAACCATTTAATACAATCTCTTAAATAATTTGTCTTCCTTAGATGTGTTTTCACTCAAATTTATAAGCTAAGCCAATAATAAGGCTTATTTAAAGGAGGTGGTAACAAATTTTTATGTGTATGGGTAAATACAAAGCATAAGTCTTACCATCTGAACCATATTCAAGTCCACAGTTCAGTGGTATTAAATACAATCACATTGTTGTGGAACCCTCACCACCATCCATCTCCACTATTCTTTTCATCTTTTAAAACTGAAATCCTCTATTCAGTAAACCATAACTTCTCATTTTCCCCTCCCCCAGCCTTTGGCAGGCACCATTCTACTCTCTGTCTTTAGGATTTTGACTTCATGTATCTTATGCAAGTGAAATCATGCAGTATTTGTGTCTGTGTGTGACTAGCATATTTTACTTAGCATAATGTCCTCAAGTTTCATCTGTTTTTTAACAATTTAGCTGATGATTTTTGTAGACTTGATTTCTTGACTGTGAGCCACCTTGGGGACAAGGAGTGGGTCTTATTTATTACTGAGTTCCCAATTTGGTTAATGACAGAATATATATATTTATTGAAGAAATGTATTAATAAAAGTTTACTCATAAAATCATCCAGGAAGAATGATGGCCTGACAAAAGCATGCATGTATTTTGTCAAGAACTGAGACAGAAGTAAGCTATCTAATAATATTTCTTACCTGTTTCCACCAAATAGTCTAATAATAAAGAGCAACAATAGTCTCCCCAAAATCAGAAATATGGTTAGAACTGGTCAGTTACACTATAAAGCTACAAAAACATTTTATTTTAAAATTTTATGCTAAAATTTGAATTTTAGTAAGTAATAGATTCTAATAGATTCATATTTCTTTTAATATAAAATAATGTATTTGTTTCTCTAAATCTTGACAAAATTAAAATTCCAAGAAGCACCGTGCTGTGTTTTACTTTTGACGCTCTCTGTCTGTTGCCGTAGCTAAAGACAATACAGGGATAGGCATCCCAGTATGTTAGAACCCCAAATATAATGTTGGCATCATTTTACATTATATGTTTAAATTACTAAAACTATATCAGTTTATTTATATTTTTCAACTGCCCTGAAACTTACAAAAGTTTTAATTTTTAATTTTTTATTTTGAGTTAAAAATCCAACACTTATTGTTCAGATATTTGCATTTGAATAATTTTTCAACATGTAAGGATAGACTTATACACGGAGAATCAAATTTCTATATCTGAACTATATAATTTAATCATGGATCACCGGTAAAAAAAAAAATAGTTACTGTTAAAATTCTGTTGAGGAATAACCTGTGTACTCTGAAATAATATTTATTTTTGTACGATTTCCACAAGTTTAACCATACTTGTATCTTTTATAAAGCTTCCAATCGGATATGCCCAAGAAAATTTGATTTACACAAATCTGTTATATTACCTACCAAGATCTAGAAGCATTTTCATAACTCTTAAGTATTGTGAAGAACTGTCTTAATTTTTTTAAGAAAAGATTATATGTAAAACAGACAGATTAAAATTGAGAGCTGTAAAGTCTTTTATTATCTTTCATGGTGTTTCCACAAGATAGACAAACCTAAGTCATCTTAATAGTGTCACAGGTTAAATATTAAACTACTTTCTAACAGAATGGTTATTTTTCTTTTATAAGTACTGTCCTGATTCTGATTTAACAGGTGAGTTTTATATCTACTTTATATAGTAATACAATATTTAAAATCATGAGTGGAAGCTTTGGTTTCTTGAAAGCTTTACTAATGAGTTACAGAGGTGATTGTACAGAGATAGATGGTAACTTTAATCATGTAAGAAGAAATGTATTTATTAATACTATTCTATAGTTCTGAAAGCCACTCTAAATATTATGTTCAATTTCACAGAAAGTGGGAAATTTAATTTTGATTTTAATGAGAAAATCATATTACAAATCACCTCTAAAAATATTAACCAGGGACTCCTGGGTGGCTCAGTTGGTTAAGCCACTGCCTTCAGCTCAGGTCATGAATCCAGAGTCCTGGAATCGAGTCCCATATTGGGCTTCCCCCACTTTGTGGGGACCCTGCTTCTCCCTCTTCCTCTCCCTCCATTTGTGCTCTCTCTGTCCAATAAATAAAATCTTTAAAAATTTTTTAAAAAATAAATAAAAAATAAAACTATTAACCAGAAAATCAAAATTATAGTTTTGTTTTTACTTGTGGAAGTTAACTATTACTTAGTGTATGGTCCTTAATGTTTATGTAATTTAACTTTTCTGTTACTAATAACAACAACAAAATTTCCTTTGCTTATATAACACTTATCACAGATCATAAAAAGATATAAAATGGCAAAATTATGAATAATAAACTATAAATCAGGTAAAATTGTGAAAATGGTTTATTTTCATAATATAATACTGGGTTTGGTTTGTTTAGAAACACAGGCTAAAAGCAATTAAGGGAAAAATAATTATTTTCCATGAAAAGCAAACAGTTATATTCCACTCCATTAATAAGAAGTACTTTTTCTTAATCACATTATAATTTAATTTTTACTGCCAGGAATTGAGTTGTTTTGTAATAAGTAAATTTTGATTACTTTTTGAAGGGATTGTTGACATAAATGATAATAAAAACTCATTTAGCTCATATTCCAGTTAGGTACACTTAAGCCTTCAAATCTCTTATTTCCCTCTTGTTTTCATGGAAAAGGTAAAAATTAAAGCAACACGACACTTAGAGGCAGATGGTGGCATGTAGCCCTTTAATGTGCCACTGTTCTTAGTGCTTTAGAGATATTTACTCATTTAACATGGGTAAAAACCTAAAGCAAGAGCTATTACGATTATTATTTTCAATTAATAGGTCAGAAAACTGAAGCACAAAGAGTAACTTGCTTGAGATCATATAATGTTTCATATTGAAGTAGTCTGACTCTATATCCCATGAACTTGATGGCTACACTTAATTCTTTCTATTTAAAGCAATTAAACAAATGTTGTTATAATACAGAAGCTTTTAAGTACAAGGACCCTTTGATTTGTCTCCTAAATCTCAGAGTCATATCTTAATATGACTCTATGTAAAGTGGTACCACATTTTCAGCTTGAATTTTAATAATTTCCCAGAAGGAGACAGGGCGAGAATCAAATTATTTTTTAAATCTTAAAGTATTTACTTAATTTACCATATACCAATTGATAATTATATTCTGTTACACAGTGAGAAAACTAGTTTTAAGAAAAAGGAAACACCCAAAATGCTTAAAATAATTGAACTGTTACAAGTAAATCTAATTTATTTAGAATAGTAGAAAATTTATTTAGAATAAATGAATATATATATTTATTTGTATATGTACATGCATGTGTCCTGTTTATTTTATGAATAATCAAGTTATTCTGGATCATTTGGTTCGTTCATTCATTTTAAAAAAGGCTGTGGTTGGCTTTGAGATAATACTTGTGTGGGCAAATGCACACTTTAATGAGTAATACCATTTTTATGCTCTCAACCAAAGAAAAATATTTATTTTATTTTATTTATAATAAATTTTCCAACCAAGATGATGTAATTAAGGCTGCTTACAAAACAAGCTTAGGATAAAATTATTTTTATATGATTTAAGGAGTAGAGGCATGGGAAAATAAGGATTATTCTAAATAAGAGGAAGCTAGTAGCAGTATCAGTAACCAAAATGTATGGTAACTATACACTTCATCAGAAATGGATTATAAAATACCAGGGAAATACCATCAGGAATATGATTCACAGTGCTCTTAAAAACCATAGATTTTCAAAGTACCAAACCTTAAAAGAAATTTCTCTTGCAGTTACACAGTACTGTCGAATTATTGTCATCAACTGTTTTAAAGAAATTCCAACCTAGGTATATTAGACTTTTTAAATTAAACAAATAAATATTTCTTTCTTTCTTTAAAATTGAATTAAAATTAAAAAGCACATTACATCATTTTAACATTTTTAATCAATTAATTGATTTTTTGAAGTATAGTTGACACAATATTACATCAGTTGCAGGTATACAATATAGTGATTCAACAAGTTCGTATGTTATGCTATGCTCACCGTGGGCGTAGTTACCCTCTGTCACCGTACAACATTATGGCTATACTATTGACTATGTTTCCTATGTTGTTCCTTTCATTCCCAGGATTTATTCATTCCATCATTTCTATAAAGGGTTGCTTTAAAAATAAATGAAAATATGTAATATAATGTTATTCAATATGTTATCTAATAGCTGTTTTATAAATTGTCACTGCATTGCAGCAAAGGCCGCCAGGGATATATCTGCAGTTTTACAAACGTGGGTTCGTTACTCACTGCAACAAAGGAGAACAAGTGCTACGGGGAACCAGTATGGGGAAATGTGTGTGTCTCAATAAAAAGGTGTTAGAAAGGACTTAGTGTAGGACTTGAGCAAAGTGATTTGGGGAGGTTTCAAGTAAGCTGGGATTTGTTCTGGATTGGATGCTGTGAGGAGGCAGGTTAATTCTATGACCAGGTATCTTGGTTAATTCCAGCCAGAGGGGAAGGAAAAAATCTGTTGAGGCTAACAGTGTGGATAAACAGCAACCACTAAGCCAGGAAAGGAGAATGTTTAACATTTGGTTTACACAATGGCTTTGTTTGTGTCTGTGCTTAGACAAGACTAAGAAGCTGTATTGTTCGTTTGTTTGTTTGATCTCACTTCATTAAAGTCACAAAACAACCTCACCTGATGTTAGTGTTCTGAGAGATTGAGTTCAACAGAATGACACCATGACTCTCCTAAGAATGCCAGGGTAGCGCCTAACCACACTGACAGGCTGCTGCTCATATGAAGCCAGGTTTGACTGTCAGATTCGACTCTTCTCTCGCTATCCATTTCTATATAATCTTTCAATAATGGTTACGAAAATACATATTCACACTTGTTTAAAAATAAAATTACAATATGGTAATGCACATAGAGATACAATGTATTTTTTGCTTAACAAAATATTACTAAAACATTTCCACATCAACAAATACACTTTCTAAATTCTCATTTTTAATGGTAACTTAGTATGGATTATATGGATATACTTTAATTTATTTAACCTATATTTTGATATCTAGTTTATGAGGTAAACTTTTTTCTTTTTTTTTTTTAAGATTATTTATTTATTTGCGAGACAGAGAGAAAGAGAGAGAGCAAGAAGCGGGGGGAAAGGGGTGCCTAGGTGGCTCAGTTGTTAAGCATCAGCCTTCGGCTCAGGTCATGATCCCAGGGTCGTGGGATCCAGCCCCACATCGGGCTCCCTGCTCAGCCAGAAGCCTGCTTCTCCCTCTCCCACTCCCTTTGTTTGTGTTCCCTCTCTCACTGTGTCTTTATCAAATAAATAAATAAAATTTTTTAAAAAAATCAATAAAATCAATAAATTAAAAAAAAAGAAGAAGAAGTGGGGGCGGGGGGGTGGAGAAACAGAGGGAGAGGAAGAAATAGATTCCCTGCTGAGCAGAGAGCTGATAAGGGACTTGAGATCCCAGGACCCTGAGATCATGACCTGAGCTGAACGCAGATGCTTAACCAACTGAGCCACCCAGGTGCCCCATGAGGTAAACTTTCAAGTGCATTAACCTTTGCTAACTTATGTGATTTTTTTCCCTTGAGGATAAATTTCTAGAAGTGGTGGTGTTGGGACAAAAATAGTGATATTTTTAAGACTTTTAATTGCTATGATAAGTGGTCCAAGTTATATCAGTTTATAATTATATGATTAGTGTATAAGATGGACATTTTATTTCTACAACTCCCTCAAAACTAATGATTGCTGTAAGATTTTTTAAAAATAATATCTTTCTAATTAAAAAAGTGATAAAATATATCACATAGTGGTTTTGATTTCATCTAGTAATAGTAATACTAAATAGATAGTGTTTATTGACTATGTGCTAGATACTATGCTAAATACTTACAAATCTTAAGAAGAGGTACGTAAAATGCACATTTTAGTTGAATAACAAATGGGTAGATGCTAATATCATAGTCAACCCAAACTGAAGTTAAAGTTGAATATCATAAAAGCAGAATAATATTGAAATTTCATTCAAAGAAACATAGATAACATTATTGAAATTTCATTCAAAGAAACATAGCTAACATTAGAATTTTACTTTATTATTTTGTTAACACTAAAAAGTTTAGTAAAACAAAATGCATTTTCCAAAACCAGGAATTTCGTAAAACTTTCAGCTGTTTCATTGTTCCTACGGTCACTAATTAAAAAAATGACAAGATGTCTACTTTCAACTGGAATGTTTAATAGTATCACTGATCTTTTTTGTACAGAGTGGAATTTATTTCTATAAAAATTTTTTTAAATTTATTTTTATTTATTTTAGAGAGAGACAGAGAAAGACAGTGAGTATGAGAGGGGGGAGGGGCAGAGGAAGAGAAACTTAAGGAGACTGTGCTGAGTGCAGAGCCCAACGTAGGTCTTGATCCCACCATCCTGAGATCATGATCTGAACCAAAACCTAAAGTCAGATTCTCAATCAACTGAACCACTCATGTGTCCCCGGAAAGATATTTTTTAGTAACACTTTCTAGAAGGAACGTTGTTTTTAAGGTTCATAATTTGAGAAAAATTCTTTTTCAATTACTGAAAATTGCCAGTGGCCTCAAGCAGTTATTTAAAAGTGAAGTTTTGTTTAAATCCTTAGCTATTCAGTTGTTCCTTACAATCTGAGGGCAGCTCTTTCTGCCCATGGTCTTGTCCCTGTGCTGTAATAAAAGCACCTATTTGCATTGGGGAAAAAAAAATCTTAGTTACTATACTGCAAAACTATAAGGAGTTGTCTTAATGCAGCCTTATAAATGGAAGTTTTTCTGTGCTCATGGGCTGTAAGACTCAGTATTGTTAAAATGTGTATCTACTCAAAGCGATCTGTAGATTCAATGCAGTCCTATCAAATTTCCAATGACTTTTTTCAAATAAATAGAACAAATAATTCCAAGATTTTTATGGAACCACAAAAAACCCCAAATAGTCAAAGTAATCTGAGAAAGAAGAACAAAGCTAGAAGCATCATGAGCCCTGATTTTAAGCTATATTACAAAGTTACAGTAATTAAAACATATGGTATTGGAATAAACATAGACACATAGATCAATAGAACAGAGTAGAGAGCCCAGAAATAAACCCATGCATATATGATCAATTAATTTACAATAAAAGATCCAAGAATTTACAATGGGGAAAAGACAATCTCTTCAATAAATGGTTTAGGAAAACTGTACAGCTACACATAAAGAAATGAAATTAGACCACTATCTTCAGGACACCCAAAAATTAACTGAAAATGGATTAAAGATTTGAATATAAGACCTGAAACAATAAAAATCCTAGAAGAAAATATAAGCAGTAAGCTCATTGGCATAGATCTTGGTGATGATTTTTTAAAAATCTGATAACAAAAACAAAAGCAAGAAAAGCAAAGATAAATAAGTGGATCTAAATCACACTAAAAAGTTTCTGCGGAGCAAAAGACACCATCAACAAAATGAGAACAACCTACTGAATGGGAGAAAATATTTGCAAGTCACATATCTGATAAGTTAATATCCCAAATATATATGAACATATTAAAAAACCTCATACAACTCCATGATAAAAAAAATATGATTAAAAATGGGCAGATCTGAATAGATATTTTTCCAAAACAGGCATACAGATTGCCAACAAGTACATCAAAAGATCTTAATGTCATTAACCAGTGGGTAACTGTAAATCAAAACCACAATGAGATGTCACTTCACACTTGTTAGTTTGGCTATTATTGAAAACATAAGAACTAACAAGTATTGGCAATGATGTGGAGAAAAGGGAACACTTCTGCTCTGTTGGTGTGAACATAAGTTGGTGCAGCCACTATGAAAAAGAATACTAAGATCTCTCAAAATTTTAAAAACAGAATAACTACGTGCTCAAGCAATTCCACATCTAGGTATTTATCAGAAGAAAAGGCAAACACTAACTTGAAAAGATATCGATTTACCCCATGTTCACTGAAACATTGCTATAATAGCCAAGGTATGGAGACAGCCTAAGTGCGAATTGACAGATGAACGAATGGAAAAGGAAATTGTGGTATATGTATACAAAGAAACACTATTCCACCATAAAAGGTAGTGAATTCTTGATGTTTGTAACAACATGGATGGAACTCAAGGGCTTTGTTCTAAGTAAAGTAAGTCAGACAGAGAAAGAAAAATATCATATGATTTCTCTTTTATGCGGACTCCAAAATAAAACAACAACAAAATAAAACAAACTTCTAGATATAGACAACAGATTGGTGGTTGCCAGAGACAATGGACAGGTGATAGGAGAAATGGGCTAAAGTGATAAAAAAATTAAAAAAAAAAAAAGAAAAATGAAGATTCACTTTTGTACACTAATAATTCTGATTAAACTTTTAGATACATTCTTCCCCACCATCTGTGATCATGGTGCCACACTTTCTTTTACAATATAGAATGTACAACCTAATTAATGAATTAACACAGTCTAGGTTCTAACAATTACTCATAAGTACACAACTTCATAGTTTCCTGGTACTGCTGGTAAAAGGCCAGGTAAAGGGACATGATTTGGCAGAAAGCACATAACAACTTTTCCTTTCATATGGTCTAAGCGTGAACATTGTCCATAATTTGATCACAAGTTACTATTACCCAATATTCAAACATACACATGAAAAGGAAAAGTATGTGTCAGTTTTCTCAGATATAACACCATAAACTTGTGAATAAAAATGCACTGAGTGCTGAGCAATAAGCCAAGAAGCTTAAATTCGATTTGATCCAGAGAGGAATAGACACTTTACCCTCCATGGAATAACGAACGCAATCTCTTTGAATCCACACACTAAAAAAATAAAAAAATAAAAAAATTCTTAGCTAGTATCCAAAACTATAAGATGTCTTAAAGTAGTCTTGTAAAGTCTACTGTTTTAACATTTAATTAGCATAAAATATGATCTGAGTATTTCCTTTTTCTCTGAATTATCTTCTTTATTGTGTCAGGATGTAGACAATCACTTATTTTTATATAAGACATTAGAGTTTTTTCTTTTTTTTAAAGATTTTATTTATTTATTTGAGAGAGAGAGAGAACACATGAGAAAGAGAGAGTATGAGCAGGGGGTAGGGGCAGAGGGAGAGGGAGAAGCAGATTCACCTCTGAGCAGGGAGCCAGACGCAGGACTTGATCCCAAGACCTTGGGATTGTGACCTGAGCCAAAGGCAGACACTTAACCAACTGAACCACCCAGGTGCCCAATGTTAGAATTTTTATGAACTTTTAACCTGGTAGAGTTGGCAACCTGCTTTTAATTCACCCTAAAAAGATATAAAAATAACTACTCTAAGATTTCTTGGAAGACTCACAATCTAACTGAAATTTAAGGAGTAAAAATTAAGTAGAATTCATAAAGATTAATTAGGTGTAAGAATGTTAAAACACCAAACAATTCTAAATATTTATTATAATAAAATCTAATTTTCTATTATGCTGCCTTGCAATATTACATGCCTTTTTTAAGAATTATTGATGTTCTTATTTTAGGACATTGGGCTAAAAGCATTTTTTCTTATATTCTTATCTTTATTTTCTTTTATACAATTTAAAAATATTACAAAAATCATTATTTTTATAGCATTTTATTTGTAATAGTAAATTTAGGATTTAAACTTTAGCCAATTATAGAATTTTAACAAAATCACATAATGACATTTATAAAATGCTTACATATGCTGCTTGTGAATAACCCAAGGAAAATCTTGTTTCATTATCAATGTTGTTATACTAATTAAATAAGGTAGTAACCAATCAAAGTTCACTGATATTGCTTAAATTCTGCAGTGCCAAGAAATATCATTCAACCAGTTGATACATTATTTGGCTATTCCAAAGCCAACTCTAATTATTGAGGTAGAAGTAGAACTTTGGTATATTCTTACTTTTGACACTTGATACTTAACAGCACTCTGAGATAAGTAGCATTGCTTTATTTTACAATGAAATATAGAAAAGGAATAAAGAAGTTAGTAAATATGTCTAAGTAGTAGGTGATAGAGCCAGTATTCACACATTCCCTCTAATCTCTTATGACAAATCTAAATTCTCAATTTATTGAGTAGCATTTATTTGACTATTAATAAATGGGAAGGCTTTTACAAAAGTCTGTTTCCTATTTATATTACTTCTTTTAAAATTACCTATAGGTAACATTCAATCATTTGCATATGAGCTCATTATTGGTTACTGGTTTTCAAGATATATTTATACATTAATAATAATCTTTTATCCACAGTATTCTGTACATCTTTTGTTCATTTATTATTTTACCTTGTAAGATTTTATGTCATTTTAAATGGTAAGATGTTTTTAAATCAATATAGTTAATGAATTTTTTTTATGGCTTTTGCCACTGGTATAATAGAATGACCTTTAAAACAATAATTATAGGAAAAAAATAAATCATGCATTTTCACCTAAAATATGCTGAAATTTTCTCAATTTTATTAAACATCTATTTTATTATGCCTAATAACTAGCATAGTTTTCCATCATATTTGTGCATTTGGTATTTATTTTGGGCCAGATATGTGCAAACACAGGTGCTATTGATAAAGTCATGAACAAAAATGACACAAAAGATTCACACCCACATGGACCTTATATTCTAATATTTGATTCGATGCAAGTTTTCATGCAGTTTCAGAGTATTTAAGGTGTTTTTTAATTAAAATGTTGTAATAATATTTATTTAAAATACATATTTGAATGCTTCTCCAAGTATACAAGAAAGGTGTCTAATAGTCTATGAGTACATATCTAAATTAAAAATTTTTAAGGCTATTGCAATGTCTTCCTTTAAAGAGTTTTATTAGGCGTGCCTGGACAGCTCAGTAGGTTGATTTTCTACCTTCCACTCAGGTCATTATCCTAGGGTCCTCAGATCGGATCGATGATCAAACCCCACATTCGGCTCCCTGTTCAGTGGGATCTGCTTCTCCCTCTCTTACTGTGCTCCTGTGCACTCTCTCTCTCTCTCAAGTAAATTAAAAAAAATCTTAAAAAAATAAAAAATAAAGAGTTTTATCAATTTATACTTAAAAGAAATTCTTCAGACTTTATTATACTGTTCAGGTTTCTATTTTTACTTGAGTCAATCTGATCATTTATGCTTTCCTAAAATAGCATATATTTAATAGAGATATTTATATTCAATTGCAAAGAATTATGTATGTTTTATTATTTAAAAATATTCTGGTGCACCTCTAGTTATTATCCCTTTTTATAATTCATGTTGTTAATTTATAATTTTATATAATCATAAATTATATAAATTTACATTTTATAAATATTTATAATTATTATGTATTTATAATTTAATGTATTTGTTATATTATTTTAAAGTATTCAATTAATTTAATTTAGTATATTAAAATATTTGATTTATCATATATTTAATATATTATAAATTTCACATATTTATAATTTAATATATAAGTATAAAAGTTTATAAATATATACATATATTATTACAATTATTTATATTTTTATAATTTTACATAACTATAAATTATGATTTATAATTAATGTTATTAAACTGATGATTACCTCTTTATGTAATGAATTAGATGACAATGTTGTTGTCGATTCTACCATTTTATCATTTACTGTCTTTTACTTTATCACTTTATGTCTCTCTACAGAGTGATACAGAAAGATATTCGAATATATTGCTGAGAAAAAACAAAATGAAGGAAAATGTACACAGCATGCTACTCTTTGTATATGAATCCAGAAAATACACATATGCTTTTCTCTAAAAATCTGCTCTAATTATAACACCAGTTCTACTTACTGTAATTTGGGCACATATTTCCTTTCTCTTGCCTAATTATTCTCTTTCTACCCAGTTTTAATAGTATAATGTGAAAATTTATATCTAGCTTATTTTTTCCAAATTTCTTTTCTTCTTTTTAAAAAAGATTTTATTTATTTTAGAGAGAAAAAGAAGGAGCATGAGCAGAGAGCAGGGGGAGGAACAGATGGGGAGGGAGAGGAAGGAGGAAAGAATCTCCAGCAGGCTTCACACTGAACACAAGCTCCATGCGGGGCTTGATCTCATGACCCTGAAATCATGACCTGAGCCAAAACCAAAAATTAGACACCTAACTGCCTGAGCTACCCAGGCGCCCCTCAAATAACACTTTATAATAAATTTCTTTTAAGAAACATTGACATCTTAATATTCTCCTATAACTGTATTTACAGCAGTTTTCTAATGCAACTCTTGGTTCCTTTGTTGTTTTAATTCTTGTTCTTGTTTGTTCATTTGTTTATCTGCTTGAGTATGCTTGATATTTCTTTCCTTCTTTTTTTTTTTAAGAATGACAAGCAAAAGAAACTAAATTAAGAAATTTGAATCAAAATATATTTTCTTTTGAAAGTGTAAATATTATAGTTTGGAAACTGTGAGCATTAAACAATAAAGGCATGAAGGTTGATAACATCAATTTAGGAAATCATATAGAGAAAAAAAATGAAAAGGGATCTCAGGGCTCAGTACTGAAAAACGACATTGAGGAAAAGATGCAGAAGAGGAAAATCTGACCTATTAGACTGAGAAGGGATTTTTTGCTTTTATATCATAATTTTTTTCTTTTTTTCTGATTCTTTAACCTGTGACTTAACCTGTGACTTAATTTTCTCAGTTTGAATAAACTTTAGACAAACTTCTTCCAACTGTAAGCCCTTTTCTTAGAGCATTTACTATAGAAAAACATACAATTCTAAATTATTTGCTCCTTTGACATGTAAATCTTTTTAGAAGTCTCTCACTGGTTTTAAAACCCAGGAATCTCCTTCTTTGGGACCAGGAACCAGGTGCTTTGGAATGTGAGTGCCTTCTGGTCTCCGTGGGAGGATAAGAGCCTAAGTTCAGTGTGTGCCTTATTCTAAGTTGTAAGGCCACCTCCTCTCATGAAGAAAGGAGGAAATTTACCTTTCCTTTGGGTAAGGCCAAGTAACCAACACAGATGGCCTCAGATTCCCACCATCCCAACTCTTATAAACTCCTACTTTTTGTTTCCACTAGAGCTCAGACTGGCCTCCCTACCCTGTCACCATAATCTTGAATAAATCTCTTCCCTGCCTGCTTAAAGTCACCTGGCATACTTTTTGTTTTGACAACTGTATCTGCCATAATCTTTTGGTTAATTGTAGTCACCTGAGCCCTGCTTCATGATGCCACATTCATGATGCCACGTGTATTCTTAAATTCTGCTGACTCATAGGAAATAAAAGGACTCTGGAGTTATTGTTTGTTTGTTTTTTAGTAAGTTTTAAGTTCTCATAAACCTTTGTTCATTTCATCTTGGGTTTTTTTGGACTAATGTTTTCCCTTTCTTTCTACAAGTTAGTTCTGGTCTTACTTGTAAGAAGTATCCTGTGTGCCAGAATTCTGTTCTCTTCAATCTGATTTCATCTGCATTTAAACTGCCAAATCCCTCAGAGTTTCTGGCTTACTCTCATTTCAGGTTTCCAATCCAGAAGATGTTATTTTCCAAAGTGTACGTTTTCTAGGTGATTTCTTTGAGCAGTGAGGAAGTGTGAATCATATGTATCCTCAAGATGCCACTACTTTCCTGGAATTTGTCCTAGGAACCAAGAAAACTACTTGAAAAGCAAATAGAAATAATAGACATACTCTCAATTCATGTTTACTTAAAAAATTCATTGTATTTCTTCTTTAAAGCCAATACTTATGTCTTCCACTCTACCCCAACTCTGGGACTTTTTATAGCTTTAAGCTTCAGTGTGGGCAAACTTTTCTGCACAGTAGTTTCATTGACTGATGTTTCATAAATGATATTTAATTGTCTTCAATTTGGTCCTTATTAGCCAAGGTAGTGTGGATGACAGTGCTGAGACTGACTTCCCATTACAGTGACATTATGTTCATCCACATCTTTGGGCAAGACTTCATGCTTCTGTAGGCATGTACTTTTACAATTTACAGAAGACATATTTTATATTTCTACTACTATCTTCCTAGACTTGTACATAGATTTTCAACCAGCTTGTTGAGGCATTTAGAAATCTGAGTGTGGCTGGAAGACCAATCTGGTGACCTTCTCTTGATATTTCTAGACCTTCTGATTTAACAGACTGAAAAATTCTTGAGAAAAATTATTCTGAATTACTCATTACATTGTGAACATGTATGCTAATCATGTTTAGACACACATCATTGCTTTATCATTATTTTTTTGTTAAAATAAACAAATTAACCTCTCTGGGTCCCATGCCCTCATTTTTAACACTAAGAATCATTATAGTTACCCTGGGTTGTTATGAGGACTCAATGATATAATGCATAAAAGAAATTAGTATAGGTATAAGAATCTATTATGTGATCAATAAATAGCTGCTATGAGTATGGTCATAATGTTATTCATGATGAAGAAGTAAAAAGAAATTATTTGTAAAATTTTAGGTTTGCTTCACAAGTTCAGTAGAGAAGTTTCTTTATTTTTAACTTAGAATTGAAGTATTTGTTGAATGATAAGCAGAGAGAGGCAATGACACATGTTCTTAAATTCTACATTTATGTACATTCAAGTTTAAAAGACATCTTCCCCAAAATAAAATTGTGAAAATTACTATTACCATGTCTAACTAGAGAAAGATTACCATTGATAATGGCAAATTAATAAGATAAGTAATAGTTTAGTAAGTGTGTTTATGTGGTTATTAAGGCATATTAAATCTTTCCAGTGTGTTAAGCATAGTCATAGATAAAATAAATTCATGAACTAACACTAACAAGCTTATAGAGTGGTCGAGGAGACAGTTAAAATATAATACAAAAGCTTAAAAATAGAAGCATGAAAGAAGGAATTTTCTCTAAAGTAAACAGAGGTAATATTTACAGGATCATACATATTTACACTTATATGGTACTATAATATTAATTCTCTATTTTAAATCTCACAAACAATAGCTGTGAGGTAGGCATACTATATTAAACTAACTAACCATTAGAAATATTGATTCATTTCCCAAAATTCATGTACATGAAAAGTTCTAGAGTTGAATCTCTAATCAAAGCTTTCTGATTATAAGTTTACATATTAAAATAGCTTGGCTTCATAACAAATTATCAATATGACGCAATCAGATTCACTTAGACTGTTTCTTCACCCATATTTTTTTGACTTTACAAAGTATTTCTTATACATCTTTTTTTTTCTTTTGCCATGAAACTGTTTCATTGATTATTGCTAAGAAATAGCCTGTGTTTAATAACTATGATCGAAGGGTTCTGCTGAGGTTTTTTTCTTTTTGCAATTGTTAGAATCTAAAATGCTACTTTTGGGGTGCCTGGGTGGCTCAGTGGGTTAAAGCCTCTGCCTTCGGCTCGGGTCATGATCCCAGGGTCCTGGGATTGAGCCCCACGTTGGGCTTTCTGCTCGGCCGGGAGCCTGCTTCCTCCTCTCTCTCTCTGCCTGCCTCTGCCTACTTGTGATCTCTCTCTGTCAAATAAATAAATAAAATCTTAAAAAAAAATAAAATGCTACTTTTAATCCACTTACCTTCATGTATATTCATTTCATTTTGCTGTGCATTGAAATAGAACACATCCAAAGGGTTAAAAGCATCCCTTGTTTCTCTATGGTTGTCACTGATAAGGAAACTTTTGTTTCCTATGGTTTTTGAAAGTAGCAAATGAAGTTCAGCTCTCTGAAGACCATCATGATGAAGATTTATGACACTTGAAGGCACAGAGTCCCTAAATTAGAGGTCAAAGCATCAGTGAAATTTTTACCAAAGTAACAACAAATTCATATCTTAAACCTTTCCTTCACTTTGAAAATCATGGCAGTGATACATTACTTGGCAAAAGGTGATGCGAGGACATTGTTTTTTATTTCTATTTCTATTTAACCTATTATGATTAGGTTAGTAATTATCAAAATGTAAAGAAAATAAAGAGAAAAAAGACTTCTAGGAAATTCTGCATAGGATCTATTTTGTTTAGCATTCATAGGGAATGACTATGAGTAATTAATTATGTTAAAGATTCTTATAAAAATTTATACTTGACAGTATTTTATTTATGCTAGTGTATTGAGACTCCTTTGATAAGCTTAGGGGTATATATTTTACAAATTAGTTGAAATGCAGTATTTCTTAACCTTTTTCAGCCACTGCCTCCTTCGAGAACTTAATGAGAGCTATGAATTCCCTTCCCCTAAAACTTACACATGCATATAAAATTTTGTCTATATATAGAGATGTGATTCATAGAAACATCTGAAGCCCTGCCTTGGGCATATTTGACACATCTGAGCATAAACCATTCACTGAAGTCCTTTCTCTAAATAATTCAAAAACATTCCAGAGAATTATTTCTAATAGAACCAATATTATTTTATGACAATTGTTGGACATGTATGAATGCAGCTTGGAACTAACTATGAGGCTTTCTGAAGTGTTGCATTTACTGTCCCATATTCCAGCTCTGCTTTTTAAAAGTAATGGAGACTAAATTCAAAGGTCGTTTTAAACTCAGCCAACAAAGAAAAAATGCCAAACATGATGATGCCCCCAATTGCTTACCCATTTCTGTTTGTGTCTTTGATTTATTTGAAGTCTTTGTAATGGTAAAGACCATTGCAACTAACATAGATAACATTAGTGCCCCAAAATATATAGCCCTCTATCCAGAGTCATTCCAAGCTACTGTCTTTTAATATGTTACTTCCCTTAATGGATCTTTGCCTGTCACTTGTATGCAGACAGTTGTGGTTGGGAGACTGAGGAAGTAAAATTATAAAACTCCAAAACCTTCTTTTTACAGAAACTTATACAAAGAGCTAAGTCTGGGAAAGGCAAAATATTCACTCAGTTGACACAGACTTATAATGATAATGTAAGGATGTTAAAATAGGTAAACTTGAAATCCAAGGAAATCCAATAGCTAAAAACATATTAACTATAAGCAACAATAATCTTGACATGGCGATAACAGGACTTCAGAATTTTGACTAGATAATTAGATAAAGAAATCAAAAGCCATCATAAATAAATAGGCTCCTCTTTTCATTTGATCAAAGTGATTGACTTAAGTAACCTCAAAACATATATGACATTTGTCAAATACTAAAATCTAAACAGAGTTAATTTATTTGCTTTGTAATAACTTTTATCCATTCATTAAAAAAATATTTATTGAGAGGCCACTAAATTTCAGGAATTATGATTGATGAAGGAGATAAAATAATAAATGATACACAATCTCTGCCTCAAATAGCCTCAGGCTTAGTGAAAAAGACAGACAGGAATATGGGAAAATTTAATGCTATGTGACAAGTGCTTGATAGGGGAAAGTCTAGGTATCAGAAGGGCAGATAGATCAACTAACTGTGTAGCAAATAGGATATTAAAATAATAAGACTTTAAATATCAATAGAGATATCTAGGGAAATGGTGGGGATAAGAATAAAGCAGGGTGTGCCAAACAAAGAAAAGAGCATATGAAAACCTCTGGAGACAAAGAAGTATAGGCGTTTCTTGAAATGCTGAAACATGTAATTCAGGATGGGTATATTAGGTTTCTATTGCCAATGTAACAAATTACTATAAACATGGTGGCTTTAAACAACACAAATTTATCAGCTTGGTCTATAGGTCAGAAGTCTGACCAAGGTTTCATGGGATTAAAATCAAGGTGCAGCAGGACTACATTCTTTAGGAGGCTTTACGGAGAGAATCAGGTTTTGGGTCATGTAAGTTGTTGGCAGAACTCAGTTGCTTGAGATCCTAGCTCTGAAGCATCCATGACTTTTGTGGTTTCAGCCTGGGGTTACTATCACCTTCCAGAGGCTACTCACATTCTCAAGGTTCCCCTCATCTTCAAAGCCAGTAACTGGGGTGAAGTCCTTCCCCTATCTCTTTTCTCCTGCTTTTTTTTCTGCCTCATCTCTCTCACTTCAGCTAGGGAAAGGTCTCTGTTTTGATGGATTCATATGATTAGATTGCACCCACTCAGATAGTATAGGATACTCTCTTCATTCAAAGTTTTTAAATTTAATGACCTCTATCTCTACCTGCTTTCGCCGTATGTATTATTCAGCTAGGGCTGCCATGAAAAAAATACCATAGGCTGGGTGGCTTAAAGAGCAGAAGTTTATTTTCTCACAGTTTGGGAGACTGAGATTCCAAGATCAAGGTGTGGTCAATGTTGTTTCTAGTGAAAGCTCTTTTCCTAGGTTGCAGATGGCTATCTTCTCACTATGTACCCACTTGGTCTTTCCTTGGTACTTGCATGGAGATGGAGAGAGCTATCTTTTCTTTGAAGGCCATTAATTCCATCCTGATTGTCCCAACCTCATGACCTTATCTAACTCTACTTAACTCCCTATAAATCCAAATACCATCACATTGAGGGTTAGGTCTTCGACATATGACTTTAAGGGGGACACATTCAGTTTATATGACCATGTAAGTAACATATTCACAGGTTCTGAGGATTAGGGTGTGGAAAATCTTGTAAAGGAAGGTGTTATTCACCCTATCACACTGGGTAAGTATGGAGATGAGACTAGAAATGTAAATAGAGGGAAAATAATAATAAGTCTTATAGGGCAATAAATAAATAAATAAATAAATAAATAAATAATAGTAAGCCTTATAGGGCAGAGTGAGAATCAAGACTTGATTCTGATGGCAAAATGGGAAAATGCTGCATAATTTTCCAGAAGATTATAGTGTAATCAGATTTACATTTAGAATGATGATGGCTTCAATATGGAGATTGGACTGGAGGAGGACAGATCTGAAATAGTGTTACTACTTAAATGGTAAAATAGTGGCACTATTTAGGAGATATTTGAAACATCTGGACATGAAGAAAACATTGCTGGACGAATATAGAGGCAGTATTATTAGGGAGAAATAGAATTGTGAGATATGAAGAGAAAAAAATCAAACTTAATGATTGATTATGTGTGGGAATATGGAAGAAGATGTAAGGGGTTATTACTTAGTTTAGAATTTGTCTAATTTAGAAAAGATGATAACCATTTATTGATATAGGAAATACACAGGAACAGGATTAGGGGAGAATTATTTCACACATTTTTAGACAGAGGTCTTTTTGAAAAATTCAATGTAGATATTAAGTATGCAACTAGATAATCCAATTTGGCTCTCAGAAGGGTTATGAAAGTTGAAAATTCAGTTCAGAATGTGTACTGTCTCTTATTTTGTAATATAAGCATAGGAGAAGGCTGGGAATCATCACTCTTTTAGGAATGGTCATGAGTGGATCAAAGCGGAGATGCATAGTGGAGATAAAATGAGTTAGGGGAAACCCAGTGAGTATAGTGTCATGGAGCCGAAGAAGATCTGTGTAGTATATATATCAAGTAGTTTAAATATAATCCACAACTCTTGCATTTAGCAAAGGGGGGTTTTAGAGAAAGTAGTTTCAATGAAATCATGTGGGAAGAGGAACAAAGTGTAATGCATTGATGAGTAAATGAGAAGTGGGCTGTGAAGGCAGTAAGTAAATCAGTCTTTTAAAATCTTTGTAAAAAGAGGGGCTATTAAAGGATGAATTTTTATTTGTTTGTCTTTGTCAGGTTCATGTGAGATATGTCAGATGTATACTTTTCCTAACATTTTATAATGATTAGCTTTAAATTTAAAAAAAAATTGAAAGAATTTTACAGAAAATATCCATACACCTACCACTAACACATTGTCAATTATTATTATTCAATTAATATTTTACTACATTTGCATTACTACATCTATTCATCTATCCAAACCTCTGTCCATTCACTGATCTAATATATTTTTCATGTTTTGCTCAGTAATTTGTAGCTATCAATACATTTCCCCCAAATATGCATATAATTAAAGGAGCCAATGTTTGTTTACATTTCTTTTAAATTTTGAGATAAAATTTAAATAAAATGAAATGCAAAAAAATTAAGTATACCTTACATTGACTTGTGACAAATGCATGAGGATTTGCAATCAAAGTCCCCATCAAGAAACAGCACTGCCATCAACATAGAAGGTTCTTTCTTAACACTTCCCACTCAGTTACTCCCCAGAGGCAATCCATATTCTGACATTTTCTATTTCATATGGGTTTTACCTCTTTCAGAATTCATATAAATATTAGTTTACATTATGAACTCTCTTTTTTTTTTAAAGATTTTATTTATTTATCTGACAGACAGAGATCCCAAGTATGCAGAGAGGCAGGCAGAGAGAGAGGAGGAAGCAGGCTCTCCAAAGAGCAGAGAGCCGGATGCGGGGCTCGATCCCAGGACTCTGGGATCATGACCTGAGTTGAAGGTAGAGGCTTTAACCCACTGAGCCACCCAGGTACCCCATGAACTCTCTTTTAAAGACTATTTTCAATGAACATATATTTTAGATTTATTCATCTTATTGCATGTATTAGTAATTCATTTCTTCTTCTTATTTATTGAATAAATATACAGACATATATTTGATAAACATATAATATGTTTCCAGTTTGGGGCACTTATGAAGAAAGATTCTTTCAGCATTGTTATAAAAGTTTTTTGGGTATATATGTCTTTATTTCTCTTGGGTGATTACCTAGGAGTGGGATCATATGCTTGTAGAGTATATATGCATTTAATGATATAAGAAACTGTCGGAATGTTTTCCTAAGTAGTTCTCCAGCAGTGTAGGAGAGTTCCAGTTTCTCCACATACTCCTTAATCCATTCAGGTAGGGATGTAGTAATATTTTGTAGCTTTAATTTGTGTTTCTCTGATGATCAGTGATATTGAAATTGAATAATTCCATGTGTTTATTGTCCTATCACATATATGACGTTATGAAATGTCTGTTCAAGTATTTGCCATTTTTAATTGGATTGTTTCTATTTTTAGATTGACTTATAAGAATTCTTAAAGCACCTAAAATACCAGTGTTTCATCAACTATATATTTTACAAATATTTTCTCCTGGTGTGTAGTTTGCCTATTTACTTTTCTTATTAATCTAATCTAATGGGCAAGTATTATTGATTTTGAGAACTATCTCTTTTTTTTCTTTAATGGTTATAGCTTTCTTTCTTTCTTTTTTTTTTAAATTTATTTATTTGTTTGAGAGAAAGAGAGAGAGCGGAGGGAGACAGACACAAACAGACTCCTCACTGAGCTCAGAGCCCAACCAGGAGCTCAATCCCAGAACCCTGAGATCATGACCTGAACCAAAATCAAGAGGTGGAGGCTTAACCAACTGAGTCACCAAGTGCCCTGGTTTCTGCTTTCTGTGTTTAAGAAATATTTGTCTACCCCTTGATATGAAAATATTCTCCTGTGTTTTTTCCCACCAAAATTCTAATAATTTTAGGTTTAGCATCTAGGCCCATGATCAATCTCAAATTAATTTTTGTGTATAAAGTGAGGTAGTGGTCAAGTATCATTACTTTTCATATTGATATCAGGTTGCTTCCTAACACCATTTGGTGAAAAGACATTTCTTTCTTCATTGTATTATTTTGGCAGCTTTCCTAAAAGTCAAATGACTATACATGTCATTTGGAAATATTAAAGTATGTGACTACTTCTAGGCTCCCAAGTTTATTTATTTTGGTCCATTACTTCATAGTGTATTAGGTGTATAATACACCTATGTCTAAAAAAATGTACATACCTTAAATAAAAATTATTTTATTGCTAGAAAATGCTAACCATCATCTGAGCCTTCAACACATCACAATCTTTTTGCTGGTAGAGGGTCTTGCCTTGATGTTGGTGGCTACTGACTAGGTAAGCGTTGCTGAGAGTTGGGTGATCATGGGAATTTCTCAGAGAAGACAGTAATGAATTTCACTGCATTGATTGACTCTTCCTCTCATGAGTGATTTCTCTATAGCACGTGATACTGTTTGATAGCATTTTACCCACAGTAGGACTTCTTTCAAAATTGGGGTCAACTATTTCACATCCTGCCACTGCTTTGTCAACTAAGTTTATATTATAGTTCAAATCTTTTGTTGCCATTTCAACACTCTTCACAGCATCTTCACCAAATGTTGATTCCATCTCAGGAAACCATTTTCTTTGCTCATCCATAAGAAGCAACTCCTCATTTGTTCAAGTTTTATCATGAGTTTGGAACAATTCAGTCACATCTTTAGACTCCACTTCTAATTCTAGTTCTCTTGCTATTTCCAGTGCGTCTGCAATTACTTCCTCTATTGAAGTCTTGAACTTCTCAAAGTCATCCATGAGAATTGGATCAATTTCTCCCAAAGTCCTCTAACTGTTGATATTTTGACCTCTCTCCATAAATCACAAATATTCTTAATGGCATCTAGAATGATGAATCTTTTCCAGAAGGTTTTCAATTTACTTTGCCCAGAACCATCAGAGAAACAATATTTACAGCAGCTAGAGCCTTCCAAAATGTATTTTTTAAAAGATTTTATTTATTTATTTGAGAGAGAGAGAGAGAGTGAATGCACAAGCCAGGGTGAGGGGGCACAGCAAGGGAGAAGCAGGCTCCCCACTAAGCAGGGAGCCCAATGTGGGAATCATGATCTGAGCCAAAGGCAGACCCCGAACCAACTGAACCATCCCAGAATCCCTCAAAATGTATTTATTAAGTAATAAGATTTGAAAGTTGAAATTACTCCCTGATCTATGGGTTAGCAGGTATGAAATGACATTACTCTTATTATACATCTCCATTTGAGCTCTTGAGCTACCAGATGTATTGCTAATAAACAGTAATATTCTAAAAGATATCTTTTTTTTCCCTAAGCATTAGGTCTCAACAGTGAGGTTAAAATATTCAGTAAACCGTGTTATAAACAGATGTGTTATCATCCAGGCTTTGTTTTTTCACTTAAAGAGTACAGGTTGAAACAGATTTAGTATAATTCTTAAGGGCTTTAGGATTCTTAGACTGGTAAATGAACATTAGCTTTAATTTACAGTCACCAGCTGCATTAATCCCTAACAAGAGAGTCAGCCTGTCCTTTGAAACTTTAAGTCAAACACTGACTTCTCTCTAGCTATGAAAGTCTTAGATATCATTTTCTTCCAATATAAGGCTACTTTGTCTACTTTGAAAATCTGTTGTTTACTGTAGTCACCTTCTTAATGATCTTGGTTAGATCTTTGGATAACTTGCTGCAGCTTCTACATGAGCACTTGATACTTCATCTTGCACTTTAATGTTATAAACATGGCTTCTTTCCTTAAACCTCATAAACCAGCCACTTCTAGCTTCACACTTTTCTTCCACACCTTTCTTACTTCTCTTGGCCTTCATAGAATTGAAGAGAGTCAGGGCCTTGCTCTAGATTAGGCCATGGCTGAAGGGCATATTGTGACTGGTTTGATCTCTCCAGTTCACCAAAACTCTTCACGTCGGCAGTGAGGTTATTTCACTTTCTTATCATTTGTGTGTTCACTAGAGTAGCACTATTTCTTTCAATAATTTTTCCTCTGCATTCATAACTTGCCTAATTGGTGGGATGACCTAGTTTTCAGTCTTTTCTGACATCCCTTTCTCACTAAGCTTAAGCATTTCTAGCTTTTGATTTAAAGTGAGAGATGTGTAACTCTTCCTTCCACCTGAACACTGAGAAGCCATTGTAGGGTTCTTAATTGGCCTAATTTCAATATTGTTGTGTCTTAAAGAATACAGAGGACTGAGGCAAGAAGGAAAGATGAAGGAACAGCTGGTTTATGGAACAGTCAGAACACACTCATTTATCAATTAAGTTCGCGGTCTTATAAAGGTGTGGTTTGTGGCACCCTGAAATAATCACAATAGTAACATCAATGATCACTGACCGTAGATCACATAACAAATATAATTATAGTGAAAATGCTTAAAACATTGTACGAATTACCAAAATATGACATGGATACACAAAATGAGCAAATGTTGCTGGAGAAATCGTGCCAATAGACTTTCTCAACACAGTTACTGCAAGCCTTCAATTTATAAAAAAAATCGGTATCTGCAAAGTGCAATAAAGTTCAGTAAAACAAAGTGTGCCTGTAATTTTTTTAAAGTAGGCAATTAACTTGGATGGACCAAAATTTGAGACTACCATTGCCATCTACAGAACAGCAGCTCAAATATAAGTTCGCTTCCCACCCCCTTGTCAGCCAGTTACACTATGTGGTTAAGAGAGTGGGGTAGAGCTTATCATAGAGCCTTGCCTCCCTCTCACTGGATGTCATCTTCATGAGAGTCACGTTTCAATTTCTAGCATCTATGTTTGCAGTGAAATCTGCCTTCCATTTCTCCATGATAATAAAATATAGGTTTCTGTCAGAGTTCCAGATACTCTCCTGTAGCCAACCAGACTTGGGCAGGTCATAGGTCAGAAGCTTATAAAGCACAAAAATTGCTAAAAACTGGAAAACTTATCCAAGCTCTTCTCTTGTCTAAATATTAAGCTCTCTATATCTATCTTGTTTTATTCACTTTCCAGTGACTTCAGGTAGTTGTTTTATATATTTTGTTTAGAGTTTTGTTTTTATGTGCCTAATTGTTAGTCTGAAAAGAATTTACTTAGTCATGATAAAGAAGGAAATTTATTTTATTTTATTTTATTTTGTTTTTAAGGTGGAGATATTTGAAAACATTTAAAGGACTATGACAAATAATGGGAAAAGAAGGAAATTTCAAAGATGATGGAGACACAGAGAAGACTGATGGAGCCTGGTTACTGAGGGAGAAAGACAGACATTCAGAAAACAGATGTATGAGCCCTAGGGGGACACAAGTAGTGAGGGGAGAAAGAGAATGGATGTGTTATGAAGATAAAGTTTACAAGTATTTTCAAATACATTGAGTATTTCTATCACATTCTTTCTATTATCTAAGGTATAAAAAAAGTCTAGTTATAGTGTATAGTTATGACTATTTTGGTAATATAATACAACACTGTCTTTAAAAAGTAAAAAAAAAGGACTATAAATATTCCACCACCCATATTCTTATTTCCAGCTCTCTAGTTGAACCTTCCTAAAGCTTTCTACAGCGTGTTTGGCTTCAAAATGGAATAGCTTTTCTCCATGTGTGAGGTGTTTCTTTACCTGAAAAACTCAGGTACCTTAAATTCAATGTCTCTGTTCACAAACTGGGTTTTAATGACCAAACTAATACACGAAAAAAATAATGAATAAATAAAACAAAATGAAATAAAAAACCATTGAGGACTAGAATACAAAAACCCCCAGGGACCTTTAATCTCTTTGTAAAGAAAGTCTTATGAACTGATTTACAAACCTATAATTCCTTCACAGTACAAGTGGGAACAAATTCCATGTCTTTCAAACAGATGGATGAAAAGATGTGCCAAAAACAGTCACTTCACTGGGTCTAAAAGAGGCCAGCCAAGCTATTGGTGATGATGGGGACAGATGGGAAAGATGGGAAAGATTGAAGTCTGCAGTATGCCCAAATGCAACAGTTATTTGGGTTGGTATTATACCTATCTCTACTTACCCTAGTTTTGCTGAGAAAAGGGCAATAAAGTTAGAACTGAACAGAAAAAGAATGTGGACAGTTCTACTGAATTTTCCCATGTCTAGAACTGCTTCACCAAAGGTAATCCTTGGCTCAACAAGACTCCTAGTTTGAGGCTAAAACACTGCTAAGACTAATGAGACCTGTGAGCTCTCGGCAGCAGTGGCAGTATGGAGTAAGTGTTGGGTTAACCAGAAGCAAGGTCAGTCTTAGTGCTGTGGCTCAGAACCAGATGAACTGAAAACTTGACTGTTCTGCTTAGGTACAAGACACAGAATCAGCTAACAGTTTCTGGTGAATAAAAACTAAAATATTACTATACCTGCCTCATCATTGTTCTTCTACATAAGCTACCAGTACAATTTTTCTTCAAAGCATAGGAAATACAAAGACTCAAGCAATGTGACACCTAACCAAGAATAAAATTAATAGAGGTTAACCTGCAGGTGAGCCAGGCATTGGAATTAGCAGATAAAGACTGTATTTTTTTTTTCAAACAAAGACTTTAAAGTAGCTATTAGCAATAAATTCACAAATATATAAGAAAAGATGCAAATAATTGGTGAATAGATACAGAAATCTTAGAAGAAACATGAAAGATATACAAAAGAACAAACTAGAGTTTCTGTTCCAAAAAAGCCTATATCTCTGGAATACAAATATAACAGAAAGACAAAAAGATTCTGAAAGGCAAAGAGAAGAAAAGAGACTATCTTGGGACATGGTAGTGATTTCTCTCAGGTTTTCTTTTTTGCCCCATAGATCCCAGACATGGAGTTGAAGAAACTGACAACCCAGAAATGTCAAGAGGCATTGACAACAAAATCTCTGACAAACACTACTCTATAGCTAACTCATCAGGAAATGGGCAACAAAGCCACATATAAAATTGTCTCCCACACCCACTCATGCTGGCTAAAGCCAGGCAGGGAGCTAGACTTGTACCCTCATGAAACTATACTGAGAGACTCCAAAACTGCTGTTGTGGTTGGTTCAGAGAAGGCCAAATAGGAAGTTGAGAATTTTATCCCTTTTGTCCAGTAATAAGACCACCACCAGTTCCTGCCTCTGAGCCCCACCAGTCAGTGGAGACAACCTGAGAGGCCTGGACTTCCATCCCCAACTAGCACCCCTACCCTCTCCACTGGAATGATGTGGGAGAAGAACTAGTGGGAAGTCAGCACTTTCATGATGATTGCTCAGTGGTTATAAGGCAATATTCACTGTGGAGTCACTAGAAATCACTTGGGACACCTGACCTCCTATCCTGCCCAACAGCAGTGAAGGACACCTTCAGGTGTCAATGAAAGCCAAGTGGGGAACCTGCACTTTCATTGTCATCTTAGCATTAACAAAGTGGCACTCTGCCTTCCCCTGCCAGAGCAGTATCAGAAGAAGCCAGCTAAAATTGAAAATTTACATAGGGTAAAATTTCCTAACATAGTACAAAAGTGTCAAGGTTTCAATCAAAAATTATTTGTCATACCAAGAACTTGGAAAATCTCAAAATAAATGAAAATAGACAAGCAATAGAAGCAACAACCGAGGGGCGCCTGGGTGGCTCAGTGGGTTAAAGCCTCTGCCTTCAGATCAGGTCGTGATCCCAGGGTCCTGGGACTGAGCCCCGCATCGGTTTTTGTGCTCAGCAGGGAGTCTGCTTCCCCCTCTCTCTCTGCCTGCCTCTCTGCTTACTTGTGATCTCTGTCTGTCAAATAAATAAATAAAATATTAAAAAAAAAGAAGCAACAACCGAGAAAACAGATATATTAGAAGTATCTGACAAGTATTTTAAATTGATCATGATGAAAATGCCTTAGTGAAGAATTACAAACACACTTTCAATAAATGAAAAATTAGAAAACTTCAACAAGGAAGAAGAGACTCTGCAAAAAATGGAATATAAGAAAAAGAAAGAAATTTTCAAACAAAAATACATAACTGAAAAATTTCAACAGGATGTAAAGGTAGGAAAAAAAGGGACAGAAGAAAGTGTTAGTGAACCAGAAGATGAAACAATAGACATTGCCTGAATTGAAATGAAATTTTCTAAACACAAGGAAACAAAAAGTGAATAAACTTTGGAACACTTGGAAGAAAGGAAGAAGCCAGAAGGCAAAAATAGGGATAAATAAGATTGACTTTTATTTTTCTCTTGAATTTTCTAAATTATCTTTGATGATTAAAGCAAAAATTATAACACTGGTTTGGTTATAAATATATGTATAAAGGAAATGATTTCAATAGCTTTATAAAAGCAAGAGTAGCTAAACTGGATAAAGTAGACTCCAGATCAAATAAAGTAACTAGAGACAGAGAGGGATATTGTATAATGAAAAAAGAAAGAAGAAGTGAAGTAAAGGACTCGGCAATCTTAAATGTGTTTGCCACAAACAACAGAGGTGCAAAATACGTGATGCAAAAAGGGATAGAACTGTATTACAATTAATTTTTTTAATATTTAAAAAGTGAAAAGTAAAATAGACAAATTCACAAGTATGTTGGAGATATCAATATCTTTTCTCAACAATTGATAGGCCAATGGGACAGGAAATTAACAAAGACTTGGGAGATTCAATACCATCACAAAAGGATGTAGTCAACATTCTTAGAACTCTACTTACCATGGGCAGAACACACATTTTTTAAGAGCTCATGGAACAAATTCTGATATAGATTATATCCTGAGCCATAACCCAGAGCTTGGAAAGTATAAAAGAAGTGAAATCATACAGAGTTTGTTCTCTGATCATAATGCAATTATATACTAGAATTCAATATTATTAACATAAAAAGAAAATCTCCAAAGATCTGAAGACTAGAAAACATAATTCTAAATAATCCACATATCAGAGGAAGTCTCAGAGGAAAGAGCAAATAAATTCTCAGGGACTTAAATGCCTATGAGCAGAATAATGCATAGACACATTCTATTATATTTATACCATAGCATATTACTCAGCATAAGAAGGAATGAACACTCAGCAACAGGAATTAATCTCAAAATCACGCTGAGAAAAAGAAACTAGGCACATGTGTGAAAGTTCAATAATAAATCAAACTAACCCAAGGATACAGAAGTCGGAATAGTGGTTCTATATGGCGGGTGAGGTGCAACCAGACAGAAAAAGGGTAGAAGGGAACTTTCTGGGAAGATGAGAACGTATTATATCTTAATTAAGGTGTGGGTTACATAGACGTATATGTTTTTCAAAGCTCATCACATTGTATACTTAAGATCTCAACATCATTTTAATATAAACCCACCTCATTAAAAATACAAAAAAAATACATAAAGTCAAACAGAGTAATTCTTAACTGTATCTTCTTTTTCTTACATATTTCTTACATATTTCAAAATGCTGCTGTTCTATCTATTCTCTAAAGTATCTCTTAAAATTTATTATATCCTCTTTAGCCTTGTTATCACTGCCGTGGATCAGATCTTCTTTGGCCTAAGATGATCCTCATAGTTATTCCCATCTTCAGTCTTCTTAAACCATTCTCCTCAAAGTTCCTAATTGATTAAAAAAAGTTAACGCCTCCCATAGATAATGTTCCAGTTCCTTGGCGTGAATACAAGGTACACCTTGCCTTGAGTCTGCCAATTCACCCACTACTTCTACTTTATGTTGTAATTATTTTTCATATGCCTGCCTTCTCATTAGACTATGTGTTTTGTGAAGACAAGACTGAATCTTATTTCTTTTTAATATTACCTGTGCCATGTACACTGCCTGGCTCATAATAACTCCTAATAAGTGTTTGCTGAAAGTATATTAGTTGATACTTCCTTACTGCCTATGTTCTGCTATGATTTTGAGGCCTTATTTTGTCAAAGCAAATTAGGTCTCTTTGTACAAATGCTGCAAAATTTTTATTAGAACATGACCCTGTTTAAAAATTTGACTGCCAGCCAGATATGAACTAAAATCCTTTATTCTAGAAATTAATTTATCACCAATTGCAATTGGTGAAGTGGTCAAAAAGCAGATGTTGATACATAGAGAAACAATTTCTAATTGGGACCTACACATTGGAAACACAAAAAGTTTCCTAACAAATTCCTTCATATTTGGTTTCTTTCCTAAAAGAAAATTCATAAAAATTGTTTGAAAAGACTTTGTATTCACTAAAAAAGTGGTCATTTAAGAAAATTAAACAAAGAAAATATATGCATGAGTACCATATTAAGTAGTAATACACCTCATAGCTTGAAACCGATTAGCATTCTTTAAAAATAATTCTTGAAATGGTCAGGATTAAAAGTATTTTAACCATAGGTATTAATTCAACATTCTCAAAAACATAAACCTGAAAATATTTCAAAGTCTAAGGCATTTTGCCAGGTTCCTGATATTTTTGTTAAATTTATATTTTCATAAATAAAGATGAATATTAAGCCAAATCAATTACTTTGGACAGTTTGCTAATTCAACCCAAATTGCACTCAAGGTTTATTAATCTTTTGATAAACTCCACACCACTTGAAGTCTTTGAAGATAAATTGTCACAAGCCCAACAAGATTAACGATGCTCTTTCTCTGCTTCAAGAACTTAAGAAAACACTGATGAATATGTGATTAAATTATTCTTTCAACATCCTGTAGGGTTGAACTTCAGTGCAAACATGGGGTCTGTTTTTGGCCAAAAACTTTATTCCTTTAGCCTAAAAAATGCACCTGGTGATAAATTTCTGGCAAGATATAATGTCTGTGTTCACACTTAGGAAGATTCTGTGTCTCAAAAATCCAAGACTATGAATGAAATGACCTTAAATGAACTGTATAGTATATTCCTGAGGTTTTTTGGCATTAAGTTAATAGGAAAATAATTTAATAAATTACTTCAAGGGCCAATAAGATGGAATGGTGGGAGAAAACTTGTGTTCTTGTTTTGGCTTGGCTATTTATTAGGGTCTGGACTCCAAAAACCCACTCCACTTATCAGAGTTGGCATTTCAATATTTGAAATATGATTATAATAACATTTACTTTTTTTACCCTGAGGTTCTAGGAAGAAAGGGCCTTTGAGTCAGGAAAACCTAGTTTTAAATCCTAGCTGTTCACTTGCTACCACCAGGATGGCCTTAGGCAAGATACCCTCTCAAAATTTTGTTTCCCTGTGGTATGTAATAGGGATAGTAGTTTCTCCATAACAAGTTGTTTCAAAAATTAAATGAAATAATGGCTCTTTAATTGAAGCGTTCCTCTTAAAATCTGGAGATACAAACCACAGGCTTTTCAGGTTGTAAGCAACGGAGAGCCCCAAACTGCAGTACATTGACATTGAGCAATATGGCAGGAAGTCTAGTCTCTGTCTTTTTCACTCACTCTCCTCGTGTTGCTGTCTTGGAACTTCCAGATTCATACTGTCCTTTGTCTTGTGTGTATCTTCCAGGAACCTAATGCTTGAGTTGGAGTCACCAAAGCCCCTGATCTAGAGAATTCTCATCATACCTCAAGTTGGGTTTTCCAAAATGACTGGGTTCAATACAGCTCTGCTGCCACGACAGGAGCCTGGCTAGCTCTTGTAACACAAGTGGTTAAAAGAGGCCCCTATTTACAGGGGTGCTGCACCTGCTGGGGTAGCAAGGGTACTACTCCATGTCAATTCCAAAGAAGGGAGCTGGACTGTAAATCTTACAGTTGGTTTCCTGCCTGGGTAACTAGCAGAGTTCAACCTGGCCTGGATGGGGCGAGGTACAAGGTGGGACCTTTTTTTTTTTTTAAGATTTGACTTGTTTATCAGAGAGAGAGACAGCGAGAGAAAGAACACAAGCAGGGGGAGTGGGAGGGGGAGAAGCAGGCTTCCTGTGGAGCAGGGAGCCCCATGTAGGGCTCCATCCCAGGACCCTGGGATCTTGACCCCAGCTGAAGGCAGAAGCTTAATGACTGAGCCGCCCAGGTGCCCTGGGGGCATCTTCTGCCTGTGTTAAACTTTGCCAAAGTTGAGCCAAAGCCAAACTGAACTGAGTTTCACAAACTACAGTCCTTTATAAGAAATCAGTCACCTTTCCTCTTAATCTCTCCTCTGGCACAATTGCTTTCTTTCAGGATGGTGTGTTTGGGAAAGTTTGGTGGCATCTTCACTGAGAGACTTTAAGCTGTGGCTCCTCAGCTCTGAGCTTTCTCATCTTGAGACTCACTATTCTCTCCAGATAATGACTTTTAGAGATGTCAGCTCTACCCACAGGAGAGATTTCAGTAGCTTTGAATTTGTGAGAAAGAGGTTTACCGATTTAGCCTCCCTTTAATCCCAGAAGGTCCCTTGTTCCTTATACAAATTTGATTATATTGCCAAAAGAGAAAATGTAAAAAATATGTAAATAGAGTAAATGTTCTTTACCAAAAAATGAAACTCCGTTTGTGTCCCATAAATAATACAGATTTAGAGAAAACAATGTAGCACATTTTAAACTATAATAGAATAACTTTAACATCCCAAATGATTTAGGGAATATCCAGATAACTATGGGAAAATAATTGAGAAATACATGTATTTTTCATAGAAAATTGGTTAACCTTTTTCTTCTGTAATATCTCTTATTCAGAAATGTTCATAGAGTCCTTGAAATAACATTGATGGCTTCACAATACAGAGAGACCAAGCGAGACCTTTTGAGGTTAAACTTTCCAATAAAATAAAAATGTTCCTTCACTTATCTTTTAACATCCTTGAATTCTGAATCTAGGATTATCATTGAATAACAGCCATCTACTTTATAATTTGGAGCTTTTAATATGTTCACAAGAATCTATGTTAAACTGAAATTCAGAATAAAATTCTGAAGGACAAAAAAGAAGAAGGTACAGAATTCCCTTTCTGGACTAACCATTTAACATAGTTATTTAAAAATGAATATATTCTTGTTGAAATCAACACAGAAACATTTTTAAAAAATGCTTGATACTATTTTCCATCCATTGCACTTTCAAACAACCAAAATAAATAATTTGGTATACATTACTGCAGGGACACATATACTCACAGACATATGTGCATATATTATTAGTTATTAAAGGGCATTATTCTGAAAATGTTTTAGAAATTGACAACAGATTACAAGATGAAAGTATTTTAAGGAGGGTGAACTTAAATTATTTGGCAAGCTAAAGAGGTAGACATTTATTTTAAATGAAAACAAATTCAGTATAAATTTACAAGTGAGATCTAGTTTTTATAAAGTGCTGTTGAGTATACTACTTAAACAAATTTTTGAAATATTTGATAGATAATAGAACAAGCCCTCCTTGATTTATTAAACATAAAATCATTAGATGTGAAAATTCAAAACAAAATTAAACATTTAGCAGTATATTTCTTAAGGGTATACCTGGAGTAGTTCTCTGTATGCTTCTAAAGATTGTATTCTTCACATGGTTAGTCAGCCTGAAATTATATCACAGCACATCATGATTTAAGTGACATCTGAATGTTGTTCTAAGTTAATGTAAAACTGGTGAATATTCACATTCTGCCTCTGAAATGCATTGGACCACTAATTTCCCCTCAAAATAATGTTTTCCTTTTCTGAGTATATCTGTCATTCTCTATTTCTATTGTGCTTGAGCAGAAATTAGCAATTGCTCATGCCTGAATTTCCCTTGATACTTATGATCCCAAGTTTTAAAATGTTGACTTCTATCTGTAAATGTACACAACTCTGCATATGATAGTGAACAAATTAAATAAAAGGCTTTATTCAAATATATTTTGCCACATTTAATATCAATTCTGATCTTGATTGTATTATTTTTTATAGTTACTCACTCCCTCTTATCAGTAAGATTATACACCCCCAACTATTGCCATGTGATTTACCTTTCTCCTGTAAAAAGAATATCCATTCATGCCTCATTGCACTCTGACTTGATTGTGTGACTGACTTTGGCTAATGGGAAGTGAGCCAATGTGACATACACTGTGTCTGAGCAGAAGCATTTAATACTATTATAAGGCTTGGCTCAGCCCTTGCTTTTTTCTATTGTGAAAATATTTATGTCCTATAAAGGGGCCGCCCCTTCCAGCTGGATGTTTGAAGCCACTGTGACAGGGAATGAGGAAGTTATCATACAACACAGCAGATTAATGCTAGTACAAATTTGATAAATAAATCTAACTAATACAAATACTGAAAAAGAAAACCAGAGCTTTGCCTACAAAGTACCTTTTATAAGTAAATACTCTTTACATAGAAATAAAGGCTGGTCCACGATGTTTGCTCAAACCACCCCCATTCTCTTCCCCGCACGTCTGACTGAAGGACAGCATTCACACCAATAAACAACTTCTCTTTGAACTCAGAAGTGAACAGTTGAAAACTTTTTCCAACTTCAAAGACTATAATCAAAGGTGTAACCATAACATATTCTTTTGTCTTCTTTTAAGATCATCTAAGCCAATTTAGCCATTCTTTAAAGTAATGAACAGGTTGTTTCAAAATCAAACACATTCAGGAATAACTGGTAATAGCTCATATTCTACTGAAAGCTATATAAGAAGTCTTACGAAGCAATTCTAATATTTATTTTACCATAGTACATGATATTTGTGAAGAATGCCCGCCACTTTTTCCTACTGAGAGGTTGAAAGAAAGGAACTTTATGAACTCCCTTTGCACTTAAAGTCCCATAATGCATACGAAATTGATTAGAAAGCCCCAAAGTAGTTCTATGTGAACTACTGCTTCTTGATAGTCCATATTGGCAATGAAAGACCCTGGCCATGACTGGCTTCTCGGTACAACCTGATGTCTAATTTCAGGATGTAAAAATTTGAATGCTGCCTTCATGGTGCTACTTCTCATATATAACCAGATGTTACCACTTTAGTGCTTAAAAATTGCCAACTTTTGTGCCTTTCTCTTTATATGATGAAATAGCTAATCTTAGAGTGTAAGATTATACATTTCCTTCCCTGAACTCCCTGCATGGGACCCTAAAAAGATTCATTTCTTCAGAAAAAAAAACAAATGACCTGTACATATTTTTTAAATTTTTCTTGAATTTTATTGAGTTCCAAAATAGAGAAATCTAGAAATAGTGTTTGACAGATATCTTTTAATTTTTGCTAAGTGGAAAACAGAGAGATGGTATTTCTCATGCAGATGAATATTATGAATTAATTGTTACAAAATAAGTGTGGCCTTAATACATACATTAGTTTTCCATTGTAACATAAAAAAAATTATCACAAACTTAGTGTCTTAAAACAACATCTGTTTATAATATGACATTTCTGTAGGGTAGGGCAAGAGTTTATGCATAGTGTAACTGGGTTCTTTGCTCAGTCCCACGACTTGATCAGTGTCAGATGAGCCATGTTTCCATTTGGACTGGGATTCCCCTTCTAAGTCCATTCAGGTTGTTGGCAGAATTTAGTTCTTGGGGGTTATAGAACTGAACTTTCCACTTTCTTTCTGGCTGTTGACTGGAGATCACTCTTGACTCCTAGAGGCTGAGTTCAGGTCCTGGCCATGTAGCCACTTCGTAACATGGTAGCTTCCTACTTTAAAGCCAGTGAGAGAGTCTCTCCTGAGTCTCTTTAAAGCCCTCTCCTGGTTAGGTCAGGCCCACAATGGATAATCTTTTTGATTAACTAAAATAAACTGATCAAGGACCTAAACCACATCTTCAAAATCTTTTTTGCCACAAAATATAATGTAATCATGGTAATGATATCCCTTCATATTGATAGACTCCACCCACACTCAATGGAAGGGGATTAATTATACAAGAGTATAGGTAGAGTGATGGGGAGAGTCTACATTTTATTCTAAAATCAAAATCATTATTTTTATTAATATCCCTAATATTTAACAAGTGTGTGATTAATAATCTCATCCATTTTTTAAGTACGTGAATTTATCATGGGTAGTTTAAAATTAACCTATTTATTGACTTTTTAATGAATTATATATGACTTAATTGTTTACGCAAGGAATACTATCAAGGCAACCATTTTGCATGGTAAGAATTATATACTCAAATTTCAATAGGGAGGAGATAAATAATATAAAATTGTGAATTGGGCTAAGGAGTCATGACTATGTGTGAACAGTCAATGCACTCCCGTTCCTCCAGGAATTAAGAGTCATTTTAATAAGATGGAGACCCTGGGTGGCTGTCATTAAGTGTCTGTCTTCGGTGTGGGTCATGATGCCAGGGTTTGGAATTGAGCCCCACATCGGGCTCCCTGCTCCACGGGGAGCCTGCTTCTCCCTTTCCCACTCCCCCTGCTTGTGTTCCCTCTCTCACTGTCTCTCTCTCTCTATCAAATGAATAAATAAAATCTTAAAAAAATAAAAAATAAAAATAATTTTAGTAAGATAAATACTCTGCCAGCAATAAAGCCCATCTATATATTGCCCCTATTATGAGATCACTTTATCTCTTTCCAGAAAGATATTGAATCCTTGACATGCTCTTTTCAGTGTATAAGAACAGAATAAAACACATTTTGTTCTCCCTTCAAATTCTTTCTTTGAAGAGGTATGTGAACTCAACAATGTTCAGAAAGTTAATCACTACTGAAAAAATAAACAATAGAGTAGATTGGTAACAACGTGGATTAATTATAATCACCAACATACTGGGCCTGTCATGGTTTCTGGGTACATATCTGTATTCCTCATAACTATGCATCTCCTTCTTCCTACTCAGTCTTGCCTCCTACTTCACAGAAAAATAAACAGTACACCTGTAGCTGTCACAGAGGTCACCAATGACCACTTTTTAATAAAATTTTGACTTTGTTTTTTTTTGTTTTTTGTTTTTTTTTACTTGAATACTAAACGAAATTCTATACTGCTAATTACATTCTCTTTAAAGAACTCTGTATCTCCAATATTTCTCAAATGTATCTTTTTTTTAACCCTAATATCTTCCCTAAGCTTTGGACCCCAAAATTAATGACCTAAAAAATTCGATGTTTCTAACTCTCTTATGTTCAGAATTAAAGTCAGGAACTAACCCGTCAAATCTGGTTCTCTTCCTATGCTAGTAAATAGAGTGAGTGGATCCCAATCCACTGTGTTTTTCAACCAGAGTCTTAACAGCCATTTTTCATACTTCCCTCTCCTTCACCCCATATCTAATCCATTCTTAAACCCCTTTTATTTTACTTTCCAAAAATATCTCTGTGTTCTCTCAAATACTGTCTCTCTATTTCTCTCCCATATTTTACCTCCCCCAGGACTGATTCTGGTGCTCTGGCTAGAAAACTGAAGTTGCCTACCTTGCTGGGCAGGCTTTCTACAGTTAGGTCTGTTTAGAGGAAATGTGCTGTAAAAAGAGAATACAAGTAATAGAGACCCTCACCTTGACCTCCACCATGCTATGATCATAGGGGCCTATTTCCTCAGTTTCTCTTGTCAGTGAGGAGAATATTTTTATCAACATTCTAGGGGTCCAGGTGACTGCCATTTCTACCACTCCTGCCATCATCCTCCCTTTGATATGCAGTTCCATTAGAGCGACCTGCTCTGGGGCAGAACTGAGAGAGTGCCAAGAGAAAGAAAACAAAATGATTTCTTTCCATTCACATACAGAAATGGCAGTTCCAAGTTTGACTTAAAAGAGAGTGTTTTTCTTAGAGATCTGTCTATATCCACTGAAAATTTCTATTCATGGGTTTTAGTTTTAATTCATGGGAAAGAGACTCTACTTTCTTTTCTTAACCTGATCCAAAAGTTGGGCTCTGTTTTCTGATTGTTGAAAGAATTGTTCTCATTATGCTTTCAGCCCAACCTGGAAGAATATTATTCAAAAATGTCTTTAAAAATCTCATTACCCTGTTCACTGTAAAGATGGTGTTGAGGAATGTGTTTATAGTACTATGGAGTGCTATTCTCTTTTTGAAAACTCATAGGACATTTTCACCAGCTTCAGAATGTGGTATAATTAGGCTACTTCTGTGTACCAAATTTATTTTTCATTATAGATAATGCATTTTTTAAAGATTTTATTTATTTATTTGAGAGACAGAAAGTGAGAGAGAGTACAAGAGGGGTGAAAATCAGAGGGAGAAGCAGACTCCTCATGGAGCTGGAAGCCCCAAGCGGAACTCGATTCCAGGACTCTGGGATCATGATCTGAGCTGAAGGCAGATGCTTAACCAACTGAGCTACCCAGGCGTCCAATGATGCAATTTTTGATTTGACCTTTTCATCTTCTTTGTTTGTAAAGAACAAACAAATTTGACCTTTTCATCTTCTTTGTTTGTAAAGAAGTGTATTTTTCTCCCACATTTGGCAAGTTTATTGACTAAATTTTATACTAATCTCACTTTTCACTTGACCATATCCTGCCTCTTTTCATTTTTTTAACCACTTCATTCATTTGGTTTTAAGTTTATTTTAGGGACACCTGGATGGCTCAGTCAGTTAAGCATCTTCCTTAGGCTCAAGTCATGGTCCCAGGGTCCTGGAATTGGGTCCTCATTGGGGTTTCTGCTCAGCGGGAGCCTGTTTCTCCCTCTTTCTCTGCCTGCTGCTCCCCCTGCTTGTGTTCTCTCTTTCTGTCAAATAAATCAATAAAATCTACAAAAAACCCCAGTTTATTTTAACATAGGACTGCCTGGGTGGCTCAGTCAGATTCTCTCTCTCTCACTGATTCCCATCCCCCTGTACTCCCCCTCATGTGTGCTCTCAAAATAAATAAATAAGTAAAAATATTTTTTAAATTATTTATTTTAACATATTGTATTATAGCTATTTAAGGTAGGCAAACAATTCTTCTCTGTAAAAAGAAAGGATATAAACAAATACATCTGTATGTTGTAATTACACTGCGTATCATAACTGAGAAATCAATGCACATCACTAGAACAGAAAAATTATGTTAAAACTAAATGTTGTTTTGAATTAGATTAGTTTAGTAAGCATTAAATAATTTGAAGTTTACTTTTGTTTTAGGAAATTTTCATTAATGGACTATGGGTATTAATTTTGGGAAAAATACATTCAGAAGAATGTTTATAAGAGATGGAATAAAGTTGTTCTACATTTTCTTGAAGCTTGTCAGAAGCTACCATTTAAAAATAAATAACATGCTATTTTGTAAGCAATACATGGCTAAAGCTTAAGTAGTCAGGACTCCTTACATGTAACATGTAATTAGTTTAATTAAAATTACTACTTTTCAAGATTGTAACATTTATGGAAATAAGAAAAAATAATTTTCTTTAAGTCAGATCTCCCATTCTCCTATTCTTGGCTCTCCCCAATATCTGCCTTGCCCACTCTTCCACTTTGCAACCTGGCTATATATTTTTTTTCACAAAAATTTGATTGGCACATTATGGAAAGAAACTAAGCAATTACGTTTACTAGGAAAGGCAGTTCTGTGACTTCTTACTATAACCATGTCAAATATTTTATGTATAAGTATATTCCTTAGTTTTTCTCCTTTATAACCTGTTACTTTAATCTCTCACAAGGGGATCTTTTTCTTAGAATAGATTTTTTCCTTCCACCTAGACAAACTTCTGCCTTATTTATGTGAGACATCCTTAGTTGAAGGGGGTTAAAATCCAGCTGTTATCTCACCTTTTCTTTGCTGCTTTCATGGAATAAAACTTTTCACTTTTTAGAATGGACAATGTTGCATACCTTTGAGAATTTAACTGACATTTTTAAATAACAAACATGCAATAGTGTCTTAGCTATAAGCATGAACTTGGAAATAAAGTGTAAACTAGTCATTTTAAACTCACATTTAAAAATGTCCTATCAAAAAAGTATATTTCCAAGGTCCTATGCTGGACAGATAAGGCATCTCATGTAGAGTTAATGTATAGTATGAGTTGGTAATGAAAGTGATATTACAAAACAAGAACAATGTGATTTCTGATACGGGAGACACTGGATTTGTAAACTGAACCATCAGGCATTCCCTGATCTCTGACATACACACACACACATACGTACATACATAAAATGCCTGTTGAGCTGAGAATCAAGGAACAGGGTTATCGTGATTTCCACTAAATCCTGACCTTAATCTTTAGTATCATTCAGAATTAGAAGAGCACAGCAAAGTTGTAAATCTTTTTTTTTTTTTTTTTTTTTTTTTTTAAGTAAAATCCACGCCCAGCGTGGAGCCCAGTGTGGGGCTTGAACGCAAAGCGCTGAGGTCAAGACTGGAGCTGAGATTAAAAATCAGACGCTTACCTGACTAAGCCCCCTGGCCCCCTAGTGAATCTGTTATTTCTTGATTAAAAAAGATGTGTGGGGAGGGGTGGTGCATAAGTCTGTGTGATATCCCATATCTCAATGGGAAAGAAAAGGGAATGTGATTGCTTCCTGCATTAACTACAAAAGCCTCATGGAGAAATTTCTGCTCTAAGAACCCATTGTGGTTGAGAGCACTTTATTTCATTAACCTTGCGGTTTATGAAAGAAATTAGAAGCTATTGGCAAGTTCTCATCATGATGCTTGTGTTCAGACACCCAAGCAGGTGGATTGCCAAACGTCATCTCTGCTCTCATGCCACTGGGCGTATGACTCAGAGAGTATACATACTCCGCTCTAATGTACTTTTTGCATGTGTCTATATATAGTCTTAGAATTTACTGTTGGTAGAGACTATATCTCCATCATCTTCTTAACCTCAATTTTCATTGCCTTTTAAAATGTAGAGAGTATCGGCTCTGATACTCACTTCACAATTGTAGAAATTTCAAAGCTCTCCTTCAGTTGTTAAAAGTCATGGGCAATGGGCATCAAGAATGGATTTAAAATGATTGCCATTCAAAGAGGAGATGTAAATGATTATGGTGACCTGAGGCTTGGAGCCGAATTCAGTTTAGGGGTTTTCTTGCAAACTCACTTCCATTTAGGTTTTTCATCTATTTGGGTTTGTTTGTTTGTTTGTTTTGGCCAGCCTGTCATTCCTTGATCTTCACTGACCTATTATATCATGTTCACAGCAGACTTTATTAAATGCTTCAGGGAGGCAGATATTTCCATTACAGAAATACAAATAAACTTAATTTTGAATCTTCAACACTCTATTTCTTAAAAACTAGCTATTTCTGTAATTTGGGCACCAGTTTCTTGATATTTATTCTTCCTTCTCTCTCCCCTTCCTTCCTGATTCCATACTTCCCTTTTGGTACTCCTGTTTAGGACAAACAAGTAAAATCTCACTGTATCAGTTAACATTCTCCAAAAAAACAGAACCAATCGGATATCTGTCTATCTATCATCATCATCATTTATATACACCTATCTATAGAGATATTATACACACACACACACACACACATGCATAGTGAGAAAGACAGAGATCAACAGATGAGAAGTCAACAGGTCAACTGCTTACAGGTATTAATTATATCTATAACACACTTTCACGACAGCACCAAGATTAGTGTTGCATGAAATAACCGAGTACCACCGTTCTCCATGTTGACACGTGAAACTACCCATCACACCTGCCATTTTCCAATACTAAGCAATGTAGCTCTCTCTATGTCCCCAATTCTGTTGTCAATAATGATACACCTAGGTATTTAAATTTTGTAATTATAATTTCTAAAGACCTATTGCATTAATTTCATAGGCAAAGGTGTCTCCCTCTCTTATCTCCACCTAGGATAAAGGTGAATCTCATTATTTCTAGGAGTATTTGTACTCCCTGAAGCTGGGGGGAAAAACCCAACATATGTAGATATTCACCATTTTGTATTTTTGTATGTTTTTATTGGGTTAATAGCTGACAAAAATTACTCCAATCAGCTTTCAGGTTAATTTTTCTGTCATTTCTTTTTGGGGCACATAAATAATTAGTCACACTCATCTACAACCTCACATGTTTAAAATTCTATAGCCCAGTTGGAGTGGATGCCAGAGTCATGGAGTTGATAGAGAAAGTTAATGCATTAGGAGGAAGGGACTGGATTTAATATTATAGTCTCAAAGGAACTGTTTATTTATTTTTTTAAAGATTTTTTTTCTTTATTTGACAGACAGAGATCTCAAGAAGGCAGAGAGGCAGGCAGAGAGAGAGAGGGAAGCAGGCTCCCTGCTGAGTGGGGATCCCGATGTGGGACTCGATCCCAAGATCCTGGGATCATGACCTGAGTTGAAGGCAGAGGCTTTAACCCACTGAGCCACCCAGGCTCCCCTCAAAGGAACTGTTTAAAGTGGTATTTAAATATTCAAAACGCTATTTGCTGATGATGATTTCAGCAGCTCAAGGCACAATATGTTCAAAGGGAGAAACAAGAAGTTCAGGCAACACTCACGACGCGGGTCGGCAGTCTTTTTATTCTATAAAAAAGAATGATGAAGAAGTCTACATTCTAGATTAGATTCTTAATTTGGATAGAATTCAGTTCTACCAATGAGCAAATGTTTCCAGGGGACAATATGTTAGATATAAGCAGAAGGCCAACGTATGAGGCTGAAAAGGATTGACAGAAATAATAGGTGCAATTGCCTATGAATATATAACTGTGAATATATATCTATAAGCATATGCATTATATATATGTGTATGCATATGTATACATATTTATATGTGATTTTATTACAAAGTTTCATATGTCTTTTATTAAGTGATTTGCCTTCAATCCTTGTTTTCCTATTAGCTCTATTATTTTTGGTGCATGATTTTCAGAATTCTTTTTATATATAAATATTTTTTATAGTATTAGGAGAAATGCCTATATTTGGATTTTTTGGGAACGTTAGCTAAAGAAAATGGGATAGACTAGTGTTTATTATCATGTCTTATAACTCTGAATGGAAATATATATAATTATTGAAATGCCAATAAATTATTATTTTGCTAGTAGACAGCCAGTATGCTAAGAAAAATTTAGACACAGGATTATAAACTCCCACAAAGCTACTATGTTCTAAATGTATCTACAGTGCTAATTCTTTCCAAATGGATTAGTCTATTCAAACCCAATGTCCCTATATTACCTAATATATTTTAACAATATTTGGATTCCCTTTGGATTCGTTTTTATCCTGCCTTTACATAGAACATATACAGTAATTAAAATTATAGCCAAGAAATAATTTTGCATTTAACATATAATGTCGATAGCCATAGATTACATTTGGGTTGTATTTTCTATGAAAAAGGAGCCAATGAAATGTGAACTCATGCATAAAAATCTGTTTCCCTTGCATTTGATATTCTATGAAAGTGGCTTCAGAAATGAAATGCAATAGTTTGGGTTCTTTTTTCTGGGAGGGCAATATACTCTTTTGAAAATGTCCTTTTTCAATTTGAAAAATAAAAATAAACATTTTTGATAAAATGCAAGCTTGTGTTTAAGTCCTAAACTAGTAGGTACAATAAAAATATGTTATAAAACACTGTTTTTCTATGTGCTCTTGGGAAAGTAAAAACAGAAATTACCAAAGAGTTCTTCTTCCTTAATTGTCTTATTATCTCCCAAGGTCAAGCTCAAGCTTCATTTTTTTTTTTTTCTAGGTGGCTCTAAACTAGGATATTCTTAACTTTCATTGATCTTTTTAGCAATTATTGTTTTGATCAGATGTTTAGATAATTTTTTTGGTAATTAACTCTATATGGCCTTGGTCTGAGTATTTTTTTTTTCTATCTCTACTTTTCCTATGTAAAATTCTTAGAACAGGCAATATGTCTTTCCCAAGCTCTTCAGTATCTACAGTAAGTATCATACACATAGTGTAGTTCATAAGCACTTACCAAATAGATGAATGAATATAGTCAAGTTACAGGGCCCGATTCTATCAAACCAATTGCTTTTTCTTATTTATTTTTATTTTATTTTTTCTTGTTTATTGAAAGTCCAAGTAAATGGTTTATAAAATTAAATATTCCAAAGGGATTTAACCATACCGATATTACCTGGCAAAAAAAAAGAAGGAAAAAGTAATATATTGAAGCATCCAATTAGCTCAGAATTTAAAAGTATACTATCACATTAAACCCGAGAGAAGCACAGAAAAGCAATGACAAAGCCATTACCATCTACTTCGAATTATATTTGCTGATAGTAAAGATGCAAAGCTGAACCTGCAGCTCTTTATGATGTTTCTGGATCATTACTCTGTTTCATTTTCTCAACTACCTGTATTATCTTTCTGAAGTCTACATTTTATACCCAATTTGTGGTGGTTCATTAACAGGAAATATACTACTTTAATTTTATCTGTCTTCTTAATCTCTTCTCTGGGTATCACTTGATAAGCTGCTCTTCTCTTAAGGAAAAATAAATACAATGTGTTCTGTTACATAACAATTCCTGTGCTTCCAAATGAAGTAGCTAATTTGAAGAAATAATCACTTCTCTTCATCAAGTACTTTTGTTCAAATATGAATTTAAATCAATGGCATATTAACTAATAACTATTGGCTATGATTATTTGATTTCTTAGGAATACAAAAAGTTAAAGGATTTGATCCACATTTTTTAAATAAATAAAAAGTTTTATAGTATAGTTTATACATTAAAATGTGCTTTGTTTAACTACCCAGATGAATGAGTATTGGCAAATTTATATGCTCATCCAAACATCATCACAGTCAAGACATAAAGCATTTCTATTATCCTTCAAAAGATCTATCATACCACTTTATAGTTATGACACCTCCACCCCGACCACACAACCACCACTCTGCTTTTGGTGACAAATGTTTTAAAAAATTGAATAGAGATCTATCTCTTTTCAAACTGCTGAAGTATAACGACATCCTATTGGCTATTGGTCCTTTTATACATATATTTCAAAGTGGTTTACAAAAGCCATTTTGTAATTTTGTAATCATGTAACAGTGTGAAAGTATATGATGGACATTATTGAGTCATTTTGAAGTCAATTTTCATTGTTTATTTTTTCTCTTGGAAATGAGTCATGTTTTCCTTATCTTTGTAAGCTAAATAATTTTTGGAGTGTATCCTAGACATTGGGTGTTTTCAAGGACTAAGGCAATAAGAAATATCTCAAAATAGTCAACACAAAACCTTATAACTGATAGATTCCCATTTTTATTCTCAGTTCACACTCTTTCCTCACTGGGAAACATTACATGCTTAAGAGATTTCATGTATGGTAGCTTTTGAATTAAGATTAGTGAATTAACTGACATTTTTTCTTTTCTATCACTTTAGCATCATCCTATATCTTTTTACATTGCTTTTTAATTTTTTGCTAAAAGGATCATACTATATATTCTTTTTTTTTTAAAGATTATTCATTTATTTGACAGACAGAGATCACAAGTAGGCAGAGAGAGAAGGGGAAGCAGGCTCCCTGCTGAGCAGAGAGCCCAAGGCGTGGCTCGATCCCAGGACGCTGGGATTATAATCTGAGCCAAAGGCAGAGGCTTTAAGCCACTGAGCAACCCAGGCACCCCCACCCTATATATTCTTAATTATCCCACTGGACCTCTCCCCATAAAATATAAAACTCGTACAGTCATACAGGTCCATTTATCACACCTAACTCCATTTTTTATGCTATAGTGCTACAACATTGTGTCCAAATATATTATAAATCCACAGTAAGGTATTATAATTTTGCTTTAGTTTTATGTGTTTCATAAAATATAACAGAAAAAATGTCCTTTCACGTCCACGTATTTCTTAAAGATCTGAGTTTCCCTTTTAATTCCTTTCCTTTCAGTCTGAATAGCTTTCTGTGTAGCATTTATTACAGTACAGGTCTACTAATGTTGAATGTTCTTCATTTTATTTTACCAAAAAATGTCTATTTTCACCCTCATTGTTGAAGGATATTTTTATCATATACAGAAATCTCTTGAATTTTTCTCCTTTAGCACTTCAAACATTATTCTACTTTCTGATGGGAAATCAATGGACATTCATATTGTTATTTCCTTATATGTGAATTTTACTTTATTTACAAGATTTTCTTTTTTTCTTAGACTTTTATCAGTTTAAAAATCATGTCCCTTCTTAGGGTTTTCTTTGCATTCACCCAACTTAGCTTTCACTGAATTTCTTGAAATCATAAATTTATAGTTTTCAACAATTTTTCAAAAAAAATTTTTTATCATTCTTTGTTCAAATATCTTTTCTGCCCTATTCTTTCTCTTTTCTCTTCATGAGATTAAAATTACATGTACGTTAGATGTGTTAATTGCATTCCACAGGTCACTGAGAAACTATTTTTATTTTTTCTCAGTGTTTTCTAGATAGGCAGAATTGGAGGCAGTGCCGTCAGAGAAGGCAATCAGATATCCAGGATATATATCTGATTAGACCAAGAAAATCTCTATTCCTTTTATGGTGGAAGGAGGGCTGTCCTTTTTAGCCAATGAGGACATATTAAGTGCTCTACATCAATCTCTGTACCTGGAATGTTAAATATTTTGCAGTGGAACTAACTACATTAGCCTTGGTGAAAGGGAACCCATGCTATCGGATAAATGCATAACCTCTCTCCTTGACATCATGGTCATTCCATTCATATGTCCACTGTACAAATATTAGAACAGTCCAACAAAAAAATGCATGGTCCACATATGTCTTCTTCAAGTTGGCTTGTTTTCTGATTTTCTAGGGTCTATCTAGATTCTAACCATAATGAAGCCCTTTACCACAGCCCAGGAGTTCATGTGCATCTGTACTTTAGTCCATTTCTCCTTCCATTTCAACTATCTCCTGTAAATATCCCGGGTCCCAAAGATGCAGGAATTCTTTTTCAAATGAAAAGTAATTATCCCAGAAGCAAGCATGATGTTGTTTCGGAATCTTAGGGATCAGCACTGTGCTTGACAGAGTGTCCACAAGTTTGTTATCTATCACAAATAGCTTTAGTATCATTAGATTCATTCAGTCAAATATTCTGAATGAACATAGGACACCTTATTTTGTAGCCTAAGCCCACAGCGTAGTTCTATCTTTTTCTAAGCCTGCTTGGAACTGGGATTCTTCTGAGTTAACCAATAAATGAGTTAGAATATCTTTTCACATATGTTGCCTCTCCCATCCAAACAAGTTCATCAAGCACTGCAGATTTTTCTTAGCGGTAGAGGCATAAGGCATATCTATTTGTCATTTTCCTTAGAGAGGATTTCTGGCATACTCTATCCACTGGGCTCTGAAAAACATGGATAACATGGTTATCTCCAATCTTCTGGCAGACATGTGTCTTACTAGGATTTATCACCATCACACAAGCAATTTAAATCCATTGAAATATCAGAGAAGTGAGTGATACAGCTCCCAGATCTTACTTTTTAAGTTCTCTTTTACGATCAGTTTGGTACCAAACATCCCAATAAAAGAGATCCTGAGGTAAAGACTTAAGTTTTATGACTTTGTTTGGAGATATAATTTCAGGAAATAAGAGTAAAAGAAAATGAAAGTGATTAGGGGAATGGAAAATACCATTATGTGGGTGCACTAATAATTTGGATACCACCTAGTGTTGAGTGTGCCTGCTTGTAATATTGGTCTTTCAGATGAATATATCTTTATCTTTATCTTTATCTATCTCTATCTCTATCTCTATCTCTATCTCTATATCTATCATCTATATTTTCCCTCCCACATATATATTTGGCCTTTGTCCACAGTTCCTGGCTCACAGGTTCCAAGACCCTTCAGAATTTGCAGAGGATAAAAACCATGGGAGCATCTTTTGTTATGATGCTTGGTCTCTTGTCCTCAGTTTCTAAAATTGCTTCAGAGCCATCAAAATGAAATGGGTGTCTTGTTATTCATAACAAGCCCCTTTTCTTTCACAACTGGGTTTATGTTAATGAGAGGACTTTTGGAAAACATCAAAGGTGGGGGGGGGGTCCTTGTGAGGGTAGCCAATTGTGAATTGAGGGTTGGACATTTCAGTCCCACCCCTCTGACCTCCAGGAGTGCGGGAGCCACTGGAGGGTGAATTGATCACCAATAGTCAATGATTTAATCAATCATGCCTCTGTAATGAAGTTCCATTAAAAACCCAGAAGAAAAGGGTTTAGAGACCTTCCTGGTTGGTAAATAAGTGGATCTTCGGGAACGGTGGTACACTCAGAGCATGGAAGTTCAATGACCCTCTCTCCTACTTTGCCCAACCCTTCTCTTCCATCTGGCTGTTACTGAATTATATCCTTTTATGATAATTCAGTAAGTAAAATGTTTCTTTGTGTTCCGTGAGCTGCTCTACAAATTAAATGAACCCAAAAAAGTGGGGAGGATCATTGGAACCTCCAATATAGTCAGTCAATCAGAAACACAATTGATAACCTCACTTGAAACTGATGTGTGGGGGTGCCTGGGTGGCTCAGTGGGTTAAAGCCTCTGCCTTCAGCTCAGGTCATGATCGCAGGGTCCTGGGATCAAGCCCCGCATCTGGCTTTCTGCTCAGCGGGGAACCTGCTTCCTCCCCTCTCTCTGCCTGCCTCTGCCTACTTGTGATCTCTGTCTGTCAAATAAATAGATAAAATATTTAAAAAAAATAAAAAAAAAACAAAACCCTGATGTGTGAAGCGGTAGGTTCATGTGTGAAGCGGTAGGTTTATGGGGGGTGGGGTTGATGGGAAGGCAGTCTTGTAGGACTAATCCCTTAATCTGTGAAATCTGTTGCTATCTCCAGGTAAATAGTGTTAGAACTGAGTTAAATTGTAGAACACCCAGCTAGTGTCCAAGAATTACTGGTTGGTGGGGAAATCCCCTCTTCCCTGACATTGAAATTAGGTCCAGATACTTTACAGCTTAATCTTGGCTATAAAAAGACTTGCAAAAAGGCTGATAAATGAATACTTCTGAGGACTATACACCTAAGCAGAGGAAAGGAAAAACAAAATAAAACAAACTATTACCCCATTAAGCTTCTGGTTTGCACATGAGTGGACACTGGGTGCAGATATAGGGCCTCTGATGTCTCAACATCAGCAGGGAAGTTCTAGAGGAGTGTGCAGTTTTCACCTCAAGCAAGACACTCTCAGCTTGTATCTGCATATAAGTCAGAGACCACACACAGCTGGTGAACCCAGCAGTGGCTGCAACAAAAGAGATAGGCTAAAAGAACTTGAAGTGGTACATGGTAATTTTCTGATATATACACTAAGGCACATATAAGCCTTCTCTTTCTGTTAGCATATTTGGAGCAGTTTTTGAGTATGACTGCAAGTACCCTAAATCCGAAATCCCCTAATATGTGAGAGACTAAAGTATAAAGACGGCTTATAGCACAGTAACTTCTTATTTACCCTAATTGCAAAATCAAAACAATGAAACCAGTTAGAACAAGCCTGAGTCATTACATAACTGACCTGCTGCTTATTTATATGCTGAGATAGGGAACCTGACCTACAGTGACAGATGTCAGGAAGGTTTATGTTGTGGGCAGCCATGCAAACAGGTCCCTTGGTGGGAACTTGATATCTTTCTAAATTTCTAGTCCAGGAATTATTTTGCCCAATTTTTCTTTTTTGCACAGACACCCTTTCATATATCCTAAATATATTTCAATTAACTTTTCCCTGGGTGGTGTCTGTCCTCCAGGCAGCTTTTTCCGAGATGGTCTCTGTCTTTCCCTCAACTATCCCTGAAAGCTCCATCATTTCACAGGACAACATAGTTCCTCACCTATAAAACAGCTATTAGCATTTCCTTTTTCCTTTCAACTTTGGACAAGATTCTGCTGAGATATTTTTCATGTAATTTTTACTTACATTTACTTACTTTTAATAATTTTTTATAAGTCAAACAAGACATACCACATGGTTCATGAGCCAACCAGATAAGGACATTTATGAACCCTAAAATGTATTTAGAAAAGGCAAGTTAATATCCTGCTTGATTTTACTTTTGCAACATTTGTGTTGAGAATTGCTCTTGTCTCCTTCACTATCTAGAATTTCTTCACTTCATTAAATTTATAAACTAAAACCTACTACCTAACTTTGACTTTCTGAGCTACCTATCTTCATTCATAGGAAGATAGCTACCTATCTTCATTTCTCTCTACATATGTTGAAGATGCTAGTTTTTAAAATGTAATTAATTTTGCCACACTCATATGGAATTTCTAAACTGTCTCTGACCTGCTGCAATTCTGAACTCCATATTAATCAACGCACTTGCAGGTTTTAATAAACCGTGTTCTTATAATTTTACTTATGACCATTTTCTTAGCTATATCTTTTTTTGTATTGTTAGCTCATTTAGATATCTTTCTTCTACATCTTTACCACCTTTCCAGGGCCAGCACCGTGATTTCTCTTCTACCTAGTATAGCTTCTGGCTCTTCATTCCACAGTGGAGTTAATTTCCTTCTGACTACCATGGCAATGTATGTTAGCTCTTATTCATATAATTTATACCAATTTTTAACTGGTACTGTTCAAATTACTGTAAGATTATTACCTTCAAAGCACTTCTGAAGGTTGAGAGCTATTTTTGGTCACATTTTGCTGATGAGAAAATAGGTTGTTTACACCATTAATAAATGACAGATGTAGGATACTGACCTAAGTAGATTCCCTCCAGGCTGTTCATAATCTCCATAGAATCTAGATCATAATGACCAATCTAGAAAGGGGTAGAATTAAACCCAGTAGTGACAGCAGAGCATTTAGACATGGAAACTGACCACATGGGCAGAGGAATGAAATCTTATAAAGGGCAAGAAGTCTGGCTCTCACTGACCCACAGTCTTGCAAAGTAAACCTAGCCCAGGAAAGGGCTGCTATCCACTGATCAATAAATCTTGTAGCAGGAATCCATTTTATAAATGCAGCCATAGCTATATAAAAAAAACAAATATTTTATAATTCATGAAGATTAAAAGGTATTGACATAGAGAATGTATGGAAGAGAGAAATGATATTGTTTTTTATACCATATTAATGGTTATCATGGTGACTGAAGAATTATGGCTATGGCTTCCCAAACAGTGGCTTTGGGAGTGGAGGGCCAGGGACACACAATTTAATGTGTAAAAGGTAGCAGGTAGTCGGGTGCCTGGGTGGCTCAGTGGAAGCCTGCTTCCCCCTCTCTCTCTGCCTGTCTCTCTGCCTACTTGTGATCTTTCTCTGTCAAATAAATAAATAAAATATTTTTAAAAAAAGGTAGCAGGTAGTGATAACGGTCTTCCTGGGGAAGAGTGTGCCCAAGGGGACCAAGACAGAGACAACTGTGATGGTAACACAGGGGTACTAATGCAGTGACCGTGAAGATTTGGGGACATGGCAAAAATTCTTGTTTTTTTTCTAAGTCATTTTATCCAATAACAAAGTTATTGATAATTAAGTATGTCCTTAAAAATATTCTTATTATAAAAAAGAAGTAGCATTCAATTTCTGTTTATATTTTGTTTACTCTTACTGAAACCTGAAACCTAAATGACCTTCAGTTTTTCTAAGAATACTGTTCAAGTGACTGCATGTACAGGGTTCCAAATTATACAGGACACTAATGTCTGTGTCATTTCTTCACTCCTCTCTCAGAAAAATTATTTTGAACTTCATTCTATCCCAGCTTCCAGATTCCCTACATAAGGACATTATTTATTATTTTCCTGCCATAAAATAAAGGCTCCCCCAGAAGGTTTTCAATATAAAACCATGGCTATTTTCAGGAAATTGCAAGTAAAAGACTTTAAATGGGTTTTCTAACGATTAAGGCATTCATTATGAAGCTTGCTAAAAGAAGGGGGGCGGGGAACTCCCTCAAGTCTGCATACTTCCCAGAAACAAAAATCCTAAATCATTTTTGCATGGCTTGACAGGAAAATGCCAATACTATTGAAAAAGATAAGTCTTCTAAGGTTGTTACAAATCCTTTCATTTTAAACAGAAAGAATTTCACTGCACTTTTGGAAAGCACCAAAAACAACACTTGCTCACGAAGATGAAAACTGAGGTTTATAATTGTGTATTCAGATGATGCCATTTACCATGCCATTGATCATTGTTCAATGCATGCACACTCTATTTTAAAGTTCAATTTTAGAGGTAGAGACTTTTCAGCATACCAAGTTTTTATGGCTTGTTTTGATTGATTACTCTATTTCTCATCTAATACATGTTGGTTACTAGTGTAATTTCTATCTTTCCATCAAAGTATATGACATACTGAATTTTATTTTCATTGGCCTAATAATTAGAAGTGTCCCTGTCTTTCCTGGCCAAAACAACAATAACAAGGAAAATAATGCTCTGACTGTCTTTAGGGTTGTAGTGTTTAATGTGGTGACAGAATGCCTTTCAATTTGAAATCCCATGATTTAGTGTGGAGCTTCAGCTCAAGTGGAGGTACTGAAAGTTATTTGTTGGAATCACTTAGATAGGCTTTGCAAACCACAAATGCTAGTTCTCTCCTTACTGGTCCCCCTTTAGAGAATTCCCTTTGTAGAGGATTACAATTAATATGTTCTTAGGAGTATTAAATAGAAATAAGTGCTAGTCACTAATCAGTATGAAAACAGGAAAGTGACTTCTACCATTTTCCCAAAGTCAAAGTAAGTTTTGAATATTTTGTTTTTAGTCTAAATGGTTAAAAATGATTCTTCATATAGAACTTGACTCTGTCCTCCCTGTACAAGAGAATAACATTCATTGACTTCCCACAGATTGCCTAGATTAATTAATTATGGGGACTGAGCAATAATCTATGTTGGTATGGTGACAAATCAGCAATTACAGGAGAACTGCTCTTTTCCCATTATTTTGTTGTTGTTGATGATGGAGCAGTTAGTGTGTATCTATCTATCTATCTATCTATCATCTATGTATATTATATACACGTTATATATTTAATACATATTATATATATGTGTGTGTGTATATATATGTACATATATATTTATTTTTTTTAAATTTGTGTATAACCTAAGGATTTATCCTGGCCTTCAATTGTAAAACTAAGAGGTATGATTAAATTCTGACCTTTTTCCTGTAAATATGGAGATCTCATTCTTTTAAAAAGTCATTTTTTGTTTGCTTTGTTTTGTTTTTATTTCAATCATGCTGGACAATCAGCTTGACAGTTTGCTTAAGGATTTATCATGATATTCTGTGAAATCTGTTTAAGGTTTTTTTTATCTTTAAATAGTTGGCAGCCTAAGAAAACTTATTGACAATATAAATTATGAAACTTTATTCTAATACCATATATATATACACATATGTATATGTGTATATATATATATATCAGATATATATATATCAGACTCTACTCTAGCTATCTGAAGATCAACATAGGAATGGTGTTATGGGCTGAATGTTTGTGCTCCCTCAAAATTCATATGCAGAAACAGTGACTCCCAATATGATGATATTAGGGTGTGGAACATTTAGGAGGTGATTGGGTTTAGATTAGGCTATAAGGGTGGTACATATATGATAGAATTAGTGCCCTTATAAGAAAAGAAAGAGGCCAGAGAGCTCTCTCTCTTCATATGCATGTACCAAGGAAAAGCTATAAGAACACACAGTGAGATGGTAGCCATCTACAAGCCAGGAAGAGGGCCCTTATCAAGAACCGAATCTGTCAACACTTTGAACTTGGACATCTCAGTCTCCAGAATTGTGACAAATATATATATATATATATATATATACATATATATATATATATATATATTTTTTTTTTTAAAGCCACCCAATCTGGGAAGGAATTAAGATACTGGAATAGCAGGAGGACCTTATGCTTGTCTCATACCTCAAACACAGCTAGATAAACATCAAATCATTCTGAAGACCCAGGAAATCAATCTGAGGATTGAGAGAAAAAACTGCACAACTTGAGGGAGAAAAGAGACCACACTGTGGAAGGTAGTGAATGTAGAGAAGTAATTTGGGGGAGAAAAGAAACACTGGTATTGTGGAGGAGAGGGAGCCCTGATGAAGGAGAGAGAAAAGAAAGAGAGAGATAGTGTGTGTGTGAATAGAGAGCATGGCTTGAACAAGAAAAATGCTTCTCCAAAACTATTGACAGGGAAGAAAGAGATGGGCTGACAATGACAGATTTTTACAAACAGTGGAGCTCAAAGCCTGAAGTTTTAGAAGTCCAAACCCTTGCTGAGGTGGAACCCAGTGGGTGTAGTGGTGCTCCTGTGGAGAAGGAGAGCAGAAGCCTGGGAGAGGACAGCATGATCTAAGGATGCCCAAGCTCACACTGGAAGAGACATTTCCCCTTCTTGGAGCATCTGGGAGAGGTGGCACTCCCTCTCTGGGGACAAAAGAGCTGGCAAGCATTGTTGAGCTGCCCATCCAGTTCATAGCATAGGAGCAGAGATGTCTGCTAGGGATGACTAACCTGGACTCAGGCCTTTTGCTATGCTTACCATAAAATCCAAGCACCCGCACATTTGTGTGACTTCCTTTTTGGGACAAACTGGGTCCATGCTGTGCTGGGTCCCTATAACTTGATGTTTTGAAACCTAGCCAGCATACCTGAGATAAAACACAAGAGCACTGTGCCACTGGGTGGGCACATGGTTTGAACATGTAAAGGTAGGGACCTGAGGGATGCCTGCAAAACATGAGGAGAGATTGTTCGCTCTTCTGTGAGGACTTCCTGAGCAGTGCCTAGTGCAAACTCCCCTCTCCAAGGACAAGAGAGCTGGCTGACACCATTATTCCCACTGTTCATCAGCACAGATGGACTTCAGTAAGAAGCACAGTATACACAGTGGAGGTCTGAGCCACTTACACAAATCTCCACCCACCTCTGCTTGGCAGGTGACTTTTTATAACTGCAAGTGTACTTGAGAGTCAGAGCAGCAGCAGGACCCCTTCCCTGAAGATGGGCAAAACCCTTCCACACCCACCAAGTTTACTAAATCTAAAGTCCTCCAAAGATTCAGCTCTAGGGAAAATAGGATCTAGCTTCTTTTAATAAGCAGACCAAAACACACCTAGTTAAAATTCCCCATATGCTGGACAAGGTCTCCCTACTGAGGCAAGGAGAAACAGCAGAGCACTACCCTGAGGGAAAGAGCAGCCATAACAACAGTAGAGTGCACACAGCTGATACCAGAAACACTTCCTGGAGCATCAGGTGCTGGACACTATATAACTTCTTCTTAATATAGCCATTACTCTCAGGAGCAGAAAACATAACACGCTTTCTTAACACACAAAAACCTAGACCTAGACAAAATGCCAAGACAGAAGAATTCATCCCAAAAGAAAGAGCAAGAAGAGGTTACAGAGAGAGAGAGATCTAATCAAAACAGATTTAAGAAATATGCCTGAAGTAGATTTTAAAGCAACAATTATAAGGATACTAGCTGGGCTTGAGAAAAGCATGTAAGACACCAGGGAATTCCTTAATGCAGAGATAAAAGACTAAAAACTAGTCAGGCCCATATTTAAAAAACAAACAAACAAACAAAAAAAAACTATAACCAAGTTGTAAAACTGACTGGATGTAATAACCACAAGAATGGAAGAAACAGAGGAACAAATAAGTGATACAGAGGATAAAATTATGGAAAATAATGAAGCTGAAAGAAGAGGGGAAGAAAAATATTGCATCATAATTGTAGACTTAGAGAATTCAGTGACTTCATAAACCACAATAACATTTGTATCATAGGAGTCCCAGAATAGGAAGAGAGGGAAAAGGGGGAAGAAAGATTAATTTTTTTTTAACAAATTATACCTGAAAACTTCCCTAATTTGGGGAAGGAAACAAATAACCAAATCCAGAAGGCACAAAGAATTCCCATCAAAACCAACAAAAGCAGGCCAACACCAAGACATATCATAGTAAAAATTGCAAAATGCAGTGATAAGGAAAGAATCCTGAAAGCATCAAGGGAAAAGAAATCCCCAACATACAAGGGAAGATAAAGTTCACAAAAGGTCTCTCTACAGAAACTTGGCAGGCCAGAAGAATCTGGCATGATATATCCAGTGTGTTGAATAGGAAAAATATGCAGCCAGGAATACTTTATCCAGGAAGGCTGCCATTTAGAATAGGAGGGGAGATAAAGAATTTCTCAGACAAACAAAAGCTAAAGAGTTTGTGACCACTAAGCTAGTCTTCAGAGAAATATTAAAGGGGACTCTGAGTGGAAAACAAACAAATAAAACAGAACAAACAAACAAACAAACAAAAGCAGCAAAGACTAGAAAGGAACAGAGAAAATACACAGAAACAATGACTTAACAAGTAATACAATGGTACTAAATTCACATCTTTAAATAATCACTCTGAATGTAAATGGACTACATACTCCAATCAAAAGACATAGGTTATCAGGATGGATTAAAAAAGAGACTCATGTATATGCTGCCTACAAGAGACTCATTTTAGACTTAAAGACACCCGCAGATTGAAAGTGAGGGGTAGAGAAACATTTATCATGCTAATGGACATCAAAGGGAGATAGAGTAGCAATATTTATATCAGACAAACCAGATTTTAAACCAAAGACTGTAACAAGACATGAAGAAGGGCACTATATCATAATAAAGGGGACTATCCAACAAGAAGATCTAACAATTATAAATAGGTATGCCCCTAACTTGTGAGGACCAGAATATATAAATCAATTAATAACAAACATAAAGGGACCCATTGATAATAATACAATAATAGTAGGGGACTTAAATGCCCCACATATAGCAATAGAGAGATCATCTAAGCAGAAAATCAACAATGAAACATGGCTTTGAATGATACACAGGACCAGATGAACTTAACAGATAATATTCAGAACATTGCACCCTAAAGCAGCAGAATACACATTCTTTGCAAGTGCACATGGAACATTCTCCAGAAGAATAGATCACAATCTGGGTCACAAATCAGACCTCAATGAGTACACAAGTGAGCTCATAATAAGCATATTTTTAGACCACAATGCTATGAAACTAAAAGTCAATCATAAGAAAAAATTTGGAAAGACCACAAATACATGGAGGTTAAAGATCATCCTACTAAAGGATGAATGGGTAAACTAGGAAATCAAAGAAGAAATTTTTTAAAAATACAGAAACAAATAAAAATGAAAACATGACAGTCCAAAACCTTTGGGATGCAGCAAAAGTGGTCCCAAGAGGGAAGTATTTAACAATACAAGACTATCTCAAGAAGCAAGAAAATTTGCAAATACACAACCTAACCTTACACCTAAAGGAGCTAGAAAAGAAACAGCAAAGCCTAAGAAGCAAAAGAAAGGAAAAAAGAAAGGAAAAAAATTAGGATTTGAATAGAAATAAATGATACAGAAACAAACAAAAAACCCAGTGGAATACATCAATGAAACTAGGAACAATTTCTTTGAAAGTATTAATAATATTGACAGATGCCTAGGCAGACTTATCAAAAAGAAAATAGAAAGGACCCAAATAAATAAAATAATGAAGGGAAGAGGAGAGATCACAATCATCACCACAGAAATACAAACAATTATAAGAGAATATTATAAAACATTATATGCTAAAGAATTGGGCAATCTGGAAGAAATGGATAAATTCCTAGAATCATATAAGTCACCAAAACTGAAGCAGGAAGAGTTAGAAAATTTGAACAGACTGATAACAAGCAAAGAAATTGAACCAGTAATCAAAAATCTCTCAACATATAAAAGCCCAGGGCCAGATGACTTCCTAAGGGAATTTTACCAAACATTTAAAGAATTAATACTTATTCTTTTCAAAATATTCTAAAAAATAGGAATGGAAGGAAAACTTCCAAACTCATTCTACAGAGCCCACATTACCTTGATTCCAAAACCAGACAAAGACCTCACTAAAAAGGAAAGTTACAGGCCAATATCCTTTATGAACACGAATGCAAAAATTCTCAACAAGATACTAGCAAATTGAATTTAACAATACATTAAAAAAAATTATTCACCATGATCAAGTGGGAATTATTGCTGGGCTGCAAGTGTGGTTCAATGTTAGCAAATCAATCAATGTGATATACTACATTGATAAAGGAAAAGATAGGAGACATATGATCTTCTCAATAGATGCAGAAAATGGATTTCACAAAGTACAACATCCATTCTTGATAAAAGCCTTCAACAAAGTAGAACTAGAGAGTTCATACCTCACATCATAAAGCCCATATATGAAAGACTGACAGATAATATCATCCTCAATGGGAAAAGCTGAAAGTTTTTCCTCTATGGTTAGGAACAAGACAGGGATGTCCACCCTCACCATTTCCATTTAACATAGAACTGGAAGTCCTAATCACAGCAATCAGACAACAAAAATAAAATATGCATCAAAATTGCCAAGGAAGAAATCAAACTAGTGCTAATATCTGACAACATGATACTTTATGTAGAGTACCTGAAAAACTCTACCCAAAATTGCTAGAACTGATACATGAAAAAGTCATAGGATACAAATCAACACACAGAAGTCTGTTACATTTCAATACACCAATTATGAAGCAGCGGAAAGAGAAATCAAGGACTTGATCCCATTTACAATGGAACCATAACATACCTATTAAGAAACCTAACCAAAGAGGCAAAATATCTGCACTCTGAAAATAGAACACTTATGAAAGAAATTGAAGAGGAAACAAAGAAATGGAAAAGCATTCCATGCTCATGGATTGGAAGAACAAATATTGTTAAAATGTCTATACTATCCAAAGGAAGCTACACATTTAAGGCAATTCCTATCAAAATACCACCAGCATTTTTCAAAGAGCTAGAACAAACCATCCTAAAATGTATATGGAACCACAAAAGATCTTGATTAGCCAAAGCAGTCTTGAAATGAAAAAGCAAAGATGTAGGCATCATAATTCTGGACTGTAGGTATATTACAAAGCTGTAGTCATCAAGACAGTGTGGCACTGGCACAAAAACAGACACATAGATCAGGAACAGAATTGATAACTCAGAAATGTACCCACAACTATATGATCAAGTAATCTTTGACAACGTAGGGAAGAATATACAATGGAAAAAAGACAGTATCTGTAACAAATCATGTTGGGAAAACTGGACAGCAGCATGCAGAAGAATGAAACTGGACCACTTTCTTACACCATACACAAAAATGAATTCAAAATGGATGAAAGGCCTAAATGTAAAACAGGAAACTATCCAAATCCTAGAGGAGTACACAGGCAGCAACCTCTTTGATCTTAGTCATAACAACCTCTTACTAGACAGGTCTCTGGAGGCAAGAGAAACAGAAGTAAAAATGAACTATTGGGACTTCATCAAGGTAAAATCTTCTGCACAGAGAAAGAAACAATCAATAAAATTAAAGGCAGCCTACAAAATGGGAGAAGATATTAACAAATGCATATTTGATAAAATGTTAGTATCTAAAATCTATAAAGAACTTATTCAAACTCAACCCCCCATCAAAAAAAAAATCCAGTTAAGAAATGGGCAGAACACATGAATAAACATTTTTTGAAAGAAGACATCCAGGTGGCTAACAGACACATGAAAAGATGCTAAAATCACTCAACATCAGGGAAATACAAATCAAAACCACAATGAGATACACCTCACACCTGTCAGAATGGTTAAAATTAACAATACAGGATACAACAGATATTGACAAGGATGCAGAGAAAGGGGGGGCACTCTTACACTGTTGGTGAGAATGCAGATCAGTGCAGCGACTCAGGAAAGCAGTATGGAGATTTCTCAAAAACTTAAAAGTAGAACTACCCTAGATTCAGCAATTGCACTACTAGGTATTTACTCAAAAGTTACAAAAATACAGACCTGAAGGGACACATGTACCCTGATGTTTATAGCAGCATTATCAACAATAGCCAAATTATGGAAAGAACCCAAATGTCTATCAACTGATGAATAAATGAAGAAAATGTGGCATGTAAGTATATATAATGGAATATTACTTGGCCATAAAAAGGATGATATCTTGCCATTTGCAACAGCATGGAGGGAGCTAGAGTATATTACATTAAGTGAAACAAGTCTGTCAGAGAAAGACGAATACCATATGTTTTCAGTCATATGTGGAATTTAAGAAAGAAAACAGATGAATGTGGGGGAAGAGGGGGAGGTGGGGTAGACACCATAAGAGATTCTTAACTGTAGAGAACAAATTGAGGGTTAATGGAGGGGAGGTGCATAAGAGATAGGCTAAATGGGTGGTGGGATTAAAGAGGGCATTTGTTGTGATGAGCACTGGGTGTTATATGTAAGTGATGAATCACTAAATTCTTCTCCTGAAACCAATATTACACCATATGTTAATTAGAGTTTCCATAAAAACTTGAAACAAAAAAGAAAATATATAGAAAGCCACCCAATCTATGGTATTTTTGTTATGGTGGTCTGAGTTGAATAAGACAAATGATTTCTTCCCTCAATAAATAATGTAATGATTAATCAAACTTGTATAACTATGTTATGCTTAAAAACTGAGACAGAGGAGGGCACAGAATAAAGCATTTCTGGTATGATAGGCTTGGTCAAGAATACTTCATCATTAAAGACAGAAGAGATGGAAGAAGACATCTCAAAATTATGTTGTAGATCATGTCATAGAAGATTTGGTTGAATGTTTTAAGATGGAAGGACATGTGACTAAAAAGAAAGACAAAATATATCTCCAAGAATTCAGAAAGGTCTAATATGGAATAAAGAAGAGGTTGATTTCAAATCATGCTCAAGTGCTAAACTAAGAACAATACGTGGAGATTCCTGGAAGGGTATTTCAATTTCATAATCAAGTTGTAGTGGAAGCTACTGCTTGTATGAAAATTAAGTGGTTACTGAAAATGGCGTTTTGAAGGAAGTATTCCTGTCTCAGAAAGGAAAGTAGGGATGCTGTGATCCTAAGTTCTCTTCAAACTCTGATTTATAAAATTAAATTTTGGGATTTCACATTTTGATTTTAAGCATGGTATTAGACATGTTACATTTTATAGAATGAGCACCTATAAATCATGGATTGTGATGTTAAACTAACAACTAAAATCCATTTCATGTTTCTTTCTTGTAATGAAATCATTAGATTATATTAGAGTTGGAGTGTGTGCACATTGTTGTTTTATGCACATTTGGGATATAGTTTGTTGATAGAGTATAAAAAGATCAAAGGAAATTCACCCTCACCTTGAAAAAAGTGCATGCTTCTTTTTTCTGGAAGGTTAGGTTTGTTTTGTTTTGCTACCTCTATTGTTTAACTACTGTTTAAAACATGACCTTTTATATTATTAGTTATTACTTATTACTCATGGCCTATTGTCGATTATTACAATATGGGACATATTGCACTACTGCATGTTTTGTATAGGTGAGAACTTCACAAAAGTAATTAACCAAGTACATTGAAAGTAATAATCAATGTTAACAATAGTTACATAGATAAAATCATTTTCAAAAATAAAATGCCCTAATTAGTCTGAATTCTTTCTTGATGAAACATAAGAGCTCTAGATAATAACCTTTTCAATATCTTTAATTCACTGGAGCACCTCTAGTGATGATAATAGTCTCTGAAATCTGTCATATGCAACTACTCTCCTTGGGAGATTAACATTTTTAATGCTTTCTCTGTACTGACAATATTAAGCTTTTGGTAGCCATATTTTGGATGGTTGCCATTTAACTCTGTACTGTATGTAAACTTTAGTCAATGTGTTTTTGATAGCTTACTCATTCAAAAAATATAAACACATATTATATGAAATCTATATATTAAGGATATAGCAGTTCTCAAAACTAGAATTCCTTAATTTCATGAAACTTACATGACCATAAAGTTTCTTATCTTTTTTCTTCTTTCTTTCTTTCTTTCTCTCTTTCTTTTTTTCTTTCCTTCTTTCTTCTTTTTTCTTTCTTCCTTCCTTCCTTCCTTTTTTTTGTTGTTGTTGTTGTTATTTTTGTTTTAGAGAGAGAGTGGGGAGGAGGCACCGAGGAAGAAGGAGAGAGAATCTTAAGCAGGCTCTATGGCCAGTGTGGAGCCCTACACTGGTCTTGATCTCACAATTGGGAGATAATGACATGAGCCAAAATCAAGATTGTGAGATCAAGCCCCATATTAGATTAAATGTCAAAATACTTTTATCAAGTTGTTCAGGGACAGTAATTTTCTTCATTTAATATTTGAAGTTCTGCTAGCTGTCTTCATCATCAGAGTAGTGAATCACACATGGTAAGAAAAAAAACTTCTCTTAGTATTTAAGCAAAAATGAATTTAATACCAATATATAAGTTCTTACAGAATCATTGACATAAAAGAGGCTGAGAATGAGTATTGATCGCTAGATAATAACCAGTACAAGGTCCAAAAGATTAGATAGATAAATAGATAGATAGATAGATAGATCTCAAAATTACATTACTAAATATTAGCATATTAAAGAAGTTGATAATTGCTTACCTCCTCAAACTCCCTTCTAAGAGAATGTTTTTCTCACCAGAAACCTGACAACATTGATAGCATCATATGACTTAGATAACCTGGATATAGTTAGACTAGAGCTGGACATTTGACCAAAGGTGAACCAATTTATTGACTGAATGGACTAATTATATTTGATTCATTCTTTCAGTAGCTTGAGTTATGAGATATCATATCCTGAGTTATTTCATCAGTGAATATTCTTTGGGAACTACTGTGGTTGATAACTTGGTTCATATACTTCATGATCTCTGTTTGTTCATTTTGGTCATTTTGTTTTATTCTGGACTTTTTTTCCCCTTATGTTCTGAGATATGTATAACCTTACAGGATCTTTCTTCCCTTCCCTCCTCCTTCCCTGAACATGTTTAAATAGATTTTCCTTCCTTGAAACAATATTGGTTCTGATTAATAAGATAAACCCTAAATTTGCATTTTTGTGGATTATGTGTTTGACTTTTACAAGTGATAAACTATCATTGGGTTTTTATAATTCAATATATTTCTACATAGATGTGAATTTACATATTTTAATAAACTTTGTTCAAATTTGTTCAAAATGTCAAAGAAATTTTGACAATAAAACAAATTTTTATTTGTATGAGACTAAGGTCTTCCTTTGATACATCTATCTGTATACATCTATCTGTATCTATCTATCATTTACTGATCAAAACCCCAAAATATCTAGGTTAAATAGATAGAAGTTAATTCACTACTCATTTAAAAGAAGTAAGATGAAGGTTATTCTGGCCTGGTGTAGTGGCATAAGGCCAGAGATGCAGGCATCTTTTATCTTACTGCTTCTCCATCATCAGCACATGATGTCCACCTGATTCTTATATATGGCTACTTCAGCTTAGGCATCTCATCCACATTCCAGTAAGCAGGAAAAAGAAGAGCCAAAAACAACATTGGGGAGATTTCCTGTAGGCTACCTACAGCATATTGATGTATCTCTCATTGGCCAGAACTTAATCACTGGGCTCTATATCCCACAACAGGGAACACCATGAAAAATAGTCTTGATTTTAAGCAACTAAAAACACTAATTTCTGAAAAAATGATGACTAATATATGTGCAAGGTGTCTCTGTTAAACTTTATTTACATAAAGTTTAAAAAATAAAATAATTTATAGACATCCTACCCTGGATGAGTGGTTTTTGGTGGCCATGTTCAGAAAATACAGTTAGAGAGCTGGTAGAACAGAATACAGAGCTATTTTAGAGGGATCCCCCAAATGTGTAAATGATAAAAACACCTAGGCAAGAACCTGGGAACAGAAGGTCGAGTCATTCTATTTTTATCATTTACATATTTAAATATTCTTCTTATGATGAAATCATAGATCTTTAAATTAGAGAATGTGTTGGATATAATCAACTTTAATTTTAATATCCTCAGAAAATGAAGGTCAAAAATAAATACATGGTTTGTATAAGAACAAAAATAGTAATGGCCAACATTTCTGGACTAGTTACCACATACCAGGAAGCCCTTCACATATGTTATTGCATTTGTTCCTCACAACAATTCTAAGAAATTGATATTTGTGTTATCTCTCTTTAGAGATGAGAAAACTGATGAGCAGAGAGGTTAATTACATTGTCCATGTTCACAGGGCCATGTGGATGCTGAGATAAGTCTTGAATCCTGCAATTCAAAGCCCTCATTCTTGACAAAAACATGCTTTCTCTCATTCGTTGGCACATGACAGCTTTCTGGATTAAAGCTCAGAGATGATCATTTTAAAACTGGTTTCCTCTTCTACTGTTTAGTGTGACCTCATCAGAACAGTTAGAGTTCTACCTGCTTGTCCTCCAGCCTTTCCTCCTACTTGCAACATCACCATCTGGGAATTCCTAGGGTCATTCTTTTAACTTTTCAGGCTTCTCTCTGACTCTTGACCCCAAAGAGTACCTGTAAATAACTTTTCTGAAACCCTGGCTCTCATCTACATTTCTCTCTTCTGCAAACTTCATTGCCTGTGTTAAAAACAGAGTTATTTATGTTAAGCTGGACATCGCCAAGCCAAAACTTAATTACAGTTTCATTTCTCCAAAATGGAATCTTAAACCAATCAATCAGGAGTAGCTTGATCAGCTCAAGTTAAGTCATCTTCCTGAGAGACCCCTGCTATCCATAAAGGAAAGTAACCTTGCGATAACCAACTGACATTCTTTTGACCAGCACACCTTTCTTATTCCCATTTCCTTCTGGTTATCAGAATTTTTCATTTTGGAGCTCCAGCTTCTTTCTATCTGCTAGGTTGGATGCTGCCAGCTATGAATCCATTTTTGTTCAAACTCTTAAAATTTTTAATATGCTTCCATTTATCTTTTAAACACCTGTGAAACTCCATTTTCCCAAACTTTTTCCAACTTCTTGCTTTCAGATTTTCACTATTTTCCCAAACTTTTTTCAGTTTCTTGTTTTCAGACTTGCACCACCATGCTTCTGCATCTCATCCTTATCCCCTTAGTAATTTGACTCCTGCCAATGTCATTGTGATCAATCCTTGCTCTTTTTTCAGCTTGATGTTAGAGCCACCTTGCACTTGCAGATCTTTCAGTGCAACATGATTCTGTCCCACCAGGACCTTCACACTTGCTATTCCCTCTCATGAAATAATCTTTGCCTCTTCTTATTCATCATTTAACTCCTACTTCTCCTTTAGATCTTGATGATTGATTCATCACTTCTAGGAGAAGTTATTCCTAATCTCCTGAGTGTGGTCATTTTCCCTCTTGTGCATTCTGCAGCATCCAAACTCCTTGCTACTTAAAGTGAATACTGTAAGGCCAGCCTGCAGCATTGGCATTACTTGGAAGTTTGCTGGAAATAGAGAACCTCAGGCTTCTGCAGGATTTACTGAACCAAAATTTGCATCTTAATAAGATCCCCAGGTCATTCAGATGCACATAAAGATAAGAAGCCCTGTCTTTTCAGAACCCCTCTCACAATTTTAAGGCAGGACTGGAATCCACTGTTTAACACAGAATCCTCCAGTTATATACAGATGAGTTCCATGAGCGCAACCTGGTCTGTCATTTTCACTGCTTTATTCACAGTTCCTGGTAGAGTGCATTACCCACAAACAAAACAAATAAAAAAACCACTCCAAATAATTATTGAAAGACCAACAGATTTTGCCTATTTTGTATAGAGGAACACACTTATAAATCTAAATGATTAGAACAATCTAGCAAAGATGACCTATAGCTATAAAATTGTTTAAATTTGTCTTTTCTCCAAAGGATAAAATGCTGTAATTAATATAGCACCTTACACAGAGCATACTATTTTATTTCATATTCAGTTCATATAAAATGTAAATCTGAACTTTGATATGTATTAGTTTTAAGAGTTCACAAAAGTATCCAATGGCTATACTACCAAATGTCTGTACTCAAGAAATTAGTACTAGATGACACACAAAAAATAATGGATCTTTCAATATGTTTTGTTTGTTAGCTATTATGAGAATGTTGAAGTCAAAGATTCTTTCTTTCTTTTTTGACAATGAAAGGCAATGCTATTTTATTCTTTGTACCTCTGAAAATATATTTGTAGTGTAGGGTAGAAAAGATTGGGCCTGGGGTAGTGAATTAGTGAGGAAATAACAAGTTTTTTTTTAAAAGCCTTTTCAGCCCTAGATTTCTTATTTCTGGTGGTAAGGATGTCTCTCTTCCTCCAGGTACAGGGAAGTTACTTTCACCTGGGAAATTTATTTCCTCTTTTCAGGGGGACAAAGAGTCAGAGTGTCCTTCTGGCAATGGCTGTTTTGCAAGTAAATTAAATTCAAAATAGTCAATATGCCAAGCTGGCATATTTTGGGTGGCATATTCTGCTGCCTTTCAATAAGACTGAAATTTTAATCTGTATTATGGTAGCTGAAATTTTACTAAAAACACTGTAAAGGAATAATAGTTTATCTGTCCATCAATTATAATGGAAACTACTTCTTCTTAATTGCTACTACCACCATGAAGCATAAATTAAGCAATAACTATATCAGATACTGTTAGAAGCATATCTAGTGGACTAAAACAGGATGAATTTCTCCTCTAAGGTTTTTGTCGTTATTAAATCGAAGCCTCTTGAACAGTATGAAAGTTGGGGTTGGTATTTCTTGTGTGTTATCTCCAGCTGGGTGTGATATGGATTTTAAAATGTTCTGGGTCAGTGACAGTTAACTATCCAATCAACTTTGATGTAATAAGATACTGTCCTTGCATGAGCCTGCAGTATGTCTTTGATTTTGTTTTTCTGAGCAAATCTTGGTGATTATCTCTCTTACCTTATACTTACGTTTCAGAAGACTGGGTGATTCAGGGATTGAACTTGATTAGAATCCTGTCATTACCTGCTTGAATAAAAAGTCTTTCTCAATTTATAAAAGAAGTCTAGATACGAAAAGTTCTCAGTTAAACCTATTTGGAAATTGAGAGTTTCTGACAAATGTGTCAAGAGCATTGCTCCCTCTCGAGCTTCCATGGGCCTCCTTCAGCTTACAGAGTTCTTGATTGAGCAATGATGGAATTCCTATTTTTCTCCCCAGAAAAAAAACGAGAGGCCATGAGATGCCAAGCTTATCAGGGTTATAGGTATTAGGCCTCTAGATAAGCACCTATGATTTCAAGGGAAGTAAATGTAAAGTTCTGGTCTCTCCTACTAGCTGGAAATTTTCCTTTTCTTTAAAAAGGGAATCTACTTTGTCAGCATGTTGAAGTCATCTTTATGCAAAAGTTTGAAGGGAATCATCACACGATATGCCTTCTGTTGTCATTTGTATCTCATACTTGTCAGAATAATGTGAAACATGCCTCACAAATATCAGAGGTCAGGGATTTCTGAGCCATTTCATATTTTGTGTTATTCGACTTTACATCATTTTCCTCTCACGGGCAGTCATCCTAATATATCAGCAAAGTATTATTTCCATCCATGTTTTACTTGTCTGTTGCTTGAAACTTAGTTTGCCTTGATAATCTCTACAAAAACCATTAAAATATTGGTGGGACTTATTTTAATAGATCTGCAGCATCAAGAAATAGACACAGAAGAAAAATATATGTGATTACATCAAAGGTATGACTTCCTCATTTTAGCAAGCACACTTGTTGGTGTCTTCTGCTCTGGGTCTTGTTTTGGTTAGTTGTTCTGCAATATGTTTCATCTTTATGGCTTAGAAACTAGAAAAATATGGCTATGCCAACCATCAGACAGACTAATTTCACTGAAGTGAAATGATTATTATCTTGTTTGACATGTGCTGCTGTGCTGTAAAGATGATTTCAATGATCTGCCGAAACTCAAGGTACATACACAGCGGCAGAGCCCCAGCAAATGTCCAACCAACATGGTGGGTGGCTTCAATCAGTTGAGCTCTAGTATTGAAACACTCCTTTAAAAATGATCTAAAATAAGATCTGCATTTTAGTGAAAAAGAAAGCATTTATTCTTACAAATAGGACACCTAAAATGCATTGACTTTGGCGGCAATGCTGCGCTCAGGTGTAATAAAATTGATGAGCCCATATAATAAAATTTATGGAACCAGAGTGAATTCAATTTATTTGAATATGCTCAGTTATGTTTTTGTTTATTCCCATAGCAGATGTTTAATTTACAAACCAGGCAATTACGACAGCTCTTCCAAACAAATAAGAGCAGATTAGTCAAACGTTCACATCAATTTTTATGTTTATCATTAGTTTTATGAGGTGTCATGAATATTCAGTGGTAAGAAAAACTATCATTATGGTACCTGGAAAACCTCAAAATGATATTTTGCATCTCTAAATGCTATTTCCCCCTTTTGATAAACCTATTAATGTGTGTTGTCTCTTATTACGAGTTGGGTTTACGGGCTGCAGTGGAAAAAGCACTCATTCTCTCTAGGGATCTGGCACAGTCTAATCAATGTGCTGATGGCATTTTGGTGGAAAGTGTGTGAAAATGTATAGGTGATCATATTTTGATTTTAACTATGCAGATAAAGACATCTCTGTATATTCTGGAAAATTACCATGCAGATTTATAAAATTTTAATTGTACTTAAAAATAGCTCATCGTGCTTTTAAGTTGCATTTCCTTCCTCTTCTCTGAACTGCCTTTTGTTACACAAAGGGAAAGCCTTGCTTTTCCAGAAGCCAGACCTGTTGTGGCTGTTAATGTGAACATGTAGAAAGTCTTAACATGAAGCCATTTACGGGGGAGGTTCTCACACAACGGTTTTATTTTTCTTCTCGGTGCTTAAACTGTCCAAATAAAAAGGCTGTGGCTCCATTATGAATCAGTAAAACTCCATGGCATCATCCATAAACAAGGAAGAGATATTTCCAGCCTGGTTGTTTTTGAATGGATTGTACTTTGACAAGCTCTGTTCTAAAAGTAGTGAAATGTCCTCAATATCCTAACTGGAGTCCCACAATGCATTTTTCCCAATCCATTGTAATGTCAGTTTTCCTGTCTTTAATCAGCATTCAGACTGAAAAGAAAATTAGGAGATCTATGTGTTGAAATAGCTCTGGAGGGTAGAGCTCTAACAGAAGTATTTTCAATGTAAGTAATACCAAACACTCAAACAGAACTTGGTTTTATTGTTAAAGGTGCTTTGAACTGAACTCTAATATATATTTTTAGTGTTCCTTTTGTTGTTGTTCTTTACTAATGTACTTTTCCTGACAACAACCAAAACATCATCTGCTTCATCTGCTTTTTTTTATCTGATTTTTTGTTATTAGTTATAATTATCCACAGTAGAAATCTACCAAGAGTGTTAACTTTCAAAAATCTATGTGTGTGTTAACTTTAAAAAAGTTAAGTTATATAACTATGTTAGCTGTATGTTATATAATTATATTAAAAGTTATATATATATAACTTTTTAGATATAAAGTATATATCTAACTATATATATAACTTTTTCAAAGTTAACACACATATATGACATATATGTTATAATGATACATAATTAATGTATCATGTTCCACATTTGATAATTATATGTTTTAAAATTGAACGGAGGCCATGTCGGAATATCACTTAGTGTACAGTCACCTCTTGGATTCTCACTGAAATTTCTAAAAGAATAAGTCATTTCATATTCAAAAATGAGTCTCAGTTTGGGTTTCATGTTCCCAGTGATGTCTATTTGCAAGGTAATTTTTGACTTAAATACGCATACATATTCTTGATATGGCTTATTTTAGCTGGATTATTCCATTTCCATCAATTGGGCAGGGGGCAATAGACTAAAAGTTTAACTATATATTTTTTAAATTTTGCTTTTTAGGTCCACGAATAACAATAAGGAAGCAATAGGAATGAGGATTTGTCAGGCGCAAAAGAAGCACAGGGCTTCCCCAAGAAAACGCACAGAAACAGCTCACAGCTCTAGGTGTACTGTTCTGTAAAGGCAATGCCACTCTAAGGAAGTAATGAAATCCTCTTAGGAAGAAGCTAAAATACACCGGCATGTAGAAAAGGCCGCTGAAAAATAGTTGCACAAGAGTACCTTGCTACCCAGTATTCTTTTGGGAATCCAGGAGATGAAAAACACGGTATGCTCCTTGTTCTCAGACTACAAAGTTCTTACAAAGGATGAATAACCAGTGGGCTTTGCTTTACTCTTAACTGGAACACATCCTTTCAAATCGAAGGCTGGCAAGATGATCTGGTGATCTTCTACAGCAGTCAGTTACAATAGAATGAGATTCTTCGCAAAATGCAAACCAAGCAGTCCACATTTACAGTTGCTGTACTAATAATTTACTGTAATTATGTCTTGTCTTTTGCTTTATGAATACATTTCATAGTTTGCCTCTAAATGCTCTGGACCTTTATATTTCATTTCATCATCGTTCTGCAGTGGCGAGCAAAAATCTTTCTATTCTATGAGACAAAAACTTTTGACTGCCGTAAAAACATACAAAGCAAAATTCCACATTTTTAAGGGTTTTCCTAGTAACTGTGAGTCCAAACTATAAACTGCACTTCAAAAACGGTCAGTTTAGACTAATAACACTAAAGGTCTTGTAGATAAAGTGTGGGAAATTTGTTCTTTTAATGCATTGAACACATTTTCCAACTTACTCGTATTTCCAATTGTTTGATTTATGGTTGTTTCAATCCATTAAAATTATCTAGGTGGAATTAATTTCCTTCTTTTAATACAGTAAATGTATATAAATAAAATAGTGCAAATATAAAAGAATATACAGTAAGTGTATATAAATAAAATAATGCGAATATAAAAGAATAAGTATATATATAAACTTTAGAATATTCATGAACATCAATATTTTTGTGCTTTGCCAAATATTGAAGTGTTTTCTGTGAAGCAGTTGTTTTTCAATAAAGTAACATTTTTAGTCTATCATCTTATATATATGTCATAAGAAAAATACTTATATTACATCTTTTTATTTTAATAACTTATACAATTTTATTTGTTAATATATTTCAAAATCAAATCAGATTTACTTTTCTTTTTTATTGAAGTATAACTAACATTCAGTATTATATTAGTTTCAGGTGTATGGTATAATGATTCAACAATTCTATACATTACTTAGTGCTCATCAAGATAAGTGTACCCTTCACATCCTTTATCTATTTCACCTATTCCCCCCACCCACCACCCCTCTGGAGCAACTACCAGGTTGCTCTCTGTATTTAGAAGTCTGTTTTTCTCTTTGTTCTTTGTTTTGTTTCTTAAATTCCACATATGAATGAAATTATACAGTATTTGTCTTTCTCTGACTGACTTATTTCACTTAACAATATATTCTTTAGGTCCATCCATGTTGTTGCAAATAGCAAGATTTCTTTCTTTTTTTATGGCTTTTCTTTTTTTTGGCTTTTTTCTTTTTTATGGCTTTTTTAATGGCTTTTCTTTCTTTTTTTATGGCTGAATTATATATATATATACACTATCTATCTATCTATATATATAATGTATATGTATAATTATATATATGTAAAATATATATATATATATATATATATATATATATATATATCACATCTTCTTTATCCATTCATCTATAGATGAATAGATGCTTGGGTTGCTTCCATATTTTGACTATTGTGAAAATTGCTGCAGTAAACATAGGGTTGCATATATCTTTATGAATTAGTGTTTTTGTTTTCTTTGTATAAATACCTAGTAGTAGAATTCCTGGATTATATGGTAATTTTACTTATTAATTTTTTTGAAGAGCTTCCATACTGTTTTTCACAGTGGCTGTACCAGTTTGGATTTCCATCAGCAATGCATGAGGCTTCCTTTTTCTCCACAACCTCACCAACAATGTGATTCCTTGTCTTTTTAATTTCAGTCATTCTGGCAGGTATGAAGTGATACATCATTGTAGGTTTGACTTGCATTTCCCTGATGATCAATGATGTTGAGCTTCTTTTTATGTCTCTGTTGGCCATCTGGATGTCTTCTTTGGAAAAATGTCTATTCAGGTCCTCTGTCTATTTTTATTATTATTATTTTTTTGGTGTGGGACTGTGTAAGTTCTTCATATATTTTGGATATTAACACCTCTTATCAAATAAAGCATATATGAATATCTTCTCCTATTTAGTAGGCTACCTTTTTTTGTTGTTGTTGATGCTTTTCTTTGCCATGCAAAAGCCCTTGGATGTAATTTCATTTTATTCATTCCTGAAAACAGACAACAGCAACCACTTAAAGATACAAGATAGTATTTCAGAAGGAACTCTGGACAGAAAAGGTAGAATGCCAGTCAAGTTAAATAATTTCTCATTCTTTCATGCATTCATTTGTTCAACATTGACTGAGTTGATACTTATTCAACTAATTATTTACTTCACTCTTACTATTTTCTAGTTAAAGGGATGGAAGTATAAATGTTCACCTTGCCTTCACTTGATGATGTCAAAGTATAGTGTGAGAAATGGACTGACCATGTGAAAATTGGGGCACCACCTGCTTTGAGCCTTTTGTCATTAGATGTAGAGTAAAAGATGATACTGGATGTCTCTAAAACATATTTCAGATTTTACCTTATTTAATTTGTCCACTTTGGTTATTTTTCAAAGTTAAGTCAATAACATAATTAAATATTATATTTAGTATTTATATAAACGTAATACATATATGTTTAATCCACTTTGAATGTTATAAAATATATTCATAGCTCCCGCCTAATAATATCTTCAATGATCAATCTTTACTGATTTGAGGATTTCTTTTTTAATTGAGATATAAGTAGCATCTAAGATTATATGAAACTAATACCTGAAACTAAGGTGTATAACATAATGTTTCAGTGTTTGTATATGTTGTGTAACAATAACCATAATAAGTCTAGTTAATATTCATAACCACACAAAGTTAAATATTTTTCTTGTGATGAAATCTTTTAAATTCTACTGTCTTAACAACTTTCAAATATACAATATGGTATTATTAACTATAACTATCACAATGCATATTATATGGCCTTGTTTATTTTGTAACTGGAAGGTTGTACCTTTTGAGCACCTTCACCTATTTTGCTCTCCCCTGATCATCCACCCCTGGCAACCACCAATCTCTTCTCTGTATCTATGAGTTTATTAAATGTCACAAATGAACAAATTTTCATTTTTAAATTATGAAAATTAAAATTGAAGAAGAAAACCACACAAGGTTCAAAATGGGGTAATCAAAATGAGGTGTTACTCTTTACATATATTTGTGCTCAATTTCTGAATTCCTATAATGATATTTTGGACTACTTCTGCTTAGTGGTAAGAAGTATTATGGTAAAATTAAAAAAAATACACAACACGTTTGCTGTCAACTACAGTTTTAAAGTATGAAATTGGTCTTTTTTCCATTTTCATAATCTTTCAGCTTTTTATCTACCTTTATTAACCTTCTATGAATTAGTTTCCCAAGCTCTCTTATTTTTAACCCTTGCTCCAGTTTTATGTAAATAAATAATGCACGTATTTTAAAAATAATTATTTAAACTGGTTTATTAAAGTTGCTTTCCTCGGGGCGTCTGGGTGGGTCAGTGGGTTAAATCCTCTGTCTTCGGCTCAGGTCATGATCCCAGGTTCCTCTCTGCTCAGCAGGGAGCCTGCTTCCTTCTCTCTCTCTGCCTGCCTCTCTGCCTACTTGTGATCTCTGTCTGTCAAGTAAATAAAATCTTAAAAAAAAAAAAAAGTTGCTTTCTTCAACCTGACTCTTTAAAGTCAAATGGCCACATGATATTGAAGTTGTAAAGGATTTCAGAGATCATCTGGAGTTGTTCCCTTCTAAAATGTCACTGGTCGATGGCAATCTCATTCTTTCTGAAATAATTCGGGTGAAAAAGAATTCAGCCTTTTCACTGGTGGTCAGCTCTAATTGCTAGAAAATGTTTCTTTGGCTTTACTAAAGTCTGTTTTGGGGGAGAAAAAGACAACGAATCATATTGCCGTTCTTCCAAATGTTAAAGTTGATGAAGGGCATATTTTTGCAAACACTTATCAATAGTAACGGGCAGTGAGAAGAGCTGTCTCTGAGACAGAATGCCATAGGAGCCCCAAGGATGGAGTGACGGCCCTACAGGTCTTCTACCTGAGGGCAGGAGAAGTCCCCTGGGTAAGGTATCATACCGTCAAGACCTCAAAGAGAATAAGCAAAATTTAGAAAAGTCATATTTAAGGAAAAAATTTCTAGTTATGGGGAATGAAGGAATTAAGGCTTAAAGGGAGCAAATAAAGTGTTTTCTAAAAGATAATGAATGAATGGCCTTATGTGAGTCAGGGGAGCAGCAGAACACATGTGAAGGAAGATTATATTAGAAAGATAGATTTATGCCAAGTCATAGATAATCATAAATCCTCACTAGTAATTCTTGATTCTTATCTTTTCCTTCTTCTTTCCCTCCCTTCCACCACAACCTTTGGTCCCCAAATTCCAAGATAGTATACTCTCAAAGACAGTGACACTCAAGCTTTTTAACTGTATACCTTTATCAACCTAATCATCTTAATCAACTAAAAAATTATATGACAAAATATACTCTACTTAGACATTTTACACATGTGTTATGTGACAAGGATCCACCACTTACTAACTTGAATTAGTTATTTAACCTCTTGGAGTACCAATATTCTCCCATTAAAATGGGTTATGATAAAAACACTAAATTTATAGGGTTATTGGGTAGACACACACACACACACACACACAACTGAACTGTGACTGGCAATGTTAAATACTATTTAAGCTTTAGCTAGTAGTAGTAGTATTACTTGAATTACTTCAATTACTTCAATGACTTGAATAGTAGTAATACTACTTGGATTAATTATCTTTAAATTTGCAAAACAAAATCTTACATAAAAAGCTAAAAGACGATAGGTTTAAAACAAAACGAAAATAAATAACTTCCTACTACTCTAGAAACTATCAAAGTCATTAAAGATTTTAAGTAGAAGAATAATATTCTCTTTCCTGGTTTTCCTTTGAGACAAAAGAACATCCCATCTCTAAGAATTGTAATTTATAGCATAAGATTGACTGGCAATGTTACTTACCAGCCCAAGTAGATTTTAGTAGTTTTTAAACCTAAAGAAACAGTATTGAACATGTCCTATCTGATTTCCCAATAATCTGAGTCAGTTTTCTACTAAGTCAGCTAGAAAAAAAAAAAAAAAACTGGATTACTTTATGAATTGTCCTGTGTAATGGACATACTCTGTTTTGTTATCTGCTGTGAACTGAAAAGACTAACTCATGGAATTAGCTTGCTTATGGGAATTAATTTGCTTTATGTAGAGAAATACCCCTAATATAAAAGAAATACATGTAGGCAAATGTAAAATAAATTAAGTTGCAATAATATAATGAGAACTATATTCGTTGCACACCTTAACTCAGTCTAATTCTAAATCCTAACTACATCCCCGAGGTATAATTCTTAGAGCAAGTTAGTGTCTGCATTTGTTCTACATTGGTAACAGGGACGGGAACCTACCTTTCTCATAGTGTTGTTTGAGGGTTATTGTGGGCCATCCATACAAAGTGCCATTATTTCGGTTGATCCTTGTAAAGTGCTAACGACAGTAGCTAGCATATGTTGACCATTATTTTATGATTATGTAGTTAAAACTATACTGATATAATATAAGCACTTGTCATTTCTAAATTTACTTTAGTTGTTACGCAGGTGATTTTAACAATTTGGTTATGGATAATATGCAGAGAAATATAGAGAAACATTTAACAAACATAAAGCATAATTACTCAGTGACAAAAGACCGATGACAGGTTCTCCTAAACCAACTCAGACCCTGCAGCTTTTGCAGGACACCTTCATTCTGTGTTTATTCTTTTATTCAATGAACAATATCAATTTATAATTGTAGAATATTTTTCTAGATTATTAAATACCATCTAAACAGCAAGTCACAATTTAAGGTATCACAAGTATTCTAAAAATTTAAACTTAATCCCCATATCAAATTTCTGAGGTATGTTCAGTAGTTTAACTTATTTACAGATGAAGAAACTGAGACACAGAATAGTGAAGTAAGTTCCTGTTGGTCACAGAGCAAGTATATGGCAGAACTGAAATTGCATCCCCAGTAACTTGGCTTCAAAGCCTGAACTCACAATCATCATGTTACATTGTCTTGAGTGATGGGAATGAGAAAATACACGTGTGTGTTTCTTCTTAGACTTATATCCTATAGTAAGCATTTGATGATTGATCAATCTCTTGTTGCCTTAGTTCTCTCTGATTATTGATTTGTTTGTTTGTTTTGATGAAGCATCTTAATAGACAGGAGATAGGAAAAACAAACAAACAAAAAATAGAGGTTGGGAAACCTCTGTGAAATTGTTACAATAGTTATCTATCTAGTGGAGAAGCTGGGTAAATATCTAGCATCCTAGCAAAATAGTACAAATTGCTTCTATACACTAACAATTCAGGTATATTACACAACAGAATTCCTCCACTGTGTTCCCTTGGCCACCAGAAGGGTCACACTTACTGGGAAGGTCTTTACCTCTGTCCCTTAATTCCTAAAGTAAAAAGAGGCTATAATAAATACTCTTTAATTATTACTAGGAACTAAATTTTAAATTTCAAAATGTACTCTTTATGATGTATTTAATGTGTTTCTCTTTTAGCTTGAAGTGAAAATTTTGGCTAATTTTTCCACACATTAAATCTACCCCTGATTTGCTCTTCTGTAGCAAAGTTATTATTATTTTTTTAATCTGGGAACAGTCTGAGAGAATTTATTATCCATGCATTTATAGACTGTTCTTCAAACAGGAGACCTTGGTACTCTGGGAAGTAGCGTAACTTGTAAAGAAACGTATATATTTGGCTTGTCTGGTGGTTTCCCCAAGGCCATTCCCTCTCTAACGTTACAGTATAATTCTTACTGCTAGTTATGTATTTCTTCGCTACCTCAAATTAATCATTATAGGACATTATTTCCACATTAGTAGCAACCTTGTGCCATGGAAGTCCTTTATATAGGATACCAAAATTATTGAAACTTCTTAATTAAAAGATCTGTAGCATATTAATTCTTATTATTATAGCAGCAACTAGAAATTCACAATGGAATCTTGGTGTGAGAGGTTTTCTTAAGATTTCAGTTGTATCCAAAAACAAATCCAATTCATTGCATGATAGTACTTCTGAATGCATTTCTTACATCCTTACTGATTCTTTCCCTTCTGAGAGCTGGGGTTGGGAAGGCAGCCATAGTCAGTCAATTTCTAGGTAAGGATCTAAAGCACCTACAACTCCAGTCCTGAAAATGGATAGAGTGAGCAATAAAGAGTAGCCCAGCAGATGTCTGGATATCCATGACAGCCTTGTCTGTGGGAGAGCACATACTCTTTTTTTTTTTTTTTAAGATTTTATTTATTTATTTGACAGAGAGAGAGATCACAAGTAGGCAGAGAGGCAGGCAGAGAGAGAGAGGAGGAAGCAGACTCCCCGCTGAGCAGAAAGCCTGATGCGGGGCTCGATCCCAGGACCCTGAGATCACGACCTGAGCCGAAGGCAGAGGCATTAACCCACTGAGCCACCCAGGTGCCCCGAGAGCACATACTCTTGAGGATTCATTACACTCCTGGAAGCGAGTAGTTACACCAGAGACACCATCCTCACCAGGAGTAAAGACTTGGAAAAGATAGAAGAGAATGGATTGTGCTTGAATATTTCCTTCCTTCTTATGCAAATGAGGGGAGAATCTAAATTTGATTCTCGCACTTCTCAATGCATTGTAGAAACCTAGGGATCAGAAGGAGAGAAAATTATACAGGTGTTAGCTGGGGTGAAATTTTCCATATCCCTTAGGTTTTTTTCAACACGGTAGACCAAGTGACTGAACATTACAGGCATAAGGGTGTGCCCCACAGGCATGTTGCCTGCTTACTACTTTTTCTTGAATACCAGTGTGCACCATAAAATTTGACGCAATTTCACTCTCTCTTGTATTTTTTATGTTTTTCAGATATTAACAATAAGTGAAAATAATGCTGTTTACTTATTATGGTAGACAGCTGGTGAATATTTTAAGCACAGTATCACATTTAGTAAAAGAAAACTCATTATTCAAAAAAGTAAAAAAAAAAAAAAAAAAAAAAAAAATTGTGAGGTTGTGTTCAAAATCAAGTCTGCCCAGGCACTGAGGCTTTGCCAGAACTCCTGTCATAATCATTTTGTCCCAAGATTGAAATTTCCTTAAAAATATTGATCATGCCTTTTACTGCATGATCTCATCAAGTCGAGGACATCAGGGGCTATTTATTAGTAACTTTTAATCCTTAAATATATAAAGTTAACATGATCAAATTTCCAAGCATTAAATACTTTAACATACAAAATGCATTTTTACATCAGGACACAGAATGATTTATTTTTGGTTGCTCTCCTACAAGAATCCATCTCCACGTGTCTGGAATTATTCAGGTAAGGTTTTGATAAAAGACAAATGGAAGACCAAAATTTTTCTGAAGGAATCACCTTATATAAAAACCTTGTAGTTTCTGTGAAATCCACTGCCTTCCAAACACTATTGTTATTAAAGCAGTGTTAATTCATGGTCTTCATCGAATCTACATGTGGTCAGTATACCTCCAAACCTAATGTCCCCCTGCAAATGAACTGTCAATCCACAGGCAGTCTGGAGAGGTTGACCTGACAACCACAGAGAGTCAGTGCCTCCCTTTCTACAATATCTGATGCATCTGTTTTCTGCTCACCTCTCCTGTGGACAAACTCACAATCAGATGCCATAGTCCTGATATCCTATCTACCTGATGCGTTCTTGCGTCCTGTCCCTGTGTTGTGTGCTACTGATGAAGTGTCTTCTCTCCCAGGTCTCTCTTAGGTATTGATTCTCCTTTGCTCCCATGCACTATTTAGCCAGCTGTCATTGAATTTATTTAAGTGTACCATGTGAGGCATAGCGATTATATTATACCCAGATGAATCATTTAATCCTAGTATTCTTGAAACTTAATTGCATATAACTACTGTACTTGGCATTTTTATTTGGATATGATTCTTTTTTGAACATTGGCTAAGAAAGAAGAGTTTACCTTCCTATGAGATTTACATTTCTTCTCCAAGAGAAGAGGTGCTGAAATTATTTATAATATAGATTTTCCACAATTTTGCATAAATCCTTTGAGAATTACATTTCTCATAGATCTGCTTTCTGCCTATAATTCCAAATACGGCTGACACAGTATTTATATTTGCACTGAAAAGACTGATTTCAAACCTCACTTTCTTTCCTAGGAATACTGAGGTGAATATTAGCAAAATTCAATGTCCCTCACCAATTCAGATCATCGAGATTAGACATTCATTAGACACAATATAAGGCAAAACTTGCGTTTAGTATTTTATATGCATTATCTTATTTAATATTAACAACACTTCGGTAGGGGAGACTCATTTCCATTTTATGACGGTAAAATAAAGCTGGAAAACTTACTTTGCTTATCCAGGGAAACTTAGTTAGGTAAGTATCAAAGGTTAGACCCAAACACAGATCTTTCCACAAATGAATTATTTACTCTTAGACATTATACTAGAGTTGTCTAACATTGCTTTTGTGCTTTCTATTCTAATATTTTCCTTAAACATATAATTTATTAGTTGGATCATTGTTTAAAATTGCTCCAGTTCAAGATCCAATATAGGCATTCGTTGTACTATGTCTAAAGAAAATTTATTAAAAAGAGAAAAGATGAACATTTTTACACATGTGATGTGAGCTTGCCAATAAATCTAGGGACCAGAATGTTCTTAATCTTTTTTTTTCTCAATTATCTAAAATCATTCCTATAAATCCTGAAAGGAGTTGTTTCAGAATTTCATTTAACTAATGGCATATTTATTTTAGCTCCACTATAGTTGGGAATAATAGTGACTGTACCAAAAAAGGAGATGTAAAGCATTGGTCTTTAAAATATAATGTTTAAATTCTAATCCTAAAAAAATTAAGATGCTATAAAGTGAAATTCTTGTTATTTATAACATTATCTTGTTATTTATAACATTATAACATTATTTATAACATATAGTTAAAAAAAAAAAAAGCCTAACTGTGCTAACTTGTATAACTGCTGTAGATTTGTTTCTACAATATACACATTTCATATACCAGAGTGGCATGAAAAAATATTCCAAGAGATTAATCTAAAGAAGAAGAAAAAGGAGGAAGAAGAGGATAAAAGTTGCTCAGGAAAAAATAAGCATATGACATTATATTCATAATGCCTGCAAATTTCTGATAAAGGATGGATTAGAAAAGGTGATTTTTCTTTAGATAATGCCTAAAAAGTGTAGGCTATAAGTATTGATCACAGTCATTACACAATTACTGGGTTTTGTTTGTTTGTTTTGTTTTATTTTCCGAATACTAGAGAGTAATGAAAATATCTTACCCTACCTTTGACACTTATAATCCCTCTTCCCTATTTTGGTCTGTCTGATCTTGTCCCTTATCATTTAATTACAATAAAATGTACTATATATTTTATCTATGCATCTTATTATTGTCTGTCTCCCCATCAGAATGAGAATAGGGATCTCTGATTTATGTACTATTAGATTCAAAGTGCCTTCAACAATGGCCCGCCCAAGGTAGGTGGCCAATAAATACTAATTGAGTGGATAAATTTGTGTAACTTATAAAGAACATATTCTGTCAGGAATAATAAAATCATAAATATGTCTTTAATATTATACATGAAGATGTCAGAATAAAAGGGTATTGTTTGTGTAGTTGTGGAACTTGTAAAATATGGAATATGAATCTGTAGAGATTTATAAATAAAAACAAAAACTTCATTGATACAGCAACACTTTGAGATCAATTTATATGTAAAAACTAAACATTTCGTTGTCAAACATCATGGGCAGTTCACACAGTTTTCCCCATGCATCACACTATTCCCTGATGAACCACAGGGGGCCCTACGTATCAGCTGTTTTACTCAGCAAGTGTGAATCAACAGCTCTTTCCTGTAAGGCACGTGCAGCTGAGATGTTTTCTTTTTTAATTTAAGAAATCTAAATTTAATCTGCATGAGGTAAAATATAGCTGTTCTGTTTACAAAATTCCAAATGCCAGGAGCCGTCTATCATTCTAATTATCATTATCATTGTTGTCATTGCAGCTTTTTGTGAGGAAAAAAGTTTTAAACATGGTAAATGTCCCCACTTCTTAGAAGGAGAAAGCAAAAGAAACATTTAGTTTTGGTTTTCGACTTCTCTAGTTACCTCTAATTTTTTTATTAGATCACTGTCCAGTCTAAGTGTCTAATCTAAGGAGGCTTTAAATGTAGATGAAGGTTAAGAGTGTGGCTTTTGGAGGAAGGAAAGACTTCACTTGAATTAGGTTCAAAACTCTTCCTTCCACTGATGGGAGAAAGGCAGAGTACATTTAGGAAAATTTGCTTTTCTATGTAAACAATCATTGTGGTCACATTGAAAGAATTTTGCCATAATAGTATACCAATTTTTCAATGCTTTAGCCATGAAAAGGGGGAAAAACTGGATATTAACTCACATAAAAGTCATATATCTTCAGCAGCAATATTCATTGAGTATATTTACATTCTCTCATCATATGGCTGATTTTTCTTTTGTTTGCTTGTTTTTATGCTTCCAAAAGAGAGCTTGGTTTTGTTTTGTTTGATTGTTCTTCCTTTTCTGGAAAAGCATGTTAGGTGGATATGACAAGATGAGAGAAACAAGACTGAACACTTGATTGTCATGTGTAAAGGCGCTCATAACTTAAGAGGTAATATGCTTTTCTTTTTCCATAAAACCAAGGAAGCACAGAAATTTAAAATAAAATTTACATAATTTTGTGGATATGCTTTAAATTGAGTTTTTAATATCCATATGAAATGCAAATGCCAGTAAAATAAACAGTTGGTTGTAATTTTGGTGAATATTCTTCTTTTTTCTTCTGTTTCATCAGAATAATAAAAATAATTTCAAATATGCTCATCTTAAAAAAAAATTGAGATGAAGACCAAATGAATAAGAAAAAGATGAAATCTTGGTGGGTGCCCAATATATAGTATTATTTTTCTGCTTTGGTATTACACAGGTAAGTTATACTGAAGGAAAAGTTCTTAAAGAAATCCAATTCCAAGTCCTTTTAGAAAAGTTTCAAGAACATTCACAGTTATCAGATCTAGTCTTGTTTGATGAAAGTTGTAACTCAGATGTTTCCCTTGCTTTCATGTTCAATTTACTTGCTGCATCTATAAGAGAACACTGGAAATGTCCTGTTTTCCAAAATAAATAATGAAGTACAACTATTACTTCACTGGTTGTTAGATGGTCATGCAACCTGAAACAGTGTTCAAAATCCATATATGTGTGTTTTTTATCTCTCATAGAAGTAAATCAAAATTAGGAAGATCTGAGTACACTAATCTCTTTTGTAGTGTACTACAAAGTAATTTGTCCATGGAATTTTTAAAAAATGGTGTTAATATTTTTTAATGCATTAACTTCTATAGTAAATGAGTTGAGCAGTATCAAATATCTCTTCACTAGAAATAATATATTTCTTCAGCCTACTGAGTTTGCAGGACTTTTTCTTGGTTCTGTATAATATGCAATAGCGTCTGACAGGGAAATAAAAAACTGTAGCTTTAACGAACTATGTAACAAAGCTACCAAAATTGACGGTTTCCACAATTTTCTAAAATGAAATCTGAATATGCCATGAGAATACTTTAGTTATTTTATTATTTATTTATTATTTATTTTAGAAATCAGAAGTCAGAACAAGACTTTTCTAGTCTTACTGACACAAATTGGCATCCAACTGTTCCATTACTCTGAATTTGCAATTGCCAAATATGTTTGTTAAAAGGTCCTTGACTAAACTTTTCTTTTACAAACAAGTATCATCAGGAAGCAATATTTTAAAACATCTACCAGGTTGGACTATGATATTTTGCTCAGTTTGGCAAAATTATGGTACCTGCATTTTTGAAGATTAATAAAATCTCTCTTCTTCCATACACGGCATACAAAATACTCCAATAAGGGGAAATGCCAAAAATGTCATTTTAATAATCCATTCCAGTACTGTTTGCCTCCTGGATGAAGTAGGTGGTTGGAGACTGATTTTGACTGAATATGCTTATATATCTTTTGAAATTTAAACTATGTGCATATAGTATTGATTCAAAAAGTCAAATTAAAATTTCATAAAAGTGAGAGTTCTCTTCAGTTTTTACTTGTTTTCAAACTTCATCTTTTGTTTTGTGAAGGAGCTACTATATTATCAATTCAAAATTAATAGGTATTTAACTGAATGCTAACCAAAACAAACGGGCACATTTCTATTTGTACGAAGGCACAGAGAACTAGATAATGCTTAGCGCCATGTCAGCTGGATAAGATGTAAATGTTTTTCTTTCTCCTGGAAGAGGGCAAATGCTAATACAAATCACAAATTCTTAGACCCAAGCAACGCTTTTGGAAGGAATAATCTACCTTTAAGTTCAAATGACTACCCTCTTGCTTGTATGTTTTGGGTCCTCTACAATTTGATTTTAAAAACACGACATCATTTGCCTTCAGAAGACCCTTCCCTAGTGACCTTGATGCCAGATCAAAGCTGAACTGACTAGTTGTCTGAATTTGAGTTTCACACATCAGGGAGTCATGGAATGATACCAAAATGATCCTTTTTCTAAAGAACACAAAATATTTTACATATTTTGTTAATTAGTCTTTGCAACATGTCTGTATGGCAGGTATGAGAATCTCCTCTTTATGGAAAAGAATAAGGAAAAAAAAAACTTAATTGAAAAAAAAAGTTAATTGCAGGAGGAATTTACCATAGAACACATCTGCTCTGTTTCTGGATGATTTTATCAGAGTGATGCAATCTTCACGGAGGAGTTAAAATGAGGAAAGCTCTGAAGATGGTTGCCAGGGCTTGTTAGAGAGAATGACTGTGGCCCTTTTCCCTTATGGACAAGGTTAGCATGTCTCCTTTTTCCACACATAAACAATATATTTTCCTCTTTTGGCTACACTCTTCATCTTAGTTCTCAGTAGGCAAAGTGTTTCTGAGATGTTTTCTTTTTCTTGTCAAATACTGACATTACTTTTCCCTTTGTATTTGCGGTTAAGTGCGGCTTGCAAACATCCGAGGGTCCTTGAGAACCTTTCATGAACTCTAAGAGCTCAGAACTAGTTTAATAATAATCCCAAAGCATCATTTACCTTTTCACCGTGTTGACATTTGAACTGATGGAGCAAATGCAATGGTGGGTAAATGTGCCAATACCGTACTGTCATGGTGCGCCCATCGACACAGGTCATCTGTGTATTCTCCCCTGATATGCACACAAGGAAAACAGAAGCCAGTCTCACTTAAGAAAGTCCTTAGTGAAGTGGTAAAAATTATTTATTTTGTTAAATGTCTACCTTTAATTTTACTAAACCTCACAACCTAGGCTGTGACAAAATGAAAGTACACAAGCAGTACCGCTGCTAAGTGCCAGTCCAATGTCTGTCTCCCAGAAAAAGACTTGTGTGATTGTTTGAATTGTGAACTGGTTGTTTTTCTCTTGGGTCGTTATTTTTATTTGAAAGAAAAATTCACAAGCTATGATTATTCAGATGTAGGTATTGGCAGACATTTTCTTAAACAAAGTAGCCTGAAACTTCAAAGAAAATAACTGACAATATTTGTTGCCAATGATGAGATTTGAGATGTCAAGTGAAAATTAGAATTTTGGAAATTGTACCCACTGGTATCATTTTGACAACTGCTCAATCTTTGAAGACTTTTCTGGTGAGATAGGGATGGGTGATGATATTAACTAACAGACATAATTGATGTTGTATAATGAGATGTGTCAAAACTCAGAAGATTGGTATAAGGAAGTGAACTGATATTTTCCAAATGACCAATGGATGATGTTAACAATCATGAATGGGTAACAGATCCTTTCAGAGTACGAGGAATCAGTGGGTTTCACTGTAAAGGACACAAAAAGCTTACTGGCATGTTTCAGTTTCTATATCACTTGTCAAATTTTGGGGTTGTAACAAAGAAAAATATCCCAAATTATCTGAAAAATCTATCAAAATACTCCTCCCTTTCCTAACTACATATCGGTGGGAGACTGGATTGCTTTTGTATATAACAAGTAACACAATGTGACTACAAAAGCAGAAATGAGACTAAAGTTGTCTTATATTCAGACATTAATATTTGAAAAATGTAAATCATGACTGCTTTCATTATTGTTTTTGGAAAATATAATTTTTTAAATAAAATATTTATTGTACATGTAATAAGCTTATTTTAACTTTTAAATGATTTTATAAAATATTTTATTTATTTTTAATCTCTTGTGTGTTTATATCAATATATAAACCTGTATAACCAAAGTTCTTTGAAGTTCTCATATATTTTAAGCGCCTAAAAAAGTTTAAAAACAAAAAAATTGATAACTACTATCCTTTAGAAATCCTCAATTGAGTACAGTGATGAGATTAATCAAACTAATTATTATGAGAATATCTATCAAATTGAAGTTATCCTAATAATAATTCAATCACTGAACAGTGACCAATAATATGCAAAACATCTCTAAAGATCATTTTGCTTAAATTAATTGGAATAGTATATTGCTGATTTCTTTAAAAAGTTCAATAGCTAACACGGCTTTAATGTAAATCCAAGTTAGATGAAAATAACCACCTTTCCAGATATCCTGAATGATTTAACATTCTTTGGTGGTATTATTTACTGTGTTACATTACTATGCTTTGTTGTTGTTTTATCTTGAGCGTTAGATGAAAATGAAATGGCTAATTTGCATGTTTGCATATATTTGCATATCATGCTTTAAAACTTTTATCTTCAATATGTAAACTAAAAAAAAAAAAGAATGAATTAGAACAATTTACAATGATTGTATTCATGGCCAATATTCTGGTATAAGGTACTTAAACTCTTTTTAAATTCACTGATGTGATATAATTTGAAATTGTGGATAATAAGTATACATACAAAAAGTGCAAAACATGTATAAAGAGCTCAGTATAAGATATAGATAACCTTGTGCAGGCTGATGGTGGGGGTATAAGGTAAATGAACAGAGTGTAGAGAGATAACAAGATATTCTCTTTCTGCCCTAGCTGTACTCTTTTACAACATGTAAATATTGATGACTCTTAACAAACTACTTACAGATATGTGTGTATATTATCTATATATTAATATTCTACATATTCTATATTAATATTTTATAGTTCACTTAACAAAAACGTCAAGAGTTCTCATGGTGGCATTGACATCTTTGGCAGGTTGCCATATCTGTTTGTAATGCAACGCAGATTATGCAGTTATTTTTAAAATTACTGTACTTTTTGCTCTTATTATTTTATTAAAATTAATGGAAACAAACCTTAAAAGTCTATTAGTGGAAATACAATTGGGACAAAGATACAAGTTATATTTCATGTTAAAAGCAATGGATAGCCTTAAGTTAGCATTTGTCACCACTTGGTATATAAGCCAAAGTTGATCTAATGTTTGAATTACTTGTTGAAACCACTTCACACTCTTTCTCCTGAGTTTTTTTCTTAAAACTTGTTACTAGCATATCTTGAAAGTCTGTGTGATTGAATTTGTTTCTTTTTCAGTATTTCATTAGATAGAATCAGAGAACAAGTTTTGTTGCATTAAGCCTTATTTATATAGGCAGACAACAGTTTACATTTGGTGTCAATATTAAAAAGACTGGATTAGACATTCAAGTGGTAGATCTACCATTGTAAGGCATCAAGTTAATATGTCATGTCATAGTAAACATTGTTTTCTTTTCACACAGCTCCTTTAGAAATTAATTTTTTTAGCTTATTCTGTCATTCTGCTTTAAAATTTGACATAGAATATTTCTCCTCTGTAATATATTCACTTATCCTTTCTCTCCAGTTAGATAGTTCAAATAAACTTGATTTGCTTTTGTAACATTAGTAAAAAAAAAAAAAAAAAAATCAATGGTTGGTGTCAATAAGACATTCAGTAGATTTAAGCTTAGTGCAAATGTGAAGAAAGAATTTTAAAAAGAATATGTTCAACATGCTATATGTACATACACACATTGTATACACATATATGCATGCATATATGCACATAATTGAAATACACATACACCCATGTATATATATTTCCACATGCACATATAAATATATATGCATGTAGGCTTGTGTATATGTATATCTACTTGTGTATGTACATTATGTGCATGTGTACATGTGTGTGCATGTATATATACACACATAAAATAAAATATGGTATTTAATAGAAGATGTGATAGGATAAGATCCATGAGATATTTGTAAAGATAGAACTTGGTTATAGATTCATTTTAAGGAGATGGCTACTCCTGATTTTTTTTTCTTTTTTTTTTTTTTTTGGCAGGGTGGGGGTGACAAACATTGTAAGAACATTTTAGACATACTTGACTTTGTCCACCAGTCCGTTCTCAATATATCAACCAGTGATCTTTTAAACCACAAAATGGATCAAAATGAACTCTTCAAATACTACAATTGTATTTGAAATAAAATTTAAAAATTTTAGTGTGGTATATAAGGCAAATTATTTCTTTCTTTCCAACCACTCTGCCTTCTACACAGTCACTCTCTCTCATCTACTACACATGGGAATTGCTCAATTGTTGGCATAGTTGCTTTTTCCTGCCTCAGAATACTTATCCAAGCCCAGGGCTTTTTCCTGCCTCAGAATACTTATCCAAGCCCAGGGCTTCTGACAGAACCTCTATTCTCATCAGGTTAACTTTTGCTGATAGATAAATGCCTCCAATTGCCCTCTCCCCCACTAGTGCAACCCTTCCAACCTAAACTGTTTCCTCTTACTTATGTTTTTCTAACTGCCTGTGACTTTCTTTCATGGTAAGTGCCATGCTATGCAAGTGTACATAGTATTTGTGTGTGAAAATATAGTGTTACCTCTTTTTCCACTTTGAAGAATGTTTAAATTTTATTCACTGTTGTGTTCACAGCGGTAACTTTCACATAGATAATTCTCAGTAACTTGTTGAATTAAAAAAAAAAATGAAAGTCAGTATTACAATCCATGCTTAATTTCTTGCTCAATAACCTGCAAGATGACTAGCTCAGTGCCCTGCATAGTTACCATCATTCTTCCTTTTTCTACATGTCAGGCTAGTTCTAAGTATATATCTTGCAATATCTTTCTGCCTTTTGAGTTTGATAATAAAAATATTGCCTTGTATTTTGTGTGTCTGTGCTTTAGAAAAAGCTTTATTTAGATACAATTATTAAATACAATTTAATCATTTGAATTCTACAACTATCACTATAACCTAATTTTGGAGCATTTTCAACACTTTGAAAGGAAACTTAGCTCCCAATACCTCTGCCTATGCTCCCTCAAGTCACAGATAAGCCATTAATCTATTTTCTGTCTCTATATACTTATTCTGGACATTTCATATAAACGAAATAATATAATATGTGGTCTTCTGTGACTAACTTCTGTTTTTAAAATTCATTTTTCTAGTCATTAATATTTATTCACTTTTGGGGTGCCTGGGTGAATCATTCGGTAAGCTCAGGTCATGATCTCAGGGTTCTGGGATTGAACCCTGCATCTGGCTCCCTGCTTGGAGGGGAGTCTGCTTCTCCCTGTCCCTCTGCCCCTCCTTCGTGCTCTTTCTCTCTCACGCTCTCAAATTTATAAATAAAATCTTAAAAAAAATTATTCACTTTTATAAAGATGCCATGATGTGACTAATTGAGATTTTAAAAAAAGAGGTCCTTATCCACAGAGAGTTTGAGAAAGAGTATTTTAATAATCATGTACACATTGTGTGTTTAATTATTAGACAAATGGCCATTTATAATGATTAAAAGTTTTAAATATGTTCAGTATATATGATTAAAGACAATCTAACCACTCGTATATTTGATTTTCAAACAAGTCTTCAGAAACCCATGATAGTTGAAAGCAGAGTTTTATCTCTTAGGTGAGTGTGGTCTGGGTAACAGTGGCAACTGAAGTGGCTTCTTTGAGATTTTTTCTCCACCAAATCTCTGATTCCTCAAATCTTTGTTGCAAATGCTGTCAAGTCCCTCTAATTTAGCTAATTTGTACTAGCATAATCCAGTTGTGTGTAGGTTTTTTTTTTAAAGAATTTCTTTTGTACATAATAAAGTGTGCTTTTGCCACATATGTATATGTATTTGCATTTGTAGATTATTTTTCAAACTTTATTACCCCAAAATATTCCAAGGCTCACTCTTCATCCAGCAGGCACCAGTGTCAAAGTCTGTGGTAGTGTGTAAAAGATATGTTTGACTAAATCGTGCATAGTGATATTCCCCAGAAAACTGAAGAAAGACTGATTTTGTAAGAGTGAAGTCTTACTTGTGGATAATACATATATTTTATATAATATTACTATTATATAATATGTATGTATAAACTTTTCTAAATGCAAAGAGAATGAGATATGGAAATAGTCAGTCTATAGAATCCAAAAGTTGCTGGGTTCTTATTTAGGATTTTTTTTGTTTGAGTTGCTACTGATTTAACCAAAAGAATAAAAGTAGGGGAAAATAATATTTCCTATCCTGCATTTGATTAAAACTGTGTTTACTGCATGCTAAGGACTGTTCCATCTTAAATATACTAAATCTTTTCATTTTTACAACAGCCCCATTTCTGTAATTCCAATTAAAGATGGCGTCCACACATGTACTAATTAGTGGAGTGTGCTTCTGAGCACACAGAGTTTATGTCCTAATCATCATTCCCTATTTCTTTATTAACACTGGGTTCTTCACACACATGAGAGAGAAACAGAGAGCCAGAGAGAGTTCTGTATGTTGTTCACTGAGTTCACTGACAACCCAATCTCCTACCTTGGTTCCAGGGCAAAATACTTGCAGGATAAGGGTGTTCTCTTTTTTTTTTTTTTTAAAGATTTTATTTATTTATTTGACAGACAGACAATCACAAGTAGGCAGAGAGGCAGGCAGAGAGAGAGGAGGAAGCAGGCTCCCCGCTGAGCAGAGAGCCCAATGTGGGGCTCGATCCCAGGACCCCGAGATCACAACCTGAGCTGAAGGCAGAGGCTTTAACCCACTGAGCCACCCAGGCGCCCCAAGGGTGTTCTCTTCAGGGATATGGCTCATAGTGAATGTTGATGAATGATTCTCCCTAAAGCCAGCTGCTTCTACTTTAGTCTACTGTTTTTCTCTTTCTTTCCTTTCTTCCTTCCTTCCCTTCCTCCTCCCTTCCTTCCTTCCTTCTAGCTCTTTCTTTCTTTCTTTCCCACTTTCTAACCCACTCCCTATTACATCCCTAGCTATCATCAGATGCAGTTTTCTGTTTTGAATTTTTTACCCCCAAAATGAAAAAACAATAGGCTTACTTTCTGTTGGCTCACAAACTCCTGAGGTCAGATCATTGTTAGTGGGGTATAACAATTATTCATTCAACTAGTTTATTTTGCTTGATGAGACAAATTTTAATGATTATAAATATTACAACTTTTCTGTGATTGGGCTAGCACTCGCTGACCACTGCAAGTTTAGTGCTTTTGCATTTCTTTTTAAATCACAACACTTACCATTGAAAAACCAACTTGACATTGCTTTGTTATTTTCTCCACTACATAAACAATGTAAACACAGAGAGTACTTGTGGGATATTTCCTATACATTTCTATTCAAACAAAGGGATTATGAAATGAGTTCATCCAAAAACCTACTATAACTAGAATGCCTCTAGTGGACAACTGTGTAACCAAATGTCCTTAATTAAACCTCTCTTATTTGAAGATTCCTGTTACAACAAATATTCTAACAGGTAATTTCTGAAATTGAGATAAGTATGTAATTTGGGGCCTTAAAGAACAAATATTACGAAAGACTAATGACTTCCAACCCACCAAAATTATCCTGTGGACCATAGTATTACTGTACTAGAAGCCAAGCCTATTAAACTGGTGTTGACTATGTTTTAATGAAAAACAAAACAAAACCCAGCAAGAATATCTGTTGATGTAATTTTTTGTTTTTGTTCTGTGAAAATCTTATTCCAATGTTATCCATATTTCAGATTTGAAACATCTTCTCTGGAAATTTAAATGTCCTGCTAATATTTTCATATCTATGCTTCATCAACACTATAATTGAGATGTTTAAGGACATTTAAAATTAACAAATATGTTTAACTCACAAGAAAACAAAGGAACACTGAATTTTTTCTATGAGAAAATTGTCCTTTCTATGAACTTTAAAAACATAGATCTCCTGGGCATATGACGAAATTGGTTAAAAACTGCAGCATTGGCCATTTTTATCAATAATTGGTTTAATCATGCTTGCTAACTATTCTTCGTTGCAAGCTAAATCTTACATACATAGTTAATTAAGTATAAATTTGTAGGGCATAAGGTTTTCTTTTCCTGGTTTTTCTAGGATATTTTAGTTATTATTGAATTATGGCCTGAGTAAATAGCACCACCATTGTTTAGTTTAATAATTGTATTTTATTTTTCAAGATTTTGCAGTTCTCCACAATACATGGTTCTAAAGTTCACAAGAACATTACACTACTTGAAATGGTAGCTTCTCTGAGGTCAAGAATAATGATTTAATTACATAAGCTATGTCAGTTTTGCCATAAAACTAGCATAAGTACAGCACATTTATACATATATAGTCAAATTACTTGATCAATAGAATAGTTGCATAAAATGACTGGAATGCATATCTGTTAAAGGAAAGCACTGCTTATTAAGCTGGAAAAAGGAAATATTTCTTAATCATTTTAGGAAAAAGAGAACAAAAATTCATATTCCATTGAATATTTTATTCTATGACCTTGTCTTGTCTTTACAGTTATTATTTTGTTTGTTCTTAATTATCTACCAGAAATTTTCCAAGAGAGATTAAACTCTGTCTTTAGTTCAGCTGTAAATACACAGATAATAGCTCCCACCACAAATATTCTCATTTACATTCATCAACTTTTGAAGGAACAAAAAATTCAGTTCATTACCTATCTATCATCTAACTTTCTAATTACTGACAGAAGTTTATGTTCAAATGTGGAATACAGAATAATGGGAACATCCTTTTTTCTTTTGTCCACTGTCCACTTGGTGTCTTTACCTCTCTGCCTTCTCTACTGGAGCTGGATTTTAGATGCCCGGTTTCCTCCTGAGGTATTAGAAGCAAAATCACTGTCATGTTATAGGAAACTAAGGGCTGTGGTTGAGAGCAATAGGTCATGAGTACTGTCACAGGAAGGGATTATATCTATAATGATAGAAAGGGAGAAGAAACAGGATGAAACAAGATAAAATATGTGTAGTACTGACCTTGACATATAAAAAGTAAAATACTGATAGCATTTATTATTTTGATCAACAAATGTGGAATAGTTAGATTAATTTAATTTCCCCTTCCTTATTCCTTTAGTTACCTTAGGTATAACCAAACAAGCTAAGGAACCTTTGCTAGTAAATGTTTATCCACTTCTTTTTGAGTTTAGAATTATTATTTTAAGATTTCATTTATTTGTCAGAGAGAAAGAGCACAAGCAGGGGGAGTGGCAGGCAGAGAGAGAAGCAGGATGCGGGACTCGATCGCAGGACTCTGGGATCATGACCTGAGCATAAGGCAGATGCTTAACTGACTGAACCACCCAGGAGTTCCATAGAGTTATGTTTTTTACTTTCATTTATCATAGACAAGACCTTGGTCTGGTGTTGAGTGTCAAACATATTTGGGGAAGATCAACATCATGTTATTTTTATGCAAAAGTGTCTGCCTTGAGGTCAATGTTATAACTGGATGCTTTTTATTACCAAAGAATAATGTACTAATTTATTTTGAAAAATCAAGAAATACATACAAAAGAAAAAATAAAAATTAAATGCACCAGTCTCAAAATAGCATCAAAGCAAAAGTCCACTTGTAGTAGAATGAATGAATAAACATGTTGCATTCATATAATGCTATACTGTTCAGCAAAGAGAATGAATGAAATATAGTTACATACAATAACAGTGACAAAATTGACAAACATAATGTTGAACAAAGTATGCTAAATAGAAAATATTAGGTGATTTTTAATTGTGTGCTTTCAGAATTTATTCAGTTATAAATTACCCAAAGTGGCAATGTTAGCTTATGTTAACACTGGACAGTGGTAGTGACTGGGCAGAGCCATGAGAGGGTATCTATCCTTGAGTACTAGGCTTGATCTATATCCTGACTTGTACAATGTTTACAAAGATATATTATTTGACTGAAAATTCATTGATTTTCTTTGTTCTTTTTAAATGTATGTTATGATGCAGCACACGTGCGTGTGGGCGTGCACGCACACACACACACACACACATACTCACCATTTAATATAACACAAAACCTCCTAACCAAAACTCCCTTAGTTAAGATGTGTATTGGGATTTAGAACAGTCATATTTTAGAAAGTTAATATAGTACATATATAATGTCCCAGTGTAGCATTCAGTTATCAACATGTTAATATCTGTGCACAAAAAGTATGAATGTTTAAACCAAGAGAGATACACAAAGATGATGAATAAATTCACAGAAATTTTGGCCAATATTTTTCCACCAACTAAGTAATTTCAGGCCTATTACTAGTTTTCTCATGCACTGTTAAATTTGATAAAATTATGTTTTAGCAACTATTAAAGTAATCTTATAGATGTTCCCCTTTTTGGTGATTAATGTAGCTAAATATGGATTCGGGTTTTTTTATGTTGAGGTGCCTTGTATCCTTAGAGTGAACACTACTCAAGTGTGGCCATTAGTTTTTGAAAATACTTATAAATTTCAATTGATAATGTTTTATTTAGGATTCTTTAGTCTAATTTCCAAAATTGATATTTGGGGGTTTTGTGTGTGTGTGTGTGTGTGTGTGTGTGCATGTGCACGCACGCACTTAACCTATGTGATAATTTAATACAACTTCAAAGAGTCAGTTCTTGTGATATGTTATTATTTTTTGCTTTAATTTGCTCTAGTTAACATTATTTTTCTAATTATAGTTTCCTCAGTTAAATCCTTTGTCATTTTTAAATTTTTCTATTATTTTACATTTTTTGAAAAGTCTTTTAAGTCATGAATCTTTCACTGACTATAGAATTGTTCTTATCCCCAAATTTATTTACATGTGCTTATTAAAAAGTTTATTTTCAGTGAATTTTTGTTTTAAATTGTATTGCTTAAAGTTCTTGGAAAAAATTTTTATTAAAATGGTTTCTATTAGTTTCTGTCATTGATCCTCTATTTTGTATTACATTTTTTTTCATTAGAGATATTCCCAAATTGAAGTCCAATTTGGGAAAGTACAACACCAATGTTAACATATTAAACGCCAGAGGGTTTTTTTGTTGTTTTTTGTTTTGTTTTGTTTTGTTCTTGCTTTTAAAGATTTTATTTTTCTGTCAGAGAGAGACAGAGAACAAACAGGAGAAGGGGCAAGCAGAGGGAGAAGCAGGCACACTGTTGAGCGGAAAGCCTGATGTGGGACTCAATCCCAGGAACCATGAGCAAAAGGCAGGTGCTTAACCAACTGAGGCATCCAGGTGTCCCTAAACCTGGGTGGGTTTTTTTTTGTTTGTTTGTTTTTAAGATTTTATTTATTTATTTGACAGACAGAGATCACAGGTAGGCAGAGAGAGGAAGGGAAGCAGGCTCCCTGCTGAGCAGAAAGCCCAATGTGGGGCTGGATCCCAGGACCCTGGGATCAGGACCTGAGCTGAAGGTAGAGGCTTTAACCCACTGAGCCACCCAGGTGCCCCCTGGGTGAGTTTTAATATCAATGTTTGCTTTTGAAAAACCATAGCAATGGCTATATTGGTCCCAAAATTAGTGGGGGAAATAATAGAAGTGACCTTCATTTCTATTTACAAAATACTACTATAAAAAAGTGAATTTTCTGTTTACAAAATACAATTTTAAAAAATCAACTCAAAATAGATTAGAGACTTTCATGTAATCATCAACTACATTTCAGTTAAAAAGTGAAAAGGTGTAGGTAGGTGTGGCTGGGTGGATCAGTTGTTAAGTATCTACCTTTGGCTCAGGTCATGGTCTCAGGGTCCTGGGATTGAGATCAGCACTGGGCTCTGAGCCTGCCTGAGATTCTCTCTCTCCCTCTGGCTCTTCCACCCCGACCCTGCTCTCTCTCTTAAAAAAAAAAAAAAAAAAGAAAAAGAAAAAAGTCTATTAAGATCTGAAACCATAAAACTTGACTATAAAACCATAAAACTCCTAAAAGTAAACATAGTTTTTTGGGTTTTTTTTTAAGATTTCACTTGTTTATTTTAGAGAGAGAGAAAGAGAGAGATGGCACAAGCATGGGGAAAAAGGGAGAGGGAGAAGTAGGCTCCCCACTGATCAGAGAGCCCCATGTGAGGCTTGATCCCAGGACCCTGACATCATGACCTGAGCTGAAGGCAACCCCTTAACCAACTGAGCCACCCAGGCACCCTTAAACATGGGCTTCTTAACATGATTCTTGACAAAGATTTTTTGGATTTGAAACAAAACAAAACAACAAAAAGCAACAAAAGCAAAAATAAACAAGTGGGACTACATCAAACTAAAAAATTTCTGCACAGCAAAGGAAATCAGCAAAAAAATAAAAGGGCAACCTGTAGAATGGGAGAAAATATTTGTGAACCAAACCTAGTAAAGGTTAATATCCAAAATATGTAAGTAATTCGTGCAATCAATAGCAAAAATACAAACAATCTGATTTAAAAATGGATAGATGAACTAAATGGACATTTTTCCAAAGAATTGCAGATGGTGAACAGGTACATGAGAAGATCACCAACATCACTAATCATGCAAAATAAAACTGTGATGATGTAGTACATTATACCTATCAGAATGGTTTCATCAATGTTGGTGAGAATGCAGAGAAAAGGGAACCCTTGTGCACCATTGGTGGGAATGCAAATTGGTGCAGCCAATATGGAGAAGAGTGGAGAGGTTCTTCAAAAAATTAAAAATAAACTTACCATATGGTCTAATTATTCCACTTGGTATTTATCCAAAGGAAATGGAAATAGGCTCTCAAGGAGCTATCTGAACTCTCATGAACATTGCAACATTATTCACAATACCCAAGATATACAGACAATTGAAGTATTCATCAACAAATGAATGAATAAAGATGTGGTGTGTGTGGGTGTGTGTGTGTGTAATGGATCATTATTCATCCATGAAGAAGAAGAAAATCCTGACGTTTAGGATGACATGGGTGGACCTAAAAGCATTATGCTAAGTGAACTAAGCCAGACAAAAAAGACAAATATTATATGGTATCTCTTATATGTGTAACCTAAAAAAAATAGTCAAACTCATAGAAACAGAGAGTAGAAAAGTAGTTGTGAGGGGTTGGTGGTGGAGGAAATAGGAAGTTAGTAGAGGGTGTAAACTTTCAGCTTTTAAAAAAAAAGGGTCTTTGTTTTCCATTTACTTTTTGATAATTCTATGTTATATCTATGTCTGTTACCAGTTTTCCATGTTACTATTTCTAAAATAATGGACAGAATTCATTAGCTCCATATGAGTTCACATTTGTACCATAATTTATTGAATAACAGTTTAAACAAAAATTTTAAAGATATTCTAGCAAAGCAAGAAAAAGAGGAATACTTAATGGATCCAATATTTACTGGATCAGTAAGACATGTCAAAGATAAAATCTTTATTACTTCTGTTTTCCTGACCCCTCAGTCTCTTCAAGCTTCAGTTGAAATATTTTTTCATTGTAGTTGTCCCTGACTACACTTCCTAAAATTGCAAAATCCTCCTTCCCACCATACTTATCGCTCAATTTTTTCCTCCATTACATATACCATCATCTGGTAGTTGTATGACAATTCTCCATATATCTGTCCATTGTGTTTTTGAACATCTTGTAAGCAGAACAACTTCCTGTTTTTGTTCTGCAAAACAAAAACAAAAATGCTCACATCTCAATGTTGCAAGATAGAGTGGCATTGTCCTTTGGAGCAAAGTCAGGCATGCTCACTGCTATTATAAAAGATTCAGATTCCCAAAGCTAATGTTCATTTTTGATAATGCAACACTTTGTGTGTGTGGGTGTCACCTGCCTTCACTTCTTCCCGTGGAAATGGGACTCAGAGAATTAGCAAAAGAAAATTGTGATACCTAGATATTAAAGTGTTTCAGGTAATAAAGTCCTTTGGCCTCTGATCCAGGAGTCTTGTGTTTTCTGGCAATATCCATAAAACTGTGGCAGATTAATTCATTAGTTTATAAGTAGAGTAAAATCTCATACACTTCACAGTTGTTGACACTGATAGAGTTTAAATTTTACTTACTTATTTCTTATTCTCTATCTCCCCATACCATGGGATTGCAAGTTCATAGAGGATGATAACTTTGGATATTTTGTTCACTGCTTTATCTCATGTGGCTAATACACGTCTTGTACATAATAGACATGATAGATTCCTAATGAATTAATTAAGTCAGGATAGATTTTTAAAGTTGATTATTAAGAGGAGATGTCTGAAACATGGGATCTGTCTGAAATACTCTGTGCTATTAGTCGTGAACTATTTTGTGCAATTAATTCATACATTAATAGGGGTTTCTATCAGAATTGATAGTTTTTTATTTTTAATTTTTTTAAAGATTTATTTATTTTAAAATGAAAGAGAGACAGAAAGAGAGTGTGAGGGAGGGGCAGCAGGGAGGGAAAGAGAGTCCTAAGCAGACTGGAGTGGAGCATAGACCATGGAGCCTGGCGCTGGCTGGATCCCATGACCCGGAGATCAAGACCTGAGCAGAGATCCAGTCAGAAGCCTAACTGACTGTGTCACCCAGGCACCTCTGATAAATATTTAGAAAAAAGTAATAAAATAGATGAGATTACTGCTATGATAGGTTAATTTTCCTAACTAATATAATTAAAAAATAATAGCTAATGTAAGAATACACCTGTCTTGAGGATGTGGCTATAACAGCTTCAGAATTCTCAGGCTTGGAGTGGGATGTGTGTGGCTTTGGCTTTGCCTCATTCTTGCCTGCCCTGAGGGGGCCTCCCTTAGGTTGGCCTGTGAATAGGACGAGTAGTCCATGGGCAAATAGCAGGAAGAATATGATGTCACAGAGATAGGGTCACCCAAATATCACTGCTATAGAAATAGAAAACCGTTGGCAAGAGAAGTTGATGGCAATTTATAGATAATGCCTAGCAATAGTTAACTCTTTCCATTGGAAGAAATTTACCTGTTATAATATTAAGATTCACTGTAATGACCTATATGGAGGAGAGAGATTAGTGACATTGGCTGTTTTACAGTATTATATGGAACATTATGAGCAATTAACAGAAAATAATGGAGATGCTATTAAATTGTAATCTCAGTTGAATTTTACAGATCCTACTTCTGAGTGGTGGTTACATGGGCAATGCTCTGAAAAAGGGGCAGAAAAGCAAAAGTTGGCAGCTTCCATGTGCAAAGGAATGAGAGAGAAGGGCAGACCTAGAGTTTGTTCTCTCCATCTTCACTGATGATAAGAAAGGGCAGAGCAACAATGGCAATTTCAAGTGACTCATGTCATGATTCGCTGTTGGAACTGAACTATGTTGTTGAAGGAGATGAATAGTTTAATTATTTGACAGATTTTGAGGAGCATTACCAGAAGGATCCTATAATAGAAATATTGGATTCAGAACTACGATTCAAGGAGACTTAACTTGTATCAATGATGGAGACTTGTATCAATGATGCTGAATAGAATGCTAGCTTAGAAAACTAAGAAAATTAGCTGAAAAGCTGAAAGAGTTAAACAAGAAATTGAGGGGGGAAATGGTGATGCTAAAATATAGCATAAAATTATCCAGTCCTTTGCTCATGCCAGGATTATCCTACATGATGATAATTCCAAAAGCCTGTTTCAAACCAGATAAACAGAAATATTATAATGTCTGAATTTTGAATGAAGTGCAATGATTCAAGCCCAAAAAAGTATTATATTGACACACAAGTCTCCCTGAAAAATATGACAAAATACTTCTGGAGGATAGTATTGCAACAAAACAAGTAGATGATTGTCATGACAATGAGAGTGAAGAGGGAAAGAGTAGATGTGTCAATTATTGTCCTGACAGGTATGCTCAAAAAAATATGTCATCACACATGAGGAATGTCAAAGACAGTGCTGCTTATGATTATATATAAAGTGAACTTTAAGTTTGAATAAGCTCTACTCTGGGGAAATAGAGTGCCCGGTGACCCAGTGGTGTGTTGGACTTTTTGGAAGCTGTCTACCATAACCAAGATAGTATGATAGACAAGAGGCCATGATGGTTCACTGATGGCTGGGATTGGCCAGACAAGAATATTCATTGTGATTAACACCTTTAGTGACAGCATCAGAAAAAATGTTATGACACTGATGTCTAAAGAGCTTTCAGATAGTGTGGTTTTGTTTTTCAGATAAGAAATAATCTTTATACACAACTTCCAATTTTCCCAGCACCATTTACTTGATCATTCTCTTACACCATACACAAAGATAAACTCAAAATGGATGAAACACCTCAATGTGACACAGGAATCCATCAAAATCCTAGAGGAGAACATAGGCAGTAACCTCTTTTACATCAGCCACAGAAACTTCTTTCAAGTTATGTCTTTAAAGGCAAGGGAAACAAAAGCAAAAAGGAACTTTTGGGACTTCATCAAGATAAAAAGCTTCTCCACAGCAAAGGAAACAGTCGACAAAACAAGGAGGCAATGCACAGAATGAGTGAAGATATTCACAAATGACACTACAGACAAAGGGCTAACTCAACACCCAAGAAACAGATAATCAAGTAAAAAAAATGGTCAGAAGACATGAACAGACACTTCTCCAATGAAGACATGCAAATGGTTAGCAGACACATGAAAAAATGTTCATTAGCCATCAGGGAAATTCAAATCAAAACTGCATTGAGGTACCACCTTACACCAGATGGAATAGCAAAAATTAACAATGCAAGAAACAGCAAATCTTGGAGAAGATATGGAGAAAGGGGAACCCTCTTAGACTGTTGGTGGGAATGTAAGCTAGTGCAGCCACTTGGGAAAACAATGTGGAGATTCCTCAAAAATAAAAATAGAGGGGCGCCTGGGTGACTCAGTGGGTTAAAGCCTCTGTCTTCAGCTCAGGTCATGATCCCAGGGTCCTGGGATTGAGCCCCGCATCGGGCTCTCTGCTCAGCAGGGAGCCTGCTCCTCCCTCTCTCTCTGCCTGCCTCTCTGCCTACTCGTGATCTCTGTCTGTGAAATAAATAAATAAAATCTTAAAAAAAAAAAAATAGGGCTATTCTATGACCTGGCAATTGCACTACTGGGTATTAACCCCAAAGATACAGATATAGTGAAAAGAGGGGCCATACGTACCCCAAGGTTTATAGCAGGAATGTCTACATTAAGCAAGCTGTAGAAACAGCTGAGATACCCTTCAACAAATGAATGGATGAAGAAGATGTGGTCCATTGTACAATGGCATATTACTCAACCATCAGAAAGGATGAATACCCAACTTTTGCAACAACGTGGATGGGACTAGAGGAGATTATGCTGAGTGAAATAAGTCAAGCAGAGAAAATCAATTATCATATGGTTTCACTTATTTGTGAAAAATAAGGAATAGCATGGAGGACATTAGGAGAAGGGAAAAATGAAGGGGCAGAAATCAGAGTGGGAAAAGAACAGTGAGAAATTATGGGTTCTGGGAAACTGAGGGTTTTAGGAGGGAGGGAGGATGGGGGGGATGGGTGAACCTGGTCATGGGTATTAAGCAGGGCATGGATTGCATGAAGTACTGGGTGTTATATGCAAACAAAAAATCTTGGAACACTACATCAAGAACTAATGATGTATTCTTAGCTTCTTTGGTTAGGTTTATTCCTAGGTATCTTATAGTTTTGGGTGCAATTGTAAATGGTATTGACTCCTTAATTTCTCTTTCTTCTGTCTCGTTGTTGGTGTAGAGAAATGCAACTGATTTCTGTGCATTGATTTTATATCCTGACACTTTACTAAATTCCTGTACAAGTTCTAGCAGTTTTGGAGTGGAGTCTTTTGGGTTTTCCACATATAGTATCATATCATCTGCAAAGAGTGATAGTTTGACTTCTTCTTTGCCAATTTGGATGCCTCTAATTTCTTTTTGGTGTCTGATTGCTGAGGCTAGGACTTCTAGTACTATGTTGAATAGCAGTGGTGATAATGGACATCCCTGCCGTGTTCCTGACCTTAGCGGAAAAGCTTTCAGTTTTTCTCCGTTGAGAATGGGAATGCAAGCTGGTGCAACCACTATGGAAAACAGCATGGCAGGTTCCTCAAAAAGTTGAAAATCGAATTACCCTATGACCCAGCAATTGCACTACTGGGTATTTACCCTAAAGATACAAATGTAGTGATTTGAAGGGGCATGTGCACCCAAATGTTTATAGCAGCAATGTCTACAATAGCCAAACTATGGAAAAAACCTAGATGTCCATCAACAGATGAGTGGATAAAGAAGATATGGTATATATACACAATGAAATACTATGCAGCCATCAAAAGAAATGAAATCTTCCCATTTGCAACGACATGAATGGAACTAGAGGGTATCATGCTTAGTGAAAGAAGTCAATCGGAGAAAGACAACTGTCACATGATCTCCCTGATATGAGGAAGTGGAGATGCAACATGGGGGGTTGGGGGGTAGGAGAAGAATAAATGAAACAAGATGGGATTGGGAGGGAGACAAACCATAAGTGACTCCTAATCTCACAAAATAAACTGAGGGTTGCTGGGGGTAGGGGGGTAGGGAGAGGGGGGTGGGGTTATGGACATTGGGGAGGGTATGTGCTATGGTGATTGCTGTGAAGTGTGTGAAGTGTGTAAACCTGGTGATTCACAGACCTGTACCCCTGGGGATAAAAATACATTATATGTTTATTAAAAAATAATAATAATAAATAAATAATTTTAAAATAAATAAATAAATAAATAAATAAAATAAAGAACTAATGATATATGGTGAATAACATAACACAATTTAAAAAAAGAAATAATCTGTATAACAAACATGATGTTATGTTGGTTGGAATTTTGTTTTAAATTGAAGCAGTTTTACTGTTGTGTATATTCTGTGATATAAAGACATATTACCTACCTATAAGTTGTTTACCAAAATTTGCTTATCAAATGTACAGAACATTTAAGTTGTGCCTTCTTCCACAGGCACATAGGTCTGTGATAAACTTATAGGTCATATGTTTATCACAGTAGATATTTGCTCATTAGATAACAGTTTACAAGCAGACTAGTGTTGAATACATTGCTATAGTAACCTGACTTCCTTAGATAATTTTGTTTTTATGATTTTGTAATTACTTATATGTATATAATTCTGCTCGAGGTCCCTTTTTACTTTCCTCAGTCCATTCACTTCTTCCTCTATCACAGTCTCACAGAGATAGTGCACACAGTTGACAGCATTTAGCTCCAGATTAGATTTTGAGGGAGGGATAGTGGTGGCAAGAAAAACAGGTATTACAATTTAAATCTACATTCAGGGGCGCCTGGGTGGCTCAGTCTGTTACGCGGCTGCCTTCGGCTCAGGTCATGATCCCAGGGTCCTGGGATCGAGCCCCACAATAGGCTTCCTGATCAGTGAAGAGCCCACTTCTCCCTCTTCTTCTGCCTGCCGCTCTGCCTACTTGTGCGCTCTCTCTCTGTGTCAAATAAAGAAATAAAATCTAGAAACAAAACAAAACAAAACCCAAAACCTACATTCATATTCATATTTAGACATAACTCTTATTCTTTATGTAAGAAGCTTCTATAAGGAGAGTATTCCAGTCCGTTAGAGGAAAAGATCGTTTCTGGCTTTCCTGTCTTGCAGAGCTCTTGTTAATTATGAGTACAATGATGGCATTTTTGTAGACTTCATTTTCTTCATGGGGTCTCTTAGATAATGGCCATATGAGGCCATCAAAATATATGTTTTTAAATACTTTTTGGAAGTACATTATTTTTTATAGAACAGGGAGTTGTCTCTCTTCCCATATCTCTGTCAATCACTAGTTCCTAAGCATGTGCAATACTCTCTTTAGTGCAGAAATTAACTTGGTTTGTAAATATTTTATTAGAACACTTCCTCCAGCTTAAAAATATTTAAAGATATTTTGTCTTTTTTAAAGAAAATTCATTTTGTGTTAGCTTTTTCACTAAAAAAGCCATATTTAAAATTATATAATATGGAAAACATTTTTTAAAATGATGGATGTTGATACTTATTTCTAGAATTTATCAATTGTATAAAATATCATTCATCTACATTGTGAAGAATTTAGTAGGTTCTTCCTCATGGTAGTTAAAGGCTTTTACCTCTTCAGGTAATGCCCATTAAACCATAAAGCATTGATCTTTTCAACAACTATAGTAGACACAAAACAAAATCTTTTTTTCTCAACTTCAGTAACGGATTATTTTATGAAAAATTTCTTAAACATATATATGTAATTGTTTTTAAATTGCCAAGATAATTTTCTCTATTGTGTTTCTTTTCTTTTCTTGGAGAAAAATGCTGCCAGCCATGGTATATCTTCAAAAAAACCATTGTCTTTACTGAAATCATATTGAAATACATTAGCGGCTCTATGCCCAGATTTTATTGGTTTATAAGATTATAACTCCAACTTTGTTCTAAAATGTATAGTATCAGCAAAAAACCCTCTGGTTTGCATCAATTTATGCATTTAATTGAACCACCTGGTTTTACAATAGTAAAACATTTCCACACAATTCACAAGCCCCATTGAGGAGGGATAGATTTGTAAAACCAGGTGTAGGAGTCCCATTGTTTCTACCAACTTCATTTAAATGTATGGCTTGACTGGAATGCTTGAAAGTAAAGGATTGATGCAGCATCACAACAGGTAAACCTGGGCCCTAGTGATGATTCGGTGTTTGTTTTGTAAAGGCTGAATGACTAATAAAGTGCCATATTGATGAAAATATTTAGCCTCTTTGACAACTTTATTCAATATCTCCACTTCCAGTCATATCACCCATCTGCTTGGAATATGGCATGTCTCCAAATGAAAGATTATTTCAATAATTCTTCTGGCTGTTTGCATATTTTATTAAGTATGCTTCCAGAATTTTAAATTAGAGTTTTAGATCTGGATAGCCAGGCTGTTGGTTATTGTCATAAAACTACTTTGATTGTTCATATTTTTGTTCTATTCACCCTAGAATGATTGAAATAAAAGTGACTGAAACATGTCACTGCCCTGTGCCAAAATACAATACCGGCATATGTTAACAAAGTCATTCTCTCAATATGTATTAATATATAAGATAGGCCAAATGGAAATATTGATCCTTTATATACCTTTTGCTAGTTGTTAATTTTAAAATATGGAAATATGAGAGATAAATTGTTTATATTTTCATTTCCCCCAAATGAGGAAAATTCGCCAGTTATTGTAACAATTTTATTAATATTGTTCTTTGAAATGTTATTTTTTAGAAAAGTAACACCATGTGTTTTTTTTTTAACTTCTCCAATTCCTCTTTTTTCTTATAGATTATGAGTCATTTTCTTTAGAAAGAAATAAGAAATGTTAAATTCCAACATAAAATAAATCCTAGTACTGAAGATAAAGTTCTAAAGATACTTCAAACCTACTCATCTCGCTTTCTAGGATGGAAGGATGGTATGATTTCTAATTTAAAGCTATAAAATAACACACCTAGATACACTTTCTGGAGGAAAGAATATAGGTCCCTCAAGGTTCTCCTGGCTTAATGTGATCTCTTTTTTGAGGAAGAAAGAGAAGGAATAAGAGAAGGTGAAGAAGAAGATTATAATTTGATTTACTCCATAAAGTAAGGGCACATTAAAATAATATCTTCACAATATTCATTGCAGTTTTCATGTATTTTATAATAATTCCAAATCTGCAACATATTTCCTGCTTCTTACAATATAAGCCCAGAATCCTTCCTTGGGACTACACATTGTCCCATTCTCAGTGGTGTATTTCAATGCAATTCCCATTCAATTTAGTAAATTCTTTCCCAGTTCAGATGTTTGTGCATTTACTAGAAGCCCAGCTTACAAGGTACAAAAACATCTGTCCAGTTCACTCAAAAGTTTGATTAGATTTTGTTTGTTTCAATGGGTAAGAAACTTTGGACTGTACCAGTTAGATCTGTTTTGCCCTTCTGGCAATAAGAACCTATCAGAAGTTCCTGTGTAACTGGTGTGGCTGCATAGCTTGGGCTCTCAGACAGGATAGTCTTCCCATTGAAAGAACCATCATGACAACCATCAGGGTCTCAAACCATTTATTCAAATGGAAACTAGTTGCCTTATTACTTGTATCTGTTGGTAGTCTTCATAGCCCAAACTAGAAGATGCAAAAATACAAATTATAGATTCTTAGAAACTTGAAGGGTAACCACCATTGTATTGTTGCAATTCACAGAAAAACCTTATATTCTTCTTTAAAACAATTACCAGTGCTTATATAAAATAGAAAACTGGAGAAAAAGAAATATGTGCTTTTGACTAGCTTGAAAAAGGAAAATATCTCATTCTCTTCCATCCACTGCATTTTACTGTACCACATTTAGACTTTAAATAGCAAACAAGAGTATTTAAAAGACCCCACTCTTTCATTAAATCATCACACCAAAACTGAATTGACTGTTAAAAATAAGATAACCTGTACTCTCAGGTCTTATCTAACTTATGCCATTTTTCGTTGTCACTTTTCTCATGCTCTAGTATCAATACACAGAATTTTTCTTTGAACGGCTAAAGGAAATGTTTCACTTGTGTTCCCATAACATGTGTTAATGTAGTTTTTAAAATAGCTCTTTCTCATCCCTTTTCTCATTTTGTTTCAATGGGAATATTTCTTACACATGAATAAATGGAAATTGAATTAACCTGTGACCCACCAAGGTCAGTTTTAAACGTCGTTATTCACTAAGTTGCACACATCAAAAAATGATTAAGTGTTTCATCAGAAAAGCAATGGCATAAAATGGGCTAAATAACAAAGTTGGAATTTATTAATTTTCCCTCTAGCCTTAAATTTAACCAATTTCTGGACAAACACTGGTTACAGTAAAAAGTTTAGAAACATATGCATCCAAGAAATCAAAGAAAAGATGAACCTTTACCATTTGCCCAAACCAGAGACATTAGTAATCTCCTAATTCTCTTTTTTTTTTGTGAGAAATAAAGAATGTAGGTAACAAGAGGAGGGGGAGGGGATCAGAGTTATTTTATGGCTGTCATCTACTCTCCCCTTTCAAGAAACATAATTTCCTCCTGGAAGGAAGCAGATTTCATGCCTCGGGCTGGGCATAAATCAAACAGAAATGCTCTAGCATAGACTGTAATTTTATAAACTATCATGTTGTGGAAAATAGAGTTAAGCTGTAATCTATGATGCAGTTACCATCCCTCTAAGGAATAATTGAGTAATGGGCAAGCAGCTCTAAGAAGCTTTGGGTGTTGTGAAGCTTTGCTCCTCTAGAGAACAGCCAGGTTCTTTCAGGTAAATGATTTGGGAGAAGTTTTCATAATGTCTTTTATACTAAAGGTTGCTTATGCAGGTTTCAGCAAAGCCATGAGCATCTCTTTCACAAAATGAGCAGATTTTTCTTAGCATGAGTAAATCGTTAAGCTGTTTACACGTGGTATTTTCTTCCCAATATTATTCTCTAAGAGCTCTGAAAAAAATCTGAAACATTTCTTAAAATTTGCATTGAGATAGAAAGAGAGAGAGAGGGAGGGAGAGAGAGAGAAGAAAACTTGCATTACAAGCTTCTAGGACAGAATTAATTTTAATGACATAGGATATATATGTAAAATTTGTTCAAGTTTCTGAATATAGTTTAGAATGATATAAATCTAGTAGACCGTTGTGATTCAGTTCCAGCAAAACTGATCAGTGGGGACAGTGAGATATTAAATAGTGATTTTTAGCATTTATCTTGCATTTCCTTTATTCAAAGAATCATCAACTTTCAACTGTCCAGGGTGCTAATAGCTCATAGCTTTTACTTTTTCCACCATTTTCTGCAGACTGCCTTGTGGGTATTTCACCAGTCATTAGGCATCTCCATCACAGACTACCCAGAGAAAAATAAATGAGGACGCTTTCAGATCAGTCAGTTTCATTGTTCATTCTTAGTACTTTTATTTTTTTTTTTTAACAGACCAGTGGAGGATAGTTTGAAATCATTGTCTAAACTCAAATATTACATTAACTTCCATCTGTCTCTTATCCATACTGTGTCACTTGAAATTACAAATATTCTTCACTTTTGACAACTTGAGTACAGAATTTAGATTCTTAAAGATATATTTTTATGTCTTGTGCAAAATATGCAATAATTTTAAAAAGGCTTGGAAAATTCTTGCCTGTTTACTCTGTCTTAACCTCTATCTGATATTTTAATTATAAATTAATATATGTTTATTATAAGGAACCAAACCATAATAAGAGATATTCACGTATTTCCCTATTCCTATTCTCCCAAATCCCCAAATTTTATTCTGTAGAAGAAATCATAGTGAACATATATGGACATATATCTTTCTAGATGCTTTTTTACTTTTTCTTTCTTTTTTCCTTTTTTAAATAGGTAATATTCTGTATTCTGTTTTCAACTTGAGTAATTTTTTAACTAGATAATAAGAATAGATATTTTTTCACATGGAGTTATATAGATCAATTAAATAAACTTATTATTGAATTATTTACATGTACAAAAATTCATTTAATCACTCTAAAAAAAAGACATTTAGGTCACAATTTTTTTTTCCCTGCTTATGAATCATGCCACATTAATGTATCTATCTACTCTATCTATCTATCTATCTATGTATTTATCTATCCACCCATCCATCCATCCATGCATCTATCAACGATGTGCGAGTGTACCTGTTGAGTAGATTTCTGGAATAAAAACCAAGTCAAAAGTTATGAATATTTAAAAATTGTATAGATACTCTCAAATCCTTCTTTCTTTCTTCTCTTTCTTTCTTTCTCTTTCTTTTTTTCTTTCTTTCCTCCTCTTTCTTCTTTCTTCTGTTTATATTTTTAGAGAGGGAGAGAGAGAGAGAGAGGAGGAGAAGAAGTAGAGGGAGGGGGAGAATCTTAAGCAGTTTCCACATCAAGTGCAGAGCCTGATGGAGGGCTGAGTCTCAGGGCTCTGAGATCATGACCTGACCAAAATCGAGTGGGGTGCCTAACCAACTGAGCCACCCACTTACGCTCCCCAAGTTGTTCTTTAAATAGCTAAGTTTACTTTTCAATTGTTACAAAATGCTTGCTATAGTTGTTTTAATTAAACATAATAATGAAAATAAGAGCTGGAAGGGATAACTGTAGTAAATGAAGGCAAAAGTGAATGTTCAAGTAAATGAATTTTTATTTGTAGCAATTCAACTCACTAGAATAAAAGCATATTGGCACTATTATAAGTTTGTTATATGTATACTCGAGTGCCCCTCTCTGTTCTCTCTCTGTCTGAAATATAAATATATATATATATATATATATAGTTATTGATAAAGAATAAAGTTCTAAATGCTCAAAGTTTCATGACATAATTGACTCAGCTAGTATATAAAAATAAACTGTAGTTTAAAAACATCTACCTGGGTGCCTGGGTGGATCAGTGGATTAAGCCTCTGCTTTTGGCTCAGGTCATGATCTCAGGGTCCTGGGATCAAGCCCTGCATCAGGATCTCTGCTTGTAAGAGTGGGTTAGCATAAGTACAGCCATTTTAGCTTGGGCAGCCATCCCAGGCCCAAGGGCTGAACTTTCCCCTAGTTTACTTTAGTTCCAGGGACCCCCACCCTGCTTTAGTTCCAAGAAAGTACCCCAGCCTGCAACACCCCGGCTGCAGCTAATCAGCTTAAACAACCAGGACAGCTAGGCGGTTGCGCCACGGGGACCAGATGTTGAAAAGAGCTTATCTTACTAAACCACCAGGGGGGCACAAGCCAAAACTATGTATGGTCCTTGATGTGATGGAAAATTACTGTGAGTTGGATGTTTTTAAAAAAATGCTATATAAACCCTTGGCTTTGAGTGCTCGGGGTCCTTGTAGAAACCCGCTGCGTCGGGCAGAAACTCGGACCCCAGCTAACTGGAAATAAACCTCACTGTGTGACTTGCATTATCGAGAGTGTTCTCTGTCTAAATGAGGGGTGGTCGGCTCCGTACCCTAATATGCTCAGCAGGGAGCCTGCTTCCACCTCTCTCTCTGCCTGCCTCTCTGCCTACTTGAGATCTCTCTCTCTGTCAAAATAAATAAATACAATCTTAAAAAAAAAATTTTAATTAAAAAAAAAATAAATGAAAACATCTACCAAATAGTGTTCCGCCTGTGGAGATGGATAACAGCAGTACTTACTCCTTAAATAATAGAGACAAATGATACAATGGTTCAAATTTAATACACTGACTGAGAAAAATGAATTAAAAATCCCAAATTCTGGATGTTATAGTTTGTGGTTAATGTTACCAATAATGATAACACCTTTATTTCACTATTTATTTGTTCAAGTAATTACCAAATATCAGCTTGATATGTGTTAGGTTTTGTGAAATAATTCATACCATACCATACTAATTCATACCATACTTGTTATGCTTAAGAAGTGCACATTTAAAAGAATTTATATAAATAAATTATAACAAATTTTATATCAACAGTCATTAAAGTATGGCCACAGAGATTTGTGAGCCTAGAAGAAAAGAAAGTCAGTGATTACTTTGGTTTTTTAAATATAGTAGTGATACTGATTTTCAACATTCCAGACAGAGCAAAACTAATGTATCTATGTTATGGCTTGTTCTTCACCACAAGATTGGTAATCACCTCTAAAGATTTGATGCCTTTCTTTTTAGCTCTGACTTATGCTAAACTTATTTTTTCTCAGCTTATTTTTCATTGTACTACTGCCATTCTCTCCACTTCATGGACCTTAATCACTATAAGCTTAATCAACACCAGACTACTTCCTTATTTATTTTTCCTCCTTTTTTTTCTTTTTTCTTTTTACTTTTTTCTTTTTTCTTTTTTTTTTTTTTTTTGAGAAAGAGAGAGAGAGGGTGGAGTGGGAGGGATAGAGGGAGAGAGAATCTTAAGCAGAATCCTAGCTCAGCATCAAGACCCATGAGGGGCTCGATCTCACAACCAAGATCATGACTTGAGATCATGACCTGAGCTGAAACAAGAGTCGGACGCTTACCTGACTGAGCCACCAAGGGGCCCCCAGGCAGCTTCCTCTTTAATGAATACACCTTTCATTGAGGCTCAATTATTCCTACCACCCCTTGAAAGTGCATCCTCATATCAACTTTCTGTGATTGTATCAATGCAGCAAGGGCCAGAACCAGGGCCACCTCTGTTATAAACTAAATGCAGTCATCTCCATGCTCCTTGGCACTTTATCCATGCTTCTCTAGGTGATTTTTCATCAGAATCTTATAGTGTATTTTTAGTAACAAACAAGTCTGCCTTGGGCCCAAGTTTTTGACTGAATAAAGAATACAATAACTGTATTCTTTATTTGTAATCTCTATGTTTAGTACATAACTATAGAATGGATTTAAAATTGCAATGTAATATAAACTGTACTCCACAAGCATTTTTTGGGATACTGAATTTGTAAAATTGACTCAACATAGGATCTGGTCTGTAGAAGTTTACAGACAGGCTCTTCAGTTTCCCAAAATCTCTTAGAAGCCTAGAACACAGTAGGCATTGAAGATATAAGGTAATATTCCCATTGATCATCATCTAATATATCCTCTAATACAATGGTTCTCAACCTTATTATTCCTAGTGTTCTCTTCGCATCATGAAATAACATATATAGATAATACAACCAATCACATAAATATCATTCTCCCTAGTGGTAGTCAATGTAATATTGACTGTGATATAACGAAGACACATATCAATATGTAAATGCTCAGGTACTTACTGCAGTAAAAAATATAATTAAGTAGTTGGATATGTGCATTTATATGTATGAATACAATGACCACAATTACACACTGATACAAGTTGTTTTGGCAGCATAAGTACCATCAGGTATCGCTGCTAGGGCATGAGAAGAAGTGGAGAATTCTTGATAATGTGCTGGGTTACACTGAGTACAATGTTTGATTTACACAGTAGTTGTACTTCTCTCTTAAAAATGTGTTTGTAAACATGTTTTGTTTGTAGGCAAACTAGAGCTTAACTGTAGACTAAAAAAGTTACAAGCATGCTTTTAAATATACAAGAGTTGTCCAATGAGACATTTAGAAGTCATACAGAACAAGGAACAATATGTCAATGTCCTCCCATGGAGAGTATTTTTGGTTCTTTAACTTACTAAACAGGCTCTCCCAATAGTCTCCTTCACAAATTTACAAAATACCCTAGCAAGGCAATATTATCCCTTTTCAAAAATAATGTTCTATATGGATATGATTTACACTTATCATTCTAGTTATTATAATTATGTTATTCAATTTGATTTTTTCTATGTTTACCTACTAGAACATCCATTATCATGAAATTGTGGAAACTGTTAAAAATAAGAAATAGCATCAACATTAAAAATGATCAATGATTATCCTACTTTTTGCATGTATTAGTTTCTGAAGGTGATAGTAATGAAAGTAAAAATTTGATATTATAAATTAATATTAGACAGAAATCTGTCTCTGATACAGCAATATCTAAATGCAGCATTAAAAGAAAATGTTACTGATCTAAATGCTGAGACATTAGGTTATATTTTATATGTCTTCTGCAATTAAAAAGGATTCGTGGCTTAAATGGAAAGAACACATTTTTGGTCATTCAGGAGACATAAAATGAGTGCATATGAAAATTAACAATCTTTACTGACAATCATCACTTCAGTAAATCTCTTGATGCCCTATTTCTTCAACTATTACCGAGGATAATTGGGCAAAATGTCAAAATAAAATTACTACACATGTGTGCTAAGTATGGTTTTATGAAATGAAACTACATTCAATGTTTTGTACACACCAATGTTTTTCTAGTATCATTTTTCCTTTACTGTTTTTTCACATTTGTTGAAAAAATAAATGGTATTGGAATGTATTTTATAAAATCTAAAAAATTTCTGGGGTGCCTGGATGACTCAGTTTATTAAGCGGCTGCCCTCAGCTCAAGTCATGATCCTAAAAAGTCCTGGGATTGAGCCCCACCTGGGGCTCAGCAGGAAGCCTGTGTTTCCCTCTCCCTCTGCCTGCCTCTCTGCCTACCTGTGCTCTCTCCCTCTCTGTCATATAAGTAAATAAATAAATAAATAAACAAACTATAAAATTTCAATAAAAGGATTTTCAATTCATTTGATTCTACTCTTAAAAAAATACACGAGCTGATTAACTTATATCTTGATTTTTTTATAAGCCAAATTTAGGACTAATTTTTAAAAATGTCAATTACTATTATATTTTCATATGTCTAACTGTCACAGATCAATGTAGATGTATTTTGAAGCATTTTCCAATCATAGGAATATTAACCATTGCCAATAAACATCGATGATTTAGCAAAACCAAATACATCAAATTGTATAAATTAAAAAAATTTTACATTCTGAATGTATATATATACAAAGTTACATATGAATACTAGTACACTTATTGTAGATTCATTACTTTAGAAAAAAATGGAAAAATGTAAATAATTAAATTTCAACATTCTTTTAGCATATGACAATAACGTGTCTGTTCTAAAAGCTTTCCATATGTTAAATAATTTTATTATAATTTAATCACTTATTTATTAACTATATATATTTATATACAAATTATATATATTTGTATATATAAACTTCTGTATTATAAATTAATATATAAGTTAATCATAAGCCAAATAATATATACATCAAATGCAACTATGAGACATAATAATACAGTGAATACCCATGTTTGGATACCTACCTGAGAACTTAGTTATTACTTAGAAGTATCTATTCATATGTTCCCTCCCATCTCATCACAGCCCTACTCTACTCAAGGAACCAACATTTTTATCTGGTTTGTCATTCAATGGTTTCCCGAAATAGGTTTTCTTTCAGAGTACATGTATATTACTATAGAATACTATAATATACTATAGAACACTTACTTAGTTTGCATGATTTTGAGTTTTATCATAATAAAATCAGTCAGTATGTAGACTTTTGCAATTTGCTTTTTTCATTTGGTGTTATTTTCAAAGATACATTCATATTTGCGTAGTTGCAGTACACTTACTTTGATTGTTGCATAACATTTATTTTGGTGATTATAATCAATTCACAATTATATTATTATTTATACAATGTCTTATTAATGAGCATTTGAATTTTGTCCAGTTTGTTTATTTGTAATGCTATTACAAACAATGTTAACAGTGTTTTTATACATATATCTGATGCACTTATTCAGGATACACACAAACACACATAAGGAGTTCCCAGGTCATAGGGTCATAGGCATATGGAAGTCAACTTTACTAGATAACACCAAGTTGTTTCTATAAATGTCATAGCTATTTTTCCTCCCACAGAAATTATATGAATCCTACTTATTTACTCATTCTCCCAATGATTACTAATTGAATTTCACTATGTTCTAGGAATTGTTCAAGGAACTTGATTTATCCTGACACCAATATTTGTGCATCTGATCGGTATAAAATGGTATCTCATTTGGTCTTATGTTTCATTTCCCTAATTACCAATAAAGTTGAGCACCTATGTTCATTCTTATTTCTCTTTCTGAGAAAAGTCTGCTCAAATTCTTGTCTATTTTTATGTGTATTTTTCTTACTGATTTTTGGGATTATTTATTCATATCACATACTAATTTTTTAAAGATTTTATTTATTTATTTGACAGAGAGAGGGAGAAATCACAAGTAGGCAGAGCAGCAGGGAGAGAGAAAGGGGGGGGGGGATGCAGGCTCCCTGCTGAGCAGAGAGAGCCTGATGTGGGGCTCGATCTCAGGACCCTGAGATCATGACCTGAGCCGAAGGCAGAGGCTTTAACCCATTGAGCCACCCAGGCGCGCCAGATACTAATTTTTTTTTTTTAATCAATAACATGGGTTAATAACTTTTCTAGTCTATAACTGATCTCTTGGTTCTCTTTTTAATAAAAGTTTTTAATTTTCATGCAGAGAAGTATATCTATAGTTTCTTTTAATTATAAATATTTTAATGGTTTCTTTAAACATTTGCTTATGAATCATGATTTTAAAGATACATTTTTATATTTTAGACTAATTTTTAAACACTTATCTTTTATCAATCTGAATTGATTGTTGTGTATGGTATCTCATAGGAAATAAAGCTGTTTTTTTAGTATCATACAGCCAAAAGTCTCTCCTTTTATTTGAATTCTGCCATGCCACATCAATTATTTAACAAGTTCATGCATCTATATGGATCTGCTTGGAGTTCTGTATTATTTTATTGGTCAATTTGTATATTCCTATTCCTATACCTGTGACTATTGCATATTTCATAATTATTTTAAGTCTGGTAGAACAACTCCTAAGGGTCATTTTCTTTTATTTCAAATTTATGAAAAGCAGCATTTAATTGGTGATTCTCTAACATATAATTAACAAGAGATTCTAAAAATTTGGAAAGAATTCTGAAAACAGGTGATGGTAAGAAAAAATTGAAAGAATAAAAAATACAGTAAACTTTCTGACAGTGAGGGAGAAGGTAAATTACAAGATACAAACACAGTTGATGGGACATGGAAAATAACTAATCCTATTTAATTACCTGATGAGATTGCTATATTATAACTCATAATCACTGGCATTTATGCTCTGTTTCCTCGAATGAGCACCTTTTAATTAATTGTGTTTTCTTAACACAAAGCAACTGTGGAGGCAAATTTTATCCACAACGAAAATAAGCAGCCTTTAGGAAAAGCCCTTCTAAGCCCCCAGCCTTTCTTTCACAATGTCATGAACAAAATGGGAAGCACACTTTTCAGAATCTTGCAGTTCCTTGGGTTTTGCCATGCACAGAATTGACCTTTTTTTTTTTTTAATAAATAAATACTCCCTTTTGCAGATAAAATATTACAAAGGAAATCTTATAATATTTCTTCATTTTCTATTTGGATCTCCTAATATGTTTGGGAATTCAGGTCAATTCCATCCCTTTCCTACATTTGGGACATAGCCAGTCACTGAAGTCGATAAGACTTCTGGACCAACTCCACTCACAAAGAATGCTTCCTTTTTCTAAAATGTAACTAAAGTTTTACAATCTTATTGGGAAAACTAATACTACTTTTGTTAGCTTTTCATGTCAGAGTGTACAACCTCAGATGAGTGGCTTTGCCTTGGAGGATATTTTAGGTTGTATCTTTTCTAGATGGTTGAGGAATCCAAAGGCAAAAAAGCATCCAAGCACAGGGGGGGCCTTGGCCAAGAACTTGAGGTTCCTTATTCACAAGGCTTTATTCACATGACTAGCATGTAATTGCATAATCCTTGACTTTCCACGTGATGACAATCTCATTACTGGGATGTTTTTTGGTCTTACTTTTAGCTCCTCAGATGTTCAAAATTTCCACAGGTCCAAACAAATTTTAGTTCTTCAGTGAGAAAACTTGGATAGGCTCAATATAAAAAGACATGAGAAAGGAAATCTTCCTCAGTTTGGAAGAGTTTAAAGAAATGACTTAAGAAGAGTCTGCAAGAAGCATTTTGGCAGCTAACTGAAGATAATTGGACATGGAAGAGGGGTTGTATGGATTTGGGGGAAAAGAAAATTTTAAAAGCCAATCCAAAGGGTTTAGTGGGGGGACACTTTAATTCAAGGGAGAGAGAAAATAGAGAGTTTTAAAAGGAAATTTTGAAAACTACCTTAGAACCATACAAAAGAAGGAGTGTATTTGAATATTGACAAAATACACTTTGAATATGACATCTATTCCTGCCAGCTGGTGCATTAATATAAGAAACCCACATGAAACAGTAATCTAATTCATGTACTGCCAAATTAAAAGAGTTCCTTGACTCATTTGTGTGGAAATTACCAGGGCATTGTCTTCATTTGTAACAAATTTTAACGATAAAAGTAGTTAAAATATTTTAGAATCACTAATTGTTATAAAAACCTACATTGGTCACAAGTTGAAATAGGGTAATACGGAATATAGCTTAATCATGTTGATTTATAGAACGGCAACCCTCATCTGTGATTTGGGAAAAAAAAAAAAGAAGGGGCGCCTGGGTGGCTCAGTGGGTTAAAGCCTCTGCCTTTGGTTCAGGTCATGATCTCAGGGTCCTGGGATCAAGCCCTGCATTGGGCTCTCTGCTTGGCAGGGAGCCTGCTTCCCTTCCTCTCCCTCTGCCTGCCTCTCTGCCTCCTTGTGATCTCTGTCTGTAAAAAATTAATAAATAAAATTTAAAAAAAAGTGAAAATTATTGTTTTTTCAATTTTTTCCTAAATAATTTGGCAGAAAATCTGGCCTTCATTCATTTGGTAGCAAAAGTTGAACCGAAATTATCATAAAGCTGCTTTTTAGACTCTGTTGCATTTAGTGTAACTATTCACATATTTGGCTGTAGAAATATTAATGTGTTTGATTATGTAGCATTATCCTTGATCATACTGGGGTTATTACATAATGAACAGTATATGTGCCATATCGCCTTTTTAAAATACAAAAAAATGGTTTTTGAATTCCAAAATATATCTGGCTACAGAAGTAGATAAAAGATTGCATAAATGTGACACTTCTTCCTGCATATATATATATATATATATACGTATTTTTTTGTCTTCACTTAACTTAATCATTACTAAGCCAAGAGTTTTCATTACATGCTATTTTAATGTATCTTCATTTTTAGTAAAGCACAGGTTCGTGAGTAAGATCAAACAGTACTATAGGACTTAGAAACAAAACAAGTAGCAATTCCCTACATTCTCCAGTTCTGACATCTGCTCTTTAGAGGCAACCATTTTTGTTCCATTTTTCTCTTTTTTAAAAACATTTTTTGGGCTATAATTCACATAGCATTCAATAAGCCCATTTAAAACACACAATTCAATAGTTTATTATATTCATAGCTATGTGCAACCATCATCACCACTAATTCTAGAACACTTTTGTGACATCAGACAACAAACACCATCACTCTCTTTGTTACCAAACTTAATCTACTGTTTTCTACAGCAGCTGTACTATTTTGCATTCCCACCAACTGTGCTCAAGAGTTTCAGTTTCTCCACATTCCACCAACACTTGTTTATTTTTTTGTTCCTTTGTTTTATTGACAGTAGCTGTGTTAATGGAAATGAAGTGAAATCTTACTGTAGTTTTGATTTTCATTTCCCTAATGATTGGTAATTTGGAGACATCTTTTCATGTGTTTATTGGCCATTTGTATATCTTCCTTGGAAAATTGTCTATTCAGATCCTTGGCTCATATTATATAGTTACATAATTACCTTTCCTGTGGTCTTTTTTTTTTTTTTTTTCCTAATGTGGATTCAAATTACGGTATATGGTCATTTGCTTTCAGTCTAAAGAACTTTACTATTATTATGGCTCTGCTAGCAACAAATTCATTTTTTTTTTAACTGGAAAAGTCTCTATTTCATTTTCATTTTTGAAAGTAGTTTTGCTGGATTTAAGGTTAATGGTTGGCAGTTTTTTATTTGAATACTTTGAATATATTACCCCATTCCTTCTGGTTTCCATTGTTTCTGATAAAAGTCAGTTTCAGATCCTATAAAGTTTCCCTTGTAAATGACTAGATATTTTTCTCTTGATACTTTCAAGATTTTCCACTTGTCTTCAGTTTTCAACTTTTTCCTATGATAATTCTGTGTATTAGTATCTTTTTAATTATCCTACTTCAAGTTTGTTGAGTTTCCTTGATGTGTAAGTTAATCATTTTGAATAAACTTTGAGTTTTCAGCTTCATTTCTTCTAAATTTCTTCTGCCTTTCCCTCTTTCTTTCTGGTTCTCCTATTATATGTATTTTGGTGCATTTCATTGTGTCCCATATTTCCCTAAGGATCTCTGTTTATTTTTCTTCATTCATCTGTTCTTGTATTCTATGGGTTATATACCTGGTAATCTCTCTTCAAGTTTATTAATTCTTTATTCTGCCAGTCTCAACTCTACTTTCAAATTCCTCTAGTGAATTTTACATTCAATTATTGTCTATTCAACTTCAGCATTTCCATTTGGAGCTTTAAAATTTGTTTTTATCTCTTTATTTTATTGTCTATTTCATTCACTATTGTCATTATACCTTCTATGGCTTTGTTAATCATGGTTGAATTCAGTTCTTGGAATATATATAAAATGGATAATTTGAAGTTTTCCTGTTATAGGTGACTTCTGGCCACTCTCAAAGGCCTAAAGTGTTTTGTTGCCTGCTTTGTCTCTGGTGTATGGGTCATACTTTCCAGGGCTTATTCTTTGTTTTTGGTTTGATTTGTTTCATTTTGTTTTGCATGTTTCATAATTTTTTGTTGGAAACTGGACACTTTAGATAAGATCTTGAAGGAAATCTGGGTACTATCTTTCTCAGGGCCTCTTATTTTTATTTGAGGGTACATTTCAGACTATTACTCCCTACATCTGCTGACACCTGCAGCATTTAGTTTCTGATGTTGCTCCTCAGTGCGACACAGCCTTGAGTAAGCTCACAGTCACTGCAGGGAGACCTTCTTTTTTTTTTTTTTTTAAGATTTTATTTATTTATTTGACAGACAGCGATCACAAGTAGGCAGAGAGGCAGGTAGAGAGAGAGAGGAGGAAGCAGGCTCCCCGCTGAGCAGAGAGCCCGATGCGGGGCTTGATCTCAGGACCCTGGAATCATGGCCTGAGCCGAAGGCAGAGGCTTTAAACCACTGAGCCACCCACGTGCCCTGGGAGACCTTCATTTTGGTGGGGTTCCCTTTGACTGTTTCCTTGACCATAGAGCTGTTAATTAAGCTCCACTAATTACCACCTGATCAATTTATTGTTCTCACCAATGCATTGGGGCATGCATTACTTTGCAGAGTAATTGATCAAATTGGAGTTCTGAAGCAAAAATGCCTACGTTGGTGTTTTGAGATTTGTTCTACCTCCAGGAGGACTTCTTCAGCTGCTTCTCTCCATAGCTCTCACAGCTAAACAAATTAGCCTGCAGTTTAGCTTCTATATGCAGTGATTCCACCAGTTTCCTCTCACCAAAATCTCCATTGTTTTTGAGAGCACCTATAGGCTTAAACTTTTCCACACACTGTTACAAATAAGTCAGTTAACCTGGGAAGAAATTAGGAGTTTTATGCTTTATGGCCTGCTTCTCCCTCAGGGGTAATCTGCAAGCCAAGGCTCTGGAGTTGAGGATGGCAACAATGAATGCTCCCCACAACAATGAATGCTCCCCACAGCGATGAGTGCTTTCCTACTTCACGGAGCCTGATGTAGGTCTCAATCTCAGGACCCTGCAATCATGAGCTGAGTCAAAGGCAGAGGCTTAACTGACTGAGTCCCCGAAGCGCCCCCTGAAAAATATTTCTATCTTAGGAACTGAGCCCTCAGTGCAGGTGGTAAAGGGGATAAGGTGTAGTAGCTTCATGTCTTCTCAGCTTGCCTTTCCAGTGTAAAATGATCACCTTCTATAATGGGACAACAGTGATATGGTCCCAGTATTCTCAACGATGTCGTGCCCTAGTTAGAACCTCCACCCTACCAAAGATGGCTGGGTAAAATAAAGAAGCCTCACGTCTTGGTCATACTCACACAGAACTTACTTTCAGTGGCAAATAACTGGGGACAGGATAAGAAATGTTGATATCCTGTTTTTCCTAAGAAGATAGCCTTTCAACTGGGAATGAGGAGAAGGGTACCCTGTGCTCTTAGGTACAATGGTCTGGAATTTTCATCTTGTTGAATTGGGAGAAAGGAAGGAAGGAATGGGGGCCTGGTTCAAAATAGACTCCCCCTGCTTGTACTGCACTCTTTGTTGAGCTGCGTGAGTTTTTTTGACCTGACCATTTACAAAAAGTTTAAGTGGTTGTCCCTTTATGCTTTGTACCAGTTTCAGAGGAGTGGGTCCATGGAGTTCCTCTTACTGTCATGCCAAAAGTAGAATTTTCCACATTCTTTGCTTTTTTTGAAGTTTCTGACATATAACTCCAAATTTCTAGATAATTAATTAACCAGAGTATTCCTTGACATATTAGTCTCAAATCTTATTTATTTAATTCCTATTATGAATGACAAGGATTTGGTAAAATTAAAGAAATTTTTTTTCCCTATTTACCCCCTTCATTCTTCTCAATATTGTTACATCAAAATATTTGGTCAGAGGCTTCTGATTCTGGTTTTGGTGAAGTTGCTTGATTTAAATTAACTGTCTTGTAGAGAATGACTATAAAAACAGATATTGGCATGAAAAAATAGACAAATGAAGTGGAATAGAAAGCTCAAAGAAATCACACATGCCTGTTTATCTTATGTATAACTGTATTACTCAGGGCTCTCCAGAGAAACAGAACTAATAGGATATGTATATATAGAGAAAGATTTATTATAAGGAATTGATTCATGCAGCTATGAAGCCTGACAAGCCCAAATCCTCAATGTGAGCCAAGAGACTCAAGATCCTGGAGAGCCAATGATGCAGACGAAGTCTAAAGGCAGTGTACTGGAGAACTTCTTTTTGTTCAGGAGGCTGCTTTTTTTGTTTTATTCAGTCTTTCGACTGATTCAACGAGGCCCACCCACCTTATGGAGGACAATCTGCTCCCTCAGAGTTTACTGATTTCAATGTTAAAGTCATCCAAAATCACCCTTCAATTTGATACATAAAATTAATATTACAATGGCAAAGAAGACACCACAGTATAATCCCCACTACACTGGCCTTTTCTAAAGAATGGTCTTTTCAAAATATGATGCTATGTTGATTGCATATTTAACAATTTTTTTAAAGATTTTTATTATTTATTCACTTGATAGACAGAGATCATGAGTAGGCAGAGAGGCAGGCAGAGAGAGAGAGGAGGAAGCAGGCTCCCCGCAGAGCAGAGAGCCTGATGTGGGGCTCGATCCCAGGACCCCGAGATCACGACCTGAGCCGAAGGCAGAGGCTTAATCCACTGAGCCACCCAGGTGCCCCTGATTGCATATTTAAATGGAAAGTGTTTTCTGAGCCTTAACTCACATGATACACACACACACACACACACACACACACACACACACACACATTCCAGATCAGTTGCAGATCAAAATGTGCAGGAAAAAATTTATAAAGATTTTAGAAGGACATTTTGTATCCTTGGAATTGGCAAAGATTTTTTTAAACATGCAAAATATTTAACCATAAAAGGAAAATTGAGAAAATGGACCAAATTAAAATCAAGGACTTCTATTTACTAGAAAAAAACCAAAACTAAACACTAAAAGAATAGAAAGGCAACCCACAACACAGGGGATGATATTCAAATAAAAACGCCCAGTGAAGGCCTTGTATGGCTATAAAGTGATTTATACAAATTGAAAAGGGTAAAGTCAAATAACTTGAAAAGTCATTTCACAAAACAGAATGGCCAAATGGCACATAAGTATATGAAATGATGTTTAACATCACTACTCATAAAAGAAATGTAAATTAAAAGCACATAGGATAATACTTACTGGAATGGTTAGAGTTTAGAAGCCTGACAAAACCAAAGGGACAAAAATATGCAGAAAACGTAACTTTCATATATTGCTGATTGGGGTATAAGCTGGGGAAAAACCATTTGGGAGTATTTGATAAAACTAAATATATGCTTTTTATAAGGTCCAGAAATAGTATTCATAGATCTATACCCAAGAGAAAAGAGAGCTTATAACCAACAAAGATATTGTGGAACAGTGTTTAACCAATTTAACTCACCATAGAAAAAACTGGAAATCACAAATTCATGTCCAGTAGTATAATGAAAAATTGTGGATGAAGAATGATAATAAATTATACATTGACATAACATGTACAAATCTCACATCCATAGTGACAACCAAAAAAACTAGACATGGAAAAGCACATAGTATTTGAGTTCATTTCCATGAAGTTCAATAACAAGCAAAACTAATCTGTGGTGGTAGAATTGAGAACACTGGTTACTTCTGCAGAGAGCAATATTGACTTGAAAGAGACATGAAGAAATCTCTATGAATACACTATATCTTGATCTGAATCCTGTTTACATGAATATATGTATATTACATACACATTTCTATTTGTACATACATGCACATACAAGTAATCATCAATTTGTATGCTTAAGATCTGTGCATTTTACTGTGTGTTTTATGCCTCAGAAAAAAATTTTGATACTAGCAATATGTTACCTCTCTTAATAGACTCAGTAGGAAGGAAAATTTTTTAAAGAAGAGAAAAATACTCACTGAAAGCAAAGTACTTATTAAAATACAAAGAAGCAACAAAAGCATACTTCATAATTGCCAAGTCTTGAAATCTGCAGGTATTTAGTGATGAAAATGATGTTGTGTTTATTAAACTTCATCACAGAAATCACTACACAGCAACTGCTTCCCAGGCAGCCACATTGTCGTGACACGTCTTTTCCCTCAAATGTCAAGATCTTTTGTCATTTCTTAAATGTTACAAGATCTTTTGTGGAACATTATAGATGGCCTAAGTTTCTTTCCTTTTCCTGGGGGCAGAAGCCAAACCGAAATTACATTTGTGCAGGTGTGGAAAGGAAAAAGATGTTAACTGGTCATGTTGAGTTGTGGCAGACCCAAGCAATAGGACTGAAATGTTTCCTCTATGCCACATGACAGGCTGCATGGGGCACCTAGAGTACTTTTATTAGACCTCCCTAGTTTAAGCATTAGCTCCATCTAATACAATCCAAAGCATGCGAAAGACTCGTTTTTGAATCCTAGCTTCAAATATAGTGTGACAGGTAGATAGAATATCTTCTTTCCTAATTTTAACTTGATTCTCTAGACTTCCTCTAGTTTACAGCAGGTATGATTGATAGTGTGGAGGTTTCTCAGGATTGTAGACAAATTGAGATATTTCACATTGAGCTACCCCATTCAATTTTCAGATCTTTAGTTTAATCTTGTCCTGGGGAATAGACACACACATTTCTATCACCCTCATATCATTTTCTGGTCCTTTACTTTGGTTGGCTTTCTCCTGTAAACTTTAAACTGCTTCAATTTAGTCCCCTTTAGGCTTTCATAAAGAATCTGTCCTTTTTGAAAAGCTGACTTCAGAATCTGACAGCTATTTCCCATGGTGGATTTTTTCTACCCAGGGAATGTTACCAGAATGGAGGTAAAGCCTTGTTCTTATACTAATTATAGTTCTTATGATGTTGTAAGTAACTGAAAGTTTAATGCAAAATATATTGATTTCCATTAACATTTCCTTGTCTAGGACTATGGGAAAGTGGGCTCTCACAGGACAAATGTCATTGTGAATGAAGGTATCCTGGGAATGGGATAAAGAAGCATGACTGCTACTAATATGCAGGGTTTTGTGGAGTTGTATGAAATATGAGCCAGGTAGAAGATTGCACTTTTAATCACAACTAGTAGTCTTGGTGAGCTCTACTCAATTGTCAGAAGCTAAATAAGTAATCTTATAAAACAATAACAAAAACAAACACACACACAAAAAACTCCTACCGTTCTGTTCTTAAGCTTCTCATTCTCTCTCTGAATTATATTGGTCATCTTTGAGAGTTGCTGTTACTCTAAAGCTATTTAAATTTCTCATCCGGGTTACTGTCCACTTCTTGCTGTTCTTCAACTTGTGCTTTTGTCCTTCTGTAATCTCATCTGTCCTCAAAGTTTTATCTTGTGTCTGTATTCTAATTAACTCAAATATATATATTCATTTCTCCTACGTTTTTAATAGGAATACCCTGATTTCTTCTAGATAGTTGGGATTTTTCATTGAAACCACAGAAAAGTATCTAACTGTGGGGCATCTGGGTGGCTCAGTGGGTTAAGCCTCTGCCTTCGGCTCAGGTCATGATCTCAGGGTCCTGGGATGGAGCCCTGCATCAGGCTTTCTACTCAGGAGGGAGCCTGTTTCCCCCTCTCTCTCTGCCTACTTGTGATCTCTCTCTCTGTCAAATAAATAAATAAAATCTTTTTTTAAAAAAGTATATAGTTGTAATTTATGTGTATCTGTGATAGGCACATGCCTTATTTATATATTTACAATAATTCTGTGAACTGTTACTGCCCCCCCCTTTTTTTAAGAAGAGAAAACAGAAACAGAAAAAGGAACTGAATTGTCTCAGTTTTGAAGCTATTAAGTGGCATATCTTGTTTATATAACTTCACAAATAATTAAGTCTGTACCATATTATTATGTGGGCTTCCTAAAAAATGTCCAAAAGAACACACCATTGTCCACTCAAGATCTGTTCCTGATTTTGTACACATTACCTCATTAACAGAGTTGCCATCCTCTAAAATACCAAATTAAAACAACAACAACAACAAAAAACCCTGAAAGTCATTGTAGACTGCTTTCTCTCCCTCATTTCTTATATTTACTCAAACATGTCTTACTGTAATGGTTAGTAATGTATAGTGTTTTAAATGTGCCTCATCTCTCTATTTCCATTTCCCTAAGCCAGCCCCTCATCATTTCTAAAATAGCTTTTGTAATGAATGACCTTGAAACCATTCTTGACTTCCTCAAATCTCTCTCCAAGCAGACACCAGAATGATTTATATGAAGGGCAAATCAGACCATGAACTTTCCTTTAAAAATATTTTAGCTGACCTTCCATTACCTTGTAAGGTGAAAACCACATTCTAGAACATGGCAGCTCTCATGCACCATGACACAGCTTTTTCTTACTTTTCTTTACCTCCATCCCAGCTCCATATTTGTTCATAGAATATTTAGTTCCTGTACTACTACTCACTGCATAAACAAATACAAAAATTTCTTTGTATTTTACTCCTTTTATTCAATAAATATTTACTGTGCATCTACTAAATGCTAGGCATATCTCAGTACTTGAAATATATCATCAATTATTGCTAAGGTTCTTGTGTTCATGGACCTTATAGTGTAGAAGTGAGACACAGACAATAAACCTCTAAGAGGTATCTTACTGTTTTCCAGTCCTAGGACAAAGCATGTCCTGTGTGATTAATAATGTTCCTTGGGAACCATGCTTAGAAGTCTTAGATTTTTTATATTTGTCTGTGTTTGTTTGTTTGTTTGTTTGTTTTGAGATTTATTTCTTTATTTGAGAGGGGGTGGAAGGGGCAGAGGGAAAGGGAGAGTCTGAAGCAGACTGTGCGCTGAGCATGGAGACCAATGCAGGGCTCAGTCTCACAACCCTGAGATCACTACCTGAGGCAAAATTAAGTCAGAAACTCAACCGACTGACCACCCAGGCACTCCAGTCTGTGTTTTCTTTTTGGGGAACTCTTTTCAATAATGTGGCACTGCAGAGTTGCTGCATGGAGTATAAAACAGAGAGGAGTCAAGCACTGCTACAGGATTTTGGTCTGAGGATTGGAAGATAGAGTTGCTATAAACCAAGCAGAGAAAGCTTCAGGAAATATTTGATGGTAAGGGGTCAGTTCAGGAGTTCCATTTTGGACATGCTGAATTTGGGACATTTATTAGACATTAAAGTAGATATACTGAGTATATATACAGTAAAATAAACATATCTGGAGTTTGTAAAAAGGGCCTGGACAAGAAATATAAATTTGGAATTTATCAGAATACAAAGGGTTTTTAAAACTATGTTGCTTATTTTCTTTTATGGATTTTTTTTTTGTCATTTTCATCTGGCAACCCTTATGCTGCATAAAGATCCAGGTCAGGAACAAATGTCCCTGGAAATTTTTCCTGAGATTTCCCAGGTTGGGCTAAGTGTCCTTTTTTTTTTTTTTTTTTTTTTTTAATGTTCCTATGTAATACATTGTATATAAATATCATTGAGTTTAGCACTAGGAGAAAATTTTTATCTATTTATCCATCTCCCTAACTAGATGAAAAGCTTTATTTCAGGGAAGAACTGTGCATTGTTCATCTTCATATTTCCAGTTCTTAAAACAGAGCTCAGAACTAAACACTATGCCTGATAACAGTTCTATACATCAGGCCTCAGTGCTTCCTTGTGGACTTCAGAATTATGAAGACTGTGAGCAGGGAGACAATCTCTTGGAAAAGTAGAAACTCTAAGGCTGTCATCACCAAAGCTTAGTTGAAGTTTGTGAACTCATTTGTTCAAGGTCTACTCAGAAGAGAAGCAACCATGTATACCTAGGCTCTGGGAACTGAGATCTTGGGATTTGATCACTAGCTCAAATCAAGTTAGTATTCGGTTTCTCTAGTTAGGAAGCCACATGAGGTTGGTGAATCCTCTAATCTTACCTTAGCTAGATCCTTCTGGTAGGCATGTCAGGTCTATCTGGTAGGGATGTCCTTAAAATCCAGCTATCCTCCTCCTGAAGCTGGAAAAAGGAAGCAGCTCTTATTCAGAAAAAGGAGTTTCTTGACCTAGAACTGTACTGGAAGGAGCTTCTCACAGTGACTCTAGGGACATGGAGCAGTCTCAAACTAGACCCAGATACCTAGAATCCTGGGCCATCTAGTAGGGAAAAGTCTTTTGAAACCTCCTATGTATTGTGTGCTCCTCTTTCTCTTCCCAACTCTCATATTTGTGCATTGTGATGTTTATTCCACAGAGGAATACATGTAAGAAAATTACCATTTATGCTGGTTCTAGGCTTGGGTAACATCTGTCCCTTATATGAAAATCAAAGTCCATGGAAAGCCCGCTTACTTGCAAAGAGCTTTTAATTTATTTGACACATTTTTGAAAAACAATAGAGAAGGAGTTAAAAAGTGTTAAATAATTAAAACATTAGGGAAAAAAAAGTACAATGAACTCTCACGTGCCTGTGACCCAGCGTCAGCAATTGGCAGATTTATGACATCCACAATGAGTTGTTCATTTCCTCTCCCTCCACTAAACAATTTTGGTCAATCCTTGATTGCATATCGTTTCATCCTTAAATAGTTCGGCATGTACTATCTATCAATAAGAGGATTATTTTTTTTCAAATCTAAACACAAAAGTCATCTTTAAACACTAAGACATAAAATGATTTGTAATAGTGTTAATACAACTAATTACCAAAATAAAATCAGAATTTCCTCAGTTACTTCATAATTGTACTTTACAATTTCATTTGTTTGAGCAATATTGCTTGGAGAATATCCAAACTAAGTCGATTTTATTTAGAGTTTTATTGATATGTTTTAAAACTCTTCCTTTACCATATATTTTTTCTTCTTCTCCTTCTATTTACTTAAGAAACCTGGTTGTCCCATACTCTGGATTTTCCTGCCTGCATCTGTAGGGTCTTGTTCAAATATGTTTCTCTCTCATCTTATGTTTCTTTTAAAATGGGAGTTAGATCTAGAGGCTGGATTTGTTCAGGCTTGACTTTTTGGCTAGAAAAGAAATCATAGTTTTCTCTGTGTGCTTTAATCAAGCAAAATAAAATGTGTCATTTTTGTGTGTGTGTGTGTGTGATAACTACTATCTTACAGTGGTAGCTACCACCTGGATCCATTCCACTAGGGATGTACAGAACGTTAATATTTTAATTCTACCACTCTTTATTTATTAGCTCAAATGATTCTATTTAAAAAAAACACACAAAAATGTGTTTATCCTAAGGTATTGTTAGTATGGGAAAAGCAAAATAGATGAATTATTATTTCTCTTTATTTAACAATTTGAAAATTATGTATTTATTGCTTAGGAATTTTTGAAGGTGTTTTTTTTTCTTCTTGCAGATTATTGGGGACACCTGTATATTAATATCTTTTTTTTTAAGATTTTACTTATTTATTTGAAAGAGAAATGGAGATCACAAGTAGGCAGAGAGGCAGGTAGAGGGAGAGGGGGAAGGAGACTCCCTGCTGAGCAAGGAGCCATATGGAGGGTTCGATCCCAGGATCCTGAGATCATGACCTGAGCTGAAGGCAGAGACTTAACCCACTGAGCCACCCAGGTGCCCCTATATTAATATCTTTAATGTGTTTTGATTCATTGTAATTATTATTCACATTAATGCTCAAACTGTCCTATTTTGTTAGTAGTAACCTTTTCAATTTGGTCCTTGATTCCTTTGACATTACTTCAGATTTTGAATTGTTTGTTTTTGCTTTCTGGCTTGATAGTATAGTCTAGGTTCATCCATGCTACCTTCTGCAGATCAGGAATCATTCACATTTCCAAGTTATCTTAACTCTCTTTATGGAAAATGATGTTTACAGGATGTACTCTGGGCTTCGTGATTAAATGTTGGTACTGAGTCAGACATTCTTCTCTGTTGTTTACATTTATAGAGCTGGAAAATAAGTGAGCTTATATTTAAGAGGAAAGGTCAATATGTTGGAATTATAAAGTTTTGCTTAACTTTTTCAATTTTCCATTTGTATCTTTTTTCTGTAGCACTGATAATCTTGGATCTTAATTATGTTACAGTCTGCTGTAAACATATACTACCCTATGTGTATGTCTATATAAGTGTGTATAAAATATACAATTAAGAAAATATGTTTACCATGAGGAGATAACTGAGACTGGTTTTATCCTTCCTCTTTAAACAGTTTTTTAAAATAGGTAATATATTTGAAACAATTTTAAAAAATCAGGTAAGATATGCAACTCTCAGATGGTGCAGGGTAGTAATCCTTGGGAGAAGGAAAACACAAAAACGAACTGAGTCAAATGACTTCCCTAGTTTACCACATGGATGGCAGGGCAGAGAGAGTGAACCCAAAGAGCCTGGCAGTGTTGTGGAGAAGAGGAAGTAGCATCCAGAATTTGATGAACAAAGATGACTAGAAAAGCAGGATGCCAAAGAGAAGAATAATGCCAAAGAACAGAAGAAGTTTCTTCTCAGGTATAGTATTGATCCACATATGTGTTTAAGGAATCTATCAAACCCAAAGAAAAAAATAACCAGTAAGCAAAATGTTCTCATTAGCCAGAGTACATGAATAGAGTACATGAATACTCTTCAAATGATATTGTTTTAGGAAAGGGGATATTTATTCTACAATGAAGGGTGGTTTTGATTTGATAAAATAGCTTAAAAGCAAGAATTAGGAGTATTATATGTTTTTTTCCAAATAACTTTATTACCTCTCAGGAATAAGTCAAAAAGAAAAGAAAAAGAAAAAGAAAATAATAGTAACAATAATAGTAAGTAATTAAGATCTAATAATTGAAAGATCTAACAACTGAAAGTACACCATGTCAAGAATCCAATAAAAAATGACCCGGAAGCAGGAGTATATGATCCAGAACAAAGAGGAAAAAAATCAATCAATTTGTGCCAGGAATAGCACAAAATAATCAAATTACTAGAAAAGGAAATTTATACAGTTATTATAAATATACTCTGTGTTTTAGAAATTAGAGGAAAGTAGGATCATGATAAGAGAATTTGAATATATTAAAAAACACTGAGGTGGAACTTCCAGAGATAAAACCTAAAATGTCTGAAGGTAAAAATACTCTATCTAGAATTAACAGCAGAATAGACAATGCATAGGAAAAGATTAGTAAACTAAGTACAATAGAAATGATCCAAAATAAAACAAGGAAAAGACTGAAAAAAAAAAACAAACAACAGAATAGAGCATCAGTGAATTTTGAAACTATCTCAAGTGGACTAACATATGTGAAATGGGAGTCTTAGGAGGTAATAGAGTTGGGAGGACGACATTTGAAGGTATATGCACTCCCCATTTCCACTTTGATTAAGTTGGAAATAATTTTATTGTGTGATATTTACTGTCAACTATATACCAGATTTGATTTGATTTTGATTTTAAAAAACTTTAGTTTGAATCTGGTATAATTCTATTTTAAAATTTTGTATAAAATTTTCATAATTCCAATGTTAAATCTTTGAAGGAAGGTGTATTCTGAAAAATCTATCTTCTTCCAACTAGTTTCCTCAATTTCTAACAATAACTTTTTATAATTTATGGTTTCAATTGTTATAAGTAAATACATGTGAAGGGGTGTATACATATGTGTGTGTGTGAAATGTGTGTGTGTATCTTTGGAGAGGCATATAGATTTATTTGTATTGATTCTTTATAAGTAATACTATATATACACTTTTTCCACCTTGCTTTTTCAGCTAACAATTTATCCTGGAGAACATTCTATCTTAATTTATGGACAGAGTCTTTATTCCTTTTTATAGCTGCCTGACTGCATAGTATCCTGTTGTTAATCTTTTAACTAGTTGTCTGTGAACAGGAATGTAGGTGATTTCTGTCTCTAGTTATTATAACAGTGCTGCTACAATGAATAGCTTGTACATACATCTTTTTTATTTTTCTGATTGTTCTTTTAACTGGTTTCCTTCATTTTATTATCTGTTAAAATGGCTAGACTATTGGTATTAAGGAAGGCATGTATCACATGAAGCATTGGGTGTTACATGTAAACAATGAATCTTAGAACACGACATCAAAAACTAATGACGTACTGTATGGTGACTAACATAACATAATAAAAAATAATAAAATAAATGAATAAATAAAACGGAAATGTGTCAGTTAATTCATGTAGCTTTACAGGGGATCTACTATATATCCCTGTGTGATATGTTTGTAACTGATGAAATTTATCTTATAAATGAAGATTGTATGAGGATTTATCCTTATACACTTGTCAAAACTTTTTATGTTATTGATCTTGGATACTTGATGATTCATTTGTAATCACTTTTGTTAATCGATGATTTATCTGTTGGGAAAAACTCAAGGACTCAGTGAATATGTTGATCCTATATTTTCACTTTGGTGAGCTACTATTGCTCCCCACATGAGAAAGATAACTAAGAGGAGAGGATGAAAATAAAAAGGATTTCTCTGTACTATAAATCAAATAATAGGTGTAAAGTGCTTTTTAATACCCAAAGACTTCCACATCAATTATTCATTTATTTGATTTATATAAAATATTTTTTTATTTTAATTCCACTATAGTTAACATAACAGTGATTTGATTTCATTACATCCCACTTTGGGTAATTAATGTTGGAAAAAATTTGACAGAAATAAAAATTAAAATTCATGGTAATATTTCTTATTACTTCTGTGTCTATGATGATAACAGCAACACAAATGGAAAAAAGCCTAAGTGCCTTTCAAGACAGTTTATTATTACATACTAACAAGATTTAATATGCACAGGTAATGAGAATTACCTGTTTTTTTGTACAGACCTTCCCTCCCCACCCTTCCCCACCCCAGAGAGAGCCTAGAACAGTGTCATGGTTGATACAAATATTCCAGACTTTTCCTCATCTTTTTAGGAGTGATGATAATGAGCAGAGGGGGAAAACTGTGAAATGAAATGACATGTGTTACTGCCTACACTGATTTTTCCAGAATGAGAAAGAAACACGAGTCAGAAGGACCCAGAGATACTCTGGAGATGGCCAGCGCTCAAGTGAATCTTTTTATATATTCCCAAAATTTTGCCCTTCTTGGTATTATATCTTGTGTGAGGCAACTCTCCCCTCCCAGTCCTTTTCTATTAAACTCCTGTTCTATTACTTACTTCATTTGAACGTGTTTCTTTATCATCACCATAAAAATACCATAACTAGAAGATGACATTCTTTTTACTAAGACAATTCAGGACGGAGTGGGCCTGGTTTTGCCTTGATTCAGATTTTCTAATCTGTTGAGTCTGAGTGTTCTTGGCTTCCTTCACTTTTGAAGTTAAAAGCATGACAACCATTTCACACTTCTGTGTGTATTCTGGTCTTGTTCTCTTTCTCTCCCTCTAAGTTAGACTGATCTGGAATAGTTTGTTCTGAATTCACTGTGTTAATTCCATTTATATGTACTATCTAAACTTAATCCACTTTCTTCCTTCTGAGCAATTGAGTTCCTTGTTTAAATTCTTTCTCCAATAATAAAGTCTACTGAAAAATTAAAATAATGTAGAAAACTTTACATTTTGAAAATAATATATGAATTTTAGGGAGGGCACATATTGCATGGAGCACTGGGTGTGGTGCAAAAACAATGAATACTGTTACGCTGAAAATAAAAAAAAAAGAAAAAAGAAAAAGAAAAAGAAAGCCAAAGTTGGTGGCATCACAATTCCAGACTTCAAGCTCTATTACAAAGCTGTCATTATCAAGACAGCTTGATGCCAGTATGGTACAGGCACAAAAACAGACATATAAATCAATGAAACAGAATGGAGAGCCCAGAAATAGACCTTCAACTCTATGGTCAACTAATCATTGACAAAGCAGGAAAGAATGTCCAATGGAAAAAAGACAGTCTCTTCAACAAATGGTGTTGGGAAAATTGGACAGCCACTTGCAGAAAAATGAAAATGGACCATTTCCTTACACCACACACGAAAATAGACTCAAAATGGATGAAGGACCTCAATGTGAGAAAGGAACCCATCAAAATCCTTGAAGACGACACAGGCAGCAACCTCTTTGACCTCAGCTGCAGCAACTCCTTCCTAGAAACATCACCAAAGGCAAGGGAAGCAAGAGCAAAAGTGAACTATTGGGACTTCATCAAGATCAAGAGCTTTTGCACAGCAAAGGAAACAGTCAACAAAACCAAAAGACAACTGACAGAATGGGAGAAGATATTTGAAAATGACATATCAGATAAAGGGCTAGTATCCAAAATCTATAAAGGGCTCAGCAAACTCAACACCCAAAGAACAAATAATCCAATCAAGAAATGGGCAAAGGACGTGAACAGACATTTCTGCAGAGAAGACATCTAGACGGCCAACAGACACATGAAAAAGTGCTCCACATAACTTGGCATCAGGGAAATACAAATCAAAACCACAATGAGAAATCACCTCACACCAGTCAGAATGGCTAAAATTAACAAATCAGGAAACGACAGGCGCTGGCGAGGTTGCAGAGAAAGGGAAACCCTCCTACACTGTTGGTGGGAATGCAACCTGTTGCAGTCACTCTGGAAAACAGCATGAAGTTCCTCAAAAAGTTCAAAATAGAACTATGCTACGACCCATCAATCGCACTACTGGGTATTTACCCTAAAGATCCAAATGTAGTGATCCAAAGGGGCATGTGCACCTGAATGTTTATAGCAACAATCTCCACAATAGCCAAACTATGGAAAGAACCTAGATGTCCATCAACAGATGAATGGATAAAGAAGATGTGATAGATATATACAATGGAATACTATGCAGCCATCAAAAACTGAAATATTGCCCTTTGCAATGACATGGATGGAACTAGAAGGTATTATGCTTAGTAAAATAAGTCAATCAGAGAAAGACAGTTATCATATGATCTCCCTGATATGAGGAATTTGAGAGGCAAAGTGGTGGGTTTGGTGGCTAGGGAAGGAAAAAGTGAAACAAGATGGGATCGGGAGGGAGACAAACCATAAGAGACTCTTAATCTCACAAAACAAACTGAGGGTTTTCTGGGAAGGCGGGTAGGGAGAGGGTGGTTAGGTTAAGGACATTGGGGAGGGTATGTGTTATGGTGAGTGCTGTGAAGTGTGTAAGACTGATGATTCACACACCTGTAGTCCTGGGGCTAATAATACATTATATGTTTATTTTAAAAGATGATAAAAAATAAGCAAATATATGAGCATAAAAAAATATATGAATTAAAATAGAAGTTAACCAAATGAATGGAACCCATAATTTCAATTCCATAAACTATTTATCCTTATGAACGAAGGCTAGAAGATCTGTAAAGTTAAAATTGTTTTTGTATGTGGAATATGGGATTTTGTGTGAGCTTTAAAATATATACATCAATATCATTTATAATTATTGTTTCAATTTTTAGAAACTCTTAGATGCACAACTAAAATAATGAAAGGCACAGATAATGATAATTACCTGTTTTTTTGCATTCCCAATGAAATGGGAGTGTGACATAAATTTGTTTTTAAAAAATATAACTATGTGATGGATTTTTAAAAAGCACAGAATTTTTGAAATTAGTAAGTAGTATTTGAATAAAGTATATGCCTTTTAAAAGGCAATTTTTAAAAAGACAGTCTTATCATTCTAGAGTCTGGCAATCTATAAACCTGAGTTTTAAAACAAGACAGCAATTAAAAGAGATAAGAAGAATTTTTAAATTGAAGAGAACCACAGGAAGAAAATGGATTTCACATTCTCTTTTTATCTCTTCATGGTTCTTCCTTGGACCTCCACACAGAAACTCCCTATGTGTCTGAAAATTTCTCCTTGGAGTGCTGATAAAGGAACATATGCCCACTTTTTCACCACCAAATTGTTCTTCTTTCCCCTTGCACGGAGAGCAAGGACTTTTCTGTAAGTTGGGAAGAATGCTAGTCCAACGTGTATTAAAATGTTCTTTCCTTTTAAAGACATTTATAAAATTTCCTTCCTGTTTTGTGCTGTATATTAAGCCTATCCTTCCTACTGTATTTTTTCTTGTCTTTCAGAAAATTTTGTAACATTTGTTAAAAGTGAAAAGGCATATTGGGAAATGAGGAAAATAGGCCTTTAGTATGAAAATTTATGTTGTTGAACTGGGCTGTATTTTAATGTTTACTGTAGCTATAGGTAGAGGCTTAAAATTCTTCTAGTGTTCTTACTTTTTTCTGCCATCTTGCCTTTAGGGCTTCCTTCCCCTGGTCACTACTGCTTAGGGAGGGCCTGAACCTTACAGCTCTCACAGTCTTACAGCTATAGTCCACAGTTGTTATCCTGGAGCTTCCTTAGTGTAGTGGTGGATGGAAGAGGCATTCTGTGACCTTGCAATTAAGTCTGTAAGATGGTCCGTATTTTGGAAGAGGTCCTTTGTTAAGGAGAGAGCTATAGGACTGGTTTACAAAGGGTCGAAGAAAAGTCGTTCTGTTTTAATTTGTCCAGCTGTTTTGTTGTTGTTGTTTTTTGTTTTTTAAGATTTTATTTTATTTTATTGTCAGAGAGGGTACAAACAGCGGGAGCAGCAGGCAGAGGGAGAAGCAGGGTCCCGGGTGAGCAAGGAGCCCAATGTGGGACTCAATCTCAGGAACCTGGGATCATGACCTGAGCCAAGATGCTTAACTGACTGAGCCACCCAGGCATCCCAAGTCCAGCTGTTCTTTATTGCAGGGCTGGGAGTGATGATTTCCAAGATCTTCACATGTAAGAAATTTAAGCCCCCACATACTATTTTTAACTAAGATCATTAGTATTAATTTATCTAAATTTAACAGGATAAAAATAGTAGAATTAAGAAATCCATTACTTTTATTAAGGTAGGAAAAAAATTGTGAAATACATCTTATTTTTTTTAAATTTTTTATTTATTTGACAGAGAGAGATCACAAGTAGGCAGAGAGGCAGGCGGGCGGGGGGGGGGGGGAGGAAGCAGGCTCCTTGCTGAGCAGAGAGCCCTATGCGGGGCTCGATTCCAGGACCCTGGGATCATGACCTGAGCCGAAGGCAGACTTAACCCACTGAGCCACCCAGGCACCCCTGAAATACATTTTAATGTAAGGGTTATTTTATACCACAGAGACCAACTTCATATCATATTATCGACTACTTATTTGAGGAACTTAGGAAATAATACATTTATATTTCATCTTGCTTGTCAACTGTGTCCCAATATTTTTTTTTTATTTCTTTTAACATACTTTTCATTTTGGCTGTGGTCTTAATATTTTTTCTCTATTTCTTTCCTAATTTCTGCTATTGTGCTATTCATCTCCTATAACTTATAACTTCTTCTTCGAACCAGTTTCTGGAAATATCATATTGTTGCCAACTTCTTTGATTCTGTGATAAATAATTACCTATATTCTTCCATGGTGCCCTTAGACAATTCCTCTTGTGATGTATATACTTCATGTACTTTTATTCATCTGTCTCATCTTCTTTTTGGGGGAAAAATCCAACAACTATACCTAGGTTTTCTCTTGATTTCTTTCAGATTATCTTTTATCCTTGAATGGTGCTAAGTATATGTTTGAGATAAACAGGAGTGGGGAAGAAAGAGAAATAAGGATCTAGTAATTTACACTACTGACTTTGCCACAATGCATCTTACCTAATCTATCATTTCTTCACCCAGGAAGAAAGTCCCTTCCAAAGCTTATAGCATTCAGGGTGTCAGCATAGCTCAGGGCAAAGTGCTTTTGTTCAAAGTTTCTCTTCATCATGTTCACTACCTGCCTGGCCTTCTTCTATGACATTTATTCCTGGTAACTTCCTCTGGCTGAGGGGTTAGATTATAGAAAAATAAATGGCTTGACAGCACAGTGTAATTTTTCAACTTCAATCCCATTGCTGTTCTGAATTGTCACAGAGAATCACTACAGGGGGAAACTCCCACTTTTGCCCGAGCCCACTCAACGTTTGTTCTTTATTTTAATTCAAAGAATCAATAGAGACATTTTTTCCTAAATGCCAATCTTAATATTAGAGAAAACTGCTTCCAGCTGGGGTGAGATAAGGTTGTTGATCACCTTGCAGCTTCCTTTGGGCAACATTCCCAGCATCTGGCAAAATATCATTCATAGATTCTGATTGGAGTTATGTCATTTTTTTCTTGATGCTATTTTGAAATGTCATTTTCTGATCTCAGAAATAATTTTAATTTACCACTGAAACAGTACTGCCAGGGAAATTAACAAAAGCATAATGACTACCACTCCTTTCTTTCCTTCATTATGCTTTATGAGTTTTCTGAATAGCTATCAGTATATTTTTGGCTCTGAATTGGGCTATGAAATATTTTGGGCAAATTTTGAGATTAATTTAATGAGTCTGTGTCAGATTGGAAATTAGCAGTAAGAACCTTTTGATGGTCGACTATCATCTCCAGAACTTATTCTGTGTAGACCTTTATGAAATTCTAGGATATTAGATCTCAACACAGGAGCAGATTTGTTACCTGAGCAACGTGAAAGGCCTGCAACTTGAATATAAATAAGCTCTCAGAGTGTCGGGATTTTTCTTTTCTTCTACAATATTATCTTGAGAGCTATTGGAATTCCTTTTGCATTACTATTTCTATTTTTATATATCCTCCCAGAAGAGTACATTTTAGCATGAACTCCAGAATAGAATGAAGAAAAAAAGTTTCTTTCTGAGATAAATATATGTACAGGAGCTAATATCTAAGAAAGATCATATTTTTATTAGTAATTTCCTTTATCTTATTATAAATTTTAAACAATTAAAAAAGAAGCAAACACCTTTTTTTTTTGTTGTTCCAGAGTATAAATATAAAAATAGGATTACTGTTCCAAGTGCAAATAACATCATTCCCTGTAAGTTCTTCCTTTAGAGTCACAAGTTTATTCCAATTCTTTTGAGATCTGGTGTATATTGCATTTAGGTTGTCTAAACACTCCCTGAGTACACTTGTGCAAATGTAATGAATATTAATAATTCTTCCATATCTACACTGAAGAAAAGCCAGCCAGTTTTTTAATGTAATTAGAATCTTGCAATATGTTTACTGCTCTTTGTTATTACCTTGCTTATCTGAAAAAGTGCCCAAGGCCATTTTTTACTGTTAACTGAATATTGTGTAATCTCATAGCAATTTCCTATAAAATTTCAAGTGACAAAGTCAGGCTGCTAAAGCAGTCTGTTTTATTTTATTTATTTTACAGAAAATAAATTTAAATTCCATTAACTCTCGAAAACTCTGGAGCTACGGCTTTCTGCATTAAGAAAAATAATTGGGAAATTTTTATTTGTAGGTAAAACTCTGTAAAGTATCATGTCAGGTGCTTTTAATTTAGTAAGTATCACATGTACTATAAGTTAAATACATATTTTGAGAGTTGAACACATTGCTTCTATTGTTTTAGAATGTACATTAGACTCTAGTATAAAACTGTAGAAAAAGTGGCCTTCCACCTACCAGGGAGAGTAAAATTATGGAGGAAGTGCATAGATAATGGACAATCTCATTAAAGCATCATTTTTTTAAATGATCACAAATATATGAGTTTCCAATTGTACATACTTTAAGTTAAACTTTAGCACTAGAAGTCAGGGTATCCTTTCTTAAAGCATTGGCACACTTTAGGAAAGTGTGTTGTGTCAAAAATATCAAACTACTGGCATGTAACAACTTCGTCAACTAGGCAATTAAATACAACATGCTTCTTTCTTGAAATGAGAAGAAGAAAAAGAAGCAGCAGCTTGTATTCCTTGTTTCTGGTTCAAAACTAAACAGAAAACAAACAAAAAAAAAACAACACTCCTGATATACAGTAACAATTTTAAAGAATATCAGTTGTACAAGGGAAGGACTAAAAAATGTGTTTATGGAGATTCAGGTATAACAATGGTACCAATATTATACCAGCTTGTAATTACTGGTAGAAATAAAGTTGAAGAATTAGTTATCTAATACTTTAGGAAACAATACAAATATCCTAAGGATAATATATAGGATTCTTATCATCTATAGCAGGGAAGCATTTTTCCAATTTGTACTAATAATCTCAGGTGTGTGGTGTTCCTTGAACTGGAAAAATAATGTGACAAGGCAAGCTGTGAGGACAGCAGCACACCATGACCTCTCCCCCTCATAAAATCAGGTGCAATTTTACTTTCATTCCTGCCACAGATTTATTAATTTTGGACTCCTTGTACATAAATTTCCTTGAGATTTCTTACAACTTCCACACTCTTCTATAACAGAATAGACATTCTTTTCTTTTTCTTTTCCGGGAAGATAAAATAGCAGGTTTCTCATGGTAACATATTTACAGTCCTCAGAAAGTCATGGTTTTTAAATTTCAGGAAACATCATTTTAACTCCAACCCTATTCTAAAGCATATTCATTTTCACTGGTGGAGTCTTCTGAGATGACTGAGGTATCTTGGTGTTTCTTCCAGAACCATTCATCAGAATAGTAAGCTAAATGAAACGTTTTTTTTTTTTTTAAGTCACTCACTAAGTTGTTGGTTACTTTGTTACTTTCCAATAGATAAGACCATTTTAGGCTCTCTGTTAATTATGGCCTTTGCATATATTACTTAACTGATCACACTAACCCTGTTGTATTAGATAAGATCGTATTGCTTACCTAAGATCACACAGTTGGTAAATGATAGCACTGAAACCTTGACTAAGTTCACAATCCTACTAAGTTACCACAATGACATGTACAAACTTCTCATATTCATGTTACGGTATAAAGAAGGATAAAAAAGATACCAGCATTAGCATGGGGAAATCTTGGGTATATATGGCTAAAACAACTGTAAAAAATAATCATTAACTTTTTAAAAAACAGCTTTATTGAGATATAATTCACATACCATATAATTCACATGAAGTGTATAATTCAATTTTTTTAGTATATTCAAAATACGTGCAACCATCACAATAGTCAATTTTAGATTATTTTCATGACCAGAAAAAAGAAAAAAGAAACTCCATATCCTTAAGCTACCTTCTCCCTAACCCCTTATTCTCCCTATTCAAAAACAAAACAAAACAAAACAAAACAAAAAACAAAAACCCAACAACAACAAAAAACCAAAAACACTCATCTACTTTCTATCTCTATAGATTTAATTCTTCTGGCCATTTCATATAAATGGAATTATACCATGTATGATCTTTTGTCTCTGGATTAGCTCAATAGCATCTTTTCATGTGGTTTTTGGCAACTTTTGGGAAGAATGGTTATTAAAATGTCTTACCCATTTTTAAGTCAGTTCTGTGTTCTTTGTTTTTGAGTTATAAGAATACTTTATATATTCTGGATACTGGACCCTTGTCAGATATGTATGATCTGTAAATATCTCCTCCCACTCTGTGGGTTGTCCTTTCACTTTTTGATTGTGTCCTTTGAGAGACAAAAGCTTTTAATTATTATAATTTTTATAATTTAAGCTCTTACATTTAAGTCTTTGATTCATTTTGAGTTAATTTTGACAAAATGGTATAAAAATCCATCGTTATTCTTTTGCACGTTGTAACCTAGGTGTTTAGTGCTTAACTTCCACACAATGTTTTGCACATCAGTCTTTGCAAGCAGGTTGGGGGGACTACAGTGAATTCTATATTACTTTATATCTGCATTCTTAGTGTCTACCATGTTGCCTAGGAGATGAGAGAAATATTTCATTCAAATAAGTGAAATTATTAAATAAAATATTATTCAATATTAAGGAAGAATATTTTTTTTTAATTTTTTTATTTTAATAAACATATAATGTATTTTTATCCCCAGGGGTACAGGTCTGTGAATCGTCTGGTTTACACATTTCACAGCACTCATCATAGCACATACCCTCCCCAATGTCCATTTCCCCACCACCCTCTCCCATCCCCCTTCCCCCCCGCAACCCTCAGTCTGTTTCTTGAGATTGAGTCTTTTATGGTTTGTCTCCCTCCCAATCCCATCTTTTCATTTTTTCTTTTCCTACCTCCCCCCAAACCCCCCCACCTTGCATCTCCACTTCCTCATATCAAAGAGATCATATGATAGTTATATTTCTCCGATTGACTTATTTCGCTAAGCATGATACCCTCTAGTTCCATCCACGTCGTCGCAAATGGCAAGATTTCATGTCTTTTGATGGCTGCATAGTATTCCATTGTGTATATATACCACATCTTCTTTATCCATTCATCTGTTGATGGACATCTAGGCGCTTTCCACAGTTTGGCTATTGTGGACATTGCTGCTATAAACATTCGGGTGCACGTGCCCCTTCGGAGCACCACGTTTGTATCTTTAGGATATATACCCAGGAGTGCAATTGCTGGGTCGTAGGGTAGCTCTATTTTCAGTTTTTTGAGGAACCTCCACACTGTTTCCAGAGTGGTTGCACCAGCTTGCATTCCCACCAACAGTGTAGGAGGGTTCCCCTCTCTCCGCATCCTCGCCAGCATCTGTCATTTCTTGACTTGTTAATTTTAGCCATTCTGACTGGTGTGAGGTGGTATCTCATTGTGGTTTTGATTTGTATTTCCCTGATGCCGAGTGATGTGGAGCATTTTTTCATGTGTCTGTTGGCCATCTGGATGTCTTCCTTGCAGAAATGTCTGTTCATGTCCTCTGCCCATTTCTTGACTGGATTATTTGTTCTTTGGGTATTGAGTTTGATAAGCTCTTTATAGATTTTGGATACGAGCCCTTTATCTGATATGTCGTTTGCAAATATCTTCTCCCATTCTGTCAGTTGTCTTTTGGTTTTTTTAACTGTTTCCTTTGCTGTGCAAAAGCTTTTGATCTTGATGAAATCCCAATAGTTCATTTTTGCCCTTGCTTCTGTTGCCTTTGGCGATGTTCCTAGGAAGAAGTTGCTGCGGTGGAGGTCAAAGAGGTTGCTGCCTGCATTCTCCTCAAGGATTTTGATAGATTCCTTTCGCACATTGAGGTCCTTCATCCACTTTGAGTCTATTTTCGTGTGTGGTGTAAGGAAATAGTCCAATTTCATTTTTCTGCATGTGGCTGTCCAATTTTCCCAGCACCATTTGTTGAAGAGGCTGTCTTTTTTCCATTGGATATTCTTTCCTGCTTTGTCGAAGATTAGTTGACCATAGAGTTGAGGGTCTATTTCTGGGCTCTCTATTCTGTTCCATTGGTCTATATGTCTGTTTTTGTGCCAGTACCATACTGTCTTGATGATGACAGCTTTGTAATAGAGCTTGAAGTCTGGAATTGTGATACCACCGACTTTGGCTTTCTTTTTCAATATTCCTTTGGCTATTCGAGGTCTTTTCTGGTTCCATATAAATTTTAGGATTATTTGTTCTATTTCTTTAAAAAAAATGGATGGGATTTTGATAGGGATTGCATTAAATGTGTAGATTGCTTTAGGTAAAATAGACATTTTCACAATATTTGTTCTAAGGAAGAATAATTTTTATGTATCATATTCCATTTCATGTTGAAAAGAATTAATTATATAGATATTTTTAAAATATAATGGTGACAGGTGCCTAAGTGGCTCAGTGGGTTAAAGTCTCTGCCTTGGGCTCAGGTCATGATCTCTGGGTCCGGGGATCGAGCCCCGCATCAGGCTGTCTGCTCAGCAGGGAGCCTGCTGCTCCTGTCTCTCTGCTGCCTCTCTGCCTATTTGTGATCTCTGTCTGTCAAATAAATAAATAAAATCTTAAAAAAATATATAATGGTGATAATTTTACTTGACTTACTGGATTTCATGAATTATTTTAATAAAAGACAAAAATAATACTACACATTCTTAGCCATAAAAAACTTATTTTACTATTTTCTACTGATTTTCAGTTTCATGGGTAATTAAGAATAGGTATTATATCTCCTTCATATATTAGTAAACTAATGGGAAAATTTGCCCAGGGTCTATAGCAACAATGTAACGCAGAAAAAAAAATCAATCTTATCTCTCTTAAATCAATATTCCTTTTATACCATCATAACTGCTTTTCCCTTGAATTAGATCTTTAAATAATTTGTTAAATAATAACACTTAAAATAAATGTGTTCAAAATCAATCTTTCCTACAAATTTGGTGAAATTTTCAGGTCAAATCCAATCAAAAGTCTTATTGTAATAAGCTATGTCAAATCTAAGTTCTTTTTCCCTTTCTGCCTCGCTTTTCTCTCTGGTAGTCCACTACAATTTGCTCATCACAGAACCATATTAACTGCTATTTAGGATCCTAGAAGTTAATATACTTCAGAAGGCAGTGATGAGTACTTGTTATAGGTGATTGATAGCTAGGAGAAGCAGATGGAGATGTTTTAAATCTTCAAAAGTAGGACACAAGTATTTCAAAGAACTTAATAAAACTTAATGCTCATTTTCCTTTTTCAATAATTATCTTTAAACAGAAGTCAAGAGAGTGCAGAATGGGGAATCACACACCATAAGAAGAGAAATTTCTTGATTAAGATAATTATTTTCCATGAGCTTAAGGCACTAAGAGAAAGGTTCACAACCAGTCAAGAGCCCAGAATGTATACCGTCTACATAAACCTTGTTGTCCCCCCACCCCAATTACTTGAGAATGTGATTTAACCAACTCGGAAATGAATAAAAAGAAGGAACCTAATAATGGGAGAAAGGTGGCATGAGCTATTAGTATAATGTTCACTGAATGCTTTTAAATACAATTAATTCCATGTAATTTTACATATATGATTATAAAACAATTCAAACATCATAATAAACCATGAAAAAAATGCCTAATATCAAAACTAATTAAAAAATAATAAACTTGGTTAGAAATTATGATTCAACAATAGAAATTAGAAATAAAAAAGGAAGATGATGGGGGAAAAGGTTTTGTGTTATTTTTCTCATTTTACCTGAGAGCACTCAATAGATACACGCTGAAGTTTTGCCATTGTTCTTTATGGAGTATATCTTCAAGTATACATTTAAAAGGACCCTCAAATATATCCAATAATAGGATTTAAAGCATGATATATATCTTCCAAAAAAGCAGGAAAAAAATCTTTCGATGTTACATGTTTTCATGTAACAAAATGTAGAAATCAAAGAGACTTATTCCAAATGAGAGACAGGGAAAGAAAAAGAACATATGGGGGTGCCTGGGTGGCTTAATGGGTTAAAGCCTCTGCCTTCAGCTCAGGTCATGATCCCAGGGTCCTGGGATTGAGCCCCGCATTGGGCTCTCTGCTCGGTGGGGAGCCTGCTTCCCTTCCTCTCTCTCTGCCTGCCTCTCTGCCTCCTTGTGATCTCTGTCTGTCAAATAAATAAATAAAATCTTTAAAAAAAAAAAAGAAAGAAAGAAAAAGAACATATACACGAGTTAGCAAACTACTTCCTAAAGGCCCACTGCTTGCCGTTTGTAAACGGACTGCTATTGGAGTAACTCACTCCATCCATTTACGTATAACCTATGACTGCCTTCATGCTTCATTGGCAGAGCTAAGTAGTTGGGACAAAAACCCTAAGTCCCACAAAGCCTAAACTGTTCACAATCTGGCAATCTTTGTGAAGATTACAAGTCTTGCTGACCCTTGAGATCAAGGTAACAAACATATACACGAGATTCTTTCTTTCAAACAGCCCATAAACTAACAGGGTAAGAGAAAGAACTGGTAACATGAAAAATGTTGTTAAAAGGACATTCACAACATGTGACAAGAATAACTAGATAGAGTTTACTAATCCTCAAATTCCTTCCTTTTCAAGCAGGTGAGTGATGAGAAAGCTTCACAGGGCATGCGTTATTTCTGCTGGATTTTGAAAACAAATAGCAGGTTTTCTAAGCAGAGGACAGAAAAGGGATCTGACCCTGAGAAAACATCCTGCGAAGAAGGCATGACAGTGGAAAAGAGGTAGATATTTGGGAGGCAGTGGGAAGCGATCAAACAGAAGAAAGTGACATCTGCAGGACTTTGTACTCATTATTCCTTCTACCCGCATCTTTCTGAAGCATTTGCATTTTCCAAATCAGTCTTACATGCTTATTGATACAGCTGCCATCACCCTTCAGAAGGTAAGCGCCATAAATATTGAATGAAAGAATGAATGAATGAATGACCACATTAATGTAGGGCCTAATACATTACATATAAAGGACTGCCAGGGAGTCCCAGAGGTCAAAGAGCATCATCACTTACTCCCAGTGACCCTGGTTTAGTGACTTGGGTACAATCATCACACTTAGTAAATTTCCTCTGAGCCATGCTTGCTCTACTCCTTATCTGCAGTTATCATTTTCCTTAATAAGGATGGAAAAGCAAAAGAGTAGTTGAATACTCAGCTTCCTCTCAAAAAGGTGTAAGCACTGTAATGTCACTTTTGGCCAAAGCATCTCTTCTTCTATCTACAAGTATCATTAAAAAGTCATTGTCTGCAGTTTTGTCTGGAGTTCTTACAGCATATTTGGTCAAACCTACCCCGACTGCTGGCCCGGCTGCTTAGGTGTTTGTGGTCTATTATTTCAGTCTTAGCCTGTCATTGACAAGAGCAATGGTAGGGATCCAAAGTGTCTAGTTAACGTTAAGTTAACACTAGTTAACTTAAGTCTGTTCCACATCACAAATTCAAAGTCTAAGACTGTCCTGAGAATTGCTGGCTACTCGATGGGAAGGATCAGATTAGAGTCGATGGACAAACTTTTGTCAATTTATCCTTAATCTGGAGATAACAACTTTCTGCACATGTCCAAATATTGATCAGTTTTATTATCACTTTGATTCATGCATAGAATTAGCTTAAAAAACTAATGCTTTATTTTCTTTCAAAAACAGTATAGCTAGAAATTTTACATAATGGATAATCAAGTCATAGTAAGGGCTTTTTATGACTTTTTAAGGATTAAATAATCAGAGTAGGAATAGTATATACACAGAGAGTATATTTCTAATGTTAAATGCATATTCACCCCTTATTTAATAGGATTATCACTTTAAAATAAATAACCATTGAATTTTATTAATATCAAGGGAGCGATTTTCCAAGATCCATTTGCCTGCTAGCATTAGTTAACAAAACTAGTTAACTGTTTTCCTACACAGTAAGCAAGTGACATTCTTCCATGGAACAACAATGCTTTCTTGTGTTTCCTAGCCTTGCCGGGGGAAAAAAAGTGACAATTTTATGTTATGGTGAAACAGTCACACAAATGGGCTGTGATTTTCATTTTCGAACAAGATTGTTCCTTCCAAAACTGGAGGAATCAAATTCCATTTTAAATTACATGACTGGCTGTATTAGGGCACGGTTGGTTACTCACCTATGCAGACCAGCAAAACTCTGTGCCAGATGAAACAATCCTGGATGTAGGATTTTCGAGATTTACAGAGGTAACCCAATTATTTGGGAGGTGTTTTCCGTTGAGATTATTCAAAGCTTTAGAGGAGGAAGAAATATGATCACAGGATTTAGAATTTAAAATCCAGGATAACAATAACTCAAAATAAATCATGATGCTTTTGTTGAGTTATTTGGTATCCTTACAATTCTGAGAAAATGAGAGAATTGTAGATACTGTGAAATAAAGATGAGGTAGAAATTAAAAGACAAAAAAATCTGTGTGAGTATAAATCAATATCTAAACATTCATATGCTCACGGGTGTCTTAACTTTTTTTCTCTATCTTTTCTATTCTAAAATCTCTGTTCAGATTCAAATTTTTAAATAAAATGTTACTGAGAATATTTGCAGACTACACAACTGTGCGCTCGAAATTATCTTACTCATTTTCGTTAGTTTTGGTCAGTGGGAGGAAATATGATTACCAATGAATGAGCATTTGTGAATTTGTTATGTGTCTTTTACAGTAAAAATAGATTTTTTGAATTGTTTGCATTTGTTACATTAAATACTTTTGAGGCTCGCAGACACATTTCTAATACTTTTTTTCTGGTTATGAAGTGGAGACCCTGAACTAAATTGGAATACAAAGCAAACTAGTTTCAAAGACCATCACTCATTTTAACCAGGGCATTCTGAGTTATGAGTGACAGACTGGGACTTTTGAAGCTCTTCTTTCCTAAGATGACTTTCTGCAAAGAAAAAAGTTTTGAAAACAAAATAATAGTTCTCCTGGGCCCCTGGGTATCTCAGTCAGTTAGGTGTCTGCCGTTGGCTCAGGTCATGATCCCAGGGTCCTGAGATCCAGCCCCATTTTGGGCTCCCTGATCAACAGGGAGTCTGCTTCTCCCTCTCCCTCTCCCCACCGCTCCCCCTGCCCTGCTTGTGCACCCTATCAAATAAATAAACAAAATCTTTAAAAAAATATTTCTCCCTTGAGATTCCAAATTCTTTCCCTATAGACCTTATTGTAGAATACATATGTTACACAACTTTTTCACATCTTATACTGAGAAATCCAGTGTCTGGTACAGAACAATTATTTGGTATTTGCCAGTGGCCACTGGGATTCCATGGCTTCACATTCTTTCTTTCTTCTTCTTCTTCTTCTTTTTTTTTTTTTTTTATAAGAATGGTCACATAATTAAGCAAACTTGGCAGAGTATACCACAGATACAAATTTCCCAAACTAAATACCATTTTTGGCTAAAACATTCACAGCTGATCAAAAATCCATTAATAAATCATTTGGGAACAAGCCAGAGACTTCTCTGGAGGATACATCCTCTGTAAGGTGGTTTCAGAGATAGAGCTTTTGGGACAAATAAAGAATTTTTTTTTTTTTTAATAAGACAGTGTCATTCTTGGACCTACCGCATGATCCTCATTGGCCCAAGTTTCCTTTAGCACTTAATTGTTAGGAATTTTCATTCCAAAATGTAATATCCTCATGGTTACTTTTGTTTGTTTGTTTAAATGTGCATAATCAGGCAAACTGCATCCTGGAAATGTGTTTGCTTATTACCGCACAGAATAATTTCTACGTACACCAAGAAACTGAGACAGAAGGCACTATATCAAAATGAAACTGTTTTCATATACTGTTATGGTGTGAAAGAAAATGAGAGCTATTTAGTGAATAAAGACTCTTCAGTCATTTTCTCACATAGGTACAGGACCCTGTTTACACCTACACAGCTTTTCAGTGGATGGTCTCATTTCTCTGTTCTGTGTAAAGTAATTATGTTGCAGTTTCATTCCTATGAGAAATTTCCAGATGCCATCAAGATGCGAGAGCTGAAGTCACATCGCTGTAGGCAGCAGACAAAGGCAAACAGTTAATCAAACTGTGACCGTGATTAGCTGGATAAAAAGTGACAGTTTCTAGCCGTTTTGCAACACCTGCATTTCTTTAGAATGTAGCTCCGAAGCAAGTATGGTCGGCTCAGCAGATTCCAATATCACAATTAAGAAATAATGTGGAGCGTTCTAGAGAAGAAGATTACCAGAAGCAAGAAATGCAGGCTGCAGGAAAAACAGTGTTTAAAAAAATTGTGTAAACTTATAATTTTGTATATAAAATGGAGAAACGTCGGTAATAAGCTCAGGAAATCATCCTGAAACTGGGAGGAAGACAGGAATTTGAAAACCATGGTAATGGTGACAATCTGGTGCAATGAGCTACCTGTTAAGGAAAGGAAGGGGGAGGGAATACCTAGAATGCATCCGAACAATATTAAATCTGGATTAAGGTTGTATTAACATGAGGAAATAACCACTCAGGCTTGAAAAATGAATATTGCCCTTTCACTGTTTCTAATAATTATGTCATCTAGTGGTAGGCGGTTGCTTGATTGCATTTTACACATCCAACACTGCAATGCTTGTTTTACGTCCGAAATGTGCAAACTAGAATATAAGGGCATTCCCTGCAAGTCTTGCACAGAGGACTTTGAAAGTCTCTGCAAATCTCTTAAGAAATTCAAATGATCAGGGCTTTGATAAAGAATTGAAATCATACATTATCTACATATTTGGACAAAGCAACAAGGGGGGCAAAAAAAATCATTAAAATGTAAATCCAGGACTATGGTATAAAGTTCTCGACTATTAGACCACTTATGTTTTAACTTCACTTCTCTCATCCATAAATGAACATTCTGAATTTTAATATATGCTCAAATTTCTAGCACTGAGTTTGCTGAACAGAGGGATTTAGATATATTCCAGTCCCTGATCTGTCAACCATACGAGTTTAGCAGAGCTTCAAGCCCTCGAGGAGTTTCACGATATAGCAAGTATTTTGTGCAAAATAGCATCTATATGGTCAACAAAGCCCCAGGTGTCCACAAAGCTTACAGTCTTAGGCCTAAAGTCCCGCAATTCCAGAAAAAAAAAAAAAATGTTTCTTACAGATAGGAGACAGTTCTCATCCAGATGACCTCTGAGAATGGAGATTAGACAGGCTTTGGATCCAGACTCATGGAGACACGAGCCTGCCTGTGAACCAAAGTTTATGCAACTCATCTATCTGAGTCTCTGGGCTTTTCAGGCCAAACTTGCTTAGAACAAACTCATTGAGTTTATTAATAATGTTGATTTACAAGAAGAAACTCACCAAGCAACACTCTAGGTAGAGTACTTTCTGGGAAAACAAAACGAAACAAAACAAACAAACGAAACACTCAAAAAATCATTAAGGAGAAACAATAAAGGTATGAAAAACAAAACCAGGGAAAATTAAGTACACCCAAGTCACCTACAATCAGATAATAATAACATTTTCTGGGGTGCCTGGGTAGCTCAGTGGGTTAAAGCCTCTGCCTTCGGCTCAGGTCATGATCCCAGGGTCCTGGAATCGAGCCCCGCATCGGGCTCTCTGCTCAGCAGGAAGCCTGCTTCCTCCTCTCTCTCTCTGTCTGCCTCTCTGCCTACTTGTGATCCTGTCTGTCAAATAAATAAGTAAATAATCTTTAAAAAAAATAATAATAACATTTTCCTCAATCACTTCCATGCAGAAAATGGAGTAGATGTGGGCCTTATTGTATGAGAAATTCCAGCATCAAGGATAAATAAGAAAAATGAAATGAGCCAGCATCATTGAAGTTGGAGTGTAATAAAGGCAAGAATCTGTTACTCTGTTCCATCAAAAAATAAAATTTATATGTTAGAGTGATCTATTATAACTGCCAGGCAAGGAGGTTACATGGCCCGTCCAAACCAATGCAGGGCTGATGGAGATTCAAAAAAATGACCTCTCCAGTGAAGAGGAATTCCCCAAGCTTAAGAAGAGCAACCATCTCAATGATTTATATCAGAAATACTATATTTTATCAGCTTTTATAGAAAGATATTAGTTTTTCATTCACATGAATATATGTATTTCTTTTAAGACTCAAATAAGCTGAAGAAGCCTTAAAAACAGTGGTGTGTGTTTATTGAGGTGAGAATACCATGTGAAACAATTAACAGCAGAATTCACTGTATTATGTGGGATTTGAATTTTTTATTTGTATTTGATTCAAAACACTAACAAAGGCTGCAGAATAGTGTTTTAGCCTTTTACTCTTTTACTGGCACGAAAATATCTCCATTATCTTTCAAAGTTAAATAACCATTTAAATTTCAAAAATACTGTAGTTTTTGCCATCAGTATAGATATAGTGAATTCCCTAACTTTCATGGTTTGACACATATTATTTCAGGAATGAAATTCTATTCATTCAGAATGAATTCTATTCTATTCTGACCATTCTCAGAAATGAAATTTTGAATTCTATTTCTAGAATTTTCTTCTTCTTCTTTTTTAATTCTCAGTTTTTTGAAAACATGCCCAGTGTTAAGCTTGACAACTTGAGAGGAAAAAAAAGAAAGTATGATGCATAATTCCTAACCACAAGCACATGAAAAAAGATATGCTGTTTTTGTGAGTGAAAACAATGAATGTTCAAAGAGGACACTCAGCATAAATGGGAAGAGCCAAGCAAGTCTTCCTGGAAGAACTATAAGTCTTGAAGCAAGAGACATTAACACTGGGCAGGATTAGACAGCTATTCAATATTAGTTTCAGTTGTCAAGAAAATAAATATTAAATCATGAATCAAGAAAATCAAGCTTACATCAATTTCTAGAGAATGTTATAATTTGCAATACTCATAAGATGAAGCATTTTTTATAACATATCCTAAGTCAGAGTGTAAGTTCTCAGTCATGTACACGTATGTATATGCATATGTATATGTATGTATATATACATATATATACATATATGTATATATACATATATATGTATATACATATGCATATACATACGTGTACATGACTGAGAACGTACAGTTTTCATTCATTCATGCATTTTTAACTTACCTAAACTATGTTGGACATGCAAAGAGAAAGAAATGCAGTTCCTGCTCCCAAAGGAATCAAGTCTATACAGGAAAGACAAATGCATATGAACAATCACAGTAACATGTTGAATGAGTAGTAGAAATACATATAGAATAAATTAGTAGGACCAATAAAGACATGATTAGTCTTGACTGAGTGTTAGCTTTAGGATTTCACTCAGTGATATAAAATAAGCAGTTTAAACACTAGTAACAGCACACACACACACAAAATGTAGTAAACTTCAATATACAGCTTATTTAGGTAAAGCAAGCTAATTTAATACTGCTGCTTATGATACAGATGGATGGAGAGAAGTATTGATAAATGTGGCATGGTAGTCAGAATCAGATTTTTTTTCCCCTTAATTTTTTTTTTTTTTACCTTTTTTCAAAAATTTTTTTTCAGCGTAACAGAATTCATTGTTTTTGCACCACACCCAGTGCGCCATGCAATACGTGCCCTCCTTAATACCCGCCACCTGGTTCCCCCAACCTCCCACCCCCTGCCCCTTCAAAACCCTCGATTGTTTTTCAGAGTCAATAGTCTCTCATGGTTCACCTCCCCTTCCAATTTCCCTCAACTCCCTTCTCCTCTCCATCTCCCTATGTCCTCCATGTCATTTGTTATGCTCCACAAATAAGTGAAACCATGTGATAATTGACTCTCTCTGCTTGACTTATTTCACTCAGCATAATCTCTTCCAGTCCTGTCCATGTTGCTACAAAAGTTGGGTATTCCTCCTTTCTGATGGAGGCATAATACTCCATAGTGTATATGGACCACATCTTCCTTATCCATTCGTCCACTGAAGGGCATCTTGGTTCTTTCCACAGTTTGGCGACCATGGGCATTGCTGCTATAAACATTGGGGTACAGATTTTGAAGGCTCTTTTGCTAAAGAGTTTGGATTTTATGCTATGAGTTATGGAGAGTCATTGAAAAATTTTAATTGAGAGAATGTCATGGACAAATTTACATTTCTGAACTACTGCCTGTATGGCGTAGAGACAGCAGTACAGTTAGGAGTAAAGATAATAATCCAAGAGAGTATGACAGCAATGACTGTAGTTAGGACAGTGGCATTATTCCTGTTTTTAAAGATCAAGTCAAAATGATTTGATGAAAAATTATGGGGGAAAGAAGCAAGGACTATGAGTTGACTTTCAAGTTGCTACCTTGAGAACATGACAGTAAGCTAATAAATAACAAGGCGAGGTATAAAGTTTGTACTGAAGAGTTCAGGGTTTAAGTACTCCATTATTGATTGATGATTCTTTTTTGATTTGAGGGAATTCTTTTGTGAAGCAGGAATTTCCAGGGAATTGGAAATATGAATCTGCAATTTAAGAGATATAATGGATTGGATATACATATTGGAAGTCCACAGATTTCAAACTATTGTTAAAAATAGGGAAGTACAAGAAGTCACCAAAGGAAATTATTTAGAATAAGATGACCAAAGAGCTTGAAATAACATTGGATTAAAATTATTAAGAACCAAAATATCTGATGCAGACATTGGACATTAAAAGATTTTTTTTTAAAAGAAAACAGGAATGTTCTTTAATCTTAGACTAGAGCCTCATAGCTTAAAATAGAGAAAGGCTGTGTCAGAGACAATGGCACTGAGACAGGAAAAGTCTTGAGAAAAACAGCAAATCCAAAACCAGAAGACCTGGAAGAATTGCTAGTTTGCTTGATGAATAATGAACAGCTGGCTTCATATATTGAAGTGGATTTGAGTTTATTTCATATTGTATGCTATGTCGTATCCGAACTTTTGCTTGATAATGTTTGAATAAAAGAAACATTATTTTTTATTCATAGTGGTCCCAGAAGTTAGTATATTTGGCTAACTCACAATAAATGTTCTGTAAATGTTTATTGATGTATAATTTAACACACTGGATAACTGTTACAATTATTATTTTATCTAATACTTAGGCTACTCTGAAAAATTCATTATTACAACTTACAGATGAAGAAATTGAGATTCAGAAAGGTTAGTCAAATGGTAGTATGTGGACTAGCCAAGACTTGGACTCAGAAGGGTGTAATTCAGGCCAATGTTATTCCAGCATCAATTTCTACACTCCATGAAAAGAAAATGAGACGTCTACCACTCTTTCGCACATTTCTAGGGTCACCCAATTTTATTAATTGCCTACTATGTTTCAGGCACTATGTTCAAATATTTGTACGCATCATCTAATTTCTTTTTTCAACAGTCCTATAAAAGAGTAATTAATTCCATCAAAGTGGATTGATATGATTATTTCTATTAATAGTTGTATTAGTCTGCGAGTTACTAATTCTTAAAACTCAAAATGTCTTTCAATTATTATATCCACTCAGTCTTCATGTCCTAAGAAGTCTAATTCTCTGATGTCATTCATATCTATGTCTCATTTCAGCTAGGAACTATATCCCCGTAGTCAAGTGCTTCATTCAACCCTGTAAACCTCCCAGGTAGATACAAAGCTGTTGATCAGGGTTCTGCATTGAATTTAATCATAAAATTAATGTCATCTTCTTACCACCACACAAAACTCCATTTCTATATTTATCCAGTTATCCTCACTTCTTTTCCTAGTAAAGTCCTCTCCCATGACTACTTTACTTCTCTTCCTCAAATGACCTTTCTGATTTATAAAGGCCACTGCCTTTGCCTAAATCAAAACATCTTTACCTGTGTTCTGTTTATCCTTCTACACTTGGCCTTAGATGACACTTCCTTTATAGCTCTACCCCATATCTGGATGGTGCCATTTCTAGTCAACACTGAACCTTGACATTTTAATCAGAGGGTACCACACTGCATTGATTTTTTTTTTCTATTACTACCCAACCTATGTTCTCTAATACAGTAACCCTAAGCCACACATACCTATATAAATTAAAATATAAAATAATATAATACAATATAATACAAATTCATATTTTAATTAATTATAAAATGAAATACAATTCAAACTTTAGTCACTTAGTTGGCATTAGCCATATTGCAAGGGTTAAATAACCACATGTGGCTGGCTGTGACTAAGAGAATAGGCAGTGCAAATGCAGAACATGGTATGATAACTGTGTCTACACATATGTTTCTGTGTGACTACTGCTTGGATCTGAAAACTAAGACCAAAACTATATCTGTTTTCTGTATCTTTAAGATCTCCTAACATGCCCAGAAGATGAAATGCCTAACAAACCTAATTAATAATTGATTTAAAGAATAAATAAACAAATAAACATCTTGGGATGATAATTTTTTCTATAATAACCCATTGAATACTCATTTCTTACCCTTTTCATCACAAAAGCAAAATTTAAGGCCTTCTATGTGCTAATTTTGGTGTTATGTGAAGACATAAAAGTGTTTAAATGTTTCTGTTTTCTACCTTTAAAGAGGTGACTGTACTACAGAAAAAATAAATCTATAAAAAATGATTATAATAAGACTCAATGTAGACTTGAAGTCCAGAAAGCAAGCCTTGCTGATCTTCCCCCTTGTCCAAACACTGTACAGCATAGAACAGCCTTGGATGACCAGGTCATCAGGGGTAAGAGCTACAGCCACCAGCTCAAAGAGTAGACCAGCATCAACTATCCAGAGACTCTAAACTGTGTCAAACAATATATACTAGAAATCAGAACACCTAGCTTGCCTGGTGTGATATTGTGATTTATAATAGGAAATGTATTTCTGGTCTTTGTCCCCTTTCCTGGCACAGAGTTCCTAAAACTATTGGGATTTGCTAAGTGATGAGAGCCATAAAGAAGTCTTCTGTTATGTTTATGAGGTGACTTTGGGAACTAGATGTGGTTGATCCTTAGTAGAGTAATTATGGGATTAGAGGGTTAGAACTTTCAGTCTCTGACTACCTCTGGGGAATAGAAGGGCTGGATATGAAATCAATCTCCAATGGCCAATGTTTTATTCAATCATACCTATGTAATGAGACCTCCATAAAAACTGAAAAGGCCAGAGTTCAAAGAGTTTCCAGGTTGGTGAACACACGGAGGTGCTGGGAGAGTGGTACACCTGGTTGGCTTGGAAGCTCCATGCTCTTTCTCCATACCTGCCTTTTTTTTTTCCCCCCTTTACCTGCTGTAGATCTGTATTCTTTAACATCTTATGTAATAAATTGGTAATCTACTGAACAAACACATTTCTTGAGTTCTGTGATCCATTCTTGCAAATTAATTGAAACAGCAGGAGTGGGAGGGGATCATGGATGTTCTGATTTGTAGCCAGTTGCTCAGAAGCACAGGTAACAACCTGGGCTTGAGATTGGTATCTGCGGTGGAATCCAGTCTTGTAGGACTAAACCCTTAACATGTGGAATCGGATGTATCTCCAGGTTGTTAGTGTCAGAATCAAGTTGAATCGTAGGAACCCATCTGGTGTCCAAGAGTTGCTGGTTGGTGCAGGGAAGCCTTTATAAGGACATTAGAATTAGGACAAAGAACCCAAAAGATCTTCCAAATGAGATTCGCTCCTTGGGAATATACTTTGAAGTCACACCAGAGAAAAGGAGACAAATAAAATTTTTCCAGCAGGACTGACTCAAAATAAAACAATACTTCCTTCTGACGAACCAATGTCAAAATTTAGAAGAGCTTGTAGAGGTAGCTACAATATGCAGTCAATACATTTGTTTTCAAAAAGCTTGGGCTTTATCCTTCTGTTAAAGAGAGAGATCAAAGGTCATTTTCAAAATCAGTCATGTATAGTATAAATCAACTTATAATTTGACCCTGATATCCACTGGAAATTTTATTGAGTTCCTGTGGTCATTTGAAGCCCAGAATGTGGCCATTGACATCACTGCTTTACCTAGGCAGTAAATCTTGTTAGAATGAAGTACTTTCTTGATTTACCTAATGAAATAAGACATTCACAATGTTTGGGAATATTTTTATAATTCAAGTTATGCAGTTGCTCCAAAGAGCTATCCAACTCCCTGTTGTGTACCTCAGGTTAAGTCTTTACTAGTAACTGAGAATATTCTTAATCTCTAACAATAGATGAATGACACCAGAACCTTTAGGGCCAAGGAGGTAGAAATTCTTTACATTACTTGAAACTTGGGCAACAAGATCCAACTCTAGTACCCTCTATCAGAAATAATGTAGAAATAGCTAAGATACTTCTAAATTTCTGGGAAGCATCCTTTTAGCAATTTAGTAGAAGATTTTGGACCTAAAGATTCTGATTAAGTCTTGGCTCCACCATTATGTAAGTTGTACAGATATTTCCTCTTTGGTCCTTAGTTTTTCATTTTTGAATGAAAAATTATTGGATTTCAGGAAGTTCAGAGATTTGCCAACTCTAGCATTGAGAGATTCTGATAAGTAACATAGTTTTACAATAATAATTCTCTGTTGTTGACCTATAAGACAGTGGCAAAAAGATTTTGGCTTAAAAATTATAATACAGTGTAATTTGAATAATTATAGAAATGTATACATCACAAAATAAGGGATAGCTAATTCTTCTTTGAGAGTGGGGTTAAGATTAGGGTTGGAGGGACATTCACAGAGAATATAGTACTCTGTAAATTTAATAGGGTGATCTACAGCAAAGTATTTTCGAAGGTGACCAATTCATATAGGATGATCATTGAATTTAACTTGTACATGATTTGGAGCAATATTCTGTACAATTAAGTGTTTAATTAGATCTTTTAATAGTCAATGAAAAGGAGATTAATCTGAAAGTAAAATATATGTTGAGACCATTGTTCATTATAATTATTAATAAGAAATAATGCTTCCCTTTTTTCAGTCTATTTAATCACTGAAAGTAATAATTCTAAGAAGCATTATTAAACGATCATGTCAACGTGAAATTCTTGGAATCCTTCACAGTGACAAACATTATGCTTCGTATTTAGCATTATTTTCAGCAATTATTTGAAAATGATACTAAATTGTCATAAAATGATTTTCTAAAAATGTGAGAATAAAAATGAATATTTTTATTCAACAGTGATGACTATTTTGAGTTATGTCATAATTACAAATCAGTATTTACCAAGGTGTTATATTCGAATGGAAAACATTATTCCTATTAAGTAAAATTTTTTAAAAACTCAGGGAAACAGGTGTTATGCATCTATAGGCACATCATTATATCACATGATATTAGATATTGGTTGATCAGAGCTTCTTGTCCTTGTGGATACATTTCTTTGCTTTGGGATTTTATGTTTCAGCTCAACATATTTAGGCATGCTCTGTGAAATGAAGAATTAAATTTTTTAAATGATATGGTTTAAGTAATTTTAATCAGAAGTTAAAATAAAAATACATTAAAACAGAGACTCCTTGAGTTGTAAAAACTTGGATAGTTTTTGTTTAAGTCAGTCAACTTTACATTGAAAATGGTTGTATCTTAAAAAATTTTACCTCTGAGAAACTGGAAAAATATAGAGCACTAGTTTTTCTGGGAACAGTTTTGTCCCTAGGAGACATTTTGCCAGTACTCAGGGAGGGGACATTACTGTCATCTAGTGAGTGGAGACTAACAAGGAATTATTTGGCCCAAAATGCCAATAGTGCAGCTGTTAAGAAATCCTGATTGAAATAAAATGGGTGCATCTTATCATTTCCTTTTTTCACAGCTGGATATTTTTGGCTCTCACTAGATTCTCAGCATCTGAGACTCGGTCTCAATCTTCTCTTTCTATCTCTGTCTCTCTCTCTTTTTCTCTCATTTTTCTCTGATGAAGATCCATTAATATTTTAATGGAAAAAGACATTTTTCTTCTAACTAGAAGCAGAGACCAGAAGTTCTCAGAAATAAAAGCCTAAATCAAAAAAGAGAATGGTAGAGGTTGCATCAGCAAAGTTAAAAAAATCTGTTTCTGTAATACTACTTTTTTTTAAATTTTATTTTATTTTTTCAGTGTTCCAAGATTCACTGTTTATGTAATACTACTTTAAAGATACTTCAGGGGTGCCTGGGTGGCCCAGTGGTTAAGTGTCTGCCTTTGGCTCAGATCATGATCCTGTGATCTTGGGATCAAGCCCCTTGCCAGGCTTCCTGCTCAGTAGGAAGCCTGCTTCTTCCTCTCCCCCTCCCTCTGCTTGTGTTCCCTCTCTTGTTGTGTCTCTCTCTGTCAAATAAATAAAATCTTTCTAAAAAATAAATAAAGATACTTCAAATTCTCTTAAAGAGAATTTGAAGGATTCTAAGATGGAATATTTCAAAATTTCATGGAAAGTCAGCCTCATAGACTCTATACCAGGATATCTACCAGTGTTGGTGAGAAACAAGGACTTTACATTTGTAAGCTTTGCACCCTACAATTGTTTCCCTGCCATGTCCTCAATTAACCTTTGTGAGGAAACCTCTGAACTTCAACCACCCGCAGTTCTTTGTATTTGCTTCTATTATATTAACTAAAAAATAAGATGATACTTTCCTTATTTGGGATTCCATAAAATCCTTCAGCTGGGTTCAATATATTATTTTTTTATTCTTTTCTATTTCATTTTTTTGGTGGTAAAATGCACCTAAAATTTGCCACCTTAACCATTTTTAGGTACAGTTTCAGTAGTACCGAGTATGTGTTCACATTGTTGTACAACCATCCCCACCACCCATTTCCAGAACTCTTTTCATCTCACAAAGCTGAATCTCTGTGCCCATTAAATGAGGGTAAGTAAATAATATCCAACCAAAATTGTGAAAGAAATTACAAAATACAATATGATAATTTTGGTTATCATTTTTTATGAATTTAATTTACTTATTTAAATTCTAGTCAAAATCTTTTCCGTGGACTTAATTGTTCTCTATAAGAAATTTCTCTTAAATTTGACTTCTCACTAATTTACTGCATTAATTAATTGAAGACAAGGGAATAAGAAAATGAGAAAGACTCTCATTACTGCATTAATTGAACAGGGAAGTTGAGATGTGAAATAATGAAAGGAAAGTGAAATGTATTTCCACAATCAATTGATCATTTTATAGAATGCTTCTCATTCTTCTTATTAACTATTTTATTTACTTTTGCCATGCATCCTACTATTATGTTTTATTGAACACAAGCACACAAGGTTGATATTTTTCTGTTCTCTACTTCCTTGGCATTTTCACAGGCATAGGTGAAGCTACATTTAATCCCTTATTTCCTGGGCTTTAAGACTTTTCATACTTCTAATTTACATATTGGTAAAATATGGTTCTACATATGGATAAAGCCATAAATTTCACATATTGTTAAAAGATGGGATTTACAAGAAGTGCTTGGTATTCACAACCTACATTCTGAACAGAGCATCTCAGAATCAAATGCTTACAAGTGCCAACAAAGTAAATTAAGTGGCAGGTGTAAGCAGACACCCAGGTAAGAGGAATGGACTATGAAGAGTAGAGTGCAAGCCTCAGGGAAAAGGGACCAGTTGCTACTCAATTCTCAGTGTCACCAGACATTATGATTTTTCTAATGAAGCCAGAAAGTTTGTTTTCACATAAAATTTCCCAATTTTTAAATGTTTACATATTTTTAAATCTCTGTAGGCCAAGCAAAAGTAATCTGCATGCCAAATGCTTTTTATAAACCTCTAGGTTCCAAACACTGGTCTAAGCAAACACATACATTTTTCATTTTAGGCTATAAATAGAGTAGAGGTTGTCAAAGTTCTGTTGATAGTACTTGTGGACCCTCGGGAGTGATAGTCTACATGCTCCCACATCTTCTACTTATAATGTAGTTTAACTTGATTTAACATTAACTGAAAAATTGTCTAAGAATGCCTGCATTTAGATCGGAATAAGGAAAAGCTCTTCTGTCCCATTGACCATCATATCCTTCTTTTTCCACTCATAATTATTCTTTTCTCACAGGTAGGAGACTCTGGGAATACCATACTTCCTAACTTTTATTCTTTCTCTTTATTAGTCATAGTAAACTTCAGAAATACTAATTTTAAAACAGTATTTTGTATTTCTACACATATATTAATATATATTAAATCTAGTATATTTAAAGGAACATATTTTTAACACGGCATTTTTTCACTAAGAATTTTTCATAATCTCTCATCAGTTATGTTTCTTTTACTAATTTTCATCTTGAGAATCTATATGTCAGTTCTAGATCTCCAAGACTATGTATTATTTTATTCAGTGCATGGAATTTCCCCTTCTTTAGTATATCTGCTTCTTTAGTTACTAAGTTCTTACTGATGTCTTTGAAAAGTTTATTCTATTCCAAGAATTTATTTTTAAGTTTATTTTAACATATATCAATATCTTGATTTACAAAATAATTGAGCTCTATAAGAATTATCTGATTATTAAAGCTCAATGAAGAAACTTGACATTTAAAGGAATACTATAACAGATATTTTGCAAAACAAATAATCAACCTGTTTAATTTATTATTTGTATAAAGGATTTTGTAAATGTTAGATTTGTTCATAGCAAGTGTGTGCTTTTCTGGCATCTCCCTTTGGACTATAATTTGAAAAACATTTGAAAGTTGTCCTTCATTACTGTCAATTCAGGTTTATCTGTCTACAATATATATACTGATACCCAAAACTAATCCAAAATCTGAAGTCATGTGAGCACATGTCCACACACACACACACACACACACACATACACACACACACGTTTTCCTACTCAATTTCAGGACAATTTTAACAGTTTCCATGAGAAGACTTTGTCTCTATTTACTTATTTCAAATAATTACTGTAGCTAAGAATTACTTTCTGGGGTGTAGGGGCAAGGGAATCTATAGTTAACCGCATTAACAGGGGACAAAGTTGGTGGTTCTCCTTGAATCTATTCTACTGTCAAGACTCAATTTCTTGTCTTAGAAATGACATTTAATATATGATTGACCTTTATCTCAAATTCTAAAATTGTCAATTTTCTTTATGATAGCCTCCAGTAAGGAAATTAATCAAAAGTTTAGGAAAATAAATTGGTTATTTAACTTTTGTCACTCAGCACTAAAACTAACACGTGAAATTTCTTGGTGCTGCTTAGAAGAAATATGTGGTGTTTCATTTGACTATTTGATATTCCTTTCACTCTGGCTTAAATTTAGCTTCTTGGGAACAGTGACCTCCATACCAGTAGGTTCCAATCGCTCACACGAGTAGTGACAGTGTACATTTCACTATCATTTGAATTTTTCCTTAGGATGATCAATTCCCAAATCTCACTGTCTGATTGTGCCTCCTGATGCTTTCTATTTCCCATTTCTAAATTTCTATGAAACTAGATTTTTATCCTTACCAAGACGGAGATCTCCAGTTGTCCCTTTTGTAGCATATTCTCTCCCAATTCTAATTCTAGCATCACTTGCCTCTCTTCCAAGTCAAAACCTTATAACCAGCTGTTACAATCACACTTTTCCAACTGTTCTTTCACCAATTTTCTCTAAGTTGCCAACCTATAGTTTTTCTTGGCTTCAGTTATGGAAATTTATTTGACTGTGATCTTCTGGATTTTCTAGACAAAGTCACTAAGGCGTGATGAATGAGTAGATGTACCTTCAGGCTATTCTTATGTTCAAACTGAGTTACCATCTCTTTTTTGCCTAACAATCCTTTCTTTATATTTTGCATGGAGTCCCCCATTAGCCGCTGTAACACTTCTGCAATATCAGTTGGAAGCTGCCCATTCAAATATCCCCTTCATCAAAAACAATCTACTTCATCTACAGCCTCACAACTTCCTCTCTAGCAATATACTCTCCCCTGCTTTTTTTTTTTCTTTGACCAAACTAAATACTACACTAATCCATTATAACTGATCTTTGTCAACCACCTCTTGACACAAACACCAAATTTAGATAAACCCTACAATGTACAGAAGCAATAGCTAAAGCAGAAATGTTGACTATTGTTAGGGAAGAATTTTTAAAATGGTTTTATTTGTTTCACTCATGTTCATCATGAACAACAAAACAAAAAGGAAGAAACAAAGTGAGATTATTTCTTAGATTATCTTTGTTACTCAGTTCCCACAGTTTTCCCTAGCCTTTTTCAATATTCACTCCCAGCTGCTGACCTCATCTAATTTCTCACTGTCTTTATCTTCTCCTCAACAAATCTGTAATCCTGCCTCCATTCATCTCTTTCTTCACTGCAAGGGGAGTGTCTTTCCTTCTACCAAAGGCCGGTCTTCCATGTGTGCTCGGAAGCCCCTCCCCTTAACTCTCCACACAACTCTGCTTTTTAATTTCTTCTCTCCTTCCTTTCCATGGCAATTATGTTGTTGTAACAGCATCTTCTGGTATCTTCCGCCATTATGCAAAAGAGAAGCAAAAGAGGAAAAAGTATAAAACATCCAATTCCACACTATCTCCAACTATTTGGCCCTATCTTTGACCTATCCTAGAGCCAACCTGCTCAGAAGATTTGTCTGCACTGCTATCTCCAACTTTATGTGTTCAGTCACACTTTGATCCAACCCAAGCTCATCATTTTCCTACTACTCTATTTAAAAAGGTCACCATATTGCTAATGATATTTCAAGGTCAAGGTCACCATATTGCTAATGATATTTCTGCATGTAGCTTACTCAATATTCAATGAGATCCTCCACATTCACACTATTGAAAATTATTTCTCATGGCTTCTAGGACTCTACCATACTCCCCGCCCCAACTTCAGCTGATCCTCTTATGCTCTCCTTTGTCATATTCTTCTCCTTCACCAGTTTTTACATACGGGAGTCATTTGCAGCTTAAACTTGGACTCTGCTGTCCAGGACTTCATTTCCACTCAGAAGCAGTAACTAACTTATTCATATTGTTTTGAAATAAATACGTTTCCATAGTTGAATGGATTAGTATAATTCCCACAGTAGATGTGTCTTTTAAGTTTTTGGTGATGACAAGACTTGAGGTTAAAAGTTAGATTACAGGAAAAAAACTGAAAATTTTAGTTACAGCTGAATAAACGGGATAGCTTCTTGATCCCTTCGCTGTGCTTCAAGACTGTGATTCAAGCCCTGATTGTGAGAAGAAATAAAATATATAAACATTTTAATTTAAATAGGAATTTTGCCCACTTGCCTAGTGTTCTATTTGCATTCTTTATACAATATATTTTTGTGGTCTCCAGAATGCATACATCTAGAACCTTTATAATCTTACTGAAAATGTCTTTCGATAAAGCATTTGAGCATTAAAAACTAAGGGTTTTATGCTAAATAAAAATGTGGTGAACATTTCTGTAACTAGAGAAAGAAAAGTCTATAAATTCTGATATCTATAAGCAAAATAGGTTATGATCAATTTCCTGGATATGACATACGCTTTTTATTCTCCACATTTTTAATAAAAGAATAATTCCCATCCATTATTGAGTAAATATCAGCTTTTCCTGATCATCCCTGTTATATATTTCTTAAAACCTGATTAGTTGGGTGCTAATCCTTCTCATTTTTTCCTACAACTTTCTAAACCTCTGTTTTATAAAAACACTATTTCCCACATCTTTCATTATCTGAAATCTATCCTGGAAAATTTCTTCAGCAATATCATATATTCAATAACTGATTTTACCTGTGCTTAAACTTTTGCTGAATGTATCCATTTAATTTTTATTTTGTGTTTTTGTAGTTATTTCATGGCTAAAATTTATATAGCTTCAAAAATCTGCTAGCTTTTTACCTTGTGTTGTTATTTACATATTATAGGCTTTTGGAAAGGTATTTTTTAAATACATTCAATACCCAAATGTTATTTTTCAACATATTCCAAGTTATATCATTCAAATTTTTTAAGTCTTTGTGAGGCTCACATGGATAATTTTGTTTTAGCTAATTCCCACAGATGTCTTGGTTTTTGTTTGGGGTGTGTGTGTGTGCGTGTGTGCGCCTGTATGTTTGAGTTTTAAACACCAATTTTTTTGGACAGATTATCTCTGGAAATTGTTTGACACTTATAATTTGAATAATTTCTTATGTGGAATATTTGCATTTCCTTTTGTGAGTGCCTTAGGTGAAATAAACTAGATTCTCAATTTTAGTTTTTTGTACTGTTACAGTACTTGAATTCAGTCATTAAACATATGGTGAGAATTTGTGATTATGAGTTATATAGGAACATCTTTCTTTCTTTTTTTTTTTAGTATTTTATTTATGTATTTATTTTTTAATTTTTATATAAAAATATAATGTATTTTTATCCCCAAGGGTACAGGTCTGTGAATCGTCAGGTTTACACATTTCATAGCATTCACCATAGCACATACCCTCCCCAATGTCCATAACCCCTCCACCCTCTCCTGACCCCCCTCCCCCCAGCAACTCTCAGTTTGTATTTTGTGAGGTTAAGAGTCTCTTATGGTTTGTCTCCCTCCCAATCCCATCTTCTTTCATTTATTCTTTTCCTACCCCCTAGCCCCCCACATTGCATCTCCACTTCCTCATATCTGGGAGATCATATGGTAGTTGTCTTTCTCTGACTGACTTATTTCACTAAGCATAATACCCTCTAGTTCCATCCACGTCGTCACAAATGGCAAGATTCCATTTCTTTTGATGGCTGCATAGTATTTATATATATATATATATATATATATATATATATATATATATATACCACTTCTTCTTTATCCATTCATCTGTTGATGGACATCTAGGTTCTTTCCATACTTTGGCTATTGTGGACATTGCTGCTATAAACATTCGGGTGCTCGTGTCCCTTCGGATCATTATGTTTATATCTTTAGGGTAAATACCCAGTAGTGCAATTGCTGGGTCATAGGATAGCTCTATTTTCAACTTTTTGAGGAACCTCCATGCTGTTTTCCAGAGTGGTTGCACTAGCTTGCATTCCCACCAAAAGTGTAGGAGGGTTTCCCTTTCTCCACATCCTTGCCAGCATCTGTCATTTCCTGACTTGTTAATTTTAGCCATTCTGACTGGTGTGAGGTGGTATCTCATTGTGGTTTTGATTTGTATTTCCCTGATGCCGAGTGATGTGGAGCATTTTTTCATATGTCTGTTGGCCATCTGGATGTCTTCTTTGCAGAAATGTCTGTTCATGTCCTCTGCCCATTTCTTGATTGGATTATTTGTTCTTTGGGTGTTGAGTTTGCTGAGCCCTTTATAGATTTTGGATACTAGCCTTTTATCTGATATGTCATTTGCAAATATTTTCTCCCATTCTCTCAGTTGTCTTTTGGTTTTGTTAACTGTTTCCTTTGCTGTGCAAAAGCTTTTGATCTTGATGAAATCCCAATAGTTCACTTTGCCCTTGCTTCCCTTGCCTTTGGTGATGTTCCTAGGAAGAAGTTGCCGTGGCTGTGGCCGAAGAGGTTGCTACCTCTGTTCTCCTCAAGGATTTTGATAGATTCCTTTCGCACATCGAGGTCCTTCATCCATTTTGAGTCTATTTTTGTGTGTAGTGTAAGAAAATGGCCCAATTTCATTTTTCTGCATGTGACTGTCCAATTTTCCCAACACCATTTGTTGAAGAGGCTTTCTTTTTTCCATTGGACATTCTTTCCCGCTTTGTCGAAGATTAGTTGACCATAGAGTTGAGGGTCTATTTCTGGGCTCTCTATTCTGTAGGAACATCTTTCTTATCCCTATTCAAATTTAGTGTTAACACAGGAAAGTTTGGGGGCACCTGGATGGCTCAGTCTGTTAAGCATCCAGCTCTTGATTTCAGCTCAGGTCATGATTTCAGGGTTGTGGGCTCAGCCCAAGTTGGGCTCTGTGCTGAATGTGGAGTCTGCTTGAGATTCTTTCTCTCCCCATCTGCCTCTGCCCCTTCTCCCCCACATCTTTCTCTCCCTCTAATAAATAAATCTTTTAAAAAGACAGGCAAGTTTCCTTCTTTATGAGACATTCATTTCTTAGTTGTCCTAATATTGAAGAGGAAAAACATTAGAGAAAATCATTAGAGATAATATATTAGAGAAAATCATTAATACAGTGTGATTTTGGCACACAAATAAACAAAGAGATACATGAATCACAACGACAGTCTTGTATGTGGAATTTGATATAGTGCACAAGTAGTATTACATTTAATAGGGAAATGCTTTTCCACTTTCTATTGAGTAACTAGGCTGGAAAAGACTTTATTCATTGAAAGAAATAATATTACATGACTACATTACTCCATTTAGAAATACTAATTTCTAACTGATTAAGTTCTGAATGTGAAAAACACCCATTTAATTTTTAAGAAAAATGTACAGGATATTATCTTTAAGACTGATTGAAAAAACTTTTTAAATAAGATAAAAAACACAAACTAAAAAAGTTAAAAATGATAAGTTTGACTACATTGTCATTTAGATAATTTAACCAAAATCAAAACAAATAACCAAATAGAAATCTTTTAATCCAAACATATCACACTTAATGTGAAAAAGGAAGCCACAGATTAATCCAAAACCTTAATAACCCATATATATGTAGTATAATATTATGTAATATATATGTGAGTACAGAAAGACAACACAATGGATACATGAGTCAGGATACAAGCAAGTAAGTATTTCACGGAAAAGGACACCCAACTGGCCAATGAATATATTAAAAATGTACATATTGGGGCGCCTGGTGGCTTAGTGGGGTAAGCCTCTACCTTCGGCTCAGGTGATGATCTCAGGGTCCTGGCATCAAGCCCCACATCAGGCTTTCTGCTCAGCAGGGAGCCTGCTTCCCCCTCTCTCTCTGCCTGTTTCTCTGCCTACTTGTGATCTCTCTCCCTCTGTCAAATAAATAAATAAAGTCTTTTTAAAAAATGTACATATTTCTGGTAATGAAAGGAATGCAAATTAATTTCACAATGTGAAACCATTTAATATCAACCAGATAGCAAAATTTAATTCTTTAACACTACTACATTTTTTGTAGGATTTAGAGCAGTAAGAATCTCATTAATCACTGTTTAAAAAGATAGATGAACATTATTTTTAACTCTGAAGAAAACTTTGCCACTGCATAGATAAGTTCACCTACATTAAGTCTTGATGACTCAACTTTTAGAGAAACCCTTAACATATGTGCAAAGAAGACATGTACAAAAACATTTATCGAAATGCTGTTTATTACTGAACAAAAATTAGAATACAATTGTCCACCAATAGTAAAATGGATAGGGGGCACCTGGTGGCTCAGTCAGTGAAGCATGCAACTTAGGGTCATGAGTTAAAGCTCTACATTGTGCGCAGAGCCTACTTCATTAAAAAATAGTAATTACAAATAATATTTGGTATCTTCATAAGGTAGGATACTATTCTGTTGTTAAGGTAACTGTATTAGGAAATATATACACAGTAGTCTCCTTACCTGTATTTTTATTTCCTTGATTGCAGTTACCCACAGTCAACCATGCTCCCAAAGCAGATGACCCACCTTCTGAAAAATTGTCAGAAGGTCAATAATAGCCTAATGCCATGTCGCAGTACCTACGTCACCCACCTCGATTCATCCCATCACATAGGCATTATATCATTTCATATCATCACTGAAAGAAGGGTCAGCACGGTACTGTACTTTGAGAGAGAAACCACATTCTTATATCTTTTAATACACTACTTTGTCACAGTTGTTCTATTTTATTAATTACTATTGTTCATCTGTTACTGTCCCCAATTTTAAGGCTTTATGGTAGGTATGTATGCATAGGGAAAAAACACAGTTTATACAGAGTCGAGTACTATTGTGACTGCAGGCATCCACTGAAGATCTTAAAAATGCATCTCCCGTGGATAAGGGGGAACTACTGTACCAACAACTATTAATCTCAAAAACAATGTAGAATGTAAAAAAGATGCTGTAGATGTATAATATAATTTATATAGATTTTTAAAATAATGCAAACTAAGATTATTGTTGAGGAGTACACACAATGTGATGACAATATCAAGTGCCTCTTAAATAATTTTAGGTGACCGATTATCATTAGAAGTGAAAGAAAAAATGGAAGATTTCTCAGCTGCATTTCTAAGGCTTAATTTAAAAAAAAATGATTAGAAGACAAAAAGTTAAGATTTATTATAATTGGGTTATAGGTAAGTATGGTTATTATATTGTTTCTCCTTCTCTCTTCCTTAGGCATCACTAAAATATTTCCAAATACTTTAAGTGGGCCAAAAAAGAAACAATGTCTAAGAGTCTCTTTATTCTTTGTAAAAATTATGTGCTTTTCAGTGGAATGGAACATTTCCTTGGGGGTCATCTGTTGCTGAGCATATTCTGTTTACTCAAGTGTTTAATTCTATTCATCAGTAATATACCCTGATGTTATAACATTCTATGTGTTTACAATATGTATAAAATGTGGTTTGTGTTTCCTTCCCCAAATGAGGAAATAAGACACGCACTAGTAATTCTTCTGCTATTAATTGTAGTAATGGCACTGCTAGCAGGACTGGGGCTATTAATGAACCAGAAAAGCCAAGAAGATAAAGATTGATATTTCTGTGTCCCTCCCTTTCAGGACACGATGTAAACCCCCCGGGGCCTGTGCTGGGTCTTCATGGAGACTGTAGTGGTTCAGTCATTCCATTGGAATGGTAATATTGATGTCTCTACGGCTTTGATATATATTTGACACACATGTGAGTGTGTTTCTGTTTAATGTTGTGTTTTATTTTTTCCCCACCAAGTCAAATCTTTTCTGCAAGTAAGCAGGGCATAAATTCTAAATTAACAGCAACTGCTCCCGTGTTAGGCTTCCTGAGGCAGAGCCATGTGAGGATCAAGGCCATAAGCCTTACTAGAAATGAGGCACACCCACAGGGCCGTGGAATTCAGAAAACCATTTGTAACTGCATTAGGTTAACTCATTTACAACAGGGAAAAAAACGGATTGAAGTTCAGTGTATGTCAGTTTCATATTTCTCGAATGACTTAAGCTTCCAACTATTTTTCCTATTTAATAATTAGTAGTGTTAAGGGCCGCTGGATTCTTCTCTGCACCTTGTTGACTGCTCAAATGCAGAATTTTTAATCGTACGGCAGCTGTGACTGACTAGATACCTAACAGCAGTGTTCAGAAACCCCTCGAAGAAGACCGCAGTGGTGTTTCTAAGATCTGAGCTTGATTTGCAAGTTCGATATAAGTGTATAGGCTGGTAGAAGGTTTATGAAGTCAACCTCTGTTTGAGACCAATTTCCCAGGACAAATGTATAACACATTCTCAGATTTTACTTGATTTTTTTGAAACAAAATACGTCTCTAATGGAATTTGTTTATCCCCATGCTTGTTCCCACCACTTACCAATCCAAATTCTACATTTCCTCTGCTTTCCCTGAAAGGTAATTATGCTTTAATAACTGCATACCTTTAAAAAAAAATACCATCTTCATTTATCCGTTTTAAGCTTGTTTCTGTATCTTCAAAGGGACAGTTTCAACCGCTACAATAATTCTGTGAACATGAGCATCAGCATTCCCAGGAGCTGTGCCAATGTACACACAAGCTCAAGAATTCTCCCTGAATATCCTACTTCAAGTAACTCAAGCTGGGAACCCCAGCAGTGTCTCTCGTTCCTCCCTGTCTCTTACAACCATGTAATCAGGCTTCAACTCCCATCCATGCTGGTTCTTTTATCTCCATATCTTTCTACATCTGTGCTTTTCTTTCCATTCCCACAGCTTCTACCCCAGGGCAGATCTTCTTAACTGTTTCTTCTAACTATTGCAATAACTTGCTGATAGTCTCTCACCTTTAATTTGAACACACTCCCTGACTCCCACTACTGATGTTAAGATTGACTTCTCCAGCACTTTCATTCTTTTTCCCTTAAAAAATCAAGCCTCAGCACCTTAGCATAGAATTGATATTTCCACTAAATCGTGAATTATCAGTTTGAAGATCCTTTTTATATTATGTTAAATATTAAGGAGCCAATTTAATAGAAATATATGAATCTTCTTCTATTTCTTTATTTTAATTTTCACCTTAAATCTTTGATTTATGAACTCATATATTTACCAAGCACATCTATAGATTTTTCTCATTAAGAAAATTGAATATATATAGCATCTATAGGATCTATACATAGCATCTTTTAAAGTACAGTTTACATGAGAGGAAAATAAGAAATTAAGTGTACTCAATTTAAATAATTTTAAATATCAAAACTGTAATTCACCAAATTGTACACTGGAAAACCAGAATATGGGGGCACCTGGGTGGCTCAGTGGGTTAAAGCCTCTGCCTTCGCCTCAGGTCATGATCCCAGGGTCCTGGGATCAAACCCCACATCAAGCTCTCTGCCCAGCAGGGAGCCTGCTTCCTCCTCTCTTTCTGCCTGCCTCTCTGCCTACTTGTGATCTCTGTCTGTCAAATAAATAAAATAAAATAAAATAAAATAAAATAAAATAAAATAAACAGAATATAGCTGCAGAACAAATTCTGTATATCAGGGTTGCCTGCCTTTTCTGGACAACATATTGTGCAGATAATATCGGATATGAGAAAATTCTTCTTATGGTCATGAATGGTAAATTTTATTTTCCAATTGCTGTATTAATGGAGATGACTATGCAGAATCCCAGTAATACTTTCAACATTCTGAGCTTATTCTGTTCCTAATAAGGATAAGAATATTCAAATATATTTTTAAGAATTTCTTTTCTTTCATAAAGATACAAAGTAAACACTAGTTTATCTCTCTTTTGCAATATCTTTTGGTAAAATAAATATGTTCTCAAAAGAGTGCACATATTTTCATGCCACTGACTAATATGATTGGAAGAGATGCAACTGATTTTTTTTTTTTTAGAATTCTACACAATTATTATTATTTTTAAAAATTGTTTCTTTTGGGGGGGCAACTTGGTGATTGGAAAATTGTCAACCTAAATTTAGGGATCTCAATGCAATCAGCCTACTTTAGAGAAACTACTGGCTTTACTGTGGGAGCTGTATGGATCACGTGGTTTCCTCCTCTGAACATTTAGCCAAAATTGTAGTCTTTTCATGCCTCATTCATAAACAGTAAAATTTCTCTCCTGTTGCCAGTGTTTACTTATATGCTAGTGTTAATTTTAGTGGTGGTGTTATTTTACTCTAACGAAGACAGAAGCTACTATGAATTATTTCAAATTCAACTTAATGTGGCTTGGAATAGAGGAATTTCACCGAAAGAATTTTCTTTCTTTCTTTTCTCTTCCTTTTTCTTCCTTCCTTCCTTCCTTCCTCCCTCCCTCCCTCTCCCACTCCCTGCCTCTTTTCCTCCCTTTTTCTTTTCCTTCCTCCCTCCCTCTTTCTTTCTTTCCTCCCCCCCCCCAATATTCCATTAAAACAGTGTTTCTTGAAAATTGCAATAGTTTATCAAGGTGGGTTTTTTCTGTAGCATTCATAAACAGTATCATTTTTTTTTTCTTTCCACTGAACTAATCATATATTCACAGGTACAAAACAGTGGTGTATATATATGGATGTCTAAAGGAACTTCACACTTGTATTGAACACAGCTTACTCACAGGCAACAAAGTGATCATGATCATGGACCACGTATTATAATTCTCTTTGACAAGAGAAGCTTATAGAGGAATTTAAAATCTGAATGAACCCTCACTATTGGATAGATGACTAGCACATTGTGTGGTCTCCTTATCAACAATAAATGAGCAAATTAGAACTAGACGCCCTCATTTCCCTATACCCTCTGTCAGTAGTGAGCAGGGCATATGGTATTAATACATCAGTTAGCACATCACTGCTTTGGGGAAGTGATTTGTGATGGTTGAGAAAGATTCTAAAGGAAAACAAAAGTATCTCTCACTCCGTTCCTGAAAGAAATTAAATCTACTTCAATCATTTACTCTTTGTACAAAAGGGTAGTATCTACTTTGTTTGACCTTGTATCTCCAAGGCTTATTGTAATGATTTTGAGATGTTTTAGTTAATAATTATTTTTTAAAGAACTAATACATTGAGAACAATCTTCGAAGCAAAGAGCTATCATCTATGTTCAGTGGGTTATATACAATGTATTAAAGAATGATTTGAAGAGATATACAGAATGAGTTCTCAATGTCAGCAGCAAATAAATGGTTTGCAGGGTAATTTACTGCTTTATTTCCATTGGTATTCAATGAAAGACCACACCCTTCTCATCCCCACCAAAATCCTTATATAATTTAAGCAAAAGCAGTGTAAATAAAACATTTTGACAAGTGTCCTAGCTCTCCATTCCAACTGGATATCTACCCAAAGATCCTCCTATTAGAAAAAGATTGGAACAAAATTACTGTTTTACTTTTACTCTGTGGCAAAGAAAAGATTACTGCAAAGTGCTTCATTCCATGTGGGAGAAAATAATTCCATCTTGTTTATGAGTGTGTGAGAAATAGCTTAATTTCCCTTATCTGTGATTTACTAGGATGAAGAGAAAACATATCACAGATAATAAATGTAGCAAATTATGCAACACAATTTGTCATTGTCTGTTTCTTGTTTCAGTTCTTTAGTTCATCTTTTCCTTGAAATGATCTATAATATTCTTCCAAGCTAGATTTGATTATATAATGCCTACTTCTGTGTTAAAATTTTGGATGGGCTTTTTTTTTTTTTTTTTTTTTTTAAAGATTTTTTATTTATTTATTTGACAGAGCTCACAAGTAGGCAGAGAGGCAGGCAGAGAGAAAGGAGAAAGCAGGCTCTCCACGGAGCGGAGAGCCCGATGCGGGGCTCGATCCCAGGACCCTGGGATCATGACCTGAGCCGAAGGCAGAGGCTTTAACCCACTGAGCCACCCAGGCGCCCCATTGGATGGGCTTTAACTAATGTAGGGGCCTTCTATGACACAACAGTTCAACAATAAAACTCTGCATATCTTTATGCTTGTACTTACTTTAGTGTGTTATAAATACAACTGTCTAACTAAATTTATTGGGATTATCATCATAAAATTATTTTAATTTTCTAATACTTGCTGCTAACAGTACTCTATTGAACATTTCTTTCTCTGCGTTGTATACTATTACAAAATCATGTTTCCATTCCGATTTCATAAAATAATGTACTCAAAGATTTAAGCCACCACTCCCACACACACATATCTTTCTTTAAAGATTTTATTTATGTATTTAAGAGAGAGAGAGAATGTGGGAGCAGGGAGGGTAGGGGAGGGATGGGGAGAGAAGAGGAAAAAATCTAAAGCGGACTCTGCACTGAGCATGAAGCCCGATGCAGGGCTTGATCCCAGGACATGACCTGAGCTAAAACTAAGAGCTGCCACTTAACCAACTGAGACACCCAGGCACCTGTGAATGTATTTCTTTCTTTCTTTTCTTTTTTTTTTTTTAAGAGGCAAACTAAAAAACAGACTCTTTTTTTTTTTTTTGAGGAAGCAGGCTCCCTGCTTAGCAGAGAGCCCGATGCGGGGCTCGATCCCAGGACCCTGGGATCATGACCCGACCTGAAGGCAGAGGCTTTAACCCATTGAGCCACCCAGGCACCCAGAATATGAGATATTCTTAACCAGAATATGAGATACTAACTTTCTTCTTCCACATCCTCAATTACACTTTATAGGTGATTCCTTGGGGACCTCCTCCCTTTCTTTAGAAAGGGGAACCAGTTGAGCCTATGCACCTAATTGATAGGATGGTGAAGAAAGGCAAGAGAATAACCTTTCTTACAGAATGATATATTTACACAAAGGGACCCCAAGCTCCCTCTCCATTCACATGCCTCTCCAGGTAGAGACTTCCAAACTAGCACACCACTCTTCCTCCACTTAAAGACTCTCATGGCTAGCATGAGGTCCCCTATATATCAAGGGAAAACTACCTATACTCATATTCTCTACACTATTTAAAAAAAAACAAAAACAAAAAAAATCAAACCAAAAACAAAAACTTCTGGGGCAGGTAGATTTCAATCAGTATCTCATACCACTGTTCACCTACTACAGAATCATGCCCTTCATGGTCATGGTAGCCACCCTAGAATGTAAGCCAGTAAAGTTAGGGTCTATGGCCTTTTCATTTTAATATCTCTAAATAAATTGTAATATTATGGATTATAATAAATTATGCTTGATTAAATTACTGAGTGAAGTTGATTCTCTGTTAAATTAACAATTTCTTGGAATATATTACAGTAATAACCTGGAGATGTCAGTGTTTACTATGTGAGATAGTATACCAAGTGCTTTACAGTTATTATTTTGAGACTTCAAGATACTCTGCAGAGAAGGTATGATTGTCATTAATTTATTATCAAATTGAGGCTCAGAAAACATAAGTCTCCCTAGGTCTCCCTTAGAGACAGAGTAAATATTCACACTTGACACATTTGATTCCCCAGTTTACGCCATGTCTATTATAACATAAAGGCCTTCAAGAAAGTGCCTAGATAACATTTGTTTTTAGTAAATTATCCATTGACATGGGTGTGTATATGCACATATAAGCAAACAATTACATTACACATATCATGCTCATTATATACATATGTACATATATAATATACATGTTGTAAACATGATAAACATTGTGTAATTGTGATATGTTATACCTAAATATGTATAAATTACATATGTCTTCTGTTTTATTTTCTTATATAAGGAAAATAAAATTTTCTGAAAATGACCCTAGGGGCCCACTCCGGGTTGCCAAGATGTTGAGCTACCTGGGACGCTCTCCTCTCAATGAGAGCTGACGTACTCAGGCTCAGCTTCTCAAGAAACTGATTTTTTTTTTCCTTCTGGCAGGGTTGAAAACAATCCTCTTCAGGCCCAAATCTGCAAGAGCTGGGCAACTGACATTCCCAATAGTCTCCTGCAAACAGCTGACAGCAAACATCCAAGTTTACTGTCAGCTTATTTATTCTTCCACTGGCAAAGATAATTTCTTATACTTTTTCAGATAAGATGGGGAACTCATGGAAAGCATGGTGTCTTCACTGAAACGTCTTGTTTAACAGATGCCCCGACATGATGAGAAACAGGGGATATGCATATTTCTTTCCTGCTTCCCCTGGCTTTGAGAGAATTTCTTGTCCAAGATAACACCTATGGCTTAATTGATGTTGTCAACAACATCGTGAACCCTGGTGTATGACCTGGTGAAAATAAGGAAATGATTTCAAACAATGGAGAAACAAAACAATTGTGAAGTCAGAGTTAACCAAGATTTTCATATGATAAACCCTGAAGCAGTGTCTTATCCCCCTCCCCCCCTTTTTTTTTTCAATTAATCTTACCTTTCAAAGAAAGCTAAAATCCTGGCTTACGTTCCTGGCTTAGGTTTCCCATCATCCTTAAAAGGTGGAAATCATAAGAAGGAAGAGAAAAGGGGGGAGGGGAACAAAAGAGAAGGGGAAAATAACTGAAACAACTACTGGAGTTCCAATAAATGTGGCTCACTACTGTTGTCAATGAGAGTTCAGTGGCCATTAATGTCAGCATTCTAAAAGAAAAATTGCTCCCACTTTATCTATCAAATCAATATCTACACAGGACAGGGAGAGCATCATAGATTGTAATCAGCGAGCTGCTCAATAAATTGTCTGAGATTCTTAAGCCACATTAATCAGATCCTTGTTTTAACTGATATTAATGCAATATGTTCACAAATTATATTGCAGGCCTTTGTTTTTTCGGGGATATTTTAGAAGATCTCCCCCACCACCAAATGACGGTAATTATATGGAGGAGGGGGACAGTGGTAGGAGACATTATTTACATACTTTCTAAGTCATGTTTTAAAGTTTATATAAAATTTCATAAGGTATCAATTGAGTAAGTATATATTAATCCTGAGGGCAAAAAGTGATTTCATATTATTGTCACGAAAATGATGCAATATGGTTGTGTCATACTAGAGACACTATTTTTTTTCCTTGTTGATTCTGGTTCTGCTATTGACTCTCAGTAGATGTTTCCTACATCTCAATCAACAAATGCCTTTAAAATATTTACAAGAAAAATGTCCTTTTATTCACCTATTTTTATTTATAAGTTACTGTTTTTCCAGAATACGTTGGTGGAAGCTTCACTGGTTGTGAAACTTTTATTAACTGAACCATCTTGGTATCCTGCTTGTTGAGGTGGAGTAATTTGAAGCCATTCCCTTCCATATACCTTGTATAAGTGTAAAGTCTGAATTTCCCTGAAGTGAAATGTCTCTGCTCACATAATGCCTTTCCTGAGTGCATTTTCTTCTCAGCAGACACTTCTTTGCTAGGGGCAGTTATATTCCTGCTGAGTATGGCTGTAGATATAGGAAGAACAAATAAGAAATGCTCTGCCTTCTGGAAATACTTTGTTAATACTGGACAAAGAGATAAGATACAAACAATAAAATGTGATATGGGATGTCTCAAGACAATAGGGCTTTGCATGGAGAAACTGGCTTTGCAGACAGGGTTATAATATGAATATTTCAGAGCTACGTGGATCATCATTTTGAACAATTTCTTTGATGTCCAAGGACACCATAAATAGTAATAATCATCATCATCTCTCCAAAGATTCTGTGCGCTGGACTTTCCTTGATTCTTCTAAGTTGCCCCAGAGCACTAGTGGCTCCGACCACTAATGAAGAAGCAGCAGATGGTAAAAACAAACTGCTCATGGGCACTTGGCCAGGTGAAAGGGTGAGTAAGATAGATGTCTTCTTCCTCATGAAGTTTGGAGTGTTATAGGGAAAACAAGCAACTGAACTAACATGAAAATAAAATAACAAATTATAAGTAATGAAGATCTCATCTACCTGTTTCTAAAGAAAGAGAAGTTTTTTGTTTGCTGGGCCAAGTGATTGGGAAAGTCGTAACTGGTATCAGATTTTGGCTCTTACATTTTATTTTTCTATTATTGTTTGTGATGTTATTCTATGGAGAGATTGGCCTCTAGGTTGGAATATGAGGTTCCAACAAAAGGCCCTAACATTTGATTACATAGAACACTATGGAAGTAAGGAAGAGGGAATAAAAATGTAACAAAAACACAATGCAGTGACACATCTTTCATTCCATGGTGACCAGAGAAGATGTATTGAGAAAATAAAGCTTAAATGATACTTCTTATGTAAATTAGAATTAGCCATGCAAAATAAGGCAGCAGGCATGGATTTTTTTTTTTCTCAGAATAAGTGTGAAGGTCCAGGAATGAGTTTTAGATCAGTGAAAGCTTTAGATGAATGTAGCTTAATATCCAGTATTTGGGTATTTTCCAAGTACAATTTTCTTATTAATTTCGAGTTCAATTTATTATGGTCTGAAATGTAGTTTGTATAATTTTATTCCTTTTAAATGTGTTAGGGCTTATCTTATAATGTATGATATCCATCTTGGTGAATATTCCATGTACATTCAAAATGAATGTGTATTCTGCTGTCGTTAGGTATAACTGCTACAGGTCAGTTGGATAAATTATGTTGATGATGTTATTTGGCCTTCTAAAATCTTGTGTCTCTTTTGTATCGAACTATTGATCATGAAGAGAGGAATGTGGAAGTCTCCATGTGTACTTATGGATATATTTACTTTCTTTTTCACCTTCCTCAGTTTGTGTTTCATGTCTTTTGAACTTCTGTGTAAGTACTTAGAATTATTATGTCTTGGAGCATTTACCACTTTGATCATTATAAAATCTATTTATCCTAGCTAATGAGTTTTCTTGTTTTGAAATTTACTTTTTCTGCAACTAACATAGCTATTAATCTTCCTTTGATTAATGTTTACCTACTTTCCCCGTGCTGTTACCTTTAATTTACTTGTAGTACTATAATTTAGTTTTTAAAGGCTGTACATCACTGGATATTGTAATTTTGCATGGCCTGACAATCTTTGTCTTTTAGTGTATTTAGACTATTTGCTTTTACTGTAGTTATTGAAATGGTTGGATTTTGGTTCACTATTTTACTTTTTGTTTTTTGGTGTCTTCTCTCTTGTTGTTGTTCTTCTTTTCCCAACTTCCTATCTTTTGTTGGACTATTTTTAGCCTTTAATTTTAATTTATCTATTTGTGCTTTATTTTTTCCTCTTTCTATTGTTTTTAATATTTTCTCTGAGAAATACAATGTATATATACCAGGATTTTATAACTTCTTCAAGGTTAATATTTTACCACTTCAGCTAAAATGTAGAAATCTTACAACTAGACAGTCCCTTTACAGCATATGTATTAGATCTACAGACATGGAAACATCATCAAAAAATATATATATATGCATATATATATTGTTTGTTTATTTTATATATAGTTTGTTTTGAAATGTTATTTATATTTTTAAAAATTTAAGAAGGGAAAATTATTTATTCTAACTAAGATATATGCCACTTCTGTGGCTCTGCCTTCATTCCATTCCAAGTTTCCCTCTGTTGTTTCCCTTTAGTTTGAAAAACTTTCTTGAGCATTTCTTTTAGATCAGTTTGCTGGTAACACGTTCTTAGTTTTCCTTCAGCTGAAAATGTCTGTTTTACTTTTTCCTAGAAGGTATTTTCCATGAATACAGAACTCTGTATTGACCTTTCTTTTGTTTCAGTCCTTTGAGGATAGTGTTCTTCTGCCTTCTGCTCTCCATTTGTTCTAGGAAAAATTACACTTCCCTTACACATAAATGGATCATTTTTTCTGCCTCATTTCAAGATTTATTCTTTACATTTAAAAAAAAAAATCTTATTTATTTATTTGACAGAGAGGGAGAGAGAGCACAAGCAAGGGGAGCAGGAGAGTGAGAAGCAGGATCCTCCTGAACAGGGAGCCAGAAGCAGGGCTCAATCCCAAGACCCTGAAATCATGACCTGAGCCAAAGGCAGTCGCTTAACCAATTGAGCCACCCAGACACCCCTATTCTTTACATTTTGGAGCAGTTTTATTTTGATGATTCTGAGTGTGATTTTCCCTATCTTTATCCTTTTGAGGACTAGCTGAGATTTTGAATCTGTACATTTATGTCTTTTACCAAATTTTCAGCCATTATTTCTCCAAATATTTTTTTCACACCTATTCCTTTCTACCTTCCTCAAATGTTAAAACTTTTGATGATGTTCCACAGTTCTCTGAGTCTCTGTTCATTTTTTTTCAATCTTTTATTATGTGTCTCTGTTCTTCAGAGTAGCTAGTTTCTATCAGTCCGTCTTCGTATTTGTTTATTATTTTCTCTGCTACCTCTGCTCCACTATTGAACCCAATAAATGAATTTATATTTAAATGTTATACTTTTTAGATATTTAATTTCATTTGGTTTCCATTTATAGCTTCTCTCTGTCTCTCATTGAAAACATGTATTTCCACACATTTCTAGAAACTTCATTTTTACATCATAAAGTATGGTTATACTAATGGCTTTTATAGTCTGATATTTTCTGCTTTTGACATCTCCTTATATTCCTTTCTCTTCAAATTGATGACATTTCCTTCTTTTGGATTATATCCTAAATAAGAAGCATCTGGAGAATGTTGATTTGTGTATGTGTGTGTGCATGTGTGTGTGTTTGCGGTCAATAAACTCAGATTTAGAATACAAGCCTAGTCCCACCTTCTGTGTGCAGTGGTTCCAATGTTAACTTCAGTTTTCAAATCCATTGCTATCCTCTTTATTTTTGCACTACATATGTATCACTCTGAGGTTAATGTGGTTGGTCAGTGGTTTATGAAACAGTTCAGGTCTCAAAGCCTATGTTGTGTTTCTTTGGGTCAGTTGCATGCATGTGCGCCTCAAGATTTGGGGCACCTATGGACTTCTTTAGCGCTCTCCTGTTTTTGATTTCCTGTATATGCTTGGTCTCCCTGAGACCCATTTTACTAGGTCATCTAAGTAGAGAATTTGGTTTATTTCAAGGTTTTAGCCCCTGTACTCTTGTATAGGTGTGTGCAACTGGGGCTTCCCTTGAAGTAACAGCACAAGAAAAAAATGTGAAAAATCAGTTTCCTGAAACATACTATTTGGTCCTCAGGGAACCCTTTTCTTGATTCTCCTGGCCAGAGGAATTTATTTTCTTTCTAGGTTTTGGTATCCACACTATTGTTTTCTTTAGGGTAGTGTAGTAGTAGTGCAGGTAGTTCAGTTCAAGAACTAAACTTATGTCAAAGTTGAAAATTAAAGGGGAAAAAGTAACCAAGAAACTCGCCACTGATTTTGTTGTTTTTTCAAGTTTTGGCTTCCCTCCCTAGCCTTCCTATTATTGCTGCTTATTTTTCATGTCTTTAGTTAGTTCTTTTTCACATCTGTCCAGGATTTGCAGTTGTAATTAATGGAGGAGATAGGTTGTAATGGGCTTACCCCATCTCAATGGGCACTGGAAGTGAACAAAATGATTTTGAAGAACCTGTGAGAGATCCCAGTGATTACCTCTGGTTAGCCATATGAATCTGGATCTCAAAGACTCTCATTGGGTTCAATTTGAGATTCATATATAAATAGATGGTAACTTAATCCATAGAAATGGCTGAGAGTACCCAACTGGTGAGTGCAGAGTGAAGAAATAAGAGAAGAGAATCTTGGCATTAGCAACATATAAGTGACATTTGAAGAAAGGGAAGCATGCAACACAGACTGAGGGGTTTGAGAGAGATATGTGTGTTACAAGGAAATTACAGAGTATGAAGTCTCAGACCTATAATGTTGAATGCCACAGAAGCTAAGAAAAATGAAGTTTTGAAAAGAGAAGAAAAACGTGAAATTTTAAAATTCTCCTCAGAGATCAAGAAAGGTAACATCTGAAAAGCACTCATTTGATTTCAGGACAAAGATATCATTGGTGACCTTGGAAAGAACATAGAGCCTTTAAGGCCAAATGATAGTGATTTGACTGGTAAGTGGGAGATGAAGTAGATATTTCAAGTTTGGACAATGCAAAATGAATTTGGCTGTGAAAGGAAGGAGGTAGGCCAGTACTTAGAGTAAGAATTTTTGACAGACTGAGAGATTTCTTTTTCTTTTCTTTTCTTTTCTTTTCTTTTCTTTTATTTATTTACTTGAGAGAGACCAATACTCAGAGAGAACAGAGGGAGAGGGAGAAACAGACTCCCCACTGAGTAGGGAGCCTGAGACAGGACTCTATTTCAGGACCCCGAGATCATGACCTGAGCCGAAGGCCTGGGTTCAACCAACTGAGCCACCTGGGCACCCTGAGAGATTTCTTCCTAAGTTTTATTTTAGTAGATGTTTTTTGTTCTTACATTAGAAGTGGCCTCAGTTGGGATGCCTGAGTGGCTCAGTTGGTTAAGCATCTCCCTTCAGCTGAGGTCATGATCCCAGGGTCCTGGGACTGAGCCCACATCAGGCTCCTTCCTCAGTGGGGAGCCTGCTTCTCCCTCTGCCTCCTGCTCCCCCTGCTTTTGCTCTCTCTCTGTGTCAAATAAATAAACAAAATCTTTAAAAAATAAAAGTGGTGGTAGTACTTAAAAGAAAATATTAACAGCAAGGAACCAGTAAATTAAAAAAAAAGGAAAAAAAAAGGTTAAAAACAGAGAAAGGAATAAAATTGTTGAAATGGTGGTAGGAAAGGGGATTCGAAACATAGGTAAAGGCATTGCTTAAGAATGAACGAAAGGAAACTTTTCAGAGTAACAGTAAAAGTTTTCCTCTGGAGCTCCCAGTGGAATTCTTGTCCTGATTTCCTTTCCTACCTCCTTACTGGCTTCTCCCAGAAGAAATTCTTTAAAGAATTACTAGCATATAATTTTTTATTCCAAAGTCTGCTTCTGGGGAACCCAAACGAAGACAATTACAAATGCATATGTCTAGCCCTAGTTTTAAATTATTCACAGAATTCCAAATGCATCTATCCTAATGCTTATTTTATATCTCTACTTGTTTTGTATAATAAATATCTCAAGCTTAGTATGTTCAAACAGAGCTCTTGACTTTTTCATACTGCTATTCTTCTTTCACTCTTCTTCTTTTTAGTAATTGAGAATATCCCCTCACTCAAGAAAAATAACCAACTTTCATTTTTCCCTTCATTTAACCCACATCCAAGCCATCAGCAAGTAGACTTAACTTTGAGAGTTCTAGAATTTGTTAACTCTGTCTGTGTAACTTCACCTGTATTGCTACCACTCTTACTAAGCCCCTTATAATCTTCTTCTACTACCACAATCATCACCTGATTTCTGTAATTCAAGCACCTAGTTAATCTAATTCATCTAATATTAGCCTTGGAGAAATCTTCGTCAATGCCCTTCAAATCATGTATAAGCTTCTTAGGTCATGTCAATGCTCTTCTCATGTCTATACTTCTTTATTTTGAACTTAGAGAGAAATTCTTGGTTATTACTGTGTCTGTGTGTGGGATATATGAAGTAAATATTTAACAAATGGTAGGAAATTTCACCAGATATACTGGCCGCAATGTGTAATGCCGAAGCAGTCCCTAATAGGGAATATCAGTTTTACCTACGAGATGCTACAAATCCATTCTTACCTTTATTCATTCTTTACTATAAGGCTATCCTTCTTCCAAAGATTTCCTTTGTCTAGAATCTTCCCATGGCTGGCTATTTCTTGTCATTTATGTAGTGTCTCCGATAATTGCATTCCCTGTGAGGCACAGTCCTTTACCAAGTTTTAACAAGTCCTTACTGTGCCCTACTCATTCACTGTCATATGTGTTTATTTCATTTCCTTCATGGAACTGAAAAGTATATTTTGACATTTACTTACTTCCTCTGTTTCCCTTCACTAGAATTTAAGCTTATCAAGGATAGAGATCTTGTCTTGTGTTTTCATCACTGTATCCCCCGAACCAAGGTCTATGCCTGGCAAATGGCACACATTTAATGTTCACTCATATTCAATGATTGAAAGAATAAAAAAATTTAACAATAGATTCATAGGAAAAGTCATTATAAAATCTATGAAATGAAATAAATTTTCAACTTAAATATCTATGTCTTCTCTTTCTAGCCTACCCATGAGTTTCAGACCTATACACCCAAATTTCTATTGGAACAATCACCACCAGCTAAATCTCAGTAGGAATTCATCTCTTTACCTCACTTACTCCTTTTATATTCCCTGTCATGATATACATAAGGCCCATTTGTTCTGTCATGATTTGCAAAACAACTTAAAAATATGGACTTTGAACTTGAATAGATCCAAAACCCATTTCTGCCACTGATTACCTATGGGAAAGTTCTTTGTGGCTCCATATTCTCTTCCATAGAATGATGATAATGAAAATACCTCTTTTATAAATTTCCTGGGATGATTATATGAATTAATTAATTAATGTAATCCCTTGAGAATGGCAGAGGGTAAGCACTCTTTAAATCATCTTTGTCACTATTTACCAAGCAAGAAATACGGAAATAATCTTAGTTCACTCCAGCTCTCTTACCTTCCCTATCTGGCTGAAACACAAAATCTGCAAATTGTATCATCTGACACGCCCCCAATCTACTTCTCTAATACACTCTAATTGCCATTTATATTTGTTACATATCTTGTCTACTGCAAGAACAGCTCAACTACTCCCTATTTCCTCTGTTTTTGCTTTCTTGTCTATTCTAGGAAGATCACACTGATCTTCCTAAAATAAAAACTGATATATGACTTCCCAGCTTATAATCTCTCAATAACTTTGTATTGCCTTCAGGATAAAACCTAAACCTAGTGTGACAAGGTTCAATTTCAACTTCTATTTTTAACAGTTTAGGCATATCAGCCTCCAAGCCACAGGCATCACAAGGCTAGTGGAATAAGAACTCCCTGGTGACAAAAGAATGCAGTGCTCTTAGCAACTGTTCATCAATAAACCATAATGAGACCTGTTAAGGACCGCAGTGTGATACACAGCCTGTAAAGTGTCAAATGCTGCTGGGCTGCTAAAGATGAAGAAATTCAGCCTTGTAGACCAGAAATGTTTCTTCTTTGTGAAGAGTTCTCCCAAGGTTAATTACATAGAACTTGAAAGAAGAATTCAGTTTCCAATTCATCATGAAGATAGATGAGATCTTGAAGGTATGGCGGCAGAAGTTCTGTTATCTTAATACTCTTGTCCATTACCAAGGAACCACCATACAATCCTAAAAAATTGGTCAATATTTGAAAACAACATCTTCATATCTCAAAAATAATGTTTTTCTTGACAGGGCTCTCTCCAACAAGGCCATGAATAGTTGGTATAAGAATTCACAAATTATCCATCATCCAAAACGGTGGATTCAAGATTATTTTCTTGGAGCCTGAGGGATTTTGCTATAGCAGCTCGAGGGCTGCTCTGGTTGGAGAAGTGCTGAGGTGAAGCTGAGTGAACTTCAGCCTGAGCTAATATTTCCAGGCAGAGAGGCTCTTCTCTTACCTGATTATATAAGTAATGTCTCCTAAGGTTATGCTATTGCATTTTTTAAACCCACTACTCTCAGGTAAGCCTATTTACCCTTAAGTACTTTAGAATCCCCTTAGAACACTACCAGTTTAAAGGTGTTTATTGATTATAGGCATTTTCTATCATATTACAAATAGTGTATTTTCAGTGAACATATTGCAATAAAAAATATACAACCTAAAATAATATAAATGTGTTTAGGGTGATTTGAGAGTAGTTGTAACCATCTCCTAAGCCATCCGAATAATAGAAAACTGTACACAGATACAAATGCTCTGTAATTATTTAACAAACATTTCACGATATGATGTATAATCCTTAAAGTAACTTGAGTGGTTTATGATGTGTTATAATTTTTTTTCCTGTAAATACTACATAAATAATTTGAGAGAACTTTATGCAATGCTACATCTTCTCTCCTACATATCTGGTAGCTATTTTAAAAATACATAAGTCTTTTTGCTAACTTGGAGTGCATCATATCAAACACTACTATAGAAATTTTGAGAATGATTGTCCTGAGCCTTTGGAAATTATGAGCTAATACCAGAGACTTAAACATATACTTCTGTATCAGGTCTTGCATAAGATTTAGGGTAAAGAACATCATGTTTGAAATTTATGAAAAGACATCATTATCAATGAATTATTTATGTATATATGATATGCATCTACAAAATACTAAGTGTTATGGAAATTTGAAAATAATGAACAATATGATATGGCTTTAGCACTCAAGAAACTTAAATTTTGTTTGAGGTAAAAGTCATTAAGCATGTCATAATGAGATAGTAATGACGTATTTAACTAATTACTCCATTTCTGATCTGTCACTGTGGGTTGATGGGCAATCATTGATGGAGTCTGCCAAAATTCATGCTACCTGGAACTAATAAACTCTCAATTATCCTTGCCAAATATTTTATGCATCTCTTTCCTATCATATTGCCTGAAGATTATTCCCGGTAGTTTCTGATTTTTAATAGCTTTGAGTCTTATCCCCAAACGCTTCACCATTTGGAGATCAGATCATCTGTAGCGCATGACAAGAAAAAAATCAAGGCCATTCAACAAATGTTCCAATTTACTCTGTAAAGCTGAAACAAACAAAATACCCATTTTCTTCATGTTTATCTCCTTCTCTCCTGGTGGAAGGATAGGCCAAGTTTTTGTTCAGGTGAATATTTTCACATACAACTGATATATACTACTTCCCGTCTCTAGGATTTGATTTATCATTTTTTCCCTGTCACATCCTTCAGGCTTTTCTTATCAGTTATATGCTGCCTTATTATCAGAAAACATGCTCAGGCTATAGCTATACCAAATATGCACAAACAGCAGTAATCCCAAAGCCATAAATAAACAAATAGTACTTTTCCTTCTAAAACAATGGCCATTTTCCTCTTATAACCACATTTCTTGAAAAATAATCTACCTGTCAGCCCCATTTTATCACCATTCACTCTTTACTCTGCGCTTCAGTTTCTTCTTCAGCCATTATACTGAAAATCTCCTGAAGGTTACTAAGGTCTTACTAATAATTCTACAGAAATTGTGTTAAAGATCATAGGTGAAAGTTAAAAGCCACGATGATATTTATTTTTTGTACATCTGCTTTTAACCTCTGTAATCTTGTAATAAAAATGAACAGAGTATAGCGTATTAGCTTTTTAATAAATATGTGCTGAATTGAATGAAACAAAATTATTTATCTATGACATCCAAGAAAACCTCAAAAAAATCGAATCAATGGTCCTAGCTGAATTTTCTGTCATTTCAACTTTAGTATAGCATTTGACACTGTTGAGCCATACCTTCTCCTTGGAATATTTTTTCTATTGACTTTCATGAAATTACTCACATTCTATTGGTCAAAACAGGATCTGGCAGAATGAACTTACTTAAGAAATTGAAATTTAAGAATTAATGGGCCAAACTGAGATAGCCAGCAAGGCAAGTGCAGGCTTTGTGGATGGATCTGGAAATCAGAAAGACTTGTGTACAGTAAAGACAAAGTTAAGCAGTGGGTGAGAGTTGTCAGGTGGACATTATTGAGGTGGTCCATCAACAGAGGACTATCCCAGCGTGTACACTCCCCATGACAAATGATACTCAAGAAACAGGCAGATGGTTCAAAGTCAGAGATGAGACCCCCACTTAGCATCAGAGTAAAACATAAGGGAATCTCATCTCTAGGCACATACTTCATTCTAGAGAAAGTGAGATAACATTCTTGGGATCTTGGAATATATTATCAAGAGAAGGACTCAAGTTTGGATTTCTGTTTCAACTGGGAATAGAGCCAAAGAGCACAATTAGCAGACATTTGACTTAAAGTCATGAGCTCTAGGATGAGGCCAACAAGGCACTTGTCTGGGTGAAAAAATTTAACAGAAAGTCAAAATATTAATTAAACAACAGCTTAATGCAGTATTTTAATCAAATTAATGCAAAGTTTTATGATGAACAAATTATTAAAGTTTTAAATTGCTAATCTCACTCAATGTAGCTAACATAAGAGATATTAGAAAGCCTTGACATCTAACTAACAAATAACTGCTATAAACAATAAATATTCTAAGTGCATGAGAAGAAAAGGCAATTCTGGGTTCGTGAAGACTGGAAATAGTTTGAAAATAGGAACTGACCTGAATTTGGAAGGAGAGGCAGAATCGGCCAGTACTGAAAACAGTAAATACAGTCATGTTTCATAATTATAACAAACAGCCTGTAAAGAAAGATGACGTCAGTTTTATTCATCTGATTTTCTCTTGAAGACGACGTCGTATGTGTTTGGAAGAATTATTATTTTTTGAAGAATTATTTTGATTAGTATTGTAGGATGAGGGTTAGAGTTTAAAGACATATTTTGAGTAACAAGGTATGATTCATCACGGGACTTACATAAGATGTTTAATAGATAGTCTTTTATTTTAATACTGGCAAAAAAAGTAAACCCACATATAAAATTCATCCTCCCAGGTGCACAATACAATACTGTTAGGCACCTGCACGTTGTGTAACCAATCCTCAGAATATCCCCATCCTGTGTGATTGAAACTTTATCCTCACTGAACAGGCAACAACTCTCCTCTTCTTCCATTGCTCCAGCCCTTATCTGAAAGTCTTTGTTTTGAAGATTAAAGATGGGCTGAGGTAATATTATGACATTTGGAGATAGAAGCTGGATAGATCCTCCCTGCTGCAGAGGAAAGTGGAATCAGAAAGCAAGACAACTAAAAGCAATAAACCTGAGGACTCTATTGTCTAAGGGCAGAAAGGGGAATCCTGGTTTGGGAATTGACGGGGAAGGGAAATTGAATAAAAGAAAACTAATTTTTTTGCTATTTGATGTGAATTGTAATCTGCCTCTCACATGTCCCTTAAAATGTCATCAGCAACTGCCAGTAATGCAAGGGGGAATTTTAAAAAAAGATGGCAAGGACAGAGTAAATATCTAAATTGCACATGAAAAGAAATAAAGTATCTGTCACTGATTGTTTTGTTGTGTGTTTTTTGCAACTGTAAAGACAGTGTAGGAAGTCTTTTTGAGTTAATGTGGTTATAGACTAAATGATTTTCATACGCCGCTTTCCATTTTTCCCATGAAATTGCTGAAAAACTGACATTTGCACTGAGAACTAAAGACAAAGGCATTGGCCAGTATTTGGGACACTTATTTTGCTTCCATTGTGGATGGTGTAAATTGTGAAACACTTCCCTAGACTATGGCCTTGGGCTCCACGCTTTGAAGCAGAATAAGACAGGTATTTTTAATGGAAATGGAAAAAGACATTAACACTTTCCCACCCTTTGTCCCTACCTCAGGACAATTAACACATTGAATGGAATATTATATAATTGCCTTTTGCTATGCTGAAGCATTTTAAGAACCAGAAAAAAAAAAAAATCTGCTACCTCTTCTTCTAGGACTTGACCTACCAGATATAACACAGATGAAAGAGAAGAAAAATGAGAAAAAGGCACACTGACAACACGTTTCTTTTAGGGGGAAATTGAAAACAAGAAAAGCATGAAAAGTTATGGGAACCATGCAGTTGAGGGTGTAGACTTTCATGCACTGAAGTCGACTCCAACGTCTGTACCCATAACTTAGCATATCTGACCATATAAGTCAGGAAAGATTTTTCCTTTATCCAGCAGCCTCAAAGTATATTATTGATGCTGAAATATTGCAAGTGGAGTGTACTCATTAACCTGAACTATTTAATAATGCAACAGGTGAAAATATTGAGTAAAAGGTATTGAGAAGGAATAAAATCATTCTTTCTAATCTGTAACAATCTGATGAGATCTGGAAAATCTCTTTTCAATTTAAGGCTAAAAACAAAATCAGACACATAACAACACAGGAACCTTGAAAGCTATTAAATAAAGAGAGGAAAGAAAGAAAGAAAGAAAAGAAAAGAAGAAAGGAAGGAAGGGGGAGGGAAGAAAGAAGGGTAGAAGAAAGAAGGAAAAGAAAGGGAAGGAAGAAAGAAAAAAAAGAAAGTTTGATGAAAAAAGGAACACATTCTTGAAAATCACTTTAAGAATATAAGCCAAATAAATGTACTTTAAAGAAATGTTTTTGTCCAAACAGAGTTCACAGCTTTTTAACTGTAAGTATCTCATACAACATTAGGTGCTAGCAGACAATGGAGCTACATCTATCGAGAGAAAAATATTGTGACCCAAGAATTTTGCATTGAATCAAATTGCCAGATGTGTATAAAAGGGCAGAAGACATGACTCAGAATATATAAAACTCTTATGCATATTTGTTAAATGTCTACCCAAAGACAAAACATAATTTTAAACTAATCAAAGTCAGGAACTCACAAGTGAAAGCACATTATTCCATTGTATAGGCATGGAATAGGTAATTAATCTCATGTTGCTGAGGCCAAAAAAATTAAATTAAATTCATCCTTTCTGAGAAGCATCTGTTGTACCATGGTTCAGGCCTGGATTCTGACACTAGGCTTCCTGGGTTCAAATTGGGTATGAACGATTACTAGCTTTACAACTCTGACAAATCTGACAAACAGAAATATAATAGTTTCCAAATCTGACAAACAGAAATATAATAGCACTTGCCTCCATGAGTTGCTGTGAAACTTATGCATATAAAATTATATGTCTGGCACATAGTAAGTCCTTGATAAATGATAGATACTATTACTGTTAGCTCTTTAAATATTTTATTTTTTCATTATTATAAATAATGTTTGATTCATTTGGTATGTCTCTTTATATGGATGCCATTGTTTCCCCTGGAAAAATTCCTACAAGTAGAATTTCTAGGTCAGAATATGTGAACATTTCCAGGCTTTTTGTTTGTTTTGTTTTTGTGTTCATTTATTTGTTTGTTTTTAACACTGTCATGGTTTTATTCAAAAAAACTTTATCCAACCTTTGTTAAGGAGTGTTTTGAGGAATTTTACACACTATACACATACTGCCATACTAAGAGCATTAAAATAGGACCAAAAACTACAAAATATAAAACCCTTATTATTTGCATGAAAATGCTACCCACAAAGCTAGATAAATCTTTTTTTTTTTTTCTTTCAAGGTTTTATTTACATTCAAGTTAGTTAACATATAGTATAGTATTAGTTTCAGGGGTAGAATTTAGTGATTCATCACTTGCATATAACACCCAGTGTTTATTACAATAAGTGCCCTCCTTAAGAATCATCACCCAGTTACCCTATCCCCCACAACCCCCTCCCCTCCAGCAATCCTGTTTGTTCTCTATAGTTAAGAGTCTCTTATTAAGAGTCTCTCTGTTTTCATCTTATTTTCTTTTTCCTTCCTTTACATTGTTCATCTGTTTTGTCTCTTATAGTCCACATATGAGTAAAATCATATGGTATTTATCTGCCTCGGACTGACTTATTTTGCTGGGTATAATACACTCTAGCTCCATCCATGTTGTTGTAAATAGGAAGAGTTCATTCTTTCTGATGGCTGCATAATATTCCTGTGTGTGTCTGTGTGTGTGTGTGTACCATCTCTTCTTTATCCATTCATCAATTGATGGACATTTGGGCTCTTTCTATATTTTGGCTACTGTGGATAGTGCTGCTGTAAACATTGGGTGCATGTGCCCCTTGGAATGACTACTTTTGTATCCTTCGGAAAATACCTAGTAGTGCAATTACTGGGTTGTAAAGTAATTCTATTTTTAAATTTTTAAGGAACCTCCATACTATTCTCCAGAGTGGCTGTACCAGTTTGCATTCCCACCAAGAGTGTAAGAATGTTTTCTTTTCTCTACTTCCTCACCAACATCTGTTGTACCCTGAGTTGTTAATTTTAGCCATTCTGACAGGTGTGAGGTGGTTTTTTCAAAGGCTTTTAATACTTTAAGTACTCTTACCCACAGAGTATATGAAAACATGTGAAGGATAAATTTTCCCTTCTTCCATTTGAAAATGATTACTCTAATTTAAGTACAAATTTGTGATTAATAGGCAACATTGATATGCTGTTATTTAAATTTTTAGTTGTGAAGCTGATATTTTTGTACAATTAGTAGCAATTTATTTTCTTTTGCGAATTACGTACTTCTTCAGGATATGCATTGGTGTTTTGCTTGCTGATAAAGAAGTCAAAAGTTATTTTTCAGAAGGAAAGAACCATATCATTGAAGTAATAATTATGTATAATAGATTGGGTATATAACAGTGGATTAAATAAACAAAGCCTGAAAAATATTAAGATTAACTTCTTATACTTTATGATGGAAAATCATATGTGTCATATTATCTTGACTATAAAAAGCAACACAAAATATAGTCAAACAAATTAGAAGACAAAACAAAAAGAGCAAGGAAGTTAAACAAAGGAGAACTAGAAAATTTGCCTAAAATATGACAGAAATTCAAACATCTCAGAGGTGACAGTGAATTTAAATAAATTAATCTCATATTAAATGGCTAAATTGTTTAGAATGGGTTTTAAAAATAAAATGATCCAAGTACACAATGGTGAAAGGAGACCAAATTAACATCACATCATCACATGTTACAGAAAAATTAAAATGATACTTGAATTCTGAAGAACTGAGAAAATTTTATTTAAAGGGGGAAAAACAAGAGGATAATTTTCATCTAAGCTATTTTTAAATGTTTAAGCTTAGACCATTTTCTTTTTAACTTGATACTGGAATAAAAGTTAAAAAAATAGATCAAATAGTCTCTCTATGTAAACATACCTATGTAAGTGTATAAAATTAAATAAATCTAAACATCGAGCAACTGATTATTTAATAAACTGAGTTTGGAGGGAGGGAAGCGAGTTAGCTGGCTTGCAACTCATACAACACCCAAAATAAATTCTGAGTCATTTAAACATTTTAAAAGCAAAAAAAAAAAAAAAAAGTAACCACACAAACTAGAAAAAAAAAAGTGATTTTTCATTGATCTTATCTTACAATGCAAAAGAGTTTTTCTAAGTTTACGAAGAATGATAGAAATTATACATAGGTACATCACTAAACTTGGCACTATAAAAATAACCATTTCAATGCAGAAGACTATCATAACTAAGTTATAAGGCAATTTAAAAACTAGGAACATATGTGCCACAAATATGATAAGCACTGGGTTAGTGCCATATATAAAGGAATCCTAAAATAGATGGGGAAGCACTAATAAACCAATATAAAGGCCATGAACTGATAATTCCCAGAGTGTTCATCTTCATTAGTAATGAGTGAGTTTAAAATTACAGCAGCAGTGGCATTGCTTCAATATGAATTGGTTAAAATGTTACAAACTTATAATTGTCAATATGGCTGAAAGAGAAGATGAAATAGTCACTCTTATGCCCTCATAGTGAGAGTGTTTGCTGTAAGAACTTTGAATGGTTGGGAAACATATTTTAAGAGCTTTAATAATGTCCTCAATTGACCTGGCTATTTTTTCCTGCAATTTTTCCTAATGAAAAAAATTGGGCACAGATGTATATATGTGACCTAAATGTATAACAACATTTTTCAGAGTATTATTTATAAAAGTAAACATTAGGAACAATCTCAATAGATCCTTGGTAAATAAATTGTAGAACATAGCTATGAAAGAGAACTAAGTATCATCAAAATTATGTCAGAATAGTATTCCATCACATGGTAAAATGTTAATCATGTAATATTTATTGAAAAAAATTGGAGTTGTCACCCAAAACCATATATACAAATATGTATCTGGAATGCAAAATGGAAGAGATTATTTCAATATATAGATAATCATTCTTGAAATGTGAGATTGTAAGTAATTTATGTTTTCATCTTTATACTTTCTGTAATTACCCCTAATTACCATGTTATACTTCTGTTATCAGAAAAAAATAATATAAAATATAAATATCAGGAAATAAAGATAATATGAGATGGAAAGGAGAACCACCTTCTAAAGACACAGACTTCAGGAGACTTGTACCGGGATGGGCCCCAGCTGCCCCCAGAACACCTACATAAGCCATTGTTTCTGGGTGCCACCATGTTTGTATGGACCTCAGAACAACAGTGCTCTGTAGAGCAGAGCTCATAATCATTTTGTTATATTTTCCATCTTTCACATAATATTTCTAACTCTATCATATACTTTATGTATGCATGTGTGTGTATGAGTGTGTGTGTGTGTTTGTGTATATAAAGCACAAATAGTGTTTTGTTACGTGCAGATGTGTGTTGGGGGCCAGGATCATGTGTACATATTTTAAATTACTGAATCCATGAGTCAGAGGTTGTTACAGACACTAAACATCAGAATTACCTAGGATATTTTTAAAAAATAATATACCCTAGTCTCATGCAACACTATTCTAATCAGGCTGGGAGTGGGAATTGGACATCTTCATGTTTAGAAGTCTTTATTGTTGTTTACTCATGCTTAAAGCTAGAAATCATTGGGCATAGACTCAGAGAAGGATTTTCTTGGACAAAATACTTCCATACCTTGTTTAATAAGCCCCGTAGTACATTTGGATTTTTATTAGAAATATGTGTTTCAATTGAGCTCTAAAGATTCTGTCTTGGTCCTTGTATTAGTCAAGGTTCTCCAAAGAAACAGAGCCAATAAATTTGTATATAGAAGGAAAAACAGATTTATTTTAAGAAATTGGATCACCCTATTGTGAAAACTGGCAAGTCCGAAATCTGCAGGGCAGCCTATAGGTTGAAGACCCAGAGGAAAGTTGACGTTGTTGTCCTCAGTCTGAGGGCATCCGAGGCAGAATTCTTTCTTCCTCAAAGACCTGTCTTTTCTCTTATGGCCTTCTAAAGATTGGATGAGGTCAGCAAGGTGAGGAAGGGTAATCTGATTTATCCCAAATCTACTGATTTAGTTGTTAATTATATGTTAAAAAAAACACATTGATAGCAACAACTAAACTGGTTTTTGACCAAAATCTGTATATCCCTTCCAAGCCAAGCTGACATATTAAAATTCACTATACAATCTTCTAGTCAATGGTAGAATATTATAAAGTCATTAAAATAAAATATGTTTATTTCATCGAATGGCCTGTTCCCTAATGATGCCCAGTGAAAAATTTTGGAATTAAGCAACGTACAAATATGCATTCACACTTCAGATCAAGAAGTTAGGAGATACTTTTGATATAACGAGCTATCTCAAGTTACTAACTATATTCGGTAACTTTGTGTATCTCAAGTTCTCAAAATCTTCGAAAGTGTGGTCAGCCTTTACCTCAAGTAGGTAAGAAGAAAATAATTCAGGAAAGAGGAGCCTAGAAATGGGTAACTTTCAGTCAACTGCAGTTCACTGCAATCTCGATGGTTTTTTATTTGTTTTTAATTTCAGGAGTGGTTATAAGAATGTAAACATGAGATTTTCTATAAATCTCCAGGTAGATGAGGCACAGTCACTACTTCTTCCCCCCCTGTGCTTCCCATCTCATCTGCCTAGTACATGCTCCAATACATGTAACTCTCTTATTATTTTTCATCATTTCCTGTGGGATGTTTCCTCAGGGTCTCAAGTGAGATCCACCACCATACTGCATGCTCTGTTTATTGCAGAAATAAATGAAGCATGCCGGGCAGCATCTGAAAACAATTAAGAATAATTGAAATGAGCTGTGGACTCTACTAGTCTCATTAAGCTTTATATTTCTAACACCACACATTGGGGATTTAGATCTGAACCTCCGATCCCTTAGGCCTCCTGCTGGCAAAAGGGATTCCTTTCCCAGGGCAGATAAAGGGCCATTGGTTTAGGATGTTGGGGCTGCCATCTACAACCAGGCAGGGAAAAGGCCTGATCACTGCCAAGAGGCTTCTGTGAGAGGAGACGATGTCTCCCTCCACTAGCTGCCTTTGAGCAGCTGCTTTATGAATTAATAAACATCGCTATGAATATGCACACATCCCTTATTAAGAATCCACAAGCACATTAATCAAGCTGCTCACATGCAACTCAGGATATTGAAGTTAGCTTTTTTCTGTTGCCTTTCTTTGAGAGAGATAGGGTTACTTTATATGAAAAGTAGAGATTAATACGAATTTTGAAATAGTTCCTGAGATGATACCATATTTCCAAAGTCCACAGAATCGTAACTTGGACACAAATAACCGAAATATCTCAAGTGTTATATTGGAACTGATGAGATAGTTGAGTTATGTCAAAATAATATATTCACTCTTCTGCAGAACATAAAAATGACTATCCTGGAAGACTCTGTTTCTGAATGGATAAATCCATTTCCTTTTTTTTTTTTTTTGTACCCAGGAAGGCCAGGGAAGTTTAGCTGCGAGGTAATTATTCTTGGTGAGATATTTAACATGATTCAGTGACAGGTTTGAGGAAATGAGATTAGTTCTTACCATGAAGAATGACTTAGATGTGAGCTTGGAATAATGTGTGTATAAGAAAGATAAAGGTAGGTATTTTATTAAACTGATAGTACTTGTGAAGATGATTCTATAGGCAACATTGTGGATTTGCATGTTTGACAAAAAAAAAAAAAAAAAAAAAGAGCACTGGGGAGCTTCAAAGTACAATTGACCTTCTAATTTTCTCTATTTCAAAAAGATCTGATTACCCGGAGGCTCATCTGAAAATGTTCTTCCCCTGTCAACTGCAGAACACTAATATTACAATTTATTCTAGATAATCATGTTGATGAGGCTTGGAGAGTTAGAATCCCTTTAGTTTCTTCTTTAAATTTGTATGAGTAAATTAACCACAAGAGAAACTCCAACATTTCAGTTACAGGACCCTTTTTACATAATATTGTAAATTTGTGCTTTTTCTCACCGGAGCTGTATTAGGCAGTAACACATCTCTTTCTGCTTCGTCCAAGGAAAGACAAGAACCTGCCAAATTCTTCACCCTTACATAACATGTTCTTTATGGTAATAACAGCTGGCATTTATTGAATAATTACTATGTGCCATCCACTGTTCTCTGCACTTTGCTTGCACTCTTACAACACAGTAGACCTATGAGGTAGAATACCATTATTATCTCCATGTTTGCTCATAAAACAAAGAGCTGAATGGGGAAAAGTGACTTGCTTAGGTAACATTTAAAGGCATATCCAGGACTCAGATGTTAACATTCCTGCTCTTGCAACTATCTTCTTAACCGTCGCACCTTCTGCCTGTATGGATCATGTCCGTTTTCCAGTACTCTGATTTAGATGCAAAGTCCAAAAGAGAAGAGAGAACAGGATACCTTTGAGGAACTGAAAGGAGTTCCACACATCTGGAATGGGGGAAGCATAGATTATGAGGGAGTTAGTGGTTAGTGGTGCGAAATGCAGCTGAAGACTAAATCAGGGTCTGTCACGCAAATGGTCACACAGTTGTGTTGAGGAGCATGGGAACTTGTCCCACAGAATAGAGGCTTGTGGAGAGTTTTAATTATGGAAGTTGAATGATGGACTTCGGCTTTTCAAGCAAATACTGACTGACAGTTTATGAGGGAAAATCAGAGATTGGATTACAAGGCTATTGCCATGGTCCACTCAGAGATGCAGCTCTAATTTTTGCCCTCAGTATCCTGAGAGTGTGTCTTATATGAACTCCAACAATGTGTAGATAGGTGTAGTTACCAGAATTAGTCATTGACAACATATGTATGAATTACAATAGGCCCTAAATACATTTCAATTTATTTACCTCTTTCAGAGAACTAAATGGATAAATTTCCTTATATCTTTCTCATACTTCTCATACTTAATGTTTTATGTAGACACTAATGTAAGCAAGTACAGAATTCCAGGAAAAAAAAAATTGTTGTAGGGGATTGGATTGGATTTTTTTTTAATAGCTCACTTAATAGTTCTCAGTGTAACTTTTTCTAGTTGTGCCATTCTTTTCCCTTCTAGGCCTGTGGCCAACACTAATTTCCATGACTACATGAAATTGCAGCCCCCTATTGAGGGGAATGCGAAAATGATTTTGAGATGATTATGACTCTATCATTATGTTTCTTGCATCACAAATCTCAGATTTAAACCATTAAGACAGTTTAAAGGAACAACAGCAATCAAGACAAGACCAAAATAATACAAAACATAAAATTATATCCCTAGAGTCCTTTTGTCCTTTATTGCTTTTCTACTTGTTCCTGAATACAGAAATCTCACCTGTAGGTTACAATCCTTTTTGGAAATTCTAGCATGTGGAAGTGATTCTTGTTGTCATAAGCAGGAAAGTGAACACTAAAGTTTGAGAACAAAACATGCAGTAAAGAAATAGGCTATTTTTATGAAATGGCTTTGGTGGGAGTAAAAAAATTTTTAAACCCTGAAAACAGAGAGTGAAAAATAACTATGAAGGAAATAACTGGCAGCTTATGTTTTGGAAAGAAATGATCATGGGAAAAATTAAGTTGTAAAAGCAAATATATTTAAGGAATGCAAACATATATCGAGAGACTGATAAAGATATATAAAAAATTATATTTAAATATATATGTATAAATATGTATGTATATATGTAACCAACTTGTATCTGCATCTTTATCAGTTTCCTTGTATACATTTGTCTATATATATCTTTATAATATCTGTCTATCTATAAAAAATGATTAAGTAAAAGCTATCTAGACAACATAACCAAGTTTTCTTCAACTTAGGATCTGTGGAGATAGTCTAGAGAAACAAGAATCAATGACCCTGAATTACAACATCTGGAGCATCTGGATAAAGGAGTAGACACAGAGGAAATGTTATTTGGGATTCATTTTATCTATAATTTGATTTGTTTTGATTAAATCTTTCTGGAACTAACAAGGAGCGGAAGTATGGGTGATGGATGTTATACTACCAAGTCTCTCACAGGAAGAGAAAATGAACTGAAAATAATTGTACATTTTTACTAACTTACAATATTGAAATATTGATATTCTGTTTATTTGAAATGTTATCTTTTAAATTAATTATGAAAATACTTGTAAGGGCTTATTTATGATCTCATTCACATGCATCTTTTTTTTTTCTTATTAAGTTTTGGTTACTTAGTGGAAGAATTATTTTCTATAATGATACGTGTTTGTGAATTCTTTCTCTTAAAATAGTATTTGAAAAGGCTCAATAATCCAACACCCACTTTATAGCCTTAGTTGTATGCTATCTTATGAAATTATGAGTTTGAAAACATGTCTAATTTGTTTTATATATCATGTAGTACATCTTTACTCTATATAGAAATTAAATACTTTCTGATAATTGATTGGATTTGAGCTGTACTAGCTTTGGCTGCATTATCTTTTGTTTTTCTGATGTTATGCAGCTCTACATTCACCCCAAACACTCATATGCTCCCAATAGATGAATTAAAACAAAAATTCATTAATTAATTACAATTTACAAAATATATTGTTACTGACAAAGATGGCCTTAATGTTCTCCTCAGTTTGACTGAATTTTCAATAAGTGTCTTCCTGACTGGGGGCTGCTGATCTCCCTTCCCTTAGAGAATTCACTCTAGAAAACAGAATTGTAACTATTTGTCAGCCTCTTTATGATAAAAAATCTTTACAGCTTAAGATGGGCATTCTCAAAGACCTGAAAGCCAACATTTTAAATTGCAATCAAGAAAAATAAGGCCCCTATATTCTAGTCTCTGTGTGAAGGTAGGTATATAATTTTGGTAAGATAAGCACCAGTTAGTAAACACAGAGGGACTAATCATGTTAGTTAAGCCCCTTCTAACATCTTTTAGTACTTTCCCACTAGCTCACCCCAGATTTAAAAATTATTTAAAAATTATTTATAATAGTCAAGATATGGAAGCAACATGAGTGTCCATTAAAACATGAATAAAGAAGATATTATATATTATATATATTATAATATTATAATAATATTATATATAATATATATTTTTTATATATATATTACTGAACCATAAAATCTTGTCATTTGCAACAATTTGGATGGACACGGAGGGCATTATGTTAAGTGAAATAACTCAGCCCAAGAAAGACAAATACCACATGACTTCACTTACATGTGGAATCTAAAAAACAAACAAATGAACAAAGAAACAAACAACAAAACAATACAGACTCTTAAATACAGAGAACAAATGTGTGGTTGCCAGAGGGGAAGCAGTAAAACAGGTGAAGGGGATTAAGAGGTACAAAATTCCAGTGACAAAATAAATAAGATACAGAGTTAAAAAGTACAGCATAAGGGATATAGTCAGTAATATAATAATATGGCATGGTGACAGATGATAACTACACATACTGTGATGAACATTGAGTAATATATAGAATAGCCAAATCTCTGTGCTGTGTACCTGAAACTATTATAACAGTATATGCCAACTACTATTATTTCAATAATAAATTAAAAAAAAATTCCCCTGAGTTTTATTTCACTGAAGTTCTGTTGAAGATCTCTCCTCTACCATCACAGTCTTCACCCCTCTAGTGAAGCAGTTGTGTTGAATAAAGTGTATCTTGCCTGTATAACTCATTTGGTGCAGTTTTCTTTGACATTCCCAAATTGTATGCTTTCTTTTGAAATATTTTATAGATGAGGGAAGGGATTTTTCTAAAGTATAGTTAAATATGACACTAAAACTAAATAGGAAAAAAACAAAATTAAGCACTTTATGTGTATAATAAAATGTTTTTATAGATCTAAGGACTGAAAAGTCATTAATCAAAAACATAATTTTAATGATTTTTATATGGATCCAGTTTTATGAGAAGGAGTATCAATAATATATGTACTGTATGCATACAGAAATACAGAAAAATATATAGTAGCCATCATTAGAAAGAGAGATTATTGTATCATTAAAAATCTGTCTTTGTTTACCTGATTTTTTTTTTCAAAAATTTTCTACCTAGGGGTCAACTGAGGCTCCTGGGTGGCTCAGTCACTGAAGCATCCGACTCTTCATTTTGACTCAGATTATGATCGCCTGGGTTATGAGATCAAGCCCTGCCTGGAGCTCTGTGCTCAGTGGGGAGTCTCCTTGAAGAGTCTCTGCCTCTGCTCCTCCCCTCACTTGGGTGCTCTCTCTAAATAAATAAATAAATAAATAAGTATTTTTAAAAGGTAAAATAAAAAAATAAACTGAGGTGCCAATGTTTAAAATTATTAAATGTTAATATTTCATTCTTTAACTAGCCAAGAGTATGTCTATCGTTGGCACCTGGCTTAGGGTGTATTCATTAGTTATGCTTGATGGATCTCTTTCCTGTAAAAACCGTATGGAGAGACCTCAGTGGTCTCTGCAGAAAAATTAAAATGATAGTTAAGTTTTTTCAGTTTTCTAAAGCCAATATGGGAACTTTTCTATGGAAAATTCAAACTTCCCTTGAAAGTTTCTAGGAAGTTAATATTGAGGGAATCGAGGGAATTCCTGAGCTATAAGATGTTGAGAATAAGTGTGTCTACAACCCCAGGTATCAGTCTCTGTCCATTAAACATAAAAAAAAAAGAATCCTTACAAAAAATATTCTACATCTCCCTTCTCAAACCTCATTTGTATACTGGTCAAACTGAAGTTTTCCTTCCAGAAAGAGTAATTTACCACTTGAACGATTTTCATTCTTGTCTTATGTATGGACTTGGGAAAAAGCAGCCAGGAAGGCAGAACTGTGGAGTGCAGTGTCTGAATTGTCAAGGTGCCAAAGTGACTCCGTCTATCATTTTTGCACATGGATACATGTCTTTGTTGTCAGGGAGATTTTCTCCCATTTTCTTCAAACGTCTTATCCTTTGTTTGTTGGATTGAAATGTTCCATCACAATATGGCTGTGCTAAAGCCATATGCCCTGCAGATGATTATCAGAGGTTCACAAGGCTACCAAAATAGAATGCCCCCAGTCTTGTAAAGAGAACTCAAGCCTTTAGGAAAGAAAAGCAGTAATACACTAAGGGGGGTGGGAAGCAGTTGGCATTATTTTATTCCTGTACTGACTGTATTTTTTTTTTATGGAAAAGAGTTAAAGATTGACTGAAGAAATGTATGAGCTAATGTGTTTTTAAAAAATCATTTGCTAAATAATAAACATGTTACTTTAAGAGAAGCTGAAAGGGGAGTGGGGGAGGCACCTTCCTGGCTCAGTGGGTTAAACAGCTGCCTTTGGCTTGGGTCACAATCCCATGGTCCTGGGATCAAGACCTGCATCAGGTTCCCTGTTGACCTGGGAGTCTATTTTTCCCTTTCCTTCTCCAACCCCTCATGCTCTCTCTCAATCAGATACATAAAATCTTTTAAAAAAGAGAGGGAAGCTGAAAGGTGTAAGAAGATAAATGAAAGAATATTTGCATAATGAAACAGATTTTCTCACATCACAAAAGAATTTCAAGGGAGATCTTAAAAATAGGTGTCTTTTATCTCAGATTTTAACTACATTTTGGTTTCCAAAAATTTAAAAAGATTCATCTATTTACAAATTTAGAAATTCAAAAATAACTATTTTTCTAAGCATAGGGACAAATTTCATAAGTATTGCTAAATGATGACAAATATAAGAATCTTTATTACTTCCTATAGATCAATAGACAACACTGATCACAGACAATTGTTAAATCTTCTATTTAAGTGAAAATAATTGATGAGATAACTTATGTTTTCTTAAGATACAATACTTTTGCAAACATCAATCCTGTGTGATCCAGTGTTTCCTTTAGCAGTGAAGGATTATAATGTGATTCCATTATTGTATATAACTTGTGAAATAGCTGGAAACTCATTCTTCTCCCTTAAACAGCCCTACATGGTTCGGCAGCTATCTTCTGCCAAAATCACTGATATGAACAATCATTTTTTGACTTCTAACCTCTGCATAATAGAGATTAAGTGCTAGATGAATGGAGTCAATGTTGTCTAGTATTTTAACTATAATAACTACATTAGGATCTGAGGAACAAGTAGAGAAAAGCAGAGGAGTGTTCGATAAAGGGAGGGGGGAATTAACACAACCAGATTTCAAGTCTCTTATTTCCTTACTGAAGTCTAGATTAAGTAGTTTATAACTAAGGTCTCCTTATTGCTTGTCTAACTAGCTAGCGGGTGCTATCACATTTACTGAGTTGTATTTGTTGACCTGCTCTAGCTTGCTAAATCCTTTGAGATTCTGAACAGAAGGTGAACCTCTAAGATCACAGTAATGAAATTGTCTTTCTCTGTAGATAAAGAAACTGACCAAATACATATGTTCACTTGCATTTAAACTGGATAAAGAACTACTTTCCTTTGTATGTTAGCCCAATTTACAGTGTATATCTCTAACAGATGTATTTGGAATTTCGTTGTTCCTGTTGTTAGAGATCATTACAAAAGTTAATTTTATGCTATGAAAAACCAAAATGCTAGTGGAAATTATTCTTGAATTTGATAGGTAGGGTAATAGCCTGCAAAAAGGCAGTTGGAATGGGAGAGAGAGGGAACACTTTAACTTTCTCTTATATTCATAGGTTTCTTTGAAAATTTTACATTTTTTAATATAAAATTATTTTATTAGAAAGTAAATGGAAGATGGCCTATTTACAAGTATTTTATTATATAAAGAAACATGCTTAACTTTTACTTGATGCACAGAGAATTCTAAGAATATCAACGAGAGTTCCTTGAAAGAGCCATTTATTCTGCTTTCTCTCTGTGCCAATGGTAACATCTATGGATTGATTTTTCTGCATACTATCTTTGAGAAGCCAAAGTCTTTGTATAATTGGACAATAACACTAGCACATAATAGTTACTTATGGAGAGGACATTCCTTTCACAAACAGAATAAATTAGCAAAGAGAAGGCAACCCGAATTATGATTAGAAACATGGAAAAGATTGGGAAAATTACACAGAGAACACCATAAAACTGAACATTTAATATTGATGGTCAAGAAGATCTACAGAAAGTCATATTTGAAAAAAGAAAATTTAAATGCTTGCTCATAGAGTTTGCAGACAGAGCAAAGGGAGTGAGTTAAATGACTACAGGGATTTCTGTCCTGGAGCTCTGAGAGCTTGGTAAATTCATCTTCCTGAAGAAATCTACTTGTCAAGAAGACCAAAGGCTTATATTTGCTCATCAGGCATATTTATTCAGTATGTCTTATAGACATAATGTCATTTTTTTTTCACAAGATAGGTTTTTAGATCTCCAAGTAATGCTAAAATAAGGTGATAAAATGTAAAGGTGTGAATACACATTTTCTGTTGCACAGATATTTATATCTAGAATCCAACAGTGAAGACAAAGTTTAATGATTTTGACATTTTAAAGAAAGAGAAAATGATCAGGGCTAGATAACCTTCCGAGACTGCTGAAGATGCCCACATAATTGGCTTTGTTAACCCAGCAATTATTGCCCTCCAGACCCCCTTACCCAGAAGCACACTTTTTATGTCTATAGGCAGACAATTCAGGAAAGAAAAGACCATTTCAATTATCCTTAGAGTTGCTAGACATCCATTTTCTTTTACTGCATAAACACTGGGGATACTCCATGTACTTTGAACCTCTGCCCCACTATGTAGCAAGAAGCTGCTTCTTGCTACAGAAGGGGCTTTCCCTTGAGGAAAGGAACCCTCAGGAAGGGAGAGAGGAGCCGCTAGCCCTGTCTGCCCTGCAATTTCGTTCTTGTACATAGACATGGTCACCAGTGCTTGCTACTTTCTGCATAATTCTGACAGTAGGATGTTTGTTAAAGAAGCCCACATTATGATGAGAAGTAGGGATTACAGGGTTCCATGCCTTGAACAAGAACCCCATAGCTTCTCAAGTTTTCAACGGTTCTTGGAAATCTGGAGAGCATAGTAATGGTTTCTGTGGCTCTCTCTGAAGAAACATAAAAGTAAAAGAACATAAAATGTTGCCTAGGTGGCTGCCAAGGAAAGAGAATGAGAAAACTTACAGTCAGGGCTGAGAGGCTGGCTGCCAGGGACTGAGAATGACGAAGCTGAACCTGCCTTAGGGAGCATGATGTTGGATGCCATGGTAAACACTAAGAAAACAGGCATGCCATCCATGTGGAGATCACCACAATAACAGAAACTAGCTGCTAGGAGAAAGCAAAGGCAGATCTGGCTGGAGTGAGATCAGCAATGTCTTTCCATCATCAACAGAAAGCAGGTAAGAACAGAACTATGGTGGTCACTCCAATTCCTTCTCTCCATCTCAACATAAGGATGGGTATAATCAGTCATACATACCTTTCTAATGTAGGCCCCAGAGCCAGAGTGAAGCATAATGTGGAGGAAAGGCGAGGTCTCAGAGAAATATAAGAGATGAGATCACACAAATGGATAGAACTGAATGATTTCATGTTATAATCTGAAAGGGATCAGGGAGTTAAGGATCTCCCTGAGACGTGTGTAAGAGCTGGGAAAGGGAGATTTTCCAGAGCATGATTAAGGAGAATCTTAGAGAAAATAAAGCTATTTTATATTTGTTTTCCCACACATACACCCACGTTTTATTGACTCAGTGCAATAAATTGTAGAGAATCCCAAATTAAATGTGGTAAACAATCAAAAAAAGAATTTTCAATTTTTGACTATTCATGCCCTTATCTATTTATTTCAGTCAGTTAAATCAATTTAACACTTATTTTATCTTAACAGAAAGAAGCTAGTACCTGACATACCACCACTGGTCCCTGAGGAGTACCGAATTCATCTTTAAATTAAGTTTTAGCTCAGAGAACCAGTTACGTAGTTCTGTTAAAAATAAAACAATACAAACAAACAAAAAGCATAGTAATAGTATTTCATTTTTCCTTAAAGAAGCCCACTTTGTAGGATATAATTAATTTGAACATAAATCTTTTCAATAGGAGCCTACGATTCCAAGATTGGAGCATCAGGAAGCAATTTGTCATAACTGAAGAAACAAGGGCTGTTGAAACAAATCTGGGCTCTCGTCACTCTTCCACAATTGATTTTCATGAGACTTGGAACAAGACTATTCTAAGACTTAGTTTATTGAAGGGTAAGGAGTGTCATTACATGGTGAAGGATGAGATTAATTGAAAAACCAGGGGCACCTGGTTGGCTCAGTGGGATAAAGCCTCTGCCTTTGGCTCAGGTCATGGTCCCAGGGTTCTGGGATTGAGCCCCACATTGGGCTCTGTGCTTAGCGGGGAGCCTGATTTCCCCTCTCTCTTTCTTCCTCTCTCTCTGCCTACTTGTAATCTCTGTCTGTCAAATAAATAAATAAAATCTTAAAAAAAAAAGCAAAGACATCTAGCACAATTTTTATAGTGCTATATAATATATAATATATAATTATATAATATAGTATATTACCTCATAGTAATCAAGCTAATATTTTTGAGTTTTCACTTTGGTTCCCATTCTTTGTTATAATTTGTGGTGCTGGGGCACATCTGTGAACAGTGCAGTGCTTCCTCCTGCAGGTATAAGGGTGACTGACAGAGACCCCCTTGGAAGTTGTCCTCTCCAGGGGAAGCCAGAGTCAGCTAAGAATTTGTTTCATGAGCGATTCTAGGCAGAGAATAACATCAAAATTATCTCCAGGCCCACCTTACCGTGCTCTTCTGTCTGAATATGCTAAGGACATGAGATCTGGAATAGGAGAAGAATAAACAAAAAGAAACATCTTTTAATAAAAATTGTGTTATAAAAAATAAACCATAACATTAATCTGGCACTTATAAAGAAAACTGTAAAACTAAGTAGGTATACTTAAGTCAAAGAGAAAAAAATACATAAATTTGATGAAGACAATGACAGGTTTTGGATGTGAGTATAGGACATAAAATTCCTAGGACATTCAAACATTACCAGAACATTATAGAGGGCTATATATGCCACAATAAAAGTGGATGCAAGAGTCAGTGAAAAATAAGATGTATTTTACCTAGAATTAAAACCTTGTTCAAATCTCCATGAGCAATTTGAATAGTTTAAGCTTCAATGAGATATTTTTTCATTTTTTGATGCCTATCTTTTTGTCTTGTGTAATTGTAGCTCATTGCTTTTATAATATAAATTCTGGGTAGGAATTTTGAATGATTCTGCATTTTATACAGTCTCTCATATTACTAATACTTAGTTTATGCTAAGTATCTTGCATTTTTTTAATGAAAGTTCTTTTTTTTCACTGCAAATGTTTCTATGAAACATTACTGCAGTTAGACATTTTGATAGGCTTAAGTAAAGATTCTGGAACCATGCTAAAAAGCATAATATTTTAGATATATTCTGTTCAAAACATATTTTTATGTAACAGTAGTATGTAAGATTCCTGTGTACATATATATTTTCTTTTACTAAAATGATTTAAATAGTGATTAATATTTCTCAGATAAATAACAAATTCCATAAGATGAATAAAATGAACCTAAATTTTAAAGCTTTTCTGTATGGCTATATTGATTCAGTCATTAGGGAATAGGTAGATTTCATGGAAATTTACTAATCTGTTTTATGGTAATATATTTTTAACTGAAACCCTTGATTTTCATTTGTTTCCTCTTAGCTAATACTATTGATGTTAAATTTTGATAATGCTCAAATATTTTATCTCATCCGTATCTTTTCTTCAAGGAGTTTTTAAGTAATGTATACCATGTATAATTATTTAAGATATAAAACATGGCATAATATTTATTTTATCTTATGACTTTTTTTAATTCATTTATTTTCTTATTCATTGAACAATAAGGCTTTGAATGGTCTTTCAAGTTTTTTCTGAGCATTGGAAATTGCTTTCGTCTTTGACATGTCCTTCTCCTCCTTTCTTGTCTGGAGAGTTTCCATTTATCCACCAAGACTCAGGCAAGCTGTGCTATTTTTAGTGCAGCATTCACAGACTCTTTCGAATCAGGTTAATTGCTAACTTATCAGTAGTACCCTCTATTTCTTACCTAGAAACCTGAGGGCAGGAGGCCGAACCTGAAAATGTATTCCCCCCATCCTCTGGTTTTACAAAAAGGATTGTGTTCCTACTTCCTCCATGGTTTTTGTTCCACATCTTCTACATCTCCATGGAGATAGAGTGACTTATTTGGTTCCCCAGTGACAAGTCAAGAATATATTCCAGCTTCCCAAAAGTTGGACATTATGAAGTCTTTCACAATTAATGTAATGTGTATGAATGATCTGTTGCAATGCAAATATTTTGGTAGTCATTAATTAACAGATTCCTCTAAAACTATTATATGCAATTGAGTAGAAGATGAAAAAAAATCCATTGACTATGGACTTTTCTTTTCCAGACCCACCAAAGAAAAGTTCTATAGGGTCTTCTGAGAAGAGGTGGTTTCAGATATTAGGAAATGATGTTCAGTTGCTACATTAAAGAAAAACAGTGACCTGTGAAAATATCTTAGTCCCCATCAATCTGCTACTGAGAAGTTTCTCAGGGGAGTACACGTCTGTATTTGCAAGAAAAATAGAAATGACTTCTTTAACCAAAGATAACCAAAGTTTAACCAAATTATATCATTCATCATTAATTTTAAAAACTTTGAGGACGTGATGAAAAAGATCAGTATTACTAACCAAAATCAGTATTACTAACCAAAACAAAAATTAATTATAAAATTGCAGCTTTTCACCAGTTGCAGCTCAAAGGAAAGTCAAATCTCATTTTAGGAAATTAAAACCAAACAAACTTTCTTGGGTCCATGTCCTGGTCCATAGATTATAGTTACAGTAGAAATGGAAGGGATATGCTCTATTCCAAGATGACACGTTTAGTTTAATGTGTGTTTTGGTAAGGACAGTAACTGCTGACTAGGGTACAGACAACAGAATGAACTTCAGTTGATGAATCTCAGCTCAGAAGAAGTACCTAAGTTATTAAGGGCCCCAACAGTACAATTCTAATATAGGTAAATTATTTCCAACATAAAATATTCCTGTAATGTTCTATCGCTATCCTGACATACCATCTGTATAATAGTTAGAAACTGTGAGAGAATATACAATACCAGTGAAGACTTTGGTTAGATAAAAACTGTACAGGAAAATGGAACACAAGTGGCCAAATCTCATTATTTTATTCTTCCTTCACCATTTTACAAAATAGGAGCAATCATCAAATGTCAGACATAATATTCAGATTCAAGTTATCTTTGAGTTCTAAAGAAATACAAGGGTTGAAAAGGTATAGTTCCATTTTTCCATGGTGCAGGGAACTTCCATTTATGGTGATGTCTTGGGCTTGATACTACATCATTTTCTGAACCTGACATAAATCGGAGGAAATGGAGATCTAAGGAAAATAATATTGTTTATTATTTTATATTTGACACAGTATGTAGTCATAACATCATTTCTACTGTTTATTTCTGAAGGTATAAATGACTGGGCTTTCAGTATTTGGAGCATGTTTACAATGATGGAAATGTTTGTTTATAAATCTCTTATTTTTTCCCCTGAAGATTTGTTTTATCTTATAATTTAAAAATAGTATAACAAGAGGGAGAATGCAATATGATCAATATACTCTGCAATGTTCTGAAAATATTTCAGAACAAGTAGGGAAACATTTTGTTTCTTATAATCTCTTTTCAGTTCCTCATATAAGTCTTTAATTTTGTTGATTCTTTTTCACTGCTAATGAATTTCTCAAATTTGATAAACTTAAGTGGTTGAATTTGGGGGTTTCTATTTTTCTCTGGAATGTACTTTTTACCTACTTTCCTCTTTTTCTTCTTGCAATAAGACATTCTTTCTGCCCTGCAAGTGATTACTTATGTGAAAGAAAAGCTCTGAAAGGTAATATATCATGGAAAAAGTAGATCAAGTGCTGTGTCCTCCCTGAGGGAGAGCAGACTTGCTTTGCATTATGCTGCAAATGGCCTTGCCTTTGCTCAAGCAGAGAATGACTCATTTCAACGTGTGCAATTATTATTTAACTCAATGTTGCCTTTGTACTTTGTTAGCATTTGGATTTTTTCAATCTATTTTGGATTACTTTTTATCCATTAATTTTATTTAGATATTTTATTATCTAGAGACAAAATATATATCCAGCATTCAATGAAGTTTTTCTTGTTAAAACAGCAGTCATTTGGCAAATATGTATTCAACTGAATGTGTTGAACTCAGTATATGCCAGATACTTTAAAAATATAAATAGTATGGTGTGGAACCTGCAATTACAGCTTTTGGTATTAACATAAAGAATATTCTAACCCTTAGATCTACAGTTGTTCTGGTTCAGGAGATGCCAAATTATCCCCCTCTGAGGAGCTTAACGGAACATGGCTAACCACTAGACAGGAATATGGAAGAGGCATTCAATGCCTTTTGGCATTGGTCAACCTTTATATCCTTCTTACAATTCTACAAAGTACAGATTTGCAGGTTAGAAAATCCACCTATCCATTCCAAATATGTTGTGTTAATTAGATTCTCAGTGCTATGAAGAACCCATAGAGGAGCCAGAGAAACATGCCTAATGATTGGATAGTGACTGGAAACAAAAATCTGCAACATTGCAAAGACATGGATTTAGGTCATACAAGGAAAGAAGAAAAAAAAAAAGGAACACTAAAGTAGACAACATGGAGAGATTTTTCTGAGAAACCCATACAAATGTAGGCCCTTTGGAGGTCCCGGACTACACAAAGACAATGAAGAAATGAGCAGCAGTAAATGATGTCTTATGACTGGGCTAACCTCTTTCCGTACATCTTCTTTGAAGACAGTCCATACTCCCTCCTCTCACCCAGAAACACAAAGCACTTTAGTATTCTCTCTCTCTCGCTTGCTCTCTCTCTCTCTCTCTCTCTCACACACACACACACACATAACACACACACACACACACCTGTGTGCCAGTATTCAGATAAAGATTAAAAACATTTTCTACATCTCAGAAAGCTCTCAGGTACTTCTTCTGAGTGACAACATCTCCAACCTGAGTACTGGCTACTATTTATTGACTTCTATTACCACATTCTGTCTTTTTTCAAGTTTTCCTTCTCTACTCAACAGTGTTTTTCTATATTGTTCTAGCTCAATATCAACTACATAAAAGATAATTAACATTATGTATAAAACTATAAAAAGAATGAATGAAATGAAATGAATGAATCAACTACATAAAAGATAATTAACATTATGTATAAAACTATAAAAAGAATGAATGAATGAAATGGACACTCATGTATTCATCAACTATCCTAAGAAATAGAATATTGGGTTTTTGAGATTTATCATTTTGGAACTTCTATTCTGATTTATTCCAGACAGATAAAAGGGGGATTTTAGTACAAATTTACATAAATATAGTATGATTTATTTATTTACCACCAAGCTCCAAGAAAACTTGGTTTATGTGCACATTTTCATTGTTACCAAACTCTGGACAGAATAATAGGACCTCTAGAAGTGTCCTAGTATTTACGAGAAATTTTCTGGTGTTGAAACCTAGAAAATGGGTCACAGCATATAGATTCTTGAGCTCTACTACTTTTAAATGATTCTCTAATGACTTCACATTGCTATCAACAATATTTCTCTATTTCTTCTTTGTTTATAGTATTAGTGACATTGGACATAATATTTCAAACTAATGAATATGACATGACATTTAATTTTTGTTTTAATTCATAATCCCCTTAGTATTTTTAAAGTTGAGCTTTTCTTATGCTGATTATGTATACTGATTTCTATACACCACCTGCTCATTCTCTTTGCTCATTTCTCATTTCATTTTTTTAAAATTAATGATTTATAGAATTAATCATATATTCCAGAAATTAGTCTCCAACTGATGATATAATTTTCAAATATCTTCTCTGAGTGTATATTTTTTATTTTAACAAAATATATTGTGGTATCTTTGTTGAGTATACAATTAAATGAAATTGAATTTATCAATTTTTCTTCCTTGGGTTGTGCACTTTGTCTCTTGTTTATAAAATATTTCCTACCCTCACTACATAGAGATATTCTTCTACATCTTACTTTTTTAACTCTGTTTGTTTAAGCCTTTAATTCATTTGAAATTTATAAATGTATATAGTGTAATACAGAAACAATTTCATTTGTTTTTCTTGTCTGAATATCTAATTATCTGGGACCATTTGTTTATTTGACCATTTTTGCTTCCTAAATTATCAGATATGTCATCCTTTCTTTTAAAAAAAAATTAATTTATTTTAGGGAGAGAGAGCACAAGCAGGGAGAGAAGCAGTGGGAGAGGGAGAGAGAATCTTAACAGACTCCCTGCCAAGCACAGAGGTTTACCAGGGGCTCAGTTCCACAACCCTAAGATCTTAACCTGAGCTGAAATCAAGAGTTAGTTGCTTAACTGACTGAGTCACCAAGGTACCCTCCTTTCCTTTGTAATATGGTGGTTCATCTGTTATATAATACTTTTGTTTTATGAAAATTTCCTTCCAGTCTTACTATCCTGTTACATTGGTTTATTGACTGTCTTCGTGCCAGTAACATTATTTTAATTAGTATAAGTTTTATAGAAAGTCTTGAGAACTGACAGAATAAGCCTATAATCCTCCTTTTATTAATTCACTTGGTTATTCTTGACCATTTAATAATTATATATGTGTATATATAATGGTACTGTAAATTTCTATTAAAAAAACTATATAAATTTTGAATGAATGGCATTGAATTTATATGACTAGTTGAGAATAGAGCGTTACCTTTAACATACTGACCCTGTATGTGTTTTATCTCTACAGTTATGTAGATGTATTTTTATATTTTTATTTACTTATTTAATTTTTACTATTTTTTCCTGTAAAAGTTTTAATATATCTCACACAGTTTGAAATGTTTTGATTATTTTCCATTTAAAATTCTTTCCATTTATTGGTCAACTTATGTATATACTCTTTATGTTTGGTTTCTATTATACATAAGGTAATCTTTTTCTTAATTACATATTCATAAATTTATTGTGCGATTTTTATGTAAGAAAATCCTGATTTTGACCACGATCTGATTTCCAGCAAATTATAATTTTGGTTTGTATTGACCCCTTGATTTTGGTAGATAATCATATTATCTGTGATTTATAGCTATGTTACTTTTTCTATTTTGTTCTTCATCATTTTTTTGTTTCTTTTCTCAATGCATTTGGTAGAGCCTCAAGTAAAATAGAAAATTAAAATAAACAGTGATAGTAGTTATTCTTGTTTTTTTTTTCTGATTATTAGAGAATGTTTTGGGGCACCTGGGTGGCTCAGTGGGTTGAGCCTCTGCCTTCGGCTCAGGTCATGATCCCAGGGTCCTGGGATCAAGCCCCACATCGGGCTCTCTGCTCAGTGGGGAGCCTGCTTCCCCCTCCCCCCACCTGCCGCTCTGCCTACTTGTGATCTCTGTCTGTCAAATAAATAAAATCTTAAAAAAAAAAAAAGAGAGAGATAATGTTTTGACATTTTATCACTAAGTCGAATTTTTGCTCTAATTTTCTGATAAATACCTCTTTGGGTTAAGTACTTTGTTGAATTAAAAACTTAGTGAGTACTGAATTTTATCAAGACATATTTTTATCAAGACATATTTTTTCTCCATAAATCTATTAGTGTATTTTGCGAACACATTTTCTAATATAAAAATATTCTCAGGGGAGCCTGGGTGACTCAGTCAGTTAAGTATCAGACTCTTGATTTCAGCTTGGGTCATGGCCTCTGGGGGGTCTTGGGTTTGAGTCTGTGTGGGGCTCTGCACCTGGTAAGGAGTCTGTCTCTCTCCCTCTACCCCTACCCACCTCCACTCTCTCACTCTGTCTCTCTCTAAAATAAATAAATCTTTAAAGAAAAACATTCTCAAATATCTGTGATAGATTTTACTTGGTTACTATATATATGCATTTGGATTCAGTGTGCTATTATTTTCTTTAGCATGTTTAGATCTATTTGTTTTAAATGAAATTGGCCTATAATTTTGCTAGTATAGCTTTTATCCAGCTCTAATACCAAAGCAATGTTAGTTTCCTAAACTACATTAGGAAGATTTATCTCTTCTCTCTTACCTTTAAAACAACGTATATAGGTTTAGACTACCTATCCTGTGAAAACCCATAAGTAAGAACGTGTGGTAAGAATAAGAGAGTATAGTATGATGGGAGGCATGTGAAGTATTTTTTAGGGGTAGAAAAATGTTTGGTCAGATAAGAGAACTAAGAATTGACCACCTGATTTAGCAAAAATCGAGATCATTGTTGACTCTGACAAGAGGTTCAGTGAATTAATATTAGTAAAAACCTATATGAAGTAGATTTAAGAAAAAGTGTGAAGAGAGGATTTGGAAACTATGAGAATAGACAACACTTTCAGAAAATTTTGCTGAAATGGGAAGCAGATAATTTAGGTGGGAGGTTGGGGATGTTCTTATTGTATTGCAATTTTCTCATTGTTTCTCTTTCCTCAGTTAAATAAAAGGCATGTTTATAAGCTAAAATAGAAAATGGGGAGGAGGTACTGGAGGCTAAGGAAAGAAGAAAAGGTACAGAATGGTTATCTAACAGAAAATTGAATATATTAAGGAAATATGTGATGTTGCTAACTAGCTCTAACTGTCCAAGGTGAGAGTATTGGCAATTAATTTAAAGTGAGACTAGTCAGCAAGATTATATGATTTCTCCTGCTGTACTCAACTCAGTCGATGTAAGTGTACAATAGATAGAGAGTTCAAATTATCTGGAATTCATTTCTTTCTGACAACTAAATAAAACAAAGTGAGAAATTAAAAGAAGTTGAGATTTGCAGAGTGATTATAATGATAACTCATGGAATTTAAGCTGAATATGAAGGAAAATGAAGACATATCATGTGAAGATGAAGAGATTGTAAAAAGTGGCAGGAAAAATAAATTGTTAGTTTATCCAGGGGAAAAGGATTGTTCGTGTCAGGATAGTAAAGGGGAAAACTGGAGAGTAAATAAAAGTCAGAGACTGAAATTCTTAAAATTAATATTATAAAAGATTGAGTTATTGATAATCTCAAGATTTAGTAAGTGAATGGCTAAGTTACAGTGATACATAAAGTCTCGGAAGTAGAAAAGGTCAAGGATTTGAGCAATCTGGGCCAGTTATATAGATATTAAAGTCATAAGATACAAATAGAGTATCAAAGAGACTAGAAACAAACCTAAGAATAAAATATTCCAAAGTTGATCTAGGTTTAATACACCTAAGATTTCTATAGTTGTACAGTCTGAAGACAGGAGACTTGAAACTGGGAATGTGAGGAAAGACACAGAAAGTTCTGGAAGAGGCAATGTGAATTCAGGAACATACCTCATCATAACTGGAACAAAAGATTTCAAGAGTATGGGAAAGAAGGCCCTACTTGACAGAGATGACAGGGAAGCAATATCCTTGGGGATTCTGGGGTGGATGGGGAAGCTAGAAGATGACCTTAAACTTTAGAGAAGTTGAGGATACAGGGAAAGTGAGATGGGAAGACTGCCCCAGGCTGAAAGTGGATAGTTCATAAGTGGTATTTCCATAGATGTCTTTCCAACTGTTCCCTAACACACTTTTTATCTCCTATCTCTTAAAAAAAAAATTTTCCCGTTAACATTTGTAGTCAGGTCTCTATACGAATCTCACCAGCCTAAATAGGACCTGTTCTTACCAACCATGAACACACCCTCCACCCATCTTACTCTTTTGTTGTGAAATCTTTCAGTTTGTAACAAACTACATAGTTGGCTTATTTGTTGTGTCTAATTATCAGCCTCCCTCTTGTTTCTCCTGCTAGACCAAAACCTCCATGATGCTATACATCCTTATTTCCTTCACCCATACACCCAGAATGGCGCCATGCCTATAGTCATGTTCAATAAATACTTAATTATAGCTTGTCCAGCTAAGTATTTTCTTTCAGCTTCTTAAATATAGAGATAATCTCTTACCTTAGTATTTCTCCTTCTCCTCCCACCCAATAGACCCTATCCTCTAACGTGTGCTCTTTAAATCTGTTTATGAAAGTCTTAGTGTTGTCTTACAGTAGCCAAGTGGGAAATGATGATGAGGATCTGATGTGAAAACAGTTTCATTTCAGGGTACTGGAAAAAGATGGATGTTTGCAAACATCCCCAAACCAATTACTTATTTTTCCTTTCCCATAATCTCCATGGTTTTTGTTTTATTTTATTTTCTGCTTTTATGTTAATTCTTTTCCTTAACTACAAAGAAAAGGTATTAGAAGGAATTTCCTGACAACCAAGAATTTTACATATCAGGATGAGAAGTAGAACAAATTGTAGGACAAATCATTGAACTGTCTGCCAAATTTTTCAGTGACTCTCTACTGTCATACTAAGTCTTATACACCCAAACTATACTGTATATTGATTTTTTCAATTAATATTTAACAAATTTTTTATCTTTACATTCTACTCTGATCTTAAATATTATAGACACACAGCAATTTAAAGTACAGGGACCTAGTCCTTAATATTTTCTGTATTAATACATTTAACACACTTGCCTCAAGATTTGATACAATAAACTTTCAGGAAGACTAGGTTGGAAGGTAGCAATGCTGAGTTTCTAGAGGTATACATGTGACTGAGGTAAGTCATGAGATTTTGTCTGAAAATCTTCACACAAATGCTTGCTTGCAGAAAGTTGAAGGCTAAAGATATTTAAGTTAACCTAAAATACAAATAGTTATTTAATGGACTATTTAAAAATAGTAGGGATTATATATAAAGTTCATGTTTTGTAGGAAAAAAAAGATTCAGGATAAAATCTTCATTCCATTCATTGATGTTTTAATATTGGTCATTGTAAAATCAATAAATAATACATGTGGTATGAGATCTCAATAGCCAAGAAGTTAGTACTATAGTACAGTTTTTTTACTTTCTATATTCCCTTTTGAATAAAGTCACCAAAATTTGTGATAGTGACCATGTAGAATAATTTACACTTCTCATCTTTTGGAGTATTTGGATTCTCAGCTCTGACAAAACATAGAAAATAAAACTTTAATTTAGAGTACGAAGAAAATCAAGAATTGCTGAGGCCCACAAATGATCAAGTTGCACCTACAAAGAATTTACTAAAAATATGGAAGTGTTATATGCTAAAGAGTTTCCTCCTGAGCTGGGTTAATGGGTTGAGTCAGATAAGTCAGTGGCCTAAGTAGGTTCTTCACTACTTAGCTTTTTCCTTCAAGGACCCCTCCAGGTGTGTCTGCTGTGACAGCAGATTTAGGACTTTAACAACACAGTGGCTTTTGATCTCATTTCAGCTGCTGTGATTAAACAGACACACATCACTTGCTGTGCCACGGTGAAAGAAGCTTGTGGTTCACCTTTGCTGAATTAGTACCCACTGAGCACTGCAAATATTTAAAATGTCAATCCATTTGATAATGTCAGGGAGGCCTGCAAATACCACAAAATGGCACCAAGGAAGCATTCAACACAGACAAAAGAACATTTAACGTCTCTCTCCTTCAAGGTAAAAGGAGAGTTAAATGGAAACAGTAAACCTCTGATGAAGTTACTAAGGTCATCAAATTTAACAACCCTGAGTGGGACATGGGCTAATAACTCACTGTTTCAGTACGTTCTCTCACAAAAAGGGTTCTATTACTGATCCTGAAACCAGTGCGGTTGTAGAAGAATTAATTTATATTGACACAAGATTAGGGAGTTCTTACCACAAAATCCATCTGATGTCATTCATAGGCAATCTGCAAGTACTTGCCCCAAGAGCCCAGCTCCATTTGGAGACTTTGCATTTCAAGTGACATCTTTATTTCATTTTCAACTGCTTAATTCCAAAAGGCAACAAGGGAGGACACCATACTAGTGTGAAGTTCAGAAATGTCAGCAAAACTACAGACTACCCAGAAATCTCATGATCTTCCCATAACCTGCTGGTACTTGATGCAAACCCAAAATGCAACTTTGCTTTTGGGGTATTTTTGTTTTGTTTAGATTAAAACAATTTATACACAATACATAAATTTTTTAAAAAGGTTTTCTTGCTTATCTATGTATCAAATCGAATAGAAGGTTTAACTGTTCTACAAAAATACCAGGTCGTTCCTCAATCAGGGAATGTTAGGAAGTCAGTGTTTAATGTCACAGGCCAGCTCTGATCCACAGGGTCATTTAGGGCTCAGGAGAGCAGCTCTGCCATGGTCACAGAGGACTTCCAAGACCATTTGAGTGATTAATCATTCTCACCTGTGATAAAAAGGAAAGAGGTCTGATTGCCTCTTAATATGTAAGATGAAAGTTGCACATATTCTCCTCTCTCACATTCTATTGGTGTGAGCTTATTTATATGACCACAGTTGGTTATAAATCCAGGAAATACCATCTAGCATCTGAGAAGAATGCAAAGAAATGAATTTTTCCCCATGGAATATTTGTTCATCTGTTTTTCAGAGTTATTCTATTTTTGTCATCATACAAGGAAAAGGATAGGTCTTTGAATTGAGCCTGACAGAGATACAAAGAACATGTGAACACAAAAATCAAGAATAATCAAATATTGAAATATAAAATTCCCATATAAAATGTTAAAACAATATTGAGATTTTTTTTGTCAGCATCTAAGATCATAAGTCTCTTCTAATGAACACAGGGTTTTCTATTTGCTATTTTTTTTTCTTTTTTGCTCTAAGAGGTAAATTTTGTTTTTGTCATTAGATACCTCTAATTTTCAAATGTAAAAATGTTTAAAAGATGAAATCAAACTGTGGAAAGAACCAAGATGCCCTTCAATGGACGAATGGATAAGGAAGATGTGGTCCATATACACTATGGAGTATTATGCCTCCATCAGAAAGGAGGAATACCCAACTTTTGTAGCAACATGGATGGGACTGGAAGAGATTATGCTGAGTGAAATAAGTCAAGCAGAGACAGTCAATTATCATACGGTTTCACTTTTTTGTGGAGCACAACAAATAACATGGAGGACATGGGGAGATGGAGAGGAGAAGGGAGTTGAGGGAAATTGGAAGGGGAGGTGAACCATGAGAGACTATGGACTCTGAAAAACAAATCTGAGGGTTTTGAAGGGGCAGGGGGTGGGAGGTTGGGGGAGCCAGGTGGTGGGTATTATGGAGGGCACGTATGGAATGGAGCACTGGGTATGGTGCATAAACAATGAATTCTGTTATGCTAAAAAGAAATTAATAAAAAAAAAAAAGCACGCCAACAGGGTTGGGATGCCTTTAAGATTTTTTTAAAAAAATCCAAATAAACAGTGGGTGATAAAAATTTAAAAAAAAAAGATGAAATCGAATTTAACTTAAAATACAGTAAATATTTATAATTACCCATAGTTTAAAAATTATAGGGACACTCATACTTGAAAGTAAAAGATTGTGAACACCACTCTATGTCCAGTAGTTGCTTTACTTTTATTTTTTGAGTTTTAGCCTCACCCATCCTCAATACCATCTCAGTCTACTATTTCTTTAAATTGTTGCAAAATAGATATTATAAGCATTCACTCATAATAGAAAAAACAATACTGAGGAAGGAATTTTATGCTTGATGGAAAATTTCTCAAGCCTAATTTCATTATATTAATTCTAGAACTAATTTTTCTATCTAACAGCTTCTATTTTCAATTGGTGTTCGTGTGCTCCCAGTAATCATAGATGGTTATTATATTTCTTTTAAACCATCTTTGAGTCTTGCTTTTAAAAATATAATTACTGTACTTGGAAAAGAACAATCTAATTTGATGAAATGTATCATGATTAAAATGGAAAGAGTGAAGACTTATAACACAGAAAACAAGCTCTGTCATATGTAGTCTATGTAGAATGTGATTTCAAATTCAGTGCTGAGCTGATTGTTATGACTCTACCCACATGAATCAATCCCTCTAACTCATTAATCCTTTTCGCTGTCTTTCTTAGAAGTCCCCCCACTTTGTCTTCATCACATACAACTTTTCTAACATGTTATATCTAAATGATACTATTGTTTTAGATTTAGATTTAACAAAATCCAATTGTGATATACTTATTACACTTCCAGAATTGGTTATTGTTCTTAATTTTCTGTCAGGGTAAGAGTCATAATAGATTCTTTCTCAGTATCAGAATTTCTATTCTCTGACATATAATATCCAACACTCATTCATTTATTTTATCATCCAAGAAATTTCTTGAGTGCCTACGAAGTGCTAGGTACTGTACCAAATACTGGGGCTTCTATGATGAGTACAAAGAGACACAGAACCTGCTCTCATGGAGTATATTGTCTAGTAGAATAGACAGACATTAATGTAAAAATCAAATAGTTATTTTTGAAACTTTAGATGTAACAAACAAGTTACTAAGTATTTTACAAAACTTGCAATGAAGAAAAATTGACCTAATCAGTAAAGATAAGGAAGCCTTCCTCGAAGATGATCTGGCTGAACTTTGATCCAGGGCAGTATTGGAAATAACCAGGTAAAAACCAGAGGTTAAAAGAAGTTCCAGATGTCACAGTTTACATCATAGTGGAGTATAGGCACATCTTGAAAATTAGATATAAGTCTGTCTTGTGAAAAGCAAGTTGCAAAGTAAGACTAAAGATAGAAGAAGTGGCTTATGAAGTTAAACTGTATCAAGGATTTGATTCCTTATTATTTCTTAGATTTCTTTTAAGCATATGAGTGATATGACTAGCCTTGTGTTTTGGAAAAAACACTCTAGAGATGCCAGTGAGGGTGGCATGAGACAATCCAGTGAGTGATGTTAGGGGATATTGTTGTCCTTTATAAGAGAAATTATTGTAGTTTGGACCACAGTTACAGAAATGGAGAAACAGAGAGGTAGGTTCACTCAGAAGCTACTTAGGAGGTTAAAAAAAAAAAAAAGGATTTTGTAAAATACACATAGATGAAAAAGGAGAGAGAGGTATTGAGATAGGCCCCTGGATGGGGGATGGTTCCCAGAACCAAAGGGGAAATGTCATGAAGTTCAATTTGAAAAGTTTTGATTTGGATTATTCTGGAGATATCTAGCAGAACTGTCACGTAGGCAATTGCATACATGGGTCTGATACTCAGGAAAGAGTTTTCATTAAAAAAAACTTGTTAAGTATTTCTTCATGAAGGTGAAAATTTAAGCCATTGGTGAAAAGAGAGGGGATAGGGGAAAAAATAAAAAAGACTTGAAGAACTTCAGCTTTAACAACTTGGTAAAAGATGAGACTATAGAAGAGAGGAAGAAGGTATATGAGGGTAAACATAAGAAATAGAAGAAATGTTAAGATAATATTTATATCATGTAAACTAAAGTAATAGAGTGTTTACAGATAAAGGCCAAGGCCAACAATATCAAATGTTTGGAAAGTAAACATAAACTTTGATAATGAAAAATGTTCGTTAGACCAAATGATATTGTAGTTACAGGTTACCATAAGCTGAAATGAGAAACGTAAGTCAAACTAGAAGGGTTGAGGGTTCAGCAATAGGTGACAAAATGGGGATAGTAAATATAGATCTCTTACAAAGAGTTGACTTTGAAGAGGTAGGGTGAGACAAAGCAGCAGGTGGAAGGACTATTAATTATTTTTCCTAATCCTTTGGTTGGTATCTTTATGATGCTTGAATGAGAATACTTGATTATATTAAAAAATTATTAAAAGAAACAAGTTAAGGGGCTCCTGGGTGGCTCAGTGGGTTAAGCCTCTGCCTTCGGCTCAGGTCATGATCCCAGGGTTCTGGGATCCAGCCCCGCATCCGGCTCTCTGCTCAGCAGGGAGCCTGCTTCCTCCTCTCTCTCTCTGCCTACTTGTGATCTCTGCCTGTCAAATAAATAAATAAAATCTTCCAAAAAAAAAAAAAAGAAGCAAGTTAAAAACAGGAACAATAGAGAAGGAATAAACAGTAGTGGAGAGAGGTATGACGTCTCGGGTTGCAAAACCCCAGTGAGAAAAAGATGTCTCTCTTTTATCAGCAGAGAGGAAAATGGTGGGTAAAATTAATAAAGCAGGCTTGCATGTCTAATAGAGGTAATATCAAGCATTTGGTGTTTTGATGGCCTCCAGCTTATCTGTAAAATGGGGGCTTCTCTGTCAGAAATTTGAGGGGAGTGGAAGGTTTGAAAAAGTTCTTGCAAAAAGGAAGAGTGAACATTAAGGGGAGGCAATTGCTCATGTATCTCTTCCTAGGAGACATCTCCCTTGGTAAATTCTAACTTTATTAGAGTTATTACATTAATAGAAAGAAAAATAAATAAATATATGAGTATCTCTCTTCAATATTCATTTATATATGGATGATACTAAAGTCTATAGAAAAAATAATAAGTTGTCAAGGACTCTTTTAAGTTCCTAATAAAATCTGAGATTTGAAATAAAAACTTTGTCTTTTGTCAAACATGTTTTTTTTTTTTCATTTGACTAACATATTATTTCAACTATCTTCGATGTGTTTGGTGCAATAAAATACTTTTTCAAGACCTTCTTAAGTTAATTGCTAAAAACATGTTTTTTAAAAAAGATACTGTAGTTTGTAAGTGGTAAAACTATATATACTACATCAGTGTTCTAAATCATCTACTTGGATGACATATCTCCAAAATATTTTGAAGTGATTTTCACATTCTAAAAGAAGAAAATTTTTTAAAAAACCTTTGACAAAAATATTTTAAAATAAAAAATACTTTTCTATTGCAACTGATTCAAATCTTCAAGAAAATTGGACGTAAAAATAAAATTCAAAATCTGTTAGGTTTAATTGACATTGTTAATGTTAGTGTTATCATACAAAGGTAAAGTACACCAGGTATAATTAACAGGAGGATCAGATAGTGTGTCTAACTTTTACACTCAGAATTTAACAGAAACTCCCACTTTTTCCCCCCAAAATATGAGTTACCATGTTCACAATATTTCTCTCTCTCTTTAATTTTATTATCATTCAACTTCTATAGAACAAGTGAATATCAAATGGTGATAACAGTGGTTCCATACTGGCTTTAAGATGATATACTGTTACACACACAAACACACACACACAAAATGACACCACATTCCCATCTCATTCAAACTGAAATGCTTTTGAAACACCACTAAATTCTGAGTAGATAAATCAATACATTCATTTCTGTAAAAGTAAAAGATTCCTACATTTTAAAAGATGTATTATAAAGTTAGAGTTTTAATGGTGATTCTCAAGCTTCTTTGTAATGTCTGGCACAATTGAGACTCACAATTTAATCAGTAATCATTGCTATCTAGGGCAGTAGTTCTTGAAAAGGAAGGTCGGCTAATGAAAAGAAATAGAATTTGGTGTAAGAATAGAAAGGTATAGGTGGTCAGTAAAGACAAGATAGGAATCTTTTAAAATGCTTAAGTACTTATCAGAGTAAGTTCTCAAAAGGGAAGAACCCTGAAACCACCATTGAAAATCATTAGTTTACTATGCTTGGCTCTGGGGTAGAAGTCTGGCTCATTTACTGGCACATGTTTTTACTAGTGAATACAGGAAAGAGAGAGAAACAGACACCCAGATATCAGTCTCTTGAGTTAGACTTGAACTGTTAGTGGATCAACATTGTTATTTCCATATTTTAAAATGTAGCAAAAGCCCAAATGCCCATCCCCAGATGAACAAATAAATAACCTGTGGTGTATAAACAGATAAATAACTATGCTTATTATATATTTATATATATACATATATAATGAAATATTATAGTATATATAATTACATACATTGTATATATATAGGGTTATATAATATATATAATGAAATATTTTTAACCCATAAAGAAGCAATAAAGTACTGATATGTGCTACAATGTAGACAAAAATTGGAAACATTATGCTAGGTAAAAATCAGGCAAAGTATTACATGACTACATTTATATGAAATATGCAGAACAGATAAATTCATAGAGATAAATCCATATAACCCTTATGATTTGGATTAGTATCCTCATATGTAAAAGAAACACCAGAGAACTAGCTCACCCCTTCCACCATGTGAGGATTCAGTGAGATTACCATCTATGAATCAGAAGGCAAACATGCCAGTACCTTGATCTTGGACTCAGCTTTTAGAATTGGGAGAAATAAATTTCTGTTGTTTTTAAGCTACCTAGGCTGTGTTATTTTGTTATAACAGGCCAAAGAGACGAAGTGCATTTCACCTCACCATATTAATTTAAAAATTTTAATGTGTCATATTATAAATGAGATTTCATTAACTTTAATAAATAATGTAAATATAAAGTCCATATTTATTACACAATAATATTAACTCTCATTTATTGAGCAGCTATGTTTTTCATGGAATTCACCAAAGGATCTTTTGAAGTATGTGTTATTATTCTGCTTTCTCAAATTGAGACGGCAAAATTCACAAAGTTTGAATTACTTGCTGAAAGTCAGTGAATGGCAAAGGTTAGCTTTCTGTCTTGAACTACAAAATGTGTGCTCTTTTCATTATGCTTCTCTCTCCCTTATCATGAATGCTTGAATTCCGTTATGCTCCTTTTCAGCTGGATTCTATTATGTTAGGATCCATAATGAGTACTAGATGGTCTCTACTTCCTAAGAAGAAAAGTCAGCACAAGTCAGAGAAGTCAAGGAAATATATTTGGGGAAGGATGGGAGAACAGGGAAGGAATAAAAACAAATGCATAAATATACCTGGGGAAAATATTTGAAATTCCAATTCTTATTCCAGCCTTGGAAATGTAAAAATATTAAAAATGTGTGAAAAGCTAAGAGAGGAGAAAAGAACGTATGTGTCATTTAAAAGAATAGGTTGTGGAAATAGCTAATATAATATAATAATTACATGGAAATGACTAAGCCATTCATTTTTTTCTTTAGAATCATGAACATAAGAACATAGACATAGATTGTAGTGCTTCTCCTTCAATGTAAAGGATTCGTTCGTGTAAGAGGGAGAACGTAAGGATTAAGTTGGATGGGATTGGACACATGAAAAAGGTGTAAGTGGAACACGGTGGAATATCATTTTGCTGGGGAATTATAAAATATAAGGCAGAAATAAAACAATGCCTTTTACAAAATTGTGATTTTTAAGAGGAATAAGAGCAAAAATTAACAATAGTGAAATTTACACATACATAATTATATACACACAATCACAAATGTATATACACATATATATATACATATGTGCATGTGAAACACTGAATTTATTTTAATATGCACATTTTTTTTTACTTCTCCCATTATTTTTATGTAGCATTTATCATTCTTTTTCTACAAAGGAAATATAAGAACCAGTTAACTCTAGTTCCTTTCAAATTCATCTACTTAACATCTTAAAAAAATTATATACTCTGAAAATTCATGAAAACAACATCAAAATTTTAAAAATCAACTGAATTTAATTTTTCCTTTTTCTTTTCAAAAGTTAAACTTCTGATTTACTGTCTTATTGTTGTCATTATGTTTCTCTCTCTCTCTCTCTCTAACAAACTCTCTCCATGCTTGTACAATGCCTTTGAGCAAGCCATGGAACTCAGAAAAAAAACATTTATAGCATTTCATAACTATGCGTCATTATATATCTTGTCTCTTGCCATGTAAGTTTCTATTAATCATTATGACTGTCATTGTTATTACATTACTACATTTATAGGCACAGATAGTTTAAAAATTTTAAGATATTTTTCTATGCCACTTCTAGGATAATTGGATGCCTCTAGTTGTATCGTTTACAAATAGGAGGAATAAGATTAGAAAATGACACTGGCAGTAAAAAAAAAAAAAAAAAAAAAAAAAAAATGCCAGATTTGCAAAGTGACAACAGTTACATTTTCTCTCAGATGCTTCTGGTTTGGAAATATGAAATCCATATTTCTTTATTTTTCTTTATGTATCAAAATGAGGAGCCTAATACCTTCAATCTGTGCTCAGATTTAATCCTGCTCAGCATATTTATTTTGCTTTGTCAGGCTCAAGTTTTAAAGCCAATGGTGAGCTTACCATGAATGCCACATATTTTCTAAGAAGACATTGTAATTTATCTTCTATCATTTTCTCAGTTGATGGTTTCTCACCTGGAAAGGATAAAGGAGAGTACTGAATATGAAAATAATTCTTTAATATCATGGAGTTTTATTTTAGATTGCTCCAATTTGTCCTTGGATTATGTTATTAGGCAAGTGTTTAAAATAGTGTTATTCCTTTTTTGCAATTTAGTTCAAATCTCTACTCTCCATCCTCTATGGAGAAACTACTGCACTTATGATTAATGTCCATGTTCCTCAGGCATTCATTATTGTAGAGCTTGTTTGATTGATCTTCTTAAATAATCCCTTCAAATATTTCCAATATTTCTAAATGTTGTAGTACAAATAGAAATTACTTACGCAATGGAAGTGTAACTCTCGGGTTAATCCATGTGCTATGCCATAAACACACAGAACAAATTTAGTGATGAGTCATTTATGTGACCTGACATAGTGAATACTAGAAATATGTGAGATCCTGATCCAAAGATCTGATTGGCCTGTATTTCTTTTTGAAATGAAAGAAAAGGAAGGAAATGTGTTTGAGGAAAAAAAAAAAAAACTTAACACAATTGAACTTCAAAGAAAAGTGCATGTAATGAATGAGAAAGCATCTGAGTATCAGAAAACAAAACAAAGCAAGTAAATTCTATAATTATTTTGCTCTATTGCACATCCTCATTTTCCCAAGTGCTACCAGAGTATTGAGCCTAACTGTTCTGAGTTTCATTCTTTTTTTTTTATTAAAGGATTTTATTTATTCATTTGACAGAGAGAGAGGAAGAGAGATCACAAGTAGACAGAGAGGCAGGCAGAGAGAGAGGGGGAAGCAGGCTCCCCACTGAGCAGAGAGCCTGATGTGGGCCTCGACCCCAGGACCCTGAGACCATGACCTGAGCCAAAGGCAGAGGCTTAACCCACCGAGCCACCCAGGCGCCCCTGAGTTTCAATCTTGATGGTGTTTCCAGAATGCTATGTGAACTCAAGCAAATCATTTAATGAAATCTTCTGTAGAATGGGAATAATTCATAATTTGTAGGGTTATTATAAGAATTAAATCAGATGTGTTTCTAAAGTGCTCAGTAGATTCCCTGGGTCATATAAAGAAAGTAACAATTGATAGATGTCATCACTGACAACTGTTCCCTTTTCCACAAACAAAGCAAACTTTCCCATCACTAATGCCTACACAACGTCTCTTCCATAGGTCTCCCTTATCAATTCTTTAAAAACCAAATTCAACCAATGAAAATTATTTCTTGAGACCTACCTACACTGATCCTCACCTACAACACTTACTATAGGTCATAATACTTATTTATCATACCAACATCCATATATTGGTTTTCATATATTCTTTTAAATGATATGAATATATAATTTTTTATTCATAGGTACTCCTTATCTGATAATCACTTGCTAGCTACAATGTGTCCAAGGATTAAATTGGTCAAGTAGTTTAAGTTCTAATATTTTGAACATTGTTTTCCAGATGTTGGAGACATAGTGATTTTACTTGTCGAGAAGCATATGGAACCAGAAACCCTTTCTTATGTTGCTGGAAGTATGCTGATTTCTGTTACGTAAAGAGAAATGCATTTGGAAAGGAACATATTAAACATATGTGTCTAAAATGACTGTGTAGCACTTTTTTTTAACCATCTACATTTACCCTTATTGATAATTGATGCTTATTGATCTTAGCATGTGACCACACGGTATGATCTAAAATGGTGACATTATCAATGAGCATAAAACAAAGAGCAAAAAAGTAATGGTAAAAGTAATCAAAGCCAACATTGACTAAAGAAATATATCTATGTTAATATTAAAATGACAAAAAAGTACCTTAAAATCATATCGATAGATAGAATATTTCCTTTTTGGAAATTGGTGAGAGGCCACTATGGTTCCAATAGTAGGACAGAACTGGATACAGATGAATACTTGTAACAAACTCATTCCCATAACAAACTGACCTAATATGTAGTGGGATCATACGTCTTGGGATTTTTCCAGGACAACTCTAGTTTATGCCCATTTTTCAAGCTCAATTATTGATAAATAGCACTCACTTTCATTGTTAAAATGGCACCAACTCAAGATAAATTCTGTATGCATTACTAAACCAAAGAGTTCTCTAATTCATTAAAAAATATTGCCCTACTGGTTCAGAGTTCACATACATTAGTACAAAAGTATGTATTCATTTGGATTATTTCATTCAACAAATTTCTCTACTTGTGTTGGGATGTTTGTGTATGTGTACATGTTTAAATTTCTAATGGTATCCTACTTACTATTCCATCTGGCATTTTCACTTACAATTACATCATAATGCTTCCTCATTTAAATATATAAAAGATCAAATTCATTCATCTTAATAATGCATATACAGTTGACTCTTGAACAAGCATTTGAACTATGCAGGGCCTCTTATACAGGATTTTTTTTTTCAATAGATACAGTACAGTACTATAAATGTATTTTTTCATCCTATGGTTTTCTTTTTATTTTAATATGTTTTTTTTAAGATTTTATTTATTAATTTGACAAAGAGAGAGACAATGAGAAAGGGAACACAAGCAGGGGGAGTGGGAGAGGGAGAAGTAGGCTTCCCACTGAGCAGAGAGCCCCGATGCAGGGCTTGATCCCAAGACCCTGGGATCATGACCTGAGCCAAAGGCAGGAGCTTAACGACTGACTACCCAGGCACCCCCATCCTATGATTTTCTTAATAACATTTTATGTTCTCTAGCCTACTATATTGTAAGAATACAACATATAATACATGTAATATACAAAATATGTGTTATTCAGCTATTTATGTTGTCAGTAAGGTTTCTAGACAACAGTAGACTATTAGTAGTTATGTTTTAGGGGAGTTAAATTATACACAATTTTTTTACTGCTTGGGAGGTCAGCAAACATAATGCCCATGTTGTTAAAGGGTCAACTGTATACCACAATTTCTTTACTCATGATCATTTGATAGACATACATATTTCCATTTGGGACAGGAGGGTCACTGTTTTCTGCAATAAGTATCCTGTTCTCTATGCCCAGGAATCAAACCTGAACAGGGAAATTATCTTTATCCAAGAAGACTGAAAACAAAATTCAGGATAGTAGAAGCATTTAGAATCTGTTAAGACAGAAAACTAGAGAGAAGGGAGTTAAATTAGAGGGCAGATTTTCCCATAAACCCTTTCCTAGGGGCTCTCTTGTACATTTGCAGATTGAGTAGAGTTGTTGCTATGAGTTGGGTGGGGGGGGAGAGGAAGATTCTACAGGCTGGGCGGTGCTAAAGAACATTGGTTAACTGCCCCTGCCAGAATGTAGCGATCTTGTTAAAACTTCCCAAACACACTGAGCACTGAGCTGAAATACCAGAAGTAGTGTGTTTTAAATTCAAGAAATGTGCCATAGAACTAAGTACTCAGCAGGTAGATCTGCATGAATAAACCGTAAGAAAGCTTTCATAATATCCACAAGGGGCAGAAAATATCTGTATTGAGTGATAATAAGAAGGGCTGCAAGAACATCTTTATCCTGGTACATATATGCACTAGTACAACATATAAAGAAGCTTGCATGAGATCAAAATGATTTGTCATTTAGTGAGCTACCTACTTAAATAAAAGCCAACATTACTTAAAGGAAAACAAAAGATAGAAAGTGTCTATCTTATCAACAATGTAAAGGATACAGTCAGGAAGGAACAACTCAGGTAATTTTTATCTATGATTAAAAGTTAATTAATTAATTTAAATTTAAAAAGCCATAAAGAAGACACAGTCCTAAGATGCCTCAGATACCTAGCTGTTTGATTAGGTAAGCAACTATTTTATAGTATATATAAATACACTGCAAAATAAGCCAAAATACAGTCCCACTGCCAGATCTCACATATAGAAGTCTCGGAAGTCATCACTTTAAACCGCACAAGAATGAAAATTCAACAAACAGAAAATCAGCACCTTTTTTTTTTTTTTTAAGATTTTATTTATTTGAGAGAGAGGGACAGAGAGAGATAGTAAAAGAGCCCAAGCAGGGAGGAGAGGAAGAAGCAGGCTTCCTACTAGACAGGGAGACTGACGTGGGACTTGATCCCAGGATGCTGGGTTCATGACCTGAGCCAAGACAGATGCTTAACCAACTGAGCCACCCAGCACCCCCAAAATCAGTACATTTTCTTGAACCTATCAGAGATTTGAAGCCACAGGACAAACCACTTGAGACCTGGAGAAAGAGACAAATACAAAGAATCACAGCTGAGATAAGCTTACCTGGGGAAAGTGCTGGACTCATAAACTAGGAGCAACTCTTAAATGGTAACACTGATGAGGGACACCTGGGTGGTTCAGTTGGTTAAGCATCCCACGCTTGGTTTTGGCTCAGGTCATGATCTCCTGGATCTTGAGATCGAGCACCTTGGGAGTCTGCTTGAGATTCTCTCCCTCTGCTCCTCCCCCCACTTTTGTGCGCACTCTCTCGCTCTCTCTCTCTCTCTAGTAAATCTGTTTTTAAAAATCGGTAACTTTGATGAATTGCTAGAGGCTAAGTGTTGACTAACATAAGACATGATAACATAATAATAACATAACATACTAACATAATAATAACATAAATGCCTGGGGTTTGCAGCCTTGGAGGTACCCTGCGCTCTCATGGGTCTTAATTGCAGGAATACCACCAAAGCCCATGCTGAAAGGCCAATAAAAACCCTCATGTTTTGGGCAGGGAGGGAAAATTAGTCATTTTGAAATATTCCCAGTGTGTTCTCCATAAGCCTCTAGCAAGGCCAAAAAAGAGAGAGAGAGAGAGAGAAAGAATAAAAAATTTACTAATATCAGAAGTGAAGGAACAGTCATCACTATGATGTCATGGACATTAAAAGGATAATAAAGGGATACTATAACTATCTATGACAACAAATTTGATCACCTGGATGGAATGAACCAATTCTTTGACATACACAAACTATCAAAATTCACCTAATCTGATTCGGTCTATGTTTATTTAAAAATTAAACTAAAAATTTATAATCTTCAAAAGCAAATAAAACTTCAGTCCCAGATGGTTTCAATGATGAATTCTACCTAGAATTTAAAAAGATATACCAATTCTCTACATTCTAAGTAAATAAAGCCAAAGGAACACTGTAATTCATTCCACAAGGCCAATATTACACTAATGTGAAAACTCCATAGACATTACAAGAAAAGAAACATTAGGCCTATAGATCTCATAAATATAGGTGCAAATGTTTGCCAAAAAAATGGCAAATTTATCCAATAATGAATAAAAAGTGGGATTTGCTCCAGGTCTATAAATTTATTAAATCTGATTTAAAAACCATTAATTCAATTCATCATATCAACAAACTAAAGAATAAAAACCATGCCCTCATACCAATAGAAGCAGAAAAAGCAGTTGGCAATATCCAGTGCAATATAGACACAAAGAGGAAATAAAGATCATACCTCCATCCATATAAGATAAAGAACAAAACAAGACTGTCTTTATTTGCAGATGACATGATTACCAGTGTAGAAAATCGCAAAGAATTGACTAAATAAACAAAGGAAAACCCTTCTGAAATTAGGAAGCAATTGCAGCAAGGTCACACAATATATAGTAAATATACAGAAGTACAAAAGTTAGTTGCTTTCCTGTATATCAGAAATAGGCAACCGGAATTTGGAAAACATAAAGAAAACAAAAAACAAAAACAAAAACACAACATTTTTAAATAGCACTAAAAAGGGACGCCTGGGTGGCTCAGTGGGTTAAGCCTCTGCCTTGGGTTCAGGTCATGATCTCAGGCTCCTGGGATCCAGCCCCTCATTGGGCTCTCTGCTCAGTGGGGAGCCTGCTTCCCCCTCTCTCTCAGCCTGCCTCTCCGCCTACTTGTGATCTCTCTCTGTGTCAAATAAATAAATAAAATCTTTAAAAATATATAAATAAATAAATAAATAAATAACACTATAAAAAAGGAAATATATTTAACTGCACGTCTAACAACATATATACTGGCTCTGTATGTGGAAAACAGCAAAACTCTGATGAAAATAATCAAATAAGATTAAATACATGGAGAGAGAATCCATTTTTTGTAAGTTGAAAGACACAGTATTGTTTAAATACTTCCCAACTTGATCTATAAAGTTAATGCAATATCAGTCAAAATCTAGCAAGTCATTTGTTACATCAACAAATATATTCTAAATTGTGTATGAAAAGACAAAATATCCATATAACCAACACAATGCTGGAGAACATGGTTTAAAAACTGACACTACTTGAATCCAAGACTTACTCTAAAGCTTCAGCAATCAAGACAATACGGTATTACCAAAAGAATAGACACATAAACCAATGAACACAGTACAAGTCCCCAGAAACAACAACATAGTTATATTCTACTGACCTTTGACAAAGTAGCAAAAGAAATACACTGGAGGGAAAAAAAGCATTTTCAACAAATGATGCATAGAACAGCTAGATGTATATATTAAAAAGATGAATCTATACACAAACCTTACTTCTTTCAGAAATATTAATGCAACATGTATCATAGACCTAAATTTAAAATGAAAAACTACAAACCTTCCATAAAAAGAGGGAAAAATCTAGGAGAACTTTTGGCATTAGCATTTTAGAAATACCACCAAAAACATAATCTATGAAAGAAAAATTTATAAGGTGGTCATTACCTCTATGAAAAAATACTTGTAATGGAATGAAGATAATCCACAGAGTAGGAGAAATATTTGCAAAACACATAACTGATATATCTAAAATTCTCAAATAACTCTTAAAGCTCAATAATATAAAAACAAAAACCCAATTAAAATATGGGCAAAAATATTTGAAGAGACACCCCTCCAAGAAAGATACACACATAGCAAAAAGCATATAAAAATATGCTTAAAATCATTAGTGATTTAGGAATTGCATATTTAAATAAAAACAAGATGTCACCACCTAAGTATAAAATGACTAAAATCCAAAAAAACATATTGACAATATTAAAACTCTAGTGATGATACAGAACAACAGGAAAGCTCATTCTTGCCTGGTGGAACTTCAAAATGGTACAATCATTGGGAGGTACTTCAGCAGTTTCTTAAAAAGCTAAACATCATCTTACCACTTGACCCAATAATCACACTACTAGGTATTTACCCCGTTGATTTGAAGATTAGATTCACACAAAAACCTGCACATGAGTGATTACAGCAACTTTCTTCATAACTTCCAAAACCTGGATGCAAAAAAACGATGCCCTTCAATAGGTGGATAGGAAAACACACACACACACAGACACACACAGACACACACACACACAACTGTGATACATTCATAAAGTGAAAAAAATTATCTAGTAATAAAGAAATGAGTTATCAAGGCATGAAAAGACATGTGAGAATCTTAAATGTATATTTTTTCCATATTATAATTTTGTTTTTTTATTTAAATTCAATTAACCAATAAATAGTACATCATTAGTATCAGATGTAGTGTCCAACAATTCATCAGTTGTTATAACACCCAGTGCTCATCACATCACGTGCCCTCCTAAATGTCCATCCCACCACTCACCTCCCTTTTAGCAACCCTGTTTGTTTCTCACTATCAAGAGTCTCTCATGGTTTGTCTCCCTCTCTGATTTCTTCCTATTCAGTTTTCCCTGCCTTCCCTTATGATCCTCTGCACTGTTTCTTATATTCCACATATGAGTGAAACCATATAATTGTCTTTCTACAATTGACTTATTTCACTTAGCATAATACCCTCAAGTTCCATCCACATCATTGTAAATGGTTAAGTATCCATCCTTTCTTTTTTTTTTTTTTTTTAAAGATTTTATTTATTTATTTGACAGACAGATCACAAGTAGGCAGAGAGGCAGGCAGAGGAGAAGGGAGGAAGCAGGCTCCCTGCTGAGCAGAGAGCCCGATGCGGGGCTCGATCCCAGGACGCTGGGATCATGACCTGAGCCGAAGGCAGCGGCTTTAACCCACTGAGCCACCCAGGCGCCCCAGTATCCATCCTTTCTGATGGCTGAGTTAATAGTCCATTGTATACATATACCACATCTTTTTTATCCATTCATCTGTCAAAGGACATCTCAGCTCTGAAGTAAAAGCCAATCTGAAAAGTGTACATACTATATGAGCCCACCTGCACACATTCTGGGAAAGGCAAAACTATTAAGAGAGTAAATAAATCAGAAGTTGCCGGGGATTCGGTATGGGTGAGGGAGGTGTATGGGATTGAATATGTAAAACACGGGGAATTTTTACAGTATTGAAACTCTCCCCTGTGATGCTGTAATAATGTTACATGAACTTGTGCATTTTCAAAGCCTGCAGAACTTTATAGAACAAAGAATGAACCTTAGTGTATGCAAACTAAAAAAATATTAAGGAGGTTAGATGACTCCAGGAAGGAATGCAGACTCGACAAGAGATTATAATTACATTACAAATGTATGAAATAGCCTCACTGAAAGGGGTGGGAAAGAAAGACACTGCCCAAGTAACAGAAAATGAGTGACGTCGTAAGACCAAAGCAAAATATCTGTGTGTAAGTGCTATGCTATAGTTGATAATGTTGTTCTCCACAGGAGTATGGGTTAAAATTGTTGATGCTGCTCTACATGTATACCAGAAATGAATGATTAAATAAAAGGATGGCAGATGGTGAGAGCCAGATTTCTCACTTATGACATTGGAATTTGGCAGTAAGCAAGAGGCAGAGGCTAAATGATCCAGATGTTAATGTATTAAGGTTGGAGATAGAAGTAAGAACTCATCTTTAGTTTTAAATAAATACAGATTATTACATTTAGAGATGCCTGTAGCTATAAGTATATGTGTAAGTTGACATACACACATGTGTTTCTTTGTTCTATCAATTGAGAAGGTCTTCTCAGGTTTAATACATATGTTAGTAGTTATCCCAGAAGTGGAGTGAAAACAAAAAAATATGTGAAAGAACAAAGGCTAAAATTATTTAAAAATTTAATGATAAATATTAATTTATAGATCCACAAAGCTCAGCAAACTGAAAATAAGATAAATTCATAGTAAACAGTACCTAAGGCCATCACATCATAGTTAAACAGCTGAAAAAATAAAGAAATAATACTGAAACAATATTCAAAATAACCAGAGAAAAAGAGGAATATTGCTTATAGTGAACGATAAAAAAAAAATTATTGTGATTTCTCATTAGAAATAATAGAAGCCAGATGAGAAAGGAATGGCATACTCAAAATGAAAAAAAGTCTATAAAATTCTAATACAATGAAAATACTCCACATAATGAGAGTACAATGAAAACTCTTTCAGAGAAACAAATAGCAGAAAGGCAGAAATTAAAAGGCAAAGATAATCATTAGGAATCAACTCTATGTTGTCTACCAGAGGAACACTTCATAAATAACATCGTATATACAAGGATATTTTACTTAGGTTTTTAAGTTTAATTCTGTTATTATTTACATACATTGATCTCTTAGTTTTAGGTATACAATATAGTGATTCAACAATTCTATACATCATTCAGTGCTCATCATGAGAGCCCACTCTAAATCCCCATCACTCATTTCACCTATTCCCCTCCGACCTCCCCTCTGGTAACCATCAGTTTGTTCTCAAATGAAAAATATTTATCAATGCAAATGAAAACAAAAGAAAGCTTGCATGGCTACATTAATATTAAAGAAAGTATATTTCAAGACAAAATATAAAGAGTAATTTCTTAGTGATTAAAAAGGACAATCTCTAAGAAACACATATCAAGCTAAGATACATATGCACTTAATAATAAACTTTCAAATTTCATGATGAAGAAGTTAAAGCAAACAGAAATAATAAAAATTCCCAAAGCCATAGTTATATTCACCAAGATGAACTAAATGCTGAGCTATAAAATAATTTTAATCAATATACAATTGAAATATTATAGAATATATTCTCTAATCCCAACAGAAATTAATTAGAAATCATTAACAATAATAAAATTATAAACCCTAAAATATTCGGAAAGCAAATAAAACCCAAGAGATCATGATAAAAAAAAAAGATAAACAAAAGTAAAAAATGTTTGTAGATGAATGACAATAAAAAAAATCAGAATTTCTGGGTATGCATCTAAAGCAGTGACTAGAACTTTAAAGACCTATATTACAGAAGAAGGAAAGAAGAGGAGAGGAAAAAAGAAGAGAGGAGTGGGGTGGAGAGGGAGAGGAGAATGGAAGGGAGGGCAGGGTAAGGCAAGTCAGGAGAGGAGAGGATCGGAGAAGAGAGGGAAGGAAAGGAAGGACAAGAGAGGAGAGAAGGGAAGAGAGCAGAAGGAAGAAGGAAGAAAAGAAAAGGAAAATACATGTTTAGAATAAATTATCTCAATTTCTACCTTACAATGCAAGAAAATGTAGAGTAAAATTAAACCCCAATAATAGAATGAAGAAATAACATTTTAGGATATGACACTAAAAGCAATGGCAGCAAAACCAAAAATAATCAGTGGGACTACATCAAACTATAAAGTTTCTGCACAGCAAAAGAAAACATCAACAAAATGAAAAGACAACATATGGAATGGGAGAACGTATTTATAAATCATGTATCTGGTAAGGAGTTAATATCTTAAATATAGAGAGAACTCACACAACTCAAGGGCACTAATAATCATAATCTGATTTAAAAATAAGCAGAGGAAATAAACTGATAAAAAAAAAAACAGGAGAACTGAATTGACATCTCTCAACCAAAAATATATGGATGGCCATCAGATATATGAAAAGGCGTTCAATGTCACTAATTCTCAAGAAAATGCAAATAAAAATCAAAATAAGATATTGCCTAACCACTGACAAGAGGTGAGGATGTGGGTAAAAGGAAACCTTTGAGCACTCTTGGTGGAACTATAAATTGGTGCAGTCACTACAGAAAACAATACGGAGTTTCCTCAAATAAATTAAAAATAGAATAACTCCACACACACACACACACACACACACACACACACACACACAATGGAATACTCTCAGCCATGAAAAAGAATGAAATCTTGCCATTTGCAACAACATGAATGGAGGTAGAGGGTATTATGTTAAGTGAAGTAAGTCAGAGGAAGGCAAGTACCATACGATTTCACTTGTGTGTGGTATGTGGAATTCAAGAAACAAAACAAGTAAGCAAAGAGAAAGAGAGAGAGAGAAAGGCAAACCAAGAAAAAGACTCTTAACTACAGAGAACAAACAGATGTTTTGGGGGGGTTGTGGGAGGATGGGTGAAAAAATGATGGGGATTAATGAGCGCATTTGCTGTGATGAGCAGCAGGTGTTGTATGGAAGAGTGGAATCACTATATTGTGCACTGAAATTAATATTGCACTGTATGTTAACTAATTGGAATTTAAATAAAAACTTAAGAAGAAATAGAACTACTCTATGGTCAAATAATCTTCGACAAAACAGGGAAAAAATATACAGTGGAAAAAAGACAGTCTTTGCAATAAATGGTGCTGGGAAAATTGGACAGCTATATGTAGAAGAATGAAATTCAACCATTCTCTTACACCGTACACAAAGATAAACTCGAAATGGATAAAACCCCTCAACGTGAGACAGGAATCTATCAGAATCCTAGAGGAGAACATAGGCAGTAACCTCTTTGATATCAGCCACAGCAACTTCTTTCAAGATATGTCTCCAAAGGCAAAGGAAACAAAAGCAAAAATGAACTTTTGGGACTTCATCAAGATCAAAAGCTTCTGCACAGCAAAGGAAACAGTCAACAAAACAAAGAGGCAACCCACGGAATGGGAGAAGATATTTGCAAATGACAGTACAGACAAAAGGTTGAGATCCAGGATCTATAAAGAACTCCTCAAACTCAACACACACAAAACAGATAATCATGTCAAAAAATGGGCAGAAGATATGGACAGACACTTCTCCAATGAAGACATACAAATGGCTACCAGACACATGAAAAAATGTTCATCATCACTAGCCATCAGGGAGATTCAAATTAAAACCACATTGAGATACCACCTTACACCAGTTAGAATGGCCAAAATCAGCAAGACAGGAAACAACGTGTGTTGGAGAGGATGTGGAGAAAGGGGAACCCTCTTACACTGTTGGTGGGAATGCAAGTTGGTGCAGCCACTTTGGAGAACAGTGTGGAGATTCCTCAAGAAATTAAAAATAGAGCTTCCCTATGACCCTGCAATTGCACTACTGGGTATTTACCCCAAAGATACAGATGTAGTGAAAAGAAGGGCCATCTGTACCCCAATGTTTATAGCAGCCATGGCCACGGTCGCCAAACTGGAAAGAACCAAGATGCCCTTCAACGGACAAATGGATAAGGAAGATGTGGTCCATATACACTATGGAGTATTATGCCTCCATCAGAAAGGATGAATACCCAACTTTTGTAGCAACATGGATGGGACTGGAAGAGATTATGCTGAGTGAAATAAGTCAAGCAGAGAGAGTCGATTATCATATGGTTTCACTTATTTGTGGAGCATAACAAATAACATGGAGGACATGGGGAGATGGAGAAGAGAAGGAAGTTGAGGGAAATTGGAAGGGGAGGTGAACCATGAGAGACTCTGGACTCTGAAAAATAACCTGAGGGTTTTGAAGGGGCGGGGGGGGGGTGGGAGGTTGGGGGAGCCAGGTGGTGGGTATTAAGGAGGGCACGTATTGCATGGAGCACTGGGTGTGGTGCAAAAACAATGAATGCTGTTACGCAGAAAAGAAATTAAAAAAAAACAAAACAAAAATAAAAGCTACCTTATGATTCAACAACCCCACTTCTAGGTATATACCCAAAGGAAATGAAAACAGGATATCAGACAGATATCTTTGTATACACACACACACACACACACACACACACACACAGAAGTATGTTATTCAGTCATGAGAAAGAAGGAAATCTTTCCAATAGTCAAACATTGAATGGTATCATTTATATGCTGATATTTTTTAAAAAAGTCAAACTCATAGAAACATTGAGTTAAAAGTAGTTGCCAGGGACTTGGTGGGAGTGATGTGGGGGGAGGCGAGGACAGAGTGAGGTTGGTAAAGGGTACAAACTTTCAACTACAAGATAAACAAGGCCTAAAGTCTAATGCGTAAAATGGTGATTATAGTTGATAGCACTGTATTGTATAGCTGAAATTTGCTAAACAATTAGAACTTAAATGTCACCATATATAGATAGATGCGTTAATTAGATAGGAGGAATTCTTTCACAATGTATACACTTATTAAATAATCGCCCTTTAAATATGTTATAATATTATTTGTCAATTACTGCTCAATAAAGCTGAAAACAAAACAAGAGTATACTGGCACAAATGAGGTCACATGGATCAATAGAATAGCCCTGAGAGTTAGGAGATAAACCCATGTATCTGTGGGCAACTGAATTTGGTAAGTGTGCCCAAACCATTCAATGGAGAAAGGACAGTATTTTCAACAAATAGGAACACTGGATCTCCAAATGCAAAAGAGTAAAGTTGGACACTTACCTTGCACCACATACAAAAATTAACTCAAAACGGATCAAAGACCAAAAATGTAAGAGCTAAAGCTATCAAAGTCCTGGAAGAAAACAGAGATAAATTTGCATGATCTCTTATTTGGCAAGAAAAATTTAAACATGATACCAAAAGCACAAGCAACAAAAGAAAAAAAAAAAACGATAATTTAATCAAAACAAAATTTTGTGCTTCGAAGTACACCAATGAGAATGTGAAAAGACAGTCATGAAACTGTGCCCCATAGGACCAATGAGGTTGAAGCTAGCAGAAAATTTAAAATTTGTTTTTCAGAGAACCTTATCTCCCCAATCAGCTTTTTATCTTTTCAGACCCCACTAACAAATCCACTGGCTGTCTTTGCAGAAGCCTGGATTCAAGGTCAACTGACATGTTCCAGCCTATGCACAAGCAAGGCCCTGCATTCCTTACCTGAGATAAGGAGTCCAAGACTCCATCCAGTTTTTAACAGCTCTCAGAGAGTGTCCATAGCCCCTCCTCCTTGTCCTAAGATAATTTCTGATGTCAGAGGCTGAATTTTGCCTCATTCTGATGTTAAGTCTCAACCCCAAAGTGAACATGAGATTCATGTTACCTATATGTTTGCTAAATGTGCATGTTCCATCTCTCCTTATGGTATATAAGTTTCCCCATCCTTTACATCAATATATATGTAATTTCAACACCTATGATTATAAAATCTTGTTCTCTTCCCCTTTAGGGAGAGGGGCTTGAGGCTTATTCTCCTATCGCCTTATTTGGCTGTCTCTTTAATAAACCCCTTTCTTGCTGCATACCTGAAGTATTAGTGATTTGCTTTGCTGTACATCAGGCAGATGCATTTGGGTTCAGTTACAATCACAGGATGGAAGAAAACATTTACAAATCATATATCTGAAGACATATTTAAGTGTGGAATATATAAAGAATTCTCACAACTTAATAAGAAGACAAAAAAACCAATTAATCAATTGGAAAAAGAATGGAATGGGTATTTTCCATGGAAGACAGATATTCAAATGGTGAATAAGCACATGAAAAGATGGCCAACATCATTAGTCATCAGGCACATACAAATCAAAACCACAATGAGAGGGCACCTGGGTGGCTCAGTGGGTTAAGCCTCTGCCTTAGGCTCAGGTCATGATCTCAGGGTCCTGGAATCAAGTCCCGCATCGGGGTCTCTGCTGGGCAGGGAGCCCGCTTCCTCCTCTCTCTCCCTCTGCCTGCCTCTCTGCCTACTTGTGATGTCTCTCTATCAAATAAATAAATAAAATCTTAAAAAAAAAAGCCACAATGAGATACCATGTCATACAAGTTAAGACGACTAGAATAAAAAAGTCAGATAACAAGTATTGGGGAGGATGTGGAGAAATTGGAATCCTCATACGCTACTTATGGGAATTGAAAATAGAGAAATCACTTTGGAAAACAATGCACCGGGTTCCTCAAATGTTTAAGAATAGAATTATATGGCTCAGCAATTACACTTCATATGAAAACATGTTGGAAGAGGCCAATTACATGAAACTACATGCCCTCATTGTAGTCATACGAAAATCCAGGATAGGGAAATCTACACAGAGAGAAAGTACAATAGTGATTTCTCAGGGGTAAGGAAAGGAGCATGAGGGCACAGGGGCATGACACACAAGGTGTATAAGGTTTCTTTTTGAAGTGATGGAAATGTTCTAAAACCGCCTGTGGTGGTGTTGCAGATATCTGTGAATATCCTATCAACCACTGAATTATATAATTTCAATGAGTGAATTGTATGGTATGTAAACTGTATTTCAATAAAGCAGATAAAATTATTTTTAGGTGCACTCGCTACATGAATCAGTAATCCCATGCCTAGGTATTCTCGCAAGAGAATAGATCAAATATGCTGATAAAAGTGTGATACACTGAAATATAACATCAGAATAACAACTTTAACAAGGTCCCCAAACTAGAAATTACCAAACTGTCCATGAACAGGGGAAGACAGGTGAAACATTTATATATTCTTATGATGAATATGCAAATTAAGAAAAGACTACTGATTCGACTATGGATGCAATGAGGGTAAATTTTGAAAACATTATGTTGAGTGAAAGAAGTACATGTATCACTGTGTTGATGCGGTTCTAAAATGGCAAATCTAATCTCTACTGATAGAAATCAGGTCAGTGGTTTCCCGAAATTTGCTGTAAGAGGGAGGATTCCCTACAAAGGGGCATGAGAGAAGCGTTTTTTGTTTTTGTTTTTTGAGAGAGAGAGAGAGTAAGTGAGGAAGGGAGAGTCAGAGGGAGAGGGAGAGAACCCTAGGCCGATTCCACACTCAGCAGCCATACTGGGTTCAATCTCATGACCCTGAGATCATGACCTGAGCACAAATCAAGGGTCAGAGGCTTAACCGACTGAGCCACCCCGGTGCCCCTACAGAGAATCTTCCAAAGTGTTGCAGATCTTCCATATCTTGAAATCACTGTAATTTCTACAGTGATGTATACATTTGTAAAAACCTATCAGCTACACAATTAAAATATTTACATTTACTGTATATATAAATTATACTTCAATAAAGATGATTAAAGTGTCTATTTGGTTTTTTGGAATCAAACCTTCCTTCAGGGGCGCCTGGGTGGCTCAGTCCTCAAGTGTCTGACTTCCGCTCAGGTCATGATCCTGGAGCCCTGGGATCAAGGCCCACACTGGGCTTCCTACTTTTCCTTCTCCCACTCCCCTGCTTATGTTCCTTCTCTCATTGTGTCTCTCTGTCAAATAAGTAAATAAAATCTTAAAAAAAAAAAAAACTTCCTTCCATGAGCATATATCTATATTCACATTTCTTATGTTCTTTAATAATGTTTTTTAGTCCAATAGCTTTTTAGAACTTTATTAGTATTTTATAATCTTGATTAGTATTGTCAATGAGGTATTAATTTTCCCTTCCTATTTCTAACTGATTATTGCAAATATGGAGAAGGTTATTGATTTTTATACATTAACCTGGCATACAGCCAATTTTCCAAGTAGTTTTATTCATTTTCATAAGGTTTTAATAAACTATTTTTCATTTTCTAATAATGAGTTATATCATCTACAATTGAAGGAAAATTTTGTATTTTTTCTCTATTTGTCTTGAATTTATTCTATTCTTGCCTCTTCATACTACTTAAATCTTCAGAAAACGTTCATTGATTTTGCTGACCATGACCTGTATTTTCCTGATTATCATATGAATTTCTATCTCAAAATGGTATTTGCTGTTGAGTATCGGTAGTCTTTATATCCTTTATACAATTTCCTTCTATTTTACTTAATACTTTTTATGAGTGATAGCTGCTGAATCATATCATACTCTTTTTGATCATTTGTTGATTTAGATGATTTTTCTCCATTAATATTGATGTAATTTTTCATTCAATTAAAAATACTTATTGAGCCCCTATTGTGTTCCAGATGCTTTTCTAGGTTCTAAGGGTACAACCGTAAAATAAATCAATGGAATAGAAATTTACAAATGTATAAGCACAGGGAATATAAAAGATAATCCATGGTTACATAGATATAATACATATGTATATCTAGATGTATGCATATGTATGTACATATGTGTGTATATATATGGAATTAAAAGGGATGTAATAGAAAATGTTGAATGAATATTATACATTTGTTTGTTACTGGTATAAAAATGGTAAAATGGCCTTTTTGTGAACTTCATGGCTAATCAGTATTCAAAGCAGGCAGAGAAACTTACTATGGCAAAGACTTCAAGTTAGAAGAGGACTACATACATATTTAATGAACTGAAAAATGTTAAATGTGATTAGATTATACTGTGTGAGGGAAACATGGTTAAAGCTGTGGGCAGGGTGACCGGGAGGGGCCAGATCACACAATGCTCTCTAGGTTAGAGTAATGTATAATAAATTATGTTAATATCCCGAACACTATCGAACCACCCTTACATTCCTGTAATAAACTTTTTTTTGCTCTGGTGAATTATTCATTTAATACTCTCCTGGATCCATCAACTAATATTTATTTATACATTTTTATCCATATTAATAAATGATATTGATTTATAGGGCAATACTGATTTTTTTTGCTACCTTTGTCAGTTCTTGGGATTAAAGTGTGTAGCTTAAAATGAATTGGTGAGAATTTCATCTTTTTTATGGTTGCACAGGTTAAATACGCTTTTCCAAAAGATAGTTTCAAAAGATAGTTTCCAAAAGATAGTTTTCAATATGAAGACCAGTGCCTTTTAAACTTATAGAATAAAATTGACCTTTAGAATCTCTTCTCCCGTAATTTGTCTGCTCAATTATCTTATTTTTTTTCCTGGGATGGTTAATATTTTGTTAGGAAATTATTCAGTATGTATAGGCTTTCTTTTCTTTCTTTCTTTTTTCTTTTTTTTTTTTTCAGAAAAAGAATTGTACCTTATAACTTTATTTTTTTTTAAAGATTTTTATTTATTTATTTGACAGAGAGAGAGAGATCACAACTAGGCAGAGAGACGGGCAGCAGGCTCCCCACCGAGCAGAGAGCCCGATGCGGAACTCGATCCCAGGACCGAGATCATGACCTGAGCTGAAAGGAGGGTCTTCACTGAGCCACCCAGGCGTCCCCCTGATAACTTTAATCTCTTCCAGGACTATGACTACATTTACTTTCTCATTCTTAGTTTTGACATCTTTATCTCTATCTCCTAAATGCCTTTTTATTTCATTTTTCTAAAAATAATTAATTTTTTAGAACTACTACCAGAAATAATTCTCTTACTGACATGTTGGACTGTTAAAATTTCAGGCATTGTACTTTTAAATTCCTTTTACTGTGTTCTGTTTTTAAGTTAATTCATTTTGGTCTTCTTTTTTTTATTTCCCTCAAGATTCTATTTATTTATTTTAGAGATAGAGAGAGAATGAGTGGGGGAAGAGTGGGAGAGAGAGAGAATATCCAAGCAGACTTCCACTGAGTGCAAAGCCCAACATGGGGCTCAATCTCATGATCCATGAGATCAGGACCTGAGCCAAAACAGAGTCATTGTTTGTTGCCATTTTAAGCTTACAAGCACCTTATGCTTAAAAATTGTAAAAATGTCTCCTTTTTGAACTATATGCAGAAGTTCTTGACCTCACTGATTTCTATTTGTGGGTACAAAGGTCTGTATTAAATTGGGCCAAAATACTTGATAACTAAATTGTGAAATTATATTTTAATGTATGTTAATTCAGATGATGATTTAGTATCTAATAAAAGAATGCAATCCTGAATGTTATCATATAACAGGAAGGATGAAAATAGTGTAACAAATACAGTGAAATGAAAAGAAGAATCTAAGAAATGTAGAGAAAATGGAAACTATATTTTAAATGCTAGTTTGACTACCATAATACCCTAATTCTCTTCTAGAAGACATTTGAAATTTTAGATTTTTAAGAATAGTTACTAACTTATCTGATACATATTGAAGTAGAAGTGTATTAAGAGTAGGGACTACAAGGAAATGATTAAACAGTTAAGACTAAGTCCTACTTTAACTGTCATTCTTGACAAATTCACAAAAAATTTAGATGTTTAATACTCATAATGGATAAAATTACTTAATTATTTTATTAGAGTACTTTTAAGAACTAAAACTGCTAGCAAAAGAGCTCCAAACAATTTTGAAGGGAAAAAAACTCAGCATTCAGGCAAACCAGTACAATAAAGTGAGTTCACCAGATAATAATAAATATAGAATGAATTAGAATAAATTTACTGAAAATAATAAGTATAATATCACATTAATGGATGCTTATTCACAGTATGGCAGGTAATAGACGCTGTAAGTCATTTAATCCTCAAACAACCTTACACAATTGTTATTTAAACCTCCATTTAACAAAAAGAAAGATGAAGCTTAGAAATATTTTGCCAAGGTTGATTGTTTTCCGTCAGCCCAAGCTCTCCCTTACTGTGCCGGTTAAAGTCAAAACACTACTGACAAGTTAAAACTTTATAGAGAGGACAATGTTTTGAGCTTTTTGTAATAGAAACTAACTCAAGGAAGTAAAAGAGTTTATCTTTTTTTTTTTTTTTTTTAAGATTTTATTTATTTATTTGAGACACAGAGAGCAGGGGGAGGAGCAGAGGGAGAGGGAAAGACTCTCAGGTAGATTCTGCAATCAGCCCAGAGCCCAGTACAGGCTCAATCTCACATGAGCCACCCAGGTGCCCGAAGAGGGACTTTATTTTAATTATTGAAATTTATCCCATGAAATTCAATGGCAAGAACAATAATAATATCAGCTCACATTTATCAAGTGCTTATGACATGACAAAATCTGGTCTAAGCACATTACACATATTAGGTCATTTAATCTTTGCAAAAACCTCACTGTGTTCATGCTGGGGTAATAGACTATAAGTATCACAGTAATTGTATTACTATGGATTGGTGTACTATTACTATCATTTCCTTTTTACACATGAGGAAACTGAGGTATAAAAGTTTAAGTTTCTCACCTGTGGTAACAAGGACAGTGGTAGGTACATGATGGAAAAGCTGGTGGTCTGGTGCAGAATTTTACTGCCTTTTGAAGAGTGACGTTAAACAGTGGAACTAAAAACTCCATCAGTACTTTCTTCTCAGCTCTCCTCTTTTGCGCACATATTCTAGTCTGTCTCTGAGTCTGGCTTTCTCTAGTTCTTGGGTCAAAAGAATGTGAACTATTGCTTCCAAGTTTACATGTCCTAGGTTGGTTACAGCCATTTCTGAATCTTGCTGTTCTAACAACTTGTAAAGAGAACATCTACTTGGCTCAGCTTGAGTAATTGGCCAACTGTGGTCCAGTAAGTTATGAGCAGAAAGAAGAGATCACCTGTTACAATTATTTCCTGGGGTCCTTCCACTATATATATAAAGAGGAGAAAAAATTCCTCCTTGAAAAGAGTAGCTCAAATAGACAAAGGAAAAACTACCACTGAGGAAAAAGTAAGAATCAGGAAAAACTAAGAATGGACCATTAGTTATGACACAGCACGATCATTATTTCAATTCTGGTCCGTTTCTCTTTCTAGACAGCCTGTTTCTTCAAATCCTAAGCTGTGTCTTGTTGAGCTTTGTATTTCCACATTTGTGGGTCTTGTCTGATATAAGAAGTTGTCTAAAAATATTTTGGAAGTGAACTGAATGACATACTAAACTATTCTTCCCATGACGTATGTATAATTTGTCAAGTATTCTTTCAAGGAGTGAATTTGAGAGAGAAAATGACTCCAGATTTCTAAATAATTATTTTCTAATTATCTCTATAAGTGCTTTAGGTGCCTATTTGCTTAACCACCTTAACTGGGAGTCAGAATAAAGAAATAATAGGAAGTAATGTGTTCACAAAAAATAGACATTAAGAAAGCCAGAACCCCTGAACTGATATGGTGCAAACCTCATTCCATATATCGAGGAGCCCAAGAGCACAATGAAAAATTCAATGATCTCCCATAGGTCATTAGGGCACTAAGGGGCGAGAGAAAGTCCAACATCTGGCCATTCATTAGAAGGCCTCAGACAGAAAGAGAAATTGTTTGGCTTAATTTAGATAAATAACAGAGGTTCACCCAAGAGCTGTTACACCGTAATTAAAAACATTTATTACATTAAATAAACAGAGATAATTTGGAACAGAAGGAAAAAAGTGCATGAGCTCTAAGGACAGGAGAAACAGGCATTTTTAAAGAAATTTGGGTCTACAGAGAACTACATCCCTCAGTTTTCTACTCTCCCTGCCAAACTGTGATTCTCCACCTTATTTTGGATCACAAATAGTTTTTTGGTTTTGATGAAGGTTGTTCCTGAAAATAAAAACATAAGCATAGAGACAAAATTTTACATACAGTTTAGGGGGTCCAAACACATCCTCTATTGGTGTTCTCTATTGTAACTGTTCTCTATTGGTAACTGACCCCAACATAAGAGGACCTGCTGGATTAGAGTCCGCCAGTCTCCAGGGGGTCCTGTACAAAAGAATAAGCCAACGGTGAGAGGGGAGACTTGGTTAAGCCATTGTTAATAATTAACGTTTTATAGTCATTTTTCCAATTCTTTTCTATTCGATAACTGGCTAACGCACATATACCGAGTAGGAAATTTGACAGAATACACAGATCTTAAATAGAATTATCTGATTAGCTAACTACCAGAGAAATCAGAGGGAGCTTAAGGATACAGGCAAGGACCAAGGACTTGCTATGGTTAGCAATTTTTACCACTTTTTATCCATGTCATCTCTGAGCATAGCATCATCTTAAATGGATAGCGGTAGGTGCATTCCTTAGACAAGAAAGAAATTTTGACCTAAACCATTTTAAAGTTTAAAATTTAAAAATAATATTTAAAAGCTATGGTATAATTACTCAAATAGTGTATGAGTATTTGTGTTTATGTAATGTGTGCATATGTGTGTGTGTGTGTGTGTGTGTGAGAGAGAGAGAGAGAGAGAGAGAGAGAGAAAGACAGACAGAAAGAGAAGAAAATGGGGAGAAAAAAAGATAAAAAGTTACAGCTACAGGTCTAAGCAGAGAAGTAAATAACTGAAAATTATATTAACTTTGTGTATGAAACTCATTTATTTAAAAGACTTCTTGGAATCTCAGGTGTTAAGAAGATTGTTAGGAATATTAGAATTTAAAGAATTAGTGATGGCTTTTGATACAATTATCAATTATTTCTGGATATGTAATTTTCATTTAAAAGAATCACTGAAATAATATTTGTAGGTTAAAATGTTTGGCTATGTTAGTATTTAATCCCCTGAAAAGACTTCCTTTAGGAGATCAGAATCTGTAAGAACTGGTTTGTGGAAAGCCACTTGCCACTTTGTCCCTGTTAAAGGTGCCCAATTCTTTTGTTGATCTGTGATTTTATATGGGAATGATGGGACCACTCAGCTCATTACATATGTATTATTGGAATAAAGGGCAACTAATGAGTTCAAATAACTTAAATATATATTGTAAATCTTTTGAAAATCATGAATTTTATTTTCAGCATAAATGAGTTTTGGTTAACTGTGTTTCACTACAAGTGAATAGATCCTATTCTCCTCACATTTTCTTATAATGCCATCGAGTAGTATTCTGATCATTTTGTTATGAAGCAATTCTTTTTATTGTTGTACTCAAAAGTAATAACCTACTGATTCATATTTTCTAATTATCCAAATATACTATGAAAGATATTTAATGTATCACACTATAAATTTTATGATGATCCAGCAAGAAAGGACTTTATTAAAACATATACAATACATAAATCCTTAACACAGAATTTATACTTCTTTTATATACACAACTCAACCAAGACAGTGTAAGATAGAAAGAATTAACTTAATTATAATTATACATAGCTATTCTGATAATGAGATCCATTAATTATTTTGTGAGGTATATATGCAAATAGGTAATATTAACTATGAGAGTTTGTTGCCTGTATGCATGCCTTCCTGTTTCCAATCCATGCAATATCTTGCTGCAAAATACACTTCTTGAGTCTTTTCTTAATCTGCCTTGCTTCCCTGTTCAACTAACCATGATGATTTCTACTTGTCTACTGTATCAAATTCGAATGGTGTGTATGTAGTTTCCATAATTCTTCATATCTGGACTTGCTCTGTCTTTTCAATCCTATTTTTCCCCAGTAACTAGTAATGACCTTTGCCCCAGTTTAGGCCAAATCTAATCCTCACCCAGCCACATATCACTACTAAATGAATTATCCTATCATTCACCTATATGTTCAACATTTTTTCTCTCAAAAAAATATTTGTTCAGTCTGAATTTACTATGCCAAATGTGAAAGAGGATTGAAAAAAATCATCAAAACTTTATTACAATAATATATATAATATATATCAATATAAGAATAAATATCATTTATGAAGCATTAGTTAGGTGACAGACACTGTTCTATGTGCTTTTCATGTGTCTTCTCATCTACTTCTCAATATAATCCTTTAACGTAGGAATTATTATGACCCACGTTTCACAGATGAAGAACTGAATCTCGGAAAAGTTAAGTAGTTTCCACAAGGTCAGACCTTGGAAGTGATAGAGCTGGAGTTAGGACCCAGGCATTTGGGTTCTTGGCATAAAAAAGTTACATCTAATCCAATCTTCCCAATAGTTCTGTGAGATAGAGTACATGTTACCTATCTATTTATAGAGTAGAAGAACAAAAAAAACTAAGGAATTAAATGGCTTGTTCAGCATTTGGTGGTAACCCAGAGTTAAAATGCAGCTTTTAGTTTTTCATTAATTATTTTTTTACCTATACCACATTCTATATAAGGTAAGGCATGGTTTTACCTTTGGTTGGGGCTTGCTAGAAAGAAGTATTACAGAAAATGACCCCTTGCACTACATTTTGAATGAATGGTATTTGTATTTCTCACATAAGAAATAAAGGAAGGAAGAATAAAAATAAATAGATGGGAATTTCCTGGAGATTATTTGAACAATGACAAGTCTTTTGTTCGAGGGAAGCACAGGGTAAGTGCAAGATGGTTTCCTTATCTATGAGCTGGAACCAGATTATGGGGTGCTTTAAAACTTGGACTTCATTAACTTATAGGAAGATAAGCAGTAAATACTGTTTAGCCCAGAATCTGGGATTTAGGATGACTTATCTGAGAATGATGTGTGGGAGGCAGTACAGCAGTAGTGTATAATCACCAGTATGTGGGCTGTTGAATCAGATTCACCTAGAGAGCATATAAGGAACCACACTAGCTTCTGAACATCTGACTGGCTGGGTCTGACATGGTCCTTGGGACCTGTGCCATTTTTAAGAATGGCTATATTTTTTCTTGGATTAGAAGATAGAAAAATAGAGTAGAAATGTGGAAATTCTATTAGGTTAGGCAAGATATAGCACTATAGAATGTGAGAAGGAAAGAAAATTTGAGCTTGGGTATTTTCAGAAAAAGAGTGGGGGTGGCAAATGTGCCCTGTAAAAGATTTTGTGAATGTTTGTGAGAAATTAAAGGCATTTCTGAGGCACTGAGGCTGTGAGACTTTGAGGTTATGTAATTTGAAGAATTCATACAAGCATGGATCAAGATAGGAAGCAAGAAATGAAGGGAGGTTCTGAAGAGATTAAAGATTTTACTTTGATCATGGAGTAGAGTTTGTCATGAGTGCCTCCCTGCTTATAGTCCCTTCTAAAGCAGGGTCTCATCTGACCTTCAGCTTCTAAGGAAGTGAGCCTAGGTGGCCTTGTTTGTACCAGCTGACAACATCTCCTGGTCACAGCTATTAAGATCAGAGCTGGTATCAGATTCAACCTGCCTAAATCCTATGAGAATGTATCTAGCATCTCTGTCTACAGTGCTGAGGATTATCCAGAACGTTGAGGCTTTAGTTCATATTCATCAATAAGAGAATTGTTTCATATTCTGATATCTAGCTATTCATATACTCCTTTATATAACTATATATCATCTAATCCAGATGTCACCTGTCACCTCATTCTCACACCATTATTCTCTGTTGATAATCATCTTCTTGAAAGGGGACTCTTCAGTAATTCATACAAGAGTGTCATAAAGGTTAGCAGCCAGGCCTAATTAAATATTTTGTTTTACCCCAAACCAACTCTTTGGCCATGGCACCACTAAAAGGTTCTCTTCCTTTCTCTGTCCATCCCTTCTCCATTCAGCATTTAATCTTGTTCCCTCATTCTTCTAACTCCAGTAATTGTAGAGATATCCACTTATGACCAGAAAATTTAGCCTAAAGCAAAGAGGAACAAGTTCCCTCTTTACCTGGGATCCCCTGCCAGTGCCTTCTATCAGCTGATAGCAGAGGGAAGACAGAAAGCAAGGGAACCCAGGTGAAGTAACCCTTAGGTTCAAGCCTTCTGGGGACCAGAGCAGGGTGGAGAAGTGTGGAAAGTGGATTGGAGTACGGAAAGGACCACCAAAGTCCTTTTCCAGCCAACCTTGGAAGTCTGAATACATCAGCCATCTTTTCTAAGTTTAGTTATTTTCAGGTGTGAAAGGATGGTTTTCATACACACTTTTTTCTGTAACTCAGGTTTCCAGAAGTACTTATTTAAGGCTCATGCTTAATTTGTGTTTGTTCATCTTATCCTCACTTACCTAACCAACAGTTTTAAATCAAGGAAAATATTGATCCCAACTAGTTAATTGAATTTTGAAAATTCAAAAACATGGACTATAGTTGATTTAAGAAACTAAAAAAGTTAATATTTTAAAGACTCCTTAATGTATAAGAAGCAACTTTTTTCTAGAAGCCTTTTTTTTTAACATAACATGATACAAGATCCCCCAAAGTATATTTTATTTTTATGACCATGCATCAGACAGCACACATTCCCTGGCGATGCCCAAGGATGCATGCTATTTAGCCTAGTCAGCCATTCTGATTAAATTGAAAAGGCTTGATCTCATACGACAGGGGGTCAAGTAACAGAAAAAAAACCAAGCTTCAATTTAGTGTAGATAGGAATTCTTTTATTTGGCAATTGAAAATGTTTTCCAACTTCATCAAGATGAGAAGTCAAGTAACTTCTACTTGTTGACACTGTTAAGTAAGAAATGTATTGTAAGTAAAGAAGGAAAGTAAAGTTTATTGAAAAGTAAAAATATACAAATAAGAAATTCCCAAATCAAAATTCTATATACTATAACTAGAATATATTAGTATAATAAATAAGACAGAAAGTAGAGTGTGGGTGAAAAGGACAGGGTTCAGAGAAAGGTGGTAAAGGAAGGCAAACAAAATTCAAGAAGAAATTTCAAAGAGGTTGTCCTCTAATCTGTTTTTAATTTAGGCTTGTCTGTCACAAGAGAATATTTCATGATTGTTAAACAAATATGTTCACTAAACCTGGGAGTGGATCAATGAACTGATTATATGATGGATATGTCATCTTTGTATAAAGACAATTTGTAACTAGCACAATATTACCATTCAAGTCTTGGGTTGAATGGAGGTGAAGTTAAATAAGCTGAAATTAAGTTACATAAATGGAAATTAGAAGATTACTTTGTACCTCAAATAGACAAATACAGAAGGATTCCATATGAATTTACACTGAATGCTGCCAACACACAATTAACTATATGGCTCCAGATAGAGCTTTATAACTTTCTCTCTTAACAGTCACTTTGACTCACTGTGGTACATATTCCTCCTAAAAATAAATAAATAAATAGGAGAAATTTATACTGGGATACTGGTCAAATGGGTAAAGAAATGGAAAATATTGTAACAATTTTTACCAAGATTAATCTGAAAACAAACAAGACTAATGGAAATCTCTAATATAAGACCAGGCAAGTGCATAAATAGAACTTGTAGAGGATCGTCTTAAACTCGTAAGAGGAGGTAGTCAACCATTATCAGAATCATATTTCAAGGGGTAGAATAAAACTTGACTCTAGTGACTGCCTTTTACTGGGGTGACTCAGCCTTTAATTTGGCAGTCTTCCCAGGGTCTCATTCTATTGCAATGTCTGTACAAGGGAATAAAAAGGATTTGGTGGCCTCTTTTCAGTGATGCAGAGAGTAAGCATCCTTTCTTCTGAGTTTGTCTTCCAAAACAGCACCTGGTACTTTCAGCAAAGTGAAAGGGCCACTCTCTGCACCCCAGATTTCCAGCATATAATTCCTCTCATATGTTTCTTCATATAAAGCATCTGATTGTTGAAAATCTCATCCATGTGTCTATGTTTTATCCAAAAAAATCCCAGGCAGGACATAAGGATCCTTTAAAACTTCTGAGTTGAGTCAACACTTACAGAAATTAAATTTTGTGTTCCATTTGATATATTGAAGACCATGTTGAGAATGAAATCTCAAATACCTCCAAGTGTAGGAAAAATACCCCAGTTACACCCAATGACTTCTGCATTATCCCTTAAGGAAATTAGGACCAAAATAGAGTAATCTAATACTTACCTTGATCTCTAAATTTACCCAAGATTCTAGCATTTTTTACATGTCATAAAGCCCTGTTAATGTGTTAGAAAATAATAATCTGAGGTTATGTTTCATGTCTTTGGAATATTGGCAGTGAATCAACTGTGTATCAATTTTTTTCATTTTGAAGGCCAGTTGGGTAGACAGAAATGGAGAAGAAAACTTACCGAGTAGTCAATATTTAGAGAATTCATACAGACAAAATGGTGCTCACCCATTAGAAAAATGTAACTGCATTTAAATAAAACATTACATCAAAGAGATTGAATTGACTACAGGTATATGCATTAATATGATGAATCTGGAAAAACAATATTGACAGATATAAATCTCAGAAGAATAAGTATATTAAGATTACATTGATACAAAATGGATATGTAAAAAAGGCAACACTGAGTAATATATTATTTTAAGAATCCAAGCCTCAGTGGTAATGCCATAGAACAGTCAGGGTCAGCAGACTACCACCCTCAGACCAAATCCTGCCTTCTACCTGCTTTTGTAAATAAAGCTCTTTCTTTTTTCAGAACACAGACACATCCATTTTCTTTGTGTTGTCTGTGACTGCTTTCACACTACAATAGCTGAGTTGAGTAGTTAAAGACCATATGGCCTGAAATAACTAAACTATTTACTATCTGGCCCTTGGTAGATTTTACATTTTATGGAACTTGGTAAATTTTTTTTTTTATAATTAACATGAAAGAATACAGTCTAATAATTGCCAAGCCCATCTTGAACAAGAAAAATAGTGGTACAATTTGCTTTACCAGACTTCAAACATTATTACAAAACTCAATTGAATTAGACAAGGTATTATGAGTATAAGTGTAGAAAAACAGATCAAAGGAAGATACTATGGAACCCAGAAATAGACTATCCTGATAAGCCAAATTTATTTATACCTTAGCTAATATTGCCAATCAATAGAAAAATAAGAGACTTTTTAATGATTGTAAGATAAAATTTTCATGTGAAAAAAATGAACAGGAACACCTACCTACACACATGGCAGATAGAAATCCATTCCATATGGATTGGATTCATAAATATTAAAAAATTGTAAGACATTTAGAAGAAAATACATGAAACTACCCTTGTGTATAGAAGCATTTCTTAAGCAAGAAACAAAATTTGCAAACCACAAAGGACAAGATGAATACGTATGACTGTATTAAAATTAAAAGTTTCAGCTCATCAAAATATATCACCTAGCAAATGAAAATAATAAATCACAAACAGGAAGAAATTATTTGTGTTGCTATTAAAATAAAGCTTTTAGAGAACATCCCCCACCCATAAAATAGAAGAAAACAAATCCAAGCAAAATGAGCAACAAAATTTAAAGACACTGCATAGGATATTTTTTAAAAATTCAATAAACAGAATAAATCAATTTTATGCCATTTTATACCTTCCCTTCCTTCTGCGTCTACACTTAAATTCTTTGGGTATAATTTTTACATTCTGGTGAGTGTAAAAGGACTAATTGTCATTGGCTACTTGTTTTTCTACATGGAACAATCACCAAATCGATTCCTCATACCTCGTAGATACCAGAAGTAAATGGATTTATATTATATGCTTTGTAAATCTCATTCCCAACTATGCCAGAAACAAGCCTCACAGACCTTCGTGGAGACATAAACAATTACTGGAGCACCATAGGTTGCAGACTATTGGTCACAGAAACAATGGAATGTGGAAGGGAGTAAAGGAGCACATTTCAAATAAAGTGTACACATGTGAGTTGATACGTGTGCTCACTTTTATTTTCTTGAATATTTATTCAGTGAGAACAAACAGCCATATAAACACTTCTTTGGGCAGCATGCTGTGTCCTAACTGTATTAAAGTCTGATCTACAGAGGAGCTAACCAGTGTCCAGATGCACCGATTTTGCTCCCTGCAGGGGCAATGAGTCCAGCAGAGCTGTTTTAGAGCAACATGCTGGGTTTTTTCATTGGAACAGGACATGCCCACTGAAACGAGGTGATGGGGACAAGAACCGAGAAATGGTGAGCACGGGAACCTGTGGATCAGACAAGGACTAAACTGGAGAGATTTAACTACTGCAAAAGAGGTGTGGAGGAAAGAGACAATCCTGTCAAGGAAGGGCACGAGTAAGGACAGAGAAGGTGACAGAAACAAAGTAGAGGCAGAGAGTCCACACAATCACACAATTAAGAAAGACGATTTTAAAGAAAAAATTGCCTTCTTTTTATTATACCTCATTAAGCTGTATCTGTTTCCAACCACATGATTCCATTTCCCTAGAATTTTAATTTCAAAAAGCAGCAGACTATTTTTTTCTGCTTTTCCTTTAACTGCACTTTGAAACTTTTCCAAAAGCAGTATAAGCTCTGTATAATTCTCCGTTCTTGCTACTGAAATTTTATATTGATATTTTTGTAAAGTATCTTTTCTGTCAATTATCTCACTTCCTTTAAGGCAGCCCCATGTTCTCTCTTCTCCCTAAAGCCAATCTTACTGTCATACTTTATTTTTTCTCTAATTTCATATTCCAGATACAGATACCATTTAACAAGATACACTTCAGATGGTGGAGCAATGAACTGAGTGCTCTGATATATATATATTTTAGGTAGATATCTAGTTATCAATAGAGATATTTTTTAGTAAGCATTGTTATGTATCCTCAGAAATAATTTTTTAAGTGATTTCCTTGTCCTCCCTTTGCAGTATTTGTATGCTGTGTTTTGTTTCAGTCAGGGGTCTTGGTTGCAAGCAACAGTCATCAACGGAGCAATTGAAGCAGAAAATAAGGGGTTGAAATGGTATTTCGAGGTTCACAAACTTGAAATGAAGGCTAGAGACTGAGGCTTGCACAATGGGTAGGGACCAAGGAAGTTGATCAGGAGAGAACTTATCCAAAGTTATGCCCAGGAATATTCTATTTCACATCATTTTGATAACACCAGTGTCAGACGCTCCATCACATCCACCGTTTCCACCATTAGGCCATCACCATGACTATCACCTCCATGGATAAGGTTTCAAACGGCCTTCTGTGTTTGGCTCATGGTCTTAAGATTCAAAGCCTCAAGCAGAAGCACAGAAATTTCCATTTCAGCAGCTGTGTCCTATCTTGCAGGAGCTATCTAAGAGAAAAGATACAGTGTTTTGGAATTCCAACAATAAGAATTTCTGCCTCTGACAACACCTTGAACGATGATGGATGCCCTTAAATTCAGAATGGTATTTGGATGTGAAAAAAAAGTAACAGTTGTCCATATATCACCATTAAAGTCACTTTTCTCTTCACATGTGTTATTAAGATTTCTATAGTTTATCATACTTTATACACCTACAACCTCTTCTCTGATGTTCAAATCATGAATTTTCTAACACCCCACATACCAGAAATCATCTCCCTTTTTGCAGTTAATAATCTTATCAGTCTTCTGAATTGTTTATGCCATCCTATGAGATAAAAATTATACACGTTTTGACCTACTTGGTTTGAAAAATAATTATTAAAATGTATGAGGTAAGTACATATACAAAAAAATCATATTGAAATTCTATCCTCTTCAAGTAATAGAAAGTAGAATACACACAGCTGTCCCTTGTTAGAAGGAAGGTATCTTTAAGAGAAAACCTGAAATTTTTGATTCCATATTCCAGGAAACCCACATTCCAGGAAAAGTAGATCCTGAGAATTAAAGGATAGAAAAGTTAGCTGAGATTCCTGTGCTCATGGAGTGTGGGTTGCCATGTACCTTCTCTAGACTACCAGGTTACATAGATTAGGGATCATGAATTTTATTCTTCTCTACTACTTATCCTATGACAAGAACACAATACACAAATGAATAAATATGAATTTAGATTTTCAGTTATATTTTGACTATTTCATCATTATTATTTGATGGAGGGTTTTCCTCCCTTTTGGTCTTATAAGGGGTTTCTTTAAAGTTGAGATGGGAAATTTTATCTAATTAAATACCACACAATGAAACTTTGTAAAATTGAGAATGGTACAAAAGCATGAGCTCCTTGAACTAGATTTTTATTCTTGTTGTTAACTGATTTAGGAGACTATATGCTCAGGGTGAAAAATAAAATAGGAAATTGCAAAATTATGTATAATTAGAAGTATGTTGGGGCACCCGGCTGGCTCAATCAGTTGAACATGTGACTCATGATCTCTGGGTTGTAAGTTTGAGCCTCACAATGGGTAAAGAGATTGCTTAAAAATAAAATCTTTTTTTTTTTTTTTTTTTTTTTTTTTTTTTTAAGAGAGAGAGCAAGTAAACAGGGAAGAATGGGGTGGCATAGAGAGTGAGGGAGAATCTTAAGCAGACTCCGTGCTGAGCATGGAGCCAGCCATGGGGTTCAATTTGATGACCCTGAGATCATGACCTGAGCTGAAATCAAGAGTCAAATGTTTAACCAACTGACCCACCCAGGTACCCCCAAAACAAAAATCTTAAAAAAAGAAGTGTGTTTCTTATTAAAGTTCCAGTAAGTTATTTAGTGGAGATTGACAAGGTAACTCTAGATTTTATATGGAACTGCAAAAGTCACAGAGCAGCCAATATAACATGAAGGGGTGAGAGGAGGGGAAGGTGTTCAGTTGTTACTTTGGAAATGAGCGAAGTCTATAAGATTACAGGCAAAAAGAACTGTTCATAAGACTAAACTCTAGCTGATGAAGTTGTTTGCCATGAGGATATAGGTTAATTATACTGATTCAGCTATACATGCATATTCAAATTGAATAAAAAAGGAAATGTATGGTGGATGATGGTAACAAGATTTTTACTGTTGAGGTGGGAAGTTGCAGATAAGCAAGGGGAGGAAATGAGAATGATCCATGTTATAATGAATTAAAGTTGGAGACATCTGTCAGAATTCATGTTTGCCCTAACTTAGATTCAGACGCTTACACATGGACATATTTATAGGTATATGTATGTACACAAATTAAGATCTACACATATATTTCTTTGTCCTGTCTACTAAGAGGTTTTAGACACAGAACCATTCCAGTGACAAGGAACACTTAACTCTGAAACTGATTTTTGATACCATTCTCCAGTAAAAAGATTAAAGAATCCTTGAAGAAATAACTGATTCTAGGACTCGAGTAGAAAACATACAAATTAGCGTACAGCACCTTGGATAGCCAGAAAGTTAAAAAAAGGGATTTTTTTTTTTTTTTTTGGTCTGAGGTATATTAATGTGGTACAGGAGCTGAGTAAAAGAGTTCCCAAAGGTCAGAGCTGAAACAATTGGAGCAATAAAAAAATTTAGCATTAAATTATAACCCAAATTTTAAAGTAAATAGCTATGAGTCTATACAGATAAAAATAAATGAATCCTGTGCACAAGCATTCCAACTGATTTATGCAAACACTCCACTCCCAAGGAAGTGGAGCGTAACTCTGCATTCCTTAAAATGTAGAGTGACATAGTGACTTATTTCCAAAAGCCTCAGTATGGGAGTGTGGGGAGCACATTTATTAGAACAAAACATGACAAACACTACATCTGCCAAGTGGTCAAGGTTAATATCAACAGTGATAGTCATGTTGATAGTACATGCGCCTGTGGTAACGTGCTGTGATAGCAGTGGAAATAGACATCTGTGGTGGCTCTCTGAAAAAACCCAACTCCTGGTCTAATCATAAGAAAACCAAGAGACAAGCTCAAATAGATGGGTGTCCTATAACACGGCAGACAATATTCCTCAAAACTGTTAAGGTTGAGTAAATAACCAATTGCCACAGTCAACAGGAGCTTAACGTGCGTGACAGTCAAATGCATTGTGTTATCCTGGATGGAATCTTGGAACAACAACAAAAGAATATTAGAGAAAAGCAAAAGGAATTTGAAATTATGGACTTTTGTTAGTAATAATGTATCTATGTTGGTTCATTAATCTTGAAAATTATACCATACTACTATAAGATGTTAATAGAAAAACAGATTGTGAGGTATATGGGAGTTCTCTGTTTTATCTTTGCAATTTTTCAGTAAATTTAAAACTATTTTCAAGTAAAAAATTTATTTGAAAAAAGGTATACCCCTATCCTATGCAGGGCCTAAGTCTGCAACCCTCAGAGGCAAGCATCAGACCTAGTGTGTTTGTTGTCTTTCATTGTCTCCATATTTATGGCAATATACATAATATTGATATGTATGTATATATGAGTGAATGTGTAAATAGACACAAGTCTAATATTTACATTCATAACACAATATGCTTCATATATTTAAAAGCACATATTTATAAACATATAGGTTTTTGTTTACATAAATTTCAACACTCTATGCTATATACTATTCTGAACACTTATCATTTAATATTTCTTAGAAATAATTTTATACTAATACAAATAGAGCCACTTCATTCATGTTCCAACAGTTACTGACATAGCATCCAGTGAATGTATCTGAATAGAGTCAATGAAACTCTTGTGAATGGTACAGTATATGGTTTTGCATACCTATGTGTGATTATATTGATGTTACAATTAGAATTGTTGTATCAAAATTACATGCATCTAAATTGTTTGAGAGATAATACCAAATTGCTATCCAACAAAGTTGCACACATACACTCCACCAGCTGTGTATGAAAGTACATATTATCTCTCACAATCAGCAATGTCATCTATTACCAAATTGTTTACATAAAAATACATTGTGGTTTTTTTCTGTTTTGTTTTAACATAGCTTCTAAATGTATAATCGAGGTTGTGCATTGATTTGTAATTGAAAGCCCTTTGTACCACAAGTCGGAGTGATAATTGTGAAAGCTCCTAATTGTGAAATACTCAATTGTGTTAGACAAAGTGGTAGCCATTTAGAAGAGGATTAAAACTGGACTAATATCTCATACCCAACCACAGGTATAAACCACAAAATTGTCAATATCTTAAGTGCTTAAAAAAATGAAACCTTAAAGTAGTTGGAGAGAACAGGATTGAATTATATTATGGTTTTAGAAGTGGCATGCCCTTTCCACCTATGCCTCGGGAGCTATTAATACTTTTTTTTAAAAGATTTTATTTATTTATTTGAAAGAGAGAAAGAGAAAACACAAGCTGGGGTGCAGGGGTGGGGTGGGGGTGGGACAGAGGCAGAAGGAGAAGCCAACACTCCCCTGAGCAGGGAGCCCATCGTAGGACTGGATCCCAGGACCCTGGGATCATGACCTAAGCTGAAGGCAGACACTTAACCCACTGAGCCACCCAGACACCCAGCCTTGGGAACTACTAAAAAAAATTTCCAGGAGCCATAAAACTTTAATCCTTTAACTATTTAGAAATTGAATTATCTGCATGTCCAAGGAAAAAAAAAAGTGATACAAAATGAATATAAAATGTATTCATATGCAGACATACACTCAAACAAGAAAAATGATACTGGAACATCAGAAAAGATATTCGTTCTCAGTCATATTAAAAATTACACTAAGAGGGATGCCTGGGGGGCTCAGTCAATTAAACGCCTGCCTTCGGCTAGATCATGATCCCAGGGTCCTGGAATCGAGTCCCCACATCAGACTCCTTGCTCAGCAGGGAGCCCGCTTCTCCCTCTGCCTCTGCCTGCCACTCTGCCTGCTTGTGCTCTCTCTCTTTCTGACAAATAAATAAAATCTTTAAAAAAAAAGGTTTAAAAAAAAGAATTATGCTAAAATCTATCTATCTATCTATAAAAATATATGTAATCTATCCACATAGTTAACAAGTTGAACACTTGACACTTTATTTACAGAGCTTTGAGAAAAGAAGTACACTCATGCCTTGCGGGAGTGTGAAATAGTTCAACCTCGAATAAAGGGACACTTGACAGTATCTTTCAAAATTGCGATTACATTGACTCTTGGATGCAGGAATTCCACTTCGGGAAATATATCTTATAGATATATCAATAAATGTAGAAAATGACCTATGTACATCATTCTTCATAGCACTCCTATTCATAATAGCAAAATATGGGAAATAAGCCAAAGGCCCATCTTTATGGGAGTTGTTAAATAAACTACAGTACATCCATGTAGTGGATATTCAAATTCCCTAAAGAATGAGAATGATTTCTACATAAAAAAAGAAACAGAAAAAGAAAAATTCCACATTGTATGTTTATATTAAAAAAAAAGTGTGGTGCAGAAGAATGGATTTTATATAATATGTATGGTATGTTTTGTGTAAAATGAGGAGATATAAACCTATATATTTGCATTTTCTTACATCTGCATGAATAAATGCTGAACAGATACATTTTAAAGACTAATAAAAGTTGTTTCCTCGAGGAGGTGGGGATATGGTGTGGCAAAAATAGGCATGACTTTTCAATGTTCATCCCTGTGATCACTTGGATTTTGATTCCTATGAATATATCACTTATTGAAAAAAATAGGTAAATAAAAAATTAAAAGCTGCAAACTGCTTCTGTATGCCCTTTGTCCATTTTATGTTGAGCTATAGGTTACTTTCTTACTGAATGTGAGAATGCCTTGCAAAATAAAGAGATTGAGCCTCTGTAACATACTTTGCAAGTACCCTTTTCGTGTTTGATATTTGTCTTTGGGCCTTGCTTGCCTTGTTTTTCATCTTGGAAAAATGCTTATTTAGTAATCAAATTTAACAATCCTTATTTTATGGCTTTTTTTAGCTGACTTAAAATGATCTTTACTGCTTCACCTTCATTAAAATAAAATTCACCCATTATTTTCATCTAGCTCTATATTTTTTATATATTTAACATTAGTATTTGATCTATCTGTTAATTTATTCTGGTGTTTAAAAAAATGGAGTCAGATACTTGCCCCACCTTGGAATATTCTAGCCAGTTATTATAATATTTATCGAGCGATACATGTTTCTTCCTTGATTTAAGTAACATTGTCACTGCACACTCAATCTTTTTTATAAACTACACTTTTATCTTTCTTTATAAATCTATTTCTGACCATTTGAACTGTTTTCTTCTCTTATATATAGGTTTTCCCATTATATTTTCCCTAAGATTTTTGTCTTTAGAAAATCTATCAATTTTTGTTTGCTAATCATTTTTAATCAGTCACTTACTGAATACTTTTATATTCTTCATAGGTTTATAGTTAATTTCTTCATTATACAAATATAACATGATATCAGTCAAAAAATAAGTTAATTCCCTTCATGAACTTAGGGTCCTAATGTGTGCTTTAATTAGCGTGAATTCGTCTAAATGAAATCACTTCTTGGTAATCTGCACACAGTAGAGACGTATTAAAGTTGCCTGTGTTGTTTCTGGCTGCTTTGTTGCAGTAATTTGTTTTATTCCTCAACACCCAATACTAGTGGAAATAGACAAGAAATGAGAGCATAAAAACTGCAGACTAATTTTTTTTTCTGGTTCTTCAAAGCCTATTTCATATAAGTAGGATTTGGAATTATTTTTTCACAATCAGCCACAAAGATAATATCCAACTTTATAGTGAAGGAGGCTCAAGGTTCAGAAAAGAATGCATTGCCTCTAGAAGAAGAGTATAAATAATGATGGAGGTCATTAAATCAGCAATATAAACAGATTGCTTAGTAATGTATGGCCTTATTTTCATCTCAGAATATTACATCCATATTTCTTAGCTAGTATTTTTGCTCTAGCATAATCAATATTCAATACAATGTAATAATGTTAGCTAATGCTGCAGAGGGTTTTCACAAATGTTCTGCAAAAGTCTATAGGACAAATTATCCCTTTTGCCACTTGCATTAGTTGGCTGCAATTTAATTTATTTTCTTCAGTTGTTCCTTGTTTCTTAGTGAAATTAATAGTTGTTGGAGTTCAGATGCTTATAACTTGGGTAGTTATTATTGTGCTCTGTTTTAATTTTTCTCTTTAGAATATGTTAAATTCTTTTAACCATGTTTAAATTTCCTAAAACTGGAAAATGGTGTCGAATACCATATTCAATCTTTTATGTATCAACCTTTGCACATAGGTGGACCACATTTTAAAGATTATGTTATATCATGATAAATCTATTACAATAAAAACTATTTCTTTATTGTATTTCTAAGACCAATCTTGGGAATCCATTACTTTAGAGGAAATATACTTCCTGTGTTTTGGACACGTCCATGTGTTGGCTTGCTTTTTTTGTGTGTGACTTCTTCTACACTTAGGAGTTGAAATTATATTTTCATGCATTCATATAAGTAGTTGGGAACAATTCCTTGTTTGTGGGTAAATTTAACTCACAAAACAATGTGTTACCATAAATGTAAGTGAAGTGATTCTGGGAAATTTTAAAAGTAACTCAGAAATATGTAAATTCAGTTGTTAATAAGGGATTAGTTCTTTTAAACAGTATGTCACTAAGATTCATTTATAGATGTGGAAGTACGTGTTTCAATATCTAAGTGTTAGTGTAGATGTAGAACATCAGATATTTAGAGAATGTTGCCAGACATGAGGATCACAGTTCTGAGGATTTATTTTTAAGAAACTTTAATTTGTGCTTTTTAACCTTTGAATTACAAAGTTCTTTAGTCATTCCAGGAGGATACAAAGACAAAACAATTAAATTGAAGAGAATAAAATTTGAGTAAGAACTTTCTATTACAATAAAAATTTACAGGGATGATAGTAGATTATGCAGTTTCCTGGAGTAATTAGAACACCTGAAGACAGAGCATTCTAATTCCATTAATAGTGAAATATTGCTAGATCTGAGTCTTAATTTAGTGGGATAGATTTTATATTTTGACATTTTTAATAATGAGCAATGGCATTCCTTTCTAAAAAAATTACACTTATAATTTACTCTTGAATCAGTCATAATTTCATTAAAAGGTTTTTCAAGTTCTATCTTTTGAAACACACTTAAAATAGTACTTCATAGGTCTGGTAGGTTTTTTTTTTTTTTCCTCTCTCTCTTAATGTTTATTGAGACATTCTCTCAAATAACTTCTGAGAATTTATATAATTTTTTTGAAAGATTTTATTTATTTATTTGACTGAGAGACACAGCAAGAGAGGGAACACAAGCAGGGGGAGTGGGAGAGGGAGAAGCAGGCTTCCCGCTGAGCAGGGAGCCTGATGCAGGGCTCCATGTGGGTCTCCATCCCAGGACCTTAGGATCATGACCTGAGCCTAAGGTAGACGCTTGTTGACCGAGCCACCCAGGTGCCCTTAATTTATGTAATTTTTTAAAAGACTGTATAAATTATTGAGTGATATCGATACCAGAATATCATTGTTTAGATTGAGCTGCTGCCACAAGGAAGAAAGTCCATTACGGTCTTATAAAGTTTCTATTTAGTTAAATCAAAGCATAGTTCCTTATGATTTTTACCCATTGCTTGAGTTGTGACTTCTGGGAAAATAATCACGTTCTGCCTTTACTCTGCACCACCCTTTAAACAATTAGGAAAACTCTTCTGTTTTTGATTCGTCCAATAACTAACTTCCATCCTCTTTATGTATGTTCCTTTTAAATGTCATTCTTGGTACTTTAATGTTAGAATTGGTGAAGTACTTGATATTAAATAAGTAAGAGTCTTAAGGTATTATGAAGGGCTAGGTCTTACACCAGGCAATTTGTAGATTAGTTTATTTAATGATTATTGGAACTGTCTGGGGCGCCTGGGTGGCTCAGTCATTAAGTGTCTGCCTTCAGCTCAGGTCGTGATCCCAGGGTCCAGGGATTGAGGCCCGCATCGGGCTCCCTGCTCAGCGGGAAGCCTGCTTTTTCCTCTCCCACTCCCTCACTTGTGTTCTCTCTCTTGCTGTGTCTCTCTCTGTCAAATAAATAAATAAAATCTTTAAAAAAATTATTGGAACTGTGTAATATAATAAGTAACCCCCAAGTCTCAGTGACTTGACACACTCAAAATGTCGTCGACTCATGTCGTAAATCATGGGTGTCAGTGACGGTGGAAGGTAGCAAATTACTGAGAGATTTGTATGGGGAAGGCCTAAAAATGATAATGCAATAATTCCATTCAGGTTCTAATGGCCTGAGTTCAGTCACATGGTCCAAACCTAACTACAAAAGAGCTGGAAAATGGAGTTTTGCTGTATACCCAGGAAGAAAATGAAATCAGTTTGCTGAACACAGAGCTTCTCACTAACAAATACCTGCCCCAGTGAATCAAAGATCCAGTTAATATCTCCAATTCTAAGTCAGGGGTCTCTGTCTCTGTGGTCTGGATGTGGCTCTTTGGTTCTATCCATCCGTGAGCTAAAATGACAAAGCAGAGACAACACTCATTCCCTTCTGGAAAGAGAAAAGAGTCCCAGGCACGTTATTCAGCAATTCTGAAACTCCTCTGTGTAAACATTATAAAAACCTCAATTCTGCAGGGCGGGCAGTCCTTGAGTCTGCCGTGATTTCACTCCACGGGTGGTACACTTCATCCATTTTTCTCCAGTAATATGTTACGGAATGTTTCCCTTATCCACTGCTGGGGAGATGCTGTTCTGCAGCGTTCTTCCCGATTTGGGTTTGTTTCAAGGCTGAACCATCCGTCTCAGGCATTTTAAAATCAGGTTTCAATTTTTTCCATACCAGTACAAATCCCTGGAAAAATTCATAGGCTTCTAATCCATCTGAATTTCAGACATTTCCCTGTGTCAGTAACCACCACCCTCAAATTTTTTCCCCCTTAGTATAGTTCTATAGCCTTTTTTCCATACATTCTTTCAACTTGTTGCACCTTCTTGGTGGCTGATAGACTTGTATGAAAAGGACAAATCCTTTATCCACCCCCCCCCCCACCCCATAGGCTGAATCACTCTTTTCAAGAAGGTCTTAACAGGGTCTTTTTCACTCAGAGTCTATTAGAACCTCATCTGTTACTATTTATGTCTAGAAGAACTTGTCTTTCCTAAATATTCAAGTCCAAGTTCCTGGACACCCTTTAGTATCTCTCATTTCTACTTCTTATCTGATCAATTTTTTTTTAGCTCATCTTTTTTTCCTGGCAGTTATTTGCCACATGTTGCCAATAACAACCAATGTAGTTTATTAATAGTCTTTCTCCTAGACCTACGCTCAGTAAGTACATCTTTGACTTCTAATTTTCACAAGTGATAGTTCTGGCAAAGGTGTTGCCATTCTATTACATGGATAGTAGGCCCCCTACCCTATCTGTTTCCTTTCTTAGTCTTCTTCTAAACCACTAAGTCATTTACACATAACCCACTTCACTCTCACTTCCAGCTAGTTCCCCCACTAATACAGTTTCTGTATTAGCGAGGATAAGCTATCTAACAACCCAAAACCTTTTTTCTTATTACAATTAGAGAAACAATTATGTATATTCTTTTATTATTACTATTGTAGTCAACGGTCCCCTTTCAGTTGTAACTTCATTTTTCCCAATCTACCAAAGCATATCTGTAAATATTTAAAGTAGCTTTTGTCTTTCCCCATTTTGGGGGGAGGGAGTGTAACTTTCATATAATGATGGCAATATAAAGTCTTATCAGAAAAACTTTCTTCTAATATCTAAAAAATAAACAATAAAAGGGGCACCTGGGTGGCTCAGTCACTTAAGCATCTACCTCTTGATTTCAGCTCGGATCATGATCTCAGCATCATGATAGACTCGGCACTTGGTGTGGATTCTGCTTAAGATTCTCTCTCCTCTCCCTCTGCCTCCTGGTTAAATAAAGGAAATTAAACTAAAAAAAAATTAAAAATCAACAAAAATAAAATGAAAGGGGCACCACTTCAACCTGGAAACAACAAGGAAAAGTGGTAGCCAAGAAAGTAGTGAAAAGTTTATAGTTGTGTTGCATAAATCCTAGCCACCCCACCCCTCCCTTTTGAAGTCATAATGGTGGATGGGAAAAATCCAGAAAACTCTTTCGGTATTCTCAAATATTAAGAAATTTAATATGGTCCTTCTCTTTCTCTTCTTAAAATTGAAGAGAAAAAAAGGATGTCACTGAGAGCATACAGTAAAAGAGGAGGAGGGAATTACCAAAATTGCCTGAATGCAGTAAAGCCCTATGCCTAAACTCTTAAAAAAAAAAAAAAAAGGAAGGAAGGAAGGAAGCAGAGATGATCTAAAATTTGAGTATTCCCATCAAAATAAAAATATGCCACCTGAATAAAAAGAGTGCATCTTTATAGAGGTATTTCCTAGTTGTGTTGTGTTACCTTTGACAAAACACCTAACCTCTCTGTGTTTTCGATTCATTATCTATAAAATAGAAATTATACTTCAATAAGCTGTTAAGGGTAAGTGAGAAAACTCTAAGGTGTTTAGAATCATATCTGGTACTTCATAAGTGCTCAACAAATATTAGCTATTATTATTACTACTACTTTTTTAATTAATGGTAATTTTTACTTAATTTAGCCCATTTCCCTATCTTTTATCTTGAATTCATTTTACCCCACCCCCGACGGGCAGGCCCACAGCTCTTAGCTCAGCAACCACACAGAGACTCTTAAGGAAAGCCTGGAAAACCTCAAGCAGACACCGTCCTCCTTCCTGATCATCTGCCATACTTTTTTATATGCCACAGGTGAAGATTTTGTACAGCGCTCCAAATAGTAGCTGAGAACAACTTTGAACCACTTCTTTAATTGCTGAGGACCAGAAAGTCAGACGCATGATTCTCTTTCTTCTCTTTCCCTTTCTTAATGTTCCTCTTCTTTGTTCCCCTTTTTTAGGGCCAGAATAGAGCTTGCTCTATTTAGTTCTTCTTCTGTGCTGTACTTACTATCATAAAAAGACCAGGAGGCCATGAAAAATATAACAGTATTCTAAGTACATCTTTACTACTCTATCACAGGGAAAAGGAAATTTTGATGTGATATCTCCAGTTTCTTTTTCACTGCAATAGCCTGGCTTGCAAGACTCTTTACTCTTACATAATCCTATTTTGAATGCCAAAAGATGAAAATTATCTGGTCTTTTCCTTTGTATTTTTCTTATCACTTTCTAAATCAACCTCCCAAGGCAGACATTGTCTTAGATAGACTTGATTTAACGTCTTATATTCAGACAGACAAAGTTTTTAAAAACCATATTATTTGGGCATATCCTTTCTATTACAAATATTTCTCGACAGATGATTAGAATAATTTTCAGAAAGAATACTTTGATTTTTGATAATAGACATCGTGTCTCTTTCTTCTCAAAATGTATTTTCATGTAGAAGTCTCCATGTTATTTTCTAATCTCTCTCCTAATTTTCTTGAAAAGTCTAAGACATTACATCATATTCTCATCACACAAAAGTTCACTGAAAATAAATGTTAATCAATGGCCAACAACAAATTCAATTTGGACAAATTAAAAAAAGGTTAATGTTATAAAAATGAGTCATACTGATGTGTGTTTAGTGAAAATGAAATTTCTATTATAAACTATTTATCATTTATATTACAATTAGCAAATTGTCTGAGTATGGGTATAATACTAATATCAATAATATTTCTGTGCTAAATTCTGACCTCAACAGCAATTAACTAGGTTTTTTTTTAAAGACTATAAAAATAGAAACTGGTATTTAAGCAGTATATTCCATTGTCTTATGGCAAAACAGATATTTAAATATTTGTGGATTAATAGATCAATGATAGTAGGGTGCTTAACCCTGGCTCAACACTAAAATAAAAGACATTTTTATTCACTGAGTATCCTTTATAGTTAACATGCATAATGAGATTTTTATAAGAGAAAAAAGCAAATGCTATGCATTGCTTTTGGCTTAGTAGGGAGTTTTATATAAAAATATTAAAATCATTTAAACAGTTAAAGTATGCAAAAATATCACCTTTAGATTTGTCCTCCAGAGTGCTGCAATAGACAGAAAAGAAGACTTCCTTCTAGAGAGATGAATCAAGAGTGGCAACAATTGATTTCCTTCCTGACTCAGTATATCAGGCGTCTTTCAAAGGAAACACAGGCACACCCACCTTACAAAAAAGAAAAGAAATCAAACGCTATGATTTCAACCTCTTTCCTATTAGATCTAAAATAATGTAATACGTATACTAACTTGCATTTTTATCACATAATATATGTCAGGTACTGTGACATACAATGTAATACTTACACTAACTTGCATTTTTTATCACATAATTTATGCCAGATACTGTGGCATATAATTTATAAATAGTATCTCTCTTAATTATAATAATTTCAAAGAGGATGAATTTTCTTTTTTTTTTTTTTTAAGATTTTATTTATTTATTTGACAGACAGAGGTCACAAGTAGGCAGAGAGGCAGGCAGAGAGAGAGGGGGAAGCAGGCTCCCTGCTGAGCAGAAACCCGATGGATGCGATGCGGGGCTCAATACCAGGTATCATGGTATCATGACCTGAGCCGAAGGCAGAGGCTTAACCCACTGAGCCACCCAGGTGCCCCTAGGATGAATTTTCAAAAAAGTGACACTGAGACTTAAGGAAGTTAAATAACTCTCCTAGCCACAAAACTGGTCACTAAGGACCCATGAATTTAGGTCTGGCCAATTCTGCGTTCATACTGGTAATAATTATACTATATTCCTCTAAAACTAGCTAATTAAAAAAAATCTTTAATATCTATAAACACTAGTCTCATAGTTAAAGCTTCTTCAGTTTTTTTAAAGCTTCTTCTCTTTTCTAATGAATAAATAGTACATTCTCCCTTACTTATTACAAAGGTGTTAGTAGCCTTTCCTCAACTCCTTTAGCAGAAGACATGACGAATGTACTGAGAAATGATGTTCCTGAGGCTATAGAGATGTCAGTGTAATATGCCCTAGTCCTTCCACAAAGGTGTTAGTGGGTAATTGTAGTAATAATAATACCTTGTATTGAAGTAATTGTTTTGCTTCTCAATGTGTCTGCAAGTTATCTTTTTTCTCTTTAGATCTGTGAGAAAAGTTAGACAAGTACGATTGTATCCTTTGATGGAGAATGAAATACAAAAATCCTTTTGTCAAAATAACTTTTAAAGCAATAGACAATTATGACTAAAATATGGAGAGTGAGGGTATGTGGAAAGAGTGAGAGCAGAGAGGGGAGTAAGGACTTACGGCAGAAATAGGTGATATTTCCCATAATACAGCACTTTCTCAATACTTTCCTATTTGGGAAAACATGCCTTCCATGTACTCCCAACTCAAACAGAAGCCAGAACCTCCACTTACACCCAGTGTGCTGGTACGTGATGGAGACCCTGCCAGTCAGACCCAACTACAGGAGACTTTCATCCAGACAAAGCAGGAACTGAGTCAAGTCAGTTTGGGGAAGGTGGTGGCTGTAGAGGCGACCAGGTTTCAGGGCAGTGGGATGGATATTCTGCCAACTAGGTCAGCAACAGCCATGCTGGGAGCCACATCTGCATCTCCAGTGGCTAGTAGATCCTGCAAGTGTGGTGTGAGCTTCATTTCCAGCTGTGTGACAGTTAGGCCGGACATCTGGCTTTCTTAACTGAATACTTAAAAAAAAAAAAAAAACCTACAACACTTTGGGGCGCCTGGGTGGCTCAGTGGGTTAAAGCCTCTGCCTTGGGCTCAGATCATGATCCCAGGGTCCTGGAATCCAGCCCCACGTAGGGCTTTCTGCTCAGCAGGGAACCTGCTTCCCCTCCTCTCCCTCCCCACCATGTCCTCCCCACCCTGCCTCTCTGCCTACTTGTGATCTCTGTCTGTTTAAAAAAAAAAAAAAAAAAAGCTGTGCTGAATAATTAAGGTGACCAAAGAAACATTTCAACAGAGAACTTTCCATTAAAAAAAAAAAAAAAAAAAAAAAACACTTTAAGAATTTTTCTACCATTTGTATCTGAAATCACTGACTGACACAAGACAAGGCTATGGAAGTCTCCTAAGTCCTTAGATGGTAAACTCTCCTTCTGAGGAGATCTTGAATAAAAGTCACAATAATAAACTCAGAAATTTAATTTTATGAGGGAAAAAAAGTAAACTTTCTTATTTTAAATCATTAAATTTAGCACCCGAAAAACCCTAGAATCACTCCTAAGAGGACATCATTTCACTTGGTGGTAATTAATTCAATAAGATTGTTCAATTTAACAACTTTCAATCCACCACTATGTATACAAATCGGTTTCATGTTGGACATTTGAATCATAATGATAAGAACAGTCTCTATTTAAAAAGAACCTCTAACCTAGGAAGACCATGCTTTTAATACAGTAACTTCCCATTCTTTCTCATAGGGTTCTTAAATAAATACATCAGTTTAATTAAACTATTAATGTAACATCAATAGTTTGCATTTTTTAAATTAAGGAAATATAACTTTCTGGTAAATATAGACAGAAACTTTAAACATTTATGTATAGGAATATAAACTTATTAATTACTGACCTGGATTTAGGTATATTTAAAGAGAAAACATTTTCAAATGGTATTATGAGGTTTGAGTGCCAACAGATTCTTTAGAGGTTGTTAAAGAAAAATTATCTGTGCTTTATATTAACTTCATTATCTCTGTAATCTTCCAACATGTGTCTTAAGACTCATGGATTAAAAATAAAGGGGGGTCAAATAAGATCAAGTGTAAAATAATAATATTAAATTGACTAAGGTAAGCACACGTAGTCTAAGGTAATAAATAATAGAGCATTCATCAATATTATAGGTTCTATTGTTTCTATGCAATTTATGTTTTCTCTCTAGGTTTTATTGCTTCTAAATTTATTGGAAAAATTTCTACAATAAGTTTACACTAGTAAGTGAATTTGATGAAATATTTTCCTCTATGATTTAAACAATTATTTCTGGAAGGGTGTGACTCATGGGCAAGCAATTTCCTAACCCTTCTTTCTTACACTTTATGCTTTGGAAAAGTTTTGCAAATGCCTCCTTCTAAGTAGTCATATTTATAATATTGATGGCCCCTCAAAAAAAAAAAAAAAAAAAAAGAAGTGTTCAGGAGGTTTTTAAACTAATTCCAAGAAACTAAAAAAACACACATAAATTAGCATAAAAATTTCTATGCCATAGCAATAAATTATTTTCATTTGTCTTAACTGATTTTACCTTCACCAGAGATAAGACAAGATAAAGGAGGTAGAGTTAACCTTGTTTATTTATCCTGAAACCTGTTCTCTAAGGAGGCTGCAAAATTTACTCATGTAACTCAGCTTGTAAAGTTCCTACTGGACAGCATTTCGGAAACTCTAACTTCTGGGGCAAGTCTCTCTATTATACCGTACTTTGTACTGCACCTCACATTAACCATGCAATCATAAACAAGAGTAGTAACTTTAAACTTAGTAAAAATGCATTATATTCCATGTATCATGTGCCACAGATATGTTGTTTCATTTAAAGCACGAAAAGCCTTAACTTCATTGCACAGATGAGGAAGCCAAAGCTTAGAGAGAGATAAAAAAACATAAACAGAACTCAATCTCTCTGGGCCCAGAAATATGCTATCATACAGCTCACGATACCAAGGTGTCAAGAATGTTGGCTCGAAAGGGGGAAGAGGATACTTGGCTTAGGTTTCTAGTGTTCTTTTTTAGGCTTTCCAACTGCATGCTAGACAGAATTCTCTCAAATTCAGAGTCTCGGGATTTTGTAGTGGTAGTGGTGGTGGAGGTCTGTTACTTATCTTTGTTTTGTTGTTGTTGTTGTTTATTTGTTCATTTGAAATTCCAAATTTGAATAAAAAATATCCGGCGGGCACCTGGGTGGCTCAGTCAGTTAAGCAGCTGGCTCTTGATTTTGGTTTGTCATGATCTTGGGGTGCCGGGATCGAGCTCCACATCAGGCTCCCTGCTCAATACGGAGTCTGCTTAAGGATTGTCTCTCTCCCTCTCTCTCTCCCTGCCTTCCAGCCCTCTCTCTGAAATATAATTAATTAATTAGTTAATTAATTAATACATTCCTGGGGACCCTGGCTCGCCTACTTGGTGGAGCATGTGACTAGATCTTGGGGTTGTGAGTTAAAAAATAAATAAGTAAAATCTTTACCAGAAAGCTAAATTAAATTAAATTTAAAAATAAATACCCAGACGCTGGTTGTAAGATTGGCATGAAATAAAGTGTGTGAGATGTTGCAAGCTATAAAGACCCACACAACTGTGAGAAATATAGTAACTGCTATTTTATACACGTCTAGCCCTATGATACCTCTAAAAAACTCACTTTATGAGATGAGCTATAAGAAGGTTGATTTTGAAAGCCAACTCCAGTTTCTAATAAGGATTAAATGCATGTGCCTCTCTGGCAACTAGGCCCGAGGAAGAAAGAGAGTCATAAAATTTTAAGTCAGTGTGCTATACCAATTATAGTTCATTTTTCTCATTCCAAAATATGAAATTATTATATAGCCAGAATGTATCTTACTAGATCCTGTAAATGTGAGTTTATGGATTTGATAATTTTGGAATAGCTTCTCAATTCCTTTCAAGTAAAAAACAAATGTACCATATTAAATTTTATTGAATCATTCACTTAAATTATCATCAAGACTCCTCCTTCAGAAGTAGATTTATATAAACATAATATTGAATAAAGAAGAATATGCACGTGATGAGTAGAAATATCCTTTCCCTTTCAAAAGGTATTTTAACACATACCCTTGCGCCAGAGAGGGTTAAAGCAGAGTGATTTCACTGTTCCTTACATCCAGTGACACTCGTGACCATGTAATAAAATACCTGATGGCTGGAATTCCAGCTCTACAATTCCATTTTGCCCCAGAAGCACAGTGCCACGAGTCATTATATCTCACTGTCACTAGGTATGTATTGCCTTTCTAGTCCGTGTCCTAGGAATAAAACCAGACAGCTCTGGTGCTCCAAGGACAAAAGCATTTTCACCCTATTAAGCCCGAACAGTTGATTTTGGTCTTGTTATTCAGATATAAGTGACTATTAACACCAAGGAATCGTAGGGAGTTTATACCAGGGACCTGGATTTATAAAATGAAAATTTCAGATTTTTTTCCCATCATTTATAGTCTATTTGGCATTGAAAATATTGATAAAATTTCCTATTTCTCCAACTATTAAATAGGGTTAATAATAATAAACATTTTTTTAAAGAAGACCTTAAATAGTGATGCAACGGTATAAAGAAACAGCCCAATCTGATACGTTATTGGAAAGACAATTTTTTAAGTTCTCTTTCTTTTCTTAAGATTTTATTTATTTATTTGACAGACAGATCACAAGCAGGCAAAGAGGCAGGCAGAGAGAGAGAGAGAGAGAGAGAGAGGAGGAAGCAGGCTCCCCGCTGAGCAGAGAGCCCGATGCGGGGCTTGATCCCAGGCTCCTGAGATCATGACCTGAGCCAAAGGCAGAGGCCTTAACCCACTGAGCCACCCAGGTGCCCCTGGAAAGACAATTTTTTAAACAAAAGAGAAAATAAGAGAAGAGACGGAGAAAACCCTGGACACTCCACACCCTCAGAATAAAATCCTATATTCTCAGAAATTACAACCAAGTTTCCTTAGTGAGTACAATATGGTTCTAACTAAACTTCTGTTGTCAAGTTGAATATGGTAAATCCAACAAAAGAAGAAAGAATATTGGATTAGCTAGTTCTTTGACCATTTAATCTTTCTGTTTTCACATCTGAAAAACTGAGGAGTTTGAAGTCAAATTATCTCTAAGTTACCTTCTGGTCACAAGTTTGGTAATTTTGAAAGTATTTAACACATTAATTTCTACCTTTTACACTAATCAACACCAACAAACATACAAATTTCCCTTACTCAGAAAGTTCAAGACTTTCAGCACTTCCTCCATGGTTTGTAAATACTTATTTACAAAAATTTTAGCACCAAATTCAAACAGAATTCAGTACCTCGTTTATATTTTGTAAATATCTATCGGTCAGAGTTGTGCAATATTCCATTAACCAGACCATCTTTGAATTACTCATAAAGATAAAGTGGGAAAAAACTGAGGGATGAGGGCTCTGAGGATTAACATGTTGCATTTCTGATTTAGTTGTCAAGGTCTCAATAACACATAAGAAAATATTGGCAGTGCGATGTAATTGTTCAGGTAATTTTAACATTTTGGAAATGCAAACCAAATTGATTTTCAATTAATAAATGGCAGGAGCACTATTATAGTAGTGCCGGCTTGTTAACTTATTGTTCAAATGAAATGTTGATCTCTACACATTCTATTTATTTTGAATATATCATGTGCAAAACAGATAGATCGCTAATTCTAATCTACTGAAGGTTGTATAATATTTCCTCCAGGAGAGGAAAAGGATGACGGGAAGAAAATGGAATGAGCTATATGTAAAAATATAGCTCAGTGACAGCTATCCCTGGCATTGTAGATGGCAATTGTCTTGAATGATCAGAATGAACAATCACATTGCAGACTGCAACGGCTGTTGCCCAGTATAGGTTTATCATAACATTAGCTTAATACTCAGGTCTGAGCACAAGGTGTCAGTGAGCCAAGCCACTAAGAGAAAGACAGCCATGGAGGAGCTTGCCCATATAATCCCTCATAGAAGACAACTCCCCTCAAATGATGCTAGAATAAATAAAAGAATGAAACCTAATTCTTGTTTTAAAGATATCAGAAGTTCATCTCAACCCTATGTCAAGTCAGAAATAGGTGTTAGATATGGGATCTGTTAATTTCTGTGCCATTTTTTTTCCCTGAAAGCATACATATTTACTCAAATAACTCCTCTCCCAAACTGTATATTAATTCCCCCAATTTTTTTTACATCTTTCTCCATTTTTTTACATTCTAAGGAGTTTTTTGGCAATGATATGATAAATGTTCAAAATAAGTTATATTCCTTTGAGAGTTTATCCTCACTATTAATGAGCCATTCTTATTTTCTATCAGTCTTTTTCCATCTACCCTCTCTCCAGAATCAGCACTTTTATGTCTGCCTAGCAAGCCCCCTGCAGTCAATTGTATTACAGTGAAAATAACAGAAAAGAGCCTAGACGGTAAAATGAAAGCATTTATATAGTAACATTCTTCTGACTTTCTTGTCAACACTTGGGATTTCTAGAAATAATACAGCACACATGTTTTCTCTGAATTTCTCTATTCTTTGGAAAGATCAGATGGAGGTCTTAGAAAGGCAAAAGATTTCAAGTTATATATTCGAACGCAGGATCCATCCCTTTCTAGCTATGTGACCTCAGGCGAGTTGTTTAAACCTTAGACTGCTTATCTATAAGATAGGCAAATGAACTGGACATATTCTCCAAGAATCATGAGGGTCACATGATAGAATATGTGAAACTATAGGGCACAATGAATCTTTGGCGCATAGAAACACACCATAAATGGCATTATATTTAATATGGTTATATTATGCATTATATTCATTGTTTTAAAGCTTCTCCTTTACTTTTTTTCATATTAATTCATACATATCTACAAGAAAAAAAAGATTATAAAGGTAAATGTAGTGCACATACACGTGAAAAATCTGGCATTTAAAATATAACTTTCATTGTTTTGTAGATTAATTTTTCTAGAGATTAATTTTTATGGTATTTTGCAAAAGTATCAGTCCACAATAGATGGGCAGTGTGACCTGGGGAAAGCACATTGATCTTTCACCATAAATATCCATAGAGGCTTTGCCTAGAACAGGACATCTTTTACTTTCAAGTCAATGCAAATATCTGGGCTGCTGTGAGGCTGAGAGTCGATGTTTCTAACAAACTCCAGGTGAAGCTGATGCTGCTCAGAGGAACACACTTTCAGAGGTAAAATATTAGAGGACTCAGACTAAACTGCAGAAATTCTGACCCATTTATAGTTAGTAGACAACTGTGTTTGTCACCATAAATAAACTCTACTGGTTGGGGCGCCTGGCGGTTCAGTCAGTTGAGTGTCCAACTCTTGGTTTCAGCGCAGGTCACAATCTCTTGGGTTGTGAGATCAAGCCCCACCTCAGGCTCCCAGCTCAGCAAAGAATCTGCCTGGAATTCTCTACCTCTCCCCCTGCCCCTACCCCCATGCCTATGTACTCTCTCTCTTCCAAATAAAAAGTAAATCTTTAAAAAAACAAACAAACAAAAACTCTATTGGTTACCTTACATCAATTGAGTGTACTAAAGTATATATAAAACTCAATTAGGAGAAGTAAAAATGTTTGTGTTATCTAAATTGCATTGTTATCTATCAGTATTTGTGGAAACATTTAGAGCATAATTATGCAAGAATGGCTTTACTCTTGATGTAGGCAGGATCTTGGCTCCTTGTCAAGCATAAAGGTATCCTTCAAGAGGCAAGGAAAAGAATCTTGGAATGCTAATCTATCCTGGGGCGGAGGCAGATTATTGTGTCACAGTGAAGTTTCCCTGCTGCACCTAGAGCACTTGTAAAATCTTGTGAATAAGAGAGATGGGAAGTTTCAGGGATGTCTGCCTCCTACTTGTTGTGGAGAGAGTGGGAGGAGAAATATCACTGAACTCTAAAAATGCTAGTGGCAAAATAAATTCCATGCAAATACAAATGAATTGGTGAGGACAGTGAACACTGGAAGAGACATCTGGCTAACAGTGCAATGAACAGAGAACCACTTGCATCTAATTTCTAGATAGAAACGTGTCTCACATCAAATCACAACTCCTCCACAGTGAGACTGTCAGGATTTTTACCTGGGTACTTCTGACTCAAAGGCCCTTCCCCATGCATCCATCTCTGCTCTCACCACCTAGCTGACAATCATCGCTTTTGAAATGAATAATTAATCCCTACTTAAAAATGTATTTTTAAATTTATCTTTGAGGATGATATTAATATACCAGTTCTCTTTTGTAGAATATTTGTAGAATACTGTAGATTTTTGTAGATTTTGAATATTTGTAGAATACTGCCCTGCTCCAAAGATCATTTTATCCCTCTATCAAATCTCTGCTGACAAATAAAACTATTACATGAAGACCTTTGTCCAAGCATTTGAGACTCTAATAAAGTCTATGAAATTTCTTTCTATTTACTTGACTTTCCAGGATTTTGCAGATATGTTGGTAAAATTATGGTTTTCTGTGTATTTGTCATGTGTTCATATTTTTCTCTGAGCAATTTGAGTGACAAGAAAATCAAAAGGCCTTCAGGGGTAGCCTCTGACCTTTCAATTTCTTAAAATTTCTCATGGCACTTAATTTGCCAACACTAAATGAATGCTATTGATTCTTAAATTTTATTTGTGCATCCAGAACTAACAAGTATTTTCTAGAATTCTGTTTTGTTTTTCTTTTGAGTGAGCAAACTAAAATTAAAAAAAAAAATGACTGTTAGAAAATGAAAAAAAAAAAATAGAAAGCACATTGTACTCCCCAGATTTCTATTGTGATTAATTGTCAGCATTCAGGGAAATTTATTTTATTGAAATATTTACAACGTATCTATAATGTTTCTGCTTTCTCTTAATTAATTATAGCCCAGGACAATTAATTACTCAAAAATTTCTATCTATTGCCTATCATGTGCTTGACGTTATACCAAACATTGCACTAGGACACACCTTGTGAAGCTGATAGTTTGCAGGGAAAGATATAATTATAATTAGTAATCTAATGTTAAGCACTAGTAAAGGTACACTATCTTTTTTCAAATTAAAATACCAAGGAAGTTTCCACAGAGGAAGAAATGTAAGTTTTGTGGCATCGAATAAGAGTGTATGCTTTGGAGTCAGATAGACCTGAGTTGCGTCATGATCGGCTGTGTCATCTCGGATAAATTTAACCTCTCTAGGCTTTTATTTGCTCATCTGTAAAATGAGCATTGTTGGGCTTATTGTAAAGTCCAAGCCGGAGAATGGAGAAGGAGAGGCAAGGAGGCAGAGGCCACATCGCCCTCATCATCCTGGCCTTGCTGAGAGTTCAGGTTTCATTCTCAGTGCAAAGGGAATACACTGGAAAAATATAAACCAGGAACTAACAAGATGTGATTTATTTACTTTTTAGGAGATCATTCTGGTTGCAGTGTGGACACTATTAGCATAAAGGAGGGGTGGGCATGAGGTCTGGGCGAGAAGGACACCTGCATGCCTGGAGAGACTGAAAATGAAGGTAAGTCAGGGGTTGTTAACATAGTCTTGGGAAATGCGACTGGGCCAACACGGAGTGGAAAACAGGAAAAGATGGAGCTGAGAGACTCTGTTGAGATGGAAACATAAAAATAAAAACTATATTTATAGGCGGAGACATACAGTGAAGCAGCATTCACATGGCAAAGGCTTTCAGTGTATATAAAAACAAAACACTACCCAAAAACCACATAATCTGACCCAAGGAAAAGAAGTATAGGACATGAAGTCAAACATTTTGATAATATTTTTCAGGGAGAAAATGGAATTTTTTGAGGATTCAGCATATACTATTGGGTGTATTTCCTCTATCTGGATACCTGAAGGCGGAAGTGATCATTTAAAATTAATTGTATATGGGAAGCAACATATTTACTTAAACACCAAATATTAATTGCTTTCTATCTTTTTTTTTACTATTCTAAAGTAAAATTTGTACCCTCTGATCAATGATTAAATTGAAAGGCTTTTAGCATATCTCTCAGAATGAGATTTTATTAACAATCACAATATTACATGCCTGATATGAAAATTCTGACAGAACAATTTTTCTTAAACTATCTATAACTTTTGGTGAAATAGTGCCTGAGAATTGGCAAATACTTTATTTGATTCTTCAGTAAGCTTGGGCTTATTCTTGTCACAGTAACTTATTGTATCTTTTACATGTATCATTGCCTTGAAAAGAAAAATGTATTTTTTTAAAAATATGAACTCTATAAAGTCAGGCCAAGTTTTATGAGAATTAACCGGGTATGCCCAGGCAACTACCATGGTCCTGTGCCTGAATATACCTGTGGGCAGACTCCAAGGTGGCTACCATTTACTGAGCACCTGCCGTGAGTTGATGTCATGGTAATCCGGGGTTTATAGCAAGAAACAAAACCTATGTGATGTTAGACAAAAACTCCTGCTTTCATGGGGCTTATAATTAGTGAGGAAAAAATTATTTACTAAAATTAAATAACAATATTCTTGCTTATACATTAGTCATATGTGAATTCTATAAATTATTAGAATTTAAGTTACTTAAATTTTCAATTAGTGGTAGAGATTTTTAATCAAGTTTAATGTGTATGTAGGAATTGATGACTTCAAGCAAGTATATAGTATACTCCTAGATCTATTACCTTGCTCATTGTTACACATGAGGATTGGGATTGCCAATCAGACTTTTTAATTAGATTTTAGAGTTCTTCTCTCATACGTAATTATCACAAATATTAGGAGATACCTGTGGTTTGTTGGTTGATTATTTTGCCATGTTTTGATGCTTATTGTAGACACATCAATAAGCACTTCAAAATGATTGTTAATGGATTTTAAACTTATGACTTATGTGAAGCCATAAAACAAAAAGTTTAACTCTAATCTCAAACACCCATAATGAGTTCCTTCGGAAAATTCTCTTGGAAGCTCACATTTTTCTTGGTAATTTGAACAAAAATGCTTTAAACACATCTTATTCTGCTCCAATGAGAATCTGACCAAATGAAATAAGACCCCTGGATAATAATGTATATTTCAGCAGCAAGTCACAGACTGTTTTATAACAGTATCTTCTAGAAGTACATAAAGCAAACATTGAACTGTGTAGCAATCAGCTAAAAGCCTGATTAAGCAAGCAATGTTTAAGCAAACATTTCAAACACTTGAGATTGATTCCTGAAGTTTCTAAGCACAGGAGTGGTGCTTTTTTTTTTTTTTTTTTTTCCTAACTACTAACAAAAAGCCCATGAAAACAGAATGAAATCTCAAATGCAAAAGCAGTACTTCAGATATAACTGAAAAGCAAGAGTGAGTCATAATTCCATCAATCTAAACAGTGATCAACATAATTACAATGTCATACCTCTGGCTTGGAGGTCACCAGTACCTATAAAGCACCAAACATGTGCTGCAAGTACTCTGTGTCCAAGAGATATGCAGGTAGAGCTGTCCTGAGACAGTGAAGTAGGAATTGGTATCTAGATATACCAAGAAATTAAACAGTGCGCTCTCCTTTTATTGTATCTCTAGCTCTGAGAAACAATGTATCAGTTATATAATTAGATACTTGAAGTTTGTAGAGATATATTCTGAGTAATAATAATAATGATAATAATAAAGTAGATAACTTCTCATCTTATTAGCTGCCAAAGTTAATATTTTTTCTTACCCTGCCACACATTCAGAACCACACACACACACACAATGAAAGAAAGAGCCCATGTCCCTTTCATGACCCTTTATTGCTGCCTTGTAGAGATATAATTTGAATTATTTCAGTATATTTCCTTAAACAGCTTAAGTTAATTGAAATAATTGTTATTCAAATTGTGATTCAGGTAACAAAGTGACAGGATACTACCTCTTCAGAAGTGGGACAGTAATTACTTCAAAGGCAATGTATTAATAAATGGTTTGATAACATCCTCATTAATTAGCACCAGCATAAGCATCCCAGCTAAAGCTATAAGAGTTGATACTTAGTTTCCCAAGTGCTAGGATTGTGCTAAGGGCTTTGATGTCAAAGAACTCACTTAGTTCTTCTAAGAGTTCCATTAATCACCAATGCTTTATAGATGTTAAGTTCATTGTCCAACATTGCATAGCTAGTAAGGGGCAGTATCTGAATACAGATTTAGGCAATGATTAGAGAACTTCTAATCACTGCCTCACACATGTAAATTTGATATTCTTAATCATAGGGTTAGCATATAGTATCAGTTTCTTCTTTTTTTTTCTTTTATAATTTTTTAAAACTTGGGTCTTGTAACCATGTTAAAAAGAAAACAATTTATAATTTTTGTTGTTGCTGACAGATTACTTTTTCACATCCAAATGAATTTTTCAGCTGGGACATCACAGGAATCATTCAAAAACCAATTATCATTACTATCAGAAATGTTAATTCCATTGCCCTGAGAAGAATGCTTTGGATGAAGGAACACATAGGGCTATTTAAAAGTATCCATTGTAACCCTTCTCCTTCTTGAAGGAGAATGTATGATAAGGATATCTCCTTGTATAAGTGGTAGTTGAATAGTCTACACGGGCAATTGTTTTTAATAGTAAGGATTAAAATTCTGTACCAGCTGAAGTTTCCAGATGGTGTATAAAACAGGAAGCCAAAGACAGGCTGGCTCCAGAACATATCTATGAAGTAGCTGCATGAGAACAGAATTGCTTGAAAAAGGTAATGGCACCATTGGGGATAAACAAAGTATGTCTGGACCGATGGGGCCAGTAACATAAATAGGAGAGCTAAGAATAATAGATTCAACCATCTGATGAGGACATCTCCAAAGCTCAGAATAATTTGTGAATTTATAAAATTATACCTTAAATTTGAAAAATACTAAATCCAAATAAATTAAACAAATAAGCAACCTCCTTCTATAGCATTCACATTTAATATTTCCCAGAAGATGAAGACTGAATGGACCATAGAGTTTATCTATTCCACCGTCTCACTTTACAGATGAACAAACTAACTGAAACTTAAATTCAGCATTATAAGTCCAATTCATTAATTACATTTCTGTGATATTGGATCTATATTAAGATATATATATTTGGCCTTCCTCTCTGTTTCTGGCACAGAGCTCCTAAAATCATTAGAATTTCCTAAGTGAAGAGATTGATAAAGATACCACTTGTTATGTCTAAGGTGGCCTTGAAAAAGCAGGTAGTTTACTTAAGGATGGGGGCTTATTGCCAGGGGATCCAAAAGTCTAATTATAAGTTTGGATATTTCAGTCCCATCTCCCCACACACACACCCCTCCAGGGAGGATAGCGGGTCTGGAGGTCGAATCAATCACCAGTGGCCAATGATTTAATCAGCATGCCTATGTAGTGTAGCTTCCATAAAAACCCAAAATGATGGGGTTCAGTGAACACATGATGATTCAAGGAGAGTGGTGTTCCATACCCTTTCCCCGTACATTGCCTTATGCATTTCTTCCATCTGGCTATTCCTGAGTTACATCCTTTCATAATGAACCAGTGATCTAGTAAGAATCTAGAGTGATCTAGTAAGAACTAGAGTTCTGTGAGCTACTCTAGCCAATTAATTAAGCCCAAGAAGGGGTCTATCACCTGTTGGTCAGAAGCACAGTTAACAACCTGGACTTGGACTGGCCTCTGAGGCATGGGTATGGAGGGCAGTTTTGTGGGACTAAGCCCCTAACCTGTGGAATCTGACAGTATCTCCAGGTAGATAGTGCCAGAATTGGGTTGAACTGTCAGACACACAGCTGGTGTCTGAGGATTACTTGTTGATATAGAGAAAACTCCCTCCCCATTCACATTGAAGTTAAGTACAGAGCATTTCATTGCAAATTAGGAAATGGGCAAATGTAGCAGTCTATTTCCTCCTTTTTAGTATTCTTGTAATGTTGATCAGAAAAATGGTTACCAAGTTATCCATCAAATGCCCTAGAATCCTAGTATAACACTAAAAACTTAATGTAGTAATAACACAAAATTTAAAAAGATAAATATGATGAGAATCAGCCAGTTAGAGTTTCATATGGATTATAAAGCTGATAAAAAATATTAGAAAGGAAAGTACAGCCAACTCAAGAATAACTTGTTCTTTTCATTTTTAAATAATTTTCAAAGATGGAATAAAGAGCCCATAGATAAGGGTGCCTGGGTGGCTCAGTCATTAAGCATCTGCCTTTGGCTTGGGCCATGATCCCAGAGTTTTGGGATTCAACCCCACAACAGGCTCCCTGCTCCGAGGGAAGTCTGCTTCTTCCTCTCCCACTCCCCCTGCTTGTGTTCGCTCTCTCACTGTCTATCAAATAAATAAATAAAATTTAAAAAAAAAAAAGAATGCATAGATACCTTTCACTCACTTTAACCTAATGTTGACATCTTACGTAACCATCATACAATTATCAACTCCAAGAACTTAATATTGGTGCTATTCTACTAACTATTGTAGACTTTATCCAATGTTTCCTTTAGTTCTGGAATTAATCCAGAATGCCACTACAATTAGTTGCCATGTCTCTTTCAATTTGTCACAACTCCTAAGCATTTCTTTGTCTTTGACACTTTTGAAGAATACTGGTCAGGTACTTTGCAAAATGTTCCTCAAGTTGGGTTTCTCTGAAGTTTTCTTATGATGAGAATGACGATATGACATTTTGGAAAGCATACCACAGAGGACACATGTCCATGAGGGAAGTCATGGAGTCATATCAGAAGTACAGTGTTCTTATGTCTTAATACTGGGATTTAATCTTGATCATTTCATTAAAGTGATATCTGCTTGTTTTCTCCATTATAAGTTAATTTTTCCCTTTGTATTTATTTGAGGGACCATAATTTACATCTGTAATGGTTAATTTTATGTGTCAACTGGATTGGCCATGGCATGCCCAGATTCAACGTTATTCCTAAATGTGTCTGTGAAGGTATTGCCAGATGAGACTACCATTTGCATTGATGAACTGAGTAAACAAGGTGGTTTTTTTCCAATGTGGTTGGGTACCACTCAGTCAATTGAGGGTCCAAGTAGAACAAAAGGCAGGGGAAGAAGGAATTCCCTTTTTTTTTTTTTTTTCCTTACTGATTGGGTTGCAACACTTCATCTCAACTTTTCCAGCCCTTGGGTGGGATTTATGTCATCTGCTCCCCTGGTTTGAAGGCCTCTAACCTCGGGCTGAACTGTACACTGGCTTTAGTGGGTCTCCAGCTTGCAAATGGCATATTAAGTTCTCTTCTTTAGTCTCCATAATCACATGAGCCAGTCCCTCATAACTAATATGGATAGAGATAGATGATAGATAGGTGGTAGATAGATAGATAGATAGATAGATGATAGATAGATATTGATGGATTTGGATATAGATGGATATAGGCATAGATATATAGCTAGATCTACTGGTTCTGTTTCTCTGCATAATTCTGACAAATACAGAGGGTATGTAGTATCTTGTTTCTTCTTAAACTTTTGTCCCATGGTAGAACAAATTCTACCATTCATCTGGAGACCTTTCCTGCCTCAATTACTGCCATAATGTTCTAACAGTGATTTTCTGTTTCCTTCATTCTTTCTACATTCATTAAGTTGAATTATACTGAGAGGAAAAACTCTTCCTTCTCCCTAATCCATATTTATTCAATATCCCTTTATATCAGTTAGACTCAAGATACTTATTTTATTATATAAAATGAGACTTTCACAAAATAAATAAAGGAGGAGTAAGGCAAGAGTGACCTGGCATGGCAAAGAGAAGGGTAAGGGTCATGTTGCAACACAAGGGAGACTGGCTAGAGAAGCTTCATTGTGAAGGTGGTGATTGAGCAAATATTCGAAGTAATGAGGAGCTATCAGTTGCCTGGCTGCTGAAGACTATTTCAGACAGAGAGTAATGCTAGAGCAAAGGACTTATGGCAGCATGGGTTGACGGGAACATGCCAGCATGCTCTGGAACATCAAGCAAAGCAGTGTGGCTGGAATAGAGTGAGCTTGGGACACCAAAGTGGATCAGCTCAGGGAAGTAAGAGAGGGCCTAATTTTGCAAGACCCTGTATGCTCTGTAAGATTGCTGGCTTTCACTCTGAATGAAACGGGAAGGTATTGCAGGGTCCCGAGCAGAGGAGAATATAGCCTGGGTTTGTTTTGTGATTATTCTGGCATCTCTGTCCAGAATATACGGATAGGTTTGGGAAGGGTAGGAAAGGTGATAGGAGAATGGTGGAAGTGGAAATGGGCTCCTGTTAAGAAATTTTGCAGTAATCTTAATATGGCTCAGGTGAGGCGGATGCGATGGAAATGGGAGGAATTGGTTAAGTTTGGGGTGTGTGTTAATCACACGCAACAGGATTTACAAACAGCTGGAATGCATGGTGTGAGAAGATGATACTGAGGTTTTTGCTAAAAACATCCTGAGTTGACCTTACCTGGAGGGAAGAGGCTGAAAGTGGAACAAGACTGGAAGGAAGGACAGAATTCAGTTTTAACCTGCTGAGTTCAAGATTCCTATTTGATATCGAGGTGAAATTGCCTGGTTCACCTTTAGATATGTGAATCTGGAGTTCAGGGTAGAGGTCAAGGCTAAAAGATACACACTGGACAGGTTCAAGGAGAGGGCGCAGTGGCAAACTCAACATCTGAATGTATGAGGGAGATGGGGAACAACTATTACATGAGGCTGGGGTAGAGAACCAGTAATTAAGGATAAAGTAGGGAGTATAGCTTTTGGGAAGCCAAGAGAAGCCATTGCACCAGGGAAGGGCACTGATCAACTGTGTTAACGCTGCTGACTGATCAGGTTAAGATGAGTGAGAATTGACCATTGAACTTAGCCATTTGGAGGTCGCTGTTAGTGAGGTACTTATAATTTAAAATAAAAAAAGAAGATTTTTAAAAAAGAAATATAATAATTAGGAAAAAACAATACTATGGTTATCTAGTTGTTCAAATTGTTTCAGCTTTGGCCAGTGATGGGTCTTTCTGTCTGCTTCTGCATCCGTTTAGCATGACCCTATAATTTTGTTCTTTGAGCACTTCCTTACTAAGCGATATTATAAGAGGCTCCAAGAACATCTAGTGCTTTGCTTGGAGTCATCCGTTTCTCCAAGAACATCTAGTGCTTTGCCTGGAGTCATCCATTTCCCCAAGAAGCCCATTTCTTTAATTGATGAATGATTTTTAGAAACCAAGATCTGGACACTAAGTGTATTCATTGCTCCTGGATTGTTACTGCTTCTAGACAATCACAGTGAACAGAGAGAGCTAAGAAATTTCATATACATACATACATACACATATTTCTGTTTCTAGGTATGTGTGTGTGTGCATACATACAGAAGCATACACATGCATGCATGTATACACAAGCATCTACGTAACTGCATCTATTTCTTCACACATACATATGTGCCTATGTGTATAAGGTCTATGTAGAATTCCTCCTTTTGTTATTTCTAACATTTATCCAACAGTTGATACTTGGCTTTCATTATCTACAAATATTTACTTATTTGTTATATGGGTGAAGTAATTTCAGAAATGTTAACACACGCCACTGTGAGAAACAAGTTTTCTCATCTAGAGCTCAGTATTTGTATGCTATTCTTTTTATCATCACATAGCCTTATAGCAGCCAGTGAAAACAGAGTTTTCCAAAATTACTGCTTTCTTTCCTATCCCCTTCTGTGTGTTAATATCATTTAACTGTACATAATGAGAGTCATTTTCACAATTTTCCTTCTATTTGTGTTTTTCCAGTGTCCTCATTGATTTTTAAAAGTTTTTCAGACATTAAAATTCACAATTTTTGGCATAAACTTCTATGGGGATTGACAGATAAACAGAGGTCTCTATTCACCACCACAAACTTACAAAAAGCCATTTCATAACTAATTCTTGACATTCCCTAAATTTCCTTAGCTCTGTCCCTTATAGTAGATCCTTCCATCACCAACCGTACCAGCAACCACTGGTATCTCATATAGGTCATCATATACCTGAATCTAATCCTTTGTTAGATATATCATTTGAAAATATTTTTTCCAGTCTGTATCTTACCTTTTCACTCTTTTGATGGTGATTTTTAGAGAGCAATATTTTTGTATTAAAAAAAGTCTCATTTACGACTTTTTAAAATAGATCCTGCTTTGGGTCTTGTACTTTAAAACTCTTTGCTTTAACAAATGCAAACAAATTATCACTTACATTTTTTCCTAGAAGTTTTGTATTTGTGTTTTTATTTAGACAGCATTCATTTTGAGTTTTAATTTTTGTATCACATATGAGTTATGCATTGAGGTTCAAATTTGGAAAAGAGTTGATTAAAATTTCCAAAATCTTTTTTTAAATGCACTATCACTTTTCCATTTTATTACTTTGGCATTTTTGTTAAAAACTAGTTGACTATATTAATTGATTTTAACATATATGTGAGGATCCATTTACAAGTCTTGTATTCTTATCCGATTGATTCATGTGTATACTTTGACCAACAACACAGTGTCATTTTTTTCTTTCCCATTTTTATTTCTTCCCTGCCTCCATTTTTATCTGGGAATTTTTTTTAAGACTTTATTTATTCATTTGAGACAGAGTGAGAAAGAGAATGAGCAGGTGGGAGTGGCAGAGACCAGGGAGAAACAGACTCCCCTCTGAGCAGGGAGCCCAATGCGGGGCTCAATCCCAGGACCCTGGGATCATGACCTGAGCTGAAGACAGACGCTTAACAATCTGAGCCACCCAGCTGCCCCTCTGGGAGTTTTGTTTTGTTTTGGTTTTAATATTCTTTTGGAAATGTTAGTTTCTACTCTCTGGTGATTAATTTAAAGTTCTTTTTTGCTCTCTGAATGTTTCCTGTATAAATAGAGCCATGTTTTTGTTTCATGAATGTACTGTATTCTCTTACCTCTAAATTATTATTTTAGTTTTTCTTCTGTTCTTTTCATTTTTAATTTCCACAATTTTTCAGTTTGCTTGTTTTCTTCTCTGTCTTTTATGTTAGAGACTTTTTTTCCAAATGTCTAATGATTCTTTACTGTAGATTCATATTTAACAGTGACACGCTGAAAAGTAGATTAGGATTCAATATGCAATAATTAAGACTTGGAAATTGGTGAACCTCACTGCAGAGTAGCTTGGAGAAACTGGATCCTTTCTCTGGGGGTCTTTTCTCTTGTTACATGTCACTTTCATGTACAAGAAATTCCTCGTCTGCAAGCTAGGATTAGGTGAGTGTTAAGCATCATTGCTAGAATTCTAGGACCTTAGAAGAAAAAGGTGGAGGGTGGTTTTCACCTCTCATAAATAGACTTGTGTCACTCACCCTCAGAGTGTTCCTGATGTCCCTAAGTCCAGAACCAATCTGTATGTTTCAGGTTCTCCAGAGAGTAATCTCCAGCCCTCCGCAGAGGCTCAGAAGAGGAAGTGTCTCTCATGGCTATTTGGGATAAGAAAGGATGGATGCTTGGGTTTCCTGGCTGGCTCAGTCAGGAGAACATGCAACTCTTGATCTCCCAGTAGTGGGTTCAAGACACATATTGGGGATAGAGATTACAAAAAGAAGAAAAAGAAGGAAAGAAAGAAAGAAAGAGAAAGAAAAGGAAGGAAGGAAGGATTTAACTGCTCTTTTAAACATTTATAATCATTTTTCATTTTTAATTTGCTCTGCACTTCTGTTTTCAGAGCTACATGTTGCCTTTAATATCTGGTTACCATAAGTGCAATCATTTTTGTTTCTTATGAACTTTATACATATACTGGCCCAAGTTTTAGCTTTCTTTGGTCTGCTAGGTCAATTATCAACTGCTTTCCATTTCCAAAATGTTGTTAACATAAGTCATTCTTTCCTCTCATCTTTTTGTTTTTGTGAGGTTTTGCCTTTTTATTTATTTACCATCCTTTCTGTGAAGTTTTGAGAAGAAATGAAGATAGATGTATAACTGTTTCAACAGTCATGAAAATTCACTTTTCAGATGTCTTACTGCAAGGAGACAGTGCCTTAAATAGAGTACCTTTTAGTAAACCACCAATATTGGGTAATTTGAGTGCTCCAAAATTTTTCTTTGTCAGAATAATTCTGGCTATTTTAGTCCCTTGTTTTTCCATATAAATTTTAGAATCAGCTTAATGATTGCTGCAGAAAACAAAACAAAACTGTTGTAATTTCCACTGAGATTGTGTTGAATCTATAGACAAAATTGTGGTGAACTGACATTTTAACAACACAGCATATTCCAGTCTAGGAACACAGTATTCAGAAACATAGTATATCTCTTGGTTTATTTAGGTCTTCTTATTTATTTCTTTGGAATTAATAGTATTCAGCGTACAGATACTGCAGTTTTTAAAAGATTTTTCAGTTCAAATTCCCATTGTTTATGTTTATTATATAGACATAAAATAGATTTGTACCCATTAACTTTGTATCTTTCAACTGAGAGAGGATTACTGAAGTCTCCAACTACATTTTTAGATTTTTCTATTTCTCTTTTTAGTCCTATTAGTTTTTACTTTATTTATTTTGAACTCAGATGGTAGGTATGTATATGTCCAAGATTGCAATTTCTTCTTGGAGAATTGTTCCTTATTCATTGTATAATGACCTTGTTACCCCTAACATGTTCATTGTTCTGAAGTCTATTTTCTTTAATATTATATATTTTTTAAAAATCCAGCTTTTCTTTCTTTCTTTCTTTCTTTCTTTCTTTCTTTCTTTCTTTCTTTCTTTTTATTCATGTTTGTGTGATGTGTTAGGGGTCCACGAGATTATTCTCAGGCTTAGTGGTTCGTTAGAAGAATTCAAAGAACTCATAAGTTTTGTGATCATTGTTGTAATTTAATACTAAAAAGATGCAGGGTAAAGTCAGAGAAGACAAATGCACAGAAGGTGAAGTCCAGATGAAGCTTGGTCACTTGGGTGCAAGCTTCCAAGTGACCCTTCCCAATGGATTGACATGGGATATCCTTAATTCCTCCAACAATGAAATCTAACAACATGTTCAAAGAGGTCCCAACCAGGAAAGTTCACACAAACCAAGTTTTCCAGGATTTCATTGGATATCTGTCTTGTAGGCATATAGTACCTATATGAGTGATCTTATTTCCTCAAAATCTAAAACCCCAGAGCAAAAGTCAATGTTTACCATAAATCACATTGTTAGCATAAATTATGTGAACAGATTAATTCAACAAAGCCCAATGTCTTAGCGCAGCAATAATACTTTTATCAGACAGAACATTCCAGGAGCTAAGTTCCCAGGAGCCAGACAAAGGCCAGTCACGAAAATAAGCCTTTCTTCTGGATGTGCAAGTTTTGATCTATGCAGACCTGCTGTGTTAACCCTTTCCCATACATAGGATACACCTTTTTCCATCTTTTTCAGTTTAACTGATCTATATCTTGATTATTTAAATAGGTTTTCTTTAGAGATCATATAATTAGATCTTTTTTTTAATCTAATACAGAAATCTCTCTACTTTAACTGTTGTGTATAGATTGTTCATTATTAATGTGATTATTGATACATCTTAAAATTTATCATCTTAAGCAAGACTTTTTTAACCAGGAATATGTTGACACTTGGTGATTCAGTAAGAGCTTCAGGGGCTTCTGCAAACCCATGGAAATTATATACAAAATTTTGTATGGGGGTGCCTGGGTAGCTCAGTCAGTTAAGCATCTGCCTTCGGCTCAGATCATGGTCTCAGGGTCCTGGGATCAAGCCCCACATCGGGCTCTCTGCTCAATGAGGAGTCTGCTTCTTCCTGTCAGTCTTCTTCTGTGTTTTCCCTCTCCCTCTCTCTCCCCCCCTCTATCCTTTTCTCTCAAATAAATAAATAAAATCTTTTTAAAATTTTGTGTATGTGTCTATATGTTTGAGCACAATTTTTGTGACAGGAACGAAGAATTCATCATATATATATATACACATATATGTGTATATATGTGTATACATATATACACATACACATATATGTATATATGCATATATGTACATGTATGTATCTACATATATGTATATACATGTATGTATACATATATGCACATATGTATACATATATATATATGGCATGTTTTTGTCACCAAAAAATAGTATAGTATTTAAGAAGAGAGGCAACAACATAATAATAAATGCCATTTTCTGAGTACATATCTATGAACCAGTGCTGTTGTAAGAGATTTGTATTTATTAATTCTAATCTTCCTAACTATCCTGTAAGGAAGTTACTATTATCCTCATTTCGTAGATGAGAAGATTGAAAGGTTAAACAATTTGCATGGGTACACAGCTAGTGTCTTATCCAGGTTGACTAGCCCTCAGAAATGTCCTTGAGAATATACTTACTGCACTACCAATCGTAAAGTTCTCACAAACACTGAGATTGTAAGTCTGTCTATATCAACACCAGCAGCAAAACATCATCTTCCACTGATTCTCATTGGCAAATAAATGCAGAAAACAGTAAGTTCTACACTTCGGTAGCCAATTTTCCACTAACTGATAAAGAAATAGAAAACCAACCTAAAGGTTTTAGAAGCTGGCAGGCATTGCTTCAAATATGAGAAACACAGATCTAGTTAGTAATATCAAGTTAATATGGATTTTGCCATTTGAAGTTTTTGTAACATATCCACTATACCTTTCTCCAGTGCTATTTTAGGGCTGAATAATATCTAACTGAACAAATGTTTAAGCATGTTATTGCTTTAAGACTATAAAAAAATATAAATGTCTGTGGAATTTCTGTTCCACTTTGCAAAAACAGAGGATATACTGTCTAAAAGCCATAGACCAAATTGTGTGTAAGATCTCCTTTCTGAATAAGAAGAAATTCTCTGCAATGTGTGAAGTAACAGCATTTCATGATAGTGGAGAAGACAACAAAACAGCCCTGAGACAGAGCGTGCTCAGTAATATGGAGCATAGTAAAGAGTCCAATGTAACTGGGAATTACTTGAGTGATGAATTTAGTGGAGATGATTCAAGCACTGAAATGGGTCTTGCAAATCCTTATAATGGCTTTGAGTTTTGTTCTGAATAGAATGGACCAATCTCAGAGCAGAGTCTGTCTAGGGTAAGGGTAGAAGCAGGGATGCCAGTAAGTGGTGTTTTACAACCATGTAGACAAGAGAAGACCCTGGCCACCAGTATTTGGTAGTAGAGGTGATGATGGATGTTTCAAATCTAGAAATACTTTGAAGATGGAGAGCGCAGCATCTACTTTTGCGAGGGGCATATGGAAGGAGAAAGAAAAGGAGTAAAAAATGACTCAGGGGTGCCTCAGCGGCTCAGTTGGTTGAACATCTGTCTTCAACTCAGGTCATGATCTCAGGGTCCTGGGATCAAGCCCCAAGTTGGGCTCACTGCTGAGCAGGGAGTTTGCTTCTCTCTCTCCCTCTGCCCTTACCCCCTGCTGTTGTAGTCTCTCTTTCTCTCTCTCTCAAATAAATAAATAAATAAATAATATTTTCAAAAATGACTCAGGTTTTCAATCTAAGGAACTGGAAGAATAACTTACCTTTAACTGAGATTGGAAAACTGTGAGTGGAAAAATATTCACAGGGAAGATGAAGAATTCAGTTTGGGTCATGATGAATTTGAGGTATCAATTATACACTAATAGGAAATGTTGAGTAATCATATGTGAATAAATAAATAATACTCTTATATGAGATAAGGCAAAGAACATGTGAAAAATAAACTGTTTTCTGGTCAGTTTCTTAGGGGCACTGTTAACTTGATATGCTTATTACATACTTCTAAGTTCTGGGAATACATTAGTGAAGAAAAAAGACATAAATCTTTGTTTCCATGAAAATTACATTCTGGTGGAGAGAGATAGAAACTTTCAAAAGTAAATAAATAAAGCAAATATATAGTAAGTTAGAAGGTAATATAAGCTTTAAGAAAGAAAAGTATAAAAGGCTGGGGAATATTGGACATGGCGGCAAGGCAGGGGTGGGTGCTATCACTAAAATGACTATTATATGTCTCAGAAACAATGATTGTTCAGAATATCCAGATAGTGATATAATACTTAGAGGAGCTTTCTCAAAAGTTGCAATATTTGTGAGGCACTTAAAGCAGGAAACTGTGAGCATCACTTACAACCTTTAATTTAACCTTAAAGGACATTTCAAATGGAAGGACTCTATAGACGTATCTGACACCACAGATTACAGTGAGATACACGAAATCTGTTCGTATCCACTCAATGCCATCATTCACGCTCCCATCATTCATGTTCAGCTCCTGCTTGTGGCCTGGTGAAGTAAGGGAGTCCTGCTTTTCCGCTAGTATCATCAAGATTTCTTTTGTCCCCGGGGGAGGAAAAGAGGGAAAGAGGAAAATGAGGGGAAAATAAGAGGTTTGGAGAAGGAAAAGTTAGGATGGTAGAAAATAGAGTGAAAGAGTCTTACATTTGAAAGCATCATTGAAGACTTAAGCGGAAAAATCTGAGGATGGTAATAATTCACATGGATTGAGCATTTACTGTTTTACAAGAATTGTGCTCAGTGCTGCACACTCATTAACTCATGCAATCTTCATAACAACTTTAAGAAATAGATACTATTTTGATCTGTATTCTACAGATACAGAAAACAGAGCTCATAATGTTTAAATAGCCTGTGGGTCACACAGCTAGTAAGTGATGGAGTTGTGGCGATCTGATGCCTATCACATGTTCTTACCTGCTAGGCAATGCAGTCTGCCCGACTTCCAGGTGAGAATAGCCTGCCCTGCTTTCACGTAAGATTTGCTGTACATTCCTTTTGGCCCTCTTCGTGCATTTACCAAAATGAACCACAGCACTGGAGAAAACAAGGCTCAAAACAAAATGCCATATTACAGAAGTTTTATCTTGGAGGTAACTGTTTCCCATCAGAAATAATGTATAATTAGTTTATTTATAAACACACACACACACACACACACACCCCTGCAGTTTGTCAGTAGTATTAAACTTGCCATCATTAATCTGTAAAATTTCTTATTGCATTTGAATGCTCATTAACTAATGAATAAACATTCAATTAGTTTTCCTCTTCTTTACTGATCCCCTAACCTTAGTTTTAACCACTCATAAGAGATGATAAAAATAGGTGTTTTTTTTTTTAATTTTGCATGCAATATTCCCTTTGATATCTACACCAGCCCAATGAAGTAGTAATTGTCCCTGTTTTGGAAAACAAGGAGTTTCATAGATTTTGCTATTGTTAGTCAGCTACATAATATCAGCACTAGGTCAAAACCAACACAAATAAATTGACTGCAAGAACTCGTCCACAAAGGAAGTGGTTTATTACACCTAAGATTTTTTTCTCTGCTGCTTGATCACTGGGATGATTTAGTGACAACTCTGGTCAGCAACCTAATTGTTAAATAGAATGGAAGCGAGAAGACAACAAGAAAAGGTAACAGAAAAGGAAAAGGAGACTGGGAAAAGAAAAAGGATATAAAACCTTTCCTTTGAAGAATTGCTAATAATTTGGCTACAATGGTGATAACAGTCAGAAAAGCAATGATGAGTACCATCCATAACAGATTTTAAAGGTAACACTTGCCCTTGGAGATAAGTTAGTACTGTTTTATAAATGGAATCAAACTCTCTCCGTGTTTTAGTGTGACCACAGTTTGAATCTTTTCTAGGACTTTTTGATGATAGACAGTCATTTAGAAGGGGAAAATTGAATATTTCACTTTTTACTTAAGTAAAACAGCATTCATCCTTTAACACTGGAGAATATTCTATGACATCCTGTGATCTTGCCTAGTTTTGTTTTTGTTTTTTGGAAGAACAATATAGTGGTAGAACTTGATTTTATGCCTTATACCAGGTTTTTAGTTAATCATTATCTTAAATTAAGTTACAAGACTTGTTATTAGACTTTACACTAAAATAAATTTAAAATGCCATCAATTACATGAACATGGCATATGGTTAAAACTCAGATAAATTTAATAAAGAAAAAGATTCCAAAGAGATGAGAATGAGGCAAGTTCTAAAGTGATGTCTTAAAAAACTTCATTGAATTTATATTCATTTTAGAATGTCTCATCCTTACTGTGTTTGTCATTACTGATTGTTCCAAATAGAATCTAGTTTATTCTCCCTTGAACATTAGATGTGATGGGTTTCATTAAAATGGCATAACTTGTGAAATTTCCTGGGAAATCTTACAGACACCTGAATAAATAAGCAATCTATTAAATTATAGATATATAGCTTTGATGATAAGTTCACTTTCACAAACTCTCGTTCTTTTGGTCCCCTGGTACAAAAACTCAGCTTAAGGCACTTGAAGTTAACACAGTGGAAAAATAATGGAATTCATATAATGTAGCAATAGATTATAGCTGACTGTTCCAGGAAGGGGGGTGGGGTGGAATCTTCTATAGGGAAGCGTAAGCATGCTCCATTGTGTTGAACAAAGAGGGAAAGTGTCAGCTATATAAGAGGGAAGTATAGCAAGAAGGAAAATAAGTTAGGGAGAAGAAGAGAAGCCCAGAAAAATGGTGGCATAAATAGTCTAGTCACATTCAGAATTGTCAGGTGAAAGTGATCACATGAGGCTTCTGAGTTACACTACAACATGCAAAACATTTAACAGGAGATAATGGCAAGCTCCTAAATTACTACCAATGTGCTTTTAGAATTAAGCTAGCAATCAAGTAGAGAAAGCACAAGGTCATGTTCCTGCAAAGAGGGGCTGACATCTTTATCTCCACTTTTTCTGTGCAATTACACCAACAAAAAGTAAATATGAAATATTCCTCCTTCAACTCTGTACCACATCATCTAGATTGTGCTATCAATAGTGACAATGAGATGGAAGATAGATTTCTCTTTTCAATTTTTTTTTTTGCTTTGTTTTTCTCTTTCTCTCTTTTTAAAGAATGACACTTGGATTTATTCTCAAAATAACATTTTGTGACAAGAATTCATACTATAACCCCATTTTCTCGAATCTAACACTAGTTAAGAAAATAATGTAAAGATTTACATTAAATTGCTGGAAAGGAGACCTTAGGACATAGAAGGAGAAATTTTTTTCTAAGAAATGTAGTCAATGATATTCTCACATTAAAAGAAAGCAATTTTTAGATGAATACTATCTTTTTGCCATTCAATTTCACATAGCTAAAGGGAAAGGATATAGATTTTTGTCATGAATTATTGTCTTTTGAAGCCTATTTGAAAATAAACATATTATCTGTAAAGGAATTTATAAAAATATAACTAGAACAATGCACCAAACAATAACAAAATTCACAATATTTTTAAGGACTCACAAAACTCTTAAAATAACCACATGTTAGATTAGGATCTGAATTAGAGAGACAAATCTCAATTGAAACATTTCAGAGTGTATTCTCTGACCACAATGGAATTAATCTGAATATAAATTAAAAGGCTATTAAGAAGTCCAAATTGACGGAACATTATATATTTTTAGAAAAATCTATTGAACAAAAAAGAAATCAGAATGGGAATTAGAAAATAATTTAAATATAATGATAAGAAACATATCAAAATGTGTGGGATATAAGCAAACTAGAGTTTAGAGGGAAATGTATAACATTAAAGACATATTTAATCAGAAAAGTTAAAGATCAATATTCAACCTTCCTTTTTTTTTTTAATAACATGGATGCATGTTTATTTTTTTTCAACCTTCCTTCTTAAGAAACTACAGCAAAACTAATCTAAAGGAAGTAGAAAGACTGAAATAATAAAAACAACACCAGAAAAAATAAAAATAGATAACATGTATAAATAAAGAGAATCTACAAGCTAAGAAAAAAAAAAAAAAAAAAAAGGTTAAAGAAGAATGAAAGCAAGAGAGAGAGTTATGTACCACCAATATTGGGCAGATATCAAAAGCACTCAGTAACTAAGATGAATAACAAATTCTTTAGAAACACAATATATCAAAATTTTCATAAGAAAAGATATCTGCATACTTCTGTAAGTATCATAAATTGAATTTGTTATTAAAATTCTTCCTACAAAGAAGCAGAGTTTCTAACATAAATTTTAAGGAAGACATAATACTAATCCTATACATCCTACTCTTCAAGGAACAAAGAAAGAAGAGATATTTCAGAATTAGTCTTATGAAGCCAGGATAGTCTTGATACCAAAATCTGACAAAGCTGCTGTCCAGCTTCTTTCATGAACATGGATACAATAAATTATAATAAAATATTAGCAAATTCTTGTGATATATAAAAATGATTTTATATTACAAATGGTGTTGATTATAGGAATTTAAGGTGGTCTCAACCTCTGAAAATCAAGTGTATATCACATAATAATGACCGCAAAAAGGAGAAAAATCTAATGTAAGGAAAGCACTTGATGAAATTCTACAATATTATTGAAAACACTTAACAAAGATCTAAATAAATAGATATACCATGCCAAACTGGTTTTGAAAACTCTAAGATGTGGACAAGTCAATCTCCCCAAATTGATGTACAGATTTAATGAAATTCAAGTCGAAATCACAGTTTTTTTGTGGAAATTGACAAGCTGATTCTAAACTTATAAATGAGCCAATTTTGAAGAAAACAAACCTGGAGGATTTAAACTACCAGATGTGAGGACTGATTATAACACTACAATAATAAGGTCATTGTAATATTGCTACAAAAGTAAACAGATCAATAAACTATTATGGAGTCTAGGAATAGACACACACCTTTATACTCACCTGAATTAAGACAGTACAGTAGGGAAAGGATGGTTGACTATCATATGGAAAAAAGTGTGAATATATATATATGTGTGTGTGTGTGTGTGTAAATTTTTTTCAAGATTTTATTTATTTATTTATTTATTTATTTCTTCATTTGAGAGAACATTCCAGAAGAGGGGAGAAGTCAGAAGGAGAGGGAGAAGCAGACTCCCTGCTGAACCAGGACCCTGATGCAGGGTTAATGGAGTGCTAGATTTCAGGACCCTGGGATCAAGACCTGAGCCTAAGGCAGACATTTAACCAATTAAGCCACCCAGGAGCCCCTGGGAAAAAAACATATTTTGATTCTTACTTTACACCATAGAAAAATAAAACAATTGTGGGTGGATCAGGAATCGAACTGTGAAAGATGATAAAAAGACCAAATGCTATTTATTTAGTCATCAAAATTCCAAATGTCCAAAATAGGTCTGAAAGCAGGTGAATGGCTAAATAAATTATTACTATTATGTTTATTTTTGAAAAATATTTGAAGGCATAGAAAATATAATTTAAAACATGGAAGTTATTAGTATACAAAATTGGGTATAGAGCATAATTCCAACATATATATAGTAGGAGTATAAAATTTGTAATGAATAAAACAAAATAAAAGCTGTAATCTATTGGTAACTTTTCTTTTATACCTGGAAAAAAGTTTGTAAATTTGCCTCAATCACTTCATAAATCATGTAATATTTTCCATTTTATGAGCATCCACTTGAAGTCATTTGTAGAATTTGACCATGACAAACTACTTCCCAAATGATGTGACCCCCCCGATCAGAGTGACTCTTTTCACAATGTTTTTGTCAGTCTTGACTTTTTTATTTCTTTTTACCTCACACATTTAATTTTTCTAAACACAAACCGAGAGTAGCTCTAAAATTTATAGATTTAAATTTTAAAACTCTGGCTGTACTCTCAAAATTTAAGAGTAAGAGAAACAAACAATGCAATTAGATCATGGGCTAGGCATAAAGAAACATTTAACCAAAATACAGTAATAGTAGGAGACTTTAACAGCCCCCTCACTGAAATGGACAGACCATCTAAGCAAAAGATCAACAAGGAAATAAGGGCTATAAGTGACACACTGGACCAGATTGACATCAAAGATATGTGCAGAACATTCTATCTCAAACCTGCAGAATACACATTCTTCTCTAGTGCATATGCAACATTCTCCAGAAAAAATAACATCCTGAGTCACAAATCAGACCTCAACTGGTACAAAAAGATGGAGATCATTCCCTGCATATCTTTGGACCACAGTGCTTTGAAACTGAAACTCAATCACAAGAAGAAAGTTGGAAAGAACTCAAATATATGGAGGCTAAAGAGCATCCTACTAAAGAATGAAAGTGTTAACCAGGAAATTAAAGAAGGATTGATTGGGAAAAAAAAAAAAAAAAAAACTCATGGAAACAAATGAAAATGAAAACAAAACTGTTCAAAATCTTTGGGATGCAGCAAAGGCAACCCTAAGAGGAAAGTGTATAGCAATACGAGCCTTTCTCAAGAAACAAGAAAGGTCTCAAATACACAACTTAACCCTACACCTAAAGGAGTTGGTTAAGGAAAACAAATAAAGCCTAAACTCAGCAGGAGAAGAGAAATAACAAATATCCAGTGAAGAAATCAATGAAATAGAAACCAAAAGAACAGTAGACTAGATCAATATATAAATTTATATATATAAATTTTATATATAAATTTATATTTATATATATTTATATATAAATTTATATATTTATATATAATTTTTATATAAATTTATATATAAATCTATATATATTATATATGTATAATCTACATTATACATATAATATATATTATATGTATAATATAGATATATAAAAATAAATAAATATACATATATAAATCATATATGTATATATAAATGTATATATGTATATATAAATAAATATACATATATAAATCATATATGTAAACATATATGTGTTTATATATTATATATTTGTAACATTCTTGAAATGACAAAATTGCAGAAATGCAGAATAGATTAATGGTTGCTTGTGGTCAAGAAGGGAGTGAGGTGGGAGTGAAATGGGTGTGGCCATAAAAAAGGTAACCTAAAGCAACCTTGAGATGGAAATGCTCCTTATCTTATATCTTGGATCAGTGTTAGTGTCCTGGTTGTGATGTTGCACAATAGTTTTGCAAGATGTTTCCCTGGGACGGGGAGGTGGGGGGCACTAGGTAAAGCATACATGGATCTCTATTATTTCTTCCAATTGCACATGAATCAAAAATTATCTCAAAATTTAAAAAGTGAACTTAAAAATGTAAGGTATAATTATAGGCGTCCATATATATTACTTTTAAAGAAGTAAAAATAAGTCAGAGTAGGTGATCATGATTAGTCAAGGAACAGAAAATATTTCGTGAAATCAGTTAACCAGTTTTTTCTGCTATTACATAAATGTAGGTTTAATGTAACTTCATATCAACTTAAGAGAGAGAGGGAGATTTTTACATATCTTCCTTTCCACTGTTGTTTTGCACACTGCTATGTATAAGGCAACAGTGAGTCTTCTGTACTCAATCACCTTTAAATGAAAAACAGAATAATAATAATGCCAATTTCTTACAAGTCAAAAAGCAAATCTGCACAACCAGATAGCAACTCATTAAGGAATTCCACAGTCCGTCTACAGAGCTCAAGGAAGACCTGATTGGGAAGAAGCTAGTTAGGAGCATTATGGCATTCTGTGAAAGAAAAGATTAATATTTGGACCAGTCAAGTAACCTTGAGGGAAACAGTTCCTCACATAATTGAAAAGAGCTGCATTACACATGCTTTAGAAAAAGAACCATACATCTCTGAATATAACACTGGTAACAATGAAAGTACCCTCTAATTATATCGGGTGACCAAATAAAGTACAATAAACACTTAGGTTAGCTACTCCTTTAATGTTAACTCAGCACAATCCACTAGGAGGGACTATTTATCTTTGAGCTTCACGATTTAGAATTTAAGTACCTCAAGATTCTGACAAGCACTATTGTCAGGAAACAACAACAAAGAAATAGCTGTCATGAGATTTACAATCAGATCCAGGAAGCGATGATAAAACTACGGAATTATTTTTAGCTATTTTAACAGACAGCTTCTGAAGGTGTTAACTTTCCTATAAAGAATGTAAATCAGAAGTTGGAGAAGTTTCATTAAGTACCTCGTTGTCAGAGTACCTGGAAAATATGCTGTTCCAGAAAATATCTTCATGTTCACTCTCTACTTGGTTTTTTCACTTTCCCCACTAAATATTTCCTTACGCAGGATCCATATAAATTTTTAATATGGAGAGGTCGTTCGTCCTCAGCACAATGCTTTCCTTTATAATTTAACTAAAAATAATCCTCTTAAAGAGGCTTTTGCCCATTTTTTTAATGGGTGGCTTCCAACAACCATGGCACAGCTTCTGGGCTATGCGGATCCTCTTTCCTTCATGGCCAAGCAAGAAGTGAGGCAGAAGCAATAAGGGTCGGATGAGCACAGATCTCCAGATTTCCATCATTTTCACCCACCACCACACTTTATAACAGCAAATCTGCTCACTCTCCCCGGACGGAGCTTGAAAATACTCATCTCCGGTTCTTTCTTCCACAGGAGAGATGCTGCATTGCTCTCTCTTGACCAATATTGACTCATTGCTTCTTCAAACCTAGTTGAAATTTGAGTTAACTGTGCTTCACCCTCATCACTGCTCGACTCGATGCAGCATCGCAGCACTTTGTGTTTAATGTGTGGTAACGTTGATCCTTGAAAATTAGCTTCTGCCACTCAGATTTTCAAACTGGAGAGCCAGACTGAATGAGCTAGAGGGGCAAGGTCATTTCAGGATCACGGTGTCTGGGTTCTCTATGGGAGACTGCCTCAGCCAAATGATAACATTACATAACAATAGAGGCAACAATGGAAGAGTTCCTCAGACCATTCGGCAGCCTTAAAGTTTGCAATGATTTGGGAATTAATTAAAAGTTTGCCTAAGTTATTAAACTTAGATAATAAACTCAATAGCTGCATTCAGAATCAAATTATTAACCTGAAAATACGGACTTTAAAGTAGAAGCCTGGCACAGGTTTGGTCTAGTTGACCACGTATTGACAATTTACAAAAGCAAATGAGAACTTGTGAAAATCATTGTGAAATCAGTGATAATTTTATCTAAATCAAATATTGCAAGCTAAACCTCCGAACAGATGCCAAATGAATTGGATAATTAATTTAGTCTGGACCTAGTCACTCAGTTTTTATGGGCAGCTGCATTTTACAGATTAAAGAAATGCTAGCGGCAACACTAATCAGTGAATTAGTTGGAAAGACTAGAAAACACAGTGTCCATAAATCCAAGAATATAAGCATTTTCCCAGGGGATCCATTTATTGCATCTTTAACTTTTTCTAGCTGTACTTCTAATGTCACAATACATAAATTTTTGTAAGTAAAACCACATTCTAAATATACTGGTGAATTGATTTTTTAAAAACAACCAAGAAGTGAGTTTTAGAAAACGAAGATATTTGGCAATGGGAATAACTGTTAATAATGGTTACTTTTCAATAAACTTGTGTTTCTGTAATATATATTGATCATTTGACAACAATTAAAATTTCACTTCCCAGAGAATTAGAGATTTTCAGAAACAAAATGCTATGTAATCCAGGCTCCTGATTCCGGTGAGAACAACTAGAACAGTCAGTGTTGGCTCCTCAGGTAAACCCATGACAGTTAATATGTATCATTACATAAAAGATGATAAGAAAGTTATTTGCACAAAATGTTCTCCAAGACAATAGTATCCCAGCCAATGTCACCATTTCAGATCAGAGTACAAACACTTACTTAAATATCTTTTGCCTTAATTTAGTTTATCAGATTAAACTTAAATTCTTTAGCAAGTCCAAGAAAAACAGCCATAAATAAAAGATAGGAGAAGGACTGAATACAGTATAAGACTATTAGCTCCTCCAGAACCTTCAGGTAAGGATTGGGACCTGTATTAATTTTCTATTGCTGCTATAACAAATTACCACAGATTTAACAGTTAACAACAACAACAACAACAACAAAAAGACCTATGGCCTGGGGTTAAGGAGTTGGGGGGGATGAATAAGCAGAATATGAAGGCGTTTTAGGGCAGTGAAACAATTCTACAATATAATACAATGTTGAATATAAGCCATTACAAATATTTTCAAGTCCATAGAAGCCACAACACGAGCAGGGAATCCTCACATAAACCTTGGGTGATTATTATGTGTTAAGGTATGTTCACCAGTTGTAACAAATGTACCGTTGTGATGGGAGATGTTGATAATGGCGGACACTGCATATATAGGACAGGTGTAAGTGGGAAATCTCTAGGCCACTCAATTTTGCATAAACGTAAAACTTCTCTAAAAGAAATAAGGTATATATATATTTAGAAGACTCAATCATTCACGGTTCTATAGGGCAGAAGTCTGAGTACAGTATGACTAGGCTTCTCTGCTTAAGGGTGTGCGATGCCAAAGTCAAGGTAATAAACAGGCTGGCTTTTATCTGGATGCTCGGGAGGAGAATCTGCTCCCAGATTCAAACAGGTTGTTTTGCAGAAATCAGTTTCATGCATCTTGGGACTGAAGTCCTTTTTTCCTTCCCGGACAGAGGTTGTTCTCACGTTATAGAAGCCACCTGCATTCCTCGGCCAATGGTTTTCTTCATCTTAAAAACCGGCAAAGATATACAGAATCCTAATTCTACTTCTTCTGCTCCTTCTTGCCTTGAATCAAGCTTTGCCTTCCGCTCTGCCATCCTCTTCTATTGCTATAGGACTCCTGTGAGGTCACTGGGCCCACCCAGATAATCCAGGAAAATCTCCCTGTCTTAAAGTAAACTCACTGCTAACCTTGCTTATATCTTCAGAGTCCCTTCAAGGCAGTACCTAGACTAGTGTTTCCTTGAATAACTGTAAGTTTGGAATCTTGGGGACACATCTTTAGAATCTTGCCTCCCACAGGACTTTAGAAGCACATTTACTGCACTGGTGAAAACTGGTAAAAGGAAAGCCAACTTCACAATATTATTTATGGGAATAACCCTAAATCCCAAACATTTTTTTTCATTTTGGATTTTTAGGAATTAAATTTTTATTTGTGTGGTTTTTGCCTTTTGGTTTTATGGAAGCTTTATTTTGTAATTTGAAATATATCTGATCATTCCAGAAAATTTGAAAAAAAAATCGAATGAAATGTGAAAATGCCACACATAGTTTCACCATTCAAAGATAACAATAATTATTATTTCTTTTCCTATGCCTCAGAAATAGTTAGGTGTGCATGTTTAACAATTTTCTATGCTTATGCATAACTATAATCACCTTTATATGGATTTCTGAATGGTAGAAAACTCTCTGTGGGAGTATTTATTCACAGAGAATGGGGGAGTGGGGTTTTCAATAATAGGATCATTCATGCCTATCACAAGTGGTAGATAATTCATTGGATTTTTTTGTTTTAAGTTTCATTCATGAATGGAGGAGACAACTACTCAAACTGCTTATAGATTTTAGTTAAATGGACAGTTGAAATGGATTACAGCTTGGTAAAATGATTTCTCCAGGTCCTGTAAGGTGGTTTGGTGATACATGTGTAATGTATGAAAACCCTAGCCAGCTTTTATCTCTAAACTTCCAAAGTCTTAAATTGTCATTTGGAGTTTCCACAGTCAACTGGAATATGATTCTAAGTAACTTTTTTGGAAAGATAGATTTATTTATTTATTTGAGAGTGAGAGTGTGCACACATACACGCTTGAGTGGTAGGAGGGCCAGAGGGAGAGAATCTTTAAGCAGACTCTCCTTGAGCACAAAGCCAGACATGGGGCTCAATCTCAGGCCCCATTAGATCATGACCTGATCTTTTTTTTTTTTTTTTTTTTTTTTTGATCATGACCTGATCTTAAACCAAGATTTGGATGCTCAACTGACTGAGCCACCCAGGCACCCCTGATTCTAAATAACTTTTAGAAGAATTAATTAAAGGCATTTTGTCTGAACCCTAGAGTAGGTGAAATTGTTGCATTATTACTTTCTCTTTTAAAATACATTTTGTCTGGAAATAAAACATTTTTAATTACAATTTTTTCTCTGTCAAAACTCTAAACTATCTGTATTCAATTTGATATTTAGTTGCAAAAGAAAAGACTAAATTCAGGATGACTTGTATCTAGAGATAAGCAGAATTTTCTACCCGAATGCATGTTAGAGTTTTCTTTTCTTTATCATTAAAATTGATAATGTTTCAACTATTTTCTAGATATAAGTCTCTTTTTCTGTGTTTTTTTCTTTCTTGTAGCAACATTATTTTTATCTGTATCCTGAATTCTGTAATGAATCAGGCATAAATCGGTTTTGTATTACTGCTTCTATGATTATTTGGTTTTTATTTCAAGGAACACTTACAACTTTTAGATTAAATCTTTACTATATGACTTCATATGTATCATATTCTCTGCCACTGTTTTAATCTTGTTTTCCCTGAATATTCTCAAAAAGTGACTTTGGAGGAGTGACTCGGTTATTTTCTTCTACAGCATTACTACAATTTAAGTGTCAAATTTGCCATTGCATTTTTAGTTTCCCTGCAAACATTGTTACTATTTCTCTTTTTATAAAATTCTGTGGATTTTATATCTTTACCTATTCCTTCCATGTGATTTCTGTTTCTTTCTCATAGAAGCCTTTCTCTTTTATCTCTTGTTAAAGACATCCAACAGGTATTAAATTTTATAATTTCCTTATAGCTTTTGGGGAAATCATTTTCAGGGATTTCTGAGTATTCAAGATGTTCTCTTACCACTGCTCATGAATTCATGGTTCCGTTTTAGTTTACATGACTCTCCTAGAGAGGGGAGAGCTCTATCTAAAAGTTGTGTTTGTCAACAGGCAATGTATATAAATATTCTTGATCTTGTTATTTCCAATTTCAGTGCCGGTCAAGTGTCTCTTTTAGATGGCTAACTGAAAAAAGAAGCTGTGGCTCTAGATTTTAAAGCAAACTTAAAGCAAATTTACTCCAATAAAAATACTTTTATTGACAGCAAATCTCGCAGATGGCTTTCAGTTTTATGTTTCTCTAAGTAGGTAGGGCACGTGCATGACCTAAAATTTTATTATACGGTGGCAACAAAACTCATCTTGACTACTTTAACTACAAATACCATGGTCTAATGAAAATTCAGAAAGACCTAGTTTTGAACTTCCACTCTGTCCCTTTCTAGTTTTATTGGCTTTTTGAAAATTTCCTAACCTTGTCGAATCAGTTTCCTAATCATTCCCTTCTCAGGATAGCAGGTGAATTATATGAAAAGACAAGTGTGAAGTCCTTAACCCAGGGGACACCACATAGCTGACAATGAGTGGTAAGTTTAAGTATTATCACACCTCCAGGATGTAATGAGTCGACTTCCATTATTCTTTCCTCCTATCTAGGTTTTCCTCTCAGTGTTACAGATTTTGACTAAATATAAAAAGCAAGTTTATCCTGAGGGATGAGATGGAGAAGGGTTAAGGTCTGTACTTTACTCAATAAGTGGTCCACCACCGGGAGAGAGACAGTCAATTGTTTTTTTCTCTTGATACAGATCTTGAATGTAGGAGCCAAAAGGCAGACTGTCCGCTGACTAATGGCAGGCAGAGCCCATATAAACTATCAGTTTCATTTTTCCATCCCATTCTCTCAGGCTTTTTAGTTAGGGTAAGTCTCTCACAGTTTATTACAATATGTTTATTACAATATGTTGTTAAGGTGGGTGCATGTGTATCTACATGTCTACTTCAGAGGCTGCTGCTGGATACCATTCACAACAGAATGCTATGATTCAGTAAAATGTCTCTCTTTAACTCAAAATTCTTGAGATCTTATTGGCAAAATTTCCAGTGTGTTTTTTTTTTTCCTGATGGTTGTTACTTGATAAATTAGTCCAATTTATTTTGTAATTAGTGTTTTATTACATTACTACTTAAGACCTACAATATGCTACTGTGAGTCACCAGTCTCAGAAGGAGGCAGGGCATCTAAAATCTCTCACCTTAGTTTGCTCACGAAAGGAGTTTAGGAGGCAAATACCTGCGGTGAACATTCCTGATGTGCCACGTAAGAGACTCTCACGTCCCTTTACTGACACTGCACTCCATCCCCCAGCTTCTGCTTCTTTTAGTGCTAAAATGCCTCACCTAAAAATGTCTGCTGATGATCTCCCTTGGCCACGGGAGCTGCCTTGCTAGTTGAAATAACTAGAAATGCAGGGAAGTGTATACCTGCCTTCATTCCCATTCCCTTCTCACTCCCACCCCTGACTCATAGCCAATAACCAACTGATGTAGGAATGCCAAGGCTCAGGTCCTTTGCTGGGAAAACCATCAGGTGTACTCCAGAAATCCCCTGCAGATCAGGCTGAGTCTGTAATTTGACTTGAAGTTTCTTAGAGGTTCCTTGTGTTGCCCTGCTCCCCTACTCTCCCACCTCCCATAGTTTCTCTTGGGATCCTAACCTTAATAAATCACTTGCACTCAAATCCTTGGCTCAGGATCTCTGCCTGGAAGGACGAAACCTAAGACAGTAGACTATTTTGGACCAAAGACTTGAAAATGAATCAAAAATTGGAAATGCTGCTTCATTGCATTATGATTGTATTTCAAGATATCAGGGAATGGGTTTTAGAATTTGAGTTTGAACAAGCAGCTCAATAAATTTGAAGCATTTTGATGTTTAAGAGTAAAATAACAAGAAATATATATTAATTCATATTAAACATGTTCCTATAAAGATCTTTCACGGCTGTCTACTGGTCCTAGTCTCTATCACTGCATTCTACGAACATATTTCTATACTCTCTTTTGAAGACTTTTACCTTTTTCTTTCTTAATTATTTTAAGCAATCACCTCAGGAAGTTTCATACCAAGAGTAAAATTTATATTTTATTATTTTACCTATTTTAATTTCAAATAATCATCTATTAGGGCTGGGAGAGACCTTAATGACCATCTATTCTAACCTTGTCATTTCAAAGATGAGGAAACTTAAATTTAGAGAATAAAAGTTATGGGCCGAGGTCACACAGAGCCATCCCATGTCTTCTGAATTTTAGTCAGATATTTAATCTTTACATAAGGGTACCTTTCTAATTTTACAGATAATGATTGAGCAGGAATCTATCATATTTCTGGAATGTTTATTTTAGCTCTATTTCTATTCACAGAAATATGATTGTTTCTTTGCGTAGAGCTCTTATTTAACATTCTCAACTCCAAAAAAATGAAAACTGATTTTTCTGTTTATCCTCATCATGAAGAAAGAAGAAAATATTTCAAAATTCATATACTCAGGAAAATTAAATGAAAATTACTCATATATCCCATGATTTCACCTTAAAACCCTCATAATATTGGCTCCAAAATAGAGGGGAATCATTTTGTTTTTGCCATTCAAAAAACACAGCAGTGGGAAATTAGTCTTTTCCTGCCTTAGGATTTAAATTTAGACTGGAATTATATACCATCAGCTCTCTTGGGTCTCTACAGCTTGCCAGCTGAGATTTTGGGACTTCTCAGGGTCCATAGTCATGTGAGCCAATTCTCTTTTTTTTTTTTCCTTTTTTTTAGTTTTTTAAAATTTATTTATTTGACAGAGATCACAAGTAGGCAGAGAGGCAGGCAGAGAAAGAGGAAGGGAAGCCGGCTCGCTGCTTTGTAGAGAGCCGGATGCGGGGCTCGATCCCAGGACCCAGGGATCATGACCTGAGCCGAAGGCAGAGGCTTTAACCCACTGAGCCACCCAGGCACCCCATGTGAGCCAATTCTTCACAATAAATCTCTTTTTAGACAGATAAATATCTAGAAAATACATATTTATAGAGATAGATGATAGGTAAATAGATGTATAGATATATGATAGATACATAATAGATGATAGATGATAGACGATGGATAGGTAGAGATAGAAGATAGATAGATGATAGATAAGAGAACTCAAACTGAAACAAATTTTGGGACCAAGAGTAGTTCTAGAGAAAAAGAATTTTAATAATGACTTTTCTGAATTGGTTCTGAGGTTTTTTGAGTTAACTTTCCAATCTGATTAAAGATGGTAATGTGTCTATTTCCAGTAGTAATGAGATCACTGACAGTCCATGGCATGATCTGGCACTAGTGATATGCACTGAATATTCCTAAGCAACTACTTACAAGAAACAAGGAACTGGGTAACTGTGTACATGATACTTTCTAACAGTTTTTGGAAAACTAACCAATATAATGAGGTTGTCTGGTTACTCCTAATGTTTGGATAAAATGGTGAAATAAAATTCCCAGCTCAGTGACCTAAAACACACACACACACACACACATACACACAAACACACACACACACACACACACACAAACACAGCAGTTGCTTAAGCACAAAGAAGGAAAAAATTTCACAACCTCTCTATAGCTCAAGTTACAATAAAATTTTTAATCTAAGCAAGGATAGTTTTAAGAATGATAAAGGGTATTGTTAGTAATTATGCTGAATCTGTTCCAGCAAATGTACATGGATGTGTAGTCATCCTTCTCATGACTACGTTAGTAGACTCCCTATAAATCTGACCTGCTCCAAGAAGAGTTCCTCATTCATCCTCACAGACAAGCTCTTTTCCTCCTGGACCACCATAGCCCTAGGGGCATTTCCCTCTATGCTGAATTTCTGGATTATTCTCTCTCTCCGTCTCTGTCTCTCTCTCTCTTTCTCTCTCTCTCTCTCTCTCTCTCTCTCGTGTGTGTGTGTATGTGTGTGTGTGTGTGTGTGTGTGTGTGTATCTGTCCTTATCCATCTTGTATCTTCTACCAGTGGCTAGACTGGAGCATTTCTAATCAGTGGTGCCCCTAAAATGTTACAGTTTGGTTACTTAGGAGTCAATCATATATAGAGTATAGACCTTAATCTGAAAATAACACAAACATATCCATTCAAGCCAAGCTCAAAGTTCTGTTTTCTATATTTTGTTACAAAACACAGATCAGTAAGATGCAAGGAAGTGATAACCAGTGCTCATTGCTATGTAGATATTAAGGGTCTTCAAAAAGACTTGCTGAAAGGATTAAATATATGTACATGTGCCATAATTCTTTCTTACTTACATTTCAGATTTTTATATTATGTAAAGAATTCAGAGGCATTATAGATGTCAGATCAAGTCAGATAATCCATTAGTTTTCTGTTATTCTTTTCTTGCAACCCAAGCTAATTCTCCTAATAGCTAATGATTCTTCTAATTACATTACAAGCTCTGTGAATATTGATCTCAAAGCAAATATTGGGGGGAAAAAGAAATGAATAGAATTAAAAGGAAAAGTTAATGCAAATTCTTCTCCTAAGATTTCCTTGCATGCAATGTAATGCTTTTTAATACTTAGAGTAATCAGCATCTCTGTCTTCCTTGTTCTGTTATAACAAGAATAATTAAAATATCAGTCCATAGTAATAAAATCAATTTATGCAGTAATTGGCACTAAGGCATTAATATCAGAGCACTACTTTGCATTCTTTCTTCATGGGGTTTGAGTGAGTGGCAACTGTTATTTCAGCCATGGTATGGGCCAATTTCTTTCCCACAGACTTCACAACATTTTACAGGCTACATGGTAACAGTTCCTGTTGTTTTTAAATATCAGGGACATAATTTGGAATTTTTGGACTTGAAAGTCCTTGTTTCATGTTACAGAAAAGGTGAAAATGGCTCCAAGGTATAGAAAAACCATCAAGCTCTTGGATCAATTTTGTTAACTATCTTTGTTCCTAATTCAGCTAAGGTGATAATTTATAAACCCTGCTGGTAGATACTTTTACAAATATTTGCAATGAAAAAGGACATCAGACATTTAATAAATACTGAGAAGATTGCATGATAAGCATTTTTTGTGTCTTATCTCAGTTTATTCTCGAAATAACTCTAGTAGGCGGATACTATGATTTCTGTTACCGAGATGAAAAAACCCTACTGACTGAGGTTAAAAAGATTTGCTCAAGGTCTACGAGTCCAACCAAGTGGCAGATCTATGATTTGAAGGTAGGTTATTTCTAACTCCAAGTATGTTTTCCGAGGGCTATGAATTCTAACCAGAAATTAGGCACATTTCAAAATTACTTTTAACTTAGTTGCTTATTTTTAACAGTATCAATTTTATTAGCCATTTACTCACGATGTGAGGATACATGTTACCATAGTTGGGGTAGTTGCAAAAAAGTAATCTTGGAAGTTGAAGCCTGGGTCATTTGGGACAAATCACTTAAAGCCACTACCAATTATTCTCATCTTTAAAATAAAAAGAAGATATCTGTTTCTGAGAGTTGCAAGATTAAATGATAAAGGACCTGGTATATCATTTTATTAAGATAAGATGTTCACATGTAAGATATCCACTTATCTGAAGACTGAAGTGAATATTTACTGCAAATTTTTAGCTAGGAAATCTTCTTTTTACAAAGTAACAACGACGTGAGTGTTTACGTATCAGCACATTATATACTGTTACACTCTACATGTCAAATCTCATAACTCCAATTCCCCTCCTGAAATCCTAAATTCTTAAGAGGTTTAAGGTATTAGACATCCAAAACGAGACATCAGAGCAAATTTTTGTCTGAATATTTTTTATGTGCTGATTATATCTTTATTTACTAAGTCAGTCTTGTCAACCTAAATTAGCTCACTATGGGTCCTACAAGTTAGGTTGTAACTTAGAGCCTCTATCGACTGTGAACATGTGTAGGACTAGGTAGGTAGTGATCGCTCAATGGTTTTGTGATAAACGAGACATTAGTAATTGAAAAATAGCCATTCATGATCATTGATTTAAAACTTGGCAGAGAATAAACCATTTATACCCCCACACATATACCTTCTACCCACATAGAACTTAAGAATTTGCACTTGACACAGAATCTAGATGGGTGAGCCAGAAAAATAAGCACTTTGAACAGAGCGTAGGGCTCAGACAGGCAGAGGTGATATTCTTCTCACACACTGCATTGCAAATAGGCTCCATCCTAACAAAGACAACTTTAGGGAGAAAAGATAATAGCTGGTAGCAATAAAAGTATATTAAACACATCCCTGCTTCTGGGACAATCGGTATAGGGAATGTACTATAGTTTTTTAAATATTTTATTTATTTATTTGAGAGACAGAGAGCACAAGCGGGAGGTGGGGCAGGGAGGAGGGGAGGAAGGGAGAGAATCAGACTCCCTGTTGAGCAGAGAGCCCGATGTGGGACTCGATCCGAGGATCCTCATATGATGACTTGAGCCAAAGGCAGACACTTAACCAGCTGAACCACCCAGATGCACCTGAATCATCTTTGACTCCTTTTATTTCTCATACCATATGTCCCTTCCAAAACTAAATGCTCTGTCCCTACCTTAAAAATATGTCTAGATTGTTTTTAATATTTTTATTTATTATTTAACAGAGAGAGAGCACAGGTAGGCAGAGCAGCAGAGAGAGAGGGAGAAGCAGACTCCCCACTGAGCAGGGAGCCTGACACGGGGCTGGATCCCAGGACCCTGGGATCATGACCTGAGCTGAAGGCAGCCGCTTAACCGACTGAAGGCACCCTAAAAATATGTCTAGATATTAAACATCCATCATCACTTGTATTTGTGTGGCTATTTTACAACTTAACTATAACTGCTTAAGTCAAGATTGCTTTCTACTCTTACTAACTGAAAATCATTTTCAGTACACTAGAAAAAGAAAACAAAACATGAGTATGTGGTCGGTGTTGAAGAGGAACAGAATATTTTATCCCAAAATGTGCCACTTTGGCCTGTGGATTATTTTCGGCTTAAGGCAATCAAGATGCAGCAGACGTAAGATAACTTTTTACCTCACTCTTAAAATAATTTAGAGGGTATGTCTCAGAAAGAGAGTTACTACCAAAGATAATATTTGATCTGTAAGACTTAACTCTATGGCAGGGCACACATGTGAAGATCAAACAGGTAATCTTCTTAACTTCCTGTGAATTTTCCTCTACCCCTTAGAAGCCCCAGGCCAAATCCACTCTAGCTCAGGTGACATATAAGCCTCAACTGCCCAACTTCCCTGGGTGTCATATTTTATGGGCTCCCATATGTACAAAACCAGATTTGTTTTTCTCCTGTTACCCCGTCTTATGTCAACTTAATTTTTAGACCAGCCGAATAACCTAGAAGGGTAGAAGAGAAATGTTTCCACTCTGACCGTGTTCACCCGATACTTCCTTGCTTGCGTGTTGGTTTTCTTTTTATGGCACTTCTCTCATTTCTATGCCTTGTGCTCTCTGAGCCTCAGGAAACTGATTTTTGTGAAGGAACTGTTATCACCTGGGGCCTCTTGCCACGGGGCTTCCCATAAGGTTCAGCCATGAGAAGTGTCAAGAGGAGCAGAGGACAGATGAAGAGAGAGGTCGGGGTATTTATTCCACCTCATCCCACCCTCAGATTTCCCGGTGGCACCTGCCTGGATGAGCGGGTGGAGTCTGTGTTACTTTGTAGCCACAAGTCCTATAGAGCAGCCCGACCTCCGGAGCTTTAGCTCTCATCCCTCCGGCAGGGGTTTCCCTGTGGTTCCTGTCCCGTGTTGACTGCTCAGTAAATCACGCCTTCATTAAACTCTTTCAGGTTAATCCCTTTGAATGAGACAGCTGGTTTTTGTTGGAACCCTGTCTGATACAGCTTCCTATCATATTATTTTTATTATCATTATTACTTTGCGTGTAATATATGGGAGTGTCTCTCTCACTCGTTTAATGAAATATTGTTAAAGAAAAAAAAAATCTGGTGTATCCCCTCTGTCACTCAAACCTATTCAAATATTAAATAAGGTATACGTAATTTAAAAATACAAACAAAACTATTTATGAATTAAACAGAATTAAAACTACCAACCAATTAAATAATTAAGTTAATAATATTATTTTGATATGACAAATGTTTTGCTGCTATTACATAGCTGTTTCAGCCCAATAAAATGCCATGAATATAAAAATGACACTGCATACAATTTTCTGGTCCTTTTTTTTTTTAGAATTTTATGCAAAAGACATCACCGTTTACTCAGGACATCAGATGAAACACCTGGGTCTGAATGCTTCCTCTCATCTATCCTCCCCCAGCATAAAATTGATCCATTTATTTCCACATTTTACACCACAATAACATTGCAAATTACCATGCTGTAGGCACCGGATGGTTGAATCAACATACTGTTTCTTCTTCTAATTTGTCTGACTCCAGTCTACCCTCCATTCTAAACCCTGTGTCATTGTTACAGGATGCAAACCTGATAATGTCACTTCCTTACATAACCTCTAATGAACATTTATAGCCCCTTTGATAAAGTCAGCACCCTTTGCACAGTCTATAAAACCTCTTGTGATCTGGTCCTTGTTTGGAACTCTATCTCAACAATAATCACCAGCCACCTTACACTCCGTGGTTGAGACATTCTACCCTCCTTGACATACCCCTATAACTAAATCCTTTGTTGTTTGGATCTCCACACTTGAAGCTTTCTAGCTAACATATATTTTCCTTCATGTTTTGTCTGGCATGTTCCTCCAATCCATCATCATTAAAGCTTCTTCCTCTAGGATTCCTTCTCTTAGTGTTTTACCTGATTTAAATGACTCTTTTTGTCCTCTCAGAATGTTGCAATTTTCTGTTCATGTGTCTGTGTGCCTCTAAGATTCTTTCTAGACAGAAAATGTGTCTATCTTATTCACAGGTTTATTTCCAGTATTTGGCATCATAAGAATATGATATTAGATATAAGTAATACTTGTTTAATAAATTAATAAATCTATAATAAATAAAACATTGCACCCATTATCAAATTCCTTAAGGTTATTTTTATTATTTTTCTTATTTAGGATTTTTCCAGTTTATCTCAAAACATTCAAATCTTAGTCTGGAAAATCTTCAGTTCTCATATTAAAGTTATCAGTAGTTGTATCCCTACATATCATATTAGGGGGAAAAAAAAACCACTTCATTATTTTCTTCTTTTAACATTTCAGGTTGTGACATGGTCTAAGAGAAAAAAAAAGACCCTAAATATTCTCTTATCTATTATAATTAAAAGATATATGTTGGCTTCTTAAAATTGTAATAACTAGTAAAAACCATTTTACTGCTTTTATATTCAGTGTAAATCTACAGATAACACCAAATAAAATCAATTTAATTTAAATTCTTTACAAAAAATTCAGAATAGTGACTAAAATGACACTAACCATATTTTCAGCAAAAGAGAAGGGGTCATGGTGAAAAATCTACTGTATTGGGTTACTAGATGCAATTCAAAATGTAACATCCATACATAAACGTTTCAAAACCCTTTAGGATCTTATTTTAATAAGATACCTCCAACATAATGCCTATTTAAATGATAAAACATTATATATATATATATATATATGATGTGCATATTTTTGTTAAGTAATAGAAAACTTCCTTGAAAGTATTCCAGAAAGATTAAAAAAAAATTAACAGATGTACCTTTACATAGCAAGATAGGAAATATTTAGAGTCACCTGTAAATCCTAATTTTCCAGCATAATTATCAATTATGTTTTCAATGAAAGCTTAAACTATTTCAAGTAAAAAAATCAGTTGATTCTATGTCCGTACAAGTTCATATAATTCTATGAACTAAAAAGAAAGTATTGAAATAATGAACAGTTATGTGGAAAGAGCAAACAATATCATTAGCATTTTTTTTAATCAACTTGGTTCTTACAAATGTAAAAGTGATAAAATATTATGCCACAATGTATTTGTTGTTTTTCTTTTGTATAGCACCATAAAATGTAAATCCACTGTCATCTTGAACACTAATTTAGGCCATTTTGACCACCCTGACATGATTATTTATGTGAATATATCATCATTGATGTATTAGAGATATCTTAAGTTTTCTGATGAGTAAGCACGGAACTCCTCCTGTATATAAAATGGCTGTGTTTGTTTTTATTTCTTTGAAAGTGTATATGGGCAAAAAATATTGACTTTTCTAAAGTAAATCTATTCTTACTTTACTTATGCTTCTACATACCTTTGGGAATGACTACTGTGAAAGAAAATTTATTGTTGTTGTTATCATTATTATTGATTATTAATTAAAGCCATATATTTGCAGAGCTTTCATGTTCTTATCATTGATCTTTCACACTAAATTTTGTCTATGAAGCAATATTTTATGTAACTATATCTAATATGTAGTTATGATGACATATGGGTTTGCCAACTTCTTTCAGTCTATAATTATAGTAAGTACCTAAAAAATATAAATTTAACTTCCTTATTAAATTGATTTTTACATAATTTCTAAATTGGTACTAGCTTATAACACCTGAATAAAGCGGTGTGAACTTAAAATTAAATGGTTAGAGTTGATAATAATGATCTATTTTACTAGCAATCTCAATATTTCTATCATATTGTACATTCAATAGTTGCTAAGATTAAGGCCCCGACTATATTGATTATTAGTGCTCTTACTAAAATGCAAACAAAGAAAACTCTTCTTAATCGCATATGTAAAAGCTGTGAAAGGATGATGTTAAATTAGCTAGTACTAAGTAAGGTCCTCCCAGAAAACAACATAGAGTTCAAAGAAGCCTACTCAACTTGCAAGGTTCCTGACAAAAACTGAATATTCCATCTCTAAAGACATTTCTCAAATCACATTTGGTTTTCAATCCTAAATCTGCAATAAAACCAAAGCCTTTTCAAGGTTGACAAACTCAGAATCAGTATAGATCTTACCGATCAGAAATGGAGGTGGGGGGCTAGAGCCTGGCAAGAATAGATAGGAGGCAACGCACTGGACTAGTAATGCTTCAGACTCTGACACACGAAAAGCTTCTGGGCCTATTTAAGCAGTGATTCATGTATCAGGCAGATCTGCTGCTTTCATGGAAGTCACCGAATCCCACTCTTGTAACAGGTAAATGCAGGAAGCATGCAGGAATCTTCCCATGCTAATCGTTCATCTCCATTTCTGCTCAAATATATGGCCATCATTTTAAAATACAATTACAGGAAGTATTAAAAATAAACTGGGAAATGTGAAAAGGTTATATTGGTAATTTGTTAATTTAGGGACAGATTCCTTATTTGATCCCCCTGGACATAGAAATATACGCTGCCAGTCTCCGACTCTGCCTTTGCCGCATGTGTGGTGTGTGACAGCGGGCCACTCTTGGACCTCTGGTGGGTTGCTTGGGGTGGGAAAGAAACTGACCTAATATCTAAAAGTAGCTGAGGTTAGAGATTTTGAATACCAATGTCCTCCCCTGCCTGTTCTATATAATCTCAGCTTTTTTAGGATTAGCTCAAATGCTTACCAGAGAGACCCATATCCTAAACTGGCACAACACTGCACAGCCGTCAGAGCATTTGTTAATATCTTTATGATAAACACATTTGAATTCTATATTTGGTTGACCCAGATACAGAATAACATCAGAAAAACACAGCACTCTTCTGGGAACTGTGGCTTTGACTCATGAACTTGGCCTATTACCTTCTTATAACCATAAAAAAGCCACTACTGGATTCCACAGATGGAAAAACCTGTAGCTTTAATTTTTTTTTTCTCAACTATTTTACCTAGTTGTTTTCCCTTTGATTCAAGTACAATGCATTAGATTTATTCTTCCCTCCAAGACCTCTGAGCTAAAATGAAAATGGGATACTCTGAAAACGTTGAGAAATGGGTTATTCATAATTGCATCTGTCATGGTAAAAGGAAATGAGTTTACTGGGCAAAGCTCTGATAAACATTGGTTCTCGGTAAACCCTAATTTGTTTGTACAAAGTTGGAGAAATGGAGAAACAATGTAATAATAAACAGAATATATCTCCAAAGTCAAATAATGATCCCCTATGCAGATTTTCAGCCTTGGAGAAAATTGTTCAAAAGAGAAAACAAACACGTATTTCACAGAGTGTAATATGAGACAAAAGCCAGAGTAAAAGAAATCAATTAACTATTTGCTGCTCTAAATACCAGTACTCAGATAATTCAAATGAGCCTTAATGCTTTACTTTACCTAGACAAATGCCGTGGAAAGATCAAAAGGGTCCAATCTCAACCTTCTAGGTTTTAAATATGTATAGATTTAGGTCATGGACAGATGAAAGCTGGGCTTCCATGGGTCCACTGAAATGTAAGTTGACATTGATTATAGAACCTACTCACTTCAAAATCATCCCTTTTAGTACCTACCATTGCAACAATGATAACAGGGAAAATGCCACAACATTTTGCAACCCACTGGACATAAACTGGAACTTAACCCAGGATTTTGCCATTTGGATTGAGGGAGCCTATAAACAGAGAGATCAAATTCATTTCCTTCTGTGTGCTTGGGGGACAGAGTAAGCTGGATTGCAGAGAGAAAATGGTGAAGCAGATGAATGTGGGTGTGGATTAGGTAAGTGCCCAGGTCCGTGATTGTTTTTCAGCTTCAGCGTCTAGTCATCACTGAATAGTGAGTGGCCTGACTATTCCCTTGTAATGGAGAAAATTTATTTTCTCTTGTAACATTAGTGCCCTGAGTCAGAGTCACTTTAGCAAATATAATTTTTTATGCGTCTGTTAACTTCTAGTCTTATTCATATAACCATACCTGTATCAGAGTGTATCATGGTAGGTTTTTCTTTTATTAGAGTATTAAATAGAGTTTCCCAGAGAAACACAAACAATATAAAAAATGTGTGTGTAGGGTGCCTGGGTGGCTCAGTGGGTTAAAGCCTCTGCCTTCAGCTCAGGTCATGATCTCAGGGTCCTGGGGATCGAGCCCCACATCGGGCTCTCTGCTCCATGGGGAGCCTGCTTCCTCCTCTTTCTCTGCCTGCCTCTCTGCCTACTTGTGATCTCTGTCAAATAAATAAATAAAATCTTAAAAAAATTTATTAAAAAAAAATGTGTGTGTAAATTCATAGTCTCGTTCTCTACACACATAATGGGAGAGAGAAGGTTTATTAGGCATTGGCCCATTGGCTCATGCACTTGTGGAGGCTGAGAATTCAAACGACCTACCTGCATCTGCCAGTTGAGAACAAACAAAGCCCATGGTATAATTCAGTCCGAGTCCAAAGGCCCAAGATTTGGGGCTGCTGATGATGTAAACCCCAGTCTGAGTCCAAATGCTTAACAACCAGGAGCCCCATTGTCTGGGGCATGAGAAAATGCATGTTTCAGCTCAGGAAAAAAGAGCATTTCCCCTTCCTCCACTTTTTTGTTTTATCAAGGCCTCAACAGATTGGATAAAGCCCTCCCACACTGATGAGAGTGAGCTTCTTTACCTGTCTACCAATTCATACGCTAATCAAGCACACCCAAGAATGATGTTTTACCAGCTCTCTGGGCGTTCTTTACCCAAGTCATGTTGACACATGATATTAACCATCACAATTAGTATTCCAATATTAGGTTGTTAGTATTGTTGGAAAGAGACTTGGCAAAGAATATCAACTGAATTATGCTCAGCATATTTCTAAGAAATCCTGGTTTGGGGAAATGAAATCATTATATATATGTATTTATTTATATATAAAATATTTCAACATTTTTCTGAATTTCCAAAGAATTCAGAATAAGGGAATTCACAAATTATCAGAGAAGAGCAATACAAAGAGAGTTACCACAGTCACTCCTCCCCAATTAAAAAAAAAAGACAATTCAATGAGTACAGCACATACTAAAAAAGAAGAGGGCTGACTTTAGTCAACACATCTGAGGACCCTAAAGCGTTAGGATTCTTTAGTAAATAAAATAACAAATACTCGTATCATTGCATTTAATGTATCATATGATAGAATACATCTATAACCATAAACTGCTAGAGAGGAAGAACAACAAAATGAGATTTGTAACAGAAGTAGGACAAATGATGACCCCCAAAGATACATAATTCTAATTCTTGGAAACTGAAGTAATTGTTATTCAGGAACTCTGTAATTGTTATTATATTAAGGATTTGAGATTAGATTATCCTGGATTACCTGGGCAGGACCTAAATGCAATTGCATGTGTACTTATAAGGGAAGCAGAGGCAGATTTGAAACCAACAGGTTGAGGAGAAGCCATGAACCATGAAGCCGAGACTGGAATTATGCAGCCACAAACCAAGGAATGCCAGTAGCCACAAGAAGCCAGAAGAGGCAAAGAACAGATTCCTCCCCAGCACAGAGCCTCTGAAGAAGGAGCAGCCCTGTGAAAGCTTTGATTTCAACCCAACAAAACTGGGGCGCCTGGGTGGCTCAGTGGGTTAAGGCCGCTGCCTTTGGCTCAGGTCATGATCCCAGCATCCTGGAATCGAGCCCTGCATCAGGCTCTCTGCTCAGCAGGGAGCCTGCTTCCTCCTCTCTCTCTCTCTGCCTGCCTCTCTGCCTACTTGTGATCTCTGTCTGTCAAATAAATAAATAAAATCTTCAACCCAACAAAACTGCTTTGGGACTCTGGCCTCCAGAATAGTGAAAGAATAAAAAATATCTCTATATCTCTTGTTTTAAGCCACCTGATTTATGGTCATTTGTAACCACAGTTACAGGAAATTAATATAGTAACTACTTATCACTCATAACCGATAATTCTCTTTCAATTATCTAAGACTTATTCCACTAGTCTTGTGCACTAGGTGCTATGCTATGCCCAGGGCTATAACGTTGTGCCAAATATAAGCCGTCCCTCCCCTGCCAGAGCTTACGGTCCAGTGCAAATCAGGTAACGAATGTATGTTATTCATGCAAAACATGAACTGCACCATTTAGAAGTAGGAGCACTGAAAAGTCTGGGTTTTTCCACCAAGTCATTGCTTATGCTGTTGTGCAGAGCCGAAAAGCCGTACCAGGCTTGTCCATAATATTATAACTGAGGGTATTTATTGGTTGCCTGTTTTGCCAACAGAGTTTTACATGTTTTATGTTCCAGTTCTACTCCAAACCTTCAACCCAGATACTATTATTCTTATTTTACAGCAAATGATAAAATGATAAAATATTTACATTTGTTTCACTTTACTACCAGTATAAAATGACACAGACTGCAGGTAGAAAACAAGCATAATGTAAACCAACACAAAATTTAGGGAGTTTTTTATAAAATAGTTATTATTATTAAAATTAAAATTCCAGAAACATTATAGTTCTGCCCTCATTAAAAAAAAAAAAAAAATCCAGGGATGCCTTGGGTGGATCAGTCAATTAAGTGCCTGACTTGTGATTTCAACTCAGGTCATGATCTCAGGGTCATGAGATTAAGCCCCAAGACAGGTGTCAGGCTCCATGCTCAGTGGGGAGTCTGCTTGAGATCTCTCCCTCTGCCTCTATCCCTGGGCTCGCTCTCTCTCTCTCTCTCTGTCTCAAATAAATAAATATATCTTTTAAAAAATTCCAAATATGCTCTTAAGATTTTGATATATTCAGTCTTCATAGTTTTGAGTCCAAAATTAAGTTCCAGAATAGCCAAACATACCCGTGTTGATTCTGTAAGAAAATAGCTTTGTGCTGGTAAATTATGATTGGATAATTTCAGGATAATTATTAAATAACTATTCTAGTAATAAGCAAATATAGGCTAGAAATTAAATTCAGTTAATCACAAGTCCTCAGAATAATATGCTAAAGTATTTCACCTTAATATGCCATTTTAGCTAAATTCAGGCAATAGTCTGGACGGTTTTCTCTTTTGTTAATATAATTTCCAAGGAACAATATATTATTTAAATGTGGATTACAACGTGGTATATTTTACATGCTGCATGCCTTCAAGAATAGAACAAATGAATACCAGCTCTTCATACATTATTTGGAAGCATATACACATTATTGCCCTGGGTATGTGAAGTGGGAGGGGTATTCAGAAAAACAGGTATCAGTTTTGATGGTTAGAACAACGCTATGAGGTTAAGGATAAGATTTTCTCTAAAATGCAAATGGTTAGCAAGGAAATTCCTCATAAGTTTATGGTGATGGTTAAGTGAAAGTGCTCTAAATTCATGCCTGGAGCATGTCAAGAGCTTAAGACATATTGGAAAGTATTAGATTATATAAAATTATAATTTAGGTTTTTTTGTAAGAGAAAGTATTATCTGATATTAATAATCAACATACGAATCATCCAGTGTAATTTCAGACAATGCTTACTGTGGTGTAGAGCGTTCTCTAATGGACCCTTTGGCGTGTTCAAATGCCATGAGTTTTTAAATTAGTTGACTCAAGTTTAAAACCTAACTGCACCTTATACCAGGTGGGTAATCCTGGGTGATTTTTTTAAAGTTTCCTTATTATCAATGAGATCGTCTTATCCATGTTGCAGACTGTCTCTATTACACAGAAACACAGAAGGGGTTAAGTAATAAAGCACAGGGCCAATGGAATACCCTAGTAGTTCAGTAAGTGATAGCTGTTAATGAGTAATAATAATAATTAACAATGACAAAACATCTAATCTTTAGGAGAAATGCCGTATACTTATTTGTTAAATGAATAAGGGTATCTTTATTTATTATTTTTTTTATCATAAAAAATATTTTTATTCTGTGGCTGGGTAAGTGAAACTCAGAGTAGGTAGATTTACCTGAAGTCACACAGCTTTATAAAGGAAGAGTTTAGACTAAATTCTTGGCCTTCTGATATCACATTCATTACTGTTTGTAATCTATTTTGCTCCAATTTATTTATTTATTTATTTACTTATTTATTTTTGTTTCAAGTTTTGTGTGTTCCAAGATTCATTGTTTACCTTTAAAACTAAACAGGGTACAATTTTCAGCCAGCCAAGAATATGATTTATGCCTTGTACTTTATATTTCCCACAACAGAGATCACCACAAGAGGCTCATATGAGATTCTGACAAGCACTTATTAAGATGCCTGTGTGGCTCAGTGGTTTGGGCTGCTGCCTTTGGCTCAGGTCATGATCTCAGGGTCCTAGGATCAAGCCCCACTTTATGCTCCCTGCTCAGCGGAGAGCCTGCTTCTCTCTTTCAAGCTCCCTCTGTGCTCCCTCTCTCTCTCTCAAATAAATAAATAAAATCTTTAAAAAAATAAATAAATAAAATTTTAAAAATGCTTTTTACCCCAGGCTTTTCTCTGTTATCTGACAAGTGGGCACACCACTTCATAATCACCCCACAAATCTCAGAATTGAAGGAGACCATACAGGTGAAGTCTCCTAGTCTTCGATCTCAATCAGTGCAGAAAATCAACCTGCGATATTTCTGACTTAACAATTACCAACATTCTGGTTGAACGTTTTCATAATTATGGACTACTACCTCTTGGTCTGTTCCTTTTTTAAAGAGAGAGCTCTATTCTTGAAAGATTGTTAATATGTTTGGCAAAATTTTGATTCCTTCTAACTGCTTTCCTTTGACCAAAAAATACCATTTTGTGCGTTTTTATTTTATGGGAGTTACCACATTGCATTATGCATTTTCTTCTTCCATGTCTTTCCTTACTACCTGACTTAGAACACTTTAAGGTAAGAACCGTGTCATAGCTCCAGTTTTGTTCCCAAAGCATATGACGTACCTGACATGCAATAGATATTTAATAATTTTGTTGAATTACTGAACACAACATTCTTCTTTTGAAGCCACATAAAAGTCACACATAACTCATTGTTTTGCGTGACAGGTATCAAATTATCATAAATCACTTTTATTGTTTCTCTTTCAAAATAGCATTTTCAACTTCTTCTAATGTATGATTCCAACATCTATTTCAACTAGTATTCTTGCCATATCCCTAACTTTTATTATTCAGACTTCATTTTGAGTGACACCAAAAAATTTTAATAAAAGTGGATCAAGGAATATTTATTGAATGAACTGAGAATGGCCACCTTGGTTCCATGAACCTTTAATATAGCTGTTTTATTTCCAGGAAATTCAAGCTTATTGAAATTTTGTCTTATTTGTAATATTAGCAACATGACAATGATTTAGGAAAATAATGAAACTTTTCTTGAAACAAACAAACAAAAGAACAAAAACCCTCAACATTTCTTTCTATTAAGCTAAATATCTAAATAACTTTATGGCAGCAAAGAAAAAATACAAGTGAATACATACTGTTCAATTTTGATATGTTTTCCTCTCCTGTTTTTAATGTCATTAATAACATAAAGAGCAGGAATAAGAAAAATAATACCTGACAGACTATAAGTATGATTAAATAAATTAATATTTGTAAATAGTACTTGGCACACTATATACAAAAGTAATATCAAGCAATAAAATCCACCAAATACTCATGTGTAGCACAGCCACAAGAGTATGCCATATACATGAAGTTGAGCTCTTTCCACTTTTTAAGTAATAAGATAAAATTGTTTTTATTTACATACTCGACTATTTAATATATACCTACTAATATTACTTTTCCTATAAATCTTTCCATGAGTTTGTTTTAACATTGTTATAATAGTAATGAAGACATAAAATATTTTTACTCCAAAATATGCTCCTAAAATAGAATACATAGTTTCTTATAAAAAGAATGCTGATTATGATATGAACATTAATAGAGTACTAAAATCCTTCACAACGTTTTAATGAACAGAATTCATAAATGTGCAAAAAATTATATATACACACACGTACATAGATATGTATGTATACATATATGTATGTATACACACACATATATATACATATACACCATGGGGTTTATTCCAGGTATGCAACATTAGTTCAACATTGGAAAACTGACCAATGTAATCTATTTTATTAACAGAAGAAAAATTTATTAAAGAAAAATCACATGACTATATTGATACATAAAAATGCAAATGACAAAATTCAACATTTATTCACAATAAAAACTCTCTGAAAAATAGGAATAGAGGAGAACTTCCTCAATTAATAAAATCATCCACAAAAAAATCCACCATTAATATTTTAAATGATGAAAGAGTGAATGCTTTCCCACGAAGATTGATAATATGACAATTTGTCCTTTCTTACCACTCTCATTCAAAGGAGGTAGATGTTCTAGGGTGATAAGGCAAGCAGAGAAACAAAAGGGATACAGATCAGAAAGAAAGAAGGAAACCGTCACTATTTGCAGATAACCCGATGACCAACACAGAAACAAAAGAAAATCAGCCGTATTTGTATACACTGGTAATGAAAACATGGATACTGGTATTAGTAATAGAACTTCATCTACAGTTACCCAGAAAATGAAATACTTATGGGTACATCTAACAATACATAGAGGACTCCTATCCTGGAAACTGGAAAAGTTGATGAAAAAAATTGAAGATCTAAATAAATAGGGAAACATACGTGTTCCTGAATTGCAAGACCCAACAGAGTAAAGATGTCAATTCTTTCCAAATTGTTAACAGGTGTATATAATTCCTATCAAAGTCCCAGCAAGATTACTTTATAGCTCTAGATATGATGATTCTAAAATACAAGCTGTTTAGAAATTGAACAGAATGAGAATGACAGAGTTTGGCAGAATATTATAATGTTTAAGTATTTGAAGTGTTATTCTCTGGAAGAGGGACCAAATGTGTTCTCAATATCCACATGATATGGAACTAGACTTCATAAAAAATGTATATGTAAAATTATGTTAGGTTAAAATAAAAATATTGTTCCTATGACAGTCTATGAGTTTAAAGACAGGGCAGACTTCCCCATCAAAGGGGAAGTTCAACTGTATGCCACCTTGGTAGGAGAATGACAAAGAGAATTTGAGCATCAAATCAAGAGGTAGGCTAATGTTGAATAACTCAGCATATAAAATTACGATGATATAAAAACATTCACAGTGGGGGAAAAAGTAGACCAATTTAATTCCAAGGCCACCTCCTACCCAGACATAGCATTTTTTTCATGATTTCAGGTCAAAAGAGATGTGTTATCCCTACTTTAGAACTGGACAATTTGAGATTTAGAAGAAATAAGTACATAAATCGCTGTTGCTTAAACCATGAAAGGAAACATTATAAAATAATCATGACTTCTCCATTATGACTGAGTTCTCAGCAAACTGTTGTATATTCATACACAAAAAGAACACCAAACATTTTTTTCCCAAGTTGTGTTTTCTTCATCCCATATGAACCAGCAGAAAGAGTTTATATCTACTTGTCTTTCATGGCCACGGCTTCTCATGGGCTTTTCAGTGGGATGTTGGTGCTACCTGCTCACAGCATGGCTGGCTTCTCATGTACCTTATGCAATAATATACTTTTTCTTATCATTTCTATTGATATCATCCTTTATGGCTACCTAATTATTCTTTATGGACATTCTTATATTATTAAGTTTCTTAGGAAATATATTTGTAAACAGGCTATTTGATTAATAAAAGTATAATAATTATTGCAGTTCTTGCCTAGGTATCTAATGGGTTAATAATTGAGTATCAGTTTGGAAAATTGTGTCCTGATTTATATTTTTTCCTCAAGAGGCCTTATTTTTGGACATTCTGCTAACTTGCATTCCATTTCAAACTCTAAAAACTTGTCTTCTAGAAATTTGGCTCTATAAGAAATATTTTTAAAGCAATATACATATTGCTAAATTAGGATAGGGATAATTGAGAATAAAAGGTAATCTCAGTGCCTTGACTGCTATGAATTACATGGCATAAAAATCAGTAGGCACATGGGAGAAATAAAGACAAGTACCATTAATTGACACAGTTACAGTAAAGAAGTTAACCTCAATTCTCCATTGTAATATAATCATCCATAACATTTTAAGGAAAAACCTTCGCACTATACAACACATTTGTTAATTTTTTTCTTTTTAAGAATATTTTAGCATTTCCAAAAAATACCATTTTCATTTAATAACAATAAAACATTAAAACAATTCACTGTAATTCTTCTGATTGTTCCTAATCAAATACTCAAACCTCTTAGAACTTTACAGAAGCGAAAATCGAGAAAAATTTCAACTTTCACTTTCCAAATATTCTCTCCCACGTTGCTAGCCACTCCACTACACCTCTCCAAATAAACATTAGAGGGGTTAAAAAAAAAAAAAAGAAAGAAAAGAAAAGAAAAAGAAAAAAGGAAACCTACATGGAATTTATTGTTCATTTAGGTGCCTAGCAAAATGCAAACTGAATTCCTTTGTTCAGATATTATTTCACTGCCAAATGTTTATCTATAAAACACACTTAAAAGCAGAACAATGTATATTACCTCTCTTTTTGCTCCATAACTAACCTTATATTCATCTAATGAAACAATACCCTCAACCCCAAGCCATCAGTCCGATATTAATAAGCATTCATATCTAACTCAGTCTTCAAAATGTCTTCACACACTGCCCCAGTTGTGTTTCGAAAACTCAGGCTTTATGTTTTGGACTCTCAGATTGTATTTAAAACAAGGAAGGGTATTTAAAAGGGTCCTGTCAGCTTGTCCGGTCTTACTTCTGATTTGCCTTAAAATTGCTATAATCGAAAAGGAAACTGTTAGATGAACCATGACCCTCCCATCTTATTGCAATTTATGAGGGAGAAATGAAAATTGTGTAAAAAATTACTTCCATCTTAGAAAGTAGCAAACGTTTAACCTAGCCTTTGTCTAGATAAGAGACTGTGTTTGTATACTGAAAACTGTCATCCTGCGTCTTTCTGAAAAAGTTAATAATCTAATCATTCCTGCTCAGTTTTCTCTTTCCTCTAGTATTCACATATTATTGGATAGAATTTCTTTCTGGGAAAAAAATACAATTCACAAATTTATAGGCAAAATAACCAGATTTGTAACCCTGTATCTCCTTGTAGTCATTTATTTTATCCAAAAAGAGTTGGCTCTACCTTTCATGGTTTTTTTTTTAAATAATAATAAGTTACATAAAATACATAAATTAATTGCCAAGGAAATTATGACTCCAAAGATGGATTCCATGGCTTTTTCAGGCAGGAGGGAAGGACAACAAATAAAAATAAGCTGAAATCACAAATTCTGATTATGTAGAAAGGGAGAAAATAAAGATGGGAAGGGAGAGGAAAGGGAAAAAGAGAGGGGAAGGAAGATGGGAGAACAGAAAGTTAGAGAAATCAGAGAAATAAATGTACGTACTCAGAGAAAAGTCAAGCCATGATGTGTTTTCTTTTCTAAGCCCCGCAGAAGCCTGGAGTCAATCAGAAGTCAGCAACTCCACATCTTCAGTCTCACCAGAGCTTAGATAGAAAGTTCACATAGACAAGAAGCATTAACTCAACCATGTCCTGTGGCTCACCATCTAGGTGACCAGCCCCCAGTAGGGGCTTGGCCATCTGTTAATTTGATTCATTTAAACTATTACCTAATTTCCTTAATTATTTCTTAAGAATGGACTAACGTTTCTTTCGGGCCATATTCTCTGAAGTCTTCCCCCAACCCTGACAGAAGGCAGCAACAAAAACGTGCTTAATAGTTAGCAAAGACAGCTGAATGAAACGATACGCAGAGGATGTTTTCAAGGCCTTACGGATAATCCGTTCCTACTGGCCTGCACTGTTTTGGTCCCCACTGTTTGATTTTTCACTGTTTCTGCTTACTCACACATAATGGCAATATTACACACTAAGGAGGGTTATAAGAAACATCCCTAGATAACTCAGTGAATAAAGAAATGCTGTTGAGGAGTGAGTTTAAATATATTAATATAAATTCTTATCATAACCCATGGGAAAAACATGTTCTCCAGAATCAATACCAGGAATAGTTGTACTTTTCCTAGGTAATAATTTTCATCCTCTGGATTCTGAGAATCACACAACTTTTTATATTTTTCAATGTATTTTGGATACTACAAACACTAAACCAAACTGGTATCTTACAATAGCAAATGCACAAGACATAATGGCACCTATTTTGGGTAATAATCCCAGTACTGGTCTCAATAATTCACTATTGAGCTAATTTTTGTGGTTGAATATATAGCATAGTTGAATATAAATTGGAGAAAATAAAGGCATTGATTAGAGAAAGCAGAAAGGGAAGGTGAATATGAGATATTTTGGCTGAATGATTCTGGCCTAATAAGGTTCTCAGCTTTTTTTTTTTTTTTTTAAGATTTGTTTATTTATTTTAGAGAGAGAGAGAGAGAGAGAGAGAGAGAGAGCATGCGAGCAGGGGGAGGGGCAGATGGTGGGGGAGAGAGAGAATTGTTAAGCAGAATCCCCACTGATGGTATAGCCAGATGCAGGGCTCAATCCCAGAACCCCAACAGCATGACCTGAGCTGAAATCAGGAGTGAGCCACTTAACCAACTGAGCCACACAGGCATACCATGTTCTCACCTTTTAAAACTAATTTTTATTCTGACCCATCTTTAAACCAGTTTTAGAGAATCAAAATATGCTTTTACATCAGTTAGAAATGTGTAGGGCTGAAAGTAACAAAAAGTTATATAAACATGGACTTTCAAGAAACAAGCAATTTCTTTTTCTTATGCAATATCAGGTCCAGGGTTACCTGGTAAACTATTTCAGGAAGACTTAACGTTATAGAATCACTTGTCTTCCTGATTGGCAATTTTTATGAGGTCTCAGAATGACTACTTGATTCCAGGTATGAAATCTGTTTTTGTTTTGTTTTTTTTTTTGTTTTTTTTTAGGCAGAAGAAAAAAAACAAAGATTAAACAAAGATGCCTTCTATAGAGACTTCTTTCTAGTGAACATTAAGAACAGGGCCATTAAGCCACATTTAAGTAAAATAAGCTGGAAAATAAAGTATTTTGAATGTGAATCTCCATGAAGATAAAGGAGAAGAGGACTAGACTGGGTATTGAATGTGTAAAAAAGGTGCATGTCGTATTTTACTATTATATGATTATAAGACACTTATTATTTGGGTGATTCTTGACATATGACATTTTTAAGTCTTATTTTTTTCCTATCTATAAAAGGGTAATAATGTCTACTTTGAATAATTCTTGTGACTATTAAATGAAATTTAATATTTGAAGGTGCCTGGCATATAATATAACCTCAATAAATGTATTTGAACAGAGACTGAGACTATTCATTTAAAAATAAAATAAGCCAAAATTAGAAAGGGAGACAAACCATAAGGGACTCTTAACCATAGGAAACAAATTAATGGTTGCTAGAGGAGAGGTGGGTGGGGAGAATGAGGTAACCAGACGTTAAGGAGGGCATGTGATATAATGAGCACTGAGATAACTGAACTCTACGTCTGAAACTAATGATACACTATATGTTGACTAATTGAATTTAAGTAAAATGAGTTTTAAAATAAAATATAATAGTCAATTTTAAAGAATAATTTCTAAAGCAAAAAAATTGGGGAAAAGTGTAGTCCAAAATACAAGCAATATTCTATGCCACATACAAAACTAAGTAATTTACACATTTCATGTGTTGTCTGTAATTTAAGAATTTAACATACTATAGTGTGCTTTTCTGGATAATATGACTAATACATAATAAGCTAAAATATATTTGTTTCATAAGACTTTAAAAAATCAAGAAAAACACAAATTCATATTTAGGGATTTTCTGTTAACGTTTAGGGAGTTGAATATAACAATAACATAATATTCCCTTTTTCCATTGTTATAGCTTCATTTCAGGAATTGTAGAAAGCTGTGCCATGTCCCTCTGGGAAGAGAAGAAATTCTAAATAGCACATCATGACACAGTGTTTCAGAAAAGAAAAATCGGTTCCTGAAAATATATCATGAAATCAATATATTTCCACAAGCGACCAGCTTAATCACCCAACCCTCCAGTCAAAAGAATTCCAATTGAAATGCTGTACTGTCTTTCTGTCTTCAACACTCAGAGTCTGCTCAACAATACATTGACCATTTTATAGAAGTAAGTAGATCTGGAGAGCTATGCATTGACTTGAAAGGAGAGCATTGCAAGTCTAGCCAGAAGGCTGCATTGCCTGCGCTTAGAAGTAATCAATAAAAAAAAAAATTGTATTCATAGTTCTATCTATTTATTTCTGTCAGATGTATTATGGTGATCCTTAACATTTGAAGAGTGGCATAAATATAACAAGAATAAATTTTCTACCAGATAATGGTGCTATCTGACTTCACACACACACGCACAAAACCCTTCAAAAGTGGCAATTTAGTTTTTTGTCAAAAATAAAAAAAGAAATCTTTTTCTCCTAGAATAGATGCCAAGAAAACACCATGCATCTTAGAGGGAGATAATACGTATATGAAATATTTAAAGTTCTCTTTCAAATAGCTTTTGCTCAAGATTTCTTTCACTGTGTTCGAAGAAACTACTTATTAGAATCAGAAAATACCATTTCCCCACTTTTCTTTCTCAGAAAAACAGGTGGAAAAAAATGATGATAATAGCATAGCTGAAAGTAAACTATCACAATTTGCCTGTGCACTTTGTAAAGCAGAAGTCCCCTCATCATGTCATTCTTTCTGTGAGAGATGCATTCCCACCTCTTCCAAATGACACACACACAAACAAAACTCAACCTGTTCTCATTTCTGAAATTGGTTCAGAATTATCACGTAGCTATTTTAGGAGGAAGGCTCCCCTCTAGGATAGTGACGTATGGTACACAGTGTCCTCCATTGGGATCCAGCCGATACAGAAAGTGATTAAGACAATGACTCTTGTTTCTTTATCAGAGTTGTGTTTCTTCACTCTGTCATACTCCTCTGTCATCACATACTGCTACCCAGCTGAATCTATTTATTATTCTATTTTAAATTAAGCCACAAAGTTTGTAGGTCTCTAACTCAATGTAAATAATATGTAAATAATTATGTAAATAATAATTTATGCTTTCAGCAATTCTTTGCATTTGGTTTATATTCAGTTTATACATTTTATTGGAGAGTTAACTCTTCATTTTTAATTCGTAACATCTTTTCACCAAATTAATGTGGACAAGTCCTTCAGCAAAAACATGAAGCATTACTTTTATTACAAATATCAGTTCTGACATTCTCCCAGCTTCTGACCTTGGGCAAATTACTCATCCTCTCCTGTGTCTTAGCCTCTTCAACAATAAAAGTGGAAATAATGATAGCATCAGCTTTATATGAGATAATACTCGTCGAAAATAAGACAACAGGCCCTAAATTGAGTAGCTTATGTTAAGACCCATGTCACCAAACTGAGATCTAACTTGGGGTCTCTTAGAAATGGAATCTTAAGCCAATCAATCAGAAATCACTTGATCAGCATTAGGTAAGTATTGGCCTGATAAACCCTGCCACCCTCTATAGGGAAAATAACCTTGAAATAACCAACTCACTTTCCACCTGGTACAACTTCCTTGCTCCTGCTTCCTTCTACCTACCAAATCTCTTGCCTTGTATAGTCATCTGGCTCTCCTATCTATCTGCTAGTTTGGATGCTGCCTGGTTTTGAATTGCTGAATAAAACCAATAAGATGTACTCAGTAAAATTTACTCAGTTGTATTTTGCTTCCTAATATATTATATATCATCATTTTTGAAATACTATGTCATAGGAGAGCATGGTCTTTAAAATGTTTATTCCTATCATCAGAAGGGAAAAGAGCAGGAATCCTCCTCAAGAAAGAGAGAACAGTAATATCAAAGGCAGAAAAGCTTTATGTGGCTTCATATCACAAAACTCCTTGCATCTGGTATAGGAGATGTGGAAGAGTTACGAACTAGATGAACTAGATGAACAATCAAGACTGGTTCAAGAGATGTTCAAGGATGAAATGATGGTGGACTTTAGCAAATTTGGTTTTGAGCCTACATGCAAAGAACATTGACCAATGAATTTAAGTAGAGATTGATATGATCATTTTTGTGTTGACAAAGATTTCTTAGATGTGTCCAAGACTGAAGACGGGAATGCCAATTCTTAAACCACTGCAACACAGATAAAAATACAGATAAGATAATTAAATTATTTCCAGAGGCACAGGGAACAGGGTGAAAGATGATATTTTATAAGGCTACTTGGATGTAAGACATGAGGGAGGCACAGAAACCTTGGGATAAATGTCTCCATAACCCGGTAGAACTTTGTATCAGAAGTTCAGATTTGGGGGACGCCTGGGTGGCTCAGTTGGTTAAGCGGCTGCCTTCGGCTCAGGTCATGATCCCAGCGTCCTGGGATCGAGTCCCACATCGGGCTCCTTGCTCCGCAGGGAGCCTGCTTCTCCCTCTGCCACTCTGTCTGCCTGTGCTCACTCTCTCTCTCTCTCTGACAAATACATAAATAAAATCTTAAAAAAAAAAAAAAGAAGAAGTTCAGATTTGGGAAACAGATCTGGATCAGATTGTGGGAGCTGCTGAGATCTTCCAGAAAAAATATATAGACTGAGACGAGAAGGCCAAACGACAGTGGTAAGAGGAAGCATCATGACCTTATCTCTATTATTATTCATTTGTCCAACCCACAAACCAAACTGAATTGGGATAAATAGTAAATAAAAATTAATCAATAAATGAATTACTTCACACATCTGCCAATAAGGTAAAAGAAAAGCTCCCATACTAGATGTTTATAACTTAGTCTTTTCTTTGAAGATCTCAGCTCACTTCCTAACAACAGGGGCGCTGCTGGGATACCACTCACCCTGCTTCTTTAGTTATAGCTGGCTGGTCCAGAAAGATCATCTGACATGAAACACTCACTTCAGTGCCAGGCATACTTTAAGTGTTCAATTTATGATTCTGTAGGAACTCAGGAAATCAATAAAAAATACAACTACTGGTAACCAAACTTGGTATCAAGATCAGTTATTAAAAGTAGAAATTATAAGGATAAAGTGATACTGCCAGAGAGCATGCCATTTGTAGATTTGGGACTTAAAATGCATGATGGAGGAAGACAGGGTTACAGGAACTGAGGACCACTTCTAAGCACTCTTTACCCAAAAAAGAGGAGAGTGGTGCTGAGGAAAAATCTAGACAAAGTCTGGCCTTCTCAAAAAAACTGCTGTGAGGGTTACCTGGATGGCTCAGTCGGTTAAGCAACTGCCTTCTGCTCAGGTCATGATCCGAGGGTCCTGGGATTGAGTCCCATGTCGGGCTCTCTGCTCAGCAGGGAGACTGCTTCTCCCTCTCACTCTCCTGTGCTCTCTCTCTCTCTCTAAAATAAATAAATAAATAATCTTAAAAAAAAAAAAAAAAACTTATGCAGTGCAAGTTCTGAAATATAGCTTGAGAAAACTGCTTCATCAAAAATAATGGAAATAGTTTCTGTTTAGGATACAAAGTTTTCAAGCAATGGTAAATTAACCAATTAACAAACCAAAAAGATAGATGAGCCATCACAGATCAGCCTTCAGAAAGCATAAGAAAACTTGGATGACTTAAAGAAATTAGAAAGATGATTTCAGCTAAAAGAAATTTAAACAAACTAAGAATTTTATAACTGCCATATATGCATATGCAAATATATAACCATACATATTTGATATAGGTGTGATTAAATATTAAAAATATTTGAGAATTTTTAAACTAGCCAGCAAAATATTTTCTTTGACAAAAATATTTGAAGACCACAGGAAGCTTATATATTATTTTCTTTTTTTAGTGGTTATTTAGTGTTTTCTCTTTCTAAAATTATATTTTTCTGTTAGTTATACAATCATCTTGCTTTTGATGCTTACAAATATTGTATTCAATGTAATACAAAACATCTCAAGTGAAATAATAAAAAAAACAAAATATTGGTATTAAATTTATAAATATTCCAAAGAGAAAACATAAACTTATTTCAAAAAAATTAATTAGTAGAATTCTTCTCTGAGTCTTACAGTAAGTAATCTCTTCTAGATGTCAGATGTAGAAGCTGTAAGCTTTTTTTTCCATGATTCTTCATGGGAGAAGTACTTAATATTTGTAACATAAGCACCCCAAAATCTTCCATGTGAGTCCAGTACACATATAATCAAGAGAAATGCCAACTGTCAAGGTAAATTCAATGTGCTGCACTTTTAGATTTATTCTCTTCGTATCCCTACAGAAAGATTGAAACCTTGTATGGGTATTAGAAATTATATTTACCAGAAAAACAGTTTTGAATAGTAAATAGATGCCATCCATCTGTTCTGCTTGGCTTTTCTGTGGGTAAATAAAACGCATATAGGAAAAGAATTTACCAGAAGGCAGTTGAGAATGCTAGATGGAGGCAAAGATGAGGAAATCGATGATAGTAATAAATCTTGTAATAGCATGTGTGTCCTAAAGAGTAGCACTCTCTTTGGGCAATGCGAAGGCGATGGGAGAGGTGGGGAGAATGATGAATCTACAGATGTAAGAGGTCAGATGAAATTTATTTCAGATATTTTCATGTCTGATATCTGACAAATAATTGTCTCAATGAAATAAAAGTTGTGCAGAAGAAAATAAATGTTATGAAATGGTAATTTACATACCTAAAGTAAAACCAGATTTTAATAATAATTTTAATGTAAATTGAAAATCATCATCTGCTACTTAAAAACAATCAAAATACTCCTATGGAGAGTTCTACGTGAGACAAGTCTGTGAATGACCACTTACGTGGATTAGAAGGTTAATGGTGCCCCTAGAAACTGGCAATAATCACATGGCCCTGAAGACCCCGTTTATCCCCAATAGCTTATATTTAATACTAGAATGATGAAAGACCACTTGGGAACAGATGGAAATCATCACCTGACATTAAAAATACTCAACAGGTATACTTTTGTGGGAGCAAAATTTAATATATTTAACAAGTCATAAATTGTATTTGTTAAAGAGTCAAAGGATAACAAGACCTTTGAATGATATAACTTGGAATTTTAAGAGTGTGCTATTTCAGTGATACCAGAATACATTGTTTAAAGTTAGAAACCCAATATGAGTTTTCCTTTAAGCAGTGATAACATGCTTGCTCTCTATATAAAACAATCCATCTCTATTGATCTTTTGCCTTATTAATATTCTCTAAGTCCAATTTCCAAACCCACTAAAGCACAACTTTCATATTACAAGGTATGCAGAATTTCACCAGGTGTAAGATATTTTTTCTCCTTCTATTTTGACACACATGTACACGCACATATGCACAACTTAGACACAGATTACCATTCTCATCATTTCGCTTCCCCAGAATTTTCAAGATATAAAAATTGAACTGACCACCAACCTGAGTGATTTAAGTACTTTTATTAGTAAATCGTGGGTATTTAACAAAATTATTGTAGCAATTCATAAAGAAAATAAAGCTGTCAGTGGACATACATCATTCTAATATGACACCATTGAAAAAGAAGATGGGTTAGCTTGTTTTGTCTTGGGGAGTTAAAAGGGTAAGTTAATTTATGCTGACAAAGAAAAATCAATAGTACATTGTGCACAGAAGAAGAATCAATCATCATTTCTATAGCCTCTATATTCATTATGACATGAATTTATTGAGGAAAACATTGCATTTGAATATGAATTGAGTTTGCCTCAAAAGTCACTAAGCTCATCAAAAGCATAATCAAGGCCCTTGCTATCAGAATCTTTCAGTGACCCCCAATATTAAGATAGCAATCTGCACACAGTGAATAGTGAATGAGTGTATTTGGCTGGCTTCAACAGCATTTTGAGAATCATAAATCTTGTTCTTCAAATGCCACAATAATAGACATTTCCTTCTGGTGTATCACACATTAATTTTAATTTTATCAAGGGTTCTCTGCAAAATAGCTCAAGCATACCAAGCTCTTAAGCTTATTCTTGCTATTTGCAGGGAAATGTAAGTGCAGGCTTTGGTGCCCATTCACCATTTTTGTTTTCTTTATGCTTTTGTTTTGCAGTCATCCTTTCTCTGAAATAATTTCCTACCTCTGTAGTAGCACTTACTAATCAGAAACGTTTCACTTTCTTAAAAGCATGTTTTAAGTATTTTTCTTATTAAATAAAAGTGGTATAATGTGAGGATACAATTCCTGAAGTGGACAGAGTTTTTTAGGAATTAAATATACCCAGAATAAAAGCTTTCTGAAGAAAAAGGATATATATTCTATGTGCTTTATATATCTTTTGTGTGACTTTCATTTCCTGGGTCACACACAAAAGTGGAGAAATCAGAGATTCCAGTTAAAGTCCACAATCTCCTTGCTCACACTGAAGGTACAGTTCCTTGGTTCCAGCAAGTTCTCCTTTGGCTTTATAGAGCTAATATCCATTTGGATATTGATTGGGTGCATAAGAAACTTCCATAGGCTTTTCCTTCCTTATTAAATAAGTTCTGTGGTAACAAATTAAACTGAGCTAACCACCCCCCTCCCCCCCGCAGCAATGTCTTTCTAAGCTGCCTTCTCCCAAGTTAATATGACTTAAATGCCAACTCACCACCACTTCTGAGTGCCATTCTGGCTCTCCGATACCAAAAGATCACCACTGCACCGGTCCAGTCACCACCGCGATAGTTTTAGTAACTGTCTCCACTGATTTGAAGAATGCTGTGCTACCACGTGGGAAATTGGCTTCACCTCAGGGTGAGATTCTTCATCCAAAACAGTTTCTTCAAAGTGGCTGCAACAGTTTCCAAGGAAATTGTAGAGCGAGCCCTCAGGTTAGAGGAGGGCGTGCCTAATTGCATGTGTGGCTGTACACACACACACACACACACACACACACACACCCCTACTCACAGCTACAAAACAGAGAAAATGCTTTTAATTAATAGGACGGAGCATAAAACAAGAAACAGAAATCCCGGCACAGGTGACGGAGGACCAGATCAACCTGAGATACAAAAGAAAATCCAGGCGGGAACCACGCATCCCCTTAGTGGTAAGGCTGAATACCAGCCTTTAGGAAGAGCCAGATGCCCCAAACTAGCTAAAAATTTAACTAGCTAAAAATTGCAGTTTGCATTCTGGTGCCCAGAACATACAAAATGAGAAAAAGAAAAAAAAAAAAAGGAAAAAATTTTCCTCTACATTTTCCTTTTTTCTATGAAACTCCGATTGCAAGGATAAGCTGGTACTATTCTGCTGCTGGGAGGTCCTCTCCAACTCTGCCCACACCACGCTGGTCCCAATATAGCTCCGTGGCCCTAACTATGACCACTGATGACTTCTGATGCCTTGTAGTCTTCAGTGGCCCTTCTGGTCCACTGGCTGAAGAGTTCCTGCTCCAAGCCCACTGCCACTGTGGTTGAGAACTTGGATTCCTTCCGACACCCCGGATCATCTATTAGTAGCCTTTCCAGTGATGTAAAGCGATGACTGAAACGAGAGGAGAATCTTTGAAATAAAGGAAGTGACTTGTTAAATATACTATTTAAGGAATTTTGTTTCACGTTATAGAAGCTCAGTTATTATTATAAAAAAGGATTGTTAAAAGAATTAAGGCAGTAATATGTGTAAACCACTTACCTTATTGAAATTACTCAGTATTTGGTAGTTGTTATAATTAGTATTATTGTACAAGGCCAAGTTAATTAATATATCCAAGACCTGCTACTGTATCAAAATCTCCTAGGGGAGAGTTCTATGGTATTTTATGTCAGAATGCTTCAGAGGTAATTTTGCAGGGCAGCCAGGTTTGGGAACTTCTCTTTTGAGATATGATGTTATACTAAAATGTAACTGTGATTTGACTGGGTTGAAGAATCAAACACAGAACCAAGTGTAGTGGTCCAGATATGACACAAGTAAGATATCACCTTCTGATGTCAAAATATTCTGTGGATGTTAATGGCGCTTACTTTGTGATAATTGAGAGGAGCTTACTGTTTTTCCTTATGAAGGTGTTTGTTTGTTTTAAGTCTCTATAATTCTGAGTTATCCTGTTGATTTTGTTTTGTCAGAATTCAGACTTTGACTTTTCTTTACCTGCCGTATCTCTTGTTATTAATTCCCAGAAGTGGTCTGGAAATAAATCATGATTCCTAAGTGTCTTGTTTGGCTCTTTCATTCAGCATATATAAGCACACACCATTCATTTCTTCATCAAAGTTGCTAATGATCAAGTTTTGGTCAGGGTAGAGAGTAGAGTACGTAGAAAGTGACACAGTGTCTGCTTACCTCCCCCAGCACCTCCCAGGCTGGAACACACCTAAACCATTCTTCTTCGGAATTTAAATATAATTTATTTACAGAGGCGAATGGAAAAGTCCAAAAGCACATTTGTTCAATTATGGTCATAAATTATTGTAAAGGTTGGCAAAGGCTGTTATTCTACAAACAGTGTTAACAGATATTCATAGGGACATGCCCAGAGAACTCTACCCTGGTTCAAAAACATTTAAAAATGCAAGTGATAATATATTGTGGTATGATCAATTGGAATTAGGAGACTAAATCATGCCCCTTGCTCTTCAGAGTCACTGGAAATGCCACTATAAGGAAAGAAAACAGAGAGAAAAAACTTAAAATCATGACATTTTAGTATTGTAAATCACCTTGGGTTGGAGACCAATTGCATCATTTTACAGATGAAAGAACTGAAGAAATGACTTACTACAGATTGCATACCTAAATAGTGGCAGAATTAATACTAGAATCCAGTCTTTTGACTCTTAGTCGATACTTTTTTCACTATACTAGGTGATCAAACAAATCTTAATGGGTCTATGACAGTAAGCAAATCAGTGGTAAATTTAAATCTATAACCAAGTATTTATTTGCTAACATTTGACAGTGTCCTAAAATATATTATACCTATGTTCATTTATAATCCAACTTTATTTAAATTCCTATCTTAGAGATATCCAGAATCACAGTAGAAAATCTCATACGTTATTACATTTTCAAATTCTGTAACAAGAAGCTATGATTAGGATAAGAACAATCCTTTTAATCTTTCACATGAATAAAATGTAAATGCCTACCTTCCTGCTTTGTAAGCAGATGCAATTTACAGAGTGTTTTTTTGAAAAGCCTCTTTTCAGGAAGATTAACAAATACCTTTGTGTGAGAACACAGGTATGGTATAGTGTTGAAATATAAATCAATTATTTTCGACCTAACAGTAGCCAGAAGCTGTACTGCTAATTAACAAGCTGAACTCCAGAATCCCTTTGCTATTGCTCATTAAAGAGTTCATCACAAATGTTACAGAATCTCAGGATAAGCAAACTCTAGAGCATTGCTATTTAGAGAAGAAGGAAGATGTCCATCTGGTTGGGATTTATTAAAAATTCAAGAATGAAAGAAATGTAGAAAATGTTCCTGGGGAGACACATTGTCACACGCATTTACAGAAGGGCCACATTGACAGTTAGCAGAAGGGTCTCTCAGTGCCATAAAATAAACTAGTACAATAAGCTAATGGTCACTTAGGCAGAGCAGCTAAGATTCCACAAATACATGATGGAGTGGTGTCACTGTGGCCGCAGCTACATATCAGCTCACGTGAGGTTTTTAGCTAAAGTGAGGACAAATAAAAGTCCGCAGCCTTCTCCTAGTGCCTCGAGCAATATTCCGAATATGTTCACCCTGAACTACTAATCTCCAATGTTTCAGAGATGATCAGGTAGCCATTTTGTTTTAAACAGAGAGCTACATCGAAAACAAGCAAATAAATAAAGCAAATTCAGAATCTGTAAAGGTAAGGTAGTTAGACGTGCTCCTGAAATGGAGACCCTCCAGTCTCCTTAGCGTTAAGTTTATTCATGACGGAGAGGGAGGTTAGAACTACTCTCAAAGTCAAGTACGTGCTCATCGAGGTACTGCAGGCCTTCTGAGGAAGCGTTCACACCAACGCTTGATTTCAGGTGGTGGTTCTGCCTGACACAGGAAAGGACACAACCAAATTAGGCCTGCAGAAGAGAGGGCCAGGTTCCACATTATTTTCTTCACTCCAGAGTGGTTATATTTTATAAGGAAAGAAAACCTCTCCATGGTATGGGTCCAGTGAAACTTTGTGAGTCGACCTAGGATCTACCTACTCTGTTGGAGCCATTCTTTCACACAAACCTATTCTTGGCTCCAAATAATACCATATAAAGGAATTTAGGGAACACAATAGATATGTAGGTTAGGGGTAGTACGTATTTTCTCAATACATGAAAACAGGCTTAAAACCTAAAAATCACCTACTATCTTATTTTATAAGTTAAAGTTAAATAAGAAGCTAAGCTTGTCTTACTCATTCTAGCTCCACTTACACTGCAAACATAGAGTTAGTATTCTGACCAAGAATTCTACGTGTATTCCTATCAGTTCCATGAGCAAAGCAATTCCAGGTTATTCTAAGACACATGGTAAGTATGAAATTGACTCATAGAGAAGAAACTATGGGATATATTAATATACATCCCCTAGCTTTTCATTCAAAAGGAAAATGAACACTATAAAGATACCATAATAATTTTTTAATTATGTTAGGTTAGTCACCATACAGTACATCATTAGTTTTTGATGTAGTGTTCCATGATTCATTCTTTGCATATTAACACCCAGTGCTCCATGCAATCTGTGCCCTCCTTAATACCCATTACCAGACTCACCTATCTCCCCACCACCTCTTCCTTCTAAAACCCTCTGTTTGTCTCCCAGAGCCCGTAATTTCTCATGGTTAGTCTCCCACTCCGATTTCTCTCCCTTCATTTTTCCCTTCTCCTAAGGTCCTCCATGCTATTCTCTATGCTCCACAAATAAGTGAAACCATATGATAATTGACTTTCTCTGCTTGACTTATTCCACTCAGCATAATCTCCTCCCGTCCCGTCCATGTTCATGCAAAAGATGGGTATTCATCCTCTCCGATGGATGAGTAATTGTCCATTGTGTATGTGGACCACATCTTCTTTATCCCTTCATCTGTTGAAGGGCATCTTGGCTCTTTCCACATTTTGGCTATTTTGGACATTGCTGCTATGAACATTGAGGTACATATGACCCTTCTTTTCACTACATCTGTATCTTTGGGAGATACCACAATAATTTTAAAATATACTACTTAAGTGCAGGAACTTTAGTTATGACTTTTGGCAACATTTATGGTCCCTTTATCTATTTTCCACCAGAAAGAAAAAAAAAAAAAGATTTTTTCTTTCCCTAGCATATTAATGACATCCTAATTTTGCTATTTTAAGCCATATACAATTCTGAACTAGCTACCCATTGTCAACCTGATTTAACAATTGTATGAGCCACTTCAAATATATATGTCATTCAACAAAAACAAAATTATCAAAATTAAGTACTATGGCGGCTTACACAGCGTTGCTGTGGTGAGGTACGTTTACAGCAATTATCCACACAAAGCGGCAGAGAGGATTATGGATTGGTTAAGCGCATTCCCATTTCTACTTGGCAATCTAATACTACGTCTTACCATTAAGCAAAAGAAGTCTCTAATACATTACCCACATTCAATCTAAAGTGCGTCACAGAGAAAGTGTTATAAAACATTGCAATTATCCTAAACATGGATGCAACACTATTAGATGTGGAGTATTTTTAAGTGTGAATCCGTTATGTCTGTCTTAGTCAGGGATTATTACAATAAACATGTCTCAATCACTACAGTTTAGAGAGATATAATTGATCATAATTTTCGTAATGCCATGAACACTATCTCATAAAATGTGAGCAAGTCCTATCCCTTATCTGGAAGGCCTCTAATATTCTGTAAATATTATGGAAAATGTTAAATGGCTCTTCTTGGAAAGAAGGGACTCTGTGCTTCTCGTTTATCCTTTCCCACAATAAAAGTAAATTTGAAAAGTTCCTAAGTGATGATTTAGACAGGATGATCACATTAATTTCCTCCAAAATTGAAGGTGCTGTTTCCAGCAATCCTTCAGGTTAAACAACAACAACAAAAATCTAGATGTCTAAATTCAATATCTCTGCCCCTTCCCACTCATTCATACCATGCCTTCCTGCTTGAGCCTGACTTTCCTGCCATTACTACCACCAGATTTTTTTCAGGGCACCAACTCTATAAGTTCCATATTGATAAGCTATGGACTCTTTCTTCTTTTGAGACTATTTGACTACCTAGCAATACTCAACACAGTTAACAACTCCCTTCTTCTTATAGGCCTCCTCTTTTGGAACATTCTTGGATTTTTTTATTATCCACTGGCCAAATTCTTTTAGTCTCCTATCCTAGACACTCTTCTTCAAGCAGACTTTTACATCTATGTGTTCCTCAGAATTCAATATCCTCCACCTGTCACTATAATAAAACTTCTACAACTCTGTATTAGTCACTATTATGTACTCCATGCTTACAATAATACCTACTCCATAAAAGATGCTCAATAATTATGTGGCATGATTAGATTAATCCATCCCCATGGGTTTAAAAATCATCATTATTCTAATGGCTTTCCAATATAGCATTTTAAAGCCTGATCTCTCTATGAGCTGCAGGTTTACAAATGCCTATCTTTACCTGATATATCCCTTAAATGTCACAGACTTTTAAATTTAGCAAACATAAAACATGAATTACCCCCAATTTTCCCCTATTTGAGAAATGGTATGTTCATCTACCCTATTGCTGGGTCTGGAACGTATGTGCCCTCTTGGGAATCTTTTGTTAGATCAAACTCATGTCTAACCTATTAAAGATCCTGTCACTTTGACCTTTAAAATATAATGTGCCTTTATCTGCTGGTCTCCATCGTTATTGTTATTAACCCAATCCTGACCATCAGCATCTTTTTTCTAGACTATTGCATAGTCTTCTAACCTGTCAATGCAAAGAGCAGGTAAGAGGGAGCCAACTTAAGTTGATAGGACTGAAAGTCTCAAAGGGATTCTGGGATGAAACATAACTCCTTAAAAAAGAAAAAGAAAAGAAAGAAAAAAAGACTTTGATTTTTGACCCCAACCCCCCTATTTCCTGGACCCAAATCAGTGTCATCTGCACAGAGGAACTTACAAGCTGGTAGAATACTATAAATAGACCACTGAGGAAAAGAATAAAAGGAATTTAAACCAACAAACATACACCCATCCCAGGTAGCATTTATCTGTCAGGTAATTGCATATACACAAAGATGCAAAGAATATAGCCCTCACATGCCCCTTTTGAGGGAAACATTTAAAAAGTACTACTTCTAAAAAAAAATTACTACTTCTTGGACAATAATTATTCAGAATGAAATCCTCAAAATAAGAAAAAATTAGAAGGAAAAGAAATTCTATTGACAATAAACATAGATTAGAGAGATAATAAATATGGATCTGATTAATAATCTGTGTATTGATTTAAAAATACTAAATAAAGATTCTTAAAATACAGAGGATAAACTACAGGAAAAAATATAATAACAATCTAGAGCAAAGATTATAAAGTATCTCTGCAAAGTCCATTGATAAAGGCAAGCAGGCAAGCAGAACAGGGAGAAGTGAATGCATCCCATGAACTGATGAAAAGAAGCAGGAAAAAAAAAATGAGATCTACCAGTAGAGGGAAAAGGCATTGTTTTAATATACTGGAAAACTATGTGTTTCTTTATGAACACTGGGAAAAAGAATATAATCAGAAATAAGATGCAAAAATACAATAAAATTTACAAAATAAGAGGAGAGATGAATAAAGTTAAAAACAATTTGATCAATTTACCAAAAATTGGCTAAAGGAAATTAAATGAGAAGAAAAATAAGTAATAAATATTTTTAAATTATTAAAAAATGGTTTTCTTTATTATTTTTTATCTATATAAAATTCAAACAAAAATTTCCCATTAAAAGCCAAGTACATTTATATTGTCATAAAAAACAATGTAGCTCTGTGCTCCTTACAAGTAACATATTTAAAACAAAGTAATAAAAGAGAATTACAGAAAGTGGTTGAACAAATAAAAATTTAATCAAACAAAAGGTACAAGCAACACTAATGTTAGAAAAGGAGGATGTAAAATGTAATGTTTAACAAGACCCAGAATAAATGGGGAAATTATATGCATAGTACATGTCTATACACACATGCACATCCACACATACACAGAGGCACAAGGTCTGATAGAGCATAAACAATCCCATAAAATATAAGTAGTTCAGGGTCACTGGTGCCATCTGGGGTGATCAAAAATCATGACATAAAGATTGACAGCAAATGTATATACCTTTCTTAACCTTATTTAGGTTGATAGGATTCAGCCCTATAAATTACTACTTATGAAATCAGAGTACTACTAGCAAAAATATTAGCTTATATTTTAAATAGCCACATAGTGTCAAATGGTGAAAACTTTACAAAAAGACCATTCTGAGATTTTTACCTTTTTTAAGATTATAGGCTCAAACCCTGTTCATTTTTGACATACCACATTAACATGAGATAAAAATTAACTAATTTACATTCTAATGTACTTCTGGCAGAAGATACTTACCATATTTCAAATAGCCAAAAAACTGCTAAATATAGTATATTGGAGATTATTAAAATGCCAAGATTTCCAGTAAAGTTAACTCAGCGATGTTAAACATATTGTAGATTTTTTTTAATTTTCTTTTTTTATTGTGTTATATTAGTCACCATAAAATATATCATTAGTTTTTGATGCAGTGTTACAAGATTCATTGTTTATTTACAATACCTAGTTCTCCATGCATAATTAGTTTTTGAAGTAGTGCTCAATGATTCGTTAGTTAAATATTACACCCAATGCTCATCATGGCACGTGCCCTCCTCAATGTCCATCACCCTTTGACCCCTACCCACCATGATCCTCCCCTCTGAATCCCCCAGATTGTTTCTTGGTATTGTAGATTTTATACCTCTCATTTAAGTAACCTTAATGTCCATATTGATAAGTTATGATAGAAATGGTTATAAAAATTTGGGAAATAAAGATGCTTAAACTTTAAAACATAGATTACATAGGTATCTTAAGAAGCTTCTTGTTTTTAAGGAAAATAGGCAATATTTTGAAGAATTAAAGAGAGCTGAGAATAGTAACATTAAAAGGGGTTTTCATTCTTAATAGAATAAGTAACCAGGATTTATAATTTTTCTAATCAAAGTCTAAGCCAAATATTTACAAACAGATGCTAGGAAGATTCACTTTCTTCCATAGGCATTGATCTCCAAACCAAAATGTGATATTATAATAAGACCGGTTTATTTTCTTCAATAACACTTGTCTATTCTTAGAGAACAGACTTTTAAATTCCAATTATAATTAATTTGGCCTACATTTAAGCTAAAATTTATCAGTTTTTCTACCGATAAGTATCAGAACTTTCTTTCCCTGGCATCTCTGTTGGTTTTGTTTCTTTTGAGATCCTGTAGTTGTATGCTATCATTTTTTCCCATTAATTAAAAAACAAACAATAAATAAAACCTTTTATAGAGAGCATACTGCAAAACACTTTGAGCTCCAGCAAAATGTGTGTGTGTGTGTGTGTGTGTGTGTGTGTGTGTGTATAAATAGAGACTTTTTTCTCCTTTTCTTTTTCACCATTGACTCACTATGACACATGTCATGGGAGAATTCTTTCTCTACATAAAAATGAAGTGAAATAGTGAGGAAATTTAAAAGCTGATTGCTATGAAATGATAATGTATAGATTCTGAGAAAAAAATTTCTTACAGTTAATAGTATCTTTTCAAATGTGTCTGTCTTATTAAAAATTGCAAATAATTACAAAACAGATGAAAATTAAAAGAGAAAAGACTGAAATAAAATTGTTAATTAACCCAACTACACAGAAGTAACCACAACTCATATTTTGGCATGTATAACTTATTATTTATTCATTTGTGAAAATAGAGAGAAGGAAAAGAAGGGAAAGAATGGAGATGAAAAAACTCTTTCAACAATTTTTAACATAATTTATTATGAACTATTCGCACAACAAACATGTTAATGATTGCACAAAATAATATCTTAAGAACAATTTATAACATTCTTAACCTTTTACTAGCTTGTTTTTAAAAATCTCCCATTATAAATAATGCTACTGTGAATACCCTCATATAAAAGTCACTAGAAATATTTCAATTATTTCTTCAAGATGTAAACTCAAAATAAAATTGCTGGTCAGTAAGTCTTTGAAAGATTTGATTAATTTCCATTCTTCATAACTGAGTTTCATATTTTCAATACTTTCTACCAATATTTACATGTTAAAAATTTTTGCAATTTGACAGATGAAAAATATCTTATAATACTGAACTAAGCCCTACATTTGTATCTTAAGAGAGTAAATTGTCTTCCACTAGCCATCAGGGAGATTCAAATTAAAACCACATAGAAATACCACCTTACACGAGTTAGAATGGCCAAAATTAACAAGACAGTAAACAACGTGTGTTGGAGAGGATGTGGAGAAAGGGGATCCCTCTTTCACTGTTGGTGGGAATGCAAGTTGGTGCAGCCACTTTGGAAAACAGCGTGGAGATTCCTTAAGAAATTAAAAATACAGCTTCCCTATGACCCTGCCATTGCACTACTGGGTATTTACCCCAAAGATACAGATGTAGTGAAAAGAAGGGCCATCTGTACCCCAATGTTCATAGCAGCAATGGCCACGGTCACCAAACTGTGGAAAGAACCAAGATGCCCTTCAACAGATGAATGGATAAGGAAGATGTGGTCCATATACACTATGGAGTATTATGCCTCCATCAGAAAGGATGAATACCCAACTTTTGTATCAACATGGATGGGATGGAAGAGATTATGCTGAGTGAAATAAGTCAAGCAGAGAGAGTCAATTATCATACGGTTTCACTTATTTGTGGAGCATAAGAAATAGCATGGGGGACATGGGGAGATGGAGAGAGGAAAGGAGTTGAGGGAAATTGGAGGGGGAGATGAACCATGAGAGACTATGGACTCTGAGAGACAATCTGAGGGTTTTGAAGGGGCGGGGGGTGGGATGTTGGGTGAGCCTGGTGATGGGTATTATGGAGGGCACGTATTGCATGGAGCACTGGTTGTGGTGTATAAACAATGAATTCTGGTACACTGAAAAGAAATTTAAAAAATTAAAAATTAAAAAAAATGCTAATAAAAGACATTCAAAATACAAAAGAAGTAAAACTCTCTATACACAGATGACATGATCCTATATATAGAAACTTTCTAAAATCCACAAAAAACTACTAGAGCTAATAAACAAATTCAGCAATGTTGCCAGGTAAAAGATAAACACAGAACATCAGTTGTGTTTCTCTACACCAGCAATGAACAATCCAAAAAAGAACTCTTTTAAAAAATCACATTTACAATGACATCCAAAAGAATAAAATACCCAGGGATAAATTTAACCGAGGAAATGAAAGACTTCTACAAAGTCTGCACAAAGACTTCTACAAAGCTACAAAGCATTCCTCGAAGAAAGTAAAAAAACACCTAAGTAAGTGAAAAGGGCACCCCATTTGCATGGACTAGAAGATTTAATAACGTTATGGTAACAAAGCAATCTACATATTCAATGCAACCCCTATCAAAATTCTACAACTGTTTTACAGAAATGGAAACATTGATCCTCAAATTCAAATGGAATTTCAAGGGGCCCTAACTATCCAAAACAATCTTGAAAAAGAGGAGAAAATTGGATGTTTCAGTCAGTTCAGGCTGCCATAACAAAATACCAAAATTGAGTGACTTAAACAAGAGAAACTTATTTTCTCAGAGTTCTGGAGACTAGAAGTCTGAGAATAAGGGGCCAATATGTTTAGGTTCTGGTGAGAGTTGGTCCTGGCTTGTACTCTTTTGTCTTTGTCCTTACATGGCATACAGACAGAAGAGCAGGGAGAGAGAGAGAGAGGTGGGGAGGAAGAGAGGAGACAGAAAAGAGCAAGCTTTCTAGTGTCTGTTCTTATAAAAGCACTAATCCCATCATGAGCTTCCCACCCTCCTGTCTTCATCCAAGCCTATTACCTCTCAAAGTCCCCAACTCCAAATATCGTCACATTAGAGATTAAAGACTCAAGGTATAAATTTTTTAAGGTTATGAATTAGTCTATAGCAGCAGAGGACACATAATTTTCAATTTCAAAATTTCCTATGAAGCTACAGTAATCAAAACAGTATGGTACTGGCATAAAGAGAGACATATAGACCAATGGAATAGAATTGAATTCAGAAATAAATCCATACATATACAGCCAGTTGATATTTTGACAGCAAAGCCAAGACAGCCTTTTCAACAAATAGAGATGCACAAGATGAAAACAGAATGACATTGGACTCTTATTCATACCATACGCAAAAATTTACTCAAAGTGGATAAATGACTTAAATACAAGAGATAAAAACATAAAATTCAGAAAAAAAAATGAGACTAAATCTTCATGATCTTGAGTTTGCCAATAAATTTTGAGATACGACACCAAAAGTATGAGTAACAAAACTAAAAATAGGTACATTGAACTTCATCAAAATTAAAAATATTTGTTCACCAAAGGACATTATTCAGGAGGTGAAAAGACAACCTACAGAATGGGCAGATATTTGCATGGCATACATTTGATTAAGTGTCTAGTATTCAGACTATATAAAGAACTCAACAATAAAAGCACAACTCAACAATAAAAGCACAAATAACTCAAATTAAAAACGGATATAGTAGTGCCTGGGTGGCTCAGTAGTTAAGCGTCTGCCTCCTGCTCAGGTCATGATCCCAGGGTCCTGGGAATGAGCCCCCCCACCCCATCAGGCTTCCTACTCAGCTGGAAGCTTGCTTCTTCCTCTCCCACTCCCCCTGCTTGTGTTCCCTCTCTTGCTGTCTCTCTCTTTGTCAAATAAATGAATAAAAAAGTCTAAAAAAAATGGATATAAAACTTGAATGAATATTTCTTCAGAGAAAATATACAAATGGCCAACAAGCACATTAAAAGATTCTCAACATCATCATTTATTATTATTAAATACAAATTGAAACCACAGTGAGATACCATCTCAGGACCACTGAGGTAACTCTAATAAAATTCTCCTTAAAACAATAAATAATAGTGTTGGTGAGGAAATGGAGAAATTGAGCCTTCAAACACTGCTAGTGGGAATGTAAAATGGTTTGGCCAATTTGGAAAAGAACTTGAAAGTTCCTCAAATACTTAAAAATAGAATTACCATCTAATCCATTAATTCTACTACTAGATATTATTGGCCTAAATAAAGAAGAAAACTGAGGCAAGCTCAAAGAGATGAGTTTATTCAGAATAGTAGAGGGATTGAGATTCAGGATAAGCAAAGTATAGAAAGCCTAAGGTGAGTCCATTGAGGCTTTGGGGTAGGTTGTATTTAGGGGTAGAAAATGTAAAGAAGAGGGAGTTCAGTAAGAGTCAGAATCAAAAACAAATGGAGACCAGCCTTGGAAACTGCCCAAGCAGACAAAATCAGTCCAGTTGCACAAACAAAGCTCAATTCAGTGCACTTTGTGAGACCAGTACAACCTGGGTCATCTCCTGTTTACATCTCTGGCAAAACTTCCCAAGGTTGATATGAGAAAACCTTTGATCAACTCCCCACCATCCAAGAGAATTCCAACATCATCAGTTTTCTGTAAATCACAGATTTATGTGAATTCAGTCTCCTTTTAAGGTTTGTCTTCCTGAGTGTTCATGAATGAGATTTTTCCATTTTATATCCTCCAGTCCTATTTTAGATTTAAATTCTTTCACATTTCCTCTATTTGATCAAGATCTCTCTCTCTCTCTCTCTCTCTCTCTCACACACACACACACAACACCTCTGATCAATTAAGTCGTTCAGGTGTTGTTTGTTAATTTTTTTGTATATATCCCATGGAGCTAAGAAGGACCAGCCTCAGGCATCTTTTCCCATGAAGGAGGGAAAAGGAATTTCATTTGACCTCATTTGACAGAATTGAAAAACGAAAAATTTCAGTACGGCCCTCTAAGGTAGATGATTTAGTTTACACACATTTGGGAAGAAGGCGTTTTTATGGAAACAAAAGAAAATTGTTAATAGTTTGAGCAAATCATAAATTCAGTTTCTGAGTTTTGGAGAGTAGCCAATTGAGAAAATTTCGAGATGCCAGGTTGAAAGCATCTTCAGATGGAGTGAGGGCAGACAGTGGCAATCTGACAGACTTTTCTGGTTTCGATGTCCCTGGTGATCCTTTTGAATGGCCACAAAACAGTAAGCATGAAACTGTCCACACAGGAGCTGCTGTGATGATTTCTCAAGTTAATATCAAGTTGTCCAGCTTTAGCTAGCATGACATTGAGAAAAGGGCAGTTTGAGTTTCATAATGATTCCAAGTCAAAAGAGTGGGAGAGAGTTAGAAGTGTTAGTTTGGGGAGTTTTAGCTACATGTTGGAGGAAATTATAAAAATTCAGAACTCAGTCCAGCTTATATAGGTAGAAAGCAAAGCTCAAAGATAATTAATAGCACTGAAATCTGATATCCATAAAGGTGCATTACTGAAATATATTTTTTTCTAATCATCCTCATTTCTATCAAAGATAACCATAGTAAGATTAATTTGTTTGTAAATTAAGTTCAGTCTTTAAAAACTTGATTATTTATAAGAGTGCAGCAAGCGATTGTCCATATAGGCTTTTAAAAATCTGCATTCCTGAAACTTTTTATAAGCGCTCTCAGATTGGCTTTCCAATGTCTCTTAAGGCTAAAAAGTCGAGCCAAGGATTTGTCCAATTGTATCCTGTTATAAGGAGACCAGATTTTTATTGAACGTATATAACTACATATACTCTTAGGAAAAATAGGGATATTTAATAAGAGCTTTCAAATTCTGGAGAGATCAGGTGGGGAGTAAGAGATGAATGTTTTAACTTTTGTGCAAAGATACATTTTCCTAAAAGAGAAAAGAAAAAGCGGTCTTGTAAATCTAGAAACCCAAACATTAACCAACAAACAATATTTTAAATGAAGCCATGAAAATTATAATTAGCATTAGCAGTTTGTCCAGGTTTATGTACTTACTTCTTATTCTCTTTCCTCTATTGTTGGCAATTTTATGAATTCATCACAACAGAAGATGTTTGATTATGTGTTTCATCAAATACAACAGAGTTTTAGAAATTCTTACCTGACTCAGGGCTATGATCTTAAAATGATCAAAAACCTGTATTCTAGGGCTCATGTCAAGGTCTTTTCCATGGTTTCTTTGAAGATGAAACCTGTATGTAAAGGCATCAGGGTAAAAAATAATTTCCTGAAAATGACCACAGACCTAAAAATGACAATGGTTAAACATTAGATGAGAGTTCTTTATAATGTAATTGACAAGGAATTTTGTTATTTCTGTGACATACATTTTAAAATCATGACTGATAACATTATGCCAGACACCATTATACCAGAACATATCAGAATTTTAGGAATTTGATATAACTTCTGGAATATTTATAAAATACATGTATATAAATACACATAAAGAAGGCCTAGTGTTACTTTTTATTTGATAATGCTTTCCATGAATGGGTATTTAATATGTCAAATAAACCTAATTACTGTATATTCTCCTTTTATACAGAGAGAAAATTATGTATTTAACCAAAGTGACAATAAAATATTTTACCTTTACGCAAGTAGAAAAGGTAAGAGCAAAATATAGCTCTTAATTTTGAGAAAACTAGGTTTACTTAAACAATTAAAGACCTAATAGTAAAGAGAGCATAAAGCACAAAGAGATTATTCTGATATATAACATCTTTGTTTTGGGCAGATTACTTAAAAGATGAAGGACATATTTTGCTTTTTGATGATTTTTTAATTAACAGCAAACCAAGAATCTAAGAAAATGTTTTGTTTTTAACGGAGAGAAAACCAAATTCTAATTTGGCAGCAATGTGATCTTGATAGTAATTTTTTTTAAACTGAAATCCTTTCCAATCTTAGTTTGATTACACGCAAAGTTCCCTTCTCAAGATTTCCCTTCCACAAACTTTCTGCAGCTTACTATACCTATCTAGGTTTTGTCCTATCTTTCTTCCTTTCTTATTCAGAAAAATAAGTTTACTTTAAGACAAAACCATTTTTGTTTTTCTCCAAAAAAAATTACATCCCCATTCCTCATGCCTTCTTTTTCTCAAAAACACGCTTTCTACTTTCCTTAATTCTTAGAAATAATCATCTATCACTTCCTCAATCATCAATCATCTGCTCTTCATCACTCTCCCAAGATGCCACCTCTTAGAGTCCCAAGCAGGCTTTGTCACAAGTGCCTGGATCTTCTTCTGTGGCCTCCTGAGCCCTCCCACCTTTGCAAAAAAACAAACTAAGGCTTCCAATGTTAAATTTAACATCCTGCCTTCCTATCTTGTCTGCCAGCCCTCTGAAGCCAGAGCAGTGGACACCTACGCATCCTTCCCTAATCCCAGCTCTGCCAACTTGTATTTGTAATCTTTCCTTCCCAGTGAATAATAGGAAGCAGATTGTGAATTGCTTGTCATAGATTGGGATCCCGTGGTAAATTAGCAAAGTTATAAATACATTTTATAATTTCTAGAAGTATATTTTCTTTTCTTTTTTAAGATTTTATTTATTTATTTGGCAGACAGAGATCACAAGTAGGCAGAGAGGCAGGCAGAGAGAGTGGAAGGGAAGCAGGCTCCCTGCGGAGCAAAGAGCTCCCAGGACCCTGGGATCATGACCTGAGCCCAAAGCAGAGGCTTTAACCCACTGAGCCACACAGGTGCCCCTAGAAGTATATTTTCTTCATAATAAATTTTCCAGTGTGGCATAAAACACGTTTATTAATAGGCCGAAATATCTTTAGTTCCTTTGTAAAGGAAGTCAAAAGTAGATAAACTTACTTTTTACTAATGTGTCAGTATTTTGTTATTTTATTTTATTTTATTTTACTTTATTTGGAGATGACCTAGATACTCAATAAACTTGACTTAACTCATTATTTTAACTTAGCAAAACTTTAAAGTTTTCAGTAACCAAAAAATTTTGGAAATCATTCGCTGAAAAGTTCACCTAGAAACTTATCCTGTTTATATCTGTTTAAGTCATTTGTTTTTAACAATCATATTTAGGTTATTCTTAAAGATTTCATGATAAGCAGTTAACCAACATTTTAAGTTATTTTTCTTGCTGACAAATTTTTGTAACAGAGATAATATGATCTTATTTGATTTTCAGTAAATTTAGGTAGAATAATTCTACTTCATGTTGATGACTCTAAGGACATGCCTGTTTTAATTAAACCAACAAACGTAAGCTAACTTGGGGCGCCTGGGTGGCTCAGTGGGTTAAAGCCTCTGCCTTCGGTTCAGGTCATGATCTCAGGGTCCTGGGATCGAGCCCCGCATTGAGCTCTCTGCTCAGCAGGGAACCTGCTTCCTCCTCTCTCTCTGCCTGCTTCTCTGCCTACTTGTGATCTCTGTCTGTCAAATGAATAAATAAAATCTTAAAAAAAAAAAAAAAACTTAAGCTAACTTTTATTTACCAAAGATTATTCCAGATCATATAAACTTGAAAAGTATTTGGTTTAATTTCTATGTTTCTGAGAATATACTTAATTTATATAAATGCTTGATTTTCTTTAAGCATTTATATAAATTTCTTTTTTTTTTTTTTTTTTAAAGATTTTATTTATTTATTTGTCAGAGAGAGAGAGAGCACAGGCAGACAGAGTGGCAGAGTGAGAAGCAGGCTCCCTGCGGAGCAAGGAGCCCGATGTGGGACTCGATCCCAGGACGCTGGGATCATGACCTGAGCCGAAGGCAGCCGCTTAACCAACTGAGCCACCCAGGCGTCCCTATATAAATTTCTTTAAGTGGAGCTCTTTGCAAGTTAATTTTGTCAAGGGAACTTCTATGGCAATCCATACTTTAAAAGGCTCTTTTCTCCCTTTTTCTTTTAGTCTCAATGTGTTGGGAGCCATGAGGCCTGGTAGAGGGCATTGCCCCACTAGGTTAAGGTTTGAACTGAAGCAGGTCTAAGGCTGCCTAGGACCAGGTATCCCCGCAGATAAGCATGATCTGATAGTCTCTTGCCTTTTTCTCTGATCCCCATATCTCTCTCAAATTAAGAGCCCCTTGCTAATTTGCAGCAAACATCTCTCAGGCTTGTGGGCCGGAGCAACTTCAAGGAGGTAAATTATTCTGTACCTAGGACAATGGGGAGCTTTAGATGTGTACAGCAATAGAGGATTTCCTCCCTTGCTTGATGTTTATCCCGTGCTTTCACAGCCGAGCCATTAAAATACACCCTGCCTCCTGCAAAGGTAACACGTTCTCATTTCTACTTCTCTCCTGTATACTTAGTTTCTCCAGATAGCTTCTCGTTTTCCATTAACTTGTATCCTGTTTTCCTGCGGACCCCAAAACACGTTACCAAAAAGCATGTATTTGTGCTACCTCCCATGGCTTTCTGAGGGACATGATTACTCAAGAAGCAAGACCCTGTCCCCCATCCCTGGCGCCAGTCTGTTCCCATCATTGCTTAATTAGAATAACACGTGCTGAACAAAGAGAAATTGTCTGATGAGTGCTTGAGTCCTTTGATGTCCTTTGCATGAATGCAACGCCCTACCCCAAGTAAACTGCCTATATAAAAAGCTCTAAAATTAGAATAAAATGGAGATGCCTGAATACTGACCAGAACTCACTGTGTGGCTCTCTCGTTCCTCTCGCCGACACCGCCCCTCCTTCAGGGGCACCTGGACCTGCCGAGGCTGGACCTCAGGATCCATAGGCAGTGACTTGAAGTATAGGGCAATTACAATTTAAATTTTTTCCTTCTATTTTTTTTTTTAAGTACAGGACAATTGTACTTCCAATGTCCTGATTTTTTTTTTTAATTGTATCTGCAAATGTCTGAAGGAAAATAGGAAAGGATCTGAACTGATGTTGAGTTCAAATCAAGAATTTTTTATTTTAATTCTTTCAATCTCTCTCTCTTTATTTTTTAACAGGCAAAATCGAAAAAAGTTTAGCACTAGATAACAAGGGGAGGTCAAATAAAGGAAGAGACTTTGGGTGACCTGGTTGGTGCCCTGAGGAAGAGGTCCCAAATACTTAAAAAATTTCCTTTTAGTTGTTTATTTGCTTCAGTTAACTTAGTACTATGTAAAGAGGCAACTTCAGAATTCTGAATTCACTTAGAAGCCTCTAGAACCAATTAAAATAGCTATAGGAAAACAAGTTTGAGTTTGCAGCTTCCCAATAAAGGACATTGAAGTTGTAAGTTATCTTTAGTAAGGCTGGTCCATTTAGTCAAATATACATATGAAGAGGGACCATAATTTTTGAATATAAAACTGATGGGGTCCCTGAAGGAAGGCTACCCTTGGAGCATTTAGATGACTGGAATCCCATTTCTCAGAGGTTTTCCTGAAAGCAAAAGAGGAAAAAAAAAAAAAAAAATCTCTAAATAAGCCTGATGGGTGTGCTTTTAGGGTTGAGAGTTGTGTTTTGCTTCACAGTGTGCTTTTCATGGAATACTATTTATCCTGGTGGACGACGTTTATCCCAGTTGTCCAACCTATGATCAGGCATCCTTTGTTGCATTGAAAGTGTCTTTCAGTTGGCAGATGACCCACCATAAATGTGGTCTTTCTGTCCATGACTAAGTAATCCTCTTACAGGAATTTTTTGGTTTGCTTTGGTTTGCTTTTCTTTGCTTTGCTTTTGAAGTCTCTCATAAAGAGGTGGTAAATGGTCTAGTAGAATTTATTTGCTCAACTACTCATGACCATAGATATTATCATTATTTTTGTTTTGTTTTCTTCTCAAGAATTCTGAAGGAGGGGCGCATGGGTGGTTCAGTCATTCAGTGTCTGCCTTTGGTTCAGGTCCTGATGCCAGGGTCCTAGGATCCAGCCCCGCATTGGGCTCCCTGCTCAAGAAGCCTGATTCTCCCTCTCCCACTCCCCTCTCTCTTTGTTAAATAAATAAAATCTAAAAAAAAAAAAAAAATCCAAAGGAATTATACTGAAATTCTAGTGTGTTGTCAACAAGAAAATAACCAAGTACTCACCAGAATGGATAAAGCCTTTAAACAGATCCCAAATAAAGTCAGAATTCAACCAAAAGTGGAATATAAAAAGGGAGAAATTCGGGGAGAATCAGTTAAAATCAAAAACAAATGGAGACCAGCCTTGAAAACTGCCCAAGCAGACAAAACCAGTCCAGTTACACAAACAAAGCTCAATTCAGCCTACTTCGTGAGACCAACACAACCTGGGTCATCTCTTACTCATGCCTCTGGAAAAACTTCTCAAGGTTGACATGAGACAACCTCTGATCAACCTCCCACTATTCAAGAAAATTAAAACACTATCAGTTTTCTGTAACTCGGGCATTTATGGGAAATCAGTCTTTTGTCTTCCTGAGGATACATGTATGAGATTCTCCATTTTATATCTTCTGATTCTATTTTAGATTACAATTCTTCCATAGTACATGCCCAAAAGAATAGGGAAAAAAAAGTACTCAACAAACACAAGCACAGACATATTCATAGCAGTACTATTCACAGTAGACAAAGGTAGAAATAACCAAATGCCCATCAATGGATAAATGGAAATATAAATTGTAGTATATACATCCAATGCCATGTTATTCAGTCAAAACAAATTATGGTATATACTTACAATGAAATATTATTTAGTCATAAAAATTAATGAATGACACATGATACAATATAGATGAATCTGGAAAGCATTATGCCAAGTAAAAGAAGCTAGACACAAGAGGTCATATGATATATGATTCCATTTATATGGTAGATCCAGAATAGGTGGAGATGGAAAGCAGATTGATGGTTACCAAAGGTTAGGTGTAGAGAGTTATGGAGATTAACTGCTTAATGAGGTCAGGGCTTTCTTTTGGGATGATAAAAGTATTTTAGAACTAGGTAGAGCTGATGGTTACATGACACTGTGAATGTACTAAATGTCACTTAATTGTTCATCTTAAAATGTTGGATTTTATGTTATATAGCATTCACCTTATTTGAAAAACATAGAAGAGCACTAGAGTTTGAGAAGTTACATCATTTACCCAAAAGTATGAAAAACAGAAGTTGAGCTCCATAGTCAGGCAGCCTGACAGGAGATTGTGTACTATTTTTCTTTTTGTTATACTGACTCTTTCCGTGCCTCTGTTTTTTGTTTTGTTTAGTTTTGTTTTGTTTTTTATTGAAAGCAATGTTTTTATATGCCTATAGAATGTTCGCTCTGAAATCTATCATTGCCTTTAGGGTTTTGCCTTTACAAGATAGGAAAGGAAATATTTATAATTGTCAAGAGATCCAAGATTTCCTGATGCAAGACAGAATTCTTTTAGCCACTTGAATAAGCATGCCATCCATTTCTAAAGCTCAGAACTAAAATTGCAAGACAGCTTTTAAAAAGATTCTTAAAATCCAAGTTGTTAAAAAGCAAATTTTATTCAGGGGGAACTTGCATTTACAGGGTCCAGCCAATTGTTAAGATTTGTGACTAACTCAGTTTCTACAGGAAGTAGATGAATTAACTTGATGCATTTTTTTCCTTCCTACACTACAGTCCTGAGTGTTTCAAGTTCTTCCACTAGGGTGGTTCTATGGCAACAGGAAGTTTCCACGTAAGATCATCTCCTCAGAAATCATACTTAATTGGATCAAGTTTTTAAAAAGAGAGAAAGTACATATTATTAATCCGTGGGGGGGCGGGCAAGAAAGAGAGAATAATCAGTAACAATAATGAATATGGATTAAGGTCAGAAACTTAAGGCTGGAAAAGAGAGGTTTGGAATTCATGAGTTATAACTAACCTTAGTGGTTACTAAGGATTGTGAAGACAATCCAGAGAGACTGCACAGAGTAAACTTAAAAAAGAAGGAAAGTTCAAACACCATGGAGTATTTGTATTTAAGGGCAGGAAAATGAAGGGACACCATAAATTATATACTGACCTTTGAAAAATACAGGGGAAGAAATAATAGAGAACTTCGACAGAGGCATCAAGGAAATAAAGCAAAACACAAGAGCAAATGGTTCATGCTGTCATCAAGGGATCAAGTAAAACATGAATTAAAAATAATACACTGAATTTGGCATTTATGGATTAAGTAAGATCTGAGGGGACATAATTTTAGGCAGAACCCTGATTAGTAAAAAGTAGAGAAGAGTAAGATTCTGAAGGGAAGGAGGTAAACATGAAAAGTAGTTTTCAAAAAGGTTATAAAGATGAGAGACCTGATCATGTGTATAGGTTGAGTTAAAATACATAGCAATGAAGGTGTGGCTGAAGAAGACACTTGATAAAGAAGAGATAACAGACAAAGGGAAGTACTAAATAGAAAAGGAAACAATATAGAAGATAGAAAGAGTTTAGCCCCTGAAAGAAGAGGAAACTACTACTTTTGATCTTGAGTGAACAAAGTACATGAGAATAAATCTGAGAGAAGTTCCCTCTATATGTGTGCTGAGTCCATCTACTCTGTCCACTGCTTCACACAGAGCTGCCACTGTCTCTCTACTCTGTAGCAATACAGTCTATAGATTTTGTCTTACCCCACTCTCATTCTGTTCCCATAGGGAAGCCAGAATGATTTGTTAAATCACAAATTAGATTATGTTGCTTCCAATTTAAGTTCAGAGAAGCTTCCCATTACAAGGAAAATTATATCAGATGTCTGTCAGGACCCTCAAAGTTGCTTGGTGAGAACCAACCACTACCTGTATTTCCATAACACTCATCATCCTAGAATGTTTGCTCTAGAATCTATCATTGCCTTGAGGGTTTTGCCTTTACAAGATAGGAAAGGAAATATTTCCTGATCCAGTCAACTTGGTTTTCCTTCAGTTTCGTGAACACACGACTTCTTTTCATAGATAAGGTCTTTGTGGATACTGTTCCTTGTATCTGAAATACTCTTCTTCTTCTTCTTGATACTCCACAGAGAGCCAGCTTCTTCTCATTTTTCATGTTTCAATGCAAAAATCACTCCAACAGAGAGGACTTCAGTCACAAATCAATCTAAAAAAGACCTCCCTCTTCTCAAAGCACCCTTCCCAATATTTATGACAAATTTATCTGTTTATTTGTTTAATCAACCAAATTATAGACTCAATGATGATAAAGACACAGATGCTCGATAAATATTTGTTGCACCAGTGGCAAATAGTATCTATATCTGTGTCTGTTTAGTGATACCAAGTGGAGGAGAATTGAGTTGGGAACAGCTGATACCATATTTCTCTTTCAATTAAAAATCAAATTTAATTACTTTTGCTAGAGACCCTTAATGAGATTTTTGAGTTTTGTTAGGGGCCAAATTAATGGCAGCCTTAAGGCTTTTCAGAGGAAGCTAAAATCTGAAGGATGAATAAGATTTAGCTACAGGAAGCTGAGGGAGAGGGTGTTCATCCCCTTTATAGAGAAAGGGTGACCAGAGGGGCTAAAAAGGGGCCAGAAACTCTTAGTCCAGCCACAGATAGGGTTGACCTCCTAGGGGAAGTTACCTTTTGATTTTGTTACTGTTATTATATATTATTTAAGATTCTGAGTCAGTTATGGGAATAAATAATATAGAAAGAGCAGCATATATTTTTACTTCATTTTTTAAAATATTTAAACAATATACAGAAAAGCTAAGATTAAATCACCAATTCACTGCCCTACTCCTTAATAACCCCCCAGAAATGGCCACTTGAAAAACAATGAACAAAAAAATTTTTAGGCCTTCTGGTAGTCATCCACTACTCTAAAGATTTGAGCCCTATTTTCTGATCTACTAACTTTAGAAGTCATCTCTTGACTTCTAGGTACACATCCATCCCTTCTTTAAATAATTTTATATCATTCTTCTAATTTTACCACTGATTTGTACAGTCAAAAATGGTGAATCTAAATCTTTATTACTTGTCCCATCAAACACAGACTCTTTTGACCCCAATTTTATAAAAGGAGACATTAACCTGCACCATCCCTACTCTTTTTTGCAGATCAATCTCTAACCACTATAATTTTTTCTTGACACAGTCAAAGATAATAACATTCTATCCAGTAATCATAATAAAGATTTCCTTACCCTGTCAATAGCTTGACCTTAAACACTGAAAATCAATGCAATGGAATATATTTTTTAAGTAATTCACCATCTATTCTGTCCTATCAGTGATCTGATGATTCCTGGTTACCCTCTGAAGCCTCTTTGCCATAGAACAGAGAAGACAGCAAATTTGACCTAAACAGGAAGAAATGGTAGTTTGGAAACTCCCATCAAGAAAGAAAATAAAATACAAATTTCATCTGGGTTGGGAGGAAAACAGAGAATGAGAAATATTCATGTGGTAATAATTCACGGGGTACGAATTCTCAGCCTTTACACTACCTCCTTTCCCCATATTTCTCCAAGTGTCAAAATTTCAGGTTCAGAAGTGGTTTAATTAAACACAGGTTTAATTGAAACCTCCCCCACCCTGAAATGTACATTGACAACCCTGTTCTGTTTTCCCTTCATGTTCTTATCATTTAGTAAACATGGCAAATCAAGCTCCTAAGTGGAAAGTCTGAAGGGAAAACCACAGAACTTTGCCCTTCCCGTTTAGAGTTTCAGGTCAGAAAGATATTGTTTTTATTCATTAAATGTTTACTAGAGTACATACAGTGTTAAGTGATGTAGATAGAGAGATGAGCAGCAACCATGTATTATCAGAGAGATAGATGAAAAAAGTGAAGATACAGAAAGCTTTTCTGATATGTTTAACAAGTTAAATTGCAAATTCCATTTTATATGTTTCATTTCCTATAAAAAATAAATATGCTTTCTCTGTGTCTGTTGACTGCTATTTTTTTAAATCAGTTTTTAGACAATGTGCAAAAAAATCAGTAAGCAACCATTTGAAAAAAATTCAACTCTACAATCCACTTTATTTACAACAAATTTAGCAGGTTTACATTAATATCCAGATTCTTATAAATAATTAATTCATGTATAAGTTGTTGTTAAGATCTTCTTTAAAAGGCCATTTATTTAAGGTCTTAAATAGGCAAAGAAATATAGTTCAGACATTATAGAGGGAATGGTCTGAAAACTGAAAATTATAACTGGAGAATTTAGAAGAATTTGGAAGCGGGTAAAGGCCACCATTAAAATAGGATAAATTTTGAACTAAATATGAATATATTGATGAGCTGATTAGGGAATCATTAAAATACTGGACCAGAGTATGCTTTGACTTTCAAAACTTACCTTGTTCTCCAAAATTTTTATTTTCCCCCATACTCAAGTTCTGAACACTGCTGTGTCAAGTTGCCAGATTCCAAAACCAGGCTTAACCAGTTTCTTACATACCTCCTCCTATCCTCACATACTAAACATCTAAACTCAAATGAAAAATACACGTTAGGAGACTCTCCCTGCAACGTCCCCCTTGTACGAACACTGGAGGAGAACATTTTCCAAATAATCATCTTATTATTTGGAATGATGAGATAAATAATAATGATATAGATATTCATTCATTATATTTAAAAAAGAATAATGTCCTTTTTGGCTCAGAATCCACTGCCCCAATTATAAACATACAAGACAATTTTTCCCCAAATGAAAGAAAAGTGGGACGGGAAATAGAGCTTGAAAAGTTACACCACATAGATGCTGATTGCCCGGAAGTGCCCAGGGTCAAAAGAACCCACTGGCCCGCAACAGCTGAAGACAGAGTGGTTTAATTTGTAGAAAACCATTATACTGTCCATACTGCAAAGGCAAAGCCACTGCCAACAATGGGAAATTCTGCAGGCCATGGCCCCGGCTACTGTACAGAATATAGGCTGTAACCTAATCAATGTGTATGACTCCAGGTCACCCATCCATCTTTCTAACCAGGCAAGAAACTGCACTATGAAAAGTAACATCTTAAAAATAAACATGGATGATATATTTTTCCTGTAGGCAGAAGTTGGCACTAAATGTCTAACTATACATCTCTAATATCTACATCTAATATCTACAAAGGGCTTTCTCCCCACTTTGGATTCCCATGTTACAATAATAGAATATTACCTCAAAATGACAAAATCTTTTAAAGCTTATCTTATTCTGGGAAGCAATCACTCCTATTTTCTCACAATGAATTTAACTTTCATAATAAAGAATTTTTAATTATAGCAGCAGTAACCCATTTGGAATTGAAGTTTGATAACTGCTGTGTGGTTTTTTTTTTTTTTTATGACAAGCTAGAGCTTTTTGAAGATATATTTTATTTTCCAGAAGATTCAAGCAATTCTTCAAATGAGTCTGAATCTTCAATTAGGAAAAAGGCACTTATACAGGCTTGGAGGGAAAGGCACTTATATAGTGGCTTCAATTTTACTTTGCCAGATAATGATATAAACCGCAACACATCAGAGAAGATAATGAGCTTCTAGAGCTTTCACCAAAACCTCATGAGCTTAAATCAGATCTTACTGTCTCTAACCCATATCTGAACATTCCACTGGACGTGCAGAAAATTGCTTAAAGACAAAGATATATGGTTTTGAGGCTTTAAAGTCCTTATAATACAGACACATATCACACAGATTTTGACAAGCCTCCCTAGATACCAAAGATGAGCTGTCATGGCATACACATCCTCCATAGAAACAAGCTCCAATTATCAATTTCACCACTAATACATCTACCTTAGGAAAACACATTAACCCAATTCTGTGTATAGCAGTTTAATTTTTTTCCCCCCGAGGGACTGAAAACGCTCAGAAATGAAAGTTTCTCATGAAAAGCAAAGTAAACATTTTCTATAGCACACTGTGAAAAAACAAACAACAAACAAAATACTAAGTGATTTTTAGTGATCTCAAATGATTGTGTTCTTTTCCCTCATATTTTTACTCAAAAATATTTTAATTATATCAACTTCCAAAGGAGGTTTTGTGGCAAAAAGCAAAAGAGAGCAAAACCAATCCAACATGCACAATAAAAAGTGGCAAAAGGGATCACCAATATAAAATCATTAAATGCTATACATTGTCAGTATCAAAGTATAGGTCTTCACTATCATTTTGATCAATTTACTGAAGAAACACAAATATTGAGATACTTCTAGTTACTGTGAAATGTGGGTTTTTATTTCTCATACTTTTAAACTTCCACATGAAAAATAAAAAATATATATGTAATATGCTATAAAATGCATTCTGCTTTAAGCAAAATACAGTAATGCAAAAGTTAGCTACTAACTTTTGTTTCAGGAAGAGGTATTGTCTGCACCAAACTTCCAGGAATTAAAACAATGCTGTATAGTAAAAGAAGACCTCCCTAAAAAGTCAGTAGACAGCAAACATTAGATTCCCAAAGACAGTTTTAAAGAATATAGTTCAAACTTTCTGTGATCTCCAAGAAGGGCATCAGATCCAAAAAGAACCCTTTCATTGAGGAAAGCTTACTTAGCAATCCAGAATCTAAAAATAGTGTGTGTGTACCCAGGGGCAGCTACATAATTCACTACACTCAATGCAATAAAAATGTGAGGGCCCTTGTTCAAACAAGAGGGTTGGGGGAAGCTTGTTTCTTTTTTCTATAGTCTCTCTCTCTCTCTCTCTCAACTTGTCTAGGTTTTGGTTATTTTTTAAGATTGTATTTATTTATTTAGCAAGAGAGCACGTGAGTAGGGGGAGGAGCAGAGGAAGAGAGAGAGCGAGAACCTCAAGCAGACTCCTGCGCTAGGCATGGATCCCAACTCAGGGCTCCATTTCAGGACCCTGAGATCATCACCTAAGTGGAAATCAAGAGTCAGATGCCTAACCAACTGAGCCACCAAGCTACCCCATCAATTTGTGTTGGTTTTATATTTGCCACTTAAAGTTCCACTCTCCACTATGAGAAGAGTGCTGGGCAAGGACAGACCTCCACAGATCCACAGGGCCTGCTGGGGTGACTTAGCATACAGAACACATACACCCAATCCCTGCCCACTCAGTACCCCAGCTTCTTTCATGGTAAGAAGCAGGAGCAGGTAGCTGAGAGCCCATCCCAGGGGGAAGAGGAGGTCATGGAAAGTGGGACGCTACCTAACTGAGAGTCCAAGTCCCAGCGTCAAGTCCATTGTCCTGTAGAGCTCCATGTACAAAACACAAATCCAAAAATAAAATTATTAACATAATATTGAGATAGTCACTTCAGACATAAAACTTAAGTTCCTTCTGAGCTTATGGTCCTGTGAGACTGGACTACCCTGTTCATAGTCCCCAGAATCCAGTCCAGCTCTAGACCAGACTTTTTGGTGCTATTGACATTTGGGTTTAGATAATTTCTTTTTGCTTGGATGTCCAGGGCATTATAAAATGTTTCATAGCATCTCTAGTGTTTATTCACTAGGTATTTACCAATGTGATAACCAGTAATGTTTCCAGACATTGCCAAATGTCCCTTGGGAAACAAAATTGTACCTGGTTGAGACAGGCCCTAAATTAACACTTACCAGCATAAACTCAGGATGACATCTATGCACTTCTAACATTCCCCCACTGATAAGAAGAGAAGGAGAGATTCTAAAATGCACAATTAACTTTATAATAATCATTTAGCGGTTAACCAATTAAGGAAAGTGAAGGCACTAAAAGATGAGGCTTATGACACACTTTTGGTGCTCAGCACTGCTTGCCTACCAGGACAATTCTTGCCTGGGGCAAGGAGCAGGTAATTCAGTCTTGTAAGAGAGTTTAGGGAAAAAAGCTCAAAGTACATATTTCCTATTCTTCAAACAGAAGGCATAGAGTCCAGTTACTACTCTATTCATCTCCTATTTTCACAGAGGCAAATAAATCAAGCAAACCCCCCCACCATGTTGTAAGTCTCTTGAGAATTATTGCTTGGATTTTGCAGAGCTGGGAGCAGTAAGGGTAGATCAAACAGCTTTAGGAGTGCCATCTAATAGGGCATTGCCTAGGATACACAGGATCGGGTAGATCAACTTCTGTGGATGCCATACCAAATTTTAGTTTATAAAAATTGTGTTTATATTCATTGCGTCTTCCTAAGTACCAAAATCCCAGTACATTTAGTTGGCAACAAATGATTGATCGGGGGTTCTTTTGCCATCTTTTCCATCTCCTCTCCAGCACCTCCCCAGTTCCCCTGTCTCTCCTCCCCACCTTTATTCCTACCTTCTACTTCTCCCAAGGTCTCTCTACTTATCAGCTAGAGTAACCTTTCCTCCTTCAGAGCAAAATCAGTTACCTGATAAAGGGGGAATGGGTACAGGGGGAGAAGTACAATAAAGTACACTAAGCTACCATTCCAGTCTTATGTCTTCCCCATTTCCCTACATGAGCTCACAGACTGACAAAGATATGCACAATCTCACATATTCTACACTATCTTGTCTTGCCTTATGATGTGCCCATGCCAACTGCTTGCCTCTACACCTGTTAAACATCTTTCATTTGTCCAGACCCAAATCAAATGCAGCTTTTGGGGCACCTGGGTGGCTCAGTCTGTTACGTGCCTGCCTTTGGCTCACATCATGATCCCAGAGTCCTGGGATCAAGTCTTGCATGGACTCCCGGCTCAGCGGGGAGTCTGCTTCTCCCACTGCCTGCTGTTCCCCCTGCTGTGCTCTCTCTCTTCTACCACAAACCTTTTCTGACCATTCTATTCCACAATCATCACAGGTTTCTCAATTTCGTGAGCATGCGTGCTCTATGCAGCATATGGGGCATATCACCAGGCACATAGTGGTCCGTCAAATACCATCTATGGAAAAATAAAGTCTCTTCACATTGTAAGTCTGCTACATATTACAATGTAATATTTGGTCGTTCTTCCCAGCTATATTATAACCCTTGAGAGCAGAAATTATCCTTTCCTAGAATGAATAAATTAATGCATAATTAGTCACTACTTTAATTCTGTGTTCTTCGTTGTCCCCTTCTTAAACCGAAATAGTCCAGAGGAAAGACTCTTTATTCACTACCCTTGAAAAACCACCAGTCCCCAAATTCAGCCTTTCCTAAGTGCTGTAGATATTTCCCCAGTCAAGGAAAACACTGACATTTTCTCACTGCTTCCTGCCAAATTACTGATTATCTATCAGCTCTTGGATTGTGTTATATTGGCTAAATAATCATCCTGCTAGGGGCTGTTTTTCCATGTGTTATAGTTTACATACACATGGCAGGCAGAAACATTGTGATTATTATTTTAATAAGAGAAGCACAGCCCCTTATACTTGCGGAACAAAATTAAGAAGCCTAAGAGAATTATTTATGTCCAGTCAGAGCAAAGTGAGAATAATTTTTTGTTAGAGGTATTCAGGTAAATCAGAACCGTATAAATGATCTTACAAAAGCATGAATGAATGGGACATCACTTGTGGCCTGATAGAAACAATCATCTGTTTACACTGAGGATAGAACAACATTATGAGATGTTTTATCAGCTGAGTTGATAAAAATGTAAGTTAACAGAGTGAACGCCAATGAACAGTTAGGGTTTGAGACTGGCAAAACAGTAAGGGAGCAGTCAACCTATGCGGTGTTAATTGAAACTCCTGTTTTAGTGACGTATTTGTAATCTCTGCAAATCAAACAATAATTTAGATCTCAAAGGAAATGTTCAACAGTTATAGTCAAACTTGGCCAAGAGGAAGTTATAATAGTTAATAGAGGTCAGTTTTAATTGTGAATATATCTTGATTCCTGGAACACTTGTTGACCGACCACCAATCACTGCAGAAGAATTATGAAATACGTAAGATATGCAATTACAAGATATGTAAAGTGTATGGTGTGCTTCTGCTTTTTATCGCTTTGTCTAACTGTCCCTGGGTCTACTATTAGGATATCACCCAGTCATTTAAAATTAAGACTACATGTTCAAAAGCCTTCCAAATGAAGTTTTACGATTTTACGAAACTGAGATCTACTAAGTGAGACTCTAAAAACGGAGAGGGGAGGTTTTGTTAAGCTAGTCTACTTTTCTTTCAATAGGAAGTACTCATTGAGAATAGATGTTGAGATTTTTTTTAGAGATGGAAACACGTAATTAAATATTTTTCAATAAAGTAGATATATCAAGGAAGGAGAATTGGAGAAAAGAAGAAATAAACCAAGTAACAAAGGTGACCAAATAGTAGAAATGTTTATGTATCAGTGAAAAACAGGGAGATGGACTGGAAGAAGAGCAATCAAGATACATTCCATCCAGAACAGATGGACCAGGCAAGTCGACCTGCACCAGCAGTTTCAGAGTACACTTACACGACTGGATTTTGAAGACAGCACATTTTGTATTCCCAATCTCACAGGCACTCAGCAAGAGAGAATTGCCATCAGTTCTTCCCAATTAGTGTCACATTTTGGCGCAGCTGAGATCTGCCCATGTGGAGGTCCAAATTTTGTAAATAAGCTATTTCAAGAATATATTGGGGGGGGGGAGGGAGTAATACGAAGTGTGAGGACCAGGGAGTTGTTGGAAGCTCATTGAACACATAGTTTAGGTTTGAAAAAGCTAAATATCATTTGGAAGCACCAGAGAAGAGAACGTATTTTCAATCCCAAAATAGATTTTCTCTTTCTGGCTCTGTCTCTCAAGTCCAAGAAAGGATGCGCTTAAAGGTGCTTGTGAAAGTTTATACTTTAATGAAAATGCAGAGCAGCCAGGCTTAAAAACAACTTTCCGGATGTATTCCTGGAATCCTAGTGTGTTGTTCTAATGAGATGAGTGGCCGTCAAAAACTTTGGGTTTAGTTTCTCCTTTGACAAGAACCCACCCATCTGGATGACCTTTTTGTCACCCTGCCTATGTAAAAATACCATAATAAACACTATTAGCACAAAAATTAGGCTTATGCATAATGAGTGCAGGAGGAAACATCCAAATAACTCAGAAAGTTACTTTTTAGAATGTGAATTTCCCTATCATATCTTGTAGACAAAATACAAAGGCAAAGATGTGACCTCCTGTGAGATGCTCGGCATACTATACACTTTATGTATAGTCTTTCCTCCTCCCGTCTGCCACAGAAACCAAACCAAACTCCAAATGACTCAGCTAAGTGGTATTCATTCGCTCACCCAAGCATGGCTCTTTGACAAATGACAGACTCAATTTTATTCCAACGTTGGAAAAATGTGGAATGGTGTTTAATATGATTGATAGAAAATTCATCTTTCCTCCTTCACCTTGTTTTTCAGTAATCAGTAGTTTCCATATTATAAAAACACCAGAATCAGCCATTCTTAAAGTGAATAAAATTTTTCCTACTACTTCAAATTGTATCTTCAGAAAAAGAGTATGTTCTTTATGTAATTTTCTTCTCTGTAGTTGATTAAAATAGTACTATATTTTTTTTTAAAGATTGTATTTATTTATTTGACAGAGAGAGATCACAAGTAGGCAGAGAGGCAGGCAGAGAGAGAGAGGGAGAAGCAGGCTCCCTGCCGAGCAGAGAGCCCGATGCGGGGCTCGATCCCAGGACCCTGAGATCATGACCTGAGCCAAAGGCAGAGGCTTAACCCACTGAGCCACCCAGGCGTCCCTAAAATAGTACTATATTCTTGGGGCACCTGGGTGGCTCAGTAGGTTAAAGCTTCTGCCTTCGGCTCAGGTCATGATCTCAGGGTCCTGGGATTGAGCCCCACATCAGGCTCTCTGCTCAGCGGGGAATCTGCTTCCCTTCCTCTCTCTCTCCCTACCTCTCTGCCTACTTGTGATCTCTGTCTCTGTCTAATAAATGTATAAATTCTTTATAAAAAATAGTACTGTATTCTTAAACATTGGTATATGATCATTAGTATCATGGTCAACATAATGCTCAAATTGCCCTATTATTGTTTTTTCAATAAAAAGTTTACTTTGGATTGGGGCGCCTGGGTGGCTCAGTGGGTTAAAGCCTCTGGCTTCGGCTCAGGTCATGATCCCAAGGTCCTGGGATCGAGCCCCACATCGGGCTCTCTGTTCCTCAGAGAGCCTGCTTCCTTCTCTCTCTCTCTGCCTGCCTCTCTGCCTACTTGTAATCTCTGTCTGTCAAATAAATAAATAAAATCTTAAAAAAAAAAGTTTACTTTGGATTAATATAGAAAAGCAATTTAGTATTTTTTATTTAAGTAAGTGAAGATGTAATGTTCTCTAGAACAAATAAATACCAGAGAAGGAGACAGAGAGATGAGAGAGAGAGAGAGAAATACAAAAAGCATTCCTATGCCATCCTGTAGAAAGAAGGGAAAGCTGCCATTTTAAAACAACAAGTGTGCTCTACCAGAATCAACCTTGAAGTTCTAAGAAGGGAATTTCTGGTTGTCTGGTCCTTAAGGGATATGGAAGATTCCATTGTGCCAAGTTTCCAGCATCCTACGAGCAATCTCTCAATAATTCTTCTCTCTTTGATATGATGAATCGGAAAGAAAGTTGTATTTTATAAATAACATTGATGCCACATTACAAAGACTAGACTAGAGCCAAGGAAACCTGTTGCCGAATGTCTCTGCCACTGCATCACCTAAAACAACAACACAGAAGACTCAGAAACTGTCAGGATCATGGTTCCTGAAGGGTGAAAAATACACACAGCCATCATATTCACAGAAAGCAATGCCCATGAGTGATTAGAGTTTGAATGGAAAACTTTTTAAGGAATTTAAAATATTAGTAAGTACTCTAATATCATGTGTGAATATTTGAGGAAGAAATATTATTTTTATATTACAAATAAATACAAGTTTCCCCTGCTATCTAAAGTAGAGCACTCCTATGAAAACTTTTTTAAGCCCAAATGGCATAAAGCAAAGAAGTCATGACCTTTAATTTATATGGAAAATTTTTTGACCATTCCCAGACCCGCCAAATAACCTCTTTTTAGAGTTTTCTGATACCTTAAAACACATCTTGCTAATGGATGTATGAAATAAATTAAGATAAAGCTCAGATGCCCACAGACACAGTTCAAAGCTATGGTGGCTTACTGCTAAGATGCTGAGTGGAGTTCCAGGGCAGGGGGTTTGGTTGGTCCTGTGCCCTCACTGCTTGGGATGCCTGCTACCTCTGTAAGGGCTCTCTGCAAAACAAATGCTAAACTGCTAAACGCTACTTTTGCTTTTCAACTGTTGTCAATGCAAACCCCTCCTCCGATTGCTTTTGGTTAGTGAAAACAGGTATTAGCGTAGGTCTTTTGTAAAACCGAAGGGACATAATACAAACTTTGAAAAAGCAGGGGCTACCTATATAAATACAAAATAAATTCAACTCATTTTCAATATCTGTGGCCCTAGCCATCAGTAGACACCAATCCTCCTTCCTTTATGTGAATGCTTCCAGGTTACACAAATTAGAGTCTTTAATCGTTTCAAAATATTTCACAGTCAACACATTCTTTTGAAAATAAAACTCATCAAAAAAGATTGGATGAATAGACAACTTCCACAGTCATTGAGCTTTGACACTCAAATACTGGTATTGCTTTTATTCTGATTGTGTGCATCAGGATCTTGGCAGGAAACACAGACAAACTTATGTAAGTTAATTGAAAGAAGTTGAGTAAGGTGATGTTCACATGTGTGGGTTGGTTTCAGGGAAATGGACATGCCAGCGTGGCCTCATGGGCCTGCCATCACTACTGCTGCACAGGTCCCCATGCTTCAGTGCCCTGTGCTTGGTATAATGCTCTACTGCTGCCATCTCTAAATTCTTAATGATTTTTGAACAAGGACCCCACATTTTTGTCTGCCCTGCAACCCACAAATTATATAGTCAGTCCTGTCAACACAAAATGTTGAAGTACCTCAAGGAATTCTCATCCAGACTTCCTTCTGACTCAAAACTGCAATATCAACTCTTCTCTAGGTCTCCAGCCTGCTGCTGACCTCACTTATTGATTTCAGACTTTCCAGGCCCCACAATCGTGTGAGCCAATGCCTAAAATAAAAATCAAGCCAGAATGATCTAGAGATAGATAGGTAGACAAGTTACTCTCAGTAGTTTCCTTTTCCTTCTTGTTCCTTTAGATGTTTAAATGATAGTCATCTCTCTCTTTTTATCCAGATAGATATAGATATATAGATATATATAGATAGATCTATAGATATAGATATATATCAATATCTATCTAGATATATAGATATAGATATATAGAGAGATACATATATAGAGAATACTACATTATATATATTATAGATGGTAGATAGATAAATTGATAGATCTAGTGAAATAAATACTCCAGACCTAACTCTTCTCTATCCTAAAATTTCCCTATCCTAAAAATCCTCTTTGCCTTAAGCTAATTGGAAGCTAAAGAATAGGAGAATTCACTTATGCAGCCTACAAATATTGCCTTTTGAAGCACAGAGAAAGATGGGAAAAAGTGAGAATGGACCTAGAGGGCAAAATAATAATATCCATCATTCTAAAATAATCTTCTAATTGTAAAATTCTAAATATAGTTTCCAGTCGATGTAGTGTATATTTATCAGTATAATGATTGCTTTATCATATTGAACTTTTTTTTTCAAATTCATGAGACATGGTTGCTATTCCCTCTTCACAGATGAAGAAACAAAGATTTAGAAAATTTAAATAATATGTCCAATATCATATAGCTACTGAAAAACAGAGCTAGGATTCAAATGTTAGTCTGTCCAATCCCAGAGAGAGTAGTTTTGGCTAATTCCTAAGCTGATGCATGTGTTTTTCTTCAGGGCACTCCTATCCTCAATACACATGCACACAAAATATTCAAATTATTTCCAATATTTCCCCATATCTCATGATCAATTTATATGCTATACCTATAATCTTATTCTCCTGGTGGGAAATTATTTCTGCTGCAATGTCACCTAACAGCATGCCCTGGAAAGTGAGGAGAAGTTTTCTCAAATACCAGGCATTCACAGACTCTGTAGTCGACTGCATGAGAAGCATTTTTCATATTTGTGTTTTTGTGAATATTCATTTACTTACCAACTGTTTTGAATATTCTTTGAAAGGAAAGAAGTATAAGGTTGTTTTGTTTTGTTTTATTTCCACACCTTCTGCAATTCTTTCCTCTGACAGTGTGAATAGCTGGCAGTCAACACCTGTAGATAATTTTCTGGGTTCATAGTTTTAGTTAATAATCTGGGTGGTGTTCATAGTTAATAATCTGGGTGGTGTGTTTGATCATTTCCAACAGGAGAGCTGAACATGGAGAGTCTTGACCTTGTGTTAGTCCTACCCATCAAAGCAGGAAAAAGTGCCAGACATCAATTTAGCCATGAGTTTTTTATAGGAGATTAAGTAAGACAAAGAAGCAGAGTTTAGTCTCTGCAAATCTCCTGCAAATGGGCCTCCAAGATAAAGTGTAGAAGTTGGAGGCTACTGCATCACAGAAGTTCAAGAATGTACAGTCAGTAGCAAAGGTATCTATCAAAGTGGTAGAATTCCATTCAAAGGTCAGGGCTTAAGATCAGAGCTCTTGATTCAGAAGTGAGAATGACAAGAGCAAGTTAGGGTCCATAAAGAGAAATTGACCTGAATTCTAAGCAGGCTAGTAAAAGAAGAACAATTTTAACAACTGTCACAAGAACAAAGAGCAAGGTAGAAACCTATTTATCCAACTTCAACCTCATGCCAAATCCTCAGAGCAAGGGTTAACAGTAGTCTCAGGCCCGCCTGCCATTCTTGGACCATGCCTGGCACAAGATAAATCAGACCACAGTGACTGACGGAGGCAGAGACTGGGGATCAGATTGAATTCCATAAATGCAAAGAGCCTTTATTCCAAACATCAGTTTATATTTATTTTTTAACTGAGATACAAAGCAGAGTCCAATTTGGAGTAATCAGATGCCCTAGACTAAAAATTCATTGACTCATTAAGAGCATATATTGTGTTCTGGTTTTGAGCTCTAAAGCCCCAATGAGTTCAAATCCTCTTAGTCAAACTAAGAGAGAGGCTAGATGGAATATTAATTTTGAATCTGGGTGCTCTTATCAACTTTTTTTCCTTAATTTCTCTGATTATTTATGAGTTTAATAAGTGATTAATATAGGGGTGGAGGGCTATGTATGCATAGTCAACCTCTCAGAAGTGAGTATCTGAGTTACTTTCCCAGACAAGTAGGAGATTGGCCATTGGCCTGTTACATTTATGTAGGATCTATTCAGAATTCCCAGATTATAAATGGTTAAACTGTTGTTCATTTATTTATGCATCAATTTATTTAATCTATGTGGTCATAATTATGTAGGAGATTTTGAGTTGATGGGTCCAACAATGGGTTGCACACGACCATTGTATTCATTTGATGAAAACCTCTAGACTATCAAAGTCCCTGAATAAAGACATTTATTGACAACTTGATTGTAGGATTGATAATCTGGTATAGCCTCAGAATGCAGAGAGAATCTGCCACCATAATGAGGTACTACCACTCTTGTGAGATCAGATTTGTGACATATGCAGGAAGTGGAAGCTCTAATTTGAACACACTTTAAAATTTTCATATTATTGGCTCTGTTCACTCAATAGCATGTAGATCTAAATTCACTGAAGACATTCACTTCCCACTCTACATACTAGAGTGGATATTTAGATGGTATAATTCTTTTCTCTAGGACTGTGTGCACTCTTGGCCATTAATTCCTATGGCTCTAGAAATCTTGGGAAGTTTGAGTTTGAAATGATTTTTTGACTATAATAAAATTTGCCAAACTTCCTTGAAGGAAGTCAGGCACATAGAGTAAGCACCAACTCTAAAAATTTCAGTGAGAACCAATTGTACATTACCAACAATCACTGGGAGTCAAAATCCTCTCAGGATAAAATATTTATTTTAGAAGCCACTATATTGATGATTCAAGGACACCACAAGCAAACAGAAGAATGTCTTAGGACAACATGATGATTACTGCTTTTGTGGACAAGTTTACTGAGGACTACCCTAAATTTACAAATATCAATAATTTTTAGAATGTGCATTAAGTATTATTTAAGTGTAACTGACAAATCATTTAGATCTGTGTTGATCAGCTATACTCAATACACTGAGACAATGATAATGGTCCAAGTAGTTGCTATAATTTCTTATTAATGAGCAATATATACATATAGTTCATTAAATGTACATTCAAGGGCTCCTTGGATTTCTCAAGAGATAGGAAACATTTTTTAGGGAAATATGGCCAAAAATTTTTCAGCAATTAACTATTAGCACTATATAGTTATTTGTACCACAGAAAAAGATAAAACAGTGAAGAAGTTTGCAAAAAGCTGACCTAAACTGAACAGATAGATTTAAAGAAAAGAAAAAAAAAAAAAGTAGGTAGAAGAAGGGTCAGTACTTCTGGACTGTCTCTGAGGTTAAACTAAGTATTTGCTGCTGGAAATTATTGAATTTACCAATAGAAAAGAAAAGACTAATAAACTAAGAGATTATATTCTTTGCAGAAAAATTACATCCTCACTAAATCATTTAGCTACCTACTCAAAAAATAAAAATGAAACTTAAACAATATCTAAAAATGAGAATGTGGAAATATTCAGACTTGGGGATTAAAAAATTACAAGATTATTTTCTTTATATGTATACAAAAATGTTTTCAAATCTGACTAAAACAGTTTTTTCCTTTCTTTTTTATTTTATTTTATTCTTTTATTTATTTATTTATTTGAGATTTATTTAATTTTTTTTTTTTATTAAAATGAGAGGGAACAGGTCAGAGGGAGAAACAGACTCCCTGCCAAGCAGGGGGTCCCAGTGTGGGAATCGATCCCAGGACTCCAGGATCATGACCTGAGTGGAAGGCAGTTGCTTAACCAACTGAGCCACCCAGGCACCTAAAACAGTTTTTTTCTACAAAAATTTAAATAAGCTCATTGCCTCACTAAAATTTTCAGTGAACTGTTCTCTCCAAACATACACCAAGTAATTGTAAAGATTGTCTTTCAAATGTATGTGGAAAGAAAGAAGAAAATCTTTTTCTTGTTTCTCTTGTGAGCTGTCTGGGTTCAACACCTACCTTCAACTAGGTTTACTGGGATTTCTTAACTTCTTTGTGCCTCCATTTTGTAATTTGCAAAATGAGGATGGTAATGTTATTGCCTTCATAGGTCTATTATGAGCATTAAATGAATTAATATCTGTAAAGCATTTGGGGCAGTTCTTGCCGCTTAGTGCTATGTAAGTTTTTGTTAAATAAAATCAAATATCTAGAGGGTATTATGCTAAGCAAAATAAGTCAATCAGAGAAAGACGATTATCATATGATCTCTCTGATATGAGGAATTTGAGGAGGGGTCATGGGGGGAAGGGAAGGAAAAATGAAACAAGGTGGGACAGAGAGGGAAACAAACCTTAAGAGACTCTTTTTTTTTAGAATTTTTTTTTTAAGATTTTATTTATTTATTTGACAGACAGAGATCACAAGTAGGCAGAAAGGCAGGCAGAGAGAGGAGGAAGCAGGCTCCCCACGGAGCAGAAAGCCCGATGTGGGGCTAGATCCCAGGACCCTGGGATCATGACCGGAGCCAAAGGCAGAGGCTTTAACCCACTGAGCCACCCAGGCACCCAAGAGACTCTTAATCTCAGGAAACAAACTGAGGGTTGCTGGGGTTTGGAGGGGAGAGGGATAGGGTGACTGGGTTATGGACACTGGGGAGGGTATGTGCTATGGTGAGTGTTATGAATAGTGTAAGACTGATGATTCACAGACCTGTACCCCTGAAACAAATAATACACTATATGTTCATAAAAAGTAAATAAATAAAAAAATAAATAAATTTTTAAAAGAAATTTTAAAAAATCAAATATTTAACACATACAATAATTTTTTTTAAACCACTGAAATCTTATCTATAAATCTTAATGTAAAGGTCACAAACATTAGCAAAATTATTCCATCAATGCCATAAATGGATAATATAAAATGAAAAACAAATTTTATACTGGAATTCAGTGATAATAGTCTAGGATTACAGTTACTAAATTTAAATATAATTCACATGATTGGTTTAATAATATTTCATGATAAAAAGTTTTTTAAAAACAAAATTATATCAAAAATGTTTCTATAATTACAACGTACATAGAGGAAAGAAATACAAACAATTTTAAAAGACTAAGTGAAAACATAAAATACAGTTTTTAATTGAATTTTTTTTTCTAAAAGATAACACTACAGGCAACTAATACTTTTAAAGATATTCTCAAAAAAACCCTGGAGAAATAGACATTTTCACAGAAGAATTCCCTTTGAACTGAGGGGAAAAAAAACTAATCTATGTAGAATTAATGCTTTTTAAAAATAAAATTGTTCTACATTTAAAGTGCCCAGAGCAAGTAGAAGTAATAACATATTCCTTATGTCCCCTTTGTGTTAATAACTATATTTTTAAGAAAAGTGAGAACAAAAAAAGTTACTTTGGTTCAATCATCATCAATATTAATCCTCATATTGTGAATTTCATGCTTGCAAATAGAACCTTTTGCTACCATGAATTATTTTCCAATTTTAAACTCAGTCTGGAATCATGAGATAACCTTTGGCAGGACATCTTGAATTTCTATATTAAACAAAGAAAAGAAGAAAGAATACATATACAAAGAAAAAGTAGGATTCTTTTTTTTCTTATTTCTATGTTTTTAGTTTATTTCTACATAAAGTGTATAAAAAATACCCCTCAATCCTATACTCAAGAGAAATAAAAAAGCAAGCATTTGTTGAGAACCTCATGTATTTCCCAAATTGTGTAATGATATATGGAAACTGAAAAGTATACAAAACGGCTTCTCCTTAAGAAGTTTATGATCCAGTTGAAGGGAACAACACAACAGTAGCTGAAAAAGTTTGAGAAGATGTGGTACTTAAGATGTACCGACACTGGGGTCTCAGAGAAGAGAAAAGGTATGGGAAGTCTTAGGGAGGATGTAATACTAGAGCTGAGCCTGGAAGATTCAGGGAATCTGAGTGTCTAACAGGGATAGCACAGAGGGCTGTGATCTTAAGGCGAAAGGCAGAGTCTGATTTTTGCAGCGTCCTGTGGAAATTGTCCTATCTGGAGTCCAGAATACTTAAATGGGGAAATGAGATTTTATGACAAGATTCAGTTTTGATAAGTCGGTCTTTATAATATAGAAGAAGGTGATGGGTAGCATTAAAGAGAGACAGTGGAGTCAACTTGAAGCTGAAATTACAAGAAACTTCTTTAAATTCTTGAGCAGTGAAGTCATGTAAGGAAAGGTGACTCTTAGAAGGTAATTTGGTTACTCTCTGTCAACTGGATTTAAAGGAAGAAGACCTTAGGGTCAGGAAGATCTGCCAGGGATCTGTTGTAGCACTCACTCCAGATATTAGAAGGTTTAGTAGTTTTAAAATGTGCACACAAATTCTTGAATACTCCTCCTTTCAGTAAGTGTGGCCTAGTTCCCCTCTTTTGAGTTAGATAGACTTAATGACTCTTTTGGTGTATTCCAACCAACAGAATAAAGTAGAAGTGATGGTATGTCACTTCTGAAACTATTTCATAAAAATATATGGTGGATTCCTCGTTTCTTTCTTTCTCAGGGCAGTTAGCTTGCATATCACGAGTATTTTTTTGGAGGGGCTCATGTGGGGAGGAGTTGAGGTTTCCAACCAATGCACAGCTAGAAGGTGAAGCCTCTATATCACAGTCATTCAAGTGAACTTTCTTGAAGCATATTCTTTAACCCTAGTCAAGTCTGTGGATGACTACAGCTCTTACCAATATTCTGACTACAACCTCAGAACTATGAACCAGAACCAACTAATAAGCTACTCCCAGATTCCAGACACTTGAAAATTATGTAAGAGAGCAAATATTTGTTCTTTTAAGCAACTAAGTTTTGAGGTAATTTGTTATACCACAGCAGAAGCCAGTAACAGAATGAAAGTCTAAAAGAGCTAACAATAAATTGGTTGTTTTTCTCTTATTGTTGTTTGGTTGCTTCCTAATTTTTTTAGGGAGTGTGGAGAGAAATATGTGTAAAATACATCAGTTTGACCATTTCAGGCAACAAAAGAAAATCTCAAATTGTTGATATAGTATCTTTGGAAAGGTTGGAAGATATCCTCCTTTTGACCTAAAGCCATGTTGGTAAGATCAGCACGTTATCAAATCTGGTCATAGTATTGATATTTCACGATATAAAGAGATCAGGCTCTGAAAAACAAAATCAGAAGAACAATGTAAGATTCAGAAAAAGAAAAACAAAACAGCTACAGTGGGAGAGAAACTATGAAGAGGGTATGTAAACTTGTCCTTGCTCTGGGCTCCAGTCCAAACTCCAAATCCATGGGAAATCAGCTTATAATCAGATGTGAATTTGGCAAGCATAGAATTAAAACAGACATATCTGATCTCAGTGATGATATAAACTAAAGCTTCAAAATAGAGAAACTCTTTTGTGTGATCCTCGTTCTTTGTATTTATTAGCCAAGGTCTCTGTGCTTTAAGCAGTGTTGAACAAGTTCTTATAATCATGCATGCCAATTTCTTCATTGACATACAGCTTATTAATACTGATTATCTTTTATGCTGGCTGTTTCTTATTGATATACTATACACATTAATCCTATTAGTAGGTTGTCTCAACAACTAATAATAAGTAATTTTGTCCCTAGAATTAGCACTGTGTACAGAGTATGAGATTTTTTTCTTTTTCTTTTTTTTTTTTAAAGATATTTATTTATTTATTTACTTGAGAGAGAGGTAAGAGCATGCATAAGTGAGGGAGAGCAGGGAGAGAGGCACAGCAGACTCCGCACTGAGCACAGAGCCTGATGCAGGGCTCAATTTCACGACCCTGAGATCCTGACCTGAGCGGAAATCAAGTATTGGAGCTTAACCACCCAGGCACATTGAGTGTGATATCCCTTATTTCAACTCTATCAAAATAAATATAGGGGTGCCTGGGTGGTTCAGTTAGTTAAGTGTCTACCTTTGGCTCAGGTCATGATCCCAGTGTCCTGGTACTGAACCCCACATCAGGGTTCTCCCTTTCTCTCTGCCTCTCTGCCTCTGCCTGTACCCTTCCCCCGCACTCATGCTCGCTCTTGCTCCTGCTCTCTTTCTCTCTCTCTCTCTTTCTCTAATAAATAAACAAATAATTTTAAAAGAAAAGAAAAGAAAAAAGAAAAAAAGATGTTGGGGCACCTGGTGGTTCAGTCAGTTAAGTGTCTGACTCCTGGTTTTGGCTCAGGTCATGATCTCAAGGTTGTAAGATCGACTTGTGTGGAGCTCTGAGCTAGGTGCAGAGCCTGCTTAACACTCTCATTCTTCCTCTCCCTCTGCCCAAAAGAGAGAACACCCTGCTGTGTTCTGTCTTTAAAAATTCTTTTATGACTTTTATATGTTTGAGTTCTACAAAAATGACTCAATGGAATTGGGAAACATAGTCTGTGGACCCAGTTTTGATGATAAGATCTAGTCTTTATGCTTTAGTTCTACAGTAATATAAAGATTCTACCTTGAAGAAATATAACGGTGATATTATGGACATAGATAAGATCGCTGATATTACAGCCAATTTTGAATAGAAGGAAAAGTTATACTAAATTTGTGTTCCCAAAGGGTGTTTCTCAGGTAGTAGTTCAGCAAGTTAATAGAATTTGTTCAAAAATAGATTCTGTAGTCAAAATATTTGAGTAGCAAAACCTGGCACACACATTTTGGTATGTGAATTCCCGAATAAGCTATATGTCAATTTTCAGTGTTTGAAAGCTATGATAAATTCAGTTTAAGTCATAGAAATGGAAATAACAAAAGAAGAGCACACATTGAATCATGAATCTCTAGTAACAGTTTAAACAATACCACAATGCTCTGAAAGTTGTAATTATCTTTACCACACTGATTTAAAATGAGTATAAAACAAGACACTTTGTGAGATGGATCCATATGTCTCTCCCTACTTCCCTCTATTAAAATTGAATTCCAAAATTAAAATAGCTGAAAGGCATTATTTTACTATGAATTCAATAATGTGCAAACAGCTTCCTTGTGCCTAGACAAATACATGTTGTCTGGATTGTGGTGTTTTAATGATTTAATAAGTAGGAAAAATTAGAGGGTTAATAGAGTCAGTAGCAAATATGAGTCTTGCTATAATAGTTGTTTCCCAATATTCCTAAGATACAATAGAGGCAATTTTCATATTTTCCATGGTAAATAATCCCACTAATTAGCAAAGCAATACCCATCATTGCATGCAACGAACTAAAAGGAAGATGAGATATTTGCAATTATCGCAAATGATTAGAAAAAGGCCTCGGGATACAAAGGATGATCCAATGTGCCCTGGTGACGTATATAATGAAACAATGTGTCTATAAAATTTTCCACTGAGTAGAAGTCCAATCATCTATATTCTATTCAACATAGTTTAAAGTAGTATTCAAAAAAATGCTCTAGGAGATCTGAAGATAAGGTTGAAGGTACAGTTTCTATCACTGGTGTAGAAATGTAAGAGTGAAAAATTGGTTTCATTTAAAATTTTACTCTGTTTCCATGATGTTCTTGTAAGTTTCAGTCATGGTAGAAATAGACATTTGAAAATTTCCAGTATGCTATTTCTCTTCCTTTGTGAAGTTTAAAGTTCTAAACTTTTTACCTTTTTCAAACACTTAGAGTAACGGAAACCTCTTGAAACTATCTATAGAGCAACGACTTGGGATGCCTCATGCCAACACACAACTTTTTACAACCGGTTGTCAAGTTTACTTACTTAATTTCAATAGGTGGGGTTTTCAGATCAAATATATAACATCCAGATAAACTTGTATTACAGACCAACAATAAGTACATTTTTGGTTTAATATGTCCCAAATATTGTATAGAACATACTTACACAATGAAAAGGTTTGCTGTTCATCTAAAATTGGAATTTAATAGGGTGTCATGTATTTTCATTTGATACATATGGTACCACTAGCAACTGGCAATTGCCTTTATAAATTAACTAAAAATTAGGTAGTGTAAAATAGGAATAATAATATTAGATTAAGCAAAGAAATGAGTACTACTCTGTCAGAAAAATATTTTCATTGAATTCCAATAGACCAATAAAATTGCTTTTTTCCAAAAAAGGGGGTTTATGTATTGTGAGTTAACCTTAAAGTTTGTTGTACAGTTTTCATTTATGTAAATAAAACATAATTTTCTATGTAGTTCCTTTCAAAAAAGAAGCTCAGTAATTTTTATAACACATTTATTGAGTATAATTAACATACCATAAAATTCACCATATTAAAGTGTACAATTTAGCGGTTTGTAGTATATTCAGAGTCTCATAGCCATTCTCAAAATAAATTTTAGGTCGTCTTTATCACCACGAAGAGAAAAGGACATCTTTTAGCAGTTCCTCCCCATCCCCCCATACCTAACCCCAAACCCCAGGCAAACCTAAGTTCTTCTTTCTGACTCTATAGAGCTGCCTATTCTAGACATTTCATATAAATGGAATCATATAATATGTGGACATTTGTGACTGGATTCTGTTATTAACATAATATTTTCAGGAGTTGTTCATGTTGTAGAATGTATACTACTCTATTTCTATTCTTGAGTAATATTCCCTGTATGAATATACCTCCTTTATTTATCCACTCATCAGTTAATGGATATTTGGTCATTTCGATTTTTAAGCTATTGTTAATAATGCTATCAAAGTTGTATACATGTGTTTGTGTAGACCAATGTTTTCATTTCTCTTCAGTAGATTCCTAGGACTGGGATTATTGGGTCATATAGCAGCTCTAAGACAATTCCTTTGAGGAATTGCTAAATTGGTAAATGCACCATTTTTACATTCCCAACACCAATTTACAGGGGCTCCTCCAAATTTTATTATCTCTCTTTTTGTTTATAGCCATTGCAGTGCATAAGAATTGATATTTCATTGAGTTTTTGTTTTGCCCTAATGATTAATGATGTTGATCGTTTTTTTTCATGTGTTTGTCATTTGTATATCTTTGTTGGAGAAATATATATTCAGATCTTTTTCCCGTTTCTTAATTCTGCTGTTTATCCATTTACTATTGAGCTATGTAAGGAACTGGACTATCCCTTAGGGCCTCCAAAAAGAATACAAATCTTCCAACTCATTTTAGATCTTTGTGAGGAGACGGGTGAGGTTTCTTGACACTCTACCTTGGTGATATCACTGTCTCCTGCAACCTTCATGAATTTATTTATCAGTTCTAACAGTTTTTGTTATTGTTGAGTCTTTAGAGTTTTCCATATATATGATCATGTCACCTGGAAACAGATCATTTTATTTCTTTTTTAAATTTGAATGCTTTTTTTTCTTTTTATTGTCTACTTGCTCTAAGATTTCAAGTACTATGTTGAATAGAAACAGCAAGTGTGTGCATCCTTGTCTTGTACTGGATATTAGAAGAAAAGTTTTTATTTTTTTCCATGGATTATGATGTTAACTGTAGATTTTTCATACATAGCCATACCAGCTGTCAAAATATAGTAAAAGAAACAACTAAGAAATTGACTGATATACCAAAAATTATCTATTTAAAAAAAACAAAAGCAGGGGTGCCTGGGTGGCTCAGTGAGTTAGGGCCTCTGCTTTGGGCTCAGGTCATGGTCCCAGGGTCCTGGGATCAAGCCCCGCGTCGGGCTCTCTGCTCAGCAGGGAGCCTGCTTCCCCCTCTCTCTCTGCCTGCCTCTCTGCCTACTTGTGATCTCTGTCTGTCAGATAAATAAAATCTTTAAAAATAAATAAATAAATAAATAAAACAAAAGTAGTGAAGGAATAGAGGAGAAAAAAGACATAACACCTACAGAAAACCAAAAGCAAAATGGTAACCAAAAATCATACTTTATCAGTAATTGCATTACATTTATGTAAACTAAACATCCTAATCAAAAGACAGAAATTGGCACATTTCCTTAAAAAAATCCAACTACATGCTGCCTGTAAGAATACACTTTAGAGTCAAAGTAAAATAGGTTGAAAGGAAAAGGAAGGAAAAAAGAAAAATACATACTATGAAAATAGTACCAGTAAGACAGCTGCATAAGGTCTTGATCTAGATTCATTTTTTTGCATAGAGATGTCCAGTTGTTCCCACACTATTTTTGAAAAGACTTTGTTTGCTTCATTGCATTTCGTGTTCCTTTATCAAAGATCAGTTGACTACATTTATGTAGGTCTGTTTCTGGTCTCTCTTTTCTGTTCCAATTATTTGTTTCCCTATTCTTTTGCCAATACCAGACTGTCTTCCTCTCTGTAGCTTTAGTCATGAAGTCAGGTAGTGTCAATACTTCAACTTTGTTCTTCTCCTCTGATACCGTCCTAGCTATTCTGGGTCTTTTGCCTCTCCACGTAAACCTTAGGATCAGCTTGTCGATATCCTCAAAATAACTTGCTGGGATTTTGATTGGGATTGCAGTGAATTTATACATCAATGGAAATAATTGGTATCTTAGCAATATTGAGTTTTTCTATTCTTGAACATGGAATATCTCTCCATTTATTTCTTTGATTTCATTCAAAGAATTTTATAGTTTTCCTCTTACAGATCTCGTACATATTTTGTTAGATGTATACCTAAGTGTTTTATTTTTGTGTGTATGCTCATATAAATGGTATTGTGTTTTTAATTTTAAATTCTTCTTGTTCATTCATAGTACGTAGGAATGTGATCGACTTTTGTATATTAACCTTGTATCCTGCAACCATGCTATAATCATTTATGACTTCTAAAAGTTATTTTGTCAATTTTTTCAGATTTTTCTGGATAGGTGATAATGTCAGCTGCAATAAACAGTTCTGTTTCTTCCTTCCCAATTTATACATTGTTATTATTACTATCATCATCATCATCATCATCATTGTTTTCCTTGTTTATTGCATTGGCTAGAATGTTCAGTTTGATATTGAAAAGCAGAGATGAGATGAGATATCTTTGTATTGTAACTGATCTTGGTGGTAAAGATTTGAGTTTCTAACTATCAACTGATGTTAACAGTTTTTTGTAGATATTCTTCATCAAGTTGGGGAAATCTTCCTCTTTACCTAGTTTACCGAGTTTTTTGGTTTTGTTTTGTTTTTTAATAACAGATGAGTGTTGGATCTTGTCAAATGGCTCTTCACTTTAATATAATCTTTTTTTCCTGTTGATGTGGTAAATTACATTAATTGCTTTTTTAGCGTTAAACTGACTTCATACCTGGGATAAATCCCACTTAATGGTGGTGTACAATTCTCTTCATTCATTGTTGGATTTAATTACTAATAATTTGTTGAGATTTTTAGATCTATGTTAAAGAGAGATATTGATCTGTAGTTTTCTTTTTGCAGTGCCTTTGTCTGGTTTTGGTATTAAGATAAAGCAGACCTCACAGAATGAGTTAGGAAGAAGTATTCTATATTCCTAAATTGGTTGTAGAGAATTGATATAGTTTCTTTTTTAAATGTTTGATAGGGTTCACCAGTGACGTCATTGAGTCTATTGCTTTTTGTTTTGAGAGGTTCTTAATTAGTGATTTGATTTATTTAATAGATATAGTCCTATTCAGATTGTCTATTTCTTATGTTAGTTTTAGCACATTGTGTCTTTCAATGAATTGGCCCATTTCATCTAGGTTATCAAATTTGTGGGTATAGAGTTGGTCATAGCATTTCTTTTGTATGCTTTTAATGCCTATAAGATCCCTAATGATGTCCTGCCTTTCACTTCTGATATTAATAATTAGTGTCATCTTTCTCTTTTTCTTAATCTGACTAGAGGCTTATCAGTGTTATTGATCTTTTTGAAGAGCCAGCTTTTGATTTCCTTTGATATTTTCTAGTGATTTTTTCTTTTCAATTTTATTGATTTCTCTGCTCTAATCCTTTTTTCATAAAAGAGATATAATTGACATATAAAATTATATTAGTTGCAAGTATACAGCATAATTATTTTGTATATGTATTATAAAATGATCAATAAGACAAAATAAGTCTGTTTAACATCCATCACTATACATTATTATAATTTTTTTTTCTTATAAGAACTTTTAAGATCTACATCCTCAGCAACTTTCCAAAGTACAATACAGTAATATTAACTATAGTCACTGTTGTACATTACATCTCAGGACTTATTTTATACCGGAAGTTCATTCTAATTCTTAGTATTTCTTTTTTTACATTTACTTTGGATTGTATTTGCTATTCTTTTCCTAGTTTCCTAAGGTGGAAAATTAGATAATTGATTTTAGAACCTCAGTTAATTTTTAAATATTAAGTAATACATGCTTAAAGAAATCCTTGTATGGTAGTTGGAACTGACAAGTATTATGGGTCTCACTGAAGATGTAAATAAGCAGACAAAAACTTAAAGATTTATCTGGTATATCAAGAATCTTGAGTAGCATGTTGATAAATTAGCCATAAATATTTAACAGTTCAGATATTTATTTTTATTTTGGAGTCTTTACAGGTTTTCTCAGGATTTTGCCTTTGTAAAATCTCTTTGGAAATGGAATATGCCTCAATAAGATTGAATAAACTACAAAAATATTTTTGGAGGGAATCTTGATTTACTATTTCAGATTCTAATTGCCCATTTATGATGACAATGAGCTGCACAGATGTGAGAGCACATTATAAACAGGAAATAATGACGATAATTTTATAAAATACAAAAACTAGAAAAATTTCCTGTAAGAGAAGTAGTCATTTTTTTCCAGGTTTCCCATGAAAAGTTTCTAACATTTTTTTTTAAAGATTTTTATTTATTTATGCGACAGGCAGAGATCACAAGTAGGCAGAAAGGCAGGCAGGGAGAGAGGAGAAAGCAGGCTCTCCACGGAGCAGAGAGCCCAACGCGGGGCTCGATCCCAGGATCCTGGGATCATGACCTGAGCCGAAGGCAGAGGCTTTAACCCACTGAGCCACCCAGGCGCCCCTCTAACATTTTTTTTACTCTGAAAATCAGGAACACACTATAACATGCAGTAATTTTAGAGTTCATTTTACATTCGGTAATACATTTAGTTCTGCTGTAACAGGAGGTTGTGCATTTTTAAACAGATCAAATTGCGAAGAAATTCACAAATGCTGCAATAAATACAGTACTAGGGGCACCTGGGTGGCTCAGTGGGTTAAGCCTCTGCCTTCGGATCAGGTCATGGTCTCAGGGTCCTGGGATGGAGCCCTATGTCGGGCTCTCTGCTCAGTAGGGAGCCTGCTTCCTGCTCTCTCTCTGCCTGCCTCCCTGCCTACTTGTGATCTCTGTCTGTCAAATAAATAAATAAAATCTTAAAATAAATAAATAAATAAATAAATACAGTACTATACCTTGAAAAATATTTGAAGTTTGCTGGTAGCAGTGAGCAATAAAATGGTTTTCATCTTGTGAGTTATTGTGAAATGGAGGAATAGGTTATCTGACTGAGGAGGGAAAGTTGGAATTAGAGATGTGGAGGAGAATCTCCTAGACACGTGGAAACTGGTAGATACTCGAGATGTGCGTATGTGTGTTTGGTATATGTCTTCACTTTGGCGTAGACAGCTGGATGTATTTTTTCCATTCATCTGGTGTTTCTCGTGGGGGAGACTGCACATAGGCAAATGCATGATTTGTGTTAGTCTCCAACTGTTTCTTAATCTATCAGTTGCATTGGAACAAATTTGAGTTTTCAAAGCAATCTTAGCGGAACAACTATATCTGAAAACTTCTACCTTAAAAAAAAAAAAAAAAAAGTCTGATTGCATACTCACCACCGATGCATGCTTGAGTAAGGAAATTGAGCAAATAAACCCCCCCTTTTCTTGTCGGCAAGCCAGGGACGGTTTGGGAAGTCATTTGAGCTGACACCATTGAGGTGGTGAAGATATGTGATGGATCTGTTGGGGAAACTGAAAATGCGCTGCATGAGAGGTCAGCCACAGCGTTTATAAACCTCAGAGAAAAGCACACCGGTCAGCTTCATACTGCAGCCGTTCTCGCACTCCACTAAACCCCAGGTCAGAAGTATAATGCAATTCTCCTAAACACGGATAAACAGTCTTTTTTTCCCTGGGGCTAAGGTAAATGCATACCCTCATGTCTAAGCCTTCTTGGAGACTAATTTAAGGAAAGCTGATTTTATTTCATGCCACCAGCCTGTTACACTAGTTAATACATCCTTCTGTGTATAAATTATATAAAAATAGAATCAAAACGTTAACAGTATCTAACTTCAGAATGGCCACGAAGTCCTCATTGGCATGATCCCATATTCTTGAAGATTTTATTTACAAAAGTAAATATGCAAGAGGTAATGCAAGATTCGCATCAGGAAGTTACAGGTTTTTAATTCTTTTTTTCCTTTTTCATAAATATGCTTGAGGCTTTGGCATACCATCGTTCAGATGCTCCTTTGTTTCTGTCCTATCTTACAGTTTTAAGTTTCATTAAGTAACTCATACCTTATTTTAGTATTTTCTGTTATTTTTTTGTTATTGGTATTGCAATAAAAGTATACGATATTTCTCACTTTCAACTACTGTTATAGTCCTCCGACTAAAATATTTTCAAGTCTCATTCAAGCCTAATGCTTGAATATTTGATATGTTTCGGTGAGATTTAAAAACAGGTGTTATGTTTTCTATACTTGTTTTATATATTTGTATGCATTATATGTAAATACATGTATATATTATTTATATATTATAAATACATATGTCTAAATGTGTAATCTACTTATATAATTTGTATATAAATATATAATATATAGGTACATACTTATATAGAAATTTGTATAATTTATATTATATATACACATATGTAATTTGGAAGAGGTGAGCCACAGATATTTTCCAATATATTTTACGGTGACTTGTTTACAATCCAACACAGAAGATGCAAATATTTGGAGATTACAGTATGTTCATCATATCCAAACAGAGGGAAATGTTTTTAAAACTTCATTTCTATAACATAATGGTTTCTAAACCAAGAATTATATTATTTTCCCCTTTGGTCCCTTAGAATTTGGAGTAAAGAAAGTTAATTGCATGGTACTAGGTTTAGGGCCTGCCAGATGGGACTGCCATTCAGTCTTTCTTTTCTGGACTAAACTTCAAGCAAAGAGAATTATCCAAATCCTGTTCTCTAATTATTACTGGGAAATTCTCAGCCCAAGTATTAGGCTTGTAGGCAAAATTACAGGTGCCAGCATTCTTTGGGTGTTTTGTTCCCTTCTGCAGCTCATGATTAGAGCTGGTCTTAGACTCTACTCCCCCACATTAGACTAGGTTAAATTATAATATCAAATAGCCTAGCAATGAACTCATAGCTCTAGTATAATAACATTAGACTTCTTCACATGTCCTGAATGTAAATTGGATTTCCAATGGATATTTCCTTCTTAAAAACAAGATTTTACGTTGCAAGCCCTTTGAATTTTCCTTGGTTCATATGTCATCTACTAAATTTAGTATTTCATTTCAGATTTTTAGTTCTTATGGTCTCCCTGGATATTTGGTAATATACAAATATTTTTGCTTAAAAATCATTAGGGATTTTTTTTGTCCATAATTCTAGAATTTTGAGACAAATTTAGAACTTCAGAATTCCACAATATTGATTTTTGCTTATGGTAAAGCATTTTATTGTACTTACATTTATTATTTATAGACAACTACCTCAAAGATTAAAACAAAGCTATCCCCATCACATTAAGTTAAATGCAGAGATCCCAGTTCAAAAGCACTCGGATTCTCTAATTCTATATTATGACTTTACTTACATAATAAACTTGGGGACTATATGAAATCACATACATTCAAGTAAATTACTGAACAAATGAACTCCATCATAATATATATTTTATAATTAATTTGGTCAAATCATTCCCTTAAAAAAGTTAAACAATAAAACCTGGTGTGACATTAATAACCTCAAAAAGGAATCAATCTAAAATTCCAACACTGACAACATCAAAGTGTCCTATGACACTTTCAGTATAGCAAATTTTGGCAAAGCCAAAGATAATAGTAGGTAAAAATAAAACATAGATAAAAATAGAAATTTTTATCTTAAACTAATTACTGATTTTGTAACAAAACATTGAATGTAACTATTTATTAGAAACTGCATGCCCATGGGTGTTAGAAATTTTTCTGAAATAAAGCTTAATGTTCTTAAGTCTGATTTAATTTTATTCTAGTGTTTTGCCAAAAAAATATTTCTTTTGTTCTAAATCTTACATTTCATGACACAAGTCATATAGTTTATCTACTGAAACTCAGATTTTATTATGGTTTCCCTGAAGCATTATTAGTATTATTTCATATTTCTTTATATCCAATATGTCCAGTGCCTCTCACATGAAAGAGTCAATAAAACGTCTCACCACAGCACTGCCCTCCTTCCTAAATCACGTTTGTGTCTCTCAAGTTCTGGGCTACTACCTGGTCACTTACTCATATTTATCCATATATTTAAGCAAGCACTTATTTAATATCTACCCTGTGCCAGATAAATATTGTAGGTGTGAAAAATCATCAAGATTAGGTTGCTAGTTTCAAGATGCTTGGAGGAGAATAGGGAAACAAGTAAAAAGAAGATAAAGGTACACATGATATGTCAGAAAATAAGCATACACATAAGAAACTATGAATTTTCTGGAGTAAATTACACTGGCCTGAGTCCTTTATTAGTAAGATTCAGCCATGTGGAAAGTGAAGGGGGAAAAAGTACCAGGAAGTAAGAAAAGTATCCTGTAAAGGTCTTGGAGGACACAACATGTTACATGTGAGTTGATGATCATAGGTAGAAAATGTAGTGTTGGAAGAGGAGAGAAGGAATGGGATGGCCAGTAAGTAGCAAATACAAAGGTAAGAACAAGAGCCGTGTGTCCAAAGTCTAGCAAGTCACTGACGACTTCCAGAGAAGTTTCTCCATTAAAGTTTTATTTTAGAAAGATAATAAAGGAAAAAGAACAGAAAACAAAGCTGAAATGTGACACTAGAAAATTGTGGCTATAATTAGGAGGATGCCAAAGTCACCCAAAACAGAAATGCTATGAGAGAATGAGCTGGAGACACGAAAAGACTTCAGCAAAGTCCTGGAGTTGACTTGTATTTGACCTGCAGATCCTTTAGAGGCAAGGAGTGAAGGAGAGCCATGGTTGGCCTCCAAGATTCTGCTTTTAGAAGCAAATGAGACATCAATGCAAAGGAGCAAGTTTAGACAGGAAGAAAATTAGTGCACTTTATCACTTCCATTTTAGATGCCTGCCTTAGAGATGTTCTTTACAGGGTTGGAAATGCTGATTGGATGCTAAGAGGAATGGGATCAGTAAGTGAGATTTGAGAGTAATTAGCACATTAATGATTACTCTAGACTTGGGAAGAGATGACCAGGAAAGTAGATTCAAAAGTTCAAAAGTTGCCAGGTTGTTGGGGTTTGTTTTGTTTTGTTTTGTTTTTTGAGTCAGTAGAGTGTCTGTAAAATGTTTGCATTTGGATTGGTTTTGTTTGTTTGTTTGTTTGTTTGTTTGTGGGGTTTTTTGTTTTGTTTTGTTTTGTTTTGTTTTGTTTTGTTTTGTTTTAATAGGGTAGGACCTCTAGTTTGTTCAGCCCTCACCAGGCAGTATCTCATTGAACAGCCTGCTCCATTCCCTTCTGTTACCAGCCTGGACCCCAAAAGCAAAACCCAGAAGAAGAGAAGAGGAGGAAGCACTGATCTCTGAAAAACATCAACATTTAAGTAGTGGATAAAGGAAAATAATCAGGCAAATGATACTGAAAAAGGGATCTACATAGTGAAAAAAGGAGATTCAGAATAAACCTGTGAGTATTGGGATTCTTCAACTTATTTGCTCCCCAATTTCCGTTGTTCAACTCTCATATATATTTAATTGACTAAACAAAGGAAAGACCGTTTATTCTTCTTAATAGTGTGGCTATCCTACCACATTCTTCCACTAAAGGTTCAAAGCCATTTAGGGAAATCATCATATAGAAATATTGGAGATACCAGGGGTTTAGGGTAGTTCTCTTTCATTTTTGTTCATTCCTTTCTTCCTTTTCTTACTTGGAGACTATCGCTGAGATGCCTGACATACAGAAGCTTCTAAACACGGGTTTATTCTTTTCTTTCTATAGCATTTCTTTTTTCACAAAGTTGCGGATGTGGATGTGTGTAATGTCATTCTTTACCTCATTAACTGTAAATTTTTATAAAAAGGAAGGAAAAAGGAAAGGAGGAAGGGCTGGAATAGGGAGATATTCAATTGTTTATTCTCGAGGGACAGTTCAGATTTTATTTTTTTTTACTGGACAGAAAAAAAAATGTGTGGAAGAATAGTGGTGAGGGAAAACTGGTCTCATCTGATAATAAAATACATTATTAAATAACAGTAATAGAAATTGTACTGGACAAGGAATAAATGTACATTAACAGGACAAAATAAAGACCCCAGAAATAGGTCCAGATATATATAGGAATTTAGTTTTCAACAAATTCATCATTTTTTCTCAGTAAGAAGAATACTTAATTAATAAATGCCACTGAGACTAATACATATCAATTTGGAAAAGTTATATCTTTAACTATCAGAAAAATGAAGACTGACATGTAATTATATAAATATTTTAAAGCTGCAATAGTAAGAAACACCATATACTTGGCAAAAATGTAAATAAAATACTGGGAGGATAATTTTCAGTATTAGTTTTTAGAAGAAACATGGAATTAGTTTGCTACAATAAATAGTTTATATGAGTAAATAAGTAAAGGACGTATAAGCCCAAAGAAAACAGGCAAGGAAAATAAATAGGCAACTCATGGAAGGAGAAAAAATATTGAAAGTATGCTCAATCTCACTAGCATTTGAAAAACTACAAATTCAAATAATGACCTATGTCTTTTTGCCCAACACCTGGGCAAAATGGAAAATATTGATTGCATTTATTAATCATTCATCATGAAGAAATAGCCATTCTAATACTATATTGGTAGAGGGTAAATTGGTTCAGCTTTCTTGGAGATCATTTTAACAATACTTATTACAATTTTAAATTTTCATACAGTTAGATTCAATTTCTACTTCTATGTACCTATCCTAAAGAAATACTTGTACACATATATAAAGACATGTATTTTAAACAATGAAACTGCAACATTGTAATACTGTAGAAAAGATCTTATCACTATAGATATAGTTAAAGGGTACCAGCATATTAGGGAATATATTACTTAGCAACTAAAAAGTGTAGAGCTACTTGCACTGATCCTGGACTTCTCCAGGCCATGTGAAGAAGGAGGAATAGTAATGAGGTGGAATGAAGATTGGGGTGGTTGTGGGGGTTAGGTTGTTACTGTTTATGTCAATGTTTCTCAGTTGGAGATCCATAGCTAGACAGAATTACATGGGATCTAGTGTCAGACCAGGAATCTCCATTTTGACCGTGTTTTTCTTTTTTCTCCTTACTGAGACATGTTTATTCATATTATATAATTCACCCATCTTATGTATACAACTTAATAATTAATAGAAATTTTACCAGTGTGTGAGGTGCCTGGGTCGTTCATTCGGTTAAGTGTCCAACTCCTGGTTTTGGCTCAGATCATAATTTCAGGATCATGAGATCGAGCCCTGCATCAGGTTCCATGCTCAGCACAGAGTCTGCTTGAGATTCTCTCCCTCTGCCTCTCCCCATGCTTGCTCTCTCTCTCTCTGTCTTTCTCTCTCCTGTCTCTCTAAAATAAATAAATAAAATCTTTAAAAAAAGGAAGAAATTTTACCAATTTGTGCCACCATCACTATAAATCAATTTTAGAGCATTTTCATCACCTTAATAAGATCCTTCATGTCTTTTTACCATTCATCCTCATTCCTACCCCCATCCAAGCAACCATTAATTTACTGTGTCTATCAATTTGTATTTTTAAGACATTTCACATAAATGAAACCACACAGCATATCTCAAAATGTAACACACATGGGAATCACCTGGGAATTTTGTTAAAATATGACTGAGCAGGGACGCCTGGGTGGCTCAGTTGGTTAAGCAGCTGCCTTCAGCTCAAGTCATGATCCCAGCATCCTGGGATCGAGTCCCGCATCGGACTCCTTGCTTGTCAGGGAGCCTGCTTCTCCCTCTGCCTCTGCCTGTGCTCGCTCACTCTCCCTCTCTCTCTCTGACAAATAAATAAATAAAATCTTAAAAAAAAAAAAAATATGACTGAGCAGGTCTAGAGCAAGCCTTGAAATCTGCAGGTCTAACAACTTGTCCTGGTCCATGGGCCACATTTTCTGGAGTGGGGCCCTGAGGGTGCTTCTAATTCTTGCATGCAGCAAATTTTGAGGATCACTGATATATATCTGTCTGTACTTTCAGTTTTTAACAATGAATATTCATTCCTATTTTACAATCTACCATTTTTTTTAAGAAAGTAAGGTAATAGATAAAGTTATAACTCCATCTAGTTATAGCAAGAATTTTAGTCCAGGGGCGCCTGGGTGGCTCAGTCAGTTAAGCGTCTAACTTTGGCTCAGGTCATGATCTTAGAGTCCTGGGATCGAGTCCCACATTGGGCTCTCTGCTCAGCAGAGAGCCTGCTTCTCCCTCTGCCTGCTACTCCCACTGCTTCTGCACTCACTCTTTCTCTCTCTCTGACAAATAAATAAATAAAATATTTCAAAAAAATTATTTTTAGTCCAATAACAAATACTCAAAACTTTTTTAGGTCCCTAAAACCTTTGCAACTTCCCTAATTTTGTCATATTTGTATTGTCTTTTATTTTCTAAAGAGAGGTTAGTCATGAAATACGGGGATTATCTTGGGCAGCAGGAACATGGAAGATCCACCTCATGGAGATAAAAGTCTCAGGAAATTAAGAAAAACATTGAAAAAGAAAAGCACACCAAATAAATTTCTGGGTCTGTGGTCAGGTGGCTGACCAAGGCTGTTCCCCACTCTTGATACTACAAAAAAGCGACAAAGGATATTTTATATGTATCCTCTCTCGACAAGTTTTAGTGTCTGTTCTTAAATTGTTTTTCCAACCCTATTAGTGGTTGGACCATTTATTTATGATTTCGGATGGATATTTTCTATGTGTTGTATAACACAAACTCCTAAGGCTGCACTCTTGTATTGTTATGTACCTTTACTGGGGGCCTGAAGAGTCCATCAGCTGCTATATTAGCATTCAGTTTCTCCCTGACCAGTATCCTCTGATAAACACAAAGGAAGAACCACAGACGATGTCTAGAACACTGTTATCCTGATTGTGAATTCTTGGTTGAGTAAATCTAAATCAGACTTTAATCCAAACCAATCATTTTTACACAGTGTTTATTTACCATACTTCATTGTTCATCTCTCTCTTCTTTTCAGTACTACTATTGAATTTCTGTATGAAGAAAAACTGTGGTTTGGGTAAGCCAAAGCAACAGTTAAATGAAAATACTTAGTTTTGAAATGTTTTATTAAAGTCTGTTGTTGTTAGTTTGAGTCTGCAAAGCCCAGAAGCTAGGTATAGGTTAAGCTATCTGAGGAATATCAGAAAGAAAGGAATACAACATATATATTTTAATTTTTCCACTCCTTTTTACATTCCTGCAAGTATGTCTTTTTTCATAACGATCGTTATTTGTTTTGTACAACACAAACATCTTTTGACCTGTGATTTCATAATACAAATAATTTGTCATGCCTTGAATGGCCTTAGCAGATAAATTGAGGTTTTTTCTTAGGAAATGTTGACATATTTGAGCACACAGTATCACTTCTACAAATATATGTAAGGAAAAAAACTTGAAAGCAGAAAAACTTTGTATTTGAAGATGCTTATCACATTATCATACATAAGAGAAAATACTTAAAATAGCCTAAATGCTGGATAATATGAAAATTATTAAGTAATGATGGTATATCTGCTTGATTAAATAGGCCAAACTTAAAATAGTTTTTATGGTAAATTTTAACATGTATTGTTTATAACTGTATTCATTAGCTTATTCATATATATAACAAATGTTTTTAACATATGCCAGACACTATATAATAAAAAGTATTCCTATGATAATAAGCTCTGATAAGCAGCATGCAAGAGTATAAGTTATATATTATTGAAACTGTTTTAGTATCAGGATGACAGGAATTGTGAATATAAAAAGAACAGAAGAAAAGGTAGTAACAATGAAAAATGAATGTTTATCTTCCAGTTTTCAGTATTTTATTATTTATATTCTGACTTTTACAAAGAGCATTCCAAAAAAAATTCAAGAAATAAGTAGAGCTTGAAAACCATGGCTTACAAAAATTAGTGACAAAATAATTAAAATATACTTTCTAAGATATATATATATATTTTTTTTAAATGCACTGTCTTTTTCAGTTCTCTATTCTCTTTACGCATAACAGAGCTTGTCTACTCTAGTTATTTTCTATTTCAATATCAATGATAACCAGGCCAGAAGGCTCCCAGTCTTTGAAAATGTAGTATATAACAGATTAGTTATAGGGTATCAGTAAATTGGATCTAAACCCAAGGCATTTCTCACAAGCCTCTCAATGTTGTTTGTCAGATTCTTACTTGTAACTTCAGTAGCAGCACAAGGAGAAATCCGGCTTAGCCTACAGAAAAAAAATCTTTTCAACTGATATTAATTTTTATGTCCAAAGTAAAAAAATTTTAGGGGTTGACTCATAGGCTGGCTGTATTAATTCAAAACAAGTGAAGTTCCTATAGAGATACAGACTTAAGTTTCTCTCAGCAAGATTTCCAACTAAATCTTTTGCAGAATGTATCTGAATTTTCTGGTCATAAGACAATGATAAGAGAATAAATACACTGAGTGGCAAATGATTTAATAAAAAGGTGTGCTTTGTTGTTAAATACTACTGTTGTTAAATACTATTAAATGCTTTACTTCTATCTCAAAAGCTGGGAGGACATCCACGATGGCTAATTTCTTGTGTCAACAACTTGGCTATACTATGGCACCCAGTATTTGGTCAAACACCATTCTACGTATTTCCAGAAAGGTCTTTGGGGATAGAAATAACATCTAAATCAGTAAATTTTGAGTAAGCAAGTTGCCCTCCATAATGTAAATGGGCCTTTTGCAATCAGTTGAAAGACCTGAGAAACAAGACACTCTCTCTCTCTTTCTGCCTCTGGACCCAAACTGCTACTCCCCTGTCTCCACAACCATGGGATGTAATTCCTTAAAATAAGTAACTCTCTTTCTTTCTCTGAAATAACCCCCCCCACACACACACACACACTACTGGCTCTGTTTCTTTGGAGAACCCTAATGTATCACCTTATGTCGCCTTTTTATCACACTGACTGTTATCAACACCAAATATACTAGCCTCCTTCTCTAAGAACCATAATTAACAAAGTTGCCTGTGGAATATAAAATAATCATGTCATAAATTCATAGGAAATTCTGTCATAATTCAGCTGGTGAACCAGGTCTTAGTCCAGGTGTCAGGTGTCTTTCCCGTCCACCCTTTTCAGATATACTGACCAATAAGAGGACACTTGGTATGATAGAGTTAGGAATAATTGCCATATTCATAAAACCATAAATGACTGAGGTCTTACCAGAAAATTTTTAAGCAAACAAGTCATTCCATTTGAAAGTTTAATTGTAGTCTAGGTATATCATAGAAATGGATGCTTATGTTATTTTATTGACAACACTTGCAAGGTGAAGGAAGTATCTTTCAACATACTTGGTTATGGCAAATAGTTAAGTCTACATGGGTTTTATGGAACTTTACCTCAGCTTTGATGCCACACAGACCTTCTGCAAACTTTGCATGTGCTGTGAACTCATTTTTAGGACTTCATGTCAGGAATAAGGCTTCTGAGCTATATGAAAAGCCTTGTGGTTAAGACTGGTACAACATTGTTTTTCACAGTTTGCCTAAGAGCAAAGATGGCATCTTAAGTAATTTTGCATTTAAAGAAAAGAAAAAAATTGCAAGACCAAATTTGTTCCAATCTAAGAAGAAAATATTCCTCTATCCAAAGTCTTCATTTATAGCTCTTACCTGCAACACAAAAGATAATACTTCAAATTAGAGAAACCCAGTCAAAATGAATATGTCCATCTGACATGCTAAAATGAGACCAAAATTAAACTCCGTATTTAAATTTTCATTGACTACAGGGCACCCGGGTGGCTCAGTGGGTTAAAGCCTCTGCCTTCGGCTCAGGTCATGATCTCAGGGTCCTGGGATCGAGCCCCGCATCGGGCTCTCTGCTCGGCGGGGAGCCTGCTTCCTCCTCTCTCTCTGCCTGTCTCTCTGCCTACTTGTGATCTCTGTCTGTCAAATAAATAAATAAAATCTTTAAAAAAGAATTTCATTCACTGGATCAGATATTGGACATATCCATTACAGATTTGAAAGGTAATATTAGATCCGTAATGTTTCCCAGTTCCTCTGTTTCCACTTACGGCCACAGTTCACCAGGATAAAGATTTGAGGGCACAAAGAGTGAATACATCACAATGCAAGGGCTTTGTGATACACTGACTGGATTGTCAGTATATTCTACACTGTATAGTCGAGCTTATTCAGAGACATGTGGTGACGGAATTGTCTGCACAGCTTTCTTAGGAACTTCGTATGTTAATGTTGTTCACCAGGCCTCTTTAAGTTACTGGAAAAAAAAAATACATAGAAAACAGGCGGATAGATATTTATGCCCTGAGCTCCAGGGGCTAAGGCACTCAAATAAAGGGAAGGATAATCTGAGTGAAAGCTAGACGGACAGAGATAGCTAGCCTCATATGAAAGAGTGTGGCACACCTGGGCAGGGTAACAGCAGCTGAAGTGAACAATATTCTGGTGGATAACGAGGAAAAGTCATTCATGTCTTCCAACCTAACTCCAAGATAACGTCACAAAAGAAACCTATGGCAAGTTGGAGAACTTAGCCAAACTACCCTTACAGCTTTTATGGTAACAGTAAAATGAACGGAAGTCAAGAATCTGCTGATAAGTAAAGCAGCAACTAAAGTGAGAACAGAAACATGGTTTAAACAACAGTATGAAATTTCTACCATCAGCCATGTGAGAACACGAACCACCTAGCAGCAATGGGGAAAAACAAAACAAAAAACTGCTGGCAATTGCATTTCCCGTAGTTCATAGGAAAGTGGCACAGGACCTAAAGCCGTTATAGGTACTCGAATCTGGATTGTTCCTCAAAGGAGTCTAGAAGCAAGAGGCATTGACCTGAGGTATTGTATTTAGTTCACCTTATTTTCTAAATAGCAAAATAATGCGCAATATTGGAATATTGGCTCAAAATATTTTTATAGTACACATTTTCATGATTGACCAATAAAAAAGACTGGTGAAATTCTTAGTTCCCTGAGAAAATACAGTCAAGTAGTCACTTTGATTTGAAAGAGTAACTTTAAATATTGGCATAGTGGTCAACATAATCGCCAGCTCCCCTCGAATGCAATTAACTCATTAAAAACAAACCATTCCGAAACAGAAGTTTCAGTACCTAAATAATATTTTCTCTTGGCTTCTTAAGATTTCCCTTTGTCTTGATGCTACCTCCTTCTCAACCTCTGTGACAAGCCTCTCATTTATTCAGATTATTTAAATAGCCTGGCTTCTCAACATTGAGTGTTAGGCTCTCTTCTCTTCTCCCTCTGCATCTATCCTTCAATTCTTTTGTCAGCTCTTATGTCTTCAATTCAATTGCCATCTACTGGTCAATGACTCCTGTATCTCCAGTCCAATCACACTGCTTATTTCATATATATTATACACACACAAACATAAAAATCCCATGAGTGGAGGCTAGTCTATATGAGTAACTTAGCATGTTGGTTGTTAATTTGGGAGACTCACAACAATTTCAAACTTTTGAATATTCAAACATTTGAAAACATGAATTATTAATCTCCATCTGCAAAATTTGCTTCTTTCCAGTCTTTATGGTATCACTAAAGGACATTTCCTGTCTTGTCATTTCCTTCTCCATCATTTTCTGTGGTCAGTTCAACATTGAGTCCTCTTGCCTCTACTTCCAAAACATGTATCAAATGTATGTGGTTCTATTCATTTTTACTATATGCACTCTAATTCCATCCATCTCTATCCTGTACCTGGATCATCACTAAAGACTCTTAACTGGTCTCCCTGCTTCATCTTTACTTTTACTCTAATTCTTTCAACACATATGCTAAGGTGACCCTCCCATTATACAATCTGGACCATATCACTCTCCAGCACGAAATCCTTCAGATCCTATTGTATCCAGTTAGTATCTAAAAATCCTCCTCATGGCTTGGAAGCTCTTTACAGATTCATCTAATGTCACAGTTCATTTCCACCTCCACTCACCTGCATCCCTTGATCACTCAACTCCAAACCCATCAGACACCTCTCCGCACTTCAAGTATGTCAAGGTCTTCTCTGCACATCTCCCAAGTGTACAGTCCCCTCTAACTGGATTATTCTTCCTTCCTCCCAGTCTCCTTCCCTTGATTGGCAAGGATACATTTTTAGTATCTACCACATCACAACTTCCTTGAGAAGACGTCCCTAAGCACTTAACCAAAGTTAGAATCCTTATTATAGTCTCACACGGCACACGGTGCTTTCTTAGAACACTTACGTTATATAATCATATATTGGAGTAATTACGTGTTTAATGTTTTCTTTTCACCTTAGACCCAGGAGAATGGAGTTATATTAGTGTTGTTTGGTATTATGTAATCAGTTAGTAAATGACTCGTCGTAAATAAAATAAGGGTTTTATTTTATTCAGTATCAGTATGAAATATTCATAATGACTCTGATACAAGTTGTTTCCCTCAAAATGCTTTCTGTTTAATTTTATAGTTTAACACGACTTATGAATTCATAAACAGTTGTTAAAATTCTTTGTGAATAATCTATCTTGTTCCATGAAGGACTTGAATAATCTGTCACAGGATTTAATAGTACTTTTTCACAGGTTGTTCAGAAGTCACTTTGTTTCCTATAGAAAAATTATTTTCCCTTAACTTTAGTGTAAAGGCTTTGAGGACTCCCTCCCATATTTAAATTATATTGCATATTTTTATGCAGGCAGAACTTGTCTACTGCCAGATTTTTTCTGTCCATAATTATATGGACCTGGCATGTGTTATGCTATTAAATTTGTAGTCATTTGTATTTTCCCAAGTGCTGTCAGCATGCAGATCATAAGGGCTGCACAAGATAGGATATGTCCCTAGAAAAACATTTACAAAGAAAAAAAAAGTTATGTGGTATTGGCGTAGCTACTTCAGAAACTAGAATGAAGCAATTAGGTTTTAATAAAGTATTATTTTACAAAGCTAGGGTATCATTTTTGAGTCACACTGCTTTGCTTTTATTCTTACCAATTGTGGTGCAATTTGCTCTCTCAAGCTAGGTTTTGTATGAAGAGTCTGGAACCGTACATCACTTCCTTTGACCAGTAACTTGCTCCCCCTGGTGGTCTCGCTAAGTTCAAACTGTTGACCAAACAAATTTAATTTATAATTTGGTTTTCTTTTCTTAATGTCTTCGCAGACTGACATTGCAACAGCGTGCTTCTAGGGTAGGATGAGTTGTCTCTGAACTCAATGTTAAGAAATGCTGTCCATTGATTTGGAGGGATCATTCCCGTGATAACTGTATTTCAAAAATCTTTATTATAGTCCTTAAATCATTCTTATGTGCTGTTGTATGAGTTAACATTAACAAGCATGGTAACAGGATAATAACTGAATGCTTATCATAAGACTCTATCAACATGAACCAATATCTAGAAATGGGGGATGGGGAGGCAAAGATTTCCTGTTTGGGAAAAATCTTCTATCTTGACCTGTAACATTATTTCCCAGTTCATTGAATATTATTACAACTTAAGGAATTCCTTTTGAAATCACTGAATATTTCTGACATAAAAGAGATACAGGTTGAAAAGGATTTGGATTAAGAGAAGTAACACTTACTTGAATCCAGTCTTTCGAAATAAGGTAGAACATTAAAAATAAATGGCCACATTTCTAAAGATCATTAAAAATAAATGGTCGTTTCTAATTTGACATCACGTAAATACTTCACATGTTTAATGGTGGCAGAGTACAAGCTAAATTCTGAGTCAAACGCTAAAACAGTGTATTTGTGTCAAAATGTCATATTGGCTTCCAACTTATGAAGCCTTCAGCGAAATGCTCACAGAGCAAAGGGGAGGGGAGCTGTCTTCAGCTGAATATATGTATGCTCCCAAGCTGTACTTGAAATGTTTTACTCTGGGCTCTTCATGCTGGAGGAGGCATTCAGAAGGAAATCTACAATATATTTTCCTCAGATGTCTTATTGTGAAGACTTTGCATTTTTTAAGCCTCCCTATCTGTCAGAGCCCAGTGAAAAGATGGATTCACTCCAGTAAGTTTTGAAAAAAACTACTGGCCATTAAGAATAATGCACAAAAAGAGGAAAATAGAAAGAAGGTTGAGAACAAAAGAGGGAAGTGAGTTGAGCATGTACATCTGAAATATAAAGGACTCCAGAATGTTCTTGGCTTAACAATATTGTTTACATAACAAATATTCAAGGAGATTTGGAGCTCCTTGAAATCGTAAGGATTTAGGTGATTTTAGGGACATTGCATTCAACCACTATTCAGCACAGATTTATATTAATGCTACCAGACTTATCCCATCAACATTAGCTGCTTATGGGTTAGTAGGTACTGTAACTGTGCAGAAAAAATAACTAGTAACTGTAGTGTATTAAGAATCCTCTGGAGAAATCATCTGTGACATTCTTTTGTAAGATCAGGGCATCTATGAAGCTCTTCTGTATTGATTTGGAGATATTGGAGAGTATGGAAGGGGGTTAAACCTTTTCCATTTGTGGTAGCCCTAATCTTAACAGAGAGCCAGCTGGTTCCCGCAAAGTCCTGTCACATTTAGCATGAGGCTTTATCGTACATAGTCCCCTTTTGAGTAAATTAAAACTTGACATTTTGTACCCTCTGTAATCAAAATGCAAAAGAAGGGGAAAATTTGGTTTTCACAAACAGATTACACAGGTTAATTAAGAGGAAAACTTACCGAGGCCAAGGTTTACAGATAATTAGTGCTTTCAAAGAACCTACCCACAAGGTAGAATATGATTTCGGAGCCTGTGTTCTACATCATGGAAAGATCCATTATCTACATGTCAGAGCAAGGGAAGGAAGGCCCAGAGAAGATAAAATATAATTATTCAGTATATTCTTTAAAGTAATGGTAAGGAGAAAGCCATTCACCCACTTTCCGTTTGAAATTAACTTTTCCATGGTTCCATTTTGCTTATAACTCAGAGAATATTAGCTTTAAAAAGCACAGAGCCTTTAGATGGTATGGAGAATGAAAATTGTCACAATGGATGCATTTATGAAAACCGTAAACTTTTGTGCACTCTATTTTTAATCTGTCCACCTGAGTAATTAAAGGGAAGCTTCTGGACACACTAGAGACATTTGGGTCACAATTCAAATACATAACCTCCCTCCCTAAGAGGAAAGGTGAACAAAGCTAGGAAAAGCAAACACTTTAGAAATGACCTTGCATTATTCTTGGTGCTCCTGCAAGAAAATGCAATTCTAAGGATGATGATGGAAAGGAATAAAATGCAACATTCATTTTCCACACTGAAAAGCCAAATAATGCTTTGTTAGTGGTTTTTCTAAGGGAGCATTTCTAGTCTTTGCCACTTAATCATAGCTGAACTCCTTGCACATAAAAAACACAATGTCATATTTAATTTTTAGCTATTAGAAAGATGGATACTGTGTAGATGTTTAAAGCGGCAAAGATAAAGAAGCAATTACATGATATTTATGGCATAAGAAAGAAAATATCCCCTGATATCAGAGATGAGATGCAATAATTATTTTTAAAACTGAACGACCTAACACCAAATTGAAAATTTGGGGCATCGGATAATTAACAGAGGGTTAGAAAAGGTCACCATAGCTACCTTGAAACTCAAACTATTGTTACAGTATAAATTAGGCTCTTGGAAATTGAGTGTGGGAGTTGAACCAGCATCCACAGCATGCTATAGAACCCTGGAACATCTCATTAAATACTTCAAACTGATGAAGTGCTTTAACATTCTTATGTTTTTATTTACTGTTTTAAATTCAGTCCTACAAAGCAAAAAACAAGACAGAGTACATTCTAGAGCAAAAGGAGAGCTAAGAGGGAGGAGACATTTTTACTGGATTTGTTTCTCACGGAAGTCGCTTCAGTGGGGTTCTAGGGCATGGCTTTTCTCAGGAGAAAATGAAGACTGCAGATTTTTCTCTCCCTGAGATATTTATTCCCCTCCATCTCTCATGCTTTTTTAAATCCCTAAATTCTTTTACCTTTACTCTACAATCTGGTCATAACCAAATACTTGAAATCCCAACCGAATAAAATCTGTATGCTTTTGACTTTTATAACAAATGAGTTTTCCAAAGATACTGCTTAGCATTTTCATTATACACTCTTAGGTCAGTCATTCTTTTGGATTTTTGTGGTGTTTTACAAACACACACACACACACACACACACTTTTTAATGTTTTACTTTCAGGGAAAGTTTTCCTCTGAGCCTTAGAAACATTTATCAGCACCAGAAGAGCCTTTTCTCCCAAGTATATTACCTTGGTTCTCTGTCTTTGTCTGACTTTTTAACGCCTTATTTTGAATCTCTAGTTCACTCTTTTTTCCCCTTATCATTTCAATGGTGTGATTCCAGAAGGCTTTTGTTACAGGGTATCCAGATGTAGCCAAACGTGTGTCCTCTGTAGAGCAAACCAGTAGACCCTGGTTATTTAGGAAATGCGGCCCTTTCGTCTACTCTGAGGGCGTAACAGGATCTCAAATACAATCCAATCTGGTTTAAACATAGAAAGGCACTGATTGCGCCCCTGGGACTAGCTCACAACCTCTCATTTCCCAGCTGCTGGTCAAGTCCTTTAAAGAAGGTGATGGGCAACAACACATGAGTGTTGCCAGGGGAAATGCCACCAACCCTGAAAACAAGGAAACCACCCCTTTGGGATAAATAGAGACTGTTGCCACAGAAGCAGCCTGGCTTCTCCCTCATTTACTTTCTCTCCTAGGTGACTGCACCTGCTGCTCACAGAAACACCTTGTTTCTCTCTCTGAGAGTTTCATTCGCTTCACCCCATGAGAGAGTCCCTGGTTCCATTCTCCAGCGGTCCTAGGGAAGACAACTTTCCTTAGCTACTAGCTATCGTCTCAATAGGGAATCAGGAATCAGTACCAGGGATTGTTAATTCCAGAACAATGTAGAGTTCTCTGGCTCCTTTGAAGGAGGAGTTTTCCTATCCACTTGAAATCACTACAATTTACAAAGATGGCTTCTGTCCCCAGAATTGAATTATCTTTCCTCTCTAATCTTAATCTAGAAGTTTCCAGAGACATTATAATGAGTTCTCATGAACAGTTTGTTGGAATTCTGAAGAACAGTCCATCTAGCTGCATCACATGTTGTCTGACAACACCTACCTGGAACCGGGCTCAGTAGAAATGGCACAAAACTAAGCAGAGCTATGTGAAATTCTGAAATACAGCAATACCACCACTTGACATCCTCGTCACCCTTAATCAGAACCCAAAGTATAGCCCTTCATTCATTTTCATATAGCTTTGCACTTGATTTCCCTACTTAGCTTTCACAGACTTTCTCCTTCCAAAATTGTATCTATTCCTTCTAAACCCATGTTCCATGGTAAGCAAGGCAAAACAAGGCAAAATAAGACAAAACCCTCTTTTACATCTTTTCACCAAACATTCCCCCCAGTTCCTTGCTTCTGCTGAAAATTACATCTTCTTCCATTAACTCCAGCTTTCTGCAATGAAGACAGTGAAGTCACAGGGACAGAGAATTCATGTATCAGGGAGGAGGCCAGCATTCTGCTACTCCCCATCTCCACTCCATCTCTAGAACAAGCACTTAAGAACTCTCACTCCTCCACTCCCATAGACATGGCCTGCCTTGCTCTCAACATGCCATTCACCTCCACAGTCATTCCTCCATGTTTATTCAGCACCATGCTGTGGCCTTTCCTTCCTCTTAAATCCTTGTCAATATTCTGAGTTAGTTCTATGCCAATGCAGGAGATCAGTCCAGTTGCTTGTTTCACAGTTTTGTTTTTTTAGGTGTGTTTTGTTCTGTTTTGTTTTGTTTAGTTTTTCAACTCCGGTGACTTTTTTTTTTTTTTTTTTAATTTATTGGACAGACAGAGATCACAAGTAGGCAGAGAGACAGAGGAGGAAGCAGGCTCTCCGCTGAGCAGAAAGCCCGATGCGGGGCTCGATCCCAGGACCCTGGGACCATGACCCGAGCCAAAGGCAGAGGTTTTAGCCCGCTGAGCCACCCAGGCGCCCCAACTCCGGTGACTTTTGTATCCACTCTACCATAAGCCCTCAAGCTCACACTCCACCTTGGATCATGGAAGCACCTACAACTACTCCATCTCTAAAGAGTTCAGCTGCAAATTTCCACTTGTATCAGCGCTGATCCTTCCATTGTCTAATTTATTTATTCCTATTATGGCTGTAATTGAAGCCTGTAAAACTTCTCATTTTTTCTGTCCCTACCACTCCTCAATCTATGAAAAAACTCCATTTTCCTTCTTATCCAGGTTACACCCACTAACATGAATGTATCTCTTATTGACAACATTAACTTCCTTTCCTCCTCTGCTGGCACTGCTCTAAAAAAACAAAAACAAAAACAAAAACAAAAACTCCATCCTGGGCCTGGAACATCCCACCTCCGCTATGCTTATATAGGAGCTGCTGAAATGAAACTGGAGACAATCATACAGCTGTGCACATTGGGCCACACTACATTGCAAGTGTCCAGCCTCAGCTCGGCACTATACCCTGCCTGGCAATCATTCCAGTTAGTCACCTTGCACAGTTACAATTCAACTCTTCTCAATTTTTGTATCCTGCCACATCCACATAAATTTTAAAATGAACATGATACGATAAAAATGCACAAAAGTTTACAATTCAATGGGTTTTCAAAAACTTAGTATGCTTGTGTAAGCCAACACCTTAACCAGGAAACAGAGCATTATCAGCAACCCAGAAACGCTGCTGCAGCCCCTCATTCAACTGACTTTGAACATTTAATCCTTTTTTCCTTTTCTTTTTCTTTCCTTCTCTCTCTTTTCTTGTTTTACTATTTATTTATTTGCTTATTTATTTTATCATATACCCTGTATTCTTTTGTCTATGGCTTCTCTAGTTCAAGATTATGCTCTTGAGATTTATCAGGGCTATAGTGTGCTGTTTCGTCGTCCTCGATGATGTGTGGTATTCCATTTAATGAATATTCTATAATGTACTTATCCATTGTATTATAAAGAAACATTGATAATGCTTCTAGTTTTGACTTATGAAAAACAGTGCTGGGCACCTGGGTGGCTCAGTCAGTGAAGTGTCTGCCTTTAGCTCAGGTCATGATCCCAGGGTCATGGGATCAAGTCCCACATGGTGGGGGAGGTGTCCCTGCTCAGCAGGGAGTCTGGTTCTCACCCTGCCCCTCCCTCAACTCATGTGCTCGCTCTCTCTCTCTCTCCCTCCCTCCCTCTCAAGAATAAATAAATACCACCTTTTAAAAAATAAAAATAGTGCTGCTATAAAAATTCTAGTATATGTCTGGATGAACAGGTTATTTACTTCTAATGGATGTATACTTAGGAATGGAATTAGATTATATGGCCTCCTTGTTCGACTCTACTAGACAGTGCCAAACCACTTTCCAAATTAGGTGCACCATTTTATATTCTTATACAGACTTTTACCCCATGGAACTACTTTCCGTAAGAGAAAACAAATAAGAAGTAAATAAATAAACTAAATAATTACAAGTTGTACCATGTGTTACAAAGGACATAAACAAGTGATGTTGATGACAGACAGGACTTGGAAGAGTAAAAGCATGTTACATGTATAGTGAAGAAGGAACATTCTAAGGAGATGACATGTGAGACTGGACAGGACTTATATCAGGGAGAGATACCCACAGGGAGAGCTAGGAAAACACATGCTAGGGAGAAAGAAGAGCAAATGCAGACATCTGAGGCAGGAAAGAATTTGATATGCTCAGGGCACACAAAGGAGGTAAGAGACACAGTCAGCTGATAACTTACTAAAAAGAGACAGAGCGGCTTGAGTTTTGAGTTGGGTTGGAAAAGGTGAGCAGGAATCAGCTCATGCAAGACTTATATAGGCTATTGGCTGGAGTTTGCTTTTAACTGTATGTCCAGTAGAAGTCTTTAGGAAGTTTATATGCAAGGGCAAGCAAGGAGGGGTGCTAACACCCTCTGTTTATTCTTCACTCCTGCAGCCATTTGAAGAACAAACTGTATAGAGACAAGGGTGGAAACCAGGGCATCCATTAGTAGAGTGGCCATTCAGCTTGGGACCCTTGAATTTTGTCTAATGTTCCATCTAAATATAAATAACATCTTTTATCAGTCTCAAAAATGCTTTTTTTTTTTTTTAAGTTAGGAAGTTAAGTATATGGTCACCCTATCATTTAAGGGACTTTAGCAGGAGTTTAGAAGATAGATACCATTGGCCTGAACTGAGTTGGTGGTAGAAGGAGAAAAAAAAATTATTAAATTCAAGACCTATTTTGAAGGTTGCACTGAAGGACATATTGATGGATTGCAAATGAAAGACAAGGAAAAGGAACAGACTAAGGATAATTTCTAGATTTTTCATCCTAAACTGATGGTGGTGCCAATTATAAAGATAGGGATGTCTGAGGTAAAAACGGGCTTAAGTAGAGAAAGGCAGGTCTACCCAACTGACTGGAATCAAAAGAGGAGAGATGAAAGAAAACACAAAAGATAAAACTGTCAAAACAGACATTTACCCCTTTTCTTCATCTTTTAGTAGAAGCAAGACATCCCCCAGTCTTAAGTATGACCTTGCACTTGTTTTCTGAATCTTCTCCCCTTTCTCCTTCATCGGCCTCATACTCTTACTACCTCTGATTCAATGCTGTCTTTGTCATCTTCTTATTTGCTCTCTCTGGAAGTCAACAGATACGAACTATTATAAACCATCTTAAAAAGAGATCAATAAAAAAGATCAAGAAAGCCCTCGATTCTCCATGGACCCTATACCTTTTTTCACCTTTTTCTCACTTCCATAATTCCCTGGACCTTTAGAGCCAAGTTTCTGAAAAGCATAATCTACATTCAAGCTCACCAATTCTGTGACTCTTATTTCTACAAAATCACTGGCACTATGATTTCTATCCTCCTCACTTTGGTTAAAAACTTTCCCAACAATAACATCCCCATGCTAGATGAGTGGATACTTGGGATTCTTCATTTATCAGACTTTCCACATCCTTTTTCACTTTTGTGCTCCCTCCCTTTTGGGACTGTCCTTATCATTTGTTTTCATACCCATTAGTCCCTCTATCTCTCTTCTGATTTCTTTTTTTCTCAGTCTCCAGCATTTTTTCCACCCTTCCTTAAAATGAATATTCCTCAAGAATCTACTGAGCCCAATTTTCTTCTCATTTTAAAAAGTATTCAGTTGAGCATCTGACTCTTGATTTTGGCTCAGGTCATGATCTCAGGGTTGTGAGACCAAGCCCTGAGTTGGGCTCCACATTTAGGGCAGAGTCTGCTGGAGAGTCACTCTCTCCTCTCCTTCCGACCCCCCTACTCTCTCTTTCTCTCTCTAAAATAAATAAAATCTTAAAATGTATTCCTCTAAAAGCTTTCTCTTGACTCTTATACTCACTTCAAAAGGGTAAAAATATACTTTGCATTTTGATTGTGGTGATGTTTTTATTATTGTATATACAAAGCAAAGCTTATGAAACCATAGACTTCAAATATGTGCAATTTATGTAAATAAAGCTGTTTTAGAAATTGCCTCTTAGTTTAAAATGAATTTCAGCAGGAAATCCATCAAAATCCATCCAAGAAAAGACTTGTTCCCACATTACTCTTGCTATGGTAGAAATGTTCTGATCTCCAGCAGGACATACTTGGCCACATGAGTTGAATCATCTACCACTAGCTATTTGTCACCTATATATAGACAGTCTGTTTCTTGAGGCAAAATTCAATGAAACTGACTTTAATGACGTTATTTATGACTTTTCAGATGAGTCTGATACGAAGCTTCTCAAAGGATTCTTTTTTCTCATGAATTCCTCTTTCTCCCATCTTACACAAAAGAACCAAGATGAGTTAGCTCTCTGTTTTCTAACTGGGCCTCCAGGTCACCATAACTTATTTTCAGAGTATTGCAGTATGCTAGAGAGTACTCCATTATAAAGTGATAGAGTTCCTAAACCAGACCTCCTGCCTCTCTGACCAGAGGGGCTCCATTTTTCCCTCCTAGTATCACTCTGAAACTCCAAGTCACTTTGTTAGGCAGCCACTTTCAAGCCTAGGGTTTCATTGTTGCTGTAGTGTGGATTCCAAAAGTCTCCCCAGATATTAACGTTGCCAAAATTTTTAGGATGAAATCAAATCAAATGTTTGCTGCCTCAGAGGTTCTCTATACACACACACTTACCAGGTGGGGCATTAGTGCTCTAAGAGCACAACCTGTAGGACAGAGCAAATGCATCCCTTTTGCTGAATCCTGACCCAAAAATAAAGTCTGGAATATAGTCTCAGAGCTGCCATTTTGAAAGTCCTTGTAGTTTCGAGCATAGTAATAGTCAAGACAAAAAGGAAAGTCCACACTTAAAAGAGTAGTGTATACATATGCTTCTGGTAATTACCAATGGTAAACCACTTCAGCAGTAAAACTTACATTTAGAAATGGAGCATCAGTGCTAATATTTTCTTCCACCCGTCAATGGCTTATTGTTTGTATCTCATGGTAAACTCACCCTAATTCAGAGACTGCTGACTTATACATAAGTGGTAAGCCATAGTTCTTGCTGGTTCTATCTTCTCTGTGTATTTCAGCAGTACAGGTAAGATCTCTCCCAACCTGGTAATGTGTATTTATTTTAAACACAGTTAAGTAAGACATTTTCTCTGCTGTTTCTTAGTCTATATATGTAATGACACCTTTTTAAGACCTTTAATTCCACAATTCTTTTTTTTATTCAAAAAAAGGCAAATTTTAATTTTTAACCTTATCCTGTCAACAGTGTTTAGTTCCTCATTCCATACCAGTAAATAAAGTAAGTTATTTGATTTAGGAACTCCTGCAAACAAACGTTAATATACAGGTGGTGTTGACCCCACTCGGGCAACAATCCAGGCCTCCAGGTAACTCTGTTTGATGGACATTCACTCAGTTCTGCCTCGACAGCAAACTCTATATGCTGAAGAGATGCAATGATTGTTGTTTCACTACCATTATCTAAAGGAATAAAATATGAATCCCATTTTTATATATTCCTGCCCTCTAAGAACATTAATATTTAAACATTATTAAATATTCAATAGTTTAATTTCATAGCTAGATACTTAGAAAAAGTCACTGAGTCTTAGACATGCGGGGTATTGAATAGACGATACCTATAAAGGCATTATCTATGAGTAGAGCAAAATAATCTAAAATCGAACGTGCCAGTTCAGCAATAATTTTGCATATGAATGAAACATGGAATTAATTACATTTATTTAACAAGCGATCACTATGTTCACAACAGGCTAGTGGATCCTGTTGTGAATCATCATGTTGACTGAAGGACAAATTTTAAAAAGAAGTAGATGATGAGGACAAGCACTAAATACAAAAACAAGGGGAAATAAATGCATCATAAACTAAAGTAAAGGGAATAGAAAGTTCAACTGAGAATATAAGAGGGGATAAAGTACATTCTCAGTAAACAGAAGTTCTGGAGTTCAGAAGTCACCTAGTCCCAGAAAAACTATCATCTTGATTACCTTTCCAATGTTTTAGTTTATGACTCCTGGATTAATGTAATCTTTTTTAGAATGGAACTTCTACCTGATCTCAGTAAATATTTGCTAAAAAAAATAATAATAATAAAAACAAATTAGAAAAAAATGGGTATTGGATATAAAATGCACAATTGTTGTTGTTTGTAGTACTTAATACAAACTTACATTAGCTCTTTTGTTATGGTCCAAAATATTAAGATTATGCTTTATATAATTTTATATAGCCTCTGGTATTACAAAGAAAGTGCTTTATAAAATTATGAACATTGAGTGCACTTTGCTACTTATGGTGCAATATGGTCAGTATTAGGGTGAGGGTTCAGGTTAGGTTAAGTTAAAAGAAATAATGTTTATAATCTATATAATACATGTTCAATGTTTTGGATAGGTATGTTCTTGTTGTTGGGCTAATGGGACAGCAAACATTTTGCAGACAGCCCACAAACAGGTCTTCACTGTTGATGTTTTGCTATAGAAGTAACCACTAATTTTTGAAAATTAGAACATTCTGAGGAGCAAAAAGAATAAAATAAAGTCTATCCACAGTCAAGATTAATGTTTCAGTGGATTTCAAGCATGTTTTCTCTTAGTTGTATACATTTGTAACATGAAATTAGACTCCTACAATATGCAGTTGCATTTCACTTGTTTTTTCATTGAGTTCCCTATCGTGAACATCCATTAAATACTCTCCAAAACATGATTTTCAAAGTTTTTATAATATTCCACTCTGTAGTTGTAGGGTACTTTATATAGCCTTTCTCATATTCGTGGATCTTTAGGTTCTATCAGATCAAAACCCACATATTACAAAATATTCCTATATGTGGAATTTCTAGTGCAAAGATTATTTAAAACTCCTGATACAGCTTGCAAAGTGACCTTCTAGAAAGGCCATAGTTTCTGATACTTTTTATACCCAAGTGAGCTGTGTACAAGAGGAAGTCCTTATTTTACTATAGTTTTATAAGTGCTAGATATATGTTACTTAACCCTCACTGGCATGGAAGATAAGATAGTATTATGTACTCAGTTTTTCAGTTTTTATTTGACTGTTCTTATAAACTACCAAAAAACGTATCTTTGTTTTCATAATTTTTGAGTTTACTCTGCATGCTCTTTTCTGAATTTTCTCCTGGTGTTACAATTTTCTAACTGATTTTAATGATATATTTCTTTATATATTAAGGATGATGCAGCTACGTTTAATATACATATTCTGAACATTTCCCTTATTATTACTGTTATTAATAATATTATTGTATTATTATTGTATTGTATTGTATTGTAATTATTATTGTATTGTAATATTGTATTATTATTGTATTGTATTATTGTATTATTACTGCTAATTTTTTGAACTTCAATGTTTAAATCATTTTAATCCAACCTTTATTTTTTTTTCTTTTTCTTTAAGCATTCATTCTGCTGTTTTCATGCTTAGAAAGTTCTCCATTCTGAAACCATATACATGTATACCTGAATTTCCATCCAGTTGTTAGAGTTTTGTTTTCTTATATTTCATTATTTAATCTATCTGAAATAACTCAGGACAGGGTATATAAGAGATTAACTTTATTCTTTGTTCTGGAACAAATGTCTCAGCACTATATAGTGAATCCACATTTTCATTCAATAAGCATTCCATGCTTAAATTGAGCCAGCCACAGCCCTCGTCCTGAATCATTCTTCTTTTGCCACCATGGTCACTGTCAACCTTTTAAAAGTATACTGTAATCATTTATTGTGCCTGTAACATATTATTATAAATATTGCCTATTCATAATATATTCTTTTGTTTGGTGGTTGTTTTTGTTTTTTATTGAGATGTAATTGACACATAACATTACATTAGTTTTAGGCAGACTGTATGATAATTTGATATATGTATATATTAAGCAATGATCACCCAATGAGTTTAGTTTACATATATGTTCATACATAGTTACCAGTTTTTTTCTGATGATGAGAACTTTTAAGATCTACTCTCTTTGCAACATTGAAATATACAATACAAGATTAACTACAGTCACCATGCCATAGCTACATAGGTAGGACTTACCCTAGAACTGGAAACTTGTACCTTTTGACCCCCTTTACCCATTTTGCCCCCTTCCCAAGCCCTGCCTCTGACAACCACCATTCTAATATGAAATGGGACACCTCTTCTTCAGATATCCCTAGCTATTATGTTTGTTTGGATACTTAGGGAGAATGTGTGGGACTGGAGGGGACAAAGAAGGTGGACGATAATCTCTTACTTTTTTTTCTTCATTCAATTATGTATGGTTTTAATTTTAATAACATAGATCACTTTTACAACTGCTTTATTACTTTTTAACTATTTTGTCAAGTTCAATGTTCCTCTTATTATTCTGGTTAGAATCACATCATATTAACGAATTAATAGGAAAGTAATTAATGTATCTTTTTTATAATATTCAACTTCCCACTTAAGAATATATTATGTTTCTTTGTTTAGCCATTTAATTTTATTGTCATTATTATTTGCAATTATTTTCACAAGGACATTGCATATTTCTTTTTGATAATTCAATTGTTAGACTACTGAGAATGTGACATTTTAAAATTTCTCTGGCTACTATTTTTGCTACTATGTAGAACTCCATTGTGCCACATATTTACTTGTAGCAGGTTTCCTTAATAAGCTTTTAATATTTCTAGTTTATTTTCAGTGGAATCTCTTAATTTGTACTTATTTTATCTGAGAATGCTGTGAAACTTATTTCTTCTATTCTAATACTACTAACACAACTGCCTATTGCTGCAATTGATTGGTTCCTGCTCGCAGAACAATACTAATAGGTGTGTCAGTGCCTCCGGGTCTTGCCTGACTTTAATGGGAATGCCTTGGGTGTTCAAGGTTAAGTACCGCATTGTCTATTGACTTCAATAGATAGCCTTTTTTCTAAAAGATAGCTATCTTTCCATTACTGTCTTTCATAATTTTAAAATAAGAATTCATTCTTATATCCTGTAAAATTCCTTCCTGCATCTCTTGGAAATGGTGTGTTTCTTCCTACTGACTTATTGATTATATGTATTAGCAGATTTTCTAACATAAATCCTTTTTTGTTTTTCTAGAGTAAACCACACCTTGATATGTTATAGTCACCTCTTCATGGAAAGAGCTGAAAAAGAAATAGTTTGTAGTTTTCTCTTCTGTGCTTTCATCTATAGATATTGGTATGTAGATCATGATTGTTTAATAAAATGATACATTTTCAAATAGGATTTGTGTGTGTGTGTGTGTGTGTGTGTGTGTGTGTGTGTGTGTTTGTTGTTTTGGTTTTGTTTGTTTGCTTGTTTTTGGTTTTTTTTGTTGGAAAGGTAATGGGTTATTTGGAAAGAGAATTACTGGCTATTTGAAAACTGAAAAGATGGGGCACCTGAGAGGTTCAGTCTGCTAAGTGTCCGACTTGATTTTAGCTCAGGTCAAGGGTCAAGGTCAGGTCAAGGTTATCTCTGGGTCGTGAGATAGAGCCCTGCGTTGGGCTCTATGCTGTGTGTGGATCCTGCTTAAGATTCTCTCTCTCCCTTTCAGTCTGCCCCTCCCCATCCCTCTCTAATCTCTAGCTCTAAAAAGAAAAAAGAAGAAGAAAACTAAAGAGTGTTATCTGTTAAATATACAATATGACTGGGTTTAAAGACCAAATGAAGTAACTATTTGACTTCACCCTTCAGCGCTTAAAAACTCCCCCAACTATTGTCTCAGTGGAGTGGAGGTCAACCTCTCTCCCCTATTGTAATAGTCTTGAATGAAGTATTCTTTGCCCACATAAGTAAGGTACAATTTTTCTTTTACAGTATTAAAATGTTTCTATTTATTGGATAATCTTTCTCTCTGCCCTTTGAAGTTCTGAGGCCAAAATGTACAGTATTTGCAATTTTATTTGGCTTCCAGGTCATATTCTTTTTTTTAGACCGAAATGACCATATTTCTGTTTTAGTTCAACTTCTTTCTGTAGGTTCCTTCACCGAGGCCAGGCTGTTTAACTTTACAGGGGGCAGCCCCAGCAGGAGGCCAGCCTGGGATGGGACCCTTCTCATCCGCCTACCACACCTGTAACTTTGTCTCCAGGAATTTTCTTACCACTTCCTATATTGCTGTGTTCTTCTCAGCCTTTAGCACAATTTGCAATTATGTGTTTATTCCTGTGTTTATTTGTTCAATGAATGTCTCTTCCATGAGCCTACAAACTGATTATAGGTCTTGTGATTTACTTCTATATTCCGACACATGGTAAACAGTCAATAAATACCTCCTGGTTGCAAAATAATAATCTCAAAGGAGTCAGGACACAACTGAGAGAAGGAACTCACGTGCCTGGGATGGAGAGTTCATGCAAGGTGGGCAGTCTAGGACAGAGCCCTGGTCTCAAAATATCTTCCGAGCAATCCCTATCAGGAAAAGAGGTGTCCAGAGCCTGTCAGCAGCCCTTCACCCACAAACGCCCATCACTTCCTTAAAGTATTTGAAAAACGTATACTTGAAAAGGCTACCATTTAGGGAAGTGGCATTTATGGGACATCTACAATATCTTGATAGCTTTCTATAAAGCAAACAGTTTAGCACCAGTGTTTATAATTTTCCTGAAATATTTTTTTTCTAATGATCCAGAAAATCTAACTTCTAAAAATTAACCACCATTTATTTAGTCATGAACTGTCTCAGTCTGGAGCCAGGGGGAGCAACTAGGGCCAACTGAGGAATCCACATCCCATCCTGGAACCCCCTCTGCTGCCTGCTTCACCTGTAACCACAGCCAGGTCCTGCCCTTTCACCTGCCATTTTGTATTTTCCTGACACAAGGTACACATTTCAAGTGGAGTCCTGCAAGGGAAAATGGATAAGGTCAGATGGGTTGGGGGTAGGATAGGGCAGGGAGCTATCAGGAGGTCTGACCAATGTCAGAAGAACTGTCAACCCAAGATGTCGGATGCCTTTTCTGTAGAGACCTGGGTTCCAGTCTTGATTCTACTACCAGTTAATGATATGACCTTGGGCAAGTGACAACCTGTCTAGGCTTAGCTCCCTCATTTGTAAAATGAGAAAACTGGCAAAGATTCCCTTCTAAAGCTCCTTCCAGTTCTACAAGGACTGTGATTAGTGCCTGTCACTCTAGGCAACATCTTACTGTCTTAGCTAATAAGGTCATGTATGTTCAAAGTCTATCAATACACCATTTTGCAGAGGTGTTACAATCCTTTATTGATATTCTTTGGATCAGTTTGAATGAGTGCTAACTATTAGCAGAAATGCTCTCCCTAAAAATGTACCAGGTGATAAAGTTGTAGTTTAACCCACACACTCATTAACAAGTTATTCCCAGGAGTTCAATAACAATATTTCTTTAGGCTCACTCCAATCTTTGCGGTTATCACATCAGTTAATCCTGACATCAATGGCCATCATTATCCCCACCAATTACTATTATTAGTGACACAACAGATGCACACGCTTTTCTTAGGACATCTAGAAATTATACAGCTTTGTCTCAGAAGAAAAACTGAGAGAAATAAAGTAGCTCTTATTAAAAAATTCCCATTTTTCTCTGATTTTTCTTTCTTAAGTGTATTAGGATGTGGGGCACTTCATCCTTCCACTTCATTTTGTTGGTTACATTTAATTAACCTTTTATTATGTATTGTATTATGTATTATATCAAGTTTTTATTCAAAACTGTTTTTGTTCATTTTTCTCCCAGAATCATGTTTCTAGGCTTTAATAACTTTGCCTTACTTAGTTCCAACAGGATTTAAAACACCACCCACCCACACACACATCCTACTCCCACCCCCTCCACCCTCCACTCCTCCCAGCCCCCTCTGCCCCCACACACAGTGGAGTTTACCTTTCTTTATAATGCAGGTCTCTTTACCGGACTTGACTTCATCAGAGACTTTAGAAATGCTTCCTACCTATGACACAATAACCCCGTAGATAAATGTCCTCAATACGTAGTATAATTAAATTAAAAACTGGAAGCTGATTTCCTTCACCTTGTGGTGCTGGTAGCTGGATCAGAGTATTTACATTCACATTTTAATCCTTTAATCTAGGAATCAATGTATGACCTGAGGCAACAAGTGAACAGCTTGCCAAAACTAAGCCAGGGCAGATGGCAACATTGATCCAAATTTCTATTTCTGAAGACCCCTTAATATCTGGTGCACGAGCCGGACACACAGTCACAAAGCAGTCAGAGCCCTTCCCACAACAGCTCTCTGATCCCTGTGACATCACTTACTTTCTTTCCCAATTCAGGGCGCTGAGTTTCTTGTACTTTCTGTAAAAATTTTTTTATAATTTAAAAAAAATTTTTTAAAATAAAATTAAAAAGTATACATTTTATTAACAAGTCCCGTTTCCTCTAGGACAGCATGAACCAAGATGAATCATATTTCCCTTTAATTCACTCAGACTGTTAAAGTATGCCCTCTCCTTTCTCAATAATTTTGGTAACATATCCCTGTAATTATTTCTGAGATTTTCTTTCTTCTTTTTTAATTCTGCTTTGTTTACTTGTCACTTTCAGTCTTTGGAGCTCTTGAGTTGTTATACTTTACTCTTTTTTGAGAAAAATTCCCCAAACTCTCCAAATTTTTCTTTGTAGGTAGAACCTTCTGGGTCTTGTCTTCACAGCAGATGGCAAGAGGACGCAACACCAACATAATTGCATTGGGCTGGTGACAGTTTCCATATTTGAAAAGAGGAGTATTGTTCCTGGTAAGGACTCAGTTGGGTGGACTGAAACTCTGCTATTTTGAATATTTGTGTTCCTTAGCCTAGAACACACTTCCCCATGTGTCTGCCTTGCTCATTTGTGTTTTTCTTCACCTTATTCCTCTAATTCACAACATGCAAGGCATATCTTCTTTTTTTTTCTTGTCCAATTTTTTATCTTGCAGATCGTGTTTGCTTCTGATGCCCCAATAGACATTTGATGACCAGCAAATAGTCCTTTTGACGGTGATTATTTATAGTTTCTCTATCTTTCATTGAGTAGATCTTATTTTAAACAATCTAGCTATTTTATGTTCCCCGATCCTTAATTAATTAAGGATAATTAAATAACTAATTGGTGATAATTGACATAGTTGTCTTGCTTATTTCATTTTTAAGGATAGTGCTTATGGTGCTTTTAGTTCTCTGATCAATTCATAACCCTGCTCAAAATCTGATTTCCTGCCAATTATCTAAGCTTATTTTCCACTATCCCTCAACATGCTACGTCCACTTCACTCGGATTTGCCTTCTCTTTTTTTTCACTGAGCTCTCAATGCTCATTTCTGCTTCTGCTTGGCCTGCCTGGAATATGTCGCTCTTTCCATGGACAACCTGTCAGGCTTGGTGTCCCTGAAGCCACTCTCCTACAACAGCCTCCTACTTCACTGTCCTTACCTGCAGCACCTCAACAGGATTACAGCTGAGCACAGATACATCATTGGACTGTTGGAGCTGCTAGTAAGCTCCCTGCCCCAGACTCCACAGCCCCAACTAGATGACCACATAGTCAACATTTTGTGATTGAACTATTTCAATGGGCCACATTGTATCACATCTCAATCTTCTATAACCTCAAGATATGAAACATCTTAAAATTAATATCTCCTGCTTTTATCTCCAAATAAAAAGGTACTGCAAAACTCATTGCACAAAATATAAATAAATAACAATCTCTATGATCCAAATATAAATAAATAACAATCTCTATGATCCAAATACTCAGAGAATATCTATTGTTAATATGTTGATAAACTTCTTTCTAGGCTTTTATAGATGGAAAGAGAGATAGAAAAATAACTTACTTATTTCTTTAATTATCAGAAAATGCAATTTTTTTGTTTTATTTTTTCCACTGAGTAGAAAATGAAGATTTTTATAATAATATAATATAGACTTCAGAAGCATGATCATATACATGCATAATCATCTAATTTTCTCACATTATTGAGCATTTAGACTTAGCCCAATACTCTATTTTTTAAATATTATTAATAGTGCTATTACGAATATACTTCACATAAATGTGGGTGTTTCTGATGATTTCCTTAGGATAGATTCCTGAAGTGGAATTACCAGATCAAAGGGTAGGAATTAACATAAGACTTTTGATTGATATTGTTAATTTGGCAGGATTAGAGTGCCCTCTTGATTTCTTTTGAGCTCATTATTCATTCTCTTATTAAATGTGTTCATTTTATAAACATTTGTTGAGTCAGGGTATCTGCTACTTGCTGACAAGGGCTCCAAGCCCGCTTCAGTGCCATTCTATTGTTACAATGAGGGAAAGTCCCTCTGGGATTAGGGTGGCACGCTGTCCGTCAATCTATGTGCCATTAGGTTTTAATTTTTTTTTAATGAGTTGGTTTTCTTGCCTGCACCTTACCCTCAGATGATTTCCTGAGCCTCATCACAAGTCCTCGGTTGTTCCTTTCACCAGGTACAACTCAATTAACCCTGAATGAAAGGCAACTGAATGGTGCTTACTCCCTTTCAAATTTCTATTTCTCAATATAAAACAACCACCATTCTGCCGTTTGACCAGTGCCATTACAATCCAAGTTTGAATGCTTCATATGTACTTTTTCATTTCAGGACACAACAGAGTGCTGTTTGAAATAACCTCTTTACCGAAAGTTCAATAGCTCTTCCAACATCAGCTCTTGGATTGGGGGCTGTATTTACTTTTTAAAAAAGATATTATTTATTTATTTGACAGAGACAGAGAGTACAAGTGGGGAGGGGGGCCGACAGCAGAGGGAGCTGGAGCAGCAGACTCCCCACTGAGCAGGGAGCCCAAAGACCTGGGGCTTGATCCCAGGACCCTGAGATCACAACCTGAGCTCACTGAGCCACCCAGGTTCACTTGAGGTTATAGTTAATAAGTTGTACAGAATACATTTAATTTCTCTACTAAACTAGTGGTCACACTAGAACTCTTATTTCTGGAAATTGAATTGTCTTCAAATATTTCTCTTGGGTTTATTTCATTTGAATGATATGAGGATCCCTACCATTTTATTTACTTTGTGATGGTATCTCTTACAGAGTTTCTAAAAGTTTACCTCATCAAAACTTCAGACTTCTTTATAGGCAGCAGAATTCAGGAAGCAAGGTAAGTGAATCAGCATGGACAGGATATGGACAGGGCCAAGTATGAGTTGTATGATCCTAAATTAGAAACTTTATACTTTCATCCTGATTTTACATGTTTGACAACATGAGAAAAATCCAACTCTGATGGTGCTACTTGCCCTCATTTGTATTCAACAGAGAAATGGAAGGTATGCATTCTAACACTTTTTATAAATCTGCAAAAGTACTACTCATACTTCCTTTCTCTGTATTTCTTTCCATCCAGACACTGTCCAAAAAACCAACACAAAAGGATGCATTTCCCTTCTTCTGTGTTGACCTTGCACCAATACCTACTTTGATTTGGCTTCCACTATGACACAGCTGCAGGGGGCGGGGGGAGGCTTAAATGGGAAGGCCAGGATTGAATGAACTGACCTAATTGTAGAGCCTCTGTGAAAGGATGCAAGAATCTGGATTTCTACAGAAATGGTGAACTTGAGTGAACTTGGTCTTTATTCATGGATACCTAAGGGAACCTAATTCAGTTAGCCGCTAATAGAGGCAATGATTCTCAGCTGCAGCTGCAACAATGCATTAAGATCACCTGGGGAGCTTTAGCAACTACTGATACTCATGTGATTCTGATCAACTTGCCTGTCTGTGGTGGAGGCTGAAATATCTACATGATTTTAGAAGTTGCCCAGATGTTTTTAACGTGAAGTCAGAGTGGAGAACGATTGAACTGGAACGTCTCCATGGTGGTAACTCTCAGTTTCAAGCAGTAGTAAGCAACAATGGGATTTTGGTTGGAGTCTCCATTTCTTACGGGTCCTCAAGAAATGTGTCAGAGAATAGTGTCTTCTGCACTCATCTGAATGGAAGGACTCACAAGAGATAGGCTGTGAGTCAGAGCTTCTACAACCCAAATGAACTTTCTCCACATTATGTCATCCTTGTTAGGGAGAAATAAAGTTCTCAAGAGAAACCAAGACAGATGTGTACACAAGATTACTTGGCTAATATGGCATCAGAAAGGGTGACATGTGAGATGGGCACATAGGGCTCCCCCAAGACATAGCTGACCCTACACCTAGCTTTTTCTATCATTAAGGTCAAGTATCATGTATAGTGCTCAGCCCAGTCAGAATGGTTAAGATCTTTTAATGAGAGAGATTTTTAGGGATGGTATTTGGAGATGACAACTTAATGAATCTGGGGACATCTGTGCTTGAAGTTCTGTAGATTCTTGGCAGTGTTTCTCTAGCTCAGTGATGTGAATTGATTTGAAGTGTGAAGCTGAATCAAGTCAAGGTTTACTTAAAGATGTAGAATATCAAAGAAGGGTGGAACTGTCTGGGTTTTACTCACATGGCCCAGCTGTCTGGCAGCTCATTTGTTCTCATGAGCCACTATATTCTACTATTAACATTCAAGAAAGAGGAAAATACAAAAACTAGGAGAGGAAAACTTGATGAAGCCTTGGAAAATCAATCAGCTGAATGGGGTGAATAAAGAGAAAGCAGGATAAATCTGTCTGGCCCGTGGATCAACCCCTTGCCCTACCCTAGCAAATAGGTCAGGAAGGAATATTTGAGTCAAGTGCAAGGTCAGGAGGGTATTTTTTCTGCCTCTTTCTCACTATCATTTTCTTTTGCCTTCTATTTCCTTGTTCATGCTCCTCTCCTCTGACCTTTTCCTCTTTCATATATGATTTTCATCCTTTATTTCACCTCAGAATCGCCTGATCTGAAACATGATTACTTTAAGTTTGTTCAACTTCTTTAAATCATTCAGCGACAGTTTCAGATTTGCATTTCTATTTCTGGAGTCGAGGGAGTACTTTCAAATTCCCCCCATTGTTCTTCAGAACCACCTCTATCTTATCACATTTCTATTCAAACTTTAGTCTTAAAATACCTGTCATTTCTCATAAACTTTGGAAGTTTTCAGTGCTCTGAGAGAAGTTCTTGAGGTCTTTTTTTTTTTTCATTTGTAAAACAAACTAAAACTGTAATCTGAGAGAAAAACTTGACTTATCCTGATGAGTTTATTCTATGAACTGCAGTCATCAAGGATAAACTGTGTTGTATTTTCTCTCTCCTTTTTTTTTTTTTTTAAGTTTGTTAGTAGGATTGAGTTTTATTTGTCACAGGATGGTTTTAAATAACTGTTCAGAATCCTTTGGACAGATACACATCTATATAAGTTTTTAGGCTAATGAGTATGTGTCAATTTCACTAGTGTCAACAATTTTTGGAAGATCGTTTTTGATTACCACACTGGCCCTCAGATTTTTCAGACACATGGTCCAGAGAGGGAAGCTGAATGTGTGCTGGGGACACCCACCAGACCTGAATCTTCTGGTTCCTCCATAGCTGCCAGTTCAACACCACCTGCCACTGTCAATATCCACACAGTCTCCATTGACTGAGAAACTAAACTCTGGGCCCCTTACCTCCAAAAAGAAGACCTTTCCCATCTCCAGTCATAAATAGGCCCTGGATTATTGCCCAAGTATCCAGCTTCAGTTTCCATCTTATTGCCCTCTCAGGTCTTCTTTGTAGGACTGGAACTCTGCTCACCTGTGGGTCTTCTGGCTAGATCTGGGTCTTCTACTCCACAATCTCTGTCTACTAATAAATGTACTGTCATAGAGGGACAAAGCAAATCCAATCAAAGAGAACTATCATTTCCTTTTTGGTTACTTCCTTGGCAGGACTCCTTTGAGCACTCTATAGAAGATCTCTTCCAGAATGACTCACTAGCCCAATACTGTGTATGTATGTGCATGTTTACTTAATGACACTTGTTACAACTTCAAGTCATGATATTTATTGTCTGGAAATGTGGGTTGTGTCTGTCTTTCCATGGAAGCCATGATAGTGCCATCTTTTTAGCTATTTTATTATTAAAATCTAGGATAGTGTTATAAACATAGTGAGCACTGAATAAATTCTCATTAAATGGAAAAAAAAAAAAAAGCTATGACTGGTGTTCTAAATGTTTTCATGCCACGATCTGTACTGCCCAGGGTCCTGGGATGGAGCCCTGCATCGGGCTCTCTGCTCAGCAGGGAGCCTGCTTCCCTTCCTCTTTCTCTGCCTGCCTCTCTGCCTACTTGTGATCTCTGTCTGTCAAATAGATAAATAAAATCTTAAAAAAAAAAAAACAAGCAATTCATTTTTAACCTTACTGAGAGTCTCAATATGAACCCAGTCCAACATGAACCCAAACATCTCATAAGATACTCATCCTCTAATGCCAGCACCAGCCCAAGGTGCCTGCTCTAGAATCTTAGCACCTCTTCTCAAGTGAATGTGTGATTACAGCATTAGAAAGCAATTTTAGGCATTAGAGATTCTGTCATTGCCACAAGTCTATAACTCAATAGAGAATGTGCTAGGGCAGCCCTCATGTTCCTGTCCTGAATATACATGAGGGGCTATTTCAAGAAATAAGTACTACTTTTGAGTAAGCTGCCCTGTTCTTCCCCTAGTTAAATGTATGTGTTAAAGCTCTTGGAACAGCATGCCTGCCCTGCCTCAGCCTCAATTCAGTCCTAACCAAGTCTGGTCCTATTACGACAGCGCTAGCCCTTCGGTTCGCCAAGCCTAGATTTATCTACTGCCCTTGTTCTGGCACCCAGGAGATCTGGGACAAACCAATGTTAATTTGCATGTCCACTAAGCCACAAACGTTCTCCCTGACATCTAGCCTGTGTATAAAATATGTATGACCAGATCTTCATTTTGATTCCTGATTTATATTCCTGTGTTCTCATCTGGAACTGAAGCATTCACCTAATCTTAGGTCATTTGGCTTGACAAACCATCCAGTTCTTGCCAGCATTCCTCTCTAAGAGCAAGACACACTACTCCCTGCAGCTGCTAGCTCCAAACAAAAACCACCACTCCACTACCACCTGCCAATCCTGGCATTGCCTGTTACTGCCCTCACCCAAGAAGAGCCCATGTCCGTGTGTTAGTCCAGATCAGGTCAAAGATGTCAGGGGCTTTCAACTTCACAGTTCATACTGTAAGCTTTGGGTCTTCAGGAATGAGACCTAGAGCCAGGATGGAGCCCCAGTCTTGCTCCACCCAACCCTCTGGTTATAGGATCTCCCAAAGAGGGCCCCATCAGTTCTGTATACTCTGAGGCCCTTGAATTATGAAAGTACTCCTAAAAGGAAAAAGACACCCCAGGCATTATGAACATTTTCTTGCCAATTCCATATAGGCTTTTAGGGTCTCAGTGGAAGGGAACTACTATTAAGAAACCCTTCATTGCAGCCCTTGGCTAAATTCTTGCCTAATCAAGTTATGAAACCATAGCTCTCACTTGGGAGGTCTTAGAGGAACCCACTGCTTGCTGAGTGCAGCTCACAGACTCTGAACATATCTCTACTGTCTCATAAGTGTGACAGGGTTAAATCTTAGCCAGGATTCACAGCCCCTTGGGGTTAGATCCAGCCCTTCTCTAAGTTTTGTCACTTACCAGCTATTATAACCACGGTGTACTTGTTACTAAGACCATCCTTACTTGCCCAGGATGGAGATCAGCCATGTATGGGAAATTCTGAAAACAAGTTCCTGACCTAAATTCTTACATTTGATGTTTGCCCCACTTACTTATACAAAGAAACTTTTGCAAATTGACCTCTAGATCTCAACTTTGAAAACCATGAGGTAAGACAGAGAGGTCACGTGACCACAGCTCAGCACAGATATACGAAAAGATGTGTGCTCAAATAACTCTGGGAAGAGGGGCCAGGAACTCCACTTATGAATCAGGTAGAAGAAAATGTCATGAGAAACAACTAACATAGACCTTTTCCCATGAAAATGGTTAAATCCACACACAAAATTGTATCTACCATGTGATGGGCTCTAAGATGTAAAACTCAAGTAGGGATCCCAGATGAACAACCACTCAAATCAAATCCAGGGAATATAGTTATTCCACGTGTGCCAAGGCTTATAGGAGCATGACAGTTTCTGTAGGGACAATCTTTTCTCTTTCTTGCCTTGACCTTAAGGATGTATACTCCTTTAAAAAATGGCTTAGCAATTGTCTACAAACAATATTGAGACTCCAGATACTAAAGTAATCTAGTGTCTTCCTACACAAAATGTGGTCTGAGTCACCTGAGAGCCCGAGAGGAATGCAAAAGCTCAGGTTCTGACCTAGACCTAATAAATCAGAATCTAAATTTTTAACAAGGTGTTGGGTATACACATAAAAAATTGATCAACAGTGATCTAGCAAATATGAGAGAACTATCCAGACCACCTCCAAACATAGACTTATGTTATATGGATTGAACTGAAAATCGATCTTGCTTTTACCTACATGGCAAGCTTCTATCTATCCTTTGTAACACTACCTTTTTTTTCTTACCTTTAATTTAATTTAATTTAATTTCTTTTCAGTGTTCGAAAATTCACTGTTTATATACCACACCCAGTGCTCCATGCAATACGTGCCCTCCATAATACCCACGACCAGGCTCACCCAACCCCCACCCCCACCCCACCTGCCCTCCCAAACCGTCAGTTTATTTCTCAGAGTCCACAGTCTCTCATGGTTCATCTCCCCTTCCAATTTACCCCAACTCACTTCTCTCTCCATCTCCCAATGTCCTCCGTGTTATTCTTTATGCTCCACAAGTAAGTGAAACCATATGATAATTGACTATCTCTGCTTGACTTACTTCACTCAGAGTAATCCATTCCAGTCTTGTCCATGTTGATACAAAAGTTGAGTATTCAGCCTTTCTGATGGAGGCATAATCTTCCATTGTATAAATGGACCATATCTTCTTTATCCATTCATCTTTTGAAGGGCATCTTGGTTCTTTCCTACTCTTGTTAGCTCATTGTGTTCTATTCTTTATATAATGGTATTCATACCAAGAGGTTTTCTTAAATCAGTAAATCATGTAAGTTCCTCTGTGGGTAAAATTGTAGGCACATAGGCCATAATAATAACAGGTTACATTTTTTTGAACACTGTGCCAGACAATATCATGAGCACCATAAAAATGTTAATTCATTTAACCCCTAAAAGCTGGGCAGAGGTGGATGCTATTAAACCACTTCTATTTTCAGATTATGTTAACTGTAAACTCATCAACTTTGAATCAATTAATAATATTGGGAAAGCACCACGTTCACAAATTAATCTGGCTTGTATTTTCTTAAACCCCGAAATAAAGTATAGATTAGAAACTGGCTACCTGGGATACCTGGGTGGCTCAGTGGGTTAAGCCTCTGCCTTAGGCTCAGGTCATGGTCTCAGGGTCCTGGGATCAAGCCCTACATCAGGCTCTCTGCTCAGCAGGGAACCTGTTTCCCCCACTCTCTCTGCCTGCTGCTCTGCCTAGTTGTGATCTCTCTCTCTGTGTCAAATTAATAAATAAAATCTTTTTTAAAAAGGAAAGAAAGAAACAAACAAACAAACTGACCACTTACTAAACGCTTTGGTTTCTGAATTTCATGTTCCTCATGCAACATCAGACCTACAATTTCATTGAAACCTCATTTTCACATTCAACAAGAAGTTATTTCTTTATTTTATTTATTTATTTTTAAAGGTTTTATTTATTTATTTGAGAGAGAGCTAGAGACAGCAAGAGAGAGCATGAGCAAGGAAGAGAGGGAGAAAAACAGGCTCCCCACTAAGCAGGAGCCCCCGTGGGGCTCAATTTCAGGTCTCCTGGAATCCCTGAGCTGAAGGCATTCACTTAACTGACTGAGCCACCGAGCTGCCCAAAAAGTTATTTTTTAAACAGTGGGTTTTATCTTTAAATCTGTAGCAGAAATAATTCTACCATCTCCTAGAATACCTCTACACTGTTGCTTCTCTGACACACAGTACTAACGCTACACACAGAACACAGCCCACATATGAGCATGACTGGAGTTCTTTGAACACACTGGACCTAGGGGTACATTGGCTGTTTTCTTAACTCTTCTTCACAAGCTGCAGTTACCCTTGGAGGGGACAAACAGTAAGCTGGTCCAATGCTGGAACAGCTGTCTCAGGGTTCTGCAAAGCATGGGATGACACCACAACATTTGGTCTGATCAGAGCCATGTATGCACTGATGGGCTGTGACATAGCGATGAGCATGGCGGGCTTCACCCCTAAGAACTGTGTCCATAGAACTTCTTGGTTAGCATTTCCAAAGGGTCCATCCAGATTCTATATAGGGCCATTATCTTGGAGAGGTTTTATGGGACTGAAATCTCTGATTCTTTCAACTGTCTTTGTTAAACGCTTTATTTCAGAGACTTAGGAAGAAAAAAGTAAGAAGAATCATGAGAAACAAGGTGAACTGAACAATGGTAGAGGGAATCCAGAAAAAAAGATAAACGTTAAGAAAGTAGAAAGGAACTATATCTACTCAGCGATCTGAAGACCTGACTTCCATTATCTTCTGGTATTATTCCATACTGTTCTCCTTATTGAGACCATTATTTTTGTAGAAGAGTGTGTGTTCCTATTTCCTCACTCCCCTTCTAAACAAAAAATTTAAAATAAACGTTGCCACAATATTAAAGAAGAAGTCAGCCAAATACAGGACATACATCCATCTAGAGATCCAATATAAATGATTTATAATACCAGGAGAAAAAGTTCTCTACTTGAGTCAAGAATTACTTTGCCTTCAGCCTTATTACATAAAATTATACAGAACCAGACAAATTAAGAATCCACTAGCACTTAGTCAAACTTAAAGAATGTGTACATCCCTCATCAATCTCATCAGACTTATAACACAATTTCATAAATACCAAAAGAAAATACACACAAGTCCTAGGTTGCTAAATTTGAGACACAACCGAAACAGGTATATACAACTGGTACATTGGCAAAATAAAAGGCAGAGATTTGGAATTTCAGTAAAATATCCAGCTGCAGCCTAGCATAAAGTAATTCACGATTTCTAACTCATCATTTACTATGGCATTATTCATTTGAAGTATTTTAACAAAATTTATGATCTCGGGGTCTCTTACACATTTCTAATGCATTTTGAAGTGTGAAAACTGGGGGGATTAGAGACCCTCAAGTTTCCTTAATCAGTTTTGCACATCTGCAATCTGCCGTTCATGCCGCTGTTGACACAAACAGTGATACTCCTCTGTCAATAAAAACAGCACTGATGCTAAGAAGCATTTTGGAATATTGATCCCTAGCAGTCTCATATAATCTAAAGCCACTGTTTATTATCCATTATCACCCATTGCTAGAAAAACATTTCCCGCTATCAAATTTCAGACCATTATCTAACTGCTGAGACTGCTGTTGCTGTCATTATAAAGTCAAATGCTTTCAGTATGCTACCCCATAATTGTACTGCAGGGGGAAATTCCATGGAAACTCCACTTCAGTTTTAAAGAAGAGCGGATTGGGGGAAAAGGATTTTCTCTGAGGAAGCTGTCTTGCAGGAGTTCTTGGAACAGCCTGGCTTCAATGGACCCACTGCGCTTCCATCTGAACAAACGCTATTGATTCCAGATGCTGCCTAATTGGCCCGTGACTGAGTAACACCCCTAAATGTGTTGCATTTGTATCACCAAAGTAAACAAGCAATCTTCGCCCTGCATACACCAGTGCTAACTAAGGCTGCCCGAAAGAAAATGCTCTTATATGAGTGTTCTTTCTGTCCCCTGTTTTCTGGATGCCTGTGGCCTTTTGTACGGTCTCTGACTGAATTCGCTGACAACTAGAATCTTAACAGGCCTCTGGTGGGACGCCCTGCTCTACACTTAGACAATGTAATAATAAGAGTGGTAGTGGTAATAAACACTTGCAGAAAAATCCAATGCATGGTGCACAAAAACTTCGAAGAGATAAACAGTTGTTATATACATCTAGAAAGAAACTGGAAAATTACTTTTAATCCTATTTTCTTGATTAAAAGAAAAAGGTAAATTTTAACACCAAGGACATACCAATAATCTTTCTCTTCCTCTATTTCTGGGGACAAATTTGCTCTAAATATTTAACTTTAGAAAGTCAAAGTTTTTGGTCCTTTGAGCTGAATTTCTCCTCCCCTGAAGAAAAAGAAAGAAAAATAAATTCATTTCATAATTGATCCAGGATGTCTTTTTGCCATCCTTTTCTGGTTTCATGATGGATGACGAGAGGAATCGCCGCCATCTGCAATGCCAATGGTGAAGTGGAAGCGAATCATCACCAGTTGGCTAATGAGGTTAAACTGCCTTCCTGATGATGCAGGACAAAAACTAAATAAGGCTAAAAAATAAAGTAAGCAAGATTTGATAGTTTGCCTTCCAGTAACCGTTTCCAAGGGGTGTGTCAATTTTGCTAGAATTCCCTAAATCTGACTTTCATTGAGTAAGGCATATAACTTATTTAAAAGGAAAAAAAAATGTGCCTGTATATACTCTCTAAACGATACTCACGAAACCATGATACACTTTAAAAATTCTTACTGATATAATTATAGCACTATCTAGAACATAAAACAACAGGGATATATTCTTCTGTGTACACACAGATTCTGGTTGTAAAATTAGACTGATGACTGAGAGCAGTTCAGTTCCAAGAAAACGGTCTTTTGATTTTTATAAAGCAATGCCAGGTTAAAGATGTTGGGCTAGTAGACTTGGGAGCCAATGGCGTTGTTCATATATTGAAGGAAGTCCAGCTGCTCTGAGGAACAGAGCTTCACAGAGAGAACTAAGGGAAGTTGTGCCTAGAATTGAGAACCCTGAAAATACAAGGCACTGTTCTAGCTAGTCAAGTAGTTTTGAGGTCCAAGTTCCAAGCATTTTAGAACATCCTCATCAAAAGTGCCAAGAGGGCCTAATGCTTTCTGTATTCCAACATTCTAGGCAGCTGAAATCATACATGCGAGGCAGTCTTGATTTGTCTTTACTGTTTTATGTTGAAAACAGTTATTCTAAAGACTAATCTCAGTAAGAACATCTTACAAAATTAAATGAGGAACTCAGATAAATTTCAAAAAAAAAAATAAATAAAAGCATTTTGATGACTCTTAGATGAGAGTGTTCTGGGAACAGAGAGAAGAGCGGAACTCTCATCTCCAAGAATTTCAGTTACTGTGTAGATTCCAGGAATAATATCAAAGCCTTACCCTAATGCTTTTATCTCTTGGGGCCTCAGTTTCCTCATCTATAGAAATAAATATGGAATTAAATAATAAGGCCTATCTCACATCCCTTATACCATAATTCAGATAATAGTCCTTTTTGTCTGAAATAATTTTCTTCTACTAATTTATATTTGAATTTACTGATTCAGCCTCCTCTCTTGTCAGTAGCCATTCTTGGATATTCTTTAGGTATTTAGGAGAACCTTCATTTCAATTCAAAGGGACAACTTCAAATGCAGTGTATCCCAACTGGGAGAGTTCTGGTATTTTATCAGCAGTAACATTTGAATTTGAACTAGAGAAGTTTACCCTTTCAGATAAGAAAATGAGCCACTGCCAGCATGCTTACTGCAGCAAAATATAGGGCTCATTAGTGAAAACCAGAGATCCAAGAACTCAGTTTTGTTAATCAAACACCTGTGTCTGCTGGATGCTCTATATAGCCCTGAAGCATGGTGGTTCATGACTATTAAAACCAAGGGAAAAAGGAAGGGCATTGTCAAAGTCATGAGGGAGGCATCCCACCAAGGTTCACAACCAGTGACTCTGTAGAATTTAGGAAATACAAACAAACTTGTTCCTATATAGAGATTTTCCAACAAATAAGATTTACTTAATCATCTCTCTCTAACCTTCAGAACTATTCAACAAATATGAAAAGTATGCAAATTAAAACTGAGAATGTAATTAACCAGGAGATTTAATGGAAAGTAGGCAAGTCTTAATAATAAACCAAGATAAAATACAAGCATTTCATCAAGAAAAAATTTAATATTTATTTTATGAAAGTTTTAATATCACTCTCATTAAAAGAGAGATCATAAAGAAAGCAAAGAAAGTCAACAAATTTTGAGAGAATGCATTACATCTCTAAATAATTTTTTAAGTTCACAGCTTGTAAAGAAAGTCTATAACTATATACATTTTATTCTATTTCACTATATCCATTTATTCTATTCATTAAACAAAAATGGCCACTTTCATTTTTCACCTGAAAGCACCATTTTAAAAAGTTTTTGTTAACTATGGGAACTTTGAAATGAAGTAGGTAGGCATCTAGAGAAGGTGTAATGATTGGAAAGAAATTAATGAAGGGATCCAGTGTACTTCAAAAATTCTCAGTTCAGTCCATAGGAATACATGATGCCATACTGGTTGAGGTATGGTCCTTGATTTTAGCTCAGGTGATGATTTCAGAGTGGTGGGATCAAGCCCTAGGTCAGGTGACAGGCTCAGTTGGGAGTCTACTTGAGATTCTCTCTCTCCCCCTCCCTCTGCTCCTACAATGCTCACTCTCTCTCTTCCTCTCTCTCTAAATAAATAAATAAATCTTTAAAACATAAAGAATTAACTAGGAATTTATGATCTATTCTCTGAGTTCCATTTAAGTTTCAAAACAACAATATGCAAAATTAAACCTACTCTCTAAGATGTATCTTTTTTGTTCTGTTTGCTTCTCATAGTTACATCCAAGGTGGCTTCAATCATTTAAGCTACAGTGATATGTCAACACATTTCCATACTCTTGTCATAGGGTTATCTTTGAGAAAATGATAGGTGTGATATGTTGCCCTCCCCATATTCTGAAAGCTGGAATGGTTTCTCTGATGTCTCTGTGTGACATATTACACATAACAGTTACCATTGTTGTTTAAACCTTGACTGCGAGAGACAGGACCGTGGAAGAGATGAACTATAATTTCACATTTGGAGAAGCTAATTTTAATGTCTTTTAGATGTGTGATTTATCACACTTTTTTTGGCAGGTCCAATAAAACTTAAGCCAAAAAGATAAAACATCAAACTTTCATATTATGAAAAAGAACAATAATAGCAAATGATGTTTGAGAATTTGAGCTTCAGTAATAACCAAAGGAAAATGACTGTGTCTTGAAAAACAAAACATGAGAGCATCTTCATGAAGTAGATAGTCTACCAAGTGTGACTGAATTAGACTAAACTGTGATCTGATTAGACATACACATGTACACACAAAATATCTCCTATAAATATTATAATTTGTGATATATTCTTGTCAGTTGGGTTTGCTTAATCAGAATATAAAATTTCATAAAAGCTATAGTTCCACAGAACAAAATTACTACACTCCTAATATTGCAAACATAATTAACTTTGAATTATGTGAATTAACAGTGCCTAACAAATTATCATTCAGCTCTGAAATTAAATTCTTTCGTACCATTAGATTTGTTTGTTAAGCTCAAGTAGGCAAAAGTTGTATTTAATAAAGTAATAATGGTGCTTTGCTAAGAGTGCCTTTGAGAAACATAGATTTATTTAAAATAAAGCAAGGAATTTCTATTATTAGTTAATTTGTGAACATCATAATGTCTATGTAATAAAATTAAGGAAAAAGTTTGATGCACTTACAGAGTCCTAATGTTTATTACAGGAAACCTTTTTCTAATCATCTCTCTAATTAGGTATTTTACATGGTTATTTTGTGGTTGCATACACATAATGTAAATACATTTAATATTGTTTTAGATTCCATTAAAGTTATACTAGCACCTTCATTTTAAAAAAAATTTAAAGTCAGTGTCATTTAAACTTTATCTTACATTACCCATCTCAGTCAGATTATCCACCCTTTCTCAAAATACATTTAAAGTGAACAAAAAAAAATCGAGAAATACAATGTTTAAATACTTTCATGCGACCACAGGAATTGGAATTCAAAATATATACTTTATATATAACAGAGTGTATCCACATAAATTCTAGTGTGTCAATGGACTGAAATTTTAATACATCAGGAGCAGGCACGAGGGCATGCTTTCACTTCCTTGTGTAAAGAAAGGAACTTTGCCCATTGTTTGATTAAGGTCCGCAAGGTATCATCGGAACACTAAAGATCCAAACAATGATAAAGGCAAGAAGTTAGAGATGCCTGCAGAAGAGCTGTAAAGGAGGAAAGACAAATGATTTCAAATCAAAGCAAAATAAAATTCTAGAAGAATCAGTTGACTCGAATGCCAACATAATGCATGTGTTTTCTCATTCAAAAATTACTCTAAGATCATTTTTCAAGATCGAGGGACCCTGGTAAGCTCGGCCAACTTAGCTTTTACAGCATTTGAGTGTGGTTTGAGACGAGTTTGCCATGAGGGGAAATAGAAAATTCCTTAAAATGGAAGGTGTTTGGAGCTTGAATTTAATGTTGAGAGTCATGTTGCAATGTTGCTTTATACTAAGGCTTTCTGTATATTCCCATTATAAAATTCAGCTGGAGACGCAACGAGGAGATGCGCATCAGGGATTCTATTCTTCAGGGAAGAGTGTTGCTACTATAAGGCACCTGCTGGTCTTTTGCAAATCATTTCACCTACCCCATCTGTAGTAGGACTTGGGATATAGAAAGAATTTTTCTAGTCAGTGACAGGTTTGTTCTTGTTCCTAATTCTATCCGTAATTCCTTGCTGGACCCTGCTTATGACAAGTGGCTGAATTTTCAGCATTAGATGTTAGTGGCCATGGTGAAGGAAAGCATGTGTGTGTTTATCTGTGTGTATCTGAGAGAGAGAGAAGAGGAGGACAAGGAGGAAGAGGAAGATGAGGAAAAACATATGGAAGGAAGGAAGAAAATAGGAAAGAAGGATGAATAAAAAGTAGGCAGGCAGGCAGAGAGAGAGAGATCCAGCTACTGGTTCCCTGGAGAGATAGAACATGTTTCAAAATAATCAGTACAGACCATCTAACTCAAAGTCTGTTTTCAGTTGAAAAATCTTTTCTATAATTTTAATTAAGAAGATGTACCTATTATTCCAAATTTGAATAAAATGAGTCTGTGCTAGTAGAATTATTAAAAGTCAATGTTGTTTACTCCGATATTTAGTAAACGAATTTCCCTATAATAACTAGAGCTGTACCGTTTCTGGATGCCTGTACTACTAGAGCAGCCTCCTAACTGGCTTCTGCATCTCCATCCTTGGCAATTCATTCTCCATATTGTGGAAGGAGTGGTCTTTTCCTGCTTTCAGTACTTAATGACTCCCCTTTTTCCATGATAAATGCTACCTAATGTCAGAGGCAATGCATCCTACAGTAATTACGTAGTTACCTGACAAAAGGCTTCCTAGATAGCCAGTATTTTGTCCACATTTGACTCTTACTGTCTAGTAGCATCTGACAAGGCATAGTAGCTCAATAGAGACATACCTGGTGAATCAATAAATGAATATAAGTTTTGTATGGGAAGATGTGTATGAGAAGAATACCTCCAGACACAGAAAATAATGTATTTATAATACTAAGAATATGTTAGGAATATGCAAAGACAAAACAACATTTTAAAAATTGCTCTAGGTGTGTAAGACTGTGTTATGCATAGTGGTGATTAGTGAGGTAAGATGCTACCATGTCCCTTATTTTATTTGACCCTCAAAATCAAGCCATGGTTTAAAATAATCAAGGTAAACAAAACAACATAAAAGTAAACATTTTAAAGGACTGACCATAGAGCTCCAATTTTGTAGTACTTGATTTTAGACATAGTATTAAGTTTTGAATATCCTTTTATTCCATTAGTTTACTATTCTGACTTGCTATTGTATTTTGAGTATTTATATGCAGAGTATTTATTTATAGATTATTAATATTTAGTATCATTTTCTTAGTGGGTGCAAATATGTATATGCATATATATGCATGGAGAAAGTAGACTGTGGGTAGGATTATAAGCTCTGGCAAAAGGCTTCTCTATGCTTTAGTTACCTCTTCTACTAAATAAGGACAGTAACAGTACCTACTTCTATATGTCTATATGAAGCTTAAATAAGTTTACTAATAGAGTAATAAGAATAAACCCTAGCACATAGTACACACATCAGTTATCATCTTTTATAATTACTACACATACATGATAAGTTATTAATTTGTACCTTATCATTTTATCTGGAAACTAGTATCAATCTATACATAGAGGTAACTCTCAAAAATTTATACTAAGCTTACTGGAAGGCAATTGATAAAAGCATTTTTTTAATTTAAATTGTATACATGTCATTTTTTTCTAATTATGTAACAATTCTAGGTTCTTGTCTTCTTTCTTCAAATATTATTTTCATTAATTGATAGGGAAACTTGAGTTATAACACCCAAGGAAATTTTCTCTAGAATCAACTTACATTTAACAAATTCTACACTCAAGTGTAAAATACTTCTTGAATATTTTCCCTTTTCCCTTACATTGATATAACATTTTCATTACTTAGTTCTAAGAGCAAATGACTATTATTAAAACCAAATTTTTATAGGCTGTTAGTTTCCAGCACAGATCATTGCCTCTAGGTGTTACAGAATCAAAATCAAAACAGCTAAATAATTTAGAGGTAAATTAGCAACTAACTGAAAATGACTTACCACAATCTGTGGTTCATATGTAGCAAGGGGGCTAACAGAATTGTAACAAGCAGATCAGCTGATTCTACCCTTCCCTTCCTCCTACAACCCCTCCCTTCCTCCTTCTCTCTCTCTTTCTCTCCCTCCTTTCCTCTCCCTCTTTCTCCCCCAAAGACATACAAATGTATAAATGGCATAATACTATACTTATACAATTTAAAAATATTGCAACTTCATTTCTCTTCTCATGAAAAATTGTGCCTAAAAACTCCATAATGTGTAAACATATGATTCCCACTATATTCTTATCAGTCAGGAGAATTCTGTACATAGAAACAGCTGGAGGGAGTGTGTGGAGGTAGGAGTTTGTCATTTCATCTAATTTTCTACTCAGCTGTATTCTAACACCCCAACTCATTTAATCATTTTAAAGGAATTTTTTAAATGGAAATCTTAATTTGGGTTAATATATGACTTTGTTAATGCCTCATATTGAAAAAAATAATAAACACAATAATAAATACTACCTTTGGTTTTCAAACACCAACATAAAAGTGATTGTAAAATTCAAAATTATGGAAGTGGAAAGCATCTTATAGATTGCCTTCAGATTTTACAGCTGAGAGAAATGAGATGCAGAGGGATTCACCATCATGCCAAAAACAACCCATAGATTTGTACCATTCCTGGAACAAGAACCTCTGTCTTCTAATGCCAAGGTCCATGGGCTTTCTGTCTCCTCAATTCAAAACAAATTATTGTGGGTCATTGTTTTTAAGATAAAACATTTGTGTCTTTTACACAAGATGACCCATACTTTAGAGCACAGTGAATATGGTTTGACTCTATGCCCAACAAACAGAAGTAAAGGAACATAGGGTTGCTGCAATACACCAAATTTCTCACATTGCTCATGTTTCTGACAAGGTTGTATCTAAACATTACTAGAAAAGGAATAATTGAATGTGCTTAACTGGCCCTTCATAGAAGAAAATCCCGATTATCCTATTCTACCATTCGAACACTGAAGAATTCAGTTACAGGTCTCAATTCTCTTCTTTCTCATCCTGGTGTTTAAGGCTCTCCTTGGTATTATTTTGCTCTCAGTGGGAAAATGAAGACCAGATGAGCCATTTCAGTCCAAGAGTGTTCTCCACACATAAGTTCACCCAACAGTTTGCTACACCCTGGCATTCTTGAGAGCAAGATTAGCTCTTATGTAGTGCCACTTTCCATAATATGCCCGGCACCTGATATGTGCCAGATACATTTTAGAATAAATCAACTATTGACTCAATCAGTCATTGATCCTCAGGACTATTTTCTTCATGCTGAAAATTTACTTTAACTCTTTTCTACCTATGTTTGTGTGTGCAGGGGTGATTTACTCTTAATTTCCCCCCCAACTTTTCTGGTAATAAGTACAAGATGATGCATAAAGCTCTAAGCACAAACACTAGTGTTTAATGGAAAGATAATTTCAAGATTACTTTATAATTTCAAATTGTAATAAATTTTTTTGGAGTCATTAATTCTATGTTTCCTTAAAGAAAATAGCACTTTACTGCTGACTCAGGATCAGCCTGATATCCATTCTCACAACCCCCGCCCCTCGGGGTCTATTTTGTCTGTATTAGCACTTAGGCAGTCATCCATTATAATAGAATCCCAAGATACAGAGACAATTATCTTTCTAAATTAGCTTGTTCCTAATTAGTGAAAAAGAAATACCTAGCCCAGAAGTGTTTGTTTCCCTCCCATCTCAACATACATGAATACTATTGTTTTGGCTTTCAGACCAACATTATGAGCATGATTTCCTTTCTCCTTTCAGTACCACTATCTGTAGGCATTAAGACATATTAAAGAATCAAAACCAAGAAAAGCTTTGTAGAGGTGAGCCAATAATAGAAATCAATGTCATACCAGAGGGCAACAGCAAGCTGGCCAGCCTGATGAAGGACCCACCTCAATGCTTATGAGGTCAGGGTATGGCAGGAAGAAAGCCAGGTGGACAGTGAGAAGCTGATAGATGCAGAAACAAAAGGTCAGATAGGTGACTCTAATTGGAAATTAATCTAAACAACAACAACAACAACAACAAACTATTAACAAAGAGATTTTCAACTTTGGGGAAAATAGGACAAGAGCAAAAAGAATTATCTTATGCAAGAACTCTTGTTGGAGCAACTGTTGACGCAACTGTTCTGGTTGCCTCACACTACCTCCATTCCTCTCTCATCGTGAATGAGATGAACCCAGGAGCTGCAGAAATGGCCACTGAAAAAGTCACCTGGGGAGAGACTGTGGAAGCAGGGCATGCCCATGGACTGCAGATAATTTCTGTAAGATCTGCTGTTCCCAGTTTGGAAAAGCCAAATCGGGTTCATGTTGGAATTTGAATATTACAGTAACAATTCAACCTCAGTAATATTAGTTTACATATTGATTGAAGCCATGCATTAACATTTAGAAAGACCTTCATACTAACCTTTAAATATCATGGTCCTATCCAAGGGATTTTTCCGTACTATCTTCTTCTGCCAGAGACCCACTTTGGTTTGGAAGTCAAAGCAGAAAAAGGGCAGAGAGCCAGGCAAACTACAGGAGAAATGCTGGAGACTTTCCGATAGTTCTCAGCAAATTTGGCTTTCCTGTCCACATTGCTTCTTCTAACATGATCTTCTAGGAAATCTGATATCACCTCCTTATTAATTTGTGAAATATTTGTTGAACACCTACTGTGAGACAGCGGTCCACTATAGAACATAACTGTGATACAGGGATGGAGAGTGGGAGGTGAAGGACTCAGGGAATGCCCCCATTTAGTACCTCCGATATCAGCGATATTGACTTGAGATTTCCCATCCTAGTTCTGGCTTGAAATTTTATTTGTCTTAAATCAAATTACATGTATTACTCATATATTTGTGGAACACTTCTTTGCGACTCCTTAGGATATGCCAGATGGTAAAAAAGCAAAGTTAAGAAAGATATTCCTGGTTTTAGAAATTCCACGATTTATAAATCCATGACAGGTAGAAATAACTTGAGTATTTTCTCCTCTTACTATCAATTACTTGCAAATACATCCCTTATCTATTTTGTCATAAATCAGGAAAAATTTTGATTCTGGAGTTAGAAAAATATTAACCTCTCATTTGAAGAAAATAAAAAGAGAATTGAGAATTAAAAGCCAAAAAGCATGAAATAAGGAGCAGAGAAGAGATTTTATGTGTGTGTATGTGCTTATGTGTACATATGTGTATATATACATATATATGTGTATTTTATATATATACATACATAATACATACATAATATATATGTATATATAATATATACATAATATATATATTATATATATAAAATACATAATATCTTTTTTCCTCCTAAAGAAACATTATGGCAGTTGAGGAAAAGTCAAATTACATTTACAAATTACAAATACAGCTACATTTCTTAAACACTAATGTGAAGAAGAGTTGCTGAGTAGGCCATGCAGATTAACTTGATGATCACAAAATGGAAGTGAATTTTAAAGAAATCTTTGTCAGATGTAGAAGAAATGACCAGAAAACAATAATAACATTTTAAATAGCAGCATTTATTCAGCACTTTATATATTCTGGATATTGTGCTAGAGACACCAATATCTATTAGCACAGTACTCTTAATAACAAGTGCATTAGACAGACCCTCCCAAAGTGGTTACCAAAGGATTTTCATAGATGTCTTGCATCCCCCTCAAAACCAAATTAATCAGTTTTCAAAGAAGTTAATGAAATACTAAACTAAAGCAAAAGTCAAAGGAATTTGTTATACTACAGGCATTCTTGTGGTCCTTAGCACAGTGGAGTAGAAATTCCAAGATGGAGAATATGTTATAGAGCAATCCACATACTAATTTTAGACAATGGAACCCATTTTTTCATAGAGTATATTGAAGTGTTAGTGTGTTAGTGCCCTGAGAAATGTGCTTAGGGAAATACTGTAATCAGGCACTAAGCACTGGGATGAAGTAACTTGAGGCAGAGAACAACTGTTAATATTCATTTATTAAAATAAAATTACAAGTTCATAAAATAAAATTACAAGTTCAAATTTAGGGGAGCTTAAGAGAAGGAAACTCCTAAAAGTTTCTACTTTGCACGGGAATGGGCATTACTAACATTTCATTGTCATTGCTGGTATGTTGGGTTTTATGTTTATTGCATTATTATGGTGAACTTCAGGTGCCCTCATATCATGGAACTTTGATCTTTTTAATATTAGGTCTCAGCTTCCTCAATCACAAATTCTTCTATCATGGGAAATTTCAAGAATTTCATCTCTAAATGGTAAAATAATCATTACAATTGCAAGAGTTATGAACAAAGTGACAGGGACATACTGAGGAGAAAGAGCTGATCCTTCCTACAGGGGGTTAGAGGGCATGGTTTTTATAAAAAGATGACAAATGAGATGTTGTATAACTTCCACAGAAGTTCCTATGGTTTACTCAGAGATTTGGCCCATGAAAATATTTGAAAAAAAAAAAGAAAACAACAAAGAGAAATAATTATAAAATGGGTTTTGTCAGGCTGTTTGCTAGAAAGTTTCTGGTTCATATTTATACCCATCTTGTAAACACTGTGGATCATCGTGATACATACATTTAGTTATTCTTGTGACTTCACCTTGTCTCTGATGTAGAACAATTGTGTAGGCTCACTTCTTTTTATAGCCTATTTAAACTACCCCTGGCCCAGTTCCAAATTTTATCTGAAGTAGCATTCTTTAATGCTATAATACTTGGGTTCGTGGGCAAAAGGGAAAGTCATTCTAACATCTAGCCCCACCCTCCAAGCCTGACATTGGGTTAGAAGACTTGTGAGTATGAACACAACTTTCCCATAGAATGAAAGCAGCTCGCAAAAAATTCCATTTAGATTGTTCCTACTGGCCCATGGCTGAACAATATGAGTCTCTACCTAATCAGTCCTAGAAAAGGTGAGTGCGTTGGGTCTCAGACAACTATAATGATGAGCTGGATATAGCCCTGATTCTATCAATTCCAGATAAAATCTCCACTTCTCCTCTCTCAATACCTATCCCTTAGACTTACTGATCAGAGGAGAAAGTAAGTCCATCCCTGGTCACATTTACCCCAAAGTCATTTAGAAGTGAGCAGCAGAGAAGACCATGGTCACCCTCACTGGCTTCTTCATTCTTAAGCGCATTAAGAGGCCGAGTCCTCCTTTAGCTTACCTGGGGAGACAATTTAAATACCTCAGAAATTTTTCTGGTTGGGCCTTCTTTTTTTTTTTTTTTTTAAAGATTTTATTTATTTATTTGACAGAGATCACAAGTTGGCAGAGAGGCAGGCGCAGGTGGGGGGCATATGGGGAAGCAGGCTCCCTGCTGAGCAGAGAGCCCGAAGTGGGGCTCAATCCCAGGACCCGAGCCAAAGGCAGAATCTTAACCCACTGAGCCACCCAGGTACCCCTGGTTGGGCCTTCTTGATAAGTATATATTTATCTTTTGACTAAAGATTTAAATAAACATATTGAAAAGCAAAACTCTATGTTTCACTTGCAGTTGTTGTTGTTGTTGTTGTTTTATAAGGGAATATAGATAAACCATACAGTTCCCACTCACAAGCTAAAACATTTCATCATTTACAACCCAATTATCAAGCTTACATAAGCTTGGTATTATGCTTTAGAGTTCCTTTTCTTGTTTTTTCTTCTTTTTTCCTACTTCGTTACATTTTGTAGGCAATTGTAAACCTCCAAGGTAATTTCTGGAGCAAGATATGCTATAAACAAACAGAAATATGATGAAAAGAGAGAGAAACCATCAGTAAAAAGGCAGCTACACAAAATGAAGTGGCCTAAAGCAGAAAATGAAAGTTGAAATGCTAATCAAAAAATTAACAATATAAAAAGACATTAAGTAGAAAATCACTTGCACCATTGGTAAAAGTGGATATTTCCAGTCTTTCATTATTTCTGAACAGATATGTGTTACTAAAACCAGGAGGTATTTCTATACATAAAGAAGAGAGGTCACCAGGTTACACCAGAAGTTAAGCTTAACTAGTTCCTAGCAGGAAAAAAAAAAAAAAAGTACAATAAAATTGTATAAGATGGATCAGAAGAGTAGTATTTTGGAAAAGAGAACTACAGGAAGATCCAACTTTCTCTTCTAAAACTGCTATCCAATGGCTCATGCCAGCGCTACACCAGTATTTAACAAAAGGTCTACATAATTATAAAAGTTTTAGAATACAGTGAAATGCCTGTTCAGAGTCCTATTTGTTGCTTTTCCCAATTGATTTAGCTGTGTATTTCTTGTTTCTTTTGAAATTTTCCAGTTCTCTACCCTCAACAGGCCAGAGAGAACCCAGTGCCAGCTGCCAGGGAGGCTGACACAGTGATTGGGCATCAGACCAGTATTATGGTTTCTGCTTCTGTCAGAATGCAGGAAAATAAAGTCTTCGAATTCTACCTTAGGGAAAAAACGGTAATCAAGTTTATTACTAGAGTGCAAGAACAACTAAACTGTGTATAAAAGTATCTTATTAATTCAATGAATATCATTTTAAAATAATTTATATTTTAACATATGTGTGTCAACTACTAAGGAATGTGATGATTTCCAGTTTTTAACAATTAGTTAATATTTTGCTAAAAAATGTTTCTTCAGGATGCCTGGGTGGCTCAGTTGGTTGGGTGACTGCCTTCAGCTCAGGTCATGATCTTGGGGTCCTGGGATCAAGTCCCACATCGGGCTCTCTGCTCAGCTGGAAGCCTGCTTCTCCCTCTTCCACTCTCCCTGCTTGTGCCCTCTCTCTCTGTCAAATAAATATATAAAATCTTTAAAAAAATGTTTTCTTTGTTGTTTTAGTCAGTTTTTGTGTCTCTGCATGTTTTGAAGATACAAAAATATGTAACTATGACTATTCATATAGATAACACTCACAAAAGAAATATCTTTTGACATAAATGCTCCCTTATGTTTGACTAAAGAGTAATAAAAGATTAAATGGATCTCTCATATTATGGTCTATGGATGAACATATGTAAATGTAGTATTATAATCTATGACAACAGTGTGACCTTACAGAAATCCTAGTTTAAATACTTGGCTTAAAATGTAAAATGAAAAAATAGAATCAAGGGGCATCTGGGTGGCTCAGTGGGTTAAAGCCTCTGCCTTCAGCTCAGGTCATGATCTCAGGGTCCTGGGATCAAGCCCCGCATTGGGCTCTCTGCTCAGCGGGGAGCCTGCTTCCTCCACTCTCTCTCTTGCCTGCCTCTCTGCCTACCTGTGATCTCTGTCTGTCAAATAAATAAATAAGATCATAAAAAAAAAAAAGACAATTCCTTCATGGCCCTTTACTTGAGGTGCCTGGGTAGCTTAGTGGGTTAAAGCCTCTGCCTTCGGCTCAGGTCATGATCCCAGGGTCCTGGGATCGAGCCCCGCCTCAGGGTCTCTGCTCAGCAGGGAGCTTGCTTCCTTTCCTCTCTCTCTGCCTGCCTCTCTGTCTACTTGTCATCTCTGTCTGTCAAATAAATAAATAAAATCTTAAAAAAAAAAGGAAGAAAGAAAGAAAGAAAAAAAATAGAATCAAAATGATCATTCAAGAAAGAAGAAAATGTTTAATTATTATAAAAGCAGTTATCATGATAGTATATCTGACCTTTCTAAGAAATACATTGTATCATCATTTTTGTTTATTATGACTGCAGGTGCAGTATTATGGTGCTTTTCAATGGACATGTTAGTTTCGGAGGTAAAAGTATTATAGATGGCATCAGGTATAGCAAATGTGTAGAACCTTTGCAACGTATATGAAGAAATATGGCTGCAGGAGAGAAATACCATATTGATGGAATCCTCTTCTCTTCCCCACTAGAAGTGTATTGGCAATTCTTCTCTTCCTCTGGGTATTCCCACTTGGCTTCAGGCTGACTGTGGCCTATTCCATCAAGTAGCTGGGGGAGGTATGTTCCCCATGTGCATCAAACCCACACCCGACAAGGGCTGTGGAAGCACCACTACCTTCTCGAAGCAGCATACTGCTTCAAGAACTCAATAGCAGCAGTTACCCAAAACTGTGCAGGTCCAGACCAGTTTTGACAGCAGAAGCTTTATTTCTGGACAAATGCTAACCAACTATCACCGTGCTCTACAATGAAAAGGTAGATAAAAACAAAATAAAGGCAAGATTTAAATATCAATACTTTAGGAAATTTGTAAATGTTTGGTAAGCTAATTTCTTTTTAGCTGATAGTCACATTTGGTTTTGCAAGTGTACTCTGATAAAATATAATGCTATGAGTTTCTTGATCAGTGAAGTGTAACTTCTTGGTTTTTTGCTAATTGACCATACATATGTTGAATATATTCTTCCTCAGTAAATTGGTCTCCTGGATAGATTTCACAAAAGCAATTTTCTTTTCTTTCTTTTTTAGATTTTGGAACAGTTTTCATTTCATAACAAAATTGAGTAGAAGGTACAGAGATTTCTCATATATCCCCTAACCACAAACATACACAGTTTTCCCCCACTATCGACATCTTGCACCAGAGTGGTACCTTTGTTTCAATTAATGAACCTACATTTTTAAATATGATTATAGCAAAGTTTCAGAATGCCAGGTTAATCTACAAAAGTCAATTGCTTTCTTATATAATAGCAATGAACAGGTGAAATTTAAAATTAAAAACCTAATGCCATTTATATTAGCACCCCTAAAATGAGTTACTTAGGTATATATCTAACAAAATATGCACACAATCTATATGAGAACAATTTCAGAACCCTGATGAATGAAATCAAAGAAGAAATAAATAAATGGAGAGATGTTTCATGTTCATGGATAGGAAGACTCAATATTGTCAAGATGTCAGTTCTTCCAGATTTGTTTTACAGATTTGATACAACAACCCCGATAAAAGAATTCAGCAAGTTTTTTTGTTATTTTCATATCATCCACAAGTTATTTTGGATAGCAGCAAACTGATTCTAAAGTATATACGGAGAGGCAAAAAACCTAAAATAGCCAATACAATAACAAAGCAGAAGAACAAAGTTGGAGGACTTCTAATACTTGATTTCAAGACTAACTATAAAACTACAGCAATTAAGACAGTGTGCTACTGGAGAAAGAAGAAACAAATAAATTTGTGGAACAGAATGGAGAGCCCAGAAATAGATTCTCATAGAGTCAACTGATCTTTGGCAAAGGAGCAATGGCAATAAATACAATGAAGCAAAGATCATTTTTCAACAAATGTTGCTCGAACAACTGGACAGCCACATGGGAAAAAAAAATCTAGATCAGAATTTCACATGAATGAACTCTAAATGGATGATAGACCTAAAGATAATGTAGGAAAAAACCTAGATGACCTTGGGTATGGTGATGACTTTTTAGATACAATACCAAAGGCATAATTCATGAAAGAAATATGAAACCTTAGACTTCATTAAAATTAAAAATCTCTGCTGAGTGATAGTGCCAAGAGAATAAAAAGAAAAGCCACAGATTTGGAAAAAAATGTTTGCAAAACATCTGATAAAGGACTATTATCCAAAATATACAAAGAACTTTTAAAATTCAACAGTGAGAAAACAAGCAATCCAAATAAAAAAGCAGTCAAATGCCTTAACAGATGTCTCGTCAAAGAAGATATAGAGATAGAATGTGAAAATATATCCATATCATATGTCATCAGGAAAAAGCAAATTAAAATAGCAATGAAATACCCCTATACAATCATTAGAATGGCCAAATGATATCTAGAATACTGACATCAAATGCTGAAAAGATTGTAGAAGAACAAGAGCTCTAGTTTATTGCTGATGGAAATACAAAATGGTACAACCACTCTGGAAGACAGTTTGGTGATTTCTTTGAAAACTAAACATACTGTTACCATCTGATGCAATAATTATGCTCTTGGTATTTATCCAAAGGAGTTGAAAACTTAGGTCTGTAGAGAAACCTGCACACAGATGGTTATAGCAACTTTATTCATAATTGTCAAGACTTGGAGGCATCCAAGATATCCTTCAGTAGGTGAATGGATAAATAAACTGTTGTACAGCCAGACAATGAGATATTATGAATATTATTTGGCACTAAAATGAAACGAACTATCAATCTATGAAAAGATATAGAGCAGCCTTAAATGTATATCACTAAGAGAAAGAAACCAATCTGAAAAGTCTAAACGCTACATAATTCTAACTACACGCCATTCTGAATAAAGCAAAACTATAGACATGATAAAAAAGATCAGTGGTTGTCAGGGGTTGGGACGGGGGAGGAATGGATAGGTGAATCACAGAAGATTTTTAGGGCAGTGAAAATACTCTGTATGATACCATAGTGATATATTTATATCATTCTACGTTTGTCCAAACAAACAACCCAATAGAATGCACAGTACCAAGAGTGAACTATAATGGAAATCATGGGTTTTGAGTGATTTTATGTACCAATATAGGTTCATCAGTTGAAATAAATGTACCACTCTGGTGGGGGATGTTGGCAATACAGAAGGCTGTGCATGTGTGGTTCACAGGGTATGTGGCAAATCTCTGTACCTTCCCCTAAATTTTGCTGTGAACCTAAAACTACTCCAAAATAAATAAATAAATAAATGAAGTCTTACTAAAGAAAGGAAAAAAAAAAACTCAAAACAATAAATCGATGTTTTGATTAAAACAACTGTCACTTGCTTAAACTCATCAACCACAGGATAAAGTGTTGTATATCTAGTTTAAGATGGAGAACCCTGGTTCTACTGTTTCAATTGCTGCAAATTAAGCAACCCTTGAAGGAAAGTTCCCAGAAAGCCTCCTCCTAGGTCTTCAGAAATCACACCCATGTTTGACATCTCTCATCTCTCACCTTGGGGGTCATGATACCATAGGTATCATGTATTACTGTGTCCTTGACACTTTTGAAATTACTTCATGAAAAGTCCAATCCTCATTATACTAATGGCTTCAGAGACTAAAACTAAGTTGATAATGCTTATCCAATGAATATTAAATCAAGACAAACCTGAAGCGAAAGCTCTGCAACCATATCACAGTACCAATCTGAGCTCAAATTGAGCCATTAAGTGGTTGATGAATCTCAGAGTGGGAGAAAACTCATCAACATAAATTTGCCATACAGTAATGAGTTGCAGAAGTGTTTGGGAACAAAAAGAATTTCATCTGTCCACGTGTATAGTCTATAAGTAGCATGTCTCCTCACATCTATACATCACTATCAAGAGTATTAGGAAAAGTTCAGAAAATCCCAGCAGTCATCAGTTCTCATCTGTGTTTAATTACCTGAAAAATCCAGACAAGTTTGAATCATCCGAGACTATGGTGTTTTCCATAACCAACTGTTTCTAATAAACATACATGAACAGAAGCAGTTATGCTTTCTTAACCCTCAGCATTTTGAAATTTCTGTAGAGAGAAAAGCAATACCAGAGAGAGCACAGAATACATCCCCTGGAATGTTACGAGGCAGTACACTCATTAAGTACTTCTTATGACACTTTAAATATTTCACTCATGAATGCCATATAAAATTACAGTCTTTCTAATGCTGCAATAGGGATGGCTTTAATTATTGTATGTCCATTCTAATTTCTCTCCATGATTTTTACGCTTGATTCTTGCCCAAAATACAACTAGAGCTTATTTTCAATAAATTCAGACTGGTGTCATCATTTCTAGGATAACCATTCTTACGGTCATTTATGGTTTTGAAATGATCCTTTGTTATAGTTAAATAATCATTTGTCACTTCTCCCACATTAAAAAATCATCTGATGATGACATAATTGAACAACAGTTGGAAAATCATTACTATAAACAGCTACTGATGAGCTCTTTAAAAATCTACATGACATAAATTATTCGTAATCTATAACTATGCAAAGAATAAAATCCTGATGTGAAGGTAATTCCTGCCTACATTAACCCTAAAGGGGAAGTATATGATAAAACCGAACAAACCTCGAATGATACGAGGAAAGCTGGCTTGAATTACTCAACATCTTACAAGAAAGCACCATTAGAACCTTGAAACAAAAAATACGTAAGTAAATATGTTTAATTTAAGAATTTACCTTTCTCATCTAAAGTATCATAAGAATAAAAGTGCTATTTTTAGACTTGCCGCTTGGATTTTTTAAAAACACACTGATGCTGACTTTAAACAAATCTTTTGTTCTCGCCACATAATGGCAGACACTATCTTCCCCAGCCTCATGGTGTTGTGAATACTAAAGACAGGATCCGTACAACTTCACTCACATTTTTTGCCCTTCAGATTCTTTTAGGCCCGTTAAAGACATTGTTCAATAAACAAATAATTAATATAATGAGATAACGTTATATTAGACAAATATACAAAACTGCAAAAGCACAGATAAGAAAGAAATCATGGTGTAGTCTATTACCCTCACTACTGTGTTTTAATCAGCTTAAATATATGGTAAGTAATGAGGAAAACTGGCAAGTTAAGCCAATATCAGCACTGAAGTGCCATTTTCAAATACTGACCATGAATAACCTTTAAAGGAACTGCCATCCTACATCTTTAAAAAGTTCAGGTAATATGACTTTTTGAGACTGGGAAACAGAGAACAAAACAATGTGACAGGGAAATAAATCAAAGAGGGCAAATAAATAAATAAATAAATAAATCCCCGAGGGTCTTAACTAAATAAGTTTCTCCAATTAAGTTGGCCCTTGAACCTAAATATTTGTAATAGTAAGAATTTTTTTATTATACACTTATTATATATATATATATATATATATATATAAAACTGACTGCTACATGTTGAAACACTGGCTAGTAAAAAAATGTTCTGAATAATAATTTGTTTTTTAATATGCATATTTTATGTCAATTATGACTTACCTGAAAAGTGAGAATATATCACTTTTCTTGTTGTTGGATTTCAATCGTTCCCAGAAGTCTTAAAATTAAATTTTATTTTGTTTAAAAGCACAAAGTGTTTAACAATCAGCTTTCGACTTCCTTCACAAGCTGCGTGCCATGCTGAGCCGTGATTCTCCTCTTGTTCTGGATGTATGTTCTCTCCACGTGTATTTTGTGAATATTTTAATCAAATTACATTTCATGGTTAGTAAAGCTGTAAAGTTTCATGAGATTCCATTCAGAAATCCCTTGCTCTGAGAGGTTTGTTTTCGAATATGTGTAACTAAGGCATCCTGGTACAAACAGATAGGAGCAAATGCAAATCTGGCCTCCTTCCTCTCCATTGTATTTATATAAATCTAAGAGTTGTTGCTAAAATTTCAGAGTGAGATAAAATAGTTGCTATTCTATAGAACATCACTAGAGAAATTAATATAAAGATTATGTGAGTCACAAATAAAAACACTTTACTGTGTCGCCTTCTCACAAATTATTTGCAACATTTGGTTGAATGATTAAAAAATTATCAAAAAGTCTATCATGAACTTACAATGCTCTCCAATAGAAGAGGACAATCTCTGAGTTTCTGCTGTATCTAATAGATAAATAAGGCTACATGTAAATAGGGCACCCTTTCATATGTATGTAATTATGTAGATGAAAGAATAAATTAAAGAGAGACAATCACTAAATTTTACCAAGTTGCAAATGGCCTTCTAAATCTGCCTCTTTCTGACTGTGTGTTATACCTTAAGATTTCTCTTTACTGATTCTAACTGTATGTGTCTTTGGGTTTTTCAAGATTCAAAAGAAAATAGCCATATCTACCAAATACATGTAGGCAACAGCACCATTTAGGGCCAATGAAAGCATGTTCGAGCACCATAGTGATCATCTTAGACTTCAATTCAAAGGTCATATCAAGACTTACCTGAAAAACCCACCTCTTCTATAAGCCTTCTCCATGGACTCTACTTTCTCCTCAGAACTTCTGCTGTTTGTATTAAATGTAGCATAACCAGAAAGAGATGGAACTGGGTCCTACCACTACTCTGGTCCCCCAAAATCGTTGCTGTAACTTTACATGTAAATCTTGACATGCATCTGTCTTCATAATAATGCCTGAAAGGGGTATTTAAATTAATACCTTCAAAGATGACCAAAAAATGTAGCCAGAATGACTGAGCCCACATCCTATACAAAAAACCCATACGCAATGTGCTGAACATATTAAAATGTATAAATGTGGTATAACAGAGGATAGCTGTCTCTAATTTCTCTTCAGTGAGGAATAAGAGGTAACTGTTAACCAGGGTGACTGAGATTATATCCTTGTATGGTCACCACGCTGTCTGCATGCCCTGATCTCTAGTTCCACTTCGCCAATTTTGCTTCAAAACCTTTATGACTGGCTGCACAACGCTGTTGGTTTCTCTTTATGTGCTCTAGGGATGGCTGACGCAGTGGTATGCTTGTTATGTTATCCTTCTGCTATGGGTCTGTTGGTATGTGTGTGCTGCATTGGCACTACACGGGTGGGTGTTAATGATGGTGAAAGAGGAGTACGATGGGATAAGTGCCTTTTGGTGTGATTTCTCAATTAGTTGGGTGAAAGTTTCCAGTGAGTTTTCATTTGAGCAGTACCAAGATGTAGCCTGTGATATAATACTGAGCATTCACTTAGCTGCTGTTTAATCCTTTCACATCCCATTACATTGCAGTTACATTTGTAGAATATATTTTAAAGCTTTATAAAAACAGAAGAATAATCGGATGAAAGGGGTCATGGCTAAAATCACAGCCTGTAGAATCAACTACATGGTGTGATCTCAAAGCCACTTTTCCCCAACTGTGTAAACAAAGAAAATAATTGATCTCTCAGTTATTTCATCTTTAAAATTCCATAATACCTGACTCTTTCAGTGAAGATTAGTCAAATATTACATATAAAGCACTTCAAATAATGTCAGGCATGAAGTAAACACTATGAAAAAGTTAAGTTGTTGTTGTTTTCTTAATTATATCTCATTAGAAGAAAAGGACATCAAGGATGCTTTTGCTCAGAAATAAACCCACATTTTGGGGCACCTGGGTGGCACAGTGGGTTAAGCCTCTGCCTTTGGCTCAGGTCATGATCCCAGGGTCCTGGGATCGAGCCCTGCATCGGGCTCTCTGCTTGGCAGGGAGCCTGCTTCCCCCCTCCCCCTCTGCCTGTCTCTCTGCCTACTTGTGATCTCTGTCAAATAAATAAATAAAATCTTAAAAAAAAAAAGAAAGAAAGAAACCCACATTTACATAATCAATTAATCTACAGCAAAAGAAGCAAAAATACACACTTGGGAAAATTCAGTCTTTTCAATAAATGGTGTTGGGAAAACTGGACAGCTACATGCAAAGAATGAAAAAGGATGAATTCTTATGCCATACACAAAAAAATAAACTCAAAAGGAATTAAAGATCTAAATGTGGGATCTGAAACCATAAAAGTCCTAAAAGAAAACATAGACAGTAATCTCTCAGACATCAACCTTAGCAACATATTTAAGGATATTTCTCCTTAGGAAGGGAAACAAAAGCAAAAATAAATTATTGAGACTACATCAAAATAAAAGTCTTTTGCACAGCAAAGGAAGCCATCAACAAAACAAGGAGGCAACCTGCTAAATAGGAGAAGATACACAAATGACATGTCCAATTAGGGGTTAGTATGTAAAACATAAAAAGAACTTACACAACCCAACATCAAAAAAGCAAACAATCTGATTTAAAATGGTCAGAGAACCTGAATAGACATTTTTCCAAAAAAATTTATATAGGTGACCAACAGACACATGAAAAGATGCTCAAGATCACTAATCATCAAGAAAATGCAAATCAAAACCACAGTGAGATATCTCCTCATCAGTCAGAATGGTTGGTATCCAAAATACAGGAAATAAATAACAAGTGTTGGCAAAGATTTGGAAAAAGGGGAATGAACTCTCATGCCCTGGTGGTGGGAATGTAAATTGGTGAAGCCACTGTGGAAACAGCATGGAGTTTCCTCAAAAAATTAAAAACAGAAGTATTATGTGATCTAGTAACTCCAGTAATGGGTATTTACTCAAAGAAAATGAAAACACTAATTTAGAAAGATATATGCACCCCTATTCTTATGCAGCATTATTTCTAATAGCCAAGATATGGAAGCAACACAGTGTCCATTGATAGATGAATGGATAAAGATGTGAGATATCTATCTATCTATCTATCTATCTATCATCTATCAATATCAGCCATAAAAAGAATGAAATATTTCCATTTGTGACAACATGGATGGACCTAGAAGGTATTATGCTAAGTGAAAAAAGTCAGACAGAGAAAAACAAATACCATATGATTTCACTTACCTGTGGAATCTAAAAAACAAAACAAATGAACAAACAAACAAAAACAATCACTCTTAAATACAGAGAACAAACTGGTGGTTGGCAGAAAGGAGGTGAGTGGTCAGATGGGCAAAATAGGTGAAGGGGATTAAGAGGTACAAACATCCAGTTATAAAATAAATAAGTCATGGAGATGAAAAGTACAGCATAGGGAATATAGAAAATAACATTGTAATGTCATTGTATGGTGACAGATGGTGACTACACTTATCTTGGTGATCACTGAGTAATGTATAGAATTGTTGAATCACTATGTTGTATACCTGAAAATAATATAACATTGTATGTCCACCATATTTTAATAATAATAATAATAATAATAATTTAATTTAAAGAAGTTTTTACCCAGCTTTTTTCCTTATTGGTTGACAAATGTTAAATGATAGGATGTAGACTAAAGGACAGACCACAAATATCAGATCTCCCAGGTCTAATGCTCCTGTCCCTTCATCAGTTCCTTACTTGTAAAGGTCCATGTGGTTCTCTAATTGCTATCTTTGTGTTGAAATTGATTCTACAGCTCAAAACTCTGTTAGATCAATTCACATCATGTTCCTTGAATTCTCTAAACAGTCTGGCACAATATAAACATGTAGCAGACTCTCAATAAATAGTTGTATAAAATTGTGAACTTTTGATAGTGGAATGAGTAAGGCACCTTTCTCTATGGCTTTCATTCATAGTACTTCTAGTTAATCTTAATAACCATCTTGGCAATGCACGCTTGTCATATTAGTGTTGCCTGTATGATATTATTTCCCTTCTGTACCCTAACCCCAAAATTATTGGTTCAAAAAATGTGCCAAAAGTAAAAGTATATTTAAAAATTCCTAAACTATTTCCTCTTCTTCACCTGCTTCTCCGTCTACATTTTAAAAAGCCTAAATCCTAGATTATAAGTGGTTAGTGTGAATATGTTCTCTAAAAAAAATACTTTATCCAAAGTTCATCATCACCTTTATCAGCTACTCTCAAATACAGGTGTCATATCATTAAATGACTTCTAGATACTCTATTTGGCTACAGTCTAGCTCAAGATACAATAGATCTTATTTTTCTTTGTAATCTATCAAAGTTTTCTAGTCAGTAGCATTTAGGTTCTATCAGTCAACATAATATTATTAGAGAGTACATTTAAACTATTACCTAATGATTAATACCTGAACTTAAAAACATTTAGCTAGTGATAATATTATGTTAATAATTAAGTCATTCATCAAACACTTATTGCTATATATTTTGCCTAAAAAATCTTCCCTGCCTTACATTTAAAAACTGTAAGAAAGCACTCAAAAAGAAAGCAATAGAGAAGTCAATTTTTCATTTATTTTTAGTTATTGGAATGAATGTCACTGATGTGATTTTTCTAGAGATCATAGCTGCCAGGTGTCATTATATTGCTTTTTGGGAACTAATATCACAATATGCCATATTCCAACCTCTTAATTTTTCACTGTCAATTACCATTATCCACTAAACCTGCTTGTACTCCAACTATTAGACCCCTCTATGTCTCTTATTATTTTATATCACTGTCTTTTGTTCTCTCTCTCAACTTATTTTTTAAAAGATTTATTTATTAGGGGTGCCTGGGTATCTCCATCATAAAGTGCCTTCAGCTCAGATCATGATACCAGAATCCTGGGATCGAGCCCTGCGTTGGGCTGCCTGCTTGGCAGGAAGCCTGCTTCTCCCTCTTCCCCTGCTTGTGTTCCCTCTCTCACTGTCTCTCTCTGTCAAATATATAAATAAAAGATTTATTTACTTATTTTAGAGAGAAGGTATGGGGGCAGAGGGAGAAAGAAACAGAAACCCAAGCAAACTAGGTGCTGAGGGCAGAGCCCCATGCGAGACTGTATCTCATGACCCTTCGGCCACGACCTGAGCCAAAACCAAGAGTGTGATGTTTAACTGACTGGACCACCCAGGTGCCCCCTGCAACTCATTTTTAATGCCTTTCCTCCATCTCAGATACATTCTCTATCAATGTATTGTATTCTCTATCAATTTCATTGGTCATAGATCTCAGAATTGCAAACTATATCTGCTCCTAAACACTTTCTAACTAAAAATCTCCCATTCATCATTGCTTAGATTTTGCCAAACATAGCTTAGAAATGGGGAAGTTGGGGCCTATGTGAAGAATCTGATGTTCCTGCCTAATATTGGACAATAGTCTGTTGATGTTTACTCATGTTTAGAATAGTTTCTTGGAGGGGAGCCTGGGTGGCTCAGACGGTTAAGCAACTGTCTTTGGCTCAGGTCATGATCCTGGAGTCTCAGGATAGAGTCCCACATTGGGCTCCCTGCTGAGCAGGGAGTCTGTTTCTCCCTCTGACCTCTCCCCTCTCATGCTCTCTCTTTCTCTCATTCTCTTTCTCTCTCTCTAATACACAAATAAAATCTTAAAAAAAAAAAAAAACAGAAAAGAATAGTTTCTCAGAAGGAAGAGGGGGTTTTAGAATGTTAGCGTGACATCAGCCTTTTTTAAAAAGCTCTTTCAATAGTTAGAGAGACAAAAACTAGTTCACAGACTTACTCAAGTTCACTCTGTTAGTTAATGTCAGATTTTGAACACATGGGGATGTTGATCTCCTCATCTCATCTGTCTTCTATTTCACTACAGGAACTTAAATATTACATAATCATATTATGAGATTTGGTTTCAGTAGTACTTAACAGTTATGGAAAGTAATATTCATTGTACAAATACTCATTGGGATTTGTGAAAATTATGATTATAAATCTATCCCCACAAAAAAAAGCAACAATATTAAACAGACGGAGGCCCAAATAAGTAAACCTAGCCAAGAACTCACATCTAATTAATATTTTTATGAAGCAAGTCATGTCCAATTTATATATTCTATTGTTATTTGCCAGGTTGCTTTTCTAGAAAATTCCAAAACCAGATTAGGATTATTGTACAGAATGGTTTAAGATGAAGGTAAATACACACTGAATGCAAAGAAGAGATAAATGGGCAATCCCAATAGAACTGTTGAAAGAGGCCACTCTCAAAATCCACCCGAAAATGTTGAACCCTGAGGCAAGATGACAATTATTTTTGCACCCATAGTGAAAACCATGCAGTTTCTGCTAAGGAATTGTAAACATTCCTTGTGGATGGTTCATAACTAAAATCTGGTCTTTCAGGACTTCCCATACCATAGTGGCTGGCCCCTCAACCACAGTTAACAAAAATACCATGTACATCCAATTGTTGACAATGTTGACAACTTGATGAAATGGAAATTGTCATGAGCAAACAAAAATTAGGAAAAGTAATCCTATACAACACAAAAAATTTGGACTGATCAATAAAAAGAAGGAAAAAAGAGCCAGTCCCATAAAAGGAGCAACAGAAACAAAAAGAGATGCAGAGACGGAGAGGGAGAAAGAAAGGAAGTAGTTTAGAAAGTCATTTGATTAAAAAAGAAGATATGGTCCATATATACAATGGAATATTACTCAGCCAATAAAAAGGTTACCCAACTTTTGTATTAACTTGGATGGGACTGGAGGAGATTATGCTGAGTGAAATAAGTCAAGCAGAGAAAGTTAATTATCATACGGTTTCACTCACTTACTTATGGAGCATAGGGAATAACGTGGAGGACATTAGGAGAAGGAAGGGAAAAGTGAATTGGGGGAAATTGGAGGGGGAGAAGAAGCATGAGAGACTGTGGACTCTGAGAAATAAAGTGAGGGTTTTGGAGAGGAAGGGGATGGGGGGAAGGGTGAGCCTGGTGGTGGGTATTAAGGAGGGCACTTTTTTTTTTTTTAAAGATTTTATTTATTTATTTGACAGACAGAGTTCACAGGTAGGCAGAGAGGCAGCCAGAGAGAGAGGAAAGGAAGCAGGCTCCCTGCAGAGCAGAAAGCCTGATGTGGGGCTCAATCCCAGGACCCTGGGATCATGACCTGAGCCGAAGGGAGAGGCCTTAACCCACTGAGCCACCCAGGCGCCCCAAGGAGGGCACATATTGCATGGAGCACTGGGTATGGTGCATAAACAATGAATCTTGGAACACTGAAAAAATAAAATAAAAAAATTCAGTTCTGCTATAATTGATCTTGAACTCCAGGCAAATGCTTTATATACATATTTTCTCTTGTCGAATAGATAAGATAAATTCTTGACTATCCCACAGAAATGTGGGAAATAAGAAGTCTGGGTTTTGTTGCGGTTTTTTTGTTTGTTTTGTTTTTTTACAGTCTTGAGGTCTTATTTTTTTGACACTTATCATTCCATGCATTTATAGGGGATGGGTTACGGCAGCTCAGGCTCCTGTCCATTGGTTCTCACAAAGCGCGCTTCTCTAGGTGGCTGGCATGTCGGTTGAACCCAAGAACTTTTTCTTTGGCTTCCTTCTTTTTCTGATCATTTCCTTTCACATGCTTCAGGAAACTAGCTCCACTGTTTGAGTGCTTAATATGCTCAGTATATACATTAATTCCCTTGGTAAGAATCTTGCCCTTAACTTATTTGTTTATAACAATGTGAACAGCAGGCTAGGTAACATCATAGACTTCCAGTGTTGCCGTGGTAACATTTGCAGGGCGTCCCTTTAGAAACAGTGACCAAGGGCACCTGGGTGGCTCAGTGGGTTAAGCCTCTGCCTTTGGCTCAGGTCATGATCCCAGGGTCCTGGGATAGAGCCCCACATCGGGCTCTCTGCTCAGCGAGGAGCCTGCTTCCTCCTCTGTCTCTGCTTGCCTCTCTGCCTGCTTGTGATCTCTGTCTGTCAAATAAAAAAAAAAAAAAAAAGTCTTTAGAAACAGTGACCATTCCCTTGAAGTCTACAATACCACCTTTCTTTTAGATTCACATGCATGTGGCCAAAGGAACCACTCCATGCTTTCTGAAAGGCCTGAAAAACATATTTTGGGTGCCTCTCCTCTTTCACCTTGTGTTGGTCATTTTGGTGAATTAATGCAAGGTGGTGGTCTGGCCAAAAGGTAGAAATAAGAAGTCTTTTAATGTGGAATAAACAAGCCTTTGTGGAAGAATGTGTATCATGGGGTCATTCGGTTCTTGTCCCAGATGCGCCAAAGAATTGGAGACCTGAGACCAGAATGGGGAGATAGAGTTTATTGAGTAGGTAAGTGTAGTACACTTCCAAGAGTGAAAGTGGGCCATTACCAGAGCAAGATTGGCAATGGTGGTGAGAAGCCCTAGCTGCACCCTTTTAAGTCTGTTTTGTGTACATGTAAATTTGGCTTCGCTTGACATATTTGATTGACATTTGGTGGTTATATACCATTTTGGTATCAAATAAAACAAGTTGATATAAATATCTTAGTATATAGATATACCTACTAAAGTGTATACCCCATTCTAATTGTTTGTATTTGTATTTTGTATTTGTATTACAAATTTGAACTGCAATATAATAATCTGGATTTATACAACTTTTATATATATATTATAGTATAATATATAATTTTATGATAATGCCTAATATATTTATATACAGTGTACAGTATAAATGTATACTTACATATACATCTAATGTATATATGCATGTTTGTATATGTGTGTATATACACAAACACATACACATGCACATGTATATGTTTATATAAGAGACCCACACTTGTTCGTAAACTCTTTAAGGAAGACTGAATCATATTCATCTTTTAGGCACTTTCTATGCAATCAGTAATTTGAAATATGAACAGATAATGGGCATGGGACTGTTTCTTCTCTTTTCATCTCAAATCAAGCACTCTCAGTGAGGAAGGTATCATATTTGAAATTTTTTCATGGTATATATGTTTAATAATTTCTTTCTGATGAGGAGCTTTCCCTTTGCAGTGAAAAATGTTCTTTCTGTCTCTTTTGTTGTTTTTCTTCTTAGTTTTCTTAATTATTCTGGGAAATTAAAAGCCTAAGAGTAGGTCATAGATAACCTAAGTATTACTCCAGATTAAAACAAGTACACAAACACGTTAAAAAGTAGACATATAACGTTCAATATAATTTTGGCTGTATGTGTACGTGGCATCATTTGAAGTAATCACGATAAGGAACTACCAGTAGATGAAAATAGTAAGTATTCATGGATTTTTAACAAGAGTGACCCCCCCCCCATTCTGTAAAGAAAAAAGTCAATAAGGAATCAAAAGTGGTCACTGTAAGGGATATATTTATCATAAATCAAATTGATTTCAGTCATTTAGCTTCCTCAAGCTTAGACCTTTTCTTTTTGTTTTCTATTGACTAAGAGTTGAGACTGATAGCTGGGCAGGGCAACCCACCAGGTCAACACTTTGTAAAAAGAATTAATGGTCATGCCAATATAATAATTTTAGTAAGTGCTTTGATTCAGCAATGAGAACCTAAGTTCAGACAACCCCAGGCCAGTCCTTCCAGGTGCCACAGCTCAACCAGCCCTGAATGACAAAGTCAGGGGAAAGATCAACCAACAGACTTATGTCACAAAGTATTCTTTAGTTTTCAAATTTATGCCAAACTTTGGTAGAGGGACTCCAAATAGACAGAATCTTCTATACTTGTAATTCTATAAATTATATATATATATATGTATATATGTATATATATATATACACACACACATATATACACACACATATATATATACACATATATATACATATATGTGTGTGTGTATATATATGTGTATATATACATATGTATACATATATATACACATATATATGTATACATATGTATATCTTCTATATATATCTTCTATATCTTCTATATATATAATTGTGCCTCAGAAGGAGGCACAATTACCTGTTCCATGAGAAGCCCCTGTTGGTTTCCAGATATTAAAGATTCTACAGCCAGTGTGCTTTATTTTGTGATTGCAGTACTTAATTATGATGATATCAAATATAACAAGCTAATTTAATATTTTCTTGTAGTCGACATCACATGAATACGTGTGGTATCATCCGTATCTGCTTCTTTACCTTTGTCATCCACTCAGGAGAATCAGTAGCCAGAATAATTCAGGAAAGGCAACTGTTCCATGTATCTCGAAAGTGGTGCTTTCACTTCAGGTAACTGACGTGCTGTAACTGTGGTAAATATCGATATCTAGTAAATTTAGTAAAATAAAAATCTACCCTTAAGTGCCAGGAAGTATTCGGAAGGCTCTTCTACTCAAAAAGAACAACTTCCATAATTTGAAAAGAAAATGTCATTATAGTATCACATTTCTGAAAAACAAAGGATGCTGGCTTTCACATCTAAAATATTGTATTTGTTGGCGGTTTATGGGGCGTGTAGGAAAATCAGGAGTTACTGATGTAGGACCTACTCACCTCTTTGATAGATAAATTCCATGCAGCTGTAACAGAATGTTTAAATAAGTTATTTTTGAATGAGGGCTTTTATGTCCAATGCAATTCAATGCCTCAGGCTGGGAGTTTCTATAACTTGGTTTGAAGGATGTCTAGTTTCTGCTGAAACAAGAGTATGAGATGAATTGTGTCAAGAGAAATTCTAGTTTATGTGCTGGGCTCTGGCTTACTCACAGAGGTTTCTTTCTAAAATACAGTGCCTGAGGGTGCAGGCAAGGAGCACATTCTAGTATTTCTCTGGTCAATTCCAAACAAACAAATGAAAATGAAATAAAATGGCAGTAATACAGTCTTACGAGCATAGGGAAGCTTGATCCTTCTGTCAGCTTCTTTAACTTTTTCCAACTGTGCTTAGTGTCCTTCTTTTATTATTTAGTGATTTAGAAGCAAAGCTTTCCTTTGCACTTACCTACCGGCTCTGCAAACATTAAATCTCTGAAATAATATCCAGCTAATATGTCCTGACTTCTAAAGCATTTTTAGGTACGCATGTGTCTCAATTTCACCTCGTTAGTGAGATCTTCATGAACATGCAACACTCTTATGTCCTACACCTTTTCCTTGCTTTATCTCTCTCTAAAGCATTTATAACAATCTAAGGTGCTGGAAACTTCACCAATTTGCTCTATAGATTTTCTCCCTCCCCTTCACTCTAGATTATAAACACTGTGAGAGAAGGACTTTGTATCTGTTTTGGTCACTGATAAATCCCCAGAGGCTTGAACAAGTGACCGGCACTTACACTGCTAGCTTTGGTTCCAGTTCAAAGAGTTGGGATTCATGAGAAAACAAGAGAAGTACAAAACTGGGCTGGAAATACAATAGAGTGGGGCATGCGTGTCATCTCAGTAGTATGTTTTTTTTCTGATTCTGGGTTGGTGACGGACCCAAGTGGATTTTCCCAAATAGGCTACCTATATTCCTTCATGTCATCCCTTCTACCTCTCTCCTAAGCCCCTGTTGGCTCTCTCCCCAGGCGCCTAATGCTCTTACCCACCCATTGCCCCACAGAGCCTCCATACATGTACTTCAGAAAGATGAATAAAGAAAGTCTGCCTTCATTTAAATCTTAAAGTATCCCATGAACCCAGTTACAGTTTTGTTCCTCCTTCTTCCCACATCTTACCCAAAACTTTATTCCCTTTGAGCCTAGAGTAGATAACTTTTAAGGAGAGAGACACAAATTTAAACAAATTCATTTTAACCCTTTAGATTCCCCAGGTTCTTTTTGCCTGTGTGCCTATTTTTCTTGTCAAATCAAATGAACCTTGAATTTTTGAAATATCAGGAGTGTGACAAAGCTAAATTATTCTAAACAATTTTAGAGATTCATCTTGGGAGCAGGACACGGAATGACCAACTTTTCTTCCAATTTAGCGCTGGCCGTCCCATGTCCCTCTCAATCTCAGGCAAAACGAGACCGTTGGCCACCACAGCCAGATCTCCACAAATGGGCAAGGGCTCTCTGCCATAGAACACATTCTGAGACTTAGGTTTCTTCAGTTATCCCATCTTATCTCCTCCTTTCATTTCTGCTCTTCTAAAGCTATAGAGGTTTCCACAACAGCCACCATGACAGCAGCAATGCCAGTGCTGACAGCAGGAGGGATAGGGAGTGGGAGGGAGTCATGCGTCAGTCCAGCTACAGCTCTCCTGGACGTTGTGAGTTCGATTTCAACTACCCATCCTGGATGCTCACTCAGGACAATTCATTCAAATCACCAACACAAACCAAACCATAAGACAAGGTGCCTCTGAAAATCAATGCAGAATTAATGTTATCTTCTATTCAACACATGACTTTTATTAATAATACATTCTAATCTGTAGTATATGCTTTCCATTCAAAGAGCAATTTGACACTAGATACTTGAAGAGAAAAACTGCTTGTTTTTCAGTTTGTATCACAGATGGTGAATATTCTTAGTTCACTGAGAAGGTACCATAAGCTTTGTAAGAAGGCATCATCAGCTCTACTATAAAACCAGCCATGGGAGATTCATTTCAACATAGAACCTAGCTCCAGGTGCTTCTGACTCTATGAACCTACATGCATAGTTTATATTCTGGAAAGAGCACTAGTTTAGATCCTAGAAGGTCCACTCAGTCCTAGATTTACTGTGTATATGACGTGAGAACGTGGGCAATCATGGAACATTTCTAAGGGGATCAATAAACAAGGAACAACAACAAGGGAACTAATCTGCACACTTCACATGGCTACTGTTGGATCAATAAGATAATGACCTTGGAATGTTTTCTCACACATGTAAAATATTATTGACTATCTAGTAATACCAGTTCTTCATATCAAATTTACTGATGGAGCATTAATCTATTGATAGGACAATTGAATTATAACAATCAAGAAGACGTTTGCAAAGGCAGGGGCCTTTAATTGGTTATAGTGTATTTGAGTAGCAAAGTGTGAACTGTATCATTTAAATCTTAGAGCAACCAGGTAGAGTAGCCATCAGTGGTTGTGGAACTGTACGGTGGGCGTATGGACCTGTAAAGCAAGAACCATTTAAAATAGTTTGCTCAAGGTCACACAGCAGTATATTTTTGTTTATTTTTATTCTTTCCTCCTTCTGGTAAAATTTAAGGTATCTCACAAAGCTGAATGTGGAAGAACCAGCACCAAACCTGGGTTTTGAAAAAAGTTGATCCTGAATTCTTTTCCTCGAACCATAATAAAAAATATGCCATCCTGGGAGTTACGCAGTCAGAGGTCTGCACGTAGCACTCTGCTCCTCCTTGGAAAAATCACACAGTCTATCTGCCACACTTTCTTCATTTGTAAAATGAGGAGACTGGGGGTGGTTTATGTTTTTCAAACTGTTAGGTAAAATAGAACAAACCAGAAAAAAATACTTTAAAGTACATAGCATATAATAAGGATAATTACTGTTTCTTGAAATGTATTTTAGCTATGTGTGTGTTTACACATACAGGAATCATGATGTAAAATGTGTTTCTTAATGTGGTTTGTGGTCAAAGCCACTTTAAAAAAAAAAGATGTCTTCTAAGCTTCTTTCCAACACTCATCTTCCACTGATTCTATCATGTTCTCCCTTATTTTTAAATAAAAAGGCATCACCTAGATGCCAGTTATATACACACCTAGTCAGTTATATACATCACCTAGATGTCAGTTTTATACACAGTTTATTAGCCTAATTATTTCCCTAAGATCATGCTGCTCACAGTTATTTCCTTCCCCTTCCGAACCTCTACCTCTGCCCCATTCATGCTCATAAATACTTCAAAATCTTATGTTTTAAGGATCATCATGTTATTCTAAAGTTTCTCTGACCACAGATTGTCCTAATATTTTGTACTTGAATGTTGATCCATTTGAATACATTCTAAGTAGAATATTTATAATGTTAACAATATTTGTACGATCCTTATTGTTTCTAAAAAATGCCAGTGGCAGCACTAAGATACCTGCTTTTGATGTTTTCAAATGTCTCTTTCAAAGAAAAGCTTCCTAGAAGGCAGAAATAGGCTCTGGAAAATAAAAGTGATCTGAAGACCTAAATAATCATCACAAGCTGTGATCAGCAAAATGGAATCTTCTCTCCTCCACATACACATATGTTCAAACTGAGATAAACATGCACATACTTCAATTACAAGCAAAACTTTCTTGAGAGACAAGTGGCAGGGAGCACTGAAGCTGAAAGCAATGTGACAACACAGTGGCACGCAATGGTGAGAAACAACTCAACCTTGTAATTAATTTCTATCATTAAAGTCCCATCAATATCACTTAGCTGGATGACTCTGACAGGATGGGAATATTAGCTAGAGACAGATTTCCTACTTCAAAGGTTATAGTACTGTTTGCATATGTACGGCAGAATACATTATAAAAAGGTGAAAATATGGAAGGCATTATGTGTAACTTGAGAATAACAGTGAAACATAACTGTGTGTGCTTGACATTGGCTGTGGTGAAGGCCAAGTTTTGTACCTTGTTTTCACTGAAAAAGAAATGCAAAGGTTCAGTTTCCAAAATTGGATTAAGAAAACAATGTGCATTTAGGAGACTTTTTATTTGCCATCTGTAATGGTTAATGCTAATGAAGTATACAAAATTGCCTCCAACTTGGTCGTTATTAAAGGAAACCAAAGAGAAGAAGAAATGGGGTTGGATGTAGCCAGTTGCTTTCAGGAGACAGTTGATTAAATGGATACAGAATGGACCACATAGCAAAAAAAATTCCCTTGACAGTCATACTGAGAAAGCAAAATCGTTTGTAGAATAGTGGTCCTCATGAAAGGAGTTATATGAAAAGCTGTAAAAACTTCCCTTAGGCTCAAAATGAAGTTTTCTCATCCTAACCAAAGTCTGGCAAGTAATTTATTTGAAAGACTATTCTCAACTCATGTCCTACAATCCTTCCAGTCTAAGACACATTACTGCATAAGGTTTATTGTATCCTTAAAATGTAGACACATCACTTAAAATGACTTCTAATCTTCAATCTAGGTACCTGCTTCACTTTCTTTCCTTGAAAATCTAAGTAGATTCAAGTAATGACACCAAGATAACTGAACACTCTTTTGTGAGATATGGCCGGCTCTGGAATTAAAGTTACCTATATTTTGAACTTAATATATAAAAGAAATCAAACTTTTAAAATCCTTTCTTCAGACTAAATCAATGTAAACAACAAAATGATTTCTTGTTGGGTATTTCTGACTTTTAAATTAATTGCATAATTTGACAAATTATAATTCAAATATGCTCTCAGCATATGTGTGCATAGCATAGTGACATTTTCTTCAGCATGCAAAAAAATGGAAAAATGTTTAAAAGTTGATAACATTAGTTACTTACGGAGAAGAGATTCATACTTCCTAACTTTGCCTCAGGGACATCATATTCATTATACTGTCTCTCAGTTTTTAAAGGAGTTTTTGAATTACCTCATTTTGAGACTCAAGATCAGTTGAGTGTAATCTGATGTTATTCAAATACCCTACTCTCTGTAGGCTGGTAAAGTTCAGAGCTCAGATTTTTCAGTATATATACAGATGTACCAGACGTGGCAATATTGTTTATCTGTTCATTCATTCAACAAATACTTTAGAGTATCTAAAATACACCTGATACCGTATCACACTATGGTCGGCACTAGAAAGGTAACAGTGAATATGACATTTATAATCCCTGGGGAGGAGGGAGAAAAATAAACAAGGCAACAAACAGAATCGATTAGAAAAGAGGAGTGCAATGGAAGAAACAAATGGAATTATGTAGAAGAAATTAACAGGAGAGGACCAATCAGATTTAGATGTTAAAGTTGAGGACAGTTTACAAGCAGGTGATACTCATGGGGACATATGAAGAATGAAGCAGTTAAGGCAAGACTGGGAATACATCTTTCTCAGAGTGGAAAAACAACTCATCCAGGTCCTGAGCCAGGACAGAGTTTGCAGTGTTCTTAAGAATTGGGAAAAAAGCCAGAGGTGAAGTTCCACAAGTGGTGAGCAAAGAAAAGAAGGGTATGACTTGACGTTGGAGAGGTCTCTCAAGGCCAGTTCACACAGTATTTCTTGAGAAATCATACTAACAAGTCAATATTTTACTCTAAATGGAGTGGAAGCCATTAAAGAACTTCAAGAAGAAACGTTGTAGCTGATGGCTCTTCCATATATGGTTGTTTATGTACTTAAGAAATGGTCGTTTCAAAAGAATATCAATAACAAATGGACACATAACTGAGGAAAGCAGATGAGAAACTACAGTAAAAATATGGAGAGCTATACTAAAAGGAACTTAAATAGCATTATGCTTGGCATAGAAAATGTATATAATACTAACTAAATAGAGTGATTATAAGATATTTTAAGACTAGGTTTGCTTCCCACCATCCCACTTTTATCTCCTTCTAGGTGACAAAATGTATTAAAAATGTGTCAACACATTTAACAGCAAATATAGTGACTGCTGCACGAGCATAGTCATTACCACCCCAGAGATTTCCATACTGTTGTAGGAGTCTGACTCTCCACTGATATCTACAGAAGATCACGTGCTTATGGTAATGAATAATGAGGAGCTCCTGCTGTTTTTTCCTTGGGCTGAAGAAACTGAAGTTCAGAATTGTAAGGCCACTTCATTGTGTCCAAATTCACCCTGAAGTCAGAAGCTAGAGAGATGATGATCTAGGTCTTAAAGTAGATGTCTCTTAAATATATATGTGTGTGTGTGTGTGTGTGTGTGTATGTATATATATATATATACACACAAGATTTGTAAGTCATAATCTTTTTTTTGTGTGAAAGTGTATACATAACACACACACATATATAGAATATATATTCTATATATAAACACACACATATATATTTATATATAAATATGTATTATATACATATTATATATTATATTATATAATTATATTATATTATTATATATTATATATTTAATATATATTATATATTAAATATAAATATATATATTTATATATATACACACATATACACAGACATATATATGTGTGTGTGTGTGTGTGTGTATACACTTTCACACAAAAAAAGATTATGACTTATGAAATGGCTTTAGGATAACAGGAAATTTCTAGGTGGACTCCTTTGTTTTATGTCTACTTTTTGTTTTTGTTTGTCTTAGGTTTTATTTTTTCAAATGCTTCGTATACATGTGTATGTGTAGTGTGATATACTGAGGTGGGGGGAGGTTTACTACATATTTACACTTTTCTTTCAAATCTATTACACAAGCAGCTAAGTATCACCAAAATTTATTAAGCTTTCACTAAGTGTCAAAAAATGGCGATGCCATCCATTAGGTTTCCATGCCAAACATGCGTGAGTTATCTTGACAGCTCTCTCTTACACAGAACACCTAATCAAGTCCCATGTCCTGTAAATTTTACTTACTAGATATATTTCCAGTATAATCCCTTCTCAACATTATCATGGCCACTATTCCAAATCAGCCTCCACCTTTTGGCCTATACTGCTGTACTAGCTTCCCAGATCCTTTTTCATAAAAGTCCCTTCCAATCACTCTTAGCAGGGCAGCCAAATTAATCCTATATTTTCTACTCAAATGCTTCTATAGTTACTCTGCCTTAAGAAAAGAACCAGAATCCCTAACATGGCCCAAGACAGTGCAAAATCTGTTTCCTTTTCTACAACTCTCTCTCTCTTTTACTTGCTGTATTATAGTCTATCTTCTTTTATTTTGGTTTTTGTTTTAGTCTTTTTTCATTTTCACCATGTTTCAGCTTAGAGGTCCAGACTTAAGGTGTTCACCATTGCAATTCTCTTTCTCTGGAATTTTCAACACCTTTCTCTTACCTTAGTGACATTCTTTTCATCCTGAGAGAGTCATCTTACATATCACATTTTATACATCAGGGAGTACCCTAAGAGTAAGCCAATTTCTGAGTTGGCAAGTCGTTAACTACGTTTCCCTTTTCTAGCACTTAATACAATAGAAAGTTTTAATTAAAATTAAATGTTCACTTTTGTATTTGTTTATGATCATATATTGTCTCTTCTTCCAGTCTGTAAGCCCCATGAGTGTAGGGATCCTATCTGACAGGTTTCCAACCCCATTTCTAGTATAGATCACAGAGTCAAGCTTGTATTCAGTAATTAGCTGTTGAATAATTATAAAGAACTTTATTGTTTTCACTTTAAAATAATTTTCAGACATGGATAAACTCGACTTAAAGAGAGAAGAGAGAAGCAAAAACTAATTATAGCCTAAATAAATGCATTAATGTAGGTAAAGAAATCACAAGTCAGTCACAGGGTATCCATCCATCCTAAGGGCTGAGGCACTAACCTAAAGTGTCTGGAAGCGTCCTCCAAGCTAGTTCTGTCTCTGAGGAGAATGGACTGTCAGTGATTATGCTTCTTCCCACAACAGGTATTTTCTCATTAGTGAGCAAATTTTTTTAAATAAAAATTTCCTAATTGGATTAATGTGGATTCATATCTGAGAGTGAATATACTCTTTGGAGTTCAAAACTTAATACAGTTGACCCTTGAACAATGTGGGGGTTAGGAGCGCTGACGACCTGCAATCAAAAACCCACATTTAAGGGTGCCTGGGTGGCTCAGTGGGTTAAAGCCTCTGCCTTCAGCTCAGGTCATGATCTCAGGGTCCTGGGATCAAGCCCCACATCGGGCTCTCTGCTCAGCGGGGAGCCTGCTTCCCTTCCTCTCTCTCTCTGCTTGCCTCTCTGCCTACTTGTGATCTCTGTCTGTCAAATAAATAAATAAAATCTTAAAAAAAAAAAAAATCCACATTTAACTTCTGACTCCCCCAAAACTTAACTACTAATAGCCTACTGTTGATCACAAGCTTTACTGATAACATAAACAGTCTGTTAACACATATTTTGTATGTTATATATATTATATTCTATATTCTTATAATGAAGTAGAGAAAAGGAAATGTTATCAAGAAAGCCACGAAAAAGAGCAAATATATTTTACAGTATTGTACTGTAAAAACCCCATACTGATTGGACCCACACTGTTCAAACCTATGTTGTTCAAGTATTTATGTTCCAAGTCTGCCAAGGTTGATGACCGCAGACTATAGTAAATGCTCAAGGTAATGACTATCACTCACTAAGAGAACTAGAAGTCTCTTGCAAACCCCTTTAGATTCTGTCTTCTTTTCTATCTTTTTTTTTTCCTAATTCTACACTTGGAAATTGGAAAAAAATCCTTTAATAATGATTTGTTCAAGGTGGAGAGTAAATATACAATAACAAATTATTTAATAAAAGCAAATCAAAACATTGAGGATAGCAAGAGCTGTACCTAGAGAAAAAACATTAGTAAAATAAGAGAAAATAGAATATTTAAAAGAAATCTGGAAACAAAATAGAAAAGAAAAAAAAATGAATTATAACATAGAAAATCAGGATAATAAGGATAAAGCTAAGGCATACTTTTTTGAAATTTTATTTTTAAACGACATGGTTGTCTTATACGCCAATATATTGAATTGTGTCCCCCTGCCTAACTATAAATTCATAGGCTGAAGCTTTAATTGGAATGTGACCAGAATGTGCCCTTGTTTGGAAATAGGGGCATTGCAAATGACCCTTAGTTAAGATGAAGTCAAGCTGGAATAGAGTGGGTTTCTAATCCAGTATAGCTGGTGTCTTTATAAAAAGGTAACATTTGGAGACAAACAGACATACAGAGAGAATGCTATTTGAACAAAAGATGACCATTTACAAGTCAAGAAAAAGCCTGGAACATATCGTTCCCTCACAATCCTGCCAAAAGCTCGACTTCAGACTTTTATCCTCCAGAACTTTGAGTCAATAAATTTCTTGTTATTTAGGCCACTTAGTTTGTGGTACTTTACTATGAGAGTCCTAAAAAACTAAGACAAATTGAACCCCCCCAAGAAAGAAGGAAATACACAAATAAGTAAAATTGGCCTTAAAAAAAAAAAAGAAAAAAAGAATCATAACACACTGTAATTCTTTTACTAAATTTGGTGAAATGTAGCCCATGTTCTATAAAAAAATATAGATACCTAAATTTCTTTAGCAACAGAAAATTAAAGACAATTATAATAAATCAAAAAATCTAAATCTAAAATCTAATTATAATAAATCAAAAAATCTAAAAATAAAACAAACAAACAAACAAAAAACAAAACAATTCCTACATAAGAAAGTCATGGGCCAGATTGTTCTGCATGCAAGTTATATTCCACTCTCAAGAGACAGGCAATTCTATTTTTAAAAAGGTAAATGGTTCAATATGTTACTAGGTTCATTTATAACACTGATAAGAGATCTAACCAAGTTATCTATTTATTGATTGAGTTCACTTATGAATGTGAATTGAGTGTTCTTGGATGGAAACTACAAAATGTCAACATTCCCTTATCTATAGGTGTAAAAAAATCTAATTCCTTTATTTATTTGTTTGTTTGTTTGTTTGTTTGTTTAGAGAGTACACCCCAGAAACAGGGAGGAGGGCAGAGGGAGGAGAGAGAGAGTCTTAAGTCTGCCTTGTGGCTCTATCTCATGACCCTGAGACTATTACTTAAGCCAAAATCAAGAGTCGGTTGCATAACTGACTGAGCCACCCAGGCGTCCCAACACTTTCTTTAAAAAATCATTTTTAAAAAATTCCTTGGTTATTCTAAAGCATATTTGAAAAAATAAATGTAAGATATTAATAAAATAATTTTTAACCAAATAATAATGTTTTGGACTTACTATTACCAAGCCAAGCTTTTACATACACACAAATTGTGTGTAATCCTCACAATTCTGTGAAGAGGAAATTTTTTCCCTCATTTCACAGTTGTGGAAACTTCATCTTAAAGGGGTTGCATAAATTGCCCAAGCTCACATATTTATTAAATGGCAGAATAGAAGTTTGGACACAAGTTTGTTTGTCCTCAAATCCCCTCCTAGTAAACATATGCTACAGGAACTCCCTATGTGTTCACTGCAGAAGTGGAAACATTGTTCTACTTGCCCCAAAATAAACAAGGGACCAACCAGAAAGCTAGGAAGGGATTATAGAAGTAGACTATGGGGCAATCTGCAGGGTAGTTACATCTGATTTTGTTTGTTTGTTTGTTTGTTTGTTTTTAATGGCACTGCTATCACAGAGTGTTCTTTTTCTGTTCTGCAAATATGCCAATCAATCTGGTTCTACCCCAGGGCCTTTGCACTCCTTATTTTCTCTGCCTGAAACTTGCTTATTCAACCTTTCCATAGCTGATGCTTCTTCATTTAGGTTTTAATTTAAATGTCATCTCTTCAGAGAGAACTTTCTAATCACATCTAAAATGAGAACTAAAAAGTGAGAGGTGAAACATAAAATCCCTTCCCTCACTACCTCCTCCTACTTGCTTTTTATCCCATTAGAGTGTTTTTCCTCTCTTCATAACACTGATTACTCTCTAAAAATCACCTGGATTCTTCATGTGTCACTGTTCTTCCTCCTCTTCCCCTCATCTGCAGCACAGGTCTGGGGAAGACCATTCACCATGACACCTTCAGTATTCACAATGGGCTTGATACACAGTAGGAGCTCAAAAATATTTGCCAAATGGATGAGTAAATGAAAATGAATACATAAAAGTGTAAGTGAATAAATGCCTATAAATAATGCCTATTAATAATCTGAGCCTGGAAACTGGAGGTAGGAATGAGAAAGGAGATTGGATTTTTACTTCTTAATAAAGCTTTTGCTACTATCTGGATTTTTAAAAAGATAATAGAAATGCTCTATTCTGAGTCTCATAATATAAAGAATGTTTCAGTTCTTTTAACTAAAAGTTCTTTGCTCACTCTGCACACTAAAATAAATTCCAGAAGGTTAAAGTAAGTTCAGAAAGAGAGAGAGAAAAAAATAAGGAAAAGAAAAAAATAGAAAAAACTTAGAAGAGAATACTTAAGGAGAATATTTATCTGATTGTTGAACTAGGAAACATTTCCTAAGTACTAAAAATAAATAAACTTCCCAAGGAAAATACTGATAGATAAAGCACATGAATATATAAAAGCCTCAATAAACAAAAAAACATTTAAAAGCTAACAAAAAGAATGAGAAAAATATTCGCAACTAATACAACAGATAATTAGTAAACATTCTTTATGTGTAAAGAGAAACAGCACAATATGCAAAAAAAATGGAAAGGCACATAAATAGAAAATTCACAGAAGAAGAAATATGAAATGGCTAATACATTTGTCTTAAATTCAGACTAAGTAGTAATCAGATTAATGTAATTTAAAACAAGAAGCTACCATTTTTCACTTACAGAATTTGCAGTGAATAAGCAAACAAAGGACCAAGCTTGATGGTCTCAAGGTTGTGTTAAATTGAGCATTCTTTTCCACTGTTGCTTGGAATGGAAATTGGTCCATCCTTCCTAGAAAACAGTTTAACAATATGTACCAAATCTAGAAAATATCCTAACCTTTTTACTGGACAATTCCACTTCTAGGAAGGTATTTGAATAAACTAGTAATGAATGTATTAAAACTTTGAGTTCAATTCGATTATGTCCATTTCAGCGTTTATCTTAGTAACAAAAATTGAAAATAGGACAGAAATGCCATATAGTATAGGAAATGGGGGAAATGGTTTTATTCATGTGATACAATAACATACAGTTAACAAAAACATTTAAAAGAATTCTTAATGATATTTAAAGGTGTCAGTGGTATATTATACTAAGTGTAAAACATCAGGATAAGTAACTATATTCAGAGTATTAAGAAAAACAGTAATATATCCTAAAGAAAATACACCAAAATGTTAGCTGTTTTTATAGAGGGGGTTAACTATCAGTAATTTGTTATGTATTATTTATTCTGTATACTTCTCATATTCCCCAATTTGTTTAATTACTTTTTTTAAATTTAATTTCTTTTCACTGTTCAGAATTCATTGTTTATGCACCACACCCAGTGCTCCATGCAATTAAGAATTTATTTGAGAAAGAGAGAGAGGGCGCCTGTGCACAAATAGGGGGAGGAGCAACAGGGAGTCCGAAGCAGGGCTGGATGTTTCCACCCCTTGATCTGAGGACCCCCAGATCACAACCTGAGCAGAAGGCAGATGCTTAACCAACTGAGGCACCCAGGCACCCCTGCTTAATTATTTTTTACGCTAATGAAATTCCTGTTCTATATGATATGAATTTCTTATTAATAAAATAATCATAAAGATAAATTCCCTTTCTATGGGCTTCAAATAAAATACATGCATTTTTTTTCTCTTTAAACATCATTACCAAAATATTTTAAAGTTACCATTTTTCTTTGACCGTCACAAAAATGAGGTTTACGGTATTTTAGTTTAGGTACAAACATTTTATTAGATTTCAAACTCCAGATGGCTCATTATTATAAATATTCCCATTTATTATTTGCTTTTTTAGGGAAATTAAAAGAAAAACCCAGTGAATATTTTTAAGAGTTTGAAAAAAGTTCCTTTAATTTTTTTATCATTACTATGGAAAACTATTGAACATTACTATTCAAAATTTTCTTCCAGCCTTTGTGTTATAAAACAATTATACTGCATGAGAACCAGAAAACAAATACACAAAAGAAAAGAAAAATCTGCCTTCCTTCCATATCCAACCTGAGAAGAATACAAAAAGGAAATGATGACTCCAAAGAATGAAAATAAATTGGATTTCTGAAAGTCTTTAGTTTTAATAATCTACAATGTTATTAGTATTAGGGAAAATTAAAACACACAAAATTTATTTTGTCTGCGCAACACTATTTTAATTGGTTTTCTTTATTTTGAGGTAATGGACACTGAAATCACATTTTCAGGATTTTGTGAAGCCTGGAAGTTTCACCTAAAGCAGAACTTTATCTATTGAGTTACTTGCATCATTTAAATTTATTTGATTTCTGTAAGAACCAGTTTTAATTTATTAATAAGGTAGGTGCTAGAAAATAAAACTTACAATCTGACTTCAGAAAGTACGTATTATGTTTTTTCTATTACTTTTGAACTTTCTGGATGCGATACTTCTAATAAAAATATGTATTATTGCCTGTAATATTCTGGATAATAATAACCAAGTGTCTTTTCTCCAAGGAGAAGTGACGACATATTAAAATAACAGAACTATATAATTCTAATTTTTAACACATTTTAATATTTGTATATTAAATATACATTATGTGTATATATTCACATATATATACATTGTCTGTGTATATATACAGATATATACATTGTGTGTGTATATATATGCAGATATATATACACACACACACACATTATACAAGATACACACAGACCATAGAATATTACTGAACTGTGAGAAAGAAGGACATCCTACCATTTGTGACAACATGGATGGACTTTGAGGGCATCCTGCTAAGTGAAATAAATCAGAGAAAGACAAATGTATGATATGATATATATATGATATCATATCATATCATATCACTCATACTCAGAATCTGAAAAAGCCAAACTTGTAGAAATAGAGAACAGAATGGCACTTGCTGGAATTAGAGAGATTGATCAAAGGGTACAAACTTGAAGTTCTGGGGATCTAATGCATAGCATTGTGATTATAGTTAACAGTACTGAGTTGTATACTTGAAAACTGCTTAGAGAATAGATCTTTAATGTTCTCACCACAAAAAAAGAAAGGCTGAGTGTGTGATGTGGTGGATATGTCACCTAACCTTACAGTGGTAATCATACTGCAATATAGAAATATCAAATCAAAACCGTGGATACCTTAAGCTTACACATATTATAGGTCAGTTATATCTCAATAAAACTTGGAGGAAATACAAGAAAATGATTCCCTAGGGGGAGAAGGAACAAACAGGATGAAAGATAAAAATAAAACTTTGTCTTTCTTTAGAAATAAATAACATTTTAAAAATAATTAAAAATTTAGAATATAAAAAAAGGTCTGACACACGCTTGCTAAAATCATGCAGTTCAAAAGTAGGAAGACTTCATGTAGCCCACTGTTGTGCTAAAACAGGAATTTAGGCTGAAATATTCTTGAAAATGTTTCCTATCCTCAGTGAGGAGGTAGGAAGTTATGGGTACATAGGTGGTATGTGATGGCTCTCAAATCAGAGAGTATATTTCACAAATGACAGCTGATCTAGTCTTTATTTAAAATTTCAATATTTGGGGGTGCCTGGGTGCCTCAGTGGGTTTAAGCCTCTGCCTTCGGCTTGGGTCATGTTCTCAGGGCCCTGGGATCGAGCCCTACATTGGGATCTCTGCTCAGCGGGGAGCCTGCTTTCCCCTTTCTCTCAGCCTGCCTCTCTGCCTACTCGTAATCTCTATCAAATAAGTAAATAAAATTTTTTAAATGTTTCAATATTTTGTTCATCACTGATTTTTGCATTTTAAAAATGTTTTATTAAAATATTCACTTCGGTTACTCATTTTTTGGCACCCCCTTAAATTGTGCCCCTGAAGCAAATGTTCTGCTCACCTCAACTCATCCCAGATCTCAGTTATAATTTCTGGTATATTTCCAGTTAATGCTATATGACAAATGAGTCCCTAACATTCTGTTGTTGTTTCTTTTTAAAAGAGAAAACAGCCATGCTTATGAAAACAATGATTTCAAAAGATATATGTAACTCAAATAAGTTCAGGTCTTCTGCACACAAGGCAAGGAGTGTAATTCACCAAGTGTTGGTGGTTGGCAGAGCTCTGCCAAATTTGAAACTGGGGTGACACAGGGCTGATTATACATGTTTTTGTGCTCCTTGCCATGTGTGATTTTGTTTAGTTTTCACCACAGCCCATAGAATGGACATTTTGCAGATGAAAATGCAGAGCCTGAGAGCCAGGCTCTTGCTTTAACTTACCTACCTTACATTGTGGCAGAAATCTGACTTCAGAACCACAAAGCTTAAACCATCTGGTACTTGCCTCTACACACACAACATTTTACCTCTTTTTGGTTCTTTAGTTCTAATCTTTATAAAATGATTTTGAAGTGAGCCCTTGTCTTCCGTCCCACAAACTATCCCCAACATAACTCTGAAGCAACAAAGTAAAAAAGCTCACCCATTCCTATCTTCCAAACATTTGAAGGCCACACCAGCCCACTTCATCGCCTTTTACCATCCCTTCTCTGGGGTGAATATCACCATTTCTTCAACCATTTGCCATGTGGTCAGTTTCCACTTTACCCACCTAGCTGTGTTACCATCACCATGCAGTGTGACCCAAGGCTCCAGACGTGATCTGTCCAGGCCAGAGAGCAACAGACAGGGTCACGGCACATACTTATTGGGGTGCTATGACATTTCCCTGATACAAATTAACTTGGTAGGTCCTCAGAGATTAGTTCTTCCTCACAGAGTCAACTATCACCCCCTGATCTTTTTTTATATCAGTTGCTTGCAAATCAGGTTTTCTCTATTCCACAGTCTGGCACACTTTTGGTGTAAAGGCCAGAGAGCACATATTTTAGGTTTTGAAGGTCGTACAGACTCAATTACCACTACTCACTGACATGGTATCGTAGAGCAACCGTGTACAAGATGGAAGAGAATAGTGTGCCTGTGTTCTGATAAGCTTTGTTTACAAGAACAAGCAACTGACAGATTTGGCTCACGAACCACAGTTTGCCAACCTCTGCTCAATCCTATACTTAGTAAGTAACTTGAAGAATCTCAAGGCAAAATTTTTGTTTTGATCATGGTTTCATTCAATTGATGTTCTTTTTTTTTTTTTTTTTTTTAGATCTTCAATTCGGGGTGGGGCATGGGGTAACTGGGTAATGGACATTAAGGAAAGCGTGAGTTGTAATGAGCACTGGGTATTATATAAGACTGATGAGGGGTGCCTGGGTGGCTCAGGGGGTTAAGCCTCTGCCTTCGGCTCAGGTCATGGTCTCGGGCTCCTGGGATCAAGCCCCGCATCAGGCTCTCTGCTCAGCAGGGAGTCTGCTTCTTCCTCTCTCTCTGCCTGCCTCTCTGCCCCCTTGTGATCTCTTGCTCTCTGTCAAATAAATAAATAAAAAATCTTTTAAAGAAAAAAAAAAGACTGATGAGTCACTGAACTCTACCTCTGAAACTAATAATACACTATATGTTATTTAATTGAATTAAAAAATAAAAATGTAAAATAAATAAATAAACCCTGAATTCAATATCAGGTCCATTGACCTTTTCAAATTCGTGTATTTAACTCATTGAAATGTGTGTCTGCTAAACTTTCTAAGTCATTGTTGGGGGGGAGGAAGCAGGTGAACTAAGAGGACAGACAGTGACCTAAGGGACATTACTATTGTCTTCTCTCTGCTAGTTACCCTGTTTTCTATCTTGTACTGTCTTAAGTTGGATAACTCAGAAAACAACTCTCTGAGTCTCTGAGGTTTGTATTCATGGGGTTTGTTGAAATGCTCTCAGGAAAATTTGTGAGGGATAACAGGAGCCGTTTAAATGAAGGAGAAGTTAAACTGTGAAGCATCTGTGACATGCGCTTGGCCAACACCAGCAGGAGCTCCAGATCTGGGATGGACTTTCAGAGTGACCTCAATTGAAAAAGGAGTCTGGGTCTTTGTACCTCCATATTGACCAGTCATTAGATGCGGGTTGCCTTCAGAGAAGAAGCAGCTGCCTTTGGCCAAAAGCAATTCTTCTAGAGGACTTCGGAGACCTCATCAAAATTCCTGGGAGCTAGTGGTTGGGGAATATGTGTTTGCTTCTAGAAAGGGTATCTGGATGGCACCCTAAAACGCCCCCAAGAGCTGTTTGCATCCACTTGCTCCATAGTTAAATGTATCTCATCTGGAACACAGCTGCCTGAGGGTTCTGACTGATCTCTTTTCATGGGGAAACTTACAAGCATATCGTTAATAAGAAAAATCATTGCTATAGCCAGTCTCAAGGCTGCAATTATTAATCATCATCTCTTTCCTTTACTCTTATTCTAGATTATACTCTCCCTCAGCGAGCACTTCCACTGGCCTAGATACCATGACACTTTCAAGCAAAATGATGTAGACACTTATCCCTGATTATCTCGCCTTTCTCATATTATGGAGGCTGCACTTGTCCATTGATTCTCAGTATTGGACAGAGAAGTACAAGAAAAGCTCCTGAGTGCCAAGTATACTCTTCCCTGTTAAAATTAAGTAATAGCATCCTTACCATAGCCTCATGATCAGAGTCAATTATCCCTGGCAGGATAACTCCCTGTTTATCTCTTGGTTTAAAAAATCTAAAGAAGCTGGCAACAGACATAGCTCAAAATTTAATGGGAGTCTCATTGTCTCCCAAATTAGAAGGATTTTTTCCCTCCAAAATCCTACAGATCCAGAGCTGTGGGAAAGGGAAGCACAAATTACCCAAGTGGGTCACTAAAAGTGCTGGTAATTGCTGATCACTTCAACTTCCATCCTCTGTTTTGGAGACCCATTTATTCTGGAAAAACTAGGAGGGTTGGTCATTCTAAGATGGAGGATGCCAGCTTCTGAGGACATGAGGGATAACCAAGGTCAAAGCTGGAGGCAGTGAAAAGCAACATGGGTTTCAGTTCACATTTATAAGTTCTATCTTGTGTTCATGGGTTCTAACCTGTTTTTTTGTCTCTCTGTTCTACATCCATTTTCCCTTCCCAATTAGGGGTCTTGTAGATTTTAAACAACAACATCAGATACGACGCCAACAGCTTTACAGACACTGATGAACTAGTTACCCAAATGGGTAAGTTCAAATACCTATAACAAAGCTGTTCTATTTCTCCGATTGAATTTTCACTGATACAGCAGATGCTCTCATAGTCTAAAAATCTCCAACTGCAAAGGCATTGACTTTGTGATACTATCTCTTGAAATATTCTACAGTAATAGAGAACACTACTTTTGGAAACAGGCACACCAATATTTAAACCCTTCCTGTGCCATCTACTGGGTGTGAAATCATGAACAAGTCATATAAATTGTGTGTGACCTCTTCCCCATCAATAAAATGTGGGAAAACTAAGGTTATTGTGAGGATTAAATGAGATGTTATTAAAGAGGAATTAACATGCTTCTGCCATATAACTAGCACCCAAATAAATATTTTATGATTATTAATTTATGTCAGCTTTCTCAAAATCCTTCAGAAATTTAGATTTTTTTTTTCTTTAATCAAAAAGAAACAAAAATAACAACCACCAGAAAAACCTCTCTTCCCTACAATCAGCATGAATGGAACACAAAGTATTCCAAAAACTGGCAAAAAAGAAAAAATTAATACACTTTTTGGTAAATAGGTAGGAAGGAAGTAACGCCATCTGGGGAGAAAAAAAAATGTTATCATCTTGGAATTTCTTCAGATGCATTAACTGATCAGGTTTTGATTGCAAATCAACTCTCAGAACTCACGGTTCCTGTACCGTCAGCCTTGGGAAGAGCTCTACTTAGAACTGTTTCCAAGCAGTGTGAGCTACCATTCGTTTTCTTTCCTCACACTCTTTGCACTTAGACCTTAGAAGGGCTCCCACCTGTCTGCCTGCTTAAATAGCTTCCCTTCAGCAGAATTGACAATTGTCGATTCCCTAATGGCCTCAATAATTCACTGATCAGGTAAGTTTTCTTTTACACTTTTCACAATAGCAAATGAAAGCTTCTCTCCTAGCTGTCTCTTATGGTCTATTTACTTACCCCCATAGATTACTCTGGCTTTTCTTATTGACCTACTGCTGAGACAGAGCTGACTCCTCACTTGTTTCTTCCTCCTGAGAAAGAGAAAATTACCTTTAATATAACTGGATTCTTTAGCCTGATAATGAAGTAAGCATGTCTGTAAGATGGGAAAGGAAGTCTTTATGTCATAAAAAATTCAGAACTATCGGAACATAATGCATCCTGTAGCTTTTCCTTTTTCCTAGGTTTCCCAGCATTTATAGGGCTTTTTGAATCCTTCAGACTAGCTAGTTTCTTTTAGCAGCATCGAGAACAGTGAAAGTATAAGTGTCCAGAAGATCGTGTAGTTCTTAAACACTTCTTTTATGTTATCATATCATGAAACTATGCAGGACCACCACCATTTCCTATATCCCTATCCTTCCAACTTGAGGAACTTTATTTTGGAGCAGTCTTCACAGGAAACAATAGTGCTATTGTAATGGTAACCCACCTTTGTGGTTTGCCTAGCTCTGTCCCAGTTTTAGCAATAAAAATCCAACATCCTGAGATATTTCCTTCAGTCCCAGGCAAACTAGAGCAGTTGGTGACTCTATGTAGAGCCATTAGAAATATGTGCCCTGGAGACAGGAAGACCAGGTAGCAATTCCTGGATCTCTATCGTATTAGTTGTGCCACTTTGGACAAGTAATTTAATCCTAATGAAACTTCAATTTTCTCAGCTGTATTTAAGGACAGAAATACCTTTTTAAACAGTTGTTCCGAAGAAAAAAAAATAGAATAATTAATTGAAATTATTTAGCATAGCTCAGGCATGAGTTATTAATAAATAACAGCTGTTGTGTTTAGGATAGGTTGACATACTTGACATTGATTATCTTACTTATTCCTATAATCTTTGGAGGTATTGGTAGAATGAGAACATTTTAAATTTACTCTTGAGAATAGTGGATATGTGGTCCCAGGATCAAGAGTTTCTGAATTTCTAAGCAATTTATTCTCTGAAACATTTTGTGCACGTGAATTCTGGAACATACTTCATGGGAAATGCCACCGGAAATGGGAGTTGACAAAGTCATGATTAAACTGCATAACTATGACTGCAAAGGGGTTTGACTCTTGATTTCCCCTTACAGATTGCATAGCCTAATCTCTCTGAGCCTGAGCTTCCTCATATGCAAAGTGGGGATGATAATACCGATCTGTTGGGAAATTGGGTAGATTCATAAAAGTGAGATAATACTTGCGAATTGCTTAGTTCACTATCTACCATTTGAAAGTACTCAATACATAATATAAAATAATAATAGCTAACAATTATTAACTGTTTATGTGCCATGCACTAAGAATTTTCATGTGTTGACTATATTAGTATTCAAAATAATTGTGTAAGATATATAATGTTCCTTTTTGTGTGTGATAAATATGAAAACTTAGGCACAGAGAAATTAAGAGGCATGCCCAAGTTACACAGCAGAGGATGTATGAATAATATTCAAACCAAAGCCATCAGGCTTTATAACCCAACTTTTAACCTCTACTCTGTATTAAAGTGTCCCAGTGGTAGAGCACAGAGAGGTGAGATGGTGAGAGAGATACTCTCAAATGTATACTTTTAAGAAGTAGATAGTGGAAGGATGTATAGTGGAGTTATAAGCAGATTGAATGTTCAGTGACCATATGGGCCATACTCATAATCACGTAAGACTTCCTCCTCAAAGGAAAAATTTCTATTCACCCAAAAATGTGCACTCAGGGAACTCACTTTTAGGTGGGGACACTGAATAATGGATCCATGCACATCTTTGAAGACGCTGCTGAGCTGGGCTACCCAAGACACAGCCATGTTAGGGAAAAGCATCTTAGCATTTCTCTTATTTAACCTTGTTTTTTCCCCAACAAAAATTGAGAGTTCATGATAGGATCCTAAAGAATTACTCTTTTCACTTTCAAATGATCTTATTATCACCATTAATCATTGACAGATAAATCAAAATCATAAGAACAGTATAGGATCAAAGAAGTTGTGTTCAGCTGTTTAACTCCATACCACTAAGGAACTCAATGTTTTTCTGCATTTACTATTGGCAATGCCAGTGACTTATAGGCGTCGTGTTGATTTTGGACTCCTGCTTTCAATTAGAAAGACTGTTGCTCCCATACTAATAATGAGCACAAGCCAGATAAGCTTCAATATTATACTTTTATCTTTTCAAACCCACCAGAAAGCTGAGGTCACAAAGAACATCAATGAATTAAATTTGAGAAAGTAATGAACTCTTCTAGGAGTAAAGACACCTGCAATTGCTTTCATCAAAGCCACCTGAGCTGTGGTAAGGAGAAACCAGCTTAATTTTAATGAACTTTTAATGGCCACATGTAGACTGTACTGATTGATTGAAATCCTAAGGATCTGAGCCACCCGAAATCTATACTCACCCATTAACTCTTCTTCCTGAGTCTCCAGTGAGCATATGAGTAATTAGAATGCAACAAAGTCTGGGAGAGTTGACAGAGTGCCCCGTTCCCTGAGAAATAGGTCTTCCCCACTAGTAAGGCTCAGGCTTATCAAACACTAGTGAAAGGGCAGGATGCTGAGAGAAACTCATCTGAGGCACTCCAGGTTGTTATGGAATCCACTGTAGAAGCTCTCAGAAAGCTGGAGAAATGTCCATAGGATGGAGAAAGATCTTTATTATTTAGAAATCTGAAGGTGGGACTGGAAAACAGTAACACCTAGTAACTAAAAGCTATCAGAACTTAAAGCAGAGAGAGAGAGATCCTCTATCATTCAGAAAGTCGGCACTAAGTTGTAAAGCATAGAGATTGCTAAAGTCTTAGTATGCTAAGATCTCAATTACTGGTAAAGGAAAAGCCCTGACAAAAACTTGAGACCCCTTGAAAACTAAAACTAAAGCTGCACCAAACCCAAACTCAAATTAAATACTTTTTAGATTAATTCATCTCTTCATACTAACAGCTTGATCAAAGAAGGAGCACAGCTTTTCTAGGTATAAATATTTTTTTTAAGTCTCTCCCTTATTTTACACATAATATCTGGCATTTAATGAAAAAGTACAAGACATGGAAATAAATATAAAAAGGTGGTTCATGGTAAAGAGAGAAAATACTTAACTGAAGCAAAAAATGAGATGGTCCCAGGTACAATTATCGGATGGAGATTTTTTTAATATTTATGTTGTGTATTAATTATTAATTATCTTATATACATTAGGTAAAAAATAGAACTAAGGAAAAACAATAGGATTAGAAAATACCAAATATCTAGAAGCAAATCTAATAAAAGATATGCAAAAATCTCTAAATTAAAAAGTTGAAATATTATAGATAATAATTAATAAAAACATAGTTATTACATGCTAGTAAATTAAGACTCAGTAACAATAATATGTCCATTTTCCCAAAATTCATCTTCAGATTCAATGTAAAATCAACAAAATTCCAGAAATTTTTGTTTGAAAGTGATAAATTTATTCTAACATTAAATCCAAAGTATCTAGAATGGTCAAAACAATCTTTAAAAAAAAAACAATAAATTAGGATGAACTTCTACAACTGACTACAAGGCCTATTGTAAAGTTACAGTATTTAAGACAGTGTGATAAGAGCATTAGGAAAAATAAAGACCAGTGAAATACAATAAAGTACAAAATAGTTCACATCTATAGGAACAACTAATTTTTGACCAACCCACCAGGTCTTTCCAATTGGGGGAAGAGAGGTGTTTTAAAGAAATGGTGCTGGAACAATTGAATATACTCCTAGAGAAAAACAAAACAATAAAGATGAACTCCCACTTCACTCTATACCCATGAATTCATTAGAGACAAATCATAGACCCAAACACAAAAGTTAGATTCCTAAAGCTTCTACAAGAAAACATAAGAGAATACTTTCATGACTTTAGAGTAAGTATACTAGTCAGGGTTCTTCAAGGAGATAGAACAAATTGTGTACATGTGTATGTGAAAAGATTTTTTTTTTAAGATTTTATGTATTTGAGGAAGAGTGCAATTTGGGGGGGAGGGAGAAGAGAGAGAAACAAACAGACTCGTGCTGAGCAGGGAGCTCAATGGAGGGCTCAATCTCACACCCTGAGATCATGACTTGAGCCAAAAATCAAGAGCCAGATGCTTAACTGACTGAGTCACCTAGGCACCCCTAGAAATATTTTTAATAAGAAATTGACTCACACAACTAGAGAGATTGGCAAGTCCCAAGTCCCAAGTCTGCAATGTGAGTCAGCAATTTGTAGATCCAGGAGAGCCAATGGATTAGTTCCAGTCCAAGTCCAAATGCCTGAGAACCAGGAGATTCAACCACGTAGTTCCAATCTCAGAGCCAACAGGCTCAAGATCCAGGAAGAGCCCATGATTCAGTTTGAGTCTGAAGGCAGAAAGCCAGTGTCCCAGTTTGATGACAATCAGGCAAGAAGAATTCTTTCTTACTGAGAGGAAGTTCAGGCTTTAGGTTCTGTTCAGATCTTCAACTGACTGGGTAAGGCCTACCCACATAAAGGAGGACAATCCTCTTTATTTGGTCTACCAACTTAAATGTTAATCTCATCCAAAAACACCCTCACAGAAACATCCAGAATATTTTACTGAATATCTGGGTACCTTGTAGTCCTATCAAGTTGACAATAAAATTAACTTACTGTTTTGTAGATAATATTTTCTTAGACATGAACTAAAAAGCACTAACTACAAAAGATACAAAATTATAAATTAAACTTGTCAAAATAAATATCCCCACTCATCAAGAACTGCCTTTAATGAGATAAACAAGCCACAAAATGGAGAAAAACTATTTGCAACACATATATCTAACAAAAAAATCATATCTAGCATACAGATAAAAATCTCCTACAAATCACAACGAAAAGGAAACAATCCATATAAAAGCTGACCAAAATACCTGCAAAAAATTACTTCACAAAAGATATGCAAATGTTCAATAAATACATGATTAATGTCATTTGGCAATATGTAAGTGTATATTAAAACCACAATAATATGCTATTTAACAGTAGTAAAATGATCAAATTCAAAAAGACTGACAATGTAAATGGTGCTCAAGAGTAGGAAGTGACCAGAATCATTTATTATTTTCCCCTAGGATCAGCAATGCATGACCAGTGTCTGCCAGTTGCTGATGAAGATAAACACACTTTCACCAGATGGCCCAGTGACTCCACTCTAAGTATGAGGGCATATGTTACCCACAAACGTGTATGAGATGGTTCTTATGGTACAAATAGTAGCCTTATTCATGGTGGCCAAAAACTAAAAGCAACAAAATCTTTACCAATAGGAGAATAGGCATTTGAGTTATCATATAGTCATATGAGTAGTACTACTCTGCAATAAAAAGAATCAATACAGCAACATGTGCAAGTCTTAAAACACAATATTAAGTGAAAGAGATGCAAATGACAAGTATTGTTTGATTTTATTTGCATGTCATCCAAACACAGACGGAAGAACTCTATGGTGATAGAAATCAGAAAGGCTTTGTCTCTGAGAAATGGGGGTTGATGGAAAGGAGACAAGGAAATTTTCCAGGGTGATGGGAAGGTTTGAGGCCAACCCCATAGGTTGGTAGACCTATGGGGGGATATAGTTTCCAAAATTCAGAAAATATGTGCATTTGTCATATGTGGATAAACTCTTAAAATATATACATCTATTATATGTGAAACATACTTCATTTGAATAAAAAGAAGAAAATAGCCCTTGTCTGAATCTAAAGATAATGACTTTAAACCAAGAACCAATTAAGTTTACAATAGATTACCTTTAAAATTTTTTGTGTATATTTTTGACACATTACTTAAAGAAAAAACCATAATTATCTTTCTTTCTCTCTCTCTCTCTCTCTCCCTCTCCCTTTTAAATAAAGAACTTTTTTTTAGGAGAATTACTTCCAGTTTTTCACAAATCTCTAAATACTCACGTAGTCTCTCTTACCAGCGATTTTTATTTGGCTTAATGCTGTTTCAGTGGACAAGACTAGGACAATTTTAGGAAGTTGTCTATATGGGAATACAATGGTTCCTTTGAAAGTTGCTAGTTTTTAACTCACCATTAAGATTACTGCCAAAAAGTATAGGTTTACATGAATTAAAGGGGGTGAAGAGATAATTATGTAATATCCACTAATGATGGAATTTTCTCCATTACTTGTTCTCTTGATTGCTAATGTAGGAAAAAGTAAAAGGGGAGAGGTCAACATAAACTAAAATGGACTGAAGTTACTGAGTTTCAAATGAAATAAATATTTTTTTCTTTTTTTTTTAGTTTCAAATGAAATATTTTTTTCTTTTTTTTAATTTCAGCTTTATGGAGGTATAATGCACAAAAGATCTTATAAGATATATAAAGTGTAGTTTATGTTAATTCGATATACATGTACATTATGAAAGGATTTTACCTATCTAGTTCATGAAAATCAGCACATCCATCATCTCACATATTTTTTGTGAAAATATTTAAGTACTTACTCTCTTAAATTTCAATTACATAATACAATATTATCAAATATAGTCACCATGTTTTACATCGGATCCTCAGACCTTACCCATGTTATAGCTAAAAGTTTGCATTATTTACCAATATCTCTCTACTTGACCCACTCCCGGGACCCTGACAACCACTTTTCTACTCTGTTTCTGTGAGGCTGACTGTTTTTTTAGACTTCACATTTAACTGATACCATACAGCATGTCTTTGTCTGGCTTACTTCCCTTAGCATAATGTCTTCAAGATCCAACCATGTGGTTACAAGTGACAGAATTTCCTTCTTTCTCATGGCTAAATAATATTCCATTGTATGTATATACATCTTCTTTATTCATTCATTCACTGATGGACAATTAGGCTATTTCTATATCTTGGCTGTGTGAATAATGTGCTACATGGAAGTATAGGTATCTCTTTGATGTCCTGTTTTCATTTCCTTTGGATATATACCCTGTAGTGGGATTACTGAATTATATGGTATTTCTATTTTTAAGTTTTTGAGAAACCTCCATATTGTTTTCCATAGTAGCCACACAATTTACATTTCCACCAACAGTGTGCAAGGATTGCCTTTTCTCCAAATCCTTGCCAACACTTACTATCTCTTGTAATTCTGATGATAGACATTCTAACAGATGTGAGAGAATATTTCATTGTGGTTTTGATCTGTATCTACTAGATGATTAGTTATGATAAGTACCTTTCTATGTACCTTTGCCCATTTGTACATCTTCTTTGTACATCTATTCAGTTTCCCTGTTCATGTTTAAACAGATTATGGGGTTTTTGTCCTCCTCACTTGTACGAGTTCTTTATACATCTTAGAGATGAGCCCTTTATCAGATATGTGATTTGCAAATATTCGGTAGGTTGCCTTTTCATTTTGCTGATGGTTTCCTTTGTTGTGCAGAAGTTTTTTTAGTTTGACGTAAGTCCCACTCATTGATCTTTACTTTTATTGTCTTTGCTTTTGGTGTCAAATCCAAAAAATCATTGCCAAGACCAATGTCAAGGAACTTATATCCTATTTTCTCCTAGGAGTTTTACAATTTCAAGTCTTACACTCAAGTCTTTAATTCATTTCGAGTTCTTTTTTGTGCACATAGGCTGTCCAATTTTCCCAACGCCATTTATTGAAGAGACTGTTCTTTTCCGTGTGTATATTCTTGCTTCCTTTGTTGTAAATTAATTGAACATATATATGTGTATTTATTTCTGGGCTTTCCATTTGCTCCTACTGATTTATGTGTCTGTTTTCTGCCAATTCATATTGTTTTGGTTAGCATAGCTTTGTAATATAGTTTAAAATAACAAAGTATGGTACCTCCATATTTGTTCTTCTTTCTCAAAATTGGTTAGAGTACGTAAAGTTTTGTCTATTTCCTTTACCTTTTCTAAAACTAACTCTTGATTTCATTGATCTTTTCTCCCGTCTCTTTAGTCTGTTTTATTTTTTCCGTCTAATTTTTGCTATTGCCTTTCTTCTCTTAACTTCGGGCTTCATTTGTTTATTTATTTACTAGTTCCTTGAAGACTGTTTATTTGAAAACTTTCTTGTTTCTTAATGTAGGCACTTATTACTATAAACTTCTCTCTTTCAACCGCTTTCGTTGCATCCCATAAGTTTGGATGTGTTGTATTTCCATTTTCATTTGTCTCGGTATATTTTTTAATTTCTTCTTTCATCCATTGGTTACTTAATCTTCACATTTTTGTAAATTTTCTAGTCTTCATGTTATAAATGATTTCTAGTTTCATACCATTGTTATCAAAAAAGAAGCCTGGTAAGATTTTAATCTTCTTAAATTTAATATAAGTTGTTTTGTGGTCTAATGTATGATCTGTCCTGCAGAATGCCCCATGAGTAATTGAGAAGAATGTGTATTCTGCTGCTGTTGGGTAGAATGGTCTGTTAAGTCCATCAGGTCTAATGTATAGTTTAGGTCCAAAGTTTTCCTATTGATTTTCCTTTGTATGATATATCCATTGTTGAAAGAGAGGTATTAAAGTCCCCTACTATTATTGTATTGCTGTCCTTTTTTTCCTTTTGTTCTGCTAATATATGCTTTATATATTTAGGTGCTCCTATATTTAATGCATAAATGTTTACAAAAATTATATATTACTCTTGGATTGACCCATTTGTAATTATATAATGGTCTTCTCTGTCCCTTATTACAGTCTTTGGCTTAAAGTCCAGCTTGTTTGATATAATATAATCCTGCTTTCTTTTGGTTTCCATTTGCATGGAAAATCTTTTTTCATATTTTCACTTTTAGTCTGTATGCTCTTAAAGGTAAAGTTAGTCTCTTGTAGGCAGCATATAGTTAGGTCTTATTTTGACTGAGGAATTTAGTATGCTACATTTAAAGTAATTATTGATAAGTATAGACTTACTATTGTCATTTTGTTTATTGTTTTAGGGCTGTTTTGTAGTTTCTTTGTTCCTTTCGTCTCTTACTCTTTTCTTTGTGATTTGATATCTCTGGAGGAGTATGCTGAGATTCCTTTCTCTTTATCTTTTGTGCATCTACTATAGGTTTTAGCTTTGTGGTTACCATGAGGCTTACATAAAACAATTAAGGGTCCCAGCAGTCTGTTTTAAGCCATAACAACCTCTCATGCATACTAAAGCTCTGCATTTTTAATCTCTCCCCAATGTTTTGTTTTTGATGTCACAATTTAAATCTTTTTACCTTGTATATGCATCTACAAATTATTATAGTTATTTTTGTACTTTTTTCTTCTTCCTTCATATTAGATTTATGAGTGATTTACTCACCATCATTACAACATTCAAATATTCTGAATTTAAATATATATTTACCTATACCAGTGAGCTTTATACTTCCATGTATTCCTGTAAGTAATTGGCTTTTTTTCATTTCAGCTTGAAGATTTCCCTTTAACATTTCTTTGTAAGGCTTGTCTACCGGTTATGAACTACTTTAGCTTCTGCTTGTCTGGAAGTCTCTAGCTCTCCTTCAGTCCTGAAGGACAGTTTTGCCAAGTAGAGTATTCTTGGTTGGCAGGCTTTTTCTTTCAGCACCTTAAACATAGTAGGCTACCCATCCCAGCCTTCAAAGTCTCTGCTTAAAAATCTGCTGATAATCTTATGGACATTTCCTTGTATATAACAAGTTTTTCTTTTTTTTTTTTTTAAGACTTTATTTATTTATTTGACAGACAGAGATCGCAAGTAGGCAGAGAGGCAGGCAGAGAGAGAGCGGGAAGGAGGCTCCCTGCTGAGCAGGGAGCCTGATGTGGGGCTCGATCCCAGGACCCTGGGCTTTAACCCACTGAGCCACCCAGGCGCCCCTAACAAGTTTTTCTCTTGCTGTTTTTAAGATTCTTTCTGTGTCTTTAATTTTTGATGATTTAATTGTAATATACTTCTCTGTTGGACTCATTGGATTCTTCTTATTGGAACTCTATGGGCTTCCTAGATCAGTATGTCTATTTTTTTCCACAGGCTAGGGAAATTTTTCACCATCTTTGGTTTGAAGAAGTTTTCTGCCACTTTCTCTCTTTCCCTTCTGGTACTCTTATAATGTGAATATTAATGTACTTGATGATGCCCTATAAGTGTTCAATTAGTTATCTTCATTTTTTCTCATTATTTTTTCTTTTTGTTCCCATGATCAGATGGATCCCATTTCCCTGACTTTGAGTTTGTTGAGTCTTTCTTTTGCTTGATCTAATCTAATACTGAACCCCTCTATTGAATTTTTCATTCCAATTGTTGTACCCCTCAGCTTTACGAATTTTGTTTATTTCTTTCTTATATATTCTATCTCTGTTGAACTCTCACTTTGTTCATGGTAGTTCATCTGATCTAGGAAAATATCTTTATGAACATTATTTTGAACTCTTTATCAGGTGAATCACTTACTTTTATTTCATCAGGGTCTGTTCCTGGACTTTTATCTTATTCTTTTATTTGGAGCATGTTCTTCTGTTTCTTCATTATCCTGATGCCATGATGACTTCTGACCATTAGGTAAAACAGCAACTTCTCCCCATCTTGATGAAGTGCTTTAGTGTAAGAAATGAATCTTATTGTTTATCCCTGTCCTAGCATTAAGTTGTCTCTCCAAATTTTGTGATTGTCCAAAACTACTCTCTTTGTACTTAGTGGTTCCCAGTAGTTTAGAGTGTGTCAAAACCCATTTTGATATGCATATTTCATTGTTTGCCCAATGTGGTGGAGGGACTTGGCTAGTTTGTAGATTTCTCTAGTGAGAATTGTTCCAGTGTGTCCTTGGGGAAAGGTGAGTTCAAGATCTTCCTATGCTGCCATCTTGCATTAGAACCCATATATGCATTTTTTATTAACATATAATGTATTATTATTTGTTTTAGGGGTGCAGGTCTTATATATGCATTTTTGATGATGTATCAAAACTAATTAAATGCTTTTAAAATTAAAAATCATATATATATTAGAGCTTTTCTTTAACTTTTAGAAATATAGAGGCTGTATGATATTGGTTATGTCTATTTGACACAAGTGATATTCCTATTGAAATCTATAAATTGAGGATGATTAAGAGCTACCAAATATGAAATCAGAGGACATAATAAAAGGTAGAGTACTATAGGATATTAGACTGAATATATTCTGAGGTTAGATGGATAATTTGGAATATTGAATGGTCAGTTGTATCAGTTTTGTTTTACTTCTGTAAAAAATTACCATAAATTTGGTGACTTAAAATAGCAAAATTGTATCTATCTTATATTTCTATAGGTCAGAAATTCTGCACTAGTCTCCTTGGAGTAAAATCAAGGCATCAATAAACTGTATTCTTTTCTGGACGTTCTGGGGGAAATCTGTTTCTTTTCGTTCTCTAGCTTCTAAGAGCTGCCACATTCATTGGCTTGTGGTCTACTTTCTCCATCTTTAAAGCCAACTATTTTGCATTTCTCGTACAATTTTTCCATAGCTAAATGTCTCTCTGACCATATCCCAGAAGGGAATTTAAGAGTTCTAAGGTTTTTAAGGACACATGTGTTTAGATAGTCCTATCTGGAAAATCAGTCATCTTAAGGTCTTTTTTTTTTTTTTTTAAGATTTTATTTATTTATTTGACAGACGGAGAGATCACAAGTAGGCAGAAAGGAAGGCAGAGACAGAGAGGGAAGCAGGTTCCCTGCTGAGGAAAGAGCCCAATGCAGGGCTGGATCCCAGGATCCTGGGATCATGACCTGAGCTGAAGGCAGAGGCTTAACCCACTGAGCCACCCAGATGCCCCCATCTTAAGGTCTTAATCATATCTGCAAAATCCATTTTGCCACTAAGGTAATGTATTCACAGGCTCCCAAGATTAGGATGTGGACATTTTGGGGAAGCCATTATTCTATATATCACAGCAGTGAAAAAATATTAAATAAAACAACACATTAGAAGACAAATTTATCTTTCCATTTCAATATTATCCTTTAATATATTATATTTTACAAAGATTATTATACTGCTTAACACAAAATACTTACAGCAGTCATTTCCTTCTTTTATACAGTGTTAGAAAAAGACTATGTCTTATAACCTCTAAATTACTTTCATAAATCTAAGAACAAATATCTTACTCTCACTAAATACAACAGAGCAACTCAATAGCATCACATTATATTTCTAGTATCTGTTATTGAGCACAATCATTGACAATAAACAAGTACCTCCAAAAGATCAGTGGATAAATACCTTCTCTTTGAGCAGAATTAATAAAAGGGTGTGCATATAATATTGAATGTCAGAGTGAGATATTTATTTTTAGTTATCCATTTATTTTTCTATAACTTGGGATTATTATGAGCCAAAAAGAAAACAGAGACACTTTTAATAGAAATTCTAGTAATATGTGGCTAAATGCCCATTAGGGTAAATAGATACAGTATTGTTTAGGTTGGGATGAGGAAGCCACAGAGATAAAGGCTATAAGAGGGGACACTGCCCCTCAAACTGAAGATGTTATAATGGTCTGTTGTATCATGATCTATTCCACTTATGGGAGATTTTATCAACTTTTAACATAATGGACAGTAATATAGCTTTCATCTTTAGAAAAAAATTAATTAAAAGAATTTTGGTTACAAGGGTTTTTTTCAAAACCCTATCTCTACATTAGAATCTTTAAGAATTTATACCTTTAAATTTGTTTTGTTGAAGATTACAACATATAGTTGGTAAAAAAATAAATAGCAAAGTACATATTCCAATTTCACAAACTATGATATAAGGTGTACAGAATACTCGACAATAACATTCTAAATTTGCAATACTTGGAAATTTTATTTTCTGTTATCAGCATACATAAAATTTTGGAGCCTACTGTCATTAAAGTAATATACACTAAAATTCAAGTTGCATGATCTTGTCCTGTTTTTAGTTTCATGGTTTATAAAATAATATTAAAAGCCTAAAATCATATTTTCTACCATTACCAATTATCAACTCTTCATTGAGCATATATTGAATTTTCTTAGTGTGCTTTATGACCTTTAAATTCTGACAACATGTTAATGGACTTTTTGGTCCTGCAATGAAAAATTTCAAGGTCTATAAGAGGGTGCATAACAGTAAAATTACTATATCCTTTTGGTTTGATTATTTTTAAAATCTTAAATTATTATTAGTAGTAGTAGTTCAGGCATAAAAGATGGACTAGAAAGTCTTTTAAGAGTCTTTCTATCTCAAAAATATAATTCAACTGTTCAATTGTTTTAAGTTATTTCACCTTATAGAAAAGTAGGAATTGAATCTGATACTACAATCCATCACACTGATCCTTTTCCTACACAACAAAATAAGAAAAGCAAGCAATTATCTAGAGACAAGTAGTTCCGAACTTAGGAATTGGTTGTGTTCCAAAAGGTCATTCAATGGTCAGTCAAATGCACTGGACCCAAGGAAGTCCAGCAGCAAAATGTCAGCACCCAACCAATAACTCTGTTAAAAGGGGGAAAACTTTAGTCTTCAGAGGGAAAAGTCACATTCGTAAGTCAAGAGAAATTTGAATATTAACAGGCAAGACCTTAGCACAGTGTGAAGAAGGCATAAGGCCAGTGTCAACCGCTGCTGCCCCTGCAACCCTGCCATGTTTCTGCAGGAATCACAAGATCTGGCCCTTCTAGGCTCAGACCCTTCCACCTATGCGGCCATCATTCAGCATGACATGAATGCACGGCAACTCTTCTTTAGTAAAGCTGGGGCCTGGCCAACCCATGGGAAATCCTGATATAAAATATCTGCCAGGGGCGCCTGGGTGGCTCAGTGGGTTAAAGTCTCTGCCTTCAGCTCGGGTCATGATCCCAGGGTCCCGCATCCGGCTCTCAGCTCAGCAGGGAGCCTGCTTCCCCCTCTCTCTCTGCCTGCTTCTCTGCCTACTTGTGATCTCTGTCTCTCAAATAAATAGATAAAATCTTTAATAAATAAATAAATAAATAAAATATCTGCCAATTAAGTATCTCCTCTCACTCCCTCCCAACTGCCTCAGTTAAATTGGGGCCTCTGTCTTGAACAGTCTTCACCATTATTTCTCAGCCAAGATTATGCTTTCTGCTTCTACATGTCCTATCAAATTTTGTATTGTGCTAGACACATGGGAGCAACAACATAAATACCTGTGGATCTTTTTTTTTTTAAAGATTTTATTTATTTATTGACAGACAGAGATCACAAGTAAGCGGAGAGGCAGGCATAGAGAGAGGAGGAAGGAGTCTCCCTGCTGAGCAGAGAGCCTGATGCAGGGCTCGATCCCAGGACCCTGGGATCATGACCTGAGCTGAAGGCAGAGGCTTTAACCCACTGAGCCACCCAGGCGCCCCATGATCTTCTTAATAACTAAACTGTCTAGCTAATTATTTAGATCAGTGGTGATGATTATTAATAATTCCAGACTAAATACACCAATTAGATGATCATGCATGCATCATGTAAGGACTTTGGAAAGACATTGAAACATCTCAGAATATTTACTTTTGGTGGAACTACATAGAAAAAGGATTATGATGTATCAAACACGCTGGATATGGAGTGTGTTTCCCAACTTCAAAATGATATCACTGTATCAAAGTATGGTTTCTACCTCCTCTGGTATCTCTCAGACTGTTCTTGGAGGTTAGGTGCTTCACGTGCTTTCCGGTGGCCTCCCTATAGTGACCACTGGATTACCTCTCCACTGACCACCTCTTGCAGTTCTTCTTGTCTTGGAGAGGAGATGGTGCCTTGGGGTGGGATTAAGTGTCCCTTTATCACTTTATCTTAAGCACACAATAATCTTTTACTCTACATCAACGGGTAGAAAACTACTGTCTTTCAGCCTTGCCACTTAGTTTTAAAAATTAGGTTTTACTGGAAAACAGATACACTTCTGTTTCTGTATTTTCTGTGGTTACTTCCACGCTACAATGGCAGAGTTGAATAGTGGAGCCAGAGACCTTATGGCCCACAAAGTTTAAAATATTATTATCTTGCCCTTTCTTTTTTTTTTTAGATTTTATTTATTTATTTGACACAGAGAGAGATCACAAGCAGGCAGAGAGGCAGGCAGAGATAGAGGGAGAAGCAGGCTCCCCGCTGAGCAGAGAGCCCGATGTGGGGCTCTATCCCAGGACCCTGGGATCATGACCTGAGCTGAAGGCAGAGGCTTTAACCCACTGAGCCACCCAGGAACCCTTATCTTGCCTTTTATAAAAAGAGTTTGTCAACTTCTGCTCTAAATTGGCATAGCCCCAGCATACTTTGCAACGTAATTAGAGTACTACCTGAAGGTATAGAAAGTACAGCAAGGGTTAGAAAGTTACTTATAGCTACTATGTGTTGAGACCACTCTCAGGCTACCCAGGTCAGATTTGCTCAGCTTCCCCTTCCAAGAGGCTCTGCTTAGTTCTTAAATAATCCCTTTAGAGCAGTTTATGAACATGAAAGTAATATGCTTTGGAGTCCAGGCCCAATTGTTGTGTTGTCCATATGGAAAAAGAGTTTTCTCCCTCCCTCTTGTGTAAGTCCTATATCCCCAGTCTCTCATTTCTGCTCGAGAACTACTTCTTTACACAATGATAAATTGTTAATGGAAATATCCTCAACCAATAGGGGAAATTGTATCTCCTGCCCAAAGAGATGAAATATGCTATAACCCCAATGAATGATTCCATTTATTGTATACTGTATTACTGTTTCCAATTATTTACTGCCTTGACATACAGACTTATGCCATTAAGCCTTCCCATACAATTGACTTTGACCATACAAACTTGCCTTGACATAGCAGATCTCAAGGATCCCATATTCTAGTAGAAACTTAAGAGTCATCACATAATTCAACATCTCTACATTTCCTTCTGCTTTGAGAAGATCATGTCCCAAATAATGACTGCTAATACAGTCTGTGTCTTGGCATGAAAAAGACACATGGCACATAGACAAATCACAGCTGCCTCAGCTAACACATAGCTTGAGTGAGAAATACACTTATATTGTTACAAGTAATTGAGTCTTTAAATTTCTGTGCTGTTACTTAGCATAATAGAGAAGGATGACTATCTTAGCTCATGCTGTCATAATGAGTGGTTTAAACAACAAAGATTTATTTCTTACAATTCTGGAGATTGGGAAGTCCAAGACCAAGTTGTCAGCCAATACATTCCCAGTGATAGTTCTCTACCTGACTTGTAGACATATATTTCTCCCTGTCCTTATACTGCCTTTCCTCCATGTTCCTCTTTCTATAAGGGTTGTTAATTCCATCACAGGGGTCTCACCCACATGACCTAATTTAAACCTAATTACTTCTCAAAGGCTCCATCTCCAAGTACCATCACACTGGGGATTAAGAGCTTCAACATATGAATTTGAGGGTGGGGGACACAAATATTTAGTTTGTAACAATGATTAATATAGAAACTGGTATCAGAAGCAAATTTCTGACAGAATTAAAAACCTTAAACATGAAACATTAAATTCAGTGCCGGAAATACTAAGACTACCATCACCCATGGTAACTTATAAGGCTTTAAAGAAATAGAATAGTGCTTTAGACCAGTGATCCTAGGCCAGAGACAATTTTGCCTCCCAGACAACATTTACAATGTCTGGGAATGCATTTGGTTGACCCGCTGGGTAAAAGGGGTGTTACAGGAGTCTAGTCAGTAGAGGCTATGGATGCTGGTAACCATCCTACAGTGCACAGGACAGCCTCCCACAACAAAGAAATACTTATCCTAAAATGTAAATATTGTCAAGGTTGAAACATTATGCTTAAAAAGATCTTAAGAATAAAATTATTAGCAGGGGCATCTGGGAGACTCAGTTGGTTAAGCATCCAACCTATCTTGGCTCAGGTCTTGATCTCAGGGTCATGTGTTCAAGCCCTGCTTTGGGTTCCATGAGGGGTGTGGAGCTTACTTAAAAAAGAAGAAGATGAAGAAGAAGAAGGAGGAGGAGGAGGAAGAGAAGGAAGAAAGGCAGAGGGAAGGAGGAGGGGAGGGGGGGAGGAAAAGAGGAAAGTTATTAGCATATTTTGTTACATTTGAGAAATTATTATGAAAAAAGAGGTGAACTCAAAAGAGTTGGGCAATTTGCAAACCAGTATAATTCTGAATATAACTAACCCCAAATCAAGATTTTCTGAGTTTTTATTAACATCACAACTATGACATCAACAAAATGATCTAAGCCCAGGTACACAAAGAACGGCTCATTTCCTTTTTATTTATTTATCTTTCTTCATGATAAGTGTGCTCTTTAATCCTTATCACTTATTTCACCTAGCTCCCCTCTGATAATCATCAGTTTGTTCTCTGTAGTTAAGAGTCTATTTCTCGGTTTCCCTCTCATTCTTTCTTTTTTTCCCTTGCTCATTTTTTTTTTCTTAAATTCCACATATGAGTGAGATCATGTGGTATTTATCTTTCTCTAACTTTTTTCACAAATAGCAAGATAGATACATATATAGATATAGATATAGGTATAGATATAGATATAGATAGATATATAAAACAGAATATTATTTTCATGGCTGAATAATATTCTGTTATGTATATAAGAGAATATTATCAACCAGGCTTCCATGTTCTGTGTCTTCTCTAGAAGAGACCCTAGAATAGAAGATGATGGAGCCACAAGACAGAAAGAGCGTGAGCCCCAAATCTTGGTGTGAAGGAAAGGACACCGACTCAAGTACAGTAGGAGTAACCAAGATAAAAAAGACAATGCTGGTTTGAGTTCTTTTGTTGCTGCTGTTCACCTCCCTTACTGCTTTGATGAACCCAGAGCAGGTTTGTGCACTCTCATAGTGGAGGAGAATTGCACTGTCCTCCCCATACACAGCTGGGAAGCCAGTAAGAACCTTGGAAGGAAGGGTTTCATGTAGGTCTAAGCAGACCAAAGCCTGGTGTAGTCTCATAGCAGCCCACTGAAGGGTTTGTAGCGCTCCACAGACTGACATCTGCTCCCCCTATACATCCTTCCTTGTGGCCCAGGCCTGATGCAAAAATGTTGGGGACAGTTGCCAAACCAAAGAGACTGAGTGGAAAGAAATATGTATGGTGAACATACATCTGGTTTGTCTTAGGTAGTCATGCTTTATGTTTATTATCTTGGCATAGTTATTTCGAGCACACCCTTTTATTCTGGAGAGCGTCTGGTTTAGATAATAAATAATATGGTCTATTCAGAAATAAGGGATATCTATAAAGATATGCTCATAGATATATAATATTAAGGACAAAGTGTCCCTTTCTGGCTATATTCCAAGATAAGCCCTCTAAAACTTAGCTTCAACCTCAATAAAAATGCACAAATGCACAGAACGGACTAGGATTATATTTCTACCACTGAGTAGAATGTAGGCTCAAAAGAGAAATTGGATTTAATTATAGGGAAAAAAAAGCTGTTTTTACATACCTGAATTGTAGTAAGATTTTTGTATCTACACATACATCACACACACACACACACATACACATTTTTAACATAGGACATATCAGACTTCAAATCTAAGTTATTTTATTTACTAGTATTTGGGTTTGTTCTTCAATCTCCCTGAACCTGAGTTTCCCATCCTCATGTGTACAATGAGGATCACAACTCCTGATTTTATCGTTACTAAAATAATTAAATGACATAACATCTTGAATATGTTACAATATTAGTCTCTATTGAAATTTATACTTATCTGTATGTGCTTGTAATATCAAAAGGAGTTTACTTAGTTCTATCCATTTGATTATGTTGGTCTTAATGAATACAAAGTGTCAAATAATATGTTTTTTTGCTCCCTTCCTGCTCACACTCCCCCTCTTTCACACTGGGACAAATGTTCCATTTTTGATATATCTAAAACAGAGCCAGCAACCTTGGCCCTGCCAGAGCTGATTTCTAAATATTCTTAGAGAAACAAAGGGCAGAGCGACCCTCAGCCTCAGCCAGGCTTGTCATTTGCACTCCACACTAATATTGCTTGCACCAGACTCCGGGCTTCCAAACCCAACTGTTCATTCTGCTCAGGGTGCATGTCCCTGTGGCAGCCTTCCACCAGCATTTTTCAAAAAGCTGAAACAAACAATCCTAAAATTTGTATGGAACCAGAAGAGACCCAAAATTGCTAAGGAAATGTTGAAAAAGAAAAACAAAACTAGAGGCATCACGTTGCCTGATTTCAAGCTTTACTACAAAGCTGTGATCACCAAGACAGCCTGGCACTGGCACAAAAACAGACATACAGTCCATGGAACAGAGTAGAGAGCCCAGATATGAACCCTCAACTCTATGGTCAAATAATCTTCGACAAAGCAGGAAAAAATATACAGTGGGAAAAAGACAGTCTCTTCAATAAATGGTGCTGGGAAAATTGGACAGCTATCTGTAGAAGATAAAACTTGACCATTCTCTTACACCATACACAAAAATAAACTTGAAATGGATAAAAGCCCTCAATGTGAGGTCTATCAAAATCCTAGAGGAGAACATAGGCAGTAACCTCTTCGACATCGGCCACAGCAACTTCTTTCAAGACATGTCTCCAAAGGCAAAGGAAACAAAAGTGAAATGAACTTTTGGGACTTCATCAGGGTCAAAAGCTTCTGCACAGCAAAGGAAACAGTCAACAAAACAAAGAGGCAACCCACGGAATGGGAGAAGATATTCGCAAATGACACTACAAACGGCTGATCTCCAAGATCCATAAAGAACTCCTCAAACACGGGGTGCCTGGGTGGCTCAGTGGGTTAGAGCCTCTGCCTTCAGCTCAGGTCATGATCTCAGGGTCCTGGGATCGAGCCCCGCATCGGGCTCTCTGCTCAGCAGGGAGCCTGCTTCCCTCTCTCTCTCTGCCTGCCTTTCTGCCTACTTGTGAGATCTCTCTCTCTCTCTCTCTGTCAAATAAATAAAAAAAAAAAAAAAAAGAACTCCTCAAACTCAACACACACAAAACAGATAATCACGTCAAAAAAATGGGCAGAAGACATGAACAGACACTTCTTCAAAGAAGACATACAAATGGCTAACAGACACATGAAAAAATGTTCACCATCATTAGCCATCAGGGAGATTCAAACCAAAACCACATTGAGATACCACCTTAAACCAGCCAGAGTGGCCAAAATCAACAAGACAGTAAACAACATGTGTAGGAGAGGGTGTGGAGAAAGGGGAACCCTCTTACACTGTTGGTGGGAATGCAAGTTGGTGCAGCCACTTTGGAAAACGGTGTGGAGATTCCTCAAGAAATTAAAAATAGAGCTTCCCTATGACCCTGCAATTGCACTACTGGGTATTTACCCCAAAGATGCAGATGTAGTGAAAAGAAGGGCCACCTGTACACCAATGTTCATAGCAGCAATGGCCACAGTCGCCAAACTGTAGAAAGATAACTCTTTCCAATAAAAGAAGTCACCTGAGTGGCTCAGTCGGTTAAGCAGCTGCCTTTGGCTCAGGTCATGATCCCAGGGTCCTGGGATGGAGTCCTGCATCCAGGTCCCTGCTCAGTGGGTAGAGCGCTTCTCCCTCTTCCTCTGCCTGCTGCTCCCTCTGCTTGTGCTCTCTCTCTGTGTCAAAATGAAGATTTTTTTTAAAAGATTTTTATTTATTTATGACAGAGAAATAGCGAGAGAGGGAATACAAGCACGGGAGAGCTGGAGAGGGAGAAGCAGGTTTCCTGCTGAGCAGGGAGCCCGATGAGGGGCTCGATCCCAGGACCCTGGGATCATGACCTGATCGGAACACAGACGTTTAACTGACTGAGCCACCCAGAAGCCCCAATAAAAAAATCTTAAAAAAAAAAAAAAAGACTATGCTAAAAAAAATTAAAAAATAAAATTAAAAAAGAATTAGAATAATCTATATAAAAATTGTTTATTACAACAAATTATTACTAATAATTATATAATAGTATAAAAGTTGCAAGTTGTTTTATAATTAACATTGTTATTTTTAATTTAACTTTTTTAATGGAAAGTGATCTTACAAGTTTAGGATTTCATTTATTTGTTAATATGCCAACTGTTAGGAAATTTTCTGCAATTCAAAATCCAATGCTGGATAGTTCTTCAATAATTATGCTTATTATAGAAATAATAGAGTTGTATCTAAAACCTTCCCATATTGCTTCAGCTTTTCAACTCTTGTGGGAATTAAAAATGATTAGACTCTATTTCTGGTGAAATTCCATTTGGGAATAAGGATGACTTAAAAGAAGGGAATAAACCTGGTTATTAAAAAAGACACTCAAATAGAATTTGAATAATATGTTCTCATGTCCTTTTCCAACTATAGTAAAATTTTACTATAAATGTATGAGCCATTAGTCAGTTAGAAATCCAGTAAAAATAAAAACGTAAAATATAAGTATGCTTCAGGTAAATTCACACAGGAGAAATTTGTGGAGAATAAAATCAAACTTGAATCAAACCCAGAAGGCATACACATTTTTTAAGATCTAGTAATAACCATATTTCTATGACTTGATTATTTTTTTTTCTTTCAGGTGTTGGATTACCATCCTTTCTGCATCAGCCTTTGAAAGAAAAAAAGTTCAAATCCACCTCAAAATTCTCAAAGATTTAATACTAGTGTTTTCCTACCTTACCCTACCTCATTGTTATTCATTTCTGTATAATAAAGACTTACAATATGAAAATAAATAAATAAATAAAAATTTTAGTCTGAAAAAAAAAATACTAGTGTTTTCCCAATTCCTCATTTTCTAAAAGAACAGAGAGCTAGTAAGATATACGTTTTCCAAAGATCTGGTCTCTGTTATGCTGTACCAGGCAATGCACTAAGGAAAGCCTCTCCCATGCACAGAGGTATACAAGGGAGGCAGGAAAAATATACTGAGGGGATTGGGACTCAACTGGAACCACCAATGCAAAAGGATTTACCATAAAGTGGAGCCATTTGGCCAAGTATCCATGGCCAGTCAACCACAGCCCACCACTTGAGATTCTACAAAATCACAAACAACAAAGCAAATCAATGGTTCTCCCAACCACAGAGTTTATAGAATTTTGCCCTGTCGTACTTTCAGCACACCCAATCCCAAGCTCAGTACCTCAGACTATATGCAGATACACATAAAATATGACCAGTATTTTTTAACAGTGATATAAAAATGATCTGTATAAGTAAAACCATGTTTATCGCCTCAAAGTGTAGGGTTTAATTCTGATTTTTTTTTTTTTTTTTGCTATAGGAAATTAACATTACAATCAAGTCAAAACATTTGTGTAATGAAGTAGAGGGGGAAAAAAGAATGAAAGTAAAATGGAAGGTGGCGAAGGAAAAGATAGAAGGGGGAGAGACAAAATTGTAAATTAAAGTTTGCCTCTCTTGGGGCGCCTGGGAGGCTCAGTGGGTTAAAGCCTCTGCCTTCGGCTCAGGTCATGATCCCAGGGTCCTGGGATCGAGCCCCACATCGGGCCCTCTGCTCAGCAGGGGGCCTGCTTCCTCCGTCTCTCTCTGCCTGCCTCTCTGCCTACTTGTGATCTCTGTCTGTCAAATAAATAAATAAAATATTAAAAAAAAAAAAGTTTGCCTTTCTAGTTTTTGGGGCTTTTTTGTTTCTCTGTTTTTTATTTAAGTTCTAATTAGTTAATATACATTGCAATATTGGTTTCTGGAGTAGAATTCCATGATTCATCACTTACATATGACACCCAGTGCTCATCATAAAAAGTGCTCTCATCCCCAATCTAACCCATCCTCCCACCTACCTCCCTCCATCAACCCTCAGTTTGTTCTCTATCATTAAGAGTCTCTCTTTTTTAATTTTTATTTGGCAGAAAGAAAGTGAGAGCATAAGCCAGCTGAGAGACAGAAGGAGAGGGAGAAGCAGACTCCCTGCTGATCAGGGAGCCCCACATGAGGCTCGATCCCAGGACCCTGCGATCATGACCTGAGCAGAATGCAGCAGCTTAACAGACTGAGCCACTCATTAAGAGTCTCTTATAACTGTTTTTTTTCCCTCTCTCCTTTTTTCTTTTCCTCCTTCCCCTGTTCATCTCTTTTCTTTCCTAAATTCTACATATGAGTGAGATCATATAGTATTTGTCTTTATTTGACTGAGTTATTTCACTTAGCATAATACACTCTAGTTCCATCCACATCATTGCAAATTGCAACATTTCATCTTTTTGAGGCTGAGTAATATATATATATATATATATATATATATATATATATGCCACATCTTCTTTACCCATTCATTGGTCAGTGAGCATCTGGGTTCTCTCCATAGTTTGGCTATTGTTGATAAGGCTGTTATAAACATTGGGTTAACAACAAAAGAAACAAAGGGTGTTGGTGAGGATGTGGAGAAAGGGAAACCCTCCTGCACTGTTGGTGGCAATGTAAACTAGTGCAGCCACTCTGGAGAGCAGTATGGAGATTCTTCTCTGTTTTGTTTTATCTTTAAAAATACAGGGCCCTTGGGTGGCTCAATGGGTTAAGCCTCTGTCTTCAGCTCAGGTCATGGTCTCAGGGTCCTGGGATCGAGCCCACATCAGGCTCTCTGCTCGGGGGGGCGGGGAACCTGCTTCCCCCTCTCCCTCTGCCTGCCTCTCTGACTACTTGTGATCTCTCTCTCTGTCAAATAAATAAAATCTTAAAAAATAAATAAAAAATAAAAATACATCTGAATGACAGCGAGGAAACTAATTAATTCAGGTAATCAATATGTGGAATTCAGAGACTATTTCTACCTATATGAAGCAATAGGATATTGGGATATTATATTTTTCTGTATCTATCAGTATCAGGCATATAGGGCCAAAATGTCTTTGTTTCTATGTCTCTCAAGATCCCCTAGTTGCACTTTCTTTAGTTGGACTTTTATACTTATTTCTTCTATTTAAGGATTTAATAGTAACATCAATAATATATCATCTCAAATTTAAACAAAAACACTAGCCTATTATCTTGTTTGTACAAATCTACCTTATAATTTAATTTTAATACAGATGTGTACGAATACTTAGATGCAGTTTGAATCCATTAATTAATTTGCATTTTATGGATGTTGTTGGAATCTTAATATTATTGTACCTCTTAGAGTAAACACGGCATCCCAGGAAGTACGTCTTTCAATTATCTGCACAATTGTCTTGTTAGCTGGCATATGTTCTTATTATTGCTGTTACTATGAAGACTTTGCTAAGTGCTATAAAATTACATTTGAGTTTTCAGTGATTCCTAACAAAACTCTGGTGTCAAAATTTTGCCATCTCTATTGTGGATGAAGAAAGTGATAGCAAATTGTTTTCCTGGGGTTTAATCATTTGTGTCACACCAAACCTCATCTACTACAGTAACAGCCAATTTCTGATTGATAACACTTTGGGGGGGACCACATGTCATGTCTGTTTATTACAATTTTGAGATGGTCATCTCAATGCTTTTCTTAGCAGATATGTATTTAGCAGTCAGTGCAATATCACAGATGATTCTAATTGATACCCAAGTGAATAGCCTCAACAAAGAGGCCAATAATTAAAGAGCCACGTGACTAAAAATGATGAATTCCCTCCTTCCCTTCCATGCTGTTTCTCCTAGAACAGGATTGAAATACAGATTGTGGCAGCAAGCCTGAAGTCCTGTGACAGTAATACAGAAGCCATCCATCTCTGTTCCAACCAACAAAAACCTTTAACCAATATTACATATACTTAGCACAACAAAGTAATAATTACTGAAAATACTTTAAAGTTACAAAAAGAACCCAGTAGGTACTTGATGTATGGATGAAACATTCCGTTTAAATATCATATGTTGATTTTTCTTATATCTCAACTTAGTTCCCAGCAATAAGTCTATAAAAAGGTTAGAGTCTCATGTAAAAAAGGACTATAAAAATAAAATCTGGACACATAAAATTCTCTGAATAACACTATGCCAGTATCATAAGAACTGGTCAGAATTTCCCACAAATAACTGAACCATTGATGCCTCAAAAACTCTCAAGGAGAAAAATTTAAATTTTCTGAATACAATGACAACAGCAGCTAGGAAGTATGGCAGCTGAGCATGATTCCTTCAGGGAGCAGGTATGGACCAGCAAATCTCCTCAATGGAGAAATGTTTGCTATTTCTTACAGAGTCACTGTCATCGAGAACCAGCCTGGATAAAAACTCAATAGACTATTTGTTGTTTTCCTCAAATTCCAAATCAGATAAATCCCCCGTAATAGGATCCTGAGAAACAGATGTATGGTCAAAGTTGCAGAATTTATGGGAAATGAAGACAGAGTATTTGAAAGAAACATCTAGCAGACACAGCCCCTAAGAAGGAAGTGTGAGAAAGACAGAATTCAATCTTTCTGGATTGAGCTGTCAGGCTGAAGTCACTAAAAAAAAATACAGAATCCTAACTGAAGAAGACACCCAGGTAATAATTATTTTCAAATGCATACATTTCTCAGTCTAAGTAGTAATTAGAATACTTGAAAGTCTGCCCAATACAGTATCTTATGGCCTGGCCATAGTTTTCCTCTCCAAGATGGTTCATTACCTTTCTTCATATTTTAATTTTCATTTTTTTGACCTGCTACTCTTCAAAGACATTTACAGTTTCTTTTTCCCCCAGTGATCTAAACATGAAGGACTTATTAAATATAAAAAGTAATGATATGTTCTGGCCATAATCTTATTAAAGTGGATTGACCATAAATTATACATTGTGTGGTCTTATGAATGCTATTTACATCTATGCAATTCTTACCATCGTTCTAAAAAATAATGTTCCTCAAAAAACATTTTATCAAATGAATAATGGGGCTATATGGACACCATATAGGAAAACACAATTAAGAATAATTAATTTTAAGCAGTTTTCATAGTAGATGTCTGAAAACACGATGCACATGGTCATTGGTATTTGGCATTGTTTTTAGAAAAATGCTTTGTATCTTCCACTAATGCTTTTTGTCTTAAAGCATCTTATAGTAACCCCATTAATCTGAACAAACTCAACAAATGCAGAGCAAGGCTGTTTTGGCAGAAGGACAAAGGACGCTTTCCCCTCAGCTCATAACAAATTGTTTTCATTAAGAACAAATGGTCTTGGAGCATTATTTTACTTGAGTCTCTGCCTGGTGACAAGCCCAAAGGGTAGACCCGGTGTTCACTGTAAACAATAAGTATGGGTTTCAGCAAGTGGAGCGTCCTTCTGTAGTTTAAAAATTCCATACGTTGGGAGCATATGATGGGCCATTTCCAACTGTTAAACATCAGTTTGTGATAACTTTTAGTAGTGTTTTATAGCTTCAGACTATGTCTATAAGTAAGATAATTTTGAATAAAATAGATACCATGAAGTGGAAGAAATTTTTCAGATAATCTTATTTTTATCAACTGAGATATTTCTTTTCTGAGGTTGCATTAAGGAATGAGTGTTTTTTAGATACCTTAACAAAAGCATCTAGTTCACTTATATCAAGGTCTTTCTATACTCTCTGGAACTAAGTCTTGAGCAAAATAATCATTTCAAATATCTTTTAGGGAATTCTTACAAAAATTAAAATAAGTAACATTAAAAAAATAAATTTTAGCTCAAGTGCAAAATAATGTAAAAGGGAATTGTAACATAATATAAAAATAACATTCTGTGCTCATAGTTTTAGTTGATTTTTTGGAACCACTGTTGAGGTTTTTTATAAACTTCTGAGTAGTGAGACTTACAAAAAGACTATGTAGACATTTCATAATGTGACCTTTAACTCTTTTCCATTTTAAAGCATGTTTGATTTTGAAATAATTTAAGAGTGTGTATTTAATTCTTGAAAAATAGGTTCCAAGCATGCACATCAACCACTCTTCATAATGCTATTTTATTACCTTGATTACTGCATTACATCTTTACTATGCATTTATAAATCTTAGGTTCCAGCATACTATAACTCAGCAGTTTAAACTGAATCATATTTCCAGATACAACTGATGTTTTTTTAAAGCAAGATTAAAAACCAGCTAAAGCCAAGCACTTCAAAAGCTTATTGGCCTTGCCCTGAGCAAGAAGTTGAGGAGAGAGGAGGGGGTCATAAGAAGTACATTTTGTGTTTGAATAAGAAATTGATTTGGGGAAGAACTCCAGGCTAGCTGAGACAGAAGATCATAATTTTCTATTCTTCCAACATTCTGTCAATAAAAGAACATTAGAGAATCTATCCTCTAAAGAGATGGTCCATCTTTGGTTTCATCATCAGCATCAAAAAGCATTTTTGCTATTCACACAGCGGTTTCTCTACAGGAAGCAGGATGGATTGCCTTGAGTACAGGAGGGAACCACAGAAGAGTCACCATTACTTAATAAATGCTTACATCATCTACAAGGTGGGTGGTAAATCGTATCTTTACCTTGGCTATCCCTGCAGCTTTGTACACACATGCCAAAAGGAAACAAATAGGTATATAAATAAATCATTTTTAAATCAAATAAAATCAAAACAGAGAACACTTAAGTGACTCTATCAAAATGCTACAGATAAATTAATATTCTTCATTTATATTGCCCATGGACACGATCCCTCATGCATTACATAAGTTACCTCAATCTAATAAGTGTTTCAGAAGCACTTTGTATGTGCAATCACAGAGATGCAAAAAATATTGTTTTAATTGAAGAAAGAGGCACAATTTCTTTTCCACGCCCAATAGTTTATAGTTGTATACAATTGAAAGAGTTAACATTTTAAGGAATATTGAGTCTATTAAACTATAATATGTTAATTATCTTTATAAAAACCAACAACTTTGAACAATTTCCACCTGGAGTCTTTCATAAATTAGATGACATCAATTTTGTTGAAACATTATCTGTAGCTTAATTCTCTCTGACATTTCAAATAACTAGTGAGGGGGGAAAGGAGCTGAAATTATCAAAAGGGGGGAGAGAAAGAACCCCATTATTTGAGAAAAAGTAAGAGTAGTTTCAAGTTTAAAATTTAAACACCATAGACCTCATTGTCCAAAGAGTAAAGCAAATAGCCCTCTTGGATTCTCATTCCTGCTGCCGATGTTTTCAGCCCAAGCCCTGGGCTGGCTTTGTCCTTGGAAGCAGAGCCCATCATCTGGAAAAGAAGACTTTTTCTCTGAATCTTGTTTAATGACATTTTCTATTTCCTCTCAGCTCTGATTCATGCTCACTAATTCTATGTGGTGAGCCCTGTTCTACACGTTTTCTGATTCCAGTTGGCCTTATTTTGAATCTTGAAACAGTGTTCCTTTCTGTCCTTCTGCCTTGGCCCTTTTAACCAAGTCAAAAGGTGTTCAGCCTGAAACGGACACTTTCTCTTCCTGCTTCCTCCACGTGTCGGGGTATTTACAATGGTTAATGGGATGGACTATTACATCACATTCTATCTGAAGGTATCAACCAATGTTAACCAGTGCACTAGCCAATCTCACTACGTACTTCAAAATATTAATTACAATGTTTCCAGATATTACATAGGCAAAATTTTAAAGATTTTATTTATTTATTTGAAAAAGAGAGAGAGAGCACATGAGCAAAGGGAGGGACAGAAAGAGATAGGAAGAATCTTAAGCAGACTCTAGGCTGAGCATGAGCCTAACCACCGGCTTGATCCCATGACCCTGAGATCACAACCTGAGCTGAAACCAAGAGGCAGACACCCAGTCACCTAAGCCACCTAAGCACTACTACATAGACAAAGTTTTAAAAGACAAAAGAATTAGTGGAAAATGAGTGAAATAAACTTAAGTTTCTTTATTGATGGACATCTCAGAGCTCCTTAATATGTTAATATGCACATACATTTTGAAGAGGAGGTGTGTTGGAGTGTATCTACCATTCAAACCATTTGATGAAGGTTCCCCCACTTTTTACTTCTAGAACATATTCAAGACCGTATAGAGAACTCATTTTGAAGACATAATATAGCTGAGAAAAATATAATAATCCAGGTTGAAAAGTCCCCAAATCTAAATTTTGAAGATGTTTGAATAAACAAGTTGTCAAGATTTAACTTTTACACAAACAGCTTTTAAAAATAAAATTCTTGAGGGCATCTGAATGGCTCAGTCTGTTAAGTGTCCACCTTCGGCTCAGGTCATGATCCCGGGGTTGTGGGATCAAGCCCCACATTGGGCTCCTTGTTTAGTGGGGAATCTGTTTCCCCCACAACTGCCACTTCCCCCTGCTCCTGCTCTCTCTCTCGCAAACATACTGTCTCTCTCTCAAATAAACAAATAAAATCTTTAAAAAAAACAAAATTCTTGAGGTGCCCAAGATTGATCAAATACAAATAATGCTATTTAAGATTTTTCATAGTAATCAACCCATGTCTCCATACTCTTGGTCAAATAAGAAATATTCACAATGCCTTCATATCTAATTACTACACATAATTATAATACCCTCAAGCAATTATGTGATACAACCTCTTATAAGTCAATATAACTAAGCCATAGCTAAGAAAATAATTGGATCTTTCTGTATAGATAAATAGATGATAGATGATAGATAGATAGATAGATGATCGATAGATGATAGATAGATAGATAGATAGATAGATACTTTGTATTATATGACACATATTCCTGCCAGGGCCCAAGTTCCAGTGGCCAGTAATAGTTAATGTTAAGCTATTTATTCACTGAGCTCAAAAATCTTGTCTCTCTTCTTAAATTTTATTTTCTCTAGAGCAGTGACATGTGGATTACATAGAGTAAATAGTCAGTGAATAAATGATATATAAAAATACATGAATGAGTCTCATAGTGATAGAAGGATGGAAGAAAAAGGAGAAAAAATGAAAATCATATCTATAGTTAGTCATTACCTAAATAATTACTGGATGTCTTCATTTTGCAGATTCTATGTTAACCACTAGCATGGATATAAAGATGGCCTGGACTTAGGTATACCTAGCCTGGTGGAAGATAGGGATATTTTAACAAAGAATACATTAACAATGTGGAGGGTCTATGACGGAGGTATGTAGATATATAAAGAGAATAACGAGAGAACAGTAACCCCTGTACAGGGAAGGAGACTTTCAGAAGTGATTAGTACCTGGATTGTGTTGTCAAAGATTTCATTAAGTGGAGAAGGGAGGGAGAACATTCCAGACAGAGGAGATATCATCAGCAAGTGCACAGAGAACCATACTCAGGAAACAGTGTACTGGAGAAAGTCCTGTCAAAAGTGTGTTGGGGCTGAGAGATAGGTGGGGCACAAGAAATGCCTAGACGCTACGCTCAGAACTTGGATATTTGTCCTTTAGATTAATGTTTCCCATATTTATTTGATTGAGAGATTTTTTTAAGTATTAATGGAACATCAATAATGATTCATGACATAAGAGTAAAATTCCTCATCAGGGATTAATTGCAGTAAGAAATTATCAGCAGAAAACAAAATATATGGTGCATTTATGGGATAATAGATAATGTATAAATTATTTATGCCAGTCTAATCCAATAGACATTGTACAACTTAAAGGAAAGTTGATAATGCCTACTTATTAATGACAATGCATAATGTGATCACATTTGTGGCTTCCTGGAATTCATTGCTGTGGCATATTATTTTAAAGCAACTATTTAAAGCTATTTACATATGTAAATCAAAATACGTTATTAAAGAAAAAGTCTTGCCCTCACGAATTTCTTTTTTTTCTCCATGGAACAGAGTTTGAGAATCACTGCAGTAGACAATGGGGTAAAAATAAAAGAAGCAAAAAGTTTCACCTTGGCAAGGAGGTACACTCTATATGCTAGATTTAACTCAATTAAAAAGCAACCAGGCCCAGAAGACCCCTTAAAAAGTTTTTTGATGATATATAAAATAATATATAGAGATTATGTTAGTGTATATAAAAAAAGTTCAAGGTCCATGAGAGGACAAAATGTGGCCATTTTTATTAGAAAATTGCTACAATGCCAAGAGTATTACTATCTGCCTGTTTATGGGAGAGTAGATCCTCACAAACAAATGAGTTGGGAAGGACACCCAATTAAACTTTGAATTAGTATCAATTAAGAGAATTTCTTTAAGATAAAAACATAGGCAAGACAAATTATCTTTGAAAGCAGATGGAAAATGGTCAATTCAAATTAATGGCTATGGATTTTACTTATAGTTATTATTCTCTAGGTTTTCTATTGTTACCACTGCTACTTATCATGTTTATAATGATACTAAGAAGATAGTAAGCTCTAGGGCCAAATACACCTAGAATAAAACCCCAGATCTGTCACAATCTATTGGATTGCCCTTGGGTTATCTTCTTGACAACTTTGAGACATAGTTTCTTGTTGGTTTTTTTAATCTTCAAAATGAAGAAAGATTCATTTCACTGTGCTGTTTCAAGATTAAATAAAATAATATTGAGTATTAGCATTATGTAGGATACATCCTGTCTTAGTTTGAGTTCCTCCAGGAAGAGTATAAGAATTTAAATACTTTTTTTTAGAAAGTGGTCCCAGGAAACACTTGTGGCTAAGTACAGAAGTCAGAAAAGTAAGGGAATAATGTCAATAATGTGTGCTATCAGATCTGCTACCACTGGAGGTCCTGCTTAGATTTAATGGGTACTCTCTGAGACAGTGTAAAATGCCCCTTAAAGTTGTCCCAGCCAGTGGATAAGGAAAATGAGAAGGTATAGCCACTAAATCCCATTTATTACTGGCTGATAGCTGGGTTCCTACAGCCTGGAAGTGGAAGGGGCTGTACATGGTCCCAGTCAGAGTATCAGAGGCATTAAAGCTAAAAGCCAAAACCAAAAAACTAAACATTAAAAAAAAACAAATAACCCAATTAAATAACACATGAAAGACATGGGCAAACATTTCTCCAAGGAAGACACACAGATAAGCAACAGACATGTGAAAAGATGCTCAAAATCACTCATCATTAGAGGAAAGCAAATCAAAACCACAACGAAATACCACATATCTGTCAGAATAGCTAAAATCAAAAAATACAAGAAACAACAAGTGTTGTTGAAGGTGTGGAGAAAAAGAAACCATGGTACACTGTTGGAGAGAATGCAAACTGGAGCCGCCATTATGGAAAACAGTATGGACATTCCTGAAAGATTAAAAATAGAATTACCATTTGATCCAGTAATTCTGCCATTGGCTATTTACCCAAAGAATATGAAAACACTAATTCAAAAAGATATATGTACCTCTAAGTACATTAGAAGTACATTGCAACATTGTTTACAATACCCGAACTATGGAAGATGCCCAAGTATCTATCCATAGATGAATGGATAAATAAGATATGGCATATACAAACAGTGGAATATTACTCAGTCATAAAAAAGAAAAGACATACCAAAAAATCAGACTCTTAAATATAGAGAACAAATTGGTGTTGCCAGAGGGAAGGTAAGTGGGAGGATAAGTGAAATAGGAGAGGAGTATTAAGATTACACTTACTGTGATAAGCACTGAGTAATGTATAGAATTACTGAATTCTTCCAGGGTACTTTATTGTACACTTTCCAATGTACTATTTTGTACACTGGAAACTAATATAACACCATACATCAATTATATTGGAATTTTTAAAATAAATAATTTTTAAAAATAGCTAAAAGCTAAAATCCATAGTCATTTACTAGAATTGGCCATTTTCTGTCTACTTGCCTTCACTGAGTGGAGAATATGGCAGAACACTGACAGTATCTTCTACATGTCTCCAACGACCAGTCCTGTTGGTAGACAGTAGATGTTATTTAGATTTGTATCCCCAGTACATGTTTGTCATGATAGTTACTAAGCAAACGGATGAATGAATGGATGAACATTAGTTTTGGAACAAATATTACTTATCTTTCTCCAGAATACTAATTTACCTCTTAGAGATATTAGATGCAAAAATAAAATAATTAATTGCTTATACGTGAAAATGTTATGGAATTATCAGGTTCTGTGAAGAACTCACAAATCTAAAAGGTTTAAGAGTCTTTATTCTGTTTTAGACACATGTCCCCATATTATTGATATGAGGAAGTCCACAGCAAATTATAAATTCACCAGGTAAAATGAATTTAAAATAAATTATTCAACTCATCGGAGGTCACATTTAGATTCTCTGGTAGCAGATACAATAAAAGATAAGCCCAACCATGTTGATCTCATCGTTTTCACTTAGTTGCTATTATAATAGAATCAGAAACCAGCTAGCAAGAGACTTCGTTGGATAAAGTAAAAAAGAAGACACAGCACTCATCTGTTGACCCTGCAGAATTTCTGGCTGTTTTTCACAGTGATTCTGTGCTCAAACCATTTTCACAAAAACTGGCTGAACTTTCATATATTCTAATGAGGTTTTAATACCAGAAAATTCCTCAGAAGAAATTAAAGTGAGTAAGTGTCTCTATTATAAACACTGATACCACCAGGAAGGGTAAGGAGCCATAAGTCACTCAAAAATCAACAGGAATGCTTGCCAATGATAGTAATAATAAATATCATTATTGAGCTTTTTATATTTGTCATGACTAGCTAACCTCATTTATTTGTAGTCAGTATTTTATCCACTCTTTACAAGAACCTAATGAGATAGTACTATTATTAGTCTCCATCTTACCTAGGAGACGTTAAGTTACTTTTCCAAGCTCACACAGCCACAGAGTAACAGAGCTGCACTGAGAAGCACGCCACCTCTTTCCAAGGGATCCCCACCCCTCAAAAATGTAAAGAAGCCAGCCACTTTCAGTGTTGGCCTCGTTGGTTATGCCTTGGTTAAACAGCTTCTGCATTTTGTCCAGGATACTACCCCCTACTTGCAGCATTATTTCTATGAGAAAATGTGTTCTGCCAGGCAGCTGACTTCCCAAAAGGAAGGGTGGGACACATCGCATACCCAAGCCATGGACCGCCCCCCTGTGAGGGCTTTCACGTGAATGTGAGCAGATGATCAAGTTTCCACACCCATCTCAGTGTCTCCATCTCTGCCCTCCACATTCTACCACCAGTCTCTAGTCTTATGGGATTCAGCCCACTATTCACCATCCTGGAGTGTGGGGTTTGCAAATGCCAGCAATATAACTTCTTTAAAGCAGAAGCATTCTCACAAGTTGGCAAGAGTATGCTTTCAGCTTGAAAAGTCAAGCCTTATTCAATAAAAATGTTCATCCATTGTGACTTATCATAACAAAGGAGGAGGTTAGCCTCCAAAATTGGTTAAAACAAAATTATTAGATTATAGTGGAACTTTAGCACTAATTAGTTTTCATTTTTATTATGTTTCACCTCATGCATATGGAAAAACGTCTATAAAATATGTAACTTATAAGATCTAATGATAAAATGAGTTTAGTTTATTTTTAGAGAAAGCATCCTAATTCCCTTTCTCTAATAGTTATTCATTCAGTTCACAGGGTAGAAAGTACTATCTTCTGGCATTGATCCTTTCCAAAGATTAGCCCCAAAATGACTATTCAAGGTGCATTGTAAATTTTTAATCTTTATGTGCGCATTTTCTCTTCAGGCATCCAAGCTCAACTGGGTTGCTTTTTCTTCAAATGAGGCCTCTGTACACTCAGGTAAGACTTGCCTATTACACACACCTACTAAGAGTCTGAAGCATCCTTTCCATCATCCCTGACTGGGGTCTCCGCTCTCTGCCAGTTACCACTTTATTTCATCTGCCTGAGGCAAAGCACACACAAGCATTTCTGGTCACCATGCCAAAAACACACTTCCACCCGAACAGGAATGCATGCCTGGAAACAAAGATAGATCTTATTTCCACTCCATCTCTAGACGTCCTTGATTCACAATCCTGAATGCATCCTTACTAACATGACACAGAATAAGCCTAAGAGGGCCTCCGAAAGGCCTGACTCTTTTATTCTAAACATTATATACATTATTTTTCAAGAAAAGAGAAACTTTTAAAAATATGTGTATGGGGCGCCTGGGTGGCTCAGTGGGTTAAGCCTCTGCCTTCGGCTCAGATCATGATCCCAGGGTCCTGGGATCGAGCCCCGCATCAGGCTCTCTACTCAGCAGGGAGCCTGCTTCCCCCTCTCTCTCTGCCTGCCTCTCTGCCTACTTGTGATCTCTGTCTGTCAAAAAAAAAAAAAAAAAAGTGTATGAAAGTATACTTTGAAACTCATTCATATCAAAGGTTATGTTATTTTTGTTGTTGTTTCGTATTATTGCCTTGACATAAATGTGAAGAAAAAAATATTTGGGGTATGAGTCTAATTAGGCTGGGCAAGCGTTTTTCACTATCTTTTAAAGAGTAGGCTTTAGAATGCATGCAACCAAGGTAGAAAAATTGATTGTTTACAGATACAAATCTACTAGGGTAGATATTCTACTTACTATTTAAAGGTAACAGCTTAAAGTTATGAAAACTTTGAAAATAGAAAAACTCATGATTATCGTACACTAACACAGCATTCTCCCTGAAGTGATCAGAAAGGTAACTGTATCCTCTGCTGTGTTAGTAAAAACAGCCCGGGCCTCCCCAGATGCTCAGGATGAACCAAAATCTCTGGGAGTACTGGCTAGGAATCTGCATTTTAGCAAGCACCACAGGCAAATATAATGCACAATAAATTTAACTACCACTTCTTCCAGCCTGATGTTCAGATGACATTTTCTTTCTCAGGGCTACTGGGGAATAGCTTGCAAGATTGATTTTCTATCTCTACCCCCCAACTGCACCCAGACGCACCCTGAGGTGTTTGTCAATGTCCTGGTCTTTCCGAACACTCCACCTCTCCCTTGCCTTACCCGTGATTTTGCCTTCTACTTGAGGCCACTCGTCAAGGGTAAACGCTGGCTGGTTTGCCTTCTCCTTCCCATGGCAAGTGACTTCCATGTACTCAAAAACTGGCATGAAGAGAAGGGTAAGAGTTAATCCTATAGCATCAGACTCTCTGGCAGTTCAAAATCCTGCCAGCCACTGACTAACTGTGTGACTATGGACAAATTGTACTAGATCTTTGTATTTGTTTATATCCATTTATATACATAGTAGGTAATAGTAGGATCTACCTCTCAACACTGTTTAAAGGATTTAATGAGTTAACATCTGCAGAGAGCACTTAATACAGGCCCTGGCACATAGGAAACCCTGGGGAAATCGGGCCTGGCATCTTTATCTTATCCTGGTCCTCCTAAAGACCATGACTTAACCGGAAGGAACGGGTCAGTCTAGAGAGGAAGTAGAGGAAATACTCTCCAGGCTATAGGATTCTGGGGTGCTTCTCAAATTATGTCCCGTAGGTAAAAACCCTTCTACTTAGAGAAAGGGGGTAACTGTAGTAGGGTTTCTGCCTTTGAGCAAGGAATTTGCAGTGGTGTGACAAAGTAAGCTAATGCGGAACCAGAATTTTATTATCTGGAAAACAATGTAATTGTGTAAATGAAACAAGATGTCTAAGGGAAAGAAGGAGAGGTAGTAGAGGAAAATAAAAACATGGAAGTGTCAGTCCCAGAGAAAGCCATGGGTATGTACATGCACATGTGAATTAATTTTCTCTTTTCTATCTATCTGGCCTTACTGAGCCCATAGTTATCCAGGACATGGAACCCCTGCCTCCCTCAGATGGCCTTGCCCTTGTGGTCACATTTGTATTCCCAAACTTAGCAGCTAGTCAAGTGAATTTATAAACCTTTTGTCAGACTTCAGAAGAATTTCCAACTGTCCGTATCCAATTTAGTTCTTCACGGTAGGTGTGGTTTGGGTTCCCGGAATCACCAACTTCTGTTAGCAGTTTCTACTCAGTCTTGATTAAATACTTACACCTCCAAAGCCACTGCCTCCACTATTCATAATGCCATAAATTCAGTACAGCTTTACATCAGACTCAAGAGGCTACATTCCTGGTACTCAGATTAACACAGCAGAGGAAACTGGCCAGTTATTTTACCCACTTTTAACCCTGTATCTGCCTTATAGAAGATCCTCAATATTATTCAAGTCGTGATTAAATGAATGAGTACAACAGGTACCAAACCTCTCAAACAGGGAGAACATTTTTTAAAATTAAAAGGAAAGATTGCACCTAACAGTGATTAGCATATTATTTGAAGATTAGGTGTATGAGAAGTATTTATTTCCTTTATGCTAGATATAAATGCTAAGCCACTTAAGAATGTGTTAACTACAAGAGGTCCTGACCCCTGAGAGTGTTTGGGGGGAACAGAAACATAAATAATTAAAATTATAATTTACTATGATGAGAACAAAAAAATTTTTGATGCATAACAAATGGTAAAGAAAATAAAACAAAACAAAAAAGTGATAACCTCACTCAGTGCAAAACAATCAGAGAAGCTGTACTGGGTGATTTGATGCTAATCTGAAATCACAAGGGAAGAGAAGTATTTCTTCTTCTGGATAAGATTATTAGGTCATGGAACCCAATGATCTGCCCTTTGAAGGGCAGAATCAAATCTTCTGCAGTCTATCAGAGTACAAGAGACAGAGATCTGACATATGCTCAATGGCCTTAGGAAGACCTTGCACATGAAAAAGGTCAAACCAAAAGATAGACTGAGTCTGTCTCAAACTGCCACCTTGTTCTGACTTCACTCAAGACCCAATGTGATTAAAGTTATCACCCACTCTATCTGCTTGAAAAAAATGGGACGGAGGGAAAAGCATTTTACTGTTCTTACTACTAGACTATATCATCTTTTAAACTATGCTAGGATATAATTAAAAAAAAATAGAAACAGGAAGCAGTGAAAAAATATAGCTGAAAAAGAAAAAATTACACAGTAGAAGCAGATCCGCAAATGATTAAAAAATGGCAACACTTTATATATGCAAAAAATATCAAAAGTTGAACAAAATGAATAAAAAAATAAAAATTGCAACAAAGAATGAGTCTATATAATAAATCAAATGAATATGTCAGAACTAAAAAATAAAAAGTCTGAACTTAAAACTCATTAGTAACTGAGAACAGGTTAGACATAACTGAAGACAGGATCAGTGAATTCAGAGACAGATCAACAGAAAAAATATAAACTGAATCAAAGAGAAAAAAATTAAAATAAAATAGAACAGAATAAATGATACAAAGGTGACATAATTAAAAGAGCAAATATACATATAATTAAAGTTCAACAAGTAGAGGAAAGAGAATAGGGCAAAAGAAATATTTAATGTGATAATTGGTAAGATTTTTACAAAACTGGAAAAAATTTTAATCCACAGTTTCAAAAAGCTCTGCAAACCCCAAGAAAGAAACATATAGAGGAAATACACATCAGTAGAGCATAATTAAAATGCTGGAATAAAGACAAAAAAACTTTTAATCTCAGTGGGAAAACAAGACACATTACTTTCAAAGGAGTAAGAGTACACAAATATAACTGACTTCTCAACAGAACTGGTCAAACCAGAAGGCAGCAAAATTACATCTTTAAAGTATGAGATGGGGGAGAGACCTCCCAACAGAATTCTGTGCCCATAGGAAATATTCCTTAAAAATAAAGACAAAATAAGAGGTTTTCAGACAGACAAAAGCTACTTTCCAGGAAATTTTAAGGAGTATTTTAGCCAAAGGAAACTGTCCTAAATGGTAGTACAGAATTTCAGAAAAGAATGAAAAGCAATAAAAAGAATAAATAAGTAAGGAAATATTTTTAAATCAGAATGAATAAATAAATATGCTTAAAATGAATTTTAAATTTACTAAAGAAAAATAGCATATTTGATATTGTGATTAATTAAAAAGAAAAAATGCAGAGAATAAAAGGACAAATAACAGATAGAAATAAAATAAGAAAACAAGCAAAAATCGAACAACAAAATGGTAGATATAAACCAAAATACATTAAATATAAATGGACTAAAGACTCCAATTAAAAACAAAAAAAAAATTCAGTGGTTTTTTTAAATCCTAAATATATGTATACAAGAGATGACACCTAAATATTAGAAACACAGTAGTTTGGGAGTAAAGGGTTGGAAAAAGAAAGCTATTTTATGAATATATGACACATTAGATTTTGAAGGCAAAGCAAGAGTTATCACTAAAGATAAAGCGTGGCATTTCATAATAAAACAACAAATTTGATAAAACTATAACAACCCCCCAAAATTACATTTCATTTCATTTCATTCCATGATTAGGAGGCACTTGTTGATCCTATGAGGTGTGGAAGCTGCAGAAACCAGGTTGCTAAGAATTTAGACAAGTGAAAATGAATAGGGACTGGGAGATAGGCTATACTTTTTAGTGCTTGGATGAGAAGGAAAAAAAAGAGGTAAGTCTTGAGCTACCGAAAAGTGAAAGTCTAATCAGATGAGAGAGACCTGGATATAAGTTGAACTTACAACATAAAAGGCTTTGAGACATTTAGGAAAAAATATTGCTACTGTAGAGTACATAGCTCATTGTGTTACGCTGAGTGTAAGAGGAGGTTTGTGTCATAGCAGAGCACTGATGGCAGTTCTGCCTTCTTCCATTCACACTCTGACCTTGGACAACTCAGTCATCCTGTGTGTCTCTATTTCTCCTTTTGTAAAATGAGAATATTAATACTGACCTTATAGAGTTAATGTGAGAAGTAAATATAATTTTTCAAAGAAAGCACTTTGTAAATGAAGCATGTTATAAACACAATACATAATAAGATAAATATAGCTCCCAAAACTAGAAAGAGACATGGTAAAGCACATTGATAAAAGTATTAGATGTTCTATTCCAATTAGATTTTGAGAAAACCAAATTTTGCAAACATACTTGAGACAATGTCTATATTTTCTTGCTGTATGGTGCTTTGTCATTAAAATATAAATATTACTCTGTGCTGAAATATTTCCAAGAATCCAGAATACCCCATCATTTTCATTTTTTGGAGTGCCCAGGACCCCACAGTGTGCTTCACCATGCATATGTATCTCCATCATTGTGATTTCCTTGCCAATTGGAGTCATTCTACTCTGAAAGCTCCATGAGTTCTGATAAGAGAGTTTTTGTGCTTATGCAGGGAGATAATTGAGCAAAAGTGCTTATAAAAATAGATTTCTACTTAGTATTGCCTTGTCACAGAACGTAACAGGAAACATCCCAACTTGGCAGATGACAGGAGCCAAGCAAGTACTACAGTAAGAAAGTTTCTAGGCAAATACAGAACCCAAGGTATAAAAAACTAACATTTCTACTACATAAACTATTAAACCCTACATGGCAGCTTCCTAACATTTTCAGCAAATTCAGAGACACTGAAGAACAGACCACAGCATTAAATTATAAATTTAAAAACAAGGAACAATTCTCCCTGATGAGGAAGTCATTTCACCTCTATGTTCATATCTTACCAAGTTCAAGAAAATCTTGATGTGGTCACCAATGTCCATGTGGTCATCAATGCCCATCAATGCCCATGGGGGCCACCATCCCTTCCTTGGGGAATAGTTATCCTTAATTCAAGTGGGCTGCTCCAATTCCTCAGCATCCCTTGTGTAATCTCTATGAGACTCAAACATTTCTTCTAGACAAGCATCCTTGTTTATCTAAATGTGGCCTAAATGCAAGGGGGAAACACAGACTACAGTAAGCAATAAGCATATCAGTAGGCTAAGTGCTGAGCACACTCATCTAAGAGTCAGGAGGCAAAAGTCCTAAAAAATACTCTTTGCACAATATTCTTAGGAAAATCACACTCTACTTTCACCTTAATGTTCCCTTCTCTAATTTTTGAACCTACCACATAAGGTCACAAACAATATGGTAGATTTTTTACTGTATCATCTTAGTTAACTTGAAACTAAATAGCCCAGAATTTCTTTGTTTAAATAATTTGGGCTAAAGTTGGCCACAAGGAAAATCCATGTGTGATGCAGTAGGCAGAAGTGAAGCAGTCATTGTGCTCCAAGGGATGAGATTGGTTAAATTTGCTTGGCAGATTACAATTTGTTCTCACTTAATGCTCAATGTAGATCTCTCCTTCCTGAAAACTGACCCTACTAGATATCAGCCACCCAGGCCAAAAAGTCCCCAGTGTGAATTTAGCCATAAAGAGCCAACAATCTATATGGACTCTTTTACTAATTCTACTCGAGCAACCAAAAGTGACTCCCTTACTTGAAGTTCCTGATCACACATCAACACTAGATTAAATAGAGACTTTCACTGATTTTTTCAAACTTTTACTTGCCAGCTCCTCTGAAAATGGTATGAGACTTATTTCATACAATAAATTTCTTATTTCGTAATATTCATAGTGATTTTGCTTCTAAGATTCAACCCCAACTGATATAAGAGGATAAAATAAATAACAGTTGGTAAAAGCGAAAGGGCTTTATTTTGTTTTGTTTTAAGTGTAAAAAATAATTCTGCAAGTCTATGCAGACCAAAAAAAGAAGAAATTTCAAAATGTCTTTAACACAAACATAATAGCTGAGCCTGACTTTATTTGCATGACCTGGAGCAAGAATACAAATGAATATTCACATACCATATTATTAAGTATACATAAATTATAAATTGAACAAAACTTCCAAAGAAAATATATTCTACTCTCCTACCTTGAAATAGTGTATCTTCAAATATTAAAATTCAAAAATATACATGAAGTTATGATTTTATACACCTTAAATGCCAGATTAAACAAGAATTTTTAGCCATCTTAAGTATTAGACAACTTGAAGAAACAATGCTGAGATGGTAATAACTGAAATTGTCAATAAAATCCTTAAAGCAATAGTTATATTCAGAAATAATGAATTTTTCACATCACCCTCAAGCATAATGGAGACATACAATAAACTATCCTTATGCATAGAACATTACAAAATGTTTTAACTTTTTCACAAAAGTTACTATTAAAAAAGTTTCTATCACAAAACTTACTAAGATCATAATTTTTGTTGCCTTTGAAAGTATTAACTAGATTTCTGCCCTAATGTAAACACTAACATAAATTGTACAGATCTAATTAATGCTTTAAGAGAATTATATATCTACAAATACAAATTTAATGTGAATTTTAATAAATTCAATAAATTTATTTATTTAATAAATTTAATAAATTCAAATTCAATAAATTTAATAAATTCAAAATTTAATAAATTCAAATGTTCTTCAGCTTCCAAATTTAACTATTACAAATATCAGGCTCCTTTAGTTATATTTCTAAGCAGGACACTGTAATGGTTAATTTTATGTGTCAACTTGCCCAAGCCATGGGTGCCTAGGTTAAACATTATTTCTAGGACTATTTCTATGAGAATGTTTTAGGATGAGATTAGTGTTTGAATTGGCATACGCAATAAGCTAGATTGATCTCCCCAGTCCAGTGGACATCATCCAATTCAAAGGTCTAAATAGAACAAAAATCAAAGGAAGGGAGGATTCTTTCTCTTCCTGCCTCCCTGTTTGAACTGTCCTTGGACTAGAATTTACCTCATCGGCTCCTCTGCTTGTGGATTTAGACTGGATTATACAACTAGCTTTCCTGAGTCTCTAGCTGGCAAATGCAGATTGTGGGATTTCTCAGTCTCCGTAATCCCATGAGCCAATTCTTCATAATAAATCTCTACACACACACACACACACACACACACACACACACAAGCACATAACATACATTAAACGTGTGTGTCTGTGTGTGTGTGTGTATACACATAAATATAAAATAGGTTCTGTTTCTCTGGAGAACATTGACTAATATAGACAGTATAGTTGTGTCTGACCAAATTCGGTAAAGAAAATAGAAAAAGTCAGATAAAATAAAAAGAACTTCTGTTAAAGTTATCAGAGAGCTGTAGAAGCAGAAAAAGACTAGAGAGGCTAAAATTCTGAGAAAGTAGGAATCCTGGAGTGGTAGCTGACAGATCCCCAGCCATTTTTCTCTGGAGCACTTGCTGGTTTGATCCAGGCAAAGCTGACAACTTCAAGGTGTCGAATATACATAAAATTAGAATTTCCAAAATAAGTGAGAGAGTAGATGTTTTAGAGGCAGAAAACTACTCGAGCAAAAAAATGATAGAAATATTTTCCAATCTAACAAAAGCAATAAGCCTATACATTTAAGAAAAAAAAAAAAAAAGAACAAACCCCAAGCACACAAAATATAAAGAAAACTACAGAAAGTCATCTTACAATCAAATTGCTACAATGTATTGATAAAACTTAAAAGGAGCCAGAGAAAAAGACATATTACATAGAGAAGAATAAAAATAAGAATGGCAGCAGATTTCTTACTGGAAAAAGTATCTGTTTGAAGACACCAAAGCAACATTTTTGAATAACTAAAAGAAAGGAAATGGCCTAAATCCTATGCCTATTGAAAATTGTTTTCAAAAGTAAAGGCAAAAATGAAGTTTTTCTTTTTTTCAGACATATAAAGAAAGAATTCATCATTTTTATACCCATACCATAGGAAATAGTAAAGGAAGTCTTTCTAGAGGGAGAAAAATGATACCAAATGAAAATATGGATCCACATAAAGAAATGAAGAAGAGCAGAGATGGTAATTACATAAGTAAATATACAAATCTTTTCCTATCATTTAAATACTTTTAAAATATAGTTGATTGTGTAACCAAATAATAATAATAATAATCTAGTGTGAGTTTTATGACAGTTCAGAATTAAAATATTAACAATAGCACAAAAGTCAGGAAGGAAGAAAGAGAAGTATAATGTTCACAAGAACATCACAATATGTGAATATATTGAATTATGTGAATATATGCGATATGTTATATCTCTTAAAGGTACACTATAAGGAAGAAATCTCACAGTAAACTCAAAAACAACCTCTAAACAGCAAAATAAATGGTTATGCTAATAATCCAAGGAGATAAAATAGAATTATAAAAGATACTCAGTCTAAAAGAAAGAAGAAAAACAGAAAACAGAAAATGGATGATACAATGACACAGCAAGTGGAAAGCTGACAAATTTAGATTTAGTCATCTCAACAATTGCATTAAATGTAAATGATTTAGATACACTTTTTTCAAGTCACAAATTGTTAGAAAGAATCTTAAGAAGATTCTTTCTAAGAATATGTTAGGAAGATCTTAGAAAGTAAGATCCAACTATGTGCTTTCAAAAAGAAACACACATTCAACATAAAAACACAGATAGGTTAAAAGTAAAAGGATGAAACAGTGTATTTTAGTAACAATAATCAAAATAAAACTGGAGTGGCTATATTAGTATCAGACAAAGCAGATTTTCAAGCAAAGAATATGAACAGGGATAGAGTCATTTAATAATGATAAAAGAGTAAATTCAGCTGAATTACATAAAATTCTTATATGTTTATATATCTATTAACAGAGTTCAACATACAGAAATAAAAACTGACAGATCTGTAAGAAAAAATAGATAATTCCAAAATTATCATCAAAGACTTTAATATTCTCTAATCAATAACTGTTAGAAAACTTACAGAAAATCAGTAAGGCTACATAAGACTTTAACAACACATTGTTGAGAGAAATTAAAAAGATAGGAATGTATACTATCTTCTCAGGTTGAAAGAATGTAGTTAAGAACTGATCTATAGATTTAAATAGATCAATAGATTCAAATGTATCCCAGGTAAAATTCAAAAAGACTACTTCTATAGAAATTCACATGCTAATTCTAAAGTATACAGAAATGCAAAGGACCTATAAAATAGCCAAAACAACTATTAAAAAGAACAAAGTTGGGAAACTAATGCTCCTGATTTGAAGACTTACTATAAAACCATAATAATCAAGAGTGTGTTATTGGCACCAGGATAGAGATATAGACTTACAAAACACCATACAGTGTCCAGAAACAGACCTGCTCATATATGGACAACTAATTCTGGCAAAGATACAAACTTAGTTCATTGGGAAATGATGAAATAATTGGATTTTCATCTCCAAAAAAACAGCAAACTATGATTCACTTCTCATATCATATATCAAAATTAACTCAAGATGGACCATAGTTCTAAATATAAAACCTAAAACCATAAAACTTATAAAGGAAAACATAACAGAAAATTATCTTGTGTTAGGCAAAGTGTTGTTAGAAATGACTTTGAAAGTATAACCCATATAAGAAAAAAATGACAAAGTGGACTTCATCAAAGTTAAAAATTTCTGCTCTTTGGAAGACACTATTAAGAGAATGAAAAGACAAATCAGAGAGTAAGAGAAATATTTACAGATCATATGTCCAATAAAAAACATAGCAAAATATATATGGAACTCTCAAAACTCAATAATAAAAAAGCAAACTGATTTTTAAAATCGGCAAAACATTTGACTGTGTATTTTCTAAGGAGATATGCATTGGCAAGTAAGTCAATAACACCATTAGTCATGAAAATAAAAATAAAAATGAGATTTCATGACACACTTATACACCAATTATATTGATGTATAAAAAGACGGATCATACCAAATGTTGACTACACTGTAGAGGAACTGAGGCTCTGATACTCTGGAGGTAAGAATATTAAACAAAACCAATTTAGAAAACAGATTGTCTGTTTCCTTAAATATTAAATACATGCCTATGGTATAATCTAGCCATAACACTCCTGAGTATTCCCCAGAGAAAGAAAAAGGCTTGTACATGAATGTTCATAGCAACTGTATTGGTAATAGCCAAACACTGGAAACAATCCAGATGTCCATCAACAGGTGAATGGATAAGTTGTGCTATAGCCAGGATTGAGGAATCAAAAGGAATAAACTATTGATATGTGCATATATTTACATGGATGAATCTCAAAATAATTATCCTAAGTGAAAGAATTAAGACAATAATAATACAATCTGTATGATCTTATTTACATAAATTTCCTAAAAATACAGATTAATCTATTCTGACAGAAAGCAGATCAGTTTAACCTATTAACTAGTGGAGAATAGCAGGGAGCATCCGGATGAAAGGCTTAAAAGAGGTCCAAGGAAACTTTGAGTGGTGATGGGTACGTTCATTATCTTGATTGCAGTGACGGTTGAGTGGGTTTACACATCTGCCAAAATCATTAAATTGTTCACTTTAAATATGTGCTGTTTATTATACATCAATTACTCCTCCAAAAATATGTTCTAAAAATCAAATATTAGAAATAAATCTAATTAAATATCTATAGAAACTCTACAATGAGAGATAGAAAATATAACTGAGAGAAATTAAAGAATATTGAACTAGATGAAGAGTTATGCCATCTTCACAGAAAGAAAAGTCAATATTGTAATGTCATTTCCCCTCAAATTGATCTATACATTAAAGTCAATCTAGGTTTAAATTCCATTAGGGTGTGTGTGTGTGTGTGTGTGTGTGTGAGAAAAATTAAGAAGCTGATTTAAATATATATATATATATATATATGTGTGTGTGTGTGTGTGTGTGTGTGTCCTTTACATCTTTTGTCAAGTTTATTTCTAAGTATTTTGTATTTGTTGATGCTTTTGTAAGTGGTAGTTTTGAACTTCTTTTTGGATTATTAACTTCTAGTATATATAGAAAAATGGATTTTTGTTTATTAATCTTGTATCCTGCAACCTTACTGAAGTCATTTATTAGTTCCTGTGGAGGGGAGGGGGGTTGTGCATTATTTAGGGTTTTTCTGCACATGAGATTAAATTAAAACCACAATGTGATACTACTACACCCCTACCAAAATGATTAAAGTGCAAGTAGAAGAAATAGCAAGAGTTATCAAGGATGGAGGATAACAGTAGCTCCTATACAGCGCTTGGAGTGTGCATATGTGTGTGTGGCCAGAGGTTGTGGGAGGAAGGGGCGGTAATAAATTAATACAACCACTGTGGAAAACTGAACCTAAACCTACACATACCTTATTACCCAGCATTTCCACTCTTTGGTATATACCCAGAAGAAGTAAGTATATAGATTTACTAATAAACATGAGCATGAGTATGCATATCAGCACTATGCAGTAATGATTCCAAACTGGAAACAGCATAAATGTCCATCTACAGCAAACAGGATAAATATATTTTGGTATTTTTCATGCAGTAAAATACTGTATAGCAGTGAATGAATTCTAATTATATGAATCTGTTGGGGGAGATCACTGGCTGCCGATAGACCAGGGAGATAGACTTCAGCAGCTGGCAGCTCCTCACCCTCTCCCCTGTCCTTGGAACGTGCACCTGCCTCCCCTGCTCCCAGAAGCTGCCCCATGGACATAGCCTTGAAATAGTGATGTGTTGTTGACACCATCTGCATGGTACACACAGCTCGACTCAGTTAAGATCACTAATTCATCTTAGAGGATTTGGCCAGTGAGAGCAGAATCTATTTGTCTTGCAGCTTCCCAAGACATATGCTAAGTTCCCTTGCTTTAATAAACCTGCCACCTTTCAATCTGGGATGGTCTGCCTCCTTCTTCCGTCTCCCCACTCTCTGAGTGTCAGGAGGCCTGTTTCCGATTCCACGGGGAAAGCCCTTGAGGTTGCGAACTAACGGTGTCGGTATAAATGGATTTCAAAATATTGAACAGAAGAGTACCATATGGGATTCCGTTGCATAAAATATTAGACAGCAACAGCTATAGTGATGGTAGTTGGAATAGTAGATCCTCTTGGCAGTGCGGGTGATCGATGGTGGCTAATTACACGGGTGTGCTCAGTTTGTGAAAACTCAGTGGGCCTCACACTTGAGATTGTCCACTCAAATGTTCCGCTCATTCCAAGACGTTGTTTGTATCCGATGTCAGCAGTTGTACACGCCACAGACCTCCATGGCATTGGCATGCAGTCACCTTTCATTTCAAGGTCAAGGGGCAGGAGATGTAGGAGAAGTGTCCGTTTCCTTGGGGCCTAAATGATATTAGTCACAACAGCAGATGCTTAGGGTTACAGGTCACAAGTGCCAGGTCCCAGCTGACAGATGGTGTATGTGCTTTACATTCAACGAATTTCTGTGTTTGTAACATATAGGGCTCTCTGAAACACAGGGCCCGGACCAGAGACTGCCCTTGTCTGGGACCAAGGTGGTTCTGACCAAGTTAGAATTTACCTGATAAATTTATCTGTGGGCTAAGGTGTTTGCTTGCCACTTTTATCCACTTGAGGATTTGGATTTCTGTCCATTGCTTCTAGATATTTTCGCATTTTTGAGGGCATTTTCTTATAAAATCCTATTTTTTTAAATTTTTAAAATTTATTTATTTATTTATTTATTGCTGTAATACCATTAGGTTGTATCTAAGAATGTTTAAACTCCAGTAAAAAGAAAAAAAAAAAGAATAATTTGATCGCAAAATAAATGTGGACCTAGTTTAAACCCACTGATCTGTTATATTCATTTGATTAACTGTACCCCATTTTTATATCCCCTACAATGTATAGAAAGCTATAAATTTCCAATCTGAGGTCTTTTAGCTGCCCATGTTGATTCTTAGGTGTCAGATTCAGTGTCACTTCTGTATACGACCAATTCACTGCTAATTAGATGTGTTTGCATTCCGGAATTTCTTATATCATGGGAATAAGCTCCCAGAGGCTCGAGTATGGAGAAGTGACTTAAGAAAGGACCTAGATTCGGAGAGGTGTGTCACTAATTTATTGCTTCTGCAGGCAGGTACTCACTCAGATCATCCAAGGAAAGCATGGGAAGGCTTTGCTTTGTACTCTGTCAGCCAGCTGATACCACTCTGTTCCAGGTCCCCGTCTGTACCCTCTCAGGCCCCTGCCAAGGGAGGAGACAGGCCATTCAAAAGAAACTGCAGCTCCCTCTGACCCGTCTCCTGGACAGCCCAGAAAGCCTGGCAAAAAACTACCAGCATGGAAAACAAACGATTTAGGGCGGGGAGAATGGAGAAAGAGACAGGAAGCAAAGAGGGAAAATGAGAAATTTTATTTACCCTAACGTGACAGCAAGATAATCTATAGGCAACTGTGCCTTATTTCAAAGCAAAAGAGAGGAAAACTTTATGAACTGTGTAATTCTGCATAGTATATACTAAACACCTTGCAAAAGTCTATTTATAAACACCCAAAAGAAAACGAGGAATTGACAGTACAGAAAACAGTGTGTCTGTCTAATCTATTTTTTTTTTCTCTCACAGACTACCAGAATTGCTGAATCAATAGTTATAATTAGCCTGATTGTCCAAAGGGGACTGGGTGCAGTATAGAGGCAAAATGTATTATCTTTGTTAAATTTCTAGTCCTGGACTACTAGGCAAATGTCTCCCGAAGGAGAAGGCAGAAGAAAGGGTTTCACTTCTTTTGGGTGTACAAGAGGCTTCTCTTGAGCAATGCTTGTGTCATCCTACAGTATGCCCTGATATGTCAAATTCCTCATGGACATCATGCCTTCCCCCTTTCACATCTTTATTAATTACTTAGATAAAAGTCAACTGTCAGACTCTTGTGTAAAAACAGGAGAATTTTTCCATCAAGTCTATCACTCCCATTGAGAAGTGTATCTTCTCCCCTCCTCATACAACTTTATACCCCCTAACATCACATACCTCGTCAGATTTTCAGTGAAGTTTATTTTAACAAAACTTGATTGAAATGGGGCAACAAAAAAAAAAAAAGTCTCTGAAGATATGGAAAGAAGGAAAGAAAATCACTAAGCTAATTATCAAAACGATCAGAAAGTTGAATTTGTTCCTTCTCTATCTTCTCTACTACTGCTTCAAGGTCTGGCCTTTCATTGTTTCTTGCTTGCATCACTGTAGAAGCATTCCTATTTATCCCTAAGACAGACATTTTATATTCACCTGGACTTGCTTCTGGAGATGTTTCATAAACATAACTTTTTGACTGCTACTTTGCTTCTCGAAACCATTGATCACTCCTGGACTTTTTATCCAAGCACATAGGCCCTTCACAATAGATCTGATCTTTCTCCCCAAACATCCTTCCCAGGACCACAGAATCCCCTCGATTTCAGAGCGACAACTTTCTTTTGCTTCATGATGAGGCTTTCGGTTTCTGTGGGATCCTCTACAAGGGCAATTATAGACCGCAGATGACTGAAAAGTACTTATTTCAGAAATCACCTCACCACAAAGCTATTTTTTTAATTGGTAAGATATAATGCAACCTGAATTTTTATTTAAATATTAGAGAAATCATTTTCCATTCATTAGTTTTTAAGTTACCTAATTTTAATAGATATTTGTAGAACGTAGTAAAATAAACTTCAGAATGTCACCTTTCTTCCCAAGTTTTTTGTTACTTTATACATGCTATGCCAAAAAAAAAAAAAAACACAAAAAATACGGTCATTCTAGGGATAAGATTCCTTTCATGTTTATTCTGCATTCTCTTCCCAGCTCAAATAAAATCTATTAATTAAATTCTACACGACTTAAACTTTAATATAAGCTAATTCTCTGATTATAGGTATTTACTACAAGAAGTATTTTGTGGACCTTCTTTTTTTAGAACTCCATATAGGCTTCTGAACATCGAAGGGAAATAAATTACCCAGAAGGACCTTTTGAAATACTGCAGGGGATTGATTACCTCTTGTATAGGATCTTTCAATGACATTTTGCCCTTCTAAGTATTAAATCAGTCTCCAATATGAAAGTAAATACACGGTCACAAAAGTAAACATCTGGTTTCCATGTAAAGAAAACACAAGTGATTTTAAAGGTCGATTACAGAAGAATAATTTTTCTATTACCCATCTAGAATTTTTATATATTTGAAACTACCTTCAGTTTAAGACAATTTCACCCACATCTGGTTACAATCTGCATTTTCCTTATCCAAAATAACAATATTTGTTAGAAAAAAGCCAACACCATATGAAATTTTAGATGAGTCTACATATATATAGCTCAGCTAAAGTCCACAAATCAGCTAAAATATACCAACAATTAGAAGTTCAGTAGATCATAGATTTGCTGATTCTTTTGTTCTTTGTCCAATAGAATATTTATTCAACAGATGACTACTGGCATTGTTAGAAGGCAGTAATGCATCTAAACCATGTTTGCTTAGCCTAGCAAAATAATAAATTGTGCTGTGTTTATCCTTTTGTTTCAAAGGCCAACTGTTGGCTTTATTTAATACCCTCTTAACATGCTAATAGCTCCTAATGGTCACATCAGCCATCAGTTAAACAAACCATTAGGTTGAGAAAAGAAATTTCAATAAAGGCAATTCACTAATTTGTTGATTGTTAATGGACATTAGCCCATTCAGGACCTTAGCCTAGGCATATAGTTTAACTCGGAATCTATTACAGCAGTTTCTCTATACATAGCAAAGGGGCTAATTCAGCATTCTAAGTACTTCTGTTTCCACAAGACACGCTACCTAGATTTTTATATGCAAATTAGATGTTTTTAATCTGCAACATACACATAAAAAAAGAACCTGCCAAAAATAAATTGACTTTCAAATTGTATAATTTTCACACAGTTTATGATTAAGGATAAATTTACAAGGGTCTTCTTAATCTCTTTCTCAATTATTAAAATGCTGTTCCTGCTATCTTAGTTTTAGAGCTAGTCACTTCTGTTTTAGATTCAAAGTACCCTTTATACAATCAAAACACCACATTATTATGCCAGAAAAATGAAAGTCAAAGACAATTTTATAAATAAATTTTGCTGTTCACTTCATGCTTGCCTTCGCTAACAAGAGTTTAAATTGCTGAAAACATTTTTTGTGTTGCACTTTTCAACTAATTCATTTATTTAATTTTTAAATACAAGTGGGATTGATGACTATTTTCAGAACATTTACTCAAAATCTGATATTTGAGGGCATAAAGAAAACTTAACGCACGACTCTTCAATTCTAAAAGGTGAGTTAAGACACTTCTATGTTTCAAAAAAAATTAAAAAAATTTTTAAAAGACACTTCTATGTTTCATTTCATAGTGGAATTATTTTTCTTGTGATAATTCCAGGACGTATATAAAGCGACACAGCGACCCTTTACTTCTGTGTAAACTCAATTATATACGTTGACAGACACCAAAGCACACACATGACTGCGGAAAATCATTTAATTGTAGTCATTTTTTACACATGCCATTCACATTGTCCTGTAATAGGGTAACTAGTACACAATTAGATTTGGCATGTGGTATGAAAGCCAAGAAATGAATGCATTCAAGATCACACTTTCTTCTTTCCTCTGTCTTGAATAACTGCTGAGGTCAGCCTGAAGACTACTGGCGTTTTGAGGGAATTATCATCATTTTTACCATAATTTAGTATTTTAAACAATGCATGGTGAAGAGGTTTCAGGTGATTAAAGCAACTAAAGATTTAGGGATCAGCTTTGAAATTTGAAGAAAATATCTTATGAACACACAGTTTCTTCACAAACAAAATGATTCTCCTTCATGCCACTTAATCATTTCATTATCTCAAAATGTAGAAACAAATGTCCTGGTCATGTAATCACCTAATTGCCATGATTGGACCATGGAATAGATCATGTGTGCACATTTTTAAAACCATAATACTCTAATGGAAAATAGTGCATTTTATATAAAGCTGCAAATTTAAACTAAATGATGTATCCATATTTTAATTATCTTCTTTTTCATCTTTGAAAAGAAAAATTACTAAAAGTAGATACCACTGGGTAGCAACCTCTGTGCTTAGGTATTAAACTTATAAAACTTTTCCTGACGATTCCTTAGGTTAATTACTAGCCTATTTTAACCTATAGACTCTATCTTAATTGTACAATACTATTATTTTGTGTGCTATGTTGTACTTTTAGCATATACTGAAATTTTCGACTTTTTTAACCTAAACATGTAAAAGTTCAACACATGATTTATTAAAAAATTATCAATACTTCTCAATCTGGAGATGTCATACCTACCATTTCAATAACCTAATTAGTATTTAATAAAATAAACTAATCATTTTATTTACTCAAGAAATCAGTTCATAAACATTTATTTAAATGTAGGCTTTGTAAGGTTGCTGTGAAAATTAAATATGCACAATTTGGTAAAGTCTTAAGACTCCCTAAGTTTTAGATAGCTATCTGGATATAAAATATAGAACCTAGATGGTAGAAACCCAGAGTGGGAAAGAATGATTATGCTCTATTTATGAAGGGGAATGAACCATTTCTGATATTAGTAAACCAGAACAGGCCCCTTTATTTACTCTTACCTAATGTTGTTTCTCATTCTACCTTAGAATCCTACTCATGTTTAACTTGTTTTTCTGTTCACAAGGAAACCAGCTGGGAACAGAGGGTTCATTTTTCATTCCACTATTGATATTGAGATGATAAGTTGGCGACTGTAATTGTTTCTCCCCCATAGCTCATTACAAAGTCCCCATGTTGATATATCAAGTCACACAGTAATTCGACTGATTGATTTGAAACTATTATTGGTTTCAATGGCCTTCAATTGCCTCTCTTTCACAAAGCAAATACTTTTAGCCAAGAGATAATTTACTTGAACACTATATGAGCTTAATCTGATTAATTAACTAAAATGCTGAGTTCTGTTGTACTATGAAATCTATAGCAATCAGCATTGTAAATGGTGAATACAACCACTGGGGGGAAATGGAAATGACTTGGAAAATCTTACCATGATCTTACCATCCAACAGTTGCTACACACCCAGCCCTGACATCTGACCAGCTGATTTTGTATTTACCACCGTTCTAATCATGGCACCTTTGTCCCAGATATGAGAGACATTTTTAATCCAATCCTCTTAAATTTCAAAAATATTTATTTGTTCTCTCAACATTGTCCTATTGTTCCCAATTATGTACTATGCAACTTATATGGCAGCCTCCCAGCCAGGATGAACCTGCTTATGGCCAGCACATCTTTCCGCATTTGTCTTAGGAGCACAAGCAGTCCTCTTTGTACAGCTGCCCATGACCATGTTTTCTGTCTTCTTCAATAGGGTTTACTTTATGACCATTATCATTTGCTGATTCTTAATTTCTTCTCTGTTCATTTCATTCATTTATTCATTCAAGAAATATAATTGAGCACCTTGTTACATGTTAGCATTGCTCAAGATCACAAGAATTCAGCAATGAATTTAAAGACCAGAGATAGCAGAGGTGCCTGGGTGACTCAGTTGGTTAGGCACCTGACTCCTGATTTTAGCTCAGGTCATGATCTCAGGGTCATGAGACTGAGCCTCGTGCCCAACTCCATGTTCACTATGGAGTTTGCTTGAGCTTCTTTCTTTTCCTCTGTCTCTGCTCCTCCCCCTGCTCTCTCTCTTTTTCTAAATAAATAAAATCTTAAAAAAAAAAAAAGACCAGAGATAGCAGAGAAAGCAGAGATTAATTATAGTTTTGAATAATTTCTGGTACAGAGAACTGGATCCAACTGTTCTGAGTTCTCTTACTTTTCATGCATTAAGTTCCTTCACTAATGATTTGATTACTTATCTTATAAGGAGTTTGCAGGAACGTATCACCAAGAACATTTCCTAATTTGGTTAAAGAACTCTGGTAAACTTGTTAAAATCTTGAAAGGTGATTTTCCTAGAAATTGTATAATGATTGATGGAAAGAAAATGGCATTATAATATTAGTTCTTCCTCTTGCATGTGTAAGACATAGCTAGAAATTACTAAAGTATAATCGGTCTTTATTTTTAGACTTGATTATAAAGCCGGTTTTGCCTGTAACTATAAAATGAAAAAATATTTCACATTATATAATATAACCATAACTAGGCATTACACCTTAAAATAGCTAAACCCAGTAAGGTAGAATATGAATCATTTTATTGAGTTTTAGGATATAGAAGAGGTCACAAAATGACAACTGAGGAACATGAAAATTTCCCTCTGGTCAGGTGATTTTTAAATTTTTTATTATATTCTTTATTGGTAATTTTATGTAACACTCTAGAATCTGTTTTTGCTTATAAATTAGAAGAGTAGGAATAAAAGACCAGATATCCAATATGGGAATATCCTGTGGCACATGAGCAGTGGCCATCCTCTCCCATTAGGTAGAGTACGCAGTTTCCCCAGATGACCACATCCCCACTCCTTATTGCCTGACACATGGCTTGTTTCATTCATGTTTATTATTTATCTAATTCTGTAAGCATTTGCATTGTGGACCATGACCCACATTAAAGGGTGTGATGTAAGAAGAAGTCACTGAATATTGGAATTCCAAGTAATTAATTGAAGTAAAAAGTAGGAGGATCTCCCAAGTAGCATCCAGTCTGAAAATTATTCTAATCCTACCCAAATCCAAAGAATGGTTTCCATATTTCCCAGCATATTTGAGAGGAGGCAGAATTTTATAGTATACATTTTTATAAAGGAAGCATTCATTGCAAAAGTGGGAAAGCTGTAAAGCAGCATGCCATAAAGTCACTGGACTTTACTAGACGGTCTCTGAGCAATAGTAAGATTCATTCATTCTCAAAACGAATTCTCCAGAGATCTGTCGTCACCTCAGATACAAGTGAGCAGGCCAAAGTGGTTTGGTATGGCTTGACATGCAACTACCAAGGGATAAGATGTAATCAGCAAACAACACAGATGATGCTCAGCTCCAACATGGCTTATATCAGCTTTATTGGGGTGTGGAACATAGACTAAGAACAACAATGCCTTTCACATAGTACACACTCAATAAATACTTTTCAAATGAATGGATAACTGGTGGAAAGTTAACTATTTTAAAAATGACCCCCCAATTGTGAATATGTGTTAGCCATTCCTCTCAAGGGTTACATTTATCCCCAAGTCCCTACTAATTTTCATTGACCATGAGAATCACATTGAAGTCTTAGCTGAACATTATTTTTTTTTTGTTAAATAGAAGTTTATACTCCACCTATTTGTTAATTTCTCTATAGTTTATTTGATATTAACAGTTATGTCCTTCTTTATTGTCTTTAGGTATTGAACTACTCTTACTAGAGTCTTGGTGTACATCTTTCATACTATAAGATAAGATTTTGTGGTGAGTTTTTATGTATCAAGTGATTAGTGTGATAGAGTCAGGCTTCCCAGCTTTGCATTCTAGGTCTATCCCTGTGAGCCTGTGTGACCATGAGAGAGTGCTACAGGTCAGCTGGGAACTGATATTGAAAAGAAACTCACCTTGAAGGAATAAAACATTCTGTTGGTAAAATCAAGATTTATAGATCCATTCAGTCTGTATCAGAAATTAGTCCATAACACATCTGGTTTTAAAATAAAAGTAACACTTTACACCCATTAAAAATGGTATTTTATATATATATAGATAGATAGATCTATAGATATAGATAGATTCTTTTCCATATATGTATATAGAGAGATCTATCTGTCTATCTATCTTTATGGAAAAAAATAAGTATTGGGAAGATGTGAAGAAACTGGAATCCTTGTGCCCTGCTGGTAGGAATATAAAATGGTGCTGTCGCTGTGGAAAACAATATGGTGTTTCCTTAAAGAAAATTAGAAAAAGGACCACCATATGATGCAGCATTCCCATTGTGGGCATATACCCCAAACAATTGAAAGTGAGGACTCAGACAGATATTTATACACTCATGTGCTAGCAGCATTGTTCATAATAGCCCAAAGGTAGAAGTAACCAAAGTGTCCATCAGCAAATGAATGGACATACACAAAATGGCATATTATTCAACCATAAGGAAGAAGAAAATTCTGACCTATGCCACAACATGGATGACCCTTGACAATATTACGTGAAGTGAAATAAGCCAGTCACAATAGGACAGATATTGTATGATTCCACTTACAGGTGGTACCTAGAGGAGTCAAACTGAGAGAGAAAGTGTAATGGTGGCTGCAAGGGGCTCAGGGGAGCGGAGAGTGGGTATTGAGTTTCAGTTTGGGAAGATGAAAGATGCTCTGGAGATGGAGAGGGGAGACGGGAATGCACGCAATGCCACTGACGTGCTCATTTAATATGGTTAAGATGGTAAATCTTATGTTTTACATGTTTTATCACAATAAAAAAGATGGTAAAATGTATGAACTCATGAAAAAATGTTCATCATCATTAGCCACCAGAGAGATTCAAACAAAAACCACATTGAGATACCACCTTACACCAGTTAGAATGGCCAAAATTAACAAGACAGTAAACAACTGTTGGAGAGGATGTGGAGAAAGGGGAACCCTCTTACACTGTTGGTGGGATTGTGAGTTGGTGCAGCCACTTTGGAAAACAGTGTGGAGATTCCTTAAGAAATTAAAAATAGGGCTTCCCTATGACCCTGCAATTGCAATACCGGGTATTTACCCCAAAGATACAGATGTAGTGAAAAGAAGGGCCATCTGTACCCCAATGTTCATAGCAGCAATGACCCCAGTTGCCAAACTGTGGAAGGAGCCAAGATGCCCTTCAACAGACGAATGGATAAAGAAGATATGGTCCATCTATACAATGGAATATTATGCCTCCATCAGAAAGGATGAATACCCAACTTTTGTATCAACATGGACGGGACTGGAAGAGATTATGCTGAGTGAAATAAATCAAGCAGAGAGCGTCAACTATCATATAGTTTCACTTACTTGTGGAACATAAGGAATAACATGGAGGACATTAGGAGGAGGAAAGGAAAAATTAATTGGGGGAAATCAGAGGGGAAGATGAACTATGAGAGACTGTGGACTCTGAGACACAAACTGAGGGTTTTGGGGGGGGATTAGGTGAGCCTGGTGGTGGGTATTAAGGACGGCACATACTGCATGGAGCACCGGCTGTGGTGCATAAACAGTGAATCTTGGAACACTGAAAAAAATAAAATAATAAATAAATAAATAAAGATGTAAAAAAAAAAAAAATGTAGTGAACTAAGAAGTGTTCAACAGAATCACACAATTCCTTCATTGTTTTTCCTCCTGGCAAGTTTACTTATTATTGCTGCTTAACTTTTGTGTCAATGAGCTTATATTCCTTTCCGATTCAAATTGAAAATTGCATGTTAGATAGAACTAAGACTATTAATCAAAGACCTGCCAACTGTATCTTCTAAGGACCCTGACTTCCTGGATTAATTTCTGATTCCAATACCCAGAACTGCCTGGCGATGTGTGAATTTTAGGAGAGAGTGAAAATGTGAGTTCCCATTAACATCTGATCTCTGTTGTGAAAATCATCCGTGGGTTAAAGAAGCACCGTTCTGAGTACTTTCCTACAAATAAGACATACACACACACACACACACACACACACACACACACGGGTTTAGCTACAACTGTAATGTTAGAATAACCGTCTCAAAGGCAGCACACATATACAGAGTAATAAAATAAAAAGTGCTTTGTAAAAAATTCTCCCTTCAATGAGTTTCTAGGTGCAGTGAGAGGAATTTAGGTGGTGCCAGTGGGGAGAAAATGCTATTTAAGGCTTCTCTGCTGGGGAGATATTTTCTGGTGTTTGTGCTGTATATATTTATCCCATCTGAGGGCTTGGCCCTCACATCTTTTTTTTTTTTTTTCTTTTTCTCGTTTTTGAAGTAAGTCTAATAATCTTTTTCCCTGAGGCAGAGAGACAGGAGATTTGTGTTCTCCCCATGGCATGTATACTCCAAGGGCCACTCAATAATCAAGCAGTTAAAACAGACAGGACTCTTCATTTCTACTTCCTGCCCTCCCTGCTAAGTCTGTTACCTCAGACACTCATTTTCCTGGATATCTGAATATCTGTCATTCCCAGCACTCCATTTTATTATCTCCAATAATTTGTTTGACCCCTAAATTTTCCTCCAACATTCCTTTATGACCTCTTTTCGGTTTCGGAGACCCACGTTAGGCTGTCTGGAGGTCAAAGACATTTTGTCCATCAAGCAGAACCAGGAGGTATCTTGCCCCACACTAGTCATCATAACTGATACAGGAGCTGGAATTATGTTTTGGAGTGGTGAATGATTTCAATAACAAAGAATTTATAATAAATCATCTTCACTGGGAACCTGGGTGGCTCAGTGGGTTAAAGCCTCTGCTTTCGGCTCGGGTCATGATCTCAGGGTCCGGGGATCGAGTCCTGCATCGGGCTCTCTGCTCAGCAGGGAGCCTGCTTCCCTTCCTCTCTCTCTGCCTGCCTCTCTGCCTACTTGTGATCTCTGTCTGTCAAATAAATAAATAAAATCTTTTTAAAAAAAATAAATAAATAAATCATCTTCACTGACTTTCTTCTGGCAGTTAAGAAAGAGCTGGTTTGCTTTATTTATTTTGTTTAATTACCAGATTTTCTTTCACATCTCGAGTATTATTAAAATTACTTCTTGGCATCATTTCCATTCCCCAAGTTTGTTAGAAATACACAAGAGATATGGGTGAAGGGCGGTGGTAAAAGGCAGGAAGTGAAGGAAAAACATTCAGTGGTGGGTGGAGGAGAAGCAGAAGAAGGAAGATGAGAAATATATGTGGTGCCCATCCTGGGAAGATGGCAGGCAGGACTAGACATAGGATCCTAGGTCATGGTACTGAGGTGCCTTCTTCCTTCCCAATAGATACACGACATTCACAAAGAAGGGAAGGCAAACCACCTAGACTCCAGGCCAACCGACAGTCCTCCACTTTGGTGTCTTGGTAAATAGAACTATTACGCATTGTTTGCCCCTAACAATAGTTAACAATACTGAGGTTTGTGAATTCTGTTCTTTACAAATAAAAGCTGATTCGAGTAATCTCTGCCGTAACATCCCTTTCACTCACTTTCTAGTGAGTTCTTGTAGAAGCAAAAGAGAGGGTGTTAGTTTGCAGGGAATTGTGTTTATACTGCTACATATGATATCTCCATGTGTCTCAAGACTGAGGAGAGTGAACGTTTACATGACTCACTTCATGATCCGCGTGCCTAAAACATGCCTTTAAAAGTATCAAACCCCTCACCTCATCACACATCCAAAAGTCTACAGCTATATATTTCTTATTTTCTAAAACACAAATCTTAGAAAATAAATGGGAGTTTGTGGCACAGCTGTGCAGATCATCCTGTATATCTACAGAGGGGGAAAGAGGTTGGGCAAAGCTCTTCCTGTCTTTCTCCATGCCTTTCCCCCATATTTTTTGTGTATCACTTGTGTGATACTTTATGGTTATAAAGCACCACTATAGACTTTGATTCTAATTACTCTGAGGTGGATGGCTCTTACCTCATTTTATTGATAGAGAAAGAAATCCTCTTACACAGTGTTCTAAATGGGAGATTTATGAACTACCATTCATGTGAAAACTGCCTTCAAAAGGACAGTATTTCTTATGCACAAAAATATGCACTTTTCTCTTATTTCTTGTCGTATCAAATCCAAACACCTTTGCCTGGTTTTTAATTCCCCCCAGATTCATGGTGATACCCTGTTTATCCAACCTTGTATTCCACTAGAGTGGAATTCCAAAGAGTCAGGCATGTCCCTAGAGGAGAAAAATCATAATGTAAAATTAAACACTTAGAGCAATTTAGTGTGCCAGACTTACCTCCATGAGGCAAGTATTATGATCTTCCCAGTTTATCGATGAGATCACACATCTCATGAGAGAGAGAAGTGGGCTTCAAACTGAATTCTGTCTTTTTTGTGTTGCTATAGATCTTCCCGCGAGTCTCACACATGCCTTGTTAAGATGTCCTCCAAAATTGTCATCTAATGTTCCCTTGAGTTCACCAGTCCATCACGACCGTATTCCCGGAGAGCAGCAGGCAAAACTACATGTTTATGATTATGCCTGACATGATGGGCTCAGATGTGCCCTGCAATAGCTAACGGTCAGCAGACCCTGTCCAAGAAAAATGTTTTTAATTATATTTTTTAAAGAAATGAAATTAAGCTCGGTGAGGTGGCCTCACCTAAGACTAAATCCAGCTTTCAACCAGGCTTATAAAATTGTATTTTCTATACTGCTTTAAGAAAAAAAAAAAAAGCTTTCACAGAATAAAAGATGGGGATTTATTACACTGCTATTACTTTGCTGCTTTTTATTATTATATTTCCTCTTAATTCTATTGAAAAATCCATACTCTGTTTGAAAACAGATTTTTTATTAGATTTTCAGCTTATATTAATGTTCTCCACCACGTTTAAAATATCACAGCACTATATTTCACTCTTGGTTGAGGATAAGGGAGGAGAATATATTCCTTTGCAGCCTTATGCATCTATTTCATGGAAATTGGCAAACACAGGAAGTAGGCGAACATAAAACGTCTGTGTTGTTCCTACTTTTTAAAAAATCTAGTTTTCCTAGTACTAAACAAAGTAACATATAAATACAAGTATAAGTTAACTGAACATGGGTTTTAGTAACTCTCTCCCCTATTCTCTCTGAAGTCCAACTTTTTTTAAAATATTTTATTTATTTATTTGACAGAAAGGGAGAGAGCAAGCACAAGCCGGGGGTGGGGGTGGGGTCCAGCAGAGGGAGAGGGAGAAGCAGGCTCCCTACTGAGCAGAGAGCCCAACGTAGGGCTTAATCCCAGGACCCTAGGATGATGACCTGAGTGAAAGGCAGACGCTTAACGGACTAAGCCACACAAGTGCCCCCTGAAGACCAGTATTTTTAAATAGAGCCTTACAGTGAAGTTAGTTAACAGCAGAAAGACAGCCAAAGATAAAGATGATTGAATCAGTAGAGAATAAAGCAGGATGTAGATCCTTTGATATAGTTTAAAGAGGTTAAGTGGAAATAAAAGAAACAGAAAAATTTGATTTTGAACTAAAAAGGCAGAACGTTAAATTAGATCAACAAGGATATGGGAGAAAGAATAAAAGAAAACATTATATAGAAACAAGATCACTCAACATCCACCTACAAAATGAATCTTGGCATTTGTATTATAATGAGTAGGAAAGGAGACAATTTCAGATCAATCTAATCAAAAGTTACACATCATCTAATGTGGGAAAGATACGGAGGACCCAAAATTAAATCCAAATAGGTCCCTCTCCTTAAGGTGATCTCTAACACAAGAAATACTAGAAATACAGAAATATTTAAAATTCAAAGAGGATTCTCTTGTTCCTAGCAAGAGAATGAATAAATGTGATGTGGGGATAGTAGTTCCCTATCCATATGCATTACAAGGTTAGAGAGTCATGCAGTTGCAGCAGATAAAGGAAAACGAGACTCTATCAGGCCCAACTCCTTTATTCTATAAATGTGAAAACAGAGGACCAGAGATATTAGGGGCCAAAATTTCTTGAAAGACACAGTATTTGGTAAAAATTCTGTCTGATCTGGGAACCCAAGTCTCAAAGCTCCATGTATCTCATATTGTCACTAAAAGCAGTGTTACAATGATGCTTAATGGAACATGCTCAGCTACTTTCTGGTGAATGTGCATGCCGTAACCTTGTATTATGAGCACTTTGGTGACGTTCAGGATTCCCTCCCCAGCACCACAGAAAATATTGATCAGTTGTGTTAACTTTTGTAAATATGTTAGAAATTCAGACACATGGGACACCTGGGTGTCTCAGTCAGTTAAACATCCGACTCTTGATTTCCACTCACTCACGTCATGGTCTCAGGGTCATGAGATTGAGCCTTATGTTAGAAAGAAAGAAAGGAAGGAAGAAAGAGAGGGAGGGAGGGAGGGAGAGAGAGAGGGAGAAAGAAAAAGAAAGGAAGGAAGGAAGTGAAAGGAAGGAAGGAGGAAAGAAAGAAGGAAAGGAAGAAAGAAAAGAAAGAAGAAGGAAAGAACAAGGGAAAGGAAGGAAGAAATTCAGATACAGTGACAAATCAGTCAGGAATTTGCCAAGGGCATTGCCCCCTCACTTGCTCAAAATCGTATCACTAAGTTGGTAGCTAGAAACACAAATTGTTGTGAAGCAAAGAAGTATTGGACGTGAGGAAATAAGCCTAAAGGAAATGAAGACTGTGATGATGAAGAGCCGACCATGATTTAATAAACAGGGAAAAGAAACCAGGAGAAAACAATTCATCCCTGAAAGTAAATGAGATAAAAATTGACTGTTTTTCTCTCATTGGATTATGTTTGCCTGGTTATTACCTCATTTTCTTCCTTGGAGATGATTCTCCCGAGGTGGCATTGAGGTAAGGTCTGGAGTATCCAGGGACTGGCCCCTCCCTGAGGGGAAAGCTCCCCTCACAGACAGAGAACACAGCAGGAGCTCTTGTTACCACACCCAGGGAGCACCCACTGAAAGCCAAGCCAGAGCCAGGAAAGGCAGGGCCAGGCATGTTTGCCTCTGGCACTCCACTTTCTCCCTCCCTTTCTCTCCTTTTTCAACCCGGTGCCCTTACTCTCAGTACCCAAAGCCATGCCCAAGTCCTCTGGGATCTCGTTGAGGAGTCCGCGTACTTTAATGTGAATTTGCTCAGTTTGGGGGAGAATGAGTATTTAAGAAAAGAAACCCTAAATTACATAAGGTTTCATAAAAATGATTCAGGGATAAGAGAGAAATTTTGACCTCTGTGTACCTTGGAGGAGTGACCTTCAAACGTTTAGGCGCACACATCCCCTAAAAAATGTTCAGTCTATATGACTTTTTAAACTGAGAGTAAAACGTTTGCTCAAGTCTAAATACTTGCAAAGGATATAATCTCTAGCATATGGCAGATATTGAAATTTAAAATATATCACACTTTCAGATGTTTGAAATAGTAATTTGATATCATTATCAATTGAAAATTTTGCTGAAAACTCTTCTTAATGATAATAAAATTAACATTTCTTTCCTTAAAATTGTGTTATCATTTTACTTCTGTAGAATTTTTTCTACATATTAGCATATTATTTTGCTTTAAATGTTTATTACTCATTATCATGCTTTCCTACAAATACATATTTCATTATACATGTATAAACTGTCATTTATTATTATATATTATTATTACATATATAATATATTTATAAATACGATAAATATTTTGTGTGTGTGATTTTATTTTCGAAGACTAGAAAACTCTAAATGACAAAAAGAAAAATATTTTCAGTATTGCAATTGTTGTTAATACACTATTGGTCTGCACAATGTAAATATATACTTGGTAGATAATAATTGAACATAAAAGTCAACTTTTATTAAAAAGGCATTTCTTGGGCGCCTGGGTGGCTCAGTGGGTTAAGCCTCTGCCTTCAGCTCAGGTTATGATCTCAGGGTCCTGGGATGTTGTGGGGGCTCAATCTCATGACCCAGAGATCATGACCTGAGCTGAAATCAAGAGTCAGTCACTTAACTGACTGAACTACCCCGGTGCTCCTAATGTGCGGAGCTTTCATTCTTAAATCAGTGCATGTAACCATAGGTGAATATTACTTACTGATAAAAATGAGAGGATCTAGCATCAATTCGATTCTCATTTTTCATTTTTATACATGTAAGCATTTGGTTACATGAACATTTAGATGGAAATGAAAGGAGTTTCGCTATAATAATGTCTCTCAATGTATTACACTACTTCTGAGCTACCTGACAAAAATCGTCACAACCAACCATTCAGTTCGGACTTTCTTTGACACCGTTGAAGGCAAAAAATTGGAATCAAATTCACTTGTAAATGAGTTTGTTACTAAGCAATTAGAATTATTCACTTTCTTACCATCTACATCAATTTCTCCTACGATCCCTTTATACAATGCCCATGGGTTTTACATGGCAGAGCAAAGCACCGTAGTGTGATTCTGGACAGGTGAGAGATTTTCTTTTCTCTTGTAGTGTGGGAGAAAAGTGGTTGTTGTGAGAGATGGGAGAGGGCACTCAGGGTGTCCTCAGGCTTGCTCGACAGGTAGTTTTAGAAAAGAACATATGGAATTTGAGTTACTAGGAGTTAATTCCTCAGAAACTCATGGCGTCCCTAAACCCCAGAGAAATGTTTGTGCTGCCCCAGGGGTACTTATAGCTAGTGAGATAACTACTGCCTTATAGTATCACTTAACAAAATGGAGACAGAAGTAAAATTTGGCTTTGGTTTTCTTAACCTCCCTGCTTTTCTCTTGTGGTAGCCCTTTTACTTCCCCTATATTCTCTGGGACTGAGAAGACCTCCCACCTGCCCTTTCTTTTTGTTAGGAGAACACCTACAAACCCATTTATTTTAAAGCATGATGATTGATAATAACCCAAGTGGTACATTTTACACTAAAATTTATGGATCTGTATATTAAAAGGAATCAACATCGTAATATTAGATAAATAAACTTTGATCATATATTTCCAGGCATTCGTCAAACAAGCCAGAGCTTGAGCAATAGACCTTCCTCTGAAGACACTTCACACAGGAGTTTATCTGCTCAAAAATCCCACTTTGACTTATTGGTTTCCTGACGAAAGCAATAGTGATAAGTACCTGCTACAAAATATTAAAGACAACATTACACACCACTTGATATTCAATGCCCAAGGGTATTACTGAAAAGTGAAGGCTTTGTAAAGGAGACGATATTTAAGCTGAGTGCGAAACAATGGTTCCTAATGTTTTAAGAGTCACAGTTACCCTTGGAAAAATCCATCCACCTATGATTTAATCCCTTGGAGTCTATGGAGAGATCCTTCTACATATTTGTGGTCATGAAGGCTACAATCTCCACATTCTCCAAAGGGAAGTTGTCGAATTATAAGGTAGACCGGAGAATAGGAGCATCTCAGAGAAAGCAGCACACACAAAAAGACCCAGACCAGCACGTTTATTTAATTGCCACAGGGTCCCTGTAGCATAGGATGCATTACTGAGAGAGGCTGGTTGAAGATGATACCAAGATAATACACTAGACTATGGAGGATCTTACCTGTCAATAAACTGACTTAAAATTTTAAAAAACTGTTCTTATTTAACTGGTTGTGAATATTTTTGGCTTCATTCAATGGCAGAGTTATGGTAATGTTCAAGAAAGAGTAGGAAAGTGTTCAGATAGCTCTTTAAAAAATTATTTTGGGGGCACCTGGGTGGCTCAGTCAGTCCTTGAGCATCTGCCTTCAGCTTGGGTTATGGTCCTGGCGTCCTGGGATGGAGCCCTGCATCCGGCTCCCTGCTCAGAGGGAAGCCTGCTTTCCCTCTCCCTCTCCCCCTGCTCTTGTTCCTGCACTCGCTGTCTCTCTCTCTCTCTCTCTATCTCACTGTCAAATAAATAAATGAAACTAAATAAATAAATAAATAAAGACTTTGGTTATAATCCAGTTATAGAAGCTGGATTAAAGGGAAAAATACTGGAAGCAAATGGGGTAGCTAAATACTATTGAAATATACCATGAGAATTTGGATAATGGCACAGATCATACAGTAACCACAGAGACTATAAGGCAGGAGTGCATTCCAAAATATTAAAGAAGGTAGAATTGTCATGACTGTACAATTAAATAGAGATATGAGATAAGAGCAGGAGAAGTAGAAGCTTTTCTTGCATCAATATCTCTATGACAATGATAGTATTTACTAAATACCTACCGTTTGTGCAACAGCATGCTGGACACTTTGCATTTATTATCTCTGATTGTCGCCAGTACCCCACAAGTTCAATTATATTGTCCAATTTTACAAGAGGAAAATTGTGGCTCAAATACGTTAAAAGACTTGCTTAAGACCAGAGTTAGACAGTGCCAAAGCTATAATCCAAACCATATTTTCCCAATTCTTTAATCCACTACTTAACAAAAAGTTAAATATTTGGGGTGTAAGAAATTACTATATATTTATATAAGGCTTATAATTTTCAAAGAATTTACATACCCATTTTCTCTTTGGGTCCTCAAAAATTCCCTCTTGGTGGGATGATAGAAATGATATGCTATTATTAATCTCCATTTCACAGTGGAAATTGACTTGCTCAGAGTCAATCTGTTCTTAATGCCAAGAGTAATGGTGGGTCTTCTTTCCAGTCCCCATCCTGTTTCTCTGCTGTATCATCTCACATTTTTCCTGCCTCATAACTACCAACTACACTCCTTATCCTAAATAGCTGGCTAGCTTGTGGTTATACTAACTTGGGTTAGTATCAAGAGAGAACTGGTGAGAAAGTAGTTCATTCAGCCCAGCCCCTCACCAACTAGTTTGATCATGCATGAATGTTGTATGAGTGATGGGCATTAAAAGAAGTCTGTAAATTCTCAGTTTCTCTCCCTCTATCTCTCTTTCTGTCTCTCTCTCTCCCTCTCACACCAGTATGTCTATTTTTGCCCTAGAGAATGTAAAACAGAGGAACAATAGAACCCAATTTTCTTGAGTCCTTTCAAAAGCCCAGTTTTATTTCCAGATCTCCTCAGGGACTGAGTTCACAGGCTTATTTCTGCATGAGAAATTCAAGTTAAATGTAAGGAAGAATTTTCTGAAATCGGGAATTATAAAACATAAAAATGGCTTGCCACTAGAGATCATAGCATTTCTGTCTTTGAAAGGCTATAAAATAGTGGAGGCTGCCCTTTGCCTGCAGTGGTTTAGATATGGTTCTAAATGGAAGTGGCCTCTTTGGGAAAGTGGTGGACCAGGTGACCTTTCACAGTCTCTTCTAGTCTCTAAATTTCATTACTCTGTAATCTTATTAAAGAGATCAAATACATGCAATAATGCCCACTCATTCAGAGGTCAAGCTTCTGGAAACGTCAGGAATTGATATATAGCCTTAAACTTAAAAGGAAAAAATGAGGAAAAAGGAAGTTCTCAAGCATGGAAAGATATTAACTATTATATTCAGATCATTATGCTTATTCTACTGGAAAGGTAGAACCACTCTCAGATCTTTTCTAGACAACTGTGTAAAATGAGACATTGGATGAGGATAAGAGTGCAGAAAAGAAACACATTTCAAAGAACAAATAGAAGAATTAAGCTCATTTTAAAGAATCCTAGTCTTCTATCTACTGGCAGTCCTGCACGTATCACTGTAATACATTAGGATGAAATTATTTTTCCGTAAAAATTACCTAAATCTGCACGAAAGGCTTGAATTACTTTCACTGGTGGCTGCTTAAGAAGGCAGAGATACATATTTTTATGTACAAAATGTTTCTATTTATAAAAATTTACAAAAATTATTAGAATTTTAAAATCAATACCTTTAACGGAGTAAGACCAGATGCATAGAAAATTTGCTTGTAGGAAAGACTTCATTTTTCACTTGTGCTGGATAAGTGTAAATGTTTTATTGTCTATTACTTTTAATAACATATTTAAACACTCTGTTCATAACAACAAAAAAAAATCAATGTAACAAGGAAAAAGAATCTCCAAGATAATGGGTCTTGTTTTGGAAAGTGGTATGGCAGTTGCTTGGGTTACCCTGACCACGAACATTATATCTCTAGTTATATTTAATGTGTATTGGTGTTTTTGGATACACATTTCTTATAAACTCAATCTTCTTTACTTACCTTTCAAACTAATTATTTATTTATATACCATGTTTCAAAAGAGTTCAGGTGGCTTATAGAAATAAATAATTACAATACAACAAAATGAAAACAAACACATAAATAAGGCAATTAGGATTACAATATAGGGTTGGTAAAGCCTGTTGAAACCAAGTATAAAATTAGAACACAAAGTCTATGCTATTAAATCCTGTCCTGTTGCAAGAAGTGAGAAAGTGTGTTATGATTTTTTTTTTTGCTTCATTATTTATTGGTTCAGTCTTACCACCAGCTCCTCTATGTGTTGAAAATGTATTTCCCAAGATCTCTTTTCCATACTGTCCAGGTCAGAGTCTGCCGAGGAGGAGACCCTCCCCCTCCTCCACCATGGGTTCAGAAGGCAAGGGAAAAAGAGGCCATTCTGTAGAAGCAGGGACAATTGTGAGAGTCTAACAACTTCCTACTGAGTTTTTGAGAATCACTTACTTCTCTGCTTGAGCTTGAAATCTTCAGCAGTGACAATCTTCATAACCTGCAAGTTTCCCAGCAGTTGTGTGAACCTCTAACTCTCCAAACTATAATCCTTCATACTTGGAACACATAGAGTGGCTTCCATTTTCCTGTTCAAATCCTGGAGGATACAATTCCTGAGAGTCCAAAGCAGAGAGAAAACTTACGAAGCACTGTATTCAATTTACTGTTACTTGCTCAAAAGAAACCCAGTTTGCCCTGTTACAGAACACTGGAGAAATTTTTCCTGGAGGTCTCATAAGGATGTATTGAATGAGCAATTGACAAGATTTTTACAATATGTATGATAGTGTCTTTCCTATGGCTGTTTCTTATAATGTCCCTTAATGCAAGCTGATGGCATAAATCCAAAATGTGATTCTGTACAAGCAATTCTACAAGGGACTGAAATAATACAAATCAAGTGTTCAGTTCTCTGATGGTCTGGTTGAATCCAAACACAAAATTTAGAAGAACTGAAAGGGCAGATTTATAGTATGACCTTAGGGAAATTTTTAAATTATATTATTTCATTCTATAAGAAAATATTACCAGCACTAGGCATAAAAGGAAAAAAAAAAAAAAAAGGAATTCATGAGGCTTTAAATACCAGCCCAAGAAAATACCAAACCTAGAAAAAGTCAGCATTAAGATCTTGGTGTCAACAACCTCATCTATGAAATCCATCCTTTAGGTATCTATGAAACCTCTGAATCTTTCCTATTATTAGTTTGTTTGAACAACTCATTAATGAGACATTTATAGTTAGATTTGAACTTGAAAATTTCACAAATGATGTCTTTACTAGTCTTGCCAAGATTTTTTCTTTTTTTCCTACCTGGCAATCCATGTCAAATCAGGTACTAAAATAATGACACTAAGTATTGAGTGAATAAAACTGCTACCCATTTATCAGCAGTTTTTGACAAGAATGAAATAGGTAATAATCTCAGATAGCTGAAGATTAGCACCAGATTAAAAGTCCTTCGGCTCCTCCCATTTTCTCATCCCTTTTATCTCCATCACCATTCTTACCCTTAGAGCAAACTGACCTTGGAATATCTCTGCCAAGTATTCCAGATTAAACTAAAGGGGAAAATAATTACTATCTCCACAGTCCAAAATGTCCAAATTAGGACACTAGGTTACCGAATGAGATTAACTATAGCAAGTTTTATGAATTTGAATTGAGAGAGAAAGAGGAATAAAATATCCAAAATAATTGCTTATATCTTATCAAGTTTTTTAAATAAATAAATTTAGTAAGAATATTTGCATGTTGATAAAGTCCTTATTCCTAAGGAAATGACCTCAAGAACTCAGGCCCCTTCCTCAGTAGCTTTCATTTTCAAAGTCAATACCACTCCTAGTAGCCAACTAACAAAATTATTAATTTTTCAAGCAGCCATTTGTTGAGTATCCACTATATATTCAACATTATTTAAGACAGAAGATACAGTAGTTGACAAAGCTAACAGAAGTCACTTATTCTTGAAGCTTAACTAAACTGAGGGAAGAGAGACAAAAAATAAATAAAATTCATAGAAGTAAAATGATGACAGGCCCTATGAATAAAACCTGAGCAACAAAGAGAGATAGAAAGTTTAGGAATTGGAGGAGGGGATGGGATGCAAGCTTGCAATTTTAAAGAAGGTGGTAGGGGAGAATCTCATAAACAAATAACAAAAGACCTGAGAGAAGTGAGAGAGGAAGCCATGTGAACAACCAGCGAGTTCCTGAGCCTCAGATGAAGAAAGCATTGGCCAAGGCTTTAAGGTAGCTCAAGCCTAGGCCAAGAGGAAGATGAAATTTTTATCTCTACATTTCGTTATTATCTTAAAATACCAGTGCTTTGGAAGAATGAAGAGTAAAGAAAGCAATCACACACAGGACAACATTGTGCACAGGGAAGCCAGTGGTGCAAGCGTGAAAGTGAAGATGGGAGGGAGCTGGGCAGGCAGTGGTCAGGAGTTATGTCTTGGGTGGAAGTGAGCTGCCATGTGAAGTCACCAGGGAGAAGCACACACACCCCAAAAAACTTGAGAAAGCTCAATTATTCTTATAAGGAAGTCTAACACAAGGCTTTGCCATGATGCAAATAGAAGCTCCTTGGTGCAGGCAATGGGGTCACAGTGTTGTTGACAGTCAAGAAGTTCTTCTCTAATTATCCCATCATCATGCTAGCATTTACTGTGGTTCATACAGAATGCAGTCCCCTGGAGGAGATGAGAGGCCTCATGGTCCAATAGAGTTCAGGATTACAGAACTCAAAATTCTGCTTCCTAGGCCTGGAGAGCTGTGATTGGATAAATTGATGAAATAACTCTTCCTAGGTCTCAATTTCCTCATCTGTAATGCAGACATAAATAAGAACTGAAGAGCTTTGTGAACACTATAAATGATGTAAATAAACAGGTTGGCACATGGGAAACACACTAAATAATTCATATTATAATAAGGTGTTGCTAAGAAATATTTTGAAATTGGTGAAGTTTGTTTGGCACCTTGAAGAGTTCTACTGACCATTCTACAACCTCTCTTCTGATACATTATCATGTTATAAGGAAGTATTTCCATGTAGTATCGTCAACACAACTTTTGTTAGAGTCTTCATTCAAAAAAATGACTGGAAGTGAAGATTTTTGACAATTATGACAGGAGGTAAGAGGTGATGTTTTTGAAATTAAGATTTAATACATGTCAAGCCCTATGACAAAGCTGACCACCTAATTTGTCTACATGTAGTCTCAGCCTCAGGAACAATTTCTTATTATTTCTCCTTCATTTTGTTATGGCCAGTGACTCCCCTCTCTATTCCAGTTCTATCTGGCAGTTTTACAGGACCATAAATCACCCTCAAGAGTTAAGTGAGAGAAAGAAGGAAAGGAGTTGCTCAACAGGGATTCAGCCAATCAATGGTTACTTAATAACCTCTGACTATTCTGTTCAATTCCACACACATGAATTATGTGAAGCACTGTGGATGGGTATAATTATAAGAATGTTCTTCATGCTCTAGGGACATACCATCTGGCTGCAGAGATTAGAGTTAACCACATAAATCAGTTAGGGAATAATAATAATAATAATAGTAATAATGCATATTTTGGGCTCTTGTTATACTAGTTATTCTAAATGTACTATGTCCAATCCCTACAAAAAACTTATGAAGCAGATATTTTTATACTCACTTTCTAGGGGAAGAAATGAATTTAGACAGGCTAAGTAGCTTTTCCAGTGTATGATGGTATGTAATATTGAAAGAGTGCATTAACTGTGAACATGACTTTATACGTGAGTGCATGTACCATTGATATTCTAAATGACTACCATGCACAGAATAAATGGCCAAATGAGGAGAAAATATATGAAAGAGATGAATGGTAAGGGACAGAAAAAGAAAAAAAGACCAATTAAATTAATTGATATATTGGTCAATGAATGCACCTATTTTGATTACATCAAATACATAAGTTTTTGTGGTGTTTTAGAATTCTCCAGCGAAACAGAACCAATAGGTTATATGTGAGAAGAGATTTATTATGGGAACATCCTCAAGGGGTTATGGAGGCCAAACAGTCCCATGATCTGCTGTCTGCAAGTTAAAGAACCAGGAAATCAGGGGAGTGTCATTCAATTGAGTCTACAGGGCTGAGAACCAGAGGGGCTGCTGGTCAAAGGTCTGGCATCCAGCGGCCAGGGAACCAGGAGCTGCAATGTCCAAATACAGGAGGAAATGGACATCTTAGCCTACAAGGAGAGTTTACCCTTTCTCAGCCTTTGTTTTATTGAGGGCCTCAACAGATTAGGTGGTGGCCTCCCACATTGATGAGGGCAGATCTTCCTGCTCAGTCTACTGATTCAAATTCCAAGCCCTTCTAGAGACACCCTCACAGACACATTCAGAAATAATGTTTTACCAGCTATCTAGGCAACCCTCAGCCCAGTCAAGATGACACATAAAATTAACCATCATATATGGAGTACACATTGTGGTCAAGAAACTATGTTCAATGCAAGAAACTGTGTTCAAAGACAAGATTCTTTTTTTTTTTTTTTTCCCAAGACAAGATTCCTAAGAGACATTTTCAACCTAGGTAAGATGGGAAGGAGGGCAGAGGAAAATTAAATAGTAAAATATTTAAAGTTCAATTTAATACTAGGAAACATGTGTGACAATGTTCATGCATTCTTGTTAATGTAACAAAGAACTGAAGAAAACCAGTGTCTCTCAATAGAAAATCAGATAAACTGTAGGCTATTCATCAACTGTTACATTCTACAGCAGCAAAAATGAATTAACTAGTGCTACTTGGTAACAATGCATATGACCTTTACGAAGAAAATAGTGAGGAATAAAAACCACTTAGATTTTGAGAAATAAATGATACCATTTATAAATGTTAAAAAATAGTAAACTAAAAAACCTATAATTTTTAGTGATACAAATGTGATTAAATTTCTGGCAGAAAATAGGAGGTATGTACTCGGAAAAAGTACACAATGACAGTGGAGAAGATCTATTTTTTAAGTGTATACTTACTTATATGTATCCTATAATACATATATCAATTATTTGTATATAATATCTCACAGTAAAATGAAATTCAAGATAGCAACACATGTATACCATAAGGCAGAACAGAATTAAGAAGTCAATAATAATAGTAGTTGTTAACAGTGTAATTTGCATATTAAGTACTGGTAGCTTAATACATTCAATCCTCACCACAGATCCTAAGGTAGATGCTATTACCATCCTTATATGGTAAGATAATAATGGAGGAAATCAAGGCACAAAGTTTAGACCCTCAGGCTCCAGAGCCTAGGCAAAAGCTGCTATAGGAGTATCAAAGGTCAGGACAAACTTCACAAAGAGCTATTCTTTCTGCTTCACAGAGAGAAATTTGAGTTTGGGTAAATGAAGTGAGGTAGTGATTCACTTCAACCTCTAGATCAAATTATTTTTCTTTAACCCATTGTCATCTGTTTAAATGAAATATATTCTGTGGGAAAAAAAATCACAAAACCCATGAAAAAAGAGCGGCTCTGAAGATGGCGTGGGAGCCTCTCTTTCCTTCAGTGTCCCCTCTCAGCCCTCAGCATCCCCATACTCCAAATGTTCTTCAGAATTTAAAAATAAGTGCTCAAAGATAAACTCAAATCTTCTGTATGCCTCATGACTGACACTAAAGGGTTACTAAATTTCATTATTAGCTATTGTTGATCCAAGATGCTTAGGGTGACATTTCTAATAGAGGATAGATGAATGTGCATATTTTCTTAAGAAGGGGAAAATCTAGAGCACCAGGTTATTATGAATCAAGGGAATCATAGGAAAAGATTCAAGACCAGAAAAGCAAAAAGCATCTGGGTAGGTCCTTTGGCCTGATTCAGTTGACCAGGACTATGGTTTCTTCACAGGAGCTGGGGACACTGTGGTTTCCCTTGAGGATCCGTTCGCATATGTCTCTGAATTCTGTGGCAGAAAAAAGCCACTAGTATTAAATGGAGGGCAGGAGACAGAAGTATCTTAATTAGTAAATATCTTTTCACTGGGACCCACAAATACAAAAAAAGGAGGAAGATATTTCTTTTGGATAAAACAATATAAATAGACTAAAAAAAAAAAACAAACGTAAAACAGATGCAAAACAATCTGTACCTAAGAGACACATAGCAAGCCATTCAAGTAAGGTGGATAGTTTAATAGAGCCAGAAAGGCTAGATGATAAGGAGGAAAGCCAATGAGTAAATCTTTATCCAGGAAGCGTGGGAAGATACTGAGATATTTTTGGCGGAGGAACCTCATGTGATACCTTGGTTTTAGGTCCACGACTGATTTCCCATTCTTTCCAAGAGTGAAAACTTTTACCTATAACTTGAGCCACATTTAGGGTGAGAAAAGGATAGAAAACATTCAAAGAAAAAAATAATCATGAAATCTTGTGAAACATAAGTCTCAGATGAAAAATCATCTCCCGTAGATCACAAAGTTCAAAGCCAAGACGGAATCGTAAGAAACGTATCTACTGGCAAACATCCTTCTTTGTCAAGTATTTCAGGGGGTAGGGAATTATTGCAAAGGAGAATAAAGGTCATCCTAGACACAATCCAAGAAAACTGCTGTATATTGGTAACTATCTATAAATGCCTTCTCAACATTTAATTAAATAGCAAATGTTATTTTCAGGGTCAAGTTCTGCAGATTATAAGAATATTTTTACAGCAGTGCACTTTTCTAACATGTTTATAAACAATTCAGCATTTGATCTATTTGATGCCAAGCAACTCTGACCTTCACAATGCTGACATCTTGTTTTGTTAAGGCATAGGCACAATTTATGCCACAAAAAGATTTAATTGCAGGTCCTATTAATTCACAATTTCGCTGTGTTTGGAGATATTTGCATTTTCTTTGAATTGAAATTTAAAAGGCAGATGTATGCACACACCATGTTATTCTAAAAGTGGTCTGTTCCCCTCTCTGAGCTATAACATTTAAAAAGAGAATGTTTGAAAAATGTCAGCATACTTAAAGAATAATATTTCTGAAATTTTCATTATACAGGGTCATGATGGAACATTAAAACCACCTTCAAAGTAATTTTATGATTTACTCTACTACAGAAGACAGTTGTATTTTGGTTTGCCAGAACAATAAGATAGAAAAATTGAAATTTACATCTAGAACCAGAAAACAACTTATGTATTACTTCCTTTTCTTTAAAAAAAAAAAAAAAGGTATTATTAACATTTTGGTATAGGATATTCCTTGTCACAAAATCTGTTAGGATCTTAGATTCCATGAAGAAACAAGATATAATTTTTATCATCATTAAAGTAAGCAATAAAATGTTAAGAATTAGGATGTCACACATAACTCACTAATATCTGATACTCTAGCAACAAATAATAATTTATTGAGAAACAACTTATTAATACTTTCTTTTTAACTATATCAAAAAAAGCAATTTCAAAAACTGTCTGAAAATAGATCTTACCTGATTTGTATCATTTAATCTTCATTTTCTGCAATAAAATAAAAAATTTGAGTTCAATGTATATTTACCAGTGAGTATTCTTACCCATGAGTGTATTTACTAGTATTGTTATAGAATTGTGTAAGACATAATGTAGATGCATATTGTTTTTTCTTGTTATATCATTCTTTTCTATGTTTTTTTGTTGAGATATAATTAGCATAAAGCATATTAGTTATTTCAGGTGTATAATATAATGAATGATCCAACAATTCTATACATTTCTCAGTTATATCTTTTCTTAATGGCACTTTAGACTAGTTTCACAATACTCTCTTTTTTCCAAACTTGAGTGCTAGGTATCGTAACACGACCATTCTTTATTTAGTGGCCACTTCTGCAAATATATGTATCTTTAGTTACAATGTATTTATTAGTGAGCCAGTTGGCTTGAGAAAGCAATAACAGAATTGTTGAAATGACACCTCTGAAATACTGCCGAGGAATTGGTTTGCAAATCCTACTAGTTGTCTTCAGAAATATACACTACTGATGGTAGCATTTAGATTCCTTAAAAATGGGAAGTAGGGCATGGGGCGCCTGGGTGGCTCTGCCTTTGGCTCAGGTTGTGATCTCAGGGTCCTAGGATCGAGTCCCACATTGGGCTTTCTGCACAGCGGGGAGCCTGCTTCCCTCTCTCTCTGCCTGACTCTCTGCCTACTTGTGATCTCTGTCTGTCAAATAAAGAAAGAAAAACCTTTTTAAAAAAATTAAAAAAATTTTTTTAAAAATGGGAAGTAGAGCAATTGCAGAGGATAAAATGTCATCCTGAACTTGTATGCCCGCCATAGCCAATGGATGCCTTTAAGCGCAATAGTTGATAGACTTTATCTTCTGTTCAAACCCTTGGATGTTCTCCCCGTCAGTAGCATCACCATTAACTCAATGTCCGAAACCCAAAAGATAGGGATCACTCTCAATGCCTTTATTTCCCTCACCTCTTATAGCCTATAGCCAAACAACCACAAAATCATGTCCACTTGACCACCCAGTTATTTCCAAGATATCCCCAATCTTCTCATCAAGATTCCATTACCTTTGCCCGGGGCCACGTGGTTCATAGCGCAGCCCCTTTACTGGGCTCGTTGTCCCCTAGTTCATCCTTCCCTGAAATGTTCTCCACATTGTAGCCATTGTAGCCATACATTTCATTTTAGAAACCTGACCAAGTTGTTCCGCTGACGAATGAATCCTTGTGATTGTCCAATGCCCTCAGGGTAAAGTGTTCTTGCTGATCTGAACAATCTGCTAGTCAAAATACCCCAGACTGGGTAGCATATAAACAACAGAAATGCATTTCTCACAGGTTAATGGGCGAAGATCAGGGAGCCAGCGTGGTGGGATGAGGATCCCCTTCCCAGTTCATAGCTTTCACCCTCTCACTGGGTCCTCACATAGTGGAAGGGACTTGCAATTTTATAAAATCTATTTTGTAAAATCACTAATCCCATTTATGAAGGTTTCACCTTCATCACCTAATCATCTCCCAAAGGCCCCACCTCCTAATACCACCACCTTTGGGGGTTTCAATATATGGACTTTGTGGGGATGCAAACATTCAGACCAAAGCACAATCTCATTGGTGTCTCCTATTTTCTAAACTAATGTCATGTTGAGCCATTGACGTTTCTACCAACGGTTTCTCCTCTATACTCCATCTCACCTCTAAGCATCTGAATGTGCTGTTCCCTCTGCCTGAACTTTCTGCTCTCCCTCACACCATCTGCCTAGACAGCTGTTGTCCATCCTTCAGAGCACAGCTTAGAATTCCACAAACCTGTGCTTCTCAGAAATCTTCCAAGTCTTAAGTACTCCCTCTTTGACCTTACATTGCATACGCATAGTTACCTTTGCCATGGAAGTTACCATATTATGTTGCTGTTACCTGTTTACTCCTTTCTCTCTATCCTGCTAGAATGTAAGCCCCTCAGAGCAACGAGAGCATATGACTTACCACTGAATCCTGAGGCCCAGGCCCGAGTTCTGCATGTAGTGGGCAGCCAACAAATATTAAACAAATGCATTAAAGATCAATTTATAGCTCAAGGTGACATAATAAAGAAGACTCTTTATAAAAGAATTCAGAAATAAAAGAAAGAGTGAAAGAGAAATCAAACTAATTGTTCAATATTAGGGCATATATCACTAGCTTTTTTATGTGTATGTATTGTTTATGCCTTGCCTTCTCTTAAAAAGACTTGGAGGTAGATTACAAGGCACATATTTATATGCTTTCTTTCAGACCGATATTTTTTCAAGCCAGTTGATTTTTTTCATACATATTACCTATGTTGTTATGTGTAACTAGGTAAAGCAAATATTAGGTTGTAAGAGTTGACTGGTCTTGCTTATTCCTCTTTGCAGGTACCGTAATTCAGTTCATTTGAAAACTAAAACAAGTCGTCCAAGAGAGGAGCATTCACATGGGCCCTAGTACTTTGATTACTCTTAGAAAATATTCTATCAGGGGTGCCTGGGGGGCTCAGTGGGTTAAAGCCTCTGCCTTCAGCTCGGGTCATGATCTCAGGGTCCTGAGATCGAGCCCCACATCAGGCTCCCTGCTCAGTGGGGAGCCTACTTCCCCCTCTCTCTCTGCCTGCCTCTCTGCCTATGTGTGATCTCTGTCTGTCAAATAAATAAATAAAATCTTAAAAAAAAAAAAAAGAAAATATTCTATCAAATCTTGCTTAAGCCCTAGATGATGATGTTTCATATCTGTCAAGTTAGTGAATATTAAAGTGTTCTGGTCTTTCCAACCTCTTTATTATTGCCATTCCCTTCCCTCTGCTTATAGTATGATGAAATTCCTTATAATCCCATCGAACCACGTGCCAGATAATGTGACATTTCTAACTGGAATAGGCAAATCTTCAAATCTTTATTTTGCCTGAGGCTTATTTTGTTAATTATTAAGTAATAATATTTTTATGTGACCACATAATTACAAAGTTTATGAAACTTCATCTTCACAGCTCTCATTTGAGCTAAGAAGATGCATATTAAGCATCAAAATATGACTTCAAAAGATAGTGCTATAAGAAGTTTATTTCCCCCTTGGGGCACCTGGGTGGCTCAGTGGGTTAAAGCCTCTGCCTTCGGCTCAGGCCATGATCTCAGGGTCCTGGGATTGAGCCCCACTTCGGGCTCTCTGCTCAGCTGGGAGCCTGCCTCCTCCTCTCTCTCTGCCTGCCTCTCTGCCTACTTGTGATCTCTCTCTGTCTGTCAAATAAATAAATAAAATCTTTAAAAAAAAAAAAAAGAAGGGGCACCTGGGTGGCTCAGGGGGTTAAAGCCTCTGCCTTCAGCTCGGGTCATGATCCCAGGGTCCTGGGATCAAGTCCCGCATCGGGCTCTCTGCTCAGCGGGGAGCCTGCTTCCTCCTCTCTCTGCCTGCCTCTCCACCTACTTGTGATCTCTGTCAAATAAATAAATAAAATCTTTTTTAAAAGAAGAAGAAGAAGAAGAAGAAGAAGAAGAAGAAGAAGAAGAAGAAGAAGAAGAAGAAGTTGTTTATTTCCCCAGTAACTAATTCACCACTAAACCCCATTTTAATGTTCTCAGCTGACCCAGAATCCCTGGAGATATCTGTTTCTCATCAAACTTGTTCAGGTAGAGTAAGGGGGCTGACTAGAACCTACCTGAGCCGCTTCAACACAAACTGAATTGAGAGAGGCTGACTGGGCCACGGAATCAAGCCGAAGGTCTCAGGCTTTTCAAAGGGACAACTCCCTGCAGTGTGTCACATGGCCAGAGAACATCTAAAAGTACAGAATTCAATCCTCTGGCTTGGTGCTGTTTTTTTTTCCTTTTTCCTCTGCTTGGCTATTCATGATTATGTAAAAGAAAACCCACAGAGCTTCCAAACTGCTTACACTGTTTGAGGACACAAAATTAACCACACCGTTAACAATCCCAGCACATTTGGGAAGAGATCAGGTAGACTGGCTCTTGCCAGCCTTTCTCAACCTTGGCACTATCTACACTTTGGGCTGGATGTTTCTTGGTGGGGAGGCGCTATCTTATGTACAGCCGGCTGGTCGGGAGCTTTCCTCACCTCCACCCACTAGATGCCAGGAGCAATTGCTCCTCCAGGTGTGACCAAAACCAACTCTGTGTGTTACCAGATCTCCTTGGGCGATGGGGGAGAGAATCACACCTCACCAACAGCCATGGGCTTCTCTACTGACTTTCAAGTCGGGAGGGTTGCTGGTCGTCGTTGTCTCTCATAGCTCCAATCTCTTCCAACCTGAATTTAGTTTCCTAAATATTGAATGCATTGTGTCTACAGAACTATAACGTTCCAATCATGTTATATTCTGCTTGCTTGCATCTCTGATCCTACTATTACATTTACCTGCAATTCTAGCGTCCCTGTTATTTCCAGCAAAGCCAACCTCTCATTCCCATCCCCTTTCACTCATTCAAGGACATTGTTACAATGCCTTGTTCCCTCTCTCCTGCATTAATAATTTCCCCTTCTCTACTGGGTTATCCTATTCAAATAAAACAGGATATTTTCATTTTATTTAAAAAAAATTTTTTTTTAAATATTAAAAAACAAAACTCTGTCTCCTGACTCTACTCCTCTCAGATACTGGTCTGTATCTTCCCTCCTCTTTAAGAATATCTCTCAACAGTTCTCTAGGTTCACTGTTTCTAATTCTTTCCTCTCACACTCTCTTGAGCCCACTCCAGTTAAGAATACCTGATGCCTAGGGGTGCCTGGGTGACTCAGTTGGTTGAGCGTCAGACTCTTGATCTCAGCTCAGGTCTTAATCTCACAGTTGTGAGTTCAAGGCTCACTTTGGGCTCTACCTTGGGCTCTGAGCCAGGCTCTACATCGGGAGCCTGCTATAAATAAATAAATAAATAAATAAATAAAAATAAAGACCATCTAGTGCCTATAACATGGTTGAATAAGTGAACAAATCGACTACACCCCTATATTTGTACAGGACCCTCTTTCACATTCTTTGAACGATCAGGGTCTCTATTTTCTTCACCTACAGGAGCTCTGACCCAGGAAGCAAGGGTGGACAGAACTATGCTGGCATTCCAGTATACTGTCTTCCTCTCCCAATTCTCTGTAAATTCCTTTCCTCCGAATGCACTATATTATAAAACCTTCCTTCCTAGCAAACAGGCAAACAACAAAAATCCCCCTCTGCTTTATTTGATATCCTGTCACCTCCCACCTTATGGTTCCACATAGCTCTGAATCTACCAAGGTAAGTCAATCCCAAAACTACTTTTCTCCCAAGTTTCTGTTTCTTGCAAATCAAATACATCTTGTTTTCAGACCATAGTGTCTCCTGGGAGATTAAATAAAATCCTTCTGTTGACTTAGTCAAAGTGTTTGCTTTCAGCTGTATCTTTCCTCCCCTTCCTGTTTTCCAGGGCAATAAATCTCAACTTCACAGCCTAAAGTGAGTGGTGGAAGGTTGCAAGAAAGAATATCTGAAATGAATTACCCAAGAAAGAAGACTATTTAGGTGATATTTCAAAGTATCATTATCCTGCTGAGCATTACCACCCTCCAATCCTGTTTGTCACTCTATAAGGCATCAAGACATAGAGAAATAGTGAGGGGAAATATTCCTTGGTTCTTGGATACGAGGGGAAGTACAGAAATTTTCATTTCTGTCCTCTCAGTTAATTCTCTGTGTAGCTCTACCTGGTAACTGGAGCTAGAACTTGTAACTATACCACAGCCAGTACCCAAAGAGGCCTTCTCTAACCTCACTGGTGCCTAGGGAGGCCAAGATCTGTGATGCCTCCTCTTCTTAGAAATCCACAGCCATGACCTTTCATTTGACTGTGACATTCTGATCCATTAAGAAAAAAAAAAAAAAAAAAAAAAATGGAGTGGTCTTTCTCCTCTTAATCCTATATAAACAGAAGTTCTTGAGGGATTTTCTTTTTCAAGCTATTTATAGGAGAATGCCAAACTCAAGCTGTGGTAGAATTTAACTATACAATTTGCTTGCCTAACTGTATTCTTGACATGGACTTTACATGGTATTGTTAATGCAGGGATAGTTATCGTTAAGACTGTCACGTAGCTTCAACATTAGGTCCAGTTCCCGGGAAGCTGAGCATCCAGAAATGATACCCAAACACATCAGCAGGCTGGAAATTGTCATCCCTAAAAATAGGTGTACATTCCACGGAGACAGGCAGTGTGTGTTTTTGTGACAGCGCGTCAGCACATCAAGGGGTGATACAGCGAGCTAAATTTGACTTCCCTTCACTTTAAATTCTCATCTAAAAGAGATCTGCCATTTTCATCATATGAAAATAAATCACAGATTTACTATTTTGTTTGTTGCTGTGACTTGTTAATTAAATCACAATGTGGTTATGTTTATTAAGTTACAAATTATACCTTTTGGGGAAGAACAAGTTCTGAAGTGGAAAGTGTTTACTTGATGTTTTCCCTCCCATCTGCCTTAAGGGAAGATATAATTAAATGTAACAAAGCAAGAGGCAAGTGAATGTGAGGAGAAACATTGTGAGAAAATTTCTTCCAGCTGAATAAAGCTGTAAAGTTCTCAAGGCAGACAAATTGCTACAGATGAAAAGCTAACTTGAATCTAAAATAAGATTTAGAACTGGGAGATTTTACTTTTCAACCTCTTTTCTGGAACTTTCTGAATTGCCCAAAACATAATGAAAAGCCAAGAGCATTGCATTGTTTCTTCCTAATCTAGCCGGCCATCGACCCACTGAACCCCTAAGAAGCCCCAGGTTTCATAGAGGAACAAATGGCAGAATAGTGTCCAGCTTCATTTATGGACTCTGATAATTGAAACGGTGTACTATTCCAGACCTGTTCTGTCCCCTATGGTAATCATGGGCCACATGTATCTATTTAAAATGTTAAACTATCTCTTCTACGATTTTATAACTAAAATCAAACAAAATTAAAAATTAAATTTTTCCTAGTCACTTGTCAAGTGCTCAGTAGCCATGAATAGCTTACTAACTAGTACTATATTGGATAGCATACATATAAAACATTTCCATCATCAGAGAATGTTCCATTGGACAATGCTATTCTAGCTGCACATAAGACTGAAGTTTATCTTTTTCATGGGTTTCTACGAAGCACTCCCCAATAGGACTTTCTGTGGTGATGGAAATATTCTATTATTGAAATTAGCTACAACGAAAAGGAGAGACAATAACAAGAAACTGTCCCTGAGGCTGAGACTGAGTAGTCCAAAAAATACCATCTCTGTGATATGACTTAACACATATTAAAATAGTATTTTAAAATGTATCTCCTCTTGCTTGCCTACATGATGTCTAAAAATTTCCAATTTCAGTCAATCTTCTGAGTTAAGACAAAAGTCTTATCAGCTATGTTACAGAGAAGTGATCACCCATACCGCCTATTAACACCTTAACACCAAACAGAACTTTCTGGGATACTGAATGTGACCATTGAACATGTAAAATGTGGCTAGCGCAACTGAGAAACTGAATTTTCAATTTTATGTGATTTTAATTCATTTCAACCGAAGTAGCCACAGGTGGCTCCTGGCTATCATCTTAGCACAGGTCTATAGACAAGAGCTGAAGAAAGTACTAGGCAGGTTAAGGCATGTGGTAGACAGAAAGGAAGATGGCACCTGAAACACACACACACTGTGGGAATGTGGTGGGATTTCACTCTCATGATTACCATCACAAGTTAAGCAATGGATAGATTATCCTAGATGGGCCTGACCTACTCAGGTGAGTCCTTACAAGGGACTATGCTCTTCTTGTAGAGAGAGATTTGGGTATGAGAAAGGTTGAGGATACAAACTGCCATGTTATGGGAAGGGCCAAGTGGCAAGAGACAGTCGGTTGTCCCTAAGAGCTGAAAATCATCATCCCAGCCAGAAAAAAAAAAAAAAAAAAGGCGTCCTACCATTGCAAGGAACTGACTTCTGCCAACAGCCTGAATAAGTTTGGAGAGGGATCCTGAGTGTCAAATGACATCACTGCCCTACCAACACCTTGACTGCAGCCTTGGGAGACTCAGAAGAGGATGAAGTTAAACACACCTGGACACAGAACCCATAGAAACTTCGAGAAATACATCTGTGTTGGTTTAAGGCACAATGTCTGTGATACTTGTTATGCAGCATCAGAAAACTAATAGGGAGGATTTATGCTTGGCCTCTTTCAGGGAACATGTTTTTTAAAAACTTTCAGCAGAATGCATCGATTTATAAGATAATGTTTTCTATTCTTAACTGTGTCTTAAAGTAGATACTCAGGTATTTCTTGGACAAATTTTGTTGGCCTGACTTTTGTGAATTGGAGGAGGAAGAGGAAGAAAGAAACTGCATGACAATGACAACGGGGGCTTACCGATGACAATGACAGTGTTCCGAGTGTTGATGGCGGTGGTGCTGAGGATAAATCATTAGTATGACCGCTGGGATTATAGCCTGTATTTATTATCATGGGTAACACAGAGCCAAGAAAATGTTCTTGACGTCAATAAAGGAAATACCATTTTCAAATCAGCCGTTGTTGTGTTATTTGCTAGGTGATGATCAATATGTAAAACAACGCTCTGAATTCAAAATATTACATGGTGAAGATTTGACCGAAAATAAAGCAGCAGCATTTTAACAGGAATTCATATTTGAAAATTACCTCAAATTAGCATTTATCTTTTCCTTTAAAAGAAAGGCCTATTTCTAACTACCTTCTTGGATTTGGTAACTAAAAGCATGAAGATAACCTTATCTCTAACCTCAACTAGAAAGAAATATAATGCTACAAAAGATGTTTTGACCTCTGTATTTAGTTTATTCATTTTATAAAATTAAGTGCTGTATCTGAACCAAAATATATAAAAAGATTTCCAGTGTGAATCTATTTCATTATCTGTAGGCTACCTTGACCCAATAAAAACTGAAGATCATATATTCCTACACACGGAGATGCAATCTCTCCTTATAATAAACCACGAGTAGAATACAATGTTCTTTTACATGATAACAGAAAGGTAAAATGTAGGTCAGACATTCAGAGAAATAAAAAAAGGAAAACACATCTTTATCACTTTATTCAAAAGAACTAAGTGTACCAGGGCAGTCCCAGTTCTTTGGAACAGAAGGATAGTGTGCAGAGTATAAACAGAAAGGTAGACCGACCACTAGGAATCGGAATATCGTGATGCCAACCATAACTGGCCCAAAAAGCCCTCCTTGCCTTAAAATTGAGTAGACAATTTCTTGAGGTCCTGAGCTCTTTTTAAATCCCCGTCGATCAAAACTTAAACTTAACATGGGCATTGGCACTTACAAGATTCTTTCAATAAAAGACCAACTGAAGTGCAGAAAACATTTAGGACTGTTTTTCTTCAACCCACAGCAGACTTCAAGCAGAGATGCTCTGTTTTTTCTAACCCTAAAGTTTGGGGGAAAAACCCGTTCCACCCTTTGCGTTCTTGTTATTCCAGAAAGAGGCAGCCCTTCTAGCTCGATGAAATCGGATCACACGCAGCAGAGAAGCATCAGCTCCGCGTGGAGCAAATGGTCTCTGCTTTTGGACAATTGTCTGTCTCTGCTTCAGAGAAAGGATCGAGCCCTGCACCCGACAGAGGAAGTTCGTGTCCTAGAGTTTTGCTATATTGTGGCTAAAACTGAAGGAGGGATGAGGAGCGCAAATGCATCATCTTCCTCCATGACTCAAAGCCAATCTCTTTTTTCTCAAAAAATATTTCTTGAGGACCCACTATGGAAAGACATTAAGGTAGAGACACTGGAGACACATGGTGCCAAAGCATGATCAGGAAAAGTTCTAGAGATTGGCTGTACAGCAGTGCGCTCATACTTAACAATATTGTACAGCACAATTAAAATTTGTTAAGAGGGTAAAACTCATGTCATCTGTTCTTACTACATTGAAAAAAAAAAGGATATACCTTATATTTGTCACCCTAGTCAATATGTACAAAATAAATTAAGCCATCAATACTTTCTGGAAAGTTAAAAAAGAAGAAAAGGACAGTGTCCACTTTGCCCCTTCGCAGACCACAGAGCCATCAGGGAACCCCACATTAACATATAAGCATGCAAAAATAGATTATTAGAAATGTGATAAGTACTATAATAACACAGAGAACCTACCTTAGATTAAGGAGAGCGTCAGTGAACATTCACAGAGATGCCAACATTAGAGCTAGGGACAAGTCGGTACAGAGAAATGTTCTGTGGTTGGAACAGAATGTTCCAAGCAGAGGGAAGACGGGAAGAGTGTGGGAGGAGCCCTGAAACGAGCCTCACACGTTTGAGAAACTAAAGAGCTAGTGTGGCGGGAGAACCACAGACAAGGAAGCCAGGAGGAGGCTAGAGAAAGAGACCAGATCCTGCAGGGCCTCACGGGCTACTTAAGGAGTGGAGGCTTATCCTGAGAGCAATCTATTTAAGTGCTCTAAGCAGATGAGGTTCATAATTCAATTTATATTTTAAAAGAAAGTTTTGGGGGAGATATTTATGAAGGTAGTAGGGCTCATTAATCCTAAATTATCTTGCTAGTTTAAAAAGCTTCGTAGCAATATATTCTCTAAGCTCATTCGGTTGTCATTACACAGGTTTCTGACTTCACGAAATGAGATTGCATAGGAACCAAAGTACGGACTCACATATCATTACCTTTTCCTCGGCCTAGGCCCCTGTCGTGCATGAGCTAGTTCGGGTTTTCTCCACGGCGGCACTGCTGACATTTGGGGCCCAATAATTCCTCACTGGGGAGCCTGCCCCCTGCATTTTAACATGCAACATTTAGCAGTACGTCTGGCCTCCACACACACAAGATGCCAGGGGAACACTCTTCCCTCAGCCCATTCCCAGTCATGGCAATGAAAAAAAATGCCTCGAGATTTTGCCAAATGTCCCCTGCAAAACAATATTGGGAAACATTGAGCTAATTGTGGTCTAAGAGGCAATATTACCATCTTAACATACATGATTTGTGCAAGAACTGGCAGCTAAAAAGGACATCAAAAGCCATCCCCAAAATTCCTTTACTTGTTCCCACAAACACATAGAAGAGTTCATTTCAGATCATTTTCAGTCACTTTGATATTCTTTGCACCAAAAATATGTATCTCAGGGTACCTGGGTGGTTCAGTGGTTAAGTGTCTGCCTTTGGCTCAGGTCAGGATCCCAGGGTCCGGGGATGAAGCCCCACATCGGGCTCCCCGCTCAGTGGAGAGTCTGCTTCTCCCACTCCCTCTGCCTCCCCGCCCCCCTCCCCTTGCTCTCTCTCCTATCTCTCTCTCTCACACATAAATAAATAAAATCTTTTTAAAAATAAAATATATATCTCGGGCAAATCCTTTATATTTGGGAGAAGAATGGTTTGTGTGAAATCATTTGACTTTGTGCAGAGCAGCACCATTTCCCTGCGCCCCAAGACCCTGAAAAGGAAAGTGGGGAACAAAGAGGAGCCTGCCACTGTCAACTGACTTATTGCTCTCTATCCCTGTTCCAAAATGTTCCACCTGACCCCTTCATTTCAGAGGACTTCATATCTGATAATCATCAGATAACTTATTTAGAAAGGTCTGGAGACCACTCATACAACAGCTCACCTTAAAGGAGAATTGGGTGGTAAGACATGAGACCTGTCCAGGATCACACTGAAAGCATGTTCACTGGTGGTAAACACAAAAGGAAGACCCTTTCCAAATGTTGGATTCAGCATCCTGCCATCGAACTCACCTTGCCAACAGACTGTTTTGTACAGATTTCAGGGCAGAGTGTGGCATAAAATTACAGCTACCTATATTTGGAGGCACTAATCTAGGGTATTATATCTGTAGTCTCACTGATTGAACAGTTTTGAAGTCTCTTTTTGCTTTTGAACTATTAGTGGCATTTGCTCATGAGACTTACATGGTCTTACAACGTGCCGAGGGAATCAATCCCTAAAGCAGGCGGAAGGAGCAGGTGCCTCTCCCGTGGGACCCGTCCAAAGCATTTTCCTCCTCCCACCACTGGAAGGTCCTACTCTGAAGTCCTGTCTCCTCCAGTCTCTAGAATGGTAACTGTGCGAGCTCATTGGACCGGAGGAGTTCACTAAGCCCAGAAAGATCATCAGCTAGGTGAGAAGCAATGTGTACACAGGTAAATGCAGAGATCTGGAGCCAGACTACCAGGGCTCGAATTCCCATCCCGCTCCTATTCATTTGGGCTTTTTTTTTTTTTTTTTTTTTTTTTTCACTTTCTCTGTGCTTCAGTTTTCCCATTTGTAAAACGCAGCTACTAACTAGCCCTGTTCCTGGGCTGTTGTAAGGGACAAATGAGTTCATATACGTGAATATGAATTGATAGATGTGACAACAGTTCCTGAAACATTCTGAGTCCTGTATCTGTTCTGTATTTTCCTTGTTAGTTCATAAAAGTCTAGCCGTATTAACCATCTTGCATTTAGGTACATATACTTAAAAGGGGATAAATCAAAGATTAGATACGTTTGGATAGAATAAAATAAATCAGCAAAAGCCTAGAACATGGGAAATTGCCCAGAGGCCACAAATCAAACTGAAATAAAAATCAATTTGTAAGTATTAATATTTGAGGAGCTCCTATTATATCAATGGTCTTTTTATACATTAAGGGAGAGGCAGCGAAGAACTGGGAGGCCTAATTCCATTCTCCAGGGGGCCCATACACTATGTAGAAAAGAATTAAATATATATTGAAATAGATGCTAACAGCACCAGGTACAACAGAGCATATGAAAGAACCAGCAGCTGCATGGCACAGACGAGAAGCCCCAGGGGGGCAAACAAGAGAGTTGGGGGCAGCGTATTGCTGGTGTTTATTGGGGGTGCTACAGCGTACTAGGGTATTGGGTGTATTGGAGGTGCTACAGTGGCGTGCCCTGGAGACATGGGTGCCTCATAGTTTGTAAAAATAAAAAATCTGAAACAAAATTTATGTGTTCGCCCACAAGTGCCCAGTTAAATATATCATGGGGCACACTTCCATTAAAAATGATGGCATGGTTTTTCTTTTTTTGAAACAGAAAGATACCCATGGCATCTTATCCTATCAAAATGCAGGCGATAGAATATAATGTTTGAGGGTGTCTGGGTGGCTCAGTCGGTTAAGCATCCGCCTTCAGCTCAGGTCATGATCCCAGAGTCCTGGGGAGCCTGCTTCTTCCTCTACCCCTCCCCTTGCTTGTTCTCTCTCTCTCTCTCTCTCTGTGTGTCACACCCTCTCTCTGCCTCTCGAGACAAATAAATAAATAAATAAATAAATAGAATAGGATAGAATAGAATATTAGTCATGGTCCCACTTTAGAAATTTGTGTGTGTGTGCACACGCATTCTCTATGAATACCTACACGTAAAGAAATATACCAAAGTTTCAGCAATTACTTCTTTGGATGAGAAATCATCTGGGTGACTTCTACACTTTTTTTAGTTTTCACATCTACTGTTTACATTTTTTACACTAAGCTCTGAAAGTCTTATTTAGGAGAGAATTGGGGGAGCATGGGAAAGGATTAAAAGAAAATCTGTTTTTCCTAACCCTGACCAGGCCTATTAATGAGCTGACATGGTGTGCATTTTATTTTGTACATCTCTCAGAATTTATTACAGAGCCACTCAGTGCACTTTTTATATAATGATTAGCTTATATTATTCAGTTCTTGAGTAGAATTTGGGTCAGCTCTGCGTGCTCATTATTTGTGCGAGTAGCCAGGACAGCCAACTTTCCCAGCATGACGAGTATTGATACCACGGATGGATGAAATGTTTTCTAAGCACCGAAATGGCACTTTACAAGGGTAAGGGGACGCTGCAGGCTTCCTGGTCACTGGAATATATATGAGTCATTCAGAGAGGGAGAGTTCCAAAGGCTAGCTCTCTAATCAGAGAGCACAGCTGGAGAAGAAGAAATAGTGGGGAAACACTTGAATTTCATGGCCTGAGTCTTGTATTTAACGTGCGGCAACGCTGCCGCAGAAAAAGTTTGTCACCTCATACACTCATAAAAAGACAAGGGAATGTCTCAAATGAGTTAGCATCTCCCTTTTAAAGTGGATAATATCCCCAGTTAAAAACTGTAAAGACTTCCTATTTGTGAGGAAATGGTTCAAAACTCACCTACACTTAAAGCCAAACTACATTTTTCCTCTGCATGTTCATAGACCAGTGACCACCAGCCAGAGAAGGAGGTGAAATCCCTCTTTTATTCCTGCCTCCACCTTCAGCCATACTGTCCCTTCTCTCCCCACAGGAGACCTGGGACTCTCTGGCTCTTGGCCTTCCTTCTCAGAGAAAAACAATCCACCATCACTAAGTAAAAGTGATCAACCAGGATACATACACACAGAGCCATTTCTGAATCTGTAGTTGTGGTTTTGGACAAGTTCCTAAACGCTCTGGGTGGAGACAGGTGAATCCGGAACTTTAAGCTTATCTTCAGCTCCATAATTCCATGTTTCCATAATAATTAAATCCACAGCAGTTAATGTATAAAAGCCTTAACCACATCAGGGGGCATTTGAATTTCAGGTCAGCAAAGACTAGAAAAACCTTAGTTCAAACAACAACAACAACAAAATGTGTCCTCAGAACAAAATTTCCAGCACTGACAACCTGGACAGTAGAGAGCATTTGGAGCCTTTCTAGAATTCTTCAGACCACACAACAAATTGCCCCCCCCCCAGCTCCCCCGCCCATCTGCTGTGCTTAGATGTGGTACTATCCGAAATGCTTTTGAAAAGCCCAAAGAACTCTTAAGTGGATCAAAACAGAAAACACTGACAATCTCATTTAAAATTGTTCTCTTTTATGTTTCCAATGAAATGCCAAAACATTAAAGATGAGATTTGAACGTATGGCTGCTCATCAGAACTAAATCCTTTTAGAATCCTACCCATTACGAAATGGTGCACAGCAAAGTACATATGAATTCTTAAGAAAGAGCTCGATATTTTGTAGCACATTTAACATATTGAAGGAAACATTGTTTTGTTTGTGGGAAAATTAAGCTGACTGTAACTAGTACATTTATTCTAACTGGATTGCTTCACACATTGCGGTATATAGGAAGAGGCTAATTAAAAACCAAGATTTCATATGAATCGCAACGTGCTTTGGTGTTCCTTCTTTGCCTCCATTAAGGACCTATTCTGAGCGTTAGGATCGTCTAGTTATTTCTTGCCCCACATCCATCTTTCAGTAAACCAACTTTTTCTTCTTGCCTTAAGTTTTTATTGTTTTCTGTTCTTCTCTTGTTGAAACTTGTCACTTTCCCCAAGGCTCTCTATTATTCCCCACCCTCAAGCCTCTTTTTCCCACAGCCCCGTGTTTTCTCTCTTGAAGCACCCAAGAAGGATGTGATCCTTTTTCCCAGATGGCTTCAATCTCATCATTAGTCTTTTCTTCTTAGTTTCATTATGTACTTCTTTCTCAGCTAGGAAGTGAGGACAGAGAAAGTCTGTACATATCATTTTGACTTCACTTTACGCTCTCACTGATGGGAACTGTCATCTTTTCCATATGCAGCAGGTAAGTGCAGCGAGCGCTACAAAATTAAGTTACTTTTGCTCAGGTCAGATCTGTCAGTGTGGGCTTTCTAAATCCAAAAGCAGATTATAACCCTTCCCTGTCCTAGTTGGATGAAGACGGCCGGTGAATCCCGAGCCTCCCCGGATGGATGCAGTAAATCCTTCCATAAAGTATCAGGGTCTATGCTGCCTGGCCCCTGCTGATTCCTTACGAGGCTCCTCACAGTGTTCCTGTCGTGCTTTCTGGTCAACCTGCTCAAATCCTGGCAGCTTCCTCAAACACCACAGTCTCGCTCTGCCAGGTCTCTGCCAACCCCCGCATCCTAGCCCCCCACCTTGTAATACCATCCCTTTCTTTTATTCATCTCAAGACTCACCTGTCTGGGAAGCTTTCTTCCCTTCTTCTTCCCTTCTTTCCTCACCCCAAACCTGGGTTTCGTTGGATCCCTAAACTCCCCTGTGTTTCTCACACACAATTACCTCAGGTTTTGTTCGAGGTCGTGGTTTATTTGGCAGCTTTCCCCCAGTGGGCTATAAGCTATTCTGAGAAAATGGAGCCCTTTGTCCCTTTCTTCATTTGTACCACAAGGATTTAGCGGTCTTGGAATAATGTTTGTGGGAGAAATTTATTTGTGCTTTGACATAACAAATGAGAAAGGCCACGGCAAAATCTTAAGTGCCATACAGTTAGATCCCCACAATAAGGTAATATCATCATCATTAGAAGTGGTTACAAGGGAGAGGGTGGTGGGGTTATGGACACTGGGGAGGGTATGTGCTAGGGTGAGTGCTGTGAAGTGTGTAAACCCGACGAGTCACAGACCTGGACCCCTGGGGCTAATAATATATTATATGTTTATAAAAAATAAAAATTAAAAAAAAAAAGAAGTGGTTACAAGGGAAGACGTTCGAGGATGTAGGTCCGCTTGCAACTTGTGAAAGGTTTGAATCGCGGCTGGGACAGCTCTGCCTTCACTCTGAATTTGTAAGCGAAGGAAGCTGCTGGGGCAAAAACCAACTAAGATTAAGATCACCTACTGTTTCTCCTCCTCATAAGGCCTTCTGCCCTGTATTCAGCGTAAGATTTTCTGAACCTAGGAACCTGGGCCACAATTCCAATGGGTTGATTCAGGCAAAGCACCTTAACCCCTCCCTCTCCCCAAGCCTCCCTCCCTCTTGGATGTCTCTCCCAATAGGCTCCCTCCTCTACCTGTGTTGTGGAGACGCTCTCCTAAGTGGGGTACGGTCCTTATCTTATCTAAATCTCAGGTCAATCCCCTGATATAAATTCTATTGTTTTCTCTTATCTTATCATTAAAGGCACCAGGGCTTGAATCAGTTAATCAACTTAGCCTGAAGTGTGCAGGAAGAGGCAGAGCTGAGATTTGAACCAGGTTCTGCTTGACTCCAGAGGGGGAGGTCTTAATCACTGCTCAGCACTGCTTCTCCATCATCTGACCCCGGCTTCATCAAACGCTTCACTAGAGATAGACTCCCTTGCACACCTGGTCTAGAAATAAGCTTTTTTCATCAATACATCTTTATTTTCCCCTTGTGTTAATCCTGTCTTTACTTACCATGCCACTGAGTAAAATATTTTCTATTGGCCCTGGATGCAAAAAGTGTTGATGGGGATGGATGGAAACCGAAATTATTGTAGTTTTAATTCCTCAGTTAGGATTGTCACAGGAACAATCCTACGATCAGGATGGGACCAAACCTGAACACAATAAGGATAATTGCAATAAACAACATCTATTAGGCATTTACTGTGTTTTGGTCATTTTGCTCCGAACTTTCTACAATTGTCCCATTTGATCTTTATGCCAATTTTATAGAGTGAACATTTTTATTATATGTATTCTCTAATACATTTGGTTATGTTATATATGCCGGTACAAATGAAAAAAAATGAGATGGAGAGCTTACATAACTCACTCAGATTCACGTTTGTAATTCCTGAAATGAATTTTCAAAATCAAGCAGTCTGACTTGTCTCCCAACCACTAAGCTATATTAACTCTCAGGAGGTTAGCTTCTCTTAACTCAGCAAGTTTCTGTGGGAAGGGGAGGTATAGCAGAGGAAGAGACAGAACCTGTTACACTACGGGCTGCCTCATTTCCCATCATGGAGGCAAATGTTAGAACGACAATTATTTAGGAAAGCTGCAGTTAGGAACATTTAGCATTCCAGTGGAAGAAATCCAAGCTATTTTTCCAGAACAAGAAAGAAAATTGCAACCCTAGAAACCTGGAGAAGCTTCTGATCACTGATGTCCTGACAACCTAGATGAATAATTAGGACAGATCGGTTAAGTTCACAGACAGGTCAGATAGGTTCATCTATACTATAGCATTTACCATGTGTATTACAATGATTTCTTTACATGGCATCTCCCCTCCTAGACTTTGAGGTATTTGAAAATACAACTGTCTTAGTTCTTGCTATCATCCCTAATATCAGACACGATGTAGAGTCTCAGTATACATCGAGGATGTTTGTTCTATCAAGAGAGAGTTTTACTGAAGGGACTACAGATCAAGACTGTTCCATACGAATGACATAATCCCTGAGTTATAGGATTTGTTTACTTTGTGGGGGGGTGGGCAATTCAACCTTTAAGAGGTGCAAAAGAGCTTACAATGCAAAAATCTCTCTCCAAATCTTGTCCTTAGCCACCCAATCATCTCTACCCCCTCAGGGACAATCAGAAGTATCAATTATTCATATAAGCCTCAAAAGGTATTTTATGCACACACTAACATAAATGTGTTTTCCTCCTTCATACCCTTTCTACAAAAACATAGAACATGATACCCACTGTTCTGAAACTTGACTTTATCCACAAGAAGAAATCCCAGTGTTCATTCACATGAATTTATAATGAGTTTTCTCTGTTGTTATGCTTTTGTTCGTTTGGTTTTTAAAAATGTGTTTGTTTTTAAGGGTTTTATCACATCCCACTGTAAGGATGGTCCATTGTTGGTCTATGTGGTCCCTGCCATGGGTTTTGAAAGTGTTTTGAACAAAGCTGTCTGTTCTTTCTAGTAAAACCTACTGTCTGGGGAGCAGGGTTTAGAGGGCATTTCATTAATACTATTATATAATATTTAGGTTCTCTTTTTATTGAAATTATGCATGCATATAATTAAACAGCAACATTATTCTACAAGGTTTTTTTAAATAAAAAAATATAAATTATGACAGCAATTCAACATCAAAATTACAGGAGTTCTCACAAAAGGAATTTATATCCTAAAAACAAAACAAAACAAAACACACACACACACACACACACACACAAAACACCAATATTTCAAGCTGGCATAAACTTTCCTAAAAAGCCCAGAAACTACAGAAGAAGAAGGGCTGATGCATTCTAGGGAAAATTACATCTAGATACATTCTGTCAAAATTTTGAATTACCATAATACACTTAAATCTAGGCAGAAAATATGTTCAGAATAAAAGGGAAAGGTCAACTTAGACTTATAATTCTCTGCAATATAAAACAGTAGAAGTCATGGCTGCAACATTTGAGAAACTCTTAAAAGGCAAATTTTAGTGGTATTAGAAATTGTGATGAAATGTAAAGATTTAAAAAAAAAACACAAAACCAATGATATAACATATACATCTGTTGTAGAAAGAAACCATGTGAGCTCTTTAAGTAAAAAGAACTTTAACAGAAGGAAATAGAGGCTTAAAAATCTTTGCAAGACAATGGAGGAATGGGCTCCACTATCCAGTACTCTAGAAATGTCACCCAGAAAAAGCCATCCTGACCCTCTCCTTAATATATGGGAAACACCTCCCCGATGACCACATTTCCCAACTCCCCTGAATGCAGAAAAAGTCACCCTGGCCAGTGGGATTGATCAGAGGTGACATGTGTCATCTGTGGGGATTTTAAGAGGTACGGTTACTCTTCACATAATCTTTTTCTTTTCCTGCTAGTTGGACACAGAAGACACAAAGCCCAGGGGAAGCTAGAGCCACAACATGGAAGGAAAGTGCCAGCCAACGGGAACACTGGCATTGAGCTATTATAAAAGGAAGAAATGAAATGTGCTCAGGCAGTGAAATTCTAGGGTTTCTTTGTTACAAACAATTGAAGTACTCTAATTAATAAAATAGTCAAACTTGCCGGTCTATGGACTTGCAGTCAGCATTGCAATGGGGTAGGTAAGGAATTAAGAGACTCTTTGGAACCACTGACATCAAGGATCTGGAAGGGGATGCTATCGTTAAACTGCCTCCAGACAGCTATGAAGCCAGTGACTTCCGGCTGGGATGCACCTGCGGTGGAGAGCCATCTCTCTGGCTGTGCTCGCCTGGCAGGAGCAGGAGCAACGGCAGAGAGCTGCTGCCTAACCTACACCCCACACAACTCACAAGGGGCATCTAGCTGCTGATACTAATGTACATCCAGTGTTTTCTCTGCAAAAGCATCTCGAAAATATACTTCTTAAGATTTCTAGCCTCTGCAGTACCATAAAGCATACTGGAAAGAAGTGAGGTAAGGGGCTAGGTGACCACCCACCATAAGCACCACTTCACTAGGACTTCAGGGTTCTTGAATCTAACATGCACACGTATATGTATAGGTCTATAAGAAGATGCACTACAACATTAAATAGAGTTTTTCCTGAAAAGGGGGTGTATGGGTGCATGTTCTTCTCTTTTCTATGATTCCCAAGTTTTCTATGCAGAGCATATGTTACTTTTCTCATAAAAACATAGGAACATTCTTTGAAAGTACAATAATGTAGGAATTGATGATAACTTATCTCTTTTTATTTTTGAAACTTACTCTAAGTCCATTCTTTACTTCTACCACCCACAATTAGCCTCACATTGAAATTTTATACTTTATACAAAAGTATAAAAAGAAAAGGATTTTTGATAAATGTTAATCATTAAACATGTCATCTTTCTGCTCCTCCTATGATAGACTACTTGAGTGTGGTTTGCCCTCGTGGCTAAATTGGAAACTACCTTAAATACAGGAACTATTTCTTTGCACACACATAATCATGTTAAGAAATGGGTTGTTGATTAAGCTAAGTAGATTTCTCCATGATTAGTAATGATATAAAAATAACTTATCAACAAAGCTTATCAGGAAAAAAAAATGACAGACTTAAGAAAATATGATGCTATTTTGGTAACAAGTAGAGGAGCAAAAAGAAACAGATAAGCCAAAGAAATTATATGTATGTGTGTGTATATATATCCCATTCACCTTAGAAAAGGAAATGGCTTTAACAGAGAATTCCAAAGGGGTAGAAGTCTTGTTTACTACTCACTGGGCCAGATAGAAAAATAAAAATAAAAAAAAATAAAAAATGAACAGTTGATGATGAAGTGTGGCCAGTTCTAGAGTCTCCACTCAGTGAAGGGAATTGTGGTTTTTCAAACAACATTCAGAATCCATTTTTCTGCTATCATTTATCTCTGTTGCATATCGAATGTTCTATCTTTCTAGCTAGCTACCCTGATAAAATGTAAGAACCACCAGTGATGTTATAAATGAAGTACTTAGAAGCTTGCAGCAATAGTAGATATTAATAATAACCTTAATGAAAATTTGTAGCAACCCAATTTATCATTCGAAAAAGTAGCAATAAATGGTATTTGGGGCTGTTGTCAAGAGCTCAGAAAGAAAACCTATTAATTAATAATGTGTAAGTACAAAGTCACGATACTATAATCTCCACCAAGATGTATGAGTATAAGTTACCTCTCGACGTTCCTAACTATTAATATTTCCTTAGATTTTTTTTCCTGAAGAAATACACTTAGAAGACTTCAAGACAATATATTTACTAAAAACCCTGCCCAGCCTGCCAGCAGCTACAACAATAACTCTGTGGTTTATACCCCCCAAATCTCCCATCGCCTGTGTCCTTCTACAGTGTGACTTTGTCCTCTTCATTGAGCTGTGGAGTTAATTTCTCTCGCTTGGAACTGGGTAGGCCTGTGGCTGTTTCACCCATTACGCTCTATAAGCTACAGAGGCAGTGAGTCTATGTAGCTTCCACTGCAAGGTCATAAAGAGCCATGCAGCTTCAGCTTTGGCCTCTTGGAACGCCCATCCTATGGATACTCTCTTGTGACCTTCATGTTGGGAACCAAGCTGCCATGAATAGAGAGATCCAAGCTCAGGTGAGGTTACTTGTAGTGCTCACGGCGACAGCGGAAGCTGGGCCCAGTCATAATCCATCAAACTGGACCTGGATCTTGTACCATTCATAAAAATCAACTCAAAATGTATTAAAGAAACATAGAACTCTTACAAACACAGAGGAAACGTTCCTTGACATTGGCCTTGGCAATAACTTTTAGAATATGATACCAAAAGCTCAGACAACAAAAGTAAAATTAAGTAAGTGGGACTCTATCAAATTAAAAGACTTCTGCACAGCAAACAAAGTAAAAGGCAGTCTGTGGAGTGGGAAAGAATACTTAGAAACAACATATCTGATAAGGGGCTTGTATACAAAATATATAAGGAACTCATCCAACTCAAAAGCAAAAAAACAAAACAAAGGGGGAAAAGAAAAACCTGGTTGAAAATGTGTAAAGAGGGACGCCTGGGTGGCTCAGTTGGTTAAGCAGCTGCCTTCGGCTCAGGTCATGATCTCAGCGTCCTGGGATCGAGTCCCACATTGGGCTCCTTGCTCGGCGGGGAGCCTGCTTCTCCCTCTGCCTCTGCCTGCCACTCTGTCTGTCTGTGCTCCCTCGCGCTCTCTCTCTAACAAATAAATAAAAAAAAAAAAAAAGAAAATGTGTAAAGAACTGAATAGGCATTTTTCCAAAAAAAAAAAAAAATATGAATGATCAGGAGATACATGAAAAGGTGCTCAATATCACTAATCATCTGGGAAGTGCAGATTAAAACTACAACAAGATATCCCCTCATACTTGTTAGGATGGCTATTATAGAAAAAAATTAAATAACAAGTGGTAGGGTATGGAAATAAGAGAACCTTCGTACACTATTAGTGGGAATGTAAATCGGTACAGCCATCATAGAAAACAGTATGGCAGTTCTAAAAAAAAAAAAAAAAGAAAGAAATACCATATGGTTCATCAATTCTCCTTCTGGGTATATACCTAAGGGAAATAAAATCAGTATCTTGAAGACATATCTTACATGTGCTCATTACAACATTTTTCACCATAGTCAAGATATAGAAACAACTTAAGTATCTACCTACAAATGAATAGAAAAAGAAATTGGGGTACATATATACAATGGGATATCATTCTGTATTTAAAACGGGGTTCCTGACTTTTACCACAACATGGATGCACCTAGAAGACATTATGCCAAGTGAAATAAGCCAGACATAAAAAGGGGAAAAAAATGCATGATCTTACTTACACATGGAGTCTAAAAAGTTGAATATATAAAAATGGAGAGTAGAATATTGATCATCAAGGTTGGAAGAATAAGTCTAGAAATCTAATGTACAGAAATGTTACTATAGTTAAAAATACTGCATTGAATAATGGAAACTTGCTAAGATCATAGACTTTAGGCACTCTCATCACACATATACACACATACATAAAAGTGGTAACTATGGGGCGCCTGGGTGGCTCAGTGGGTTAAAGCCTCTGCCTTTGGCTCAGGTAATGATCCCAGGGTCCTGGGATGGAGCCCCACATCAGGCTCTCTGCTCAGCGGGGAGCCTACTCCCCCCCCCCCTTCTCTGCCTGCCTCTCTGTCTACTTGTGATCTCTGTCAAATAAATAAATAAAATCTTTAAAAAAAAAATAAGTAGTGAGTAGTAGTAGATTTTTTTAGTATTTTTTAGTAGATAAACTTAAACTCAAGAAGTTTGGAGGCAAGGCAGTGATGAAAGGAATCTAAGACTTTCATAAATATTTTAAAGTTGTGGATGATTATCATATTTCAATATAATAATGATAGCATAATTTATAGAAAGGCTGTAGACAAAGAGAGGGTGTTAGTGGGGATAAAAATGAAAGCATTAGAGGAAGAAAGCCTCCTGAACTTCAGTGTTCTCACCTGTAAAGCGAGTAAAATAAAATGTATCTTACATAAATAATTATGAGAACCAAAGAGAAATTACATAATGTGTTTGGTGCCAAGTAATCATTGGATAGGTAATCATTATTGTTGTTAATAGCATCATAGCGTTCAATGTGCAAATAAGAGGAATTTAAAATACAAAAGGAGAGAAAACGAGAGCAATTATGGAGAGTCCTAGGAAAAGCAATCAATTTCTATGCTAGCAGAATAAGGAGGAAACAGTCATAAAGGAATCTCTCTTGAATAACTGCGTACACATATTTTCTCTATTTTCTCAGAAAGAAGTTAGTCTAGAGGAAATTAGCAACAAACAGGTAGGTTTACTGGCTCCTCAACAGTCAAAGTCAAAGAAGGTGACATTGAAGGAGGGACAGTTTTGTGAACATACAGAACCTGATTCCAGGACAGCAGATGTATATGGGAAGCTATTTGAAAGATAAGAGTGTAATACAGTAATTTCCAGGAAGAGATTTATGCTTTCAACGTGCTGGTTCTTTAAAATGTTTTTCTTATTATAGCTTCACCTGAAAAGAAGAAAAACAAACCAAAAGCTTTGACCTCCATAGACAAAAACTCACCTTTGACATGAGCCTCACAACTTATACAAAAATTAACTCCAAATGGATTATTTTAAAACTTTAAACTTTTAGAAGAAAAATTAGAGAAAATTCTCAAGATTTAGGGCTAGGCAAGGAGTTCTTATCGCTGACATCAAAATATGGTCCATGAAAGAAAAAAAAAATGGATCAATTAAAGTTTATCAAAATTTAAATTTTTCCTCTGGAAAAGACACATTAAGGGAATAAAAAGACAAGCTGTAGACTAGGAGAAAATACAGTAGGTTAAAGCCTCTTGCCTTCGGCTCAGGTCATGATCCCAGGGTCCTGGGATCGAGCCCGCATCGGGCTTTCTGCTCTGCAGGGAGCCTGCTTCCCTTCCTCTCTCACTGCCTACTTGTGATCTCTGTCAAATAAATAAATAAAAATCTTGAAAAAAAATGGGCAAGAAATATAAACAAACATTTCATCAAAGAGAGTATAAGATAGCAAATAAGCACATGAAAAGGTGTTCAACATCATTATTAGGCAAATACAAATTAAAGCCCCATTACAATATATCATCTTATAGGCATCAGAATGACTAAAATAGTGACAACACTAAATGCTGGTGAGGATGCTGAAAAACTATGTCATTCCCACAGTATACGGGGGATTGTAAAGTGTAGTTTGGCAGTGAAAAATAGTTTGGCAGTTTCTTATAAAAACTGACAGGCAATGACCATACTACCCAGCAACAGATTTTTGGGCATCCATCCCAGAGTAATGAAAACTATGTTCATGTAAAAAAACATACATGAATGTTCATGCAACTTTACTCATAATAGTTAAAAACTGGAATCAACTCAAATGCCTTAAATAAATGAGCAGTTAACCATGGCACATCCATACCATGGAATACAACTCAGTAATAAAGAGAAATGAACTATTGATACACATTACAACTTAGATGAATCTCTAGATTATGCTGAGTGCAAAAAGCTAATCCCAAAGATTACAAACTATATTATTTCATTGAATAACATTCTTGAAATGACAAAATTATATAAATGGAGAGCGGGTTCGTGGTTATAAGGGGTCAGGAATGGTAGGGGTGTAGAAGAAAGAGGCTACCGGGGATTAGGAGTGAAGTTCAGGGGTTGGAGGAGGGAAGAGATTGTATTTTCAAAGGACATCCACAAGGAATTTTTGTGGTGATGCAATCATTTTGTATCTTGATGGTGGTGGATACACAAACTCAGATGTGATAAAATTGCATGGAACTAAATATGCACATGCATATAATTGGAGAAATCCAAATACAATTGAAGGATTATAGTTTTGCAGGATATTACCATTGGAGGAAACTGGGTAGGCAATACACAGAATCTCTCTGAATTATTTCTTATAATTGTGTTTGAATATAAACTCATTTCAAAATAAAATTTTTTATTGTTTTTGAAAAGCTTTGACCTGGGACACTTGGCTGACTCATTCAGAAGAGCGTGTGATTCTTGAGCTTGGGGACATGAGTTCAAGCCCTACCCTAGGTGTAGAGATTACTGAAAAATAAAGAAATAAATAAATAAAGTTTAAAAATTTAAAAAAACAAAAATAAAAAGCTTTGACCTGAAAATTTAATGAATACCCTTGGTGACTAGGTTATGAGAAGAAAACCATTACTTTTAAACAACTTAAAAGTTTTAATAACTGATATATCACTGTATAAGAAAAAAAAGGTTATGTCATGTGGTTTTCCTCAAGATAACTCTGGACTAATTAAACTGATTTAATAACTTTCGTCTAAAAATCGTTCCCTATGATCCTCCTGATTTTACCACCATATAAAGACACAGTAAGCACAATATTCTAGTTTATGCAAATCTTGGATGTATTTTCTTATGACTAGTCTGTTTGACCTTCCATGGTTTGGTGCATCAGATAAACTAAATCACTTAGAAAAATGCAAAATTTTGTGTTTCACTAAATTAATAACTAATAAGTAATGTCTTAATCAAAAGAGATCAGTACATATGATACTATAAATCATAATCATTTCATATGGAAGTTAGCCCAAAGGTAGAAGGTCTGAGAAGTCAACCTCATTTGCTTAGATTTATAATATTTAGAAATAATGAGCTTGAGGGAAACGATAAAATGTGCTGAAATTTTTTATGAAATTGGATAAATATGTTCAGTTTAATTATAAGGGGAAGAAAGACTCACGAATCCTTTATTGAATGTTGCTTTATAGATAATATTCAAAAAGCAAAAGTAAAATCTCCGCTTTCTTTGTACAAAGGCCAATTTATACTCTGCTCAGACAACAAATGTCCCTTTCTCTCTCACAATAATTGTGTTTTTTTGGCATATTCTTAAATCATTCCAAATGAAGTGTCTTATTCTTTGAAAATGTTTAGTTCATGCTAATAATGGTTATGCCCACAGCTTTAAAATATTGCCTGTTAAATACTGTCGTTAGATAATGTGATCTATGTTCTTTTCTTATCGCTTCTGACGACTCTTCTTGACTTTTTGTTTTGCAATTTCAGGTTCCAATTTCAAAATAATAAAACTACTAAGACTTTTTTTTAACGTGTAAATTATGTTTGAGTTTCTTAAATGACCACTAAGTAACAGAGAGATTTATCCCTTCATTTTCAAAAGGAGGCATATTAAAAATAATTAGCTGTGTTTGACATTTTCCAGATGTTCTAGCTGCTCGATACCATTAGGAGAGCTTTCCTGTTTATTTCTCTTTTCTAGAGGAAAAAAGTTAGCCTTCTTAGGTCAATTTTATAGAGGTAAAGGGCATTAATATAAATATATGTAAGTTTTTGTGGTTTTCTCCTACTTAAAAATAAGCATAAGCATGTTCATGTTCAAAGACTGACAAAGTTACTGTCAATAAGTTAATTTAATATATATATTTTTATTTATCTTACTTATTTTGCTGTCATTCATTTTACTTGTACACAGCATACATAAGCATATATACTATATATAATGTGTATATATTTTATGTATAGTTACATAATACTTACATCATATGTATATGTTATGTATATCTTTAGACGCAAGCATACACAATCCAATACTGGCATTGAACAAACTTTGAACAAACTGTTTTTAGATCAGTACTTATTCAACTAAGAAAAAGAAAAATAATAGTTTTTATTTTACCTTCACTAATTCCTTCTTTGATGCTTTTCCCTACTTTACATAGATCCCAGTTTCTAACCTATATTATTTTTCTTCTCTCTACAGAACTTCTTTTAACATTTCTTGCAAGGCAAGTCTATCAAGAAACAAATTCCCTCAATTTTTGTTTATTTGATAAAGTCTTGACATATCACTTTTGAAGGATAAATTCTCAGGACACAGAATTCTAGGTCAGTGTCGTTTTTTTTTTTTTCTTTTATCGCATTAAATATTTTACTCCACTTTCTTGCTTGCATGGTTTCTGAGGGGAAGTTAGAGGTAATTCTTACCCTTTTTCCTCAGTAGGTTAGGTATATTTCCCCCCAGCTTCTTTTAGGATTTTCCTTCAAATTTGGTTTTCTGAAATCTACATATGATATGTGGATGTGTAATTTTTTGGCATTTTTCCTGTTTGGTGTTCTCTGAGCTTCCTGGATCTGTGGTTGGTGTCTGATATTCATCTGGGAAAATTCTGTCATGATTGTTTCCAGTATTTCTTCTGTTTCTTTCTCTTTTTCTCCCCCTTTTGGTATTCCCATTACACATGTGTTATACCTTTTGTAGCTGTCCCACAGTTCTTGAGCATTCTGTTTTATTTCAGTCTTTGTTCACTTTTCCGTTTTGGTGATTTCTATCGAGATTTCCATAAGCTCAGACATGCTTTCCTCAGTCATGACCTCTTTACTAATAAGCCCATCAAAGGCACTCTTCACTTCCATTACAGTGTTTTGATCTCCAGCATTTCTTTTTGGTCCTTTCTGAGGATTTCCATCTCTCCACTTACATCGCCTGTTCCTGCATGCTGTCTATATTACCCATTATAGACCCTAACATATTAATTAAAGTTGTTTTAAGTTCCTGGTCTGATAATTCCAACATCTCTGCCATGTCTGGCTCTGAATTGCTCTCTCTTCAACCTGTGAGGTTTTTTGCCTTGTAGTATGTCTTTTAATTTTTCTTGATAGCCAGACATGATGCACTGGGTAAAAGGAATCATTCTAGTATTGTGGTAATAAGGTGTGAGGAAAGGGAAGTGTTCAGGGTTCTGTATAGTCCTATGATTAGTCTTTCGCTGAGCCTGTACCTCCAGACTGTGCTATTCGCTCGTGCTTCTCACTCTTCCCCTTCTTACCAGACAGAATGAGTAGAGCCAGCTAGAATTGGATATTTCCCTTCCCTTAAGTCAGTTAGGCTCTGATTAAAAACCTCAGTAAGGGGAGGGGGGCAGGGAGAGGGTGGTGGGGTTATGGACATTGGGGAAGATATGTGCTATGGTGAGTGCTGTGAAGTGTGTAAACCCGGCAATTCACAGACCTGTACTCCTGGAGTTAATAATACATTATATGTTGAAAAAAATAAAACAAAACAAAAAAGAAAAACAGTAGGCTAGACTCTGGTTGTAATAGTTTCTCCTAGAGCAGACCTTGTTAATAAGAACAGAATGCTTTCCTGAATTTCAAACTGGTTCCTTTTTCCTTTCCCCTGCAGAGGCACAAGGGAATTTACTGTAAGAATCTGGTGTAGCTCCTGGAGGTAAAACTGACAGAAGTGTAGGGGACCCTCCCATGACGGGGTCCCCTTGCTGATGTTAAGTTTCAGACTTACCTCTGAGCCTCCAGCAAGTCATTAATTACCATCCTGTTTTTCCTATCCTGGTTTCTACTCATGGGTTTCTGCTTGGATAAGTTGGGATTTTGTGTATCTGCCTGTCTCCCCAATTTGGGGGGTAACAGTTTGCCCTGTGTCCTCACTTCTCTTACAGATCCAAGAAGAGTTATTGATTGTCCAGTTGATCAGTTTTTTATTTGTTAGGATGGTGTGGCAACTTCCAGCCTCCTTACATGAGGATCCAGAAACTAGAAGTCCCGTTTCCTTTAAATTTAAATACCTACTTATAGTATTAGAGATGTATTATAGCCTATTATATTACAACCTATTATAATATATTATTATCCTATAGCCTATTAATATTGGTGACATTCGTAATGTACCTAATGGTACAAATTAAAGACTCTAAAAATTTGATAATAGCTTCACCCTATCAAGATGATAATTTATTAAAACTTTATAAATTGATTATGTATTATACTTCAACAGAATAGACCATTCTCTTCCATTCTAATATTTTTAGCTATTATAATAAAATAATCACAGGCATTAAGCCTTATCCACAAAAAGCTTTCTTCTCTTTGCTTACATGAATCTAAAGGTTCAGCTATGGAAATAAAAAAGTAAGTGTCCTGGAAGAAACACCAGATAAACCTCAACAAAAGACTATAGCAGGTAGACTTGACCTATGTTAATGCAAGGAATAAACTCTTTGTTCACACTTCCTACATCATCACCATGGAAGAGCCCTTAAACTGATTCAGAAAACTGAGTCAGGACCTCCAAAATTGTTTTGGTCTAGAAGAACAGATTCTGTGGGAATGGGCTTCTTCACTCAAGTCCAACCAAACAAGAATCAATTACCTATAATTCAACAGACTAAATTAACTGATTTAACTAGAGTAATATTGTATTTTTCACGCAAATTTTTAAGATTCTAATTTTTCCTCTTAATCTTGGTCTAACCCTCAATGTAACACTTTATTTATACAAATTTCAAGGAAACACTCAGAGTGTCAGTGGCATCTTCTTCCAATGAAACCCTCAGAATTCAAAAGAAAAAAAATTTTTAAAAATAGCAATAGCGACTATAATGAATCATCAGGAAATTACAAAATAATTCTGAAGAAAATAATGATCTCCAGGGGTTAACCTTGTCATCAAAACAGTAACAGTGGTTGGACTGTATGAGCAGTAATTTTACTAGATTACTTTGTTTTCTGACCGTGTAATTATCCACATGTGTTCAATAAAAATGTATTGTTTTTCCTGTCAGAATAAAATTGGATAAATTGAATTTGTAACGTTGACCAAGCCAAAAGCCTTGCTTAACTGGGGCAGATAAGCCTACTATTTAGAAGGAAAAACCCTACTTCACCCGTGCAAATGATGCCTTCAAAGTCCTCCCAGGAGCAATTGCCTGATAACCCACTTCACGGCTTAGGAGGTCCCAGACTTAGAAGTAGTAAAGAATGTTGCCTCTGGCGGGCCAGGATCACCAGTTTAAAAAAATACAATTTCAGAGAAAGGTGCCATCCTTCCAGTTACATGAGAAACCTGGTAGAGAATAATAAGGTGGTTCTTCCTTTTTAACCTCTGTAGGATTGATAAGAGTTCCAAAGAAATTCGGGACACCCTGGGGGCTCAGTAAGCGTCTGCCTTCAGCTCAGGTCACGTTCCCAGGGTCCTGGGATTGAGTCCTGCCTGCATCAACCTCCTTGTTCGGCAGGAAGTGAAGCCTGCTTCTCTCTCTACCACTCCCCACTCCCACCGCCCCCACACACCACCCCCTCGTGTTCCCTTGCCCTCTGTGTGGCTCTTATCAAATAAATAAAATCTTTAAGACTTTTTTTAAAGACTTTATTTATTTATTTGACAGAGAGAGAGGGAACACAAGCGGGGGAGCAGCAGAGGGAGAGGGAGAAGCAGGCCTCCTGCCGAGCAGGAAGCCTGATGCTGTGGGGCTCGATCCCAGGACCCTGGGATCATGACCTGAGCCGAAGGCAGACCCTTAATGACTGAGCCACTCAGATCCCCTTCAGTGACCTAAATATAAGTAAATGACAACCTCAAGTTTTTTAAATATCTCCAGAGAACCACCACCTTTTAAGGCTAAATGCTAAAGGATATTTCAGTCACACCAAAAAGAAGTCAGACCTTCATAATAAATTGGTCACAGGAAACAAAACGTTACATTAGTGATATCAGAAAAAAAAAATTATTGAGCAAACTATGTTGTCAAGTTGGCACTGTAGTGGCGAGCAAAATTTAACTGTGAGAAGTCACTATGGAAAGAAAACGTAACACTCTCCACAGCTTCCGATAAGAGTAAACACTTCATATATTCCAGTCAAAAAGAACTCTTTATATTCCAGGAGGAGTATAAAAAAAAAAAAAAGGAATTTTAACTGGTTTGATCCCTCAAATAATAAAAATTTGAACATTTCAGATAAACCCGGGTGCCCCGACAAAAACAACTTTGGCCTCATCTTTTCTTTGCACGTGTTGAAGCCATATCTTGACTTTCTGAATAGAATAATCACGTCACAGAGTTGCTCCTTTTTACTTCGGACAGATGGATATGTACTCAGAAAACTCCTTAATCTGGCGAAGTATTTTTTTTAATCCTTGCCATTGTGTTATTTGGAGAACTAGCCCTTCGTTGTAGACCAATCCTTTGTCTCTTCTTAGAAGTTTATAACTCTGAGTGTTCCTTTGGCAAACCGTGTGTTGGTAGAGCTCTAGGCAAACAAATACACGCATGTTTAGTGCCACAAAACGAGCCATTATTTCTGGAGAATAATCTGAAAATATACAATAAACAGTAATAGCATTTAAAAAAGTAAACACAGTATGAAATTAGGTACAAAAAAGTCGTTTCAAAAACAAATGCAGAAGGACACTGAGAAGGGATACATCAGTCAGACTGGGATGGTGGACCAATTCTTCATCTTGTCCCTAGGGAGACACGAGGTATGGAGAAAAGAGGCCTCAAAACGGAAGAAAGAACAAGAATGAAGGCACAGAATGACAAGGCACTGACTTCTCTCTCTGTGAACCTGTTAGGATTCTTGACTCTTCTAGCCCCTATCTTTCTATCACACTTAAGAACTTCACATGGGAAAAGACAATTCTTACGATGAGAAAAATTCTAGAGGTAAAAAAAAAAAGTCATACCACCTCCTGGAATTTGGGAGTTCCTGGATTTTTGAGGAACTTGAAAAGGTCTTCATTTATAATTAAGCAAGGTAAAGTTAAATTAATTTCTGCCTCTCCAGAGATTGCTAAAAAACTTTTCATTATTTTTCTAAATAAGTCTACACATTCTCCAATGAAAGAACAGTAATCAGGAAGTGATTACTGTTTTTTTTTTTTTTTTTTTTTTTTTTAGTCTTCTAATACCAAAAAGGCTCCGTGCATCCTCACTGAAGGTTCACCCTTGATCTTCATCCTGCTCTCGACATTGCTTGGTGAGATTTTTGCTTTGGCTGCTTTGCTGTCGGTGGATTGGGAGCGGAAGTGGAGTTCATGTTGTTTCCCTATATGCTTAATTTTTAATGACAGGTCTCTGAATTACCAGATTGTGTCAATTACCCCTCCAAGAAATCTAATTTTGTTAATGAAATTAGTTGCTTGGAAGAAAAACATAAGCATTAATTTCAGTGCAGCAGTTTCTCTCCGAGCTGTAGCAGGTGCTATTTGACTGAATTGCCAGCACTTGGTAAAAGGGTTTATCAGGCCTCACGCTCAAATCACATCAATGCCGCCCCAACAGCTCTGCCCCCAAGGATCGGGCACATCATGGTGGATCTGGAAAACAAACTTTCCAAACCCCAATAAGACACGTAGTCATTTCCCTGAGAAGAATAAGCATGACTTTTTTTTTTTAACTTATCTCAAGGCTAAAACTTTTCATAAATACAAAAGACAGTGGAAAGTGAAAGAAATTATACCTATGGCAGTTTAGAACTAAAGCACATTTTTTTTCCCTAGGGATACATCTCTATAGAAGCCTAAAATGTAATTTTTATTTCAATTATCAAGGTGATTGTCTATTTATTGTTTTACTTTACTTTGCTAAGGGAAAACTCTTGATATATTCCATGTTCTAACTTGTGATAGCTCTAAGGCATCATGGCAGGGAGAGCATATAATGATCATTCCTCTTTCAGCAAAATCACATTTTTTTCGTCCCTTTTTATTCCCAATAAATTTGAATGTTATTTCCTTGGCACGAAAATACAAAAGAGTCCAGAATTCCACCCAAATGCAACATATTTATTTTTTACCCCCATGTAGAAGGGGACTTAACTCTTAAAATAGCAAATCTTAATTTCAGTTAAGAGTTTCAACTATCTATCTTTTCCCCATAGCCTGCTAAAAAGACCATCTATCGCACAACAAGTATTTACTGAGCACTTATTATATGCCAGGCATTGCTCTGGTTTCCAAGCATACAGCAATGAGTAAAAACCAAACCCCCCCTCTTTTGGAGCTGCTGTTCTGGTCAAAAGTTTACCCAATACAATTTCTGCCCTGTAGGATCTCTGGCACACCCCGTAAAGAGTGTGGTAAAGATTCCCTGGGATCTTATTTTTCTGAGTCCAAAAGAATGGGCACAAGGAAGGAGGAGGGCATCACAAGTAACAGGACAATATAGAGATGGTCAGGAAAGGCTTTGCTGAGAAGGAGATACCTGAGTAGGTTTGGCAGAATTAATATGAATCCAAAAGAAATGTAGTAAAAGCAGAAGGAGGAGTAGTCGCTAAAGGAGGGGAAGCATGAAGCGCCCTACTTCAGGCCACAGGTGTTAGGTCACTATTTGACTGGTAAGTGGGAAGGAGGCAGGAGCTAAGGCTGAAAATATGGGCAGAACCTGATCTTAGTGAGCCTGTGGGTCATCCCTCAGGGACTGGGGGATCTTTTTCCCCCAGCTCTCTACTCATAAAAATATGCTAATTAACAGAATAGCTTAAAAAAGAGAAAGGAATTGAATCATTATTCAATCATTTGATTGGATAATTGATTTCTGGAAATTTTCTATAATATATATACTTTCATTACATTTTTTTAAAGATTTTATTTATTTATTTATTTATTTATTTATTTGAGAGTGAGAGGGAGCAGGAAAGGGACAGAAGGAGGGGCAGAGGGAAAGAGAGAGGAGGAAGCAGGCTCCCCGCTGAGCAGGGAGCCCGACGTGGGGCTCTATCCCAGGACCCTGGGATCATGACCTGAGCCAAAGGCAGACACTTAACCAACTGAGCCACCCAGGCGCCTCTCCTTTCATTACATCTTTAAAGCCTTTCAGAGTTTAATAGTTTAAATATTCTAACTTCAAAAATAATAACTAATATATGTAAACCTCTATAGTTTTCTAAAATACGTTCTGATATATCCTCTTATTTGATCATCTAACTAATGCTCCAAGGTAGAAAATGTATGATTAACTTCATTTTACACTTGAGAAAAATAGGTCAAGAAGTTGTTTTCCCTGGGGTCAGACTTTAAACAGTGCCCGCCTCCCTCCCACCCCTGGGATCGGTCTACCATACCACCAGACTAGATTTACCATATGTAACATCTAGTTGTTGCATTCCAATAAGAATAATTCCTTTTCAAAGTAACGATGTGAACAATACAACCCTGAGCTTCTCTGGGTGTGAATCCCAGGTGTGGGACCACCACACACGGAGCAGTACCTGCGGATCTCATCGGCTCTCACTGAGGTTGGTACCACCCCAAAGAGATGCCCCAGCTCCTTGGCACCACTAATGGTCCTCAAAGCCTTTGGCCTACCTCCTATACCGCTTTTCTGACTCCAAACTTGGCTCCAGTCCTGGAAGACAGTTCATCTTTCTGTCAGAGCCGGCTTGGGCAGCACCATGTTCTTTTCCTGCCTTGTCTCTAGGACCTGCTGTGGGGCTGAGCCCCACCTTGAATGCACGTCTCCTTTCATTTCTCAGAACTGCTGGGTGGGACCCAAACTCTGCCCTCAAGAGCTTACATTTTCCAGAGAAATAAAATAATTATCCACATGAAACAAGACTGAATTCAAAATACCAGATTTGTAAAGGTTTCCATTAAATATGCTCTCCCTTCATTATAAATACAGCTGATTTTTAAAGAAAAAAGTTTGGAGAGTTTTATAAAATTCTCGCTTGGGGGTTACAAACGTGCCGATCCATCCGTGTACCTGAAGATTCTATACTTCCTCTATGACTTTGTAATGCGAATGATAACAACATAGTGGAAACATTTTTGCAACTAGGTTATTATAATACTGTTGAATTTCAAAGTAGCACTGGAAATTTGAATAAAAATACCACGTATTTATTTCTAGCCCTTTGAAATTATAAAATGTAAATTCTTATCCAACGTGATTCTTAGGAAAATTGTGAATCTGTCACTACCATGTGAGTATTTCCCACAGTGAGTTTGTCACTGCCGATACTCAGTAAAATCCACAAAGTGAATTTGGATGGGGAGCAGTGTAGGAACCATTTACTCAGTACCGAACCTTCCGGAAGTAGGAGGTAGGCCCTTCTGCCCTGGTCATCACCTGTTCATGCCAGAATCCTGAGTCCTCCCTTGTTCCTGGTATGCTTCAGAACTGGCTCTCTCCCTTTTCAGTTCACTCCTACAACTCCTCCATGAAGTCAGTCTGTCTGTCTCTCATATTTCTTTCAAAGCCTGGGGAAACCCGCTTGAGTTCCCCAGAGCCATCTTCCTTTCCTACACAGAGGAGTAACTCTATTTTCTCACACCAGTGGAGTGCGAAAAACGCTAAATCAGTTGTAGATCTGTCTGTCTAGATACACTATATAGATGTACTAAGCCAGAACTTCCTCTCTGGGGAAGCCCATGAGAAGTATCTTCTGCTCTTCCAATTTTCAGATCTCTGGGGGAGGTCGTTCCTTTCATGTACACCAGGTCCTGGTTTCTTAGGGACCACAACGTCTACTCACTCCTGGTTTCCTTTTTGTCTCTCCTCCACATCTCTACCAGTGTCAAAGAAAACAGTCCTCTAGTCTAGAGGTAGACATGGGTGGCAGACAAGTTGAGGCAGAACTTTATTGCTTTTTATATCCCATTCATCGTTTTGCATTTTGCAAATTTTATATTCACTTTCTGAGGTCTGCATTTTTGCAACCTCAAAAATGAGGCAATAACCCCATGTTTTCTTTGCTTTCTCTTGTGCTTTTCAATGTTTCCTGAGCCTATGATGAAACGTGCCCAGCTGACTAAGTAGGGCTATTATTAGGTAAAGGAAGTATAAGAAAAGAAGGAAATATCATAGCATCCCTTTAAATCACCAGTGAAATCATATACATTTGGTCCCTGACTTGTGATTTTTTGACACTATGATGATGCAAAAGTGATACTCGTTTGGTAGAAAGTATACTCCAGATTTTGAATTTGAATCTTTCCCCCAGGCTAGCAATGTGGGGTACTACCCTCTCTTCCGATGCTGGGCAGCGGCAGCGAGCTATCCCTGCCAGTCAGCCACACAACCATTGGGGTCAACAAGGGATCCCCTTGAAATCATTCTGTACTCATACAACCATTCTGTTTTTCACCTTCACTTCAGTATTCAGTAAATTCTATTAGTATTTAATACTTATTATAAAATAGACTTTGTTAAAAAAAAAATAAAATAAAATAGACTTTGTTAGATGACTTTGCCCACATGTAGGGTAATGTAGGTAAGTGTTCTGAGCACATTTAAGGTAGGCTAGGCTAAGCTATGATGTTCTTTAGATGAAGTGTATAAAATGCATTTCTGACTTAAGATTATTTTCAACTTATGATGTGTTTATTGCAACATAACCCCATAGTAAGTCAAGAAAGATCTATACTGTAGTCCCCCCTTATTCTTGGTTTCACTTTCCATGGTTTCAGTTACCTGAGGTCAGCCGTGGTCTGGAAGCAGGTGATTCTCCTGCTGGAGTGTCAGAAGGTCAGTAGTAGCCTAATGTTCTGTCACAGTGCCCGTATCCCCCACCTCACTCCATGTCACCGAGAAAGCATTTTACCATCTCACATCCTCACAGCTGGAAGGGTGGATCCGATACAAGGTATTTTGAGAGAGAGATCATAATTTTATCACAGGATATTGTCATTGTTCTATTTATTTATTTATTTATTTATTTATTTTTTATTATTAATTTCATATGTACCTAATTTATAAATTAAAGTTTATCATAAATATGTATGTATAGGAAAAAAACATAGTATGTATAGGGTTTGGTACTCTACATGGTTTCAGGTACCCACTGGGGTTCTTGGAATGTATCCCCCATAGATATGGGGGGACTAATGTATGTAACTATTTACCAACCTTAGATTTTAATGGACCCAACAGTCACTTTAGGACTATTTATAAGGTCTTTAACTTTTACATTTATATGCCATTCTTACTGGCTTCAAATTCTTTTTGAAGATGTAGAACAAACCGTTCTTTACCAAAGGAAAGACTTCATACCTAACAACTGTAAAATTTGCCCTAATAAGTGGTGAATGGGCAGGATATGCATTAACTGTCAGAAAACTTTTCTATTTTCTTAAGGCTGAGAAGTCATCCTGGTGTCTGTGCTAGGAAGGCAGGGCTCTGATGGCCCCTCTACGTGCACTTCCCAGTTTCCCCCTCCACCTCAATTTCTTCCCCACCTTCATGTTCTCCATCTCCCTTTGTTCTGGATTTGAAAAATAAGTTCCCCTCCTCTTTGCCACAGTGAATGTCTCTCCACGCTGGCCCCAGCCATGACCATGCCCCAGTCTCCTCGGAGCTCACATCCCAGCCTCGCTGACAGTCGGGCATCTGGGGTCACACATGGACTCCTAGAACAGCTCTGCCCCCTTCATTTGCACGATTCTGCATCCCTTGTTTAATGTCCCACAACCTCAGCTTCTGCCTTTGAAAACGGAATTGTAACAGCAGCTGTCACCTAGTAAGTTCTGGAAAAGCAGGATATGTTCTATCATCGCCTTTCTCACTTTCTTGCCTCCTTACTCTTTTCTCTTATCTTGATTCTGTTTCTTCTCCAACAAATCGCCTCGGTTTTTTTCTGAATTGAAACAAAACGCCCCAACCTCATAGCATCCTCTCCTTAACATGTCTCCCTTTACCAGCAAATTTTTCAAACAGTAGTATTCTGGCAGTCTTTTCCTGATCACTACAAATATTTGTCCAGTTTCACTACGGATGTTTTTGAATTTGCTTTCTCAAAGGTAACATTGACCTTCTAATCACTGAGTCCTGTATCTTTTCTCTATTTTTAACTCCTTGAAACATCTGTGCTATTCAGCACTGTTGAATACCCCTTTGTTTGAAATAATTTATCTCTCAGCTTCTATTATTGTGCTGTATCTGTGTATTTTTGGTCATTCTTAGTTGTTTCTTAATTTCTTGCCTTTGCCCTCTCTAGATGTGCACCATATTTCTGAAATGTCACCAAATCTGGCACACCTATCTGAGTGACCCAATGTTTCTGTGCTGAATTTAAAATCTCATTAGTTATCTGTTTGCACATTCTGTGAACCTTTGAACTCAAAATATCCCCATGAATCAAAGTCATCTCATTCCCCCCAAACCAGGTCTTCTTAACATCGTACTAAAGATACTGGCATTCTCAGGGTGTCTGAGTGGCTCAGTTGGTTGAGCATCCAACTCTTGATTCGGTTCAGGTCATGATCTCAGGGTTGTGAGATCGAGCCCTGTGTCAGGCTTTGCACTAAGCAGGGAGCCTGCTTGAGCTTCTCTCTCCCCCTTTCCCTCTGCCCCTACCTGCTGTGTGCATTGTCCTCTCTCTCTCTTTCATAAATAAGTCCTTTTAAAAAAACTATTGGCACTCTCCTTGGTAACCAGATTCACAATCTTCTAGTTACTTCCTCTCCTACCATCTCCTACCACCAATCCATCAGCAAGCCTATAAATTCCAGCTCTATAATATTTTCACATTCATCACTGTCTTCCAGTTTAGTTGTCACCTCCATGGTTCGGGGTTTATTACTTCTTATCTGAACTATTATAATAACCTTCTAATTTGTTCTAACTCATCTTAAGTCTCTCCCTCCAGCTTTCCCCCCCCAACCTTCATTTTTGAACTAATCCATCATCAGTGCCAGATAAAGCCTCAGTTTAATTTGGTAAGTGTTTATGAATAAGAAACTTGCAGAAGAATAAAAAGAGGAATTGGTATTTTGGTGCAGCAGCTGGAACCAATATTTTAGTATGTTATCGTATTTCATATTCCAAACAAATTGTGACAGACATACATGACTGCCCATGCAATATCCATTTTATCCATTCCCCCTTCCTCCTTTGAAAGGAAACCCTGATTTTGTTCAGGTTTCTGTCTCCATCTCTCCCACAGGAGGATTCTAATTAGTCTGTCCTTGTTTTCTGACTGTTATTACTGGTCTAAGTATAATTGCGTGTCCTAAAATGATTCATAAGGAAAGGACTTGTATTTCATGGTTGGCTAAGAATGTCTCTTTCTCTCATTAGACAGGAACAGGGAACATCTCACCCAGTTTGCCACACCCACAAATTTGGGACCATAGGAGGGGCCAGACAGAGAACAAAATTAGCAGAGAAGGGCTGAATCCAGAGAGCCGTAAAGACAGAGACAGAGAGTGACACACTCGACCTCCATGCCTCTGGAGGACTGATTCCACAAGATAGTGTGGTTCCTTATTTATTAAGCCATTTGGAATATTCTGTTACTTGCAGCCTGGGTCTGCCTGATGACTAGACCTCTGATGTGGAGTCAGGCCCAGAGAGATCCAAGTTTACGTGGCTGGTGGCAGCCCAGCCTAGATTTGCAACTGCATTTGCCTGACTATGAAGCCTTTGCTTTTTCCACTAATCCATATTGTCTGATTAAAATTCTCATCAGCTTAAAACCTGTAGAAATATTTCAGACATCTATGGAGACATTACTGTGTATTTTGCAGTTATAAGTACCTTAGAGGTATTAACTCATTGACTTCTTGAAATAACTGTATGAGACTCATACGTTATCCTCATTTTGCAAAGACTGAAAGGTGTTCCATAACTTTCTCAGGGTCACCCAGCAAGTCACGATCAGAGTGTGGAATCCTGCCTCCTAACTTCGGAACTCCTGCTCTCATCACTAGTCCCACACAGTTCTTCACGGATACTGTGCACGTGCACAAACCTTAAAAAATAGATCATGTTGTTGGTGCACCATAGTCATGAGAAAAGTTGTGGGAACCTACTGCAAGAGGTTCTACCAGTTCACTCTACCAGTTTCTGCATGTATGCGGGCTCTTTGAAGGGGAACATGCGATCTGAAATGCAATCATCCTTGGGCTAAAGAGGAGAAAGTCCCTACTCTCCCATCAGGTGAGAGGCTGGGTGGTGGTGCTGACAGTGGAAGTTCTCGAAGAAACCTTCGCATATGCTTAGTTTGAATTTGCAGTGATACACAGAGATCCAGGCCAACTACTTGAGCAGTTCTCCACAGAACCAAAACTAATTCCAAACCCTCTAGCTTAGCATTTATACTCTGCTTCCAATCTCCCTTTCCACTCCCCTGCCCTGTGCCCACCCCCAGCCTTCGCTTTCAGACATGTAACTTCTTCTCATAAAACTTAGATAATCAGAACTGTTGTATATTAGTACTGATAATTCTTTCACAGGGAAATTTAACTTGCATCGAGATAATTTTAGGAATACAACTATCATCTATTTACTGGAAACAGAAATAACCTCGGCAGTTGGATGTCTTTGTAATAATGCAGAGGGACATATGGTGAGGGCAATGGTAGAATCCTAGAAAATGAGGTTAACTCAGTGGGAAACTCTGTTTTATATTTCCAAAAAAACTCTGTTCAAGTTCTACTGAACTAACAAATGAAGTAAGGTTCCTGTTCGTGCTATATCATGGAAATGTGCATTATCTATCCTCGCTCTTAAAGAGAAGCCAGGGGCACAAATTAAGCAGAGCTGGTAGAGCTTCACGCATCTGTAATTTAATAAAGTAACCAGAGAATAACAGCTGCAGGGTTTGTACCTAACTCTTGATTCTTATTTATTTATTTATTTATTTATTATTTTTTTTTACTGTGGACATAAAATATCCCCTCCCTCCAAAGCTTCTGTTAAATGATACCTTGAAAATAAATAAAATATCACTTATCATCTCCATTCAGTAATGATAGATTATTAAGGTCCTGTTCATCATTGGAATAGTAGGCTTCATCAAAAAGTAGTATTCCAGTTTTTTCTTAGGATTAGGAATGTTCTCTTTGAGTAAGATAAACATTAAGCATTCATGTTTCTGCTTCAACTGTCACTAAGATCTTGGGGAGACCATAAACAGAAGGAGAAATTAACAACTATTATAACCAGGGCACCAGGTTGGCTCCGTCGTTTAAGTGTCTGCCTTCAGCTCAGGTCATGAGATCGGGGTCCTGGGATTGAGCCCTACATTGGGCTCCCTGCTCAGCGGGGTGTCGGTTTCTCTTTCTTCCTCTGTCTCTCCCCCAACTCGTGCTCTGGCTCGTGCTCTCTCTCTCTCTCTGAAATGAATAAATTTAAAAATCTTAAAAAAGACCAGTGATTATAACTTTATGAACAGTTTTAATAATCAGTAGTATAAGAAGTAGGGAAAACTTTTTTAGGTCATTGTCAATGAGAATTCAAGGAAAAACAAGGGAGAATTCAAGGAAAAACAAAGACAAGATTTGGTACGATGGAAATGTTTTTGAATGTTTCACGGTTTTTCTGGCTCCCAAATGAAAGGTAATTCACATTACAGACAGCATAGAAGCACACTAAATTTTATTAATGGAAACCTATCATCTATCCAGTTGGAGGAATGTAAAGGGCAAATAGGTTAAAATTTTTCTCTTAACCATTAATTAATGTGACTCAGGTGATCTCCTTCCTATTAATTTCATTGTACTACAAGAAAATAGAGTAAGAACATCGGTATATGTTAATCGGTGCTGCTTGCAAAATAATATAAGATAGAGCTCTGAATGTCTCCATCTAAATCAGTAACAATAACACCACCACCATCAGAGCAAAAACTATTAAATACTGCCTGTGCCAGCACATATGCAATGGCTAATGCTACCAATATGCATTGTCTCCAACTAGATTGGTGTTTATGCCAAAATAACCAAATCAGCAGCCATGGTCTCCATTAAAGTTGTAGCAACAAGAACACAGATTAAAGTGTGAAAATAAAATGTGTGTTATATTGAATTTATTTGGCTTGGGAACATGTAAATGCCAGATTTTTTTTAGGGAAGGAACATTTGCTAATTTACTTTCCTAACCTGAATATAACACATGGGAATTGGAATCTCAAATAGTCTTTAAAAAAAAAATAAAAGAAAGATATATTAGAATGTTTTCTTAGAAAGTGACAGGATTACATTCTATCTGGCGTAAGAAACGAAGGGAATTTATTGCTCAAGTAATTGAGAAAGCAAGTGTTGGACCCAGCTGTAGGGAGAGACAGGATTCAAAGTTTGTCTTTTTACTCTTTTTCTTGTTTTTATGTTAAGCTCTTTTTTTTCCCTTTTTCCTTCCTTTTATCCATTTTTTCCTTCTTCTTTCTATGTGGTGGTCTCATTCTGTTTGTAATTTTTTTCCAGTTTTATTGAAGAATAATTAACAAGTATAAATGTGTATATTTAATATGTATAAAATGATGATTTGAAATAGATAGATAAAGAAGAATGATTACCAAGATAAAGATAATTAACACATCATCACCTCACGTTAACCAACATCTCCCCATTTCTCCCTGCCCCCAGCCCCTGGCAACTACCGTTCTAGTCTCTGTGTCTATGAAATTGGTCTTCTACATAAATCTCTCCACATGTAATCACATATGAATGAACCGTAGCAGAAAATCAAGAATAGAATGGTTGGCGTAAGAAAGGAGCAATTTCAAAAAGGGAGTTTGCAGGGAACAAGGGATGAAATGATGCTGTCACAAGAAGAGAAAAATGTTGGGCAGAAACTCCAAATAATAGGAATCTTCTATGTCGGTGCTTCCCACTATGGCCTCCAGACCAACAACATGTGCGTTACCTGGGAAACTGTTTGAAATGCGTAATTCTCTAGCATCCCTCCTGACCTACTGAATCCAAAACTCTGGAGGTCGGGCCCAGCTACTTGCTTCCACAAGCCCCCTAAGTGATTTTTATGCATGCTAAAGTTTGAGAGGCATTGTTCTACACAAGGATTCCAGAGTATCATCATGAACGTTTATCCTGCATATCCAACTATCCCACCTTAATTTGTATACTTAAGTTCCAGGGATTTATGATAGAGCTCGTCATACTCTGTCAATGTTGCTCCCCCTCTGATATTTCTGCTCTTGGTTAATGCCACCACAATCCATCTGGGAACTGGAGATCCATCCTGGAGTTCTTTTACCCTAGACCCATTTGCCGTAAATTACAAAGTCCTGCTTATTTGACCTCCTGTATATTTATAACAGTTTCTTTACTGATCTCTCTTGCACCTGCCTTTTCCATAACCTCAAATTCATTTCTTCTCTATAAACAGAGTAAATACAATTAAAATGCAAATCTGATATGTCTCACCTCTGTTAAACCATTCTGAAGGCTTGCAGAATAAAGCCTACAGATTTGCATGCTCCTTAGCTAAGGCACCAACTCTCTGGGTGGGCCTCTACTTTGCTCTGCCCTAGACCCAGGTTGCAACTCCCCAGGATCCCACCAAAAAAATGCCCATGCTGTGTTTATATGGACATTTTTCTAGCGAGCGTGTCCTCAGCCTTCATCAGATTGTTGTAGACTCAAAAAGTTTAAGGAATATTGACACAACAGACAGAGGAGAAGAGTAATCTGCATTGTCAGGTACATGTCAATGACTGAGAGTCTTGTGAAAAAAGGTGAAGATTAATCTAATACATCAATCAATAGGAAGCCATAACTATGCTCATTAGGGTGACAACATAGGTAAGCCGCAATATAGATTTGCTGTGCCGAATTAACCATAATAAGAAGGATTTTTCATAAGAGTGAAAATACCATAGTTGTGATCATGGTGATTAGAAGCGTGCTAATTACTGCCTAAGAAGATTGATGGAGGAGTTGGAATACAAACAAAACAAACAAACAATGCTTTGAAAGAGGAAAGAATTTAATATGAAAATAGATTTGGTAAGGAGAGCAGGTAAAGTCTGCGATAGCTATTTTTAGGGACTACCCAGCACATTTCCCATTAAATCTCATTATTTTTCTAGCATCCCACAGTTACTCCCTCTTCCATTCTTCATGGTGAACATGTGACCCATGCATGACTAATTATTGTGACAAATCTTTCTATTATAGTCATTGACCCTGAGGTAAGCATTTAACAAAAAAGCAAGGCAAAACAGTTGCCTTCTTAAATTGTTAAGTGGATATTGGAAAGTAGTTCTTATTCAGTTGGATGTGCTAAGACAGGGCCATATAAACCTAAGACTGTCCATGGCAGTAGAATGAACTTGTGAGAAGGGGAAAATTGAGCCAATAGACAAGGAAAAGCTGAAACAAGAAAAGCAGAGAGATAGGAAGGAGAAGACGCCCTGATAACATTGTGTGAGCCCTTGAACTCTTATTTATCTGTACTTGAAGTCAGGTTCACTTTGGACTTCCTAGCTATACAGACCGATACATTATCTTCTATTGCTTGAACTACTTTAAGGAAGATTCCTATCATTTGCAACAGAAACAGACCTGCCTAATATATAGAACTAGGACTCCATGCTTTGCTGCCATTCCATTTGTCATTGGAACAGTCTGAACCCAAGTCCAACCCCAAACCAACCCCCCATCTCAGAGAAAACTCTCACACTTCACTAGTGATGAAAAGCACCATGATGATGTGCTTTCCTGTTGACATTCTGAGACCATGATTTGCTACATGTATGTTTTTCTTGCTTCAGTTCTTATCAAATACAATGTTGAGGTGCTATCTGATCTGTACGCAAAGCACCATGGGTGTATGGCATGATAGAGGCAGAATGGAATCAGCAAAATTGCCAGCCACCAGCTCTGTATGTTTGGACGGGTTACTCAACTTGCTAAGTCTAGTTATACTATTTACCTCAAAAGCTTTTATGAGTAAATGAGGTAAGTAATACAGATCATTACTGTATCTGTCACATATTTGCATGAATAGATTTCTTTGTCACGTGTATGAATGCAAATGGAAGACAGACCAGCTGTCTTTCCTCTCTAGATCTCTCTTCTGCTCGTCTCTTTGTGACCTGGAAGAATGACTGCTACAGACTGCATTATTCAGGCTTCCTTGTCCTCCCTTCTGGCTTCTGCTAGGGTCAGACAATGGTAGACACCTGCAAGATAATGGAGGATGGGAAGAAAGCAAGTTCAAAGTAGTAACCTAGTCAGACCCCCTCAGACTCATGGCCATAACACTCACTGATTTCTGGTAACAATTTTCCAATACCGCAAGTCCTTATGGACCTCAACATCCTTGGTTGGTTCCCTATTCCTTCCCATCTCTTTATAAATATCCCCTCCTTCACTCTCTCCAGTTAAATATTTTGTGTGTACCTCTTTGTTCTCAGTACCCAAATACAGCTAATGGGTAAAACATAAGGGGTAAAATTGCATGGTCTATTTAGGAAGTGATAAATAGGTCAATTTTTTTTCTCATTTTCAAAATAACAAAAACAAGTAACATTAAAGAAAAAAAGACCCTTCCTAGTATCTTGGAACTATCACCCTTTTTCTCCTTTTCCCACCATAGGCAAGCCTTGTAAAAACTGAGCCCCCTGTTTTGTCTTTCCTTTTCAAACAGATTCACCCACCACATCATTCCATGAAAGTCTGTAGCAAAAGCTTCTGAACTCTAGATATCCTTTGTTGGATTAAGAAAGTTCCCTTGGATTTCTAATTTGCTGAGAGTTTTTCTTGTAAATGGGTGTGGAATTTTATCAAATATTTCTTTGCATCTATTAAGACTATCACGTGGTTTTTACTTTTATTCTATTAATGTGATGAATTACACTACTCAATTTTTAAACTTTAAACCATCATTGCATTCTTGGAATAAATCTCACCTGGCTATTTTTCTTTCCATAATAAACTAGGTTCCAGTTACGTGTAACTCAATGCAGAATTTTTTAGTCCATGTTCGTAAGGAACATTGACAATTTTCTTTCTTACTGTACTTTTCAAGTTCTGGTATCAGGATTATGCAAGCCTCAAAAACTTTGTTGAGAGGTGCTCTTTATATCATTCTCTTTTTGCTGACTCCCTAACTGTTTTTCTCATAGTTTTGTTTCTTCACAGCCATTTTTTTCCAACTTACAATTCTGTGTGTATGCTTTAAGTTTTAGAATTTCCCAAGGTTCTACTTATTTTCTTAGTGCATAGAAAAAAAATGGCAGAGTAAATAAGGAAACTGGGTCCAGATTAAAAAGGGATTTGTATTAAGCCCTTGTTCTATTTCTTCTTAAAATGCTACTCCAGTTTCTATCAAAAGCCTTTATAGATCCCTCAATTGCTAGCAAATTATATTTGCATTTGGTTCACATTTTTCCCTCCTCCTAATATGTCATTCTCTTTTTTTCTCCTTTTATAAACTTCATTTCTTCCAATGTTCATTTCAAAGATAGCTCCTTCTATGGAGACTTAATAACATTCTTGGTTTTAAAAGAACGCCATCCCCTCCTATTTGGGGTCTTAACATTATGGTGCTGAACTTATGGCTCTTTTACAAAACCCGTTTACTTTTGCCTCCTATAATTGTTACATATGTACAAGTTTTATCGCCATCTCCAAACCCAATCAAATTAAACTACTTATGGGAAAAAGAATATCCTATCTGTGTATCTCTTGCTGAATCCAGTTCAATGTCCAAAAAATTTTAGACCATTAAAAATCTATTTGTAGCTAATGTAATATTGTGTGTCAACTCTGCTTTAATTTTAAAAAACACTATTTTTCAAAGTGAATTTCAATTAAAATTGGAATGGGCAGACCAGGATGTCTGGCCATCTTAATCTGTATCTTGTTGAATAGCCTAACAACTGAAATCTCCTTGTAGGCAAAGTCCTTGTCAGCACCCTTATTCTTTTCCTATGGCATTTTGAGACCTGCTGTTAAAATAAACATGTTAAGAAAATGTGTTTTTCATAAGTAAATGGAATGTAGATAAAATTCTTACAAAAATAGAGCATCGGAACTGAATATCCAATTAGTAAGTTCTAATAAATCCATGAGCTTAAACAAACGGTATCATAAAGTTCTACAGCAATGCACAAGGGAATTTTTACAGCATTTTATATTTTTTTAAAAAGTCATGGTTATTTTCCCCAATTTATTCTTTCCAAATCTTTGTATCTACACTGGATCTTGATGAAAGGAAGGAAAATAAATAACTAGGTCTACAATACTATTTCCAGCTTGTAGTGGGTAATCTGCAATAAAATACACATATCTATTTATATTGACTTCCCAGTCAGGAAAAAAATGATAAACAAACAGCAATAACAAAAGAGCAGCAGACCTTCCATCTCCAAGAGTATTACGAAGGCTCTGTGCTGAAGTACAGAACTCAGCAGTCATTCCATCAAAGCATCGCATGTAAAATCTAAGAAAGCAGGGTATTTCTAAATCAATAAAACATCAAATTGGTCCTACTTTGGCTGGAAAAAAAATTCTAGTGGTTTAAATTAAAAATAGACTGAAATACAGAAATAAAAAAGATAGAAGATCAAAGTTTTACCCCATTTTACTTTTTTTTTCAGTTGTTTTTTTTTTTTTTCAAATAACATTTGAACACCAAAAAAAGTTACCATGTAAGAATGCATATTGACATTAGTAGGGTTTTGTTGTTGTTGTTGTTGTTGTTGTTTTTAATAACAGAGGTATAGTTACCTCTCAGCTGAAGCTGATGTTGACATAGCTACAGAAGAAAACTATTGGTAGGATTATTTGAAGTCCCTACATGCTTGCTGAACTTTCATTTACATAACTAACTTGTTCAGTATTTTCCTAAGTACATGTTCCAGATCCCTTCTCTAACTCTTCTTCTGGCTCACACTGTATATTGTCCCAGATTTCCTCTCCCCTCACTTCAGCTAGAAAACTGCCTTGGCACATATTAGTCCAGCCAATGCCTTTATTTTTCAAACAAAGAGATAGGCTTTTAACATGTCATTCAAACCCTGGCCAAAGATCTAAATAGTCAAAAATACTTAGGGAAAAGAGAGCCCGTTCTTATGTTATTTGTTTTGTGTTTCCATATCTGCCCTTCGGATATGAGCTATCTTAAAAACATGAATTGATTTGGTAAATTTAAATTTAGGATGAACAAGGAATCATTCTGATGACATGGCTCACAGAGAAAAGAGAATAACAGAAGGTGAAATGATCCTTATTAAGGAGAAGGACAGGAGGGAGAGCTCTGTGAGGGAAATAGGTTACCAACCAAAGGCAGTAAGTAGTCCACAAGAAACTATAAAAAAGAGAAACACCAAAAAGCAAGGACGTTGAGATTTGGAGGATCAGTATAAAGAAATGGGGATAGAAATAATTAATGGATATCGATGTCAGATATAGATGTAACACTTTTTTTTTCCAATGTAAGATGTGACAATTCTGCCACTTGCATTGTAGAATGTGTGAACAGTGTCTCCTGAAATTATGCACTGCACAATAGGTGTGACCATATGTGATGGCCCTGGCTATCAAGAAAATGCTTTAATTAAACAAAGGACCTACCATCAAAGCACCTTCCATAAAGTACTTTGTTTTGTATGTCAAGCCAAAAGCCTGGCATGCTAGAAAGACCGTTCTCTTAGGAGTATGAAGACCAGGATGTTCACCATCGTACCACTGGTACTTTGAACTGCGTGATGTTACCATGATTTTACATTAAAAAAATGTCCATTTCCAATTGTTCAACCTAATAGTTGCATAATCTTGGTAAAGGCATTTTACCTTTCTTGGTAAAATTTTTCTAGCTACAAAATGAAAACTTTAAACTAGATCAGTGAGTGTCAAACAGTATTTTGCTTTGTCCTCTTTCACATCACTACACACCGCTCACAGCAACATCTCTCCTATATATAGTGATTCTTAAGGGGTACAGCAGTAGAAGGACCTCATTTTTTCTCTTCTGTAGACAGTTATTCTGATAAGCTCCTTTATTGAGCCATTCCTTTCTCCTGCCCCACTGAAAACACTGGAAGGAGATGCTGGAATTGTCTGGGTGAACAGAATAGATTTTTGAGCGTCAGGCACTGCAAGTTATAGGCTAGCTGGTGTTCACTGTCTAGAAGTCTAAACCCCACAGTTACCATTTTAATCTACCCACACGTTGGTTGAATATTCTGAGATTCTTCTTCTGCAGCAATCTTGGTCACAAGCCGTTAACAATGGGCTGAAAGTGTAATTATGTTGATGGTCCATTACACAGGAAAAACTGTGACCGGGAGAGAAGGGCAAGGCTTAGCCCTAGGGCAACACGCCAAAGTGGAGAATCCTCTACTACCCTCTTGCAGTAACAAAAGGAATAGGACCTCCCACACTTAAGAAAAAGCAGAATAAAGCTACTTAGGTCATAGCACTTTTGACAGCATTTTTTAATTCCTGTTTAATATCCTGTTTTCACAGGCAGTTAAAGATTCTTGAAATTTTCCATCTTTACATCCCATTCATCTTTATATCCCAAATGTGGGTCATAATGCCTTCTTGGCATTTGGTAAACCCCAATTTTTTTTCCTTTGTTTTTTAAACCTTATTATTGTGAAATAACTTGAAAATCTGAACAGAAAGTTTGCAACAATAGTCTTCCTTTAAAAACTGGTCTCATGTGTTGTTAACATTTTGTCGTATTTACTCTGCCCATCTCAACCATACTAAAATAGGTCGCAGCTATCACACCCTTCACCCCTGAATACTTCACATACGTTTCTAAAAATAAGGAAATTATATAATCACATTATAATGATCAAAATCCTGTTATAATCCATTTCTGTAGTCCATGATTACAACTTGCCAATAATCTCAATGTTGTTGATAGCAACATTTCCAGTCAATGATATAGATATTACAGCTAATTATTAATGGATTAATAATTTCCAAATGAAAGCCAAGAATATTTTATCTTCCCAACTCTTTTTTTCTTAGTACTGAATTTATTAACACCTGGAATTTCATGGACAATAGTGCAAAGAGAATGAGATTTGAAATCAAAAGACTTAAGTTCCCTGGGTGTGTAAACTAGAGAAATTTTCTTAGCTACAAACTTCTTATTGGTAAAATGTTTATCACCCTCATGTTGTGAGGTACATTGTAAAAGGGTTTATAAGCAAAAACTATCCAGATACTAGTGATTTTTTTTTTACCTCTAACTAGGTTTCTCTTGATCATAAAGTAGACACTGTAAAATATTCAAAGATAAAATACTAACACTCAACAGCATAACAAAATACACAATGATATAGAGAGGTTGGGAACATATGCAAAAGAAAAAAAATAGATTATTCCAGAAAATTTGATCACATGAGTCTAAGGGTTTCTCGGCCTTAACACTATTGACAATTTTAGACATAAGAATTCATTGTCATGGGGTCAGGGGGCTGTCCTGTGCATTGTATGATGCCAAGCAGAATTCCTTTGTAAATTACCCAACAAATTCCTACTGGCCTCAAAGTTAGTCATTCCCAATGCAATGTGAGTATATGCACATATACATCTACTTTCCAAACGTCCGTTTATAATATAACTATATTTTTACATGTCTATTTTGCACACTGGTCTGTGAGTTCCTCATGGGTAGAAATCATGTTATTTCCAACTCTCCCAGTTCTGTAATATATTTCCTGATAAATGTTCAGGGAAGGAAGGGAGGGAGGAAGGAAAGAAGGATCCCAAGGATATAATTCAGTACATAAGAGCTAGTCGAGTAATTTGCAGAACTGAAAGACAATGACTTGGATCCAAGAGTGCTTCATGAGACTCTATCTTGAAAAGTCACTTAAGGGGTGCCTGGGTGGCTCAGTCAGTTAAGTGTCTGCCTATGGCTCAGGTTATGATCTCGGGGTCCTGGGATTTGAACCCCACGTCGGGCTCTCTGATCACTGGGAGTCTGCTTCTCCCTCTCACTCTCCCTCTGTGCCCTCTCCTTCTCTCTCTCTCTCTTTCCCTCAAATAAAGAAATAAATAATCTAAAAAAAAAAAAAGAAAAAGAAAGGTCACTTGATAACCAACCACCATTTTGACTGAAGAGTATAGAATTAATTAAAAATCATTAAGCACCAGATACCATAAGCACAAATTTCCAATTTCAGCTTTACATCAAGAAAGATACATGTGAGGAATCCATGGATCTTCATATGACATTCCATATAAATTTCCAAAATGATAAAGTTAATATTATAGTATTGTTGGTTCTCCCTTTTCTTCTTCCAAGTAGTATGAGATGCAAATGTGCATATAATTGAATGAAAAATTTTCTCTTACACTTTTTAAAGAAAAGATGTGATGTTATTTTGTTGTTACTGCTTTCAGTAAATACACCAGAGAGAATGTCAAGATAATGTTTTTCTTTAAAAATCTATATCTAGCAATCATAAAATTATGTTATTAAGCTCATATGGATAATATGGAATTGAGTTTTGTCTTATTTTTATACATAAAATTCCAAGGAAAACTTAGAAAATTTGATATACTAATTTATTTTATACCTTTCATAATAAGGTAACTTTCCACTCATTCCCTTTGGTCTCGATATTTACTTATCTAATACCTGTGTTTCAACAAGAAATAAGAAAAAAAAACTGTTTAGGTTAAAATACAATAAGTCATAAAACACAACTTTACTTTGAATATTGAATATTGATGTTTTGACAAGAAGAATAAAATTGTGAAAGGTAAGTGGACTAATTTAACCAGAGATTTTTATATACAATTTGTAAGGAATAGAACCAATACCTAAAGAATGAATAAGTATGTAAATCAATCAATAAATAAAAGAATTCACAGTCTCCAGGCACCCTGCACCCTGAATGCCTATAAAGTAATCTAAAATTCTGAAAACAGAAATCTCTTCCAGGCCGCCTGTGTGGCTCAGTTGTTAAGCATCTGCCTTAGGCTTGGGTCATGATCCCAGTGTCCTGGGATTGAGCCCCGCACAGGGCTCCTTGCTCAGCGGGGAGGCTGTTTCTCCCTCTCCCTCTGCCAGCTGCTCTGCCTACTTGTGCTCCCTCTCTCTTTCGCTCTCTCTATCAAATAAATAAATAAAATCTTTAAATAAGAAAAAGAAAGAAAGAAAGAAAGCTTTTCTTCTGCTCTCAATTATATGCACATAGTACCACAGTAGGAGCTGGAAAAAAAAAATTGTTACTAAATGCCAGACAGTGAAGGCTTCATACTGTTTTATTTTGCCTCCTATTCATACATTCGTCTGACACAAAAGTGTTCATGGAGCACTGGTTATGTGTCAAACACTTTAAGATGCTGGGGTGTACTAATGAATTAAAAGACAAAGATTTCTGGGGCACCTGGGTGGCACAGTAGGTTAAGCTTCTGACTCTTGGTTTCAGCTCGGGTCCTGATCTCACAGTCTTGACATGGAGTCCCATGTGAGGTTCGGAGCTCAGTGTAGAGTCTGCTTAAGACACTCTCTTGTTCTCCCTTTGACCCTTCTCCCACCCTGCACAGTCTCCCTCTCTCTCAAATAAATAAATAAATCTTAAAAAAAAAAAAAGATTTCAACCATCGCGGAGTTTATATTATAAGCAGGCAAATAGAGAGTAACAGTAATTGTAATTAAAAAGTAAATGGCATATTATATTAGAAGGTGATAAGTCCTATCAGTCAAAGAAAAAAGTAGAGAAAAATAAAAGGATCAAGCATGGAGAAGAACAAGTTGAAGCCTTAAACAGTATGATTAGGATAGTCCTCAGGAAAGATATGAAGACATATTTAAAATATCTAAAACAAGGGGAATTAGTGAAAAAGATATTGATAGGAGAAACATTCTAGGCAAGAGAAACAGTTAAAGCAAAGTCCATAAAAGCATCCTATTCAGAAAACAGCAGGGAGAGAAGCATGGCTGAAATAAGCACATGAAGGAGATCAGGAGGTAATGAGGCCAGACCAGGGCTTTCTAGTCCATTGTATTTTGTTGGACTGACTTTGAGTGGAATGGGAAGACGTCATAGCATTTGTAACAGAGGATTAATGTTAGCTTTTATTTCTTTCATTTTGTTGTGTTGTTGATTATGATTAAATTAAAATAAAAGCTACACACCTGAATGCATGTTGAAATGCACAATTCAGGAAACTGTACATAGATGGAAATACTCAAATCCTTCCCAAATATGATATAGAACATTTCTATCACTCCATAAAGTTCTTTTGTGAACTTTCAATCTCCTCCTCCGTAAGTAACTATGGATTTCTTCCATACATAGATTGATTTCAACATAGATTATTTCACCTGTCACTGAAATTCATATCAATAAAATCAAACTGTATGTGGGTGTTTATGTCTAGTTTCTTTCACTTAAGGTAATATTTTTGAGATCTATCTATGTTGTTGTTTGTATCAGTAGTTGATTCTTTTTTGCTTCTGGCTGGTACTTCATTGTACAAATACCATAATTTGCTATTTATAATTCTTCTGATGGACATTTGAGCTATTTCTGCTTTTTTGGCAATAAAGAATAGAGTTGTTGTGAACATGCTTGTACGAGTTACTTTGTTCTCAAGTCTCTTAGGTAAATACCTAGGAGTAGAACTGCTGATTGTTACACGTGTAACTTTATAAGAAACTAAAAATAGGTTTTCCAAAGTCGTCGTATCACATTATGGTGCCACCAGCAGTATAGGAGCTCCATCCTTGCCAAGAACAGACACTGAAAATTGTTTTTCTGGTTGATATAGAATGGTAGAGTTATTGTGATTTTCATTCTCATTTCCTTGGGGACTTGTGATGTAAGCACCTTCTGATATGTTTTTCGACCATTATGTATCTTCATTTGTGAGATATCTATTCAATTCCTTTACTCACTCAGTGGATTATTTGACTTCTTAGTATGGATCTGAAGGAGTTCTTTAAATATTCTGGATAAAATTCCTTTGTTGGATATGTATATTGTGCATATATTCTCCCAGTCTATGGTTTGTCTTGTCTCTCTCTTATTGGTATATTTTAATGAGCAAAAGTTGTAAATTCTGATGGAGTAATTTGTGATTATTTTCTTTCATGTTCAGTGCATTGTTAATCCTCTCTAAGAAATCTTTGCCTATGCTCTTGGGCTACAGAAATATTCTCCTGTATTTTCTTCTAAGAGATTATGGTTTTAGCTTATACATTTAAGGCTATAATTTATATTGAATTTATTTTTGTGTGTGGTGTGAGGTGGAATCAAGGTTCCTTTTTCCCATATATTTATTCAGTGGTTCCAGTACCATTTATTGAAAATGCAAAGTCCCTGCATTGTTTTCCTAGCCTTCACTGTTTGTGATGACAATTCAGCCATCATTTGTATAATTGTTCCCCTATATGTCATTTCTTTTTTTCTCTCAATGCTTTCAGTATTTTGTCATTATGTTTGGTTTTCATAGTAGTACTATGATGAGCCTAGGTGTGGTTCACTTTATATTTGTCTTGCCGAGATTAATCTGAGCTTTTGGGATTTCTGTTCATCGAATTTGGGAAATTTTTGGCCAGCACTTTTTTAAAAATAATTTTCTTTGTCTTGCTTTCTCTTTATATTTATCTACTTTGAAGTTTATTGACCCTTTCATATTAGTTTTGAACGGATGCCATAACAAATTACCATAAACTTAGAGACTCAGACCCACATACATGTATTATTTTATAATTACGTAAATCAGAAATCTGACACCGTTTTCATTATTCTAAAATCAAGGTGTCAGCAAAGCTGTGTTCCTTTCTGGAAGCTCTAGGTAAACCCATGCCTGTTGTTGGCAGAGTTCAGTTCTTTGTGGCTGTGAAACTGAGGTCCCTATTTCTTTGCTGACTGTTGGCCAAAGATCATTCCCAAATTGTAGAGGCTACCTGCTTGACTTAGCATGGGATTCCCTTCCTCTGTCTTCAAACCCCTCCACATTGAGTCATGTGTCTCTCAAACCTCAAATCTTTCTGTCTTCTTCCATCGTCTCAAATTTCTGATCTACTTCCACTTTTAAAGGACCGTGTGATTACACTGGGATCATCTGGATAATCCAGAATAATCTCCCTATTTTGACGTTTGTAGACTTAATTCCATGTGAAAAATTATTTTGCTATGTAAAGTAACCATAAAGGAAAAATTTGTTTTGTTCTATGTGACTACTTTACTACCCACACTCAATATTTCTGACACTCCTGGTCACCAAGTGTGTGTGGGCATACGAGAGTGTTTCCATACACCAAGAAATTCTGTGGTACCAGGTGGGTGTCCTACAATTTAACAATTCTGATATTTCCACCTGGAGATAGCATCAGATCCTACCAGGTTAAGGTCTGGGTCCTACAAGACTACCCCTAATTTGGATGTTGTTACCCATACTTCTGATTACCAAGGCTACAGATCAGAGGTTTCCATGACCCTCTCCTTGAGTTTGATTGATTTACTAGAGAGACTCACAGAACTAGCAACCCGTTTTCTTACTGGATTACAGGTTTATTACAAAAATAAATAAATAAATAAATAATACAACTCAGGAACAACCAGCTAGAAGAGAAGCACAGGGAAAGGTATGGAGGAAGGGGCAGGGAGATTCCATGCCCTCTCCAGGTTACAACTTTCCCAGAACCGTCATGTGATCACCAACCAGGAAACTTTTAAACACTGTCCTTTAGGGTTTTTATGGAGGCTCCATTACTTAGGCATGATGGATTAAATCAGTGGCCACTGGGGATTGACTCAATCTTTTGCCCCTCCCCTTCCCAGAGGTCAAAGGATAGAACTGAAAATTCCAACCCTCTAATCAAAGTTGGTTTTCCTGGAAACAGCCCCCATCCTTGAGGGGTTCAAAAGTCACCTCATTAACATAAACTGTGCTGTGGTTGAAAGGGATTTCTTATGAATAACGAAAGACACCCACTTCACCTTTATCATTCTTACCACTTAGGAAACTCCAAGGGTTTTAGGAGCTTCACCAGAAACTGGGATGAAGATTTTATATATATATATATGTGTATGTGTGTGTGTGTGTGTATATATGTATATATGTATACATATATGTATATATGTGTATATATATATACATATATATGTGTATATATATGTATACACACACACACACATACACACACACACACACACACACACATATATATATATATATATATATATATATATATATATATAACAATAGCACAGTAACATATTCACAAATCCCAGGGATTAGGATGTAGACATTTTAGGGAGGCATTCTTCTGCCTACCACAACTTTTAATGCTAACTCCAATCTGCTGCTAAATCTATCCACAGAACTTTTTTTAGATGCTAAAATTTTCATTTCAAGAATTTCTATTTGGTTTTTTATAGTTTCCATTTCTCTACTGGTATTTCCCATCTGTTCACTCTCTTTAAGACCATCTTTTAAATTAAGTCCTCGTGATAGATACTTTAATGTCCTTGACTATTAATTGTCTACTAGTTTTCATGGTCTATTGATATTGATTGCTTTCATTTTTGAGAGTAGTTCACATTTTGCTGTAGGTAATAAATTTTTATTGCACATTTGGTATTGTGCATAGAGACTCTGGATTCTGTTATCTTCCTATGAGAAGGGATGGCTTTTTTTTTTTTCCTTAAATTACTGGCTGATCACACTGAATTTTTAATGCTTTGATTTTGTACTTTGTTAAGACAATATATGAAGAGGCAGAGACAAAGACAGAGAGTGCATGCACACATTTGTGCTAGCATTTGAGCAAATCAAGGAGCACAGTATTTGCATCAATTATGAAGAATCTCATAGGTTCCAATGGAAAGCCAAAGGTGGTTTACTTTTTACTTGGCAAGAAACTCCAGATTCTGTCTTCCCAGTATAGGTCAAATTCTCTAAGCTATGCTCCGTGTTTTCAAACATCCAGTTGTTGATTTCTTCTGGGCTTTTTAGTATATGCTCTCTGTATATGAATTTTAGGGAACCAGCCACAGGTTTGAGGGGGTTATGCATGAGTGGCTCCTTCTCCAGGCTTTCTCCTCCTAACTTCTAGTCTTTCTGATACCTCCTAACTCTGTTCTCTGAAATTACAAGTCAGTAAGACTGACTTCTGCTCAGTTTTATTCAACTGCACCACATATTATTTACATATTGCCCTGGGCAGGGGGAACCTCATAAACATATTTGTTACCTGGTATGGCACCCTTCTTTCAAATGTCAGATCCCTCTCAGTGTCTGCTTACTTTGTATAATTGTCTAGTACCTTCAGATGGCTGTTTAAAAAATATTTTGTCCAATGTTCAAAATTGCTGTCTGCTGAAAGGTTAGTCTAATTCAAGCAACTCTACCATTAATAGAACTGGAAATCTGACTCAATTTTCTAAAGAATAAGGACATGGTTTTAAAGGACAACTCTGTCTTCTGGGTTTAGAATATATAGTGGGGCAAGGGGACAAGGATAGAAGCTGAAAGACAATAGGAGTTTCTTGCAATAATTCAGAAAAGAAATGAGGCTGACTTGCAGCAGAGTGGTGGTGAGGTAGTGAGGGGTCAAACCAGGATATAGTTTTTACACAGAGCCAAAAGAATCTCCTCATAGATTGGGAGAATGCATGGAACACAGAAGTCAAAGATTTCTTGAAGATCTAGTAACTTAGCAATTTCTGGCAACTAGCAGGGGAAAGTTATGCTGGGGCCTGCAGGGAGGAGAGCAAAGAATATAAGTTTAGTTTTAAATATGTCGAAGTTAAGATGTCCATTAAACATCTGAGTAGAGGTAGAAAGTAGGCAGTTGGATATATAAGTTGGGAATTCATGAAAGAGGTCAGATCGGAGATAAAAATTCAGGGGTTATAACTGTCACCTACCGCTGTGTAATAAATTATCCCTAAACTTAAGTGTCTTAAAGGGAAAAAAAAGTATATGTATATCTCACATGGTTTCTGAATGTTAGAGAACCAGGTGTGGCTGAGCAGAGTGGTTCTTGCCCAGGGTTTCTCATAAAGTTGTAAGGAAGTTGTAGCCAGGGCTGTAGTCTCTCAAGACTTGATAGAGCCTGGAGGATCTGCTTCCAAGTTCACCCATGTGGCTGTTGGCAAGAGGTTTTTGTTCCTCATTATATGGACCTCTCCATAGGGCTTCTCAGAACATGTCTCCACACAGAGCACTTGATGAAAGAGAGAACCCAAAATGGAAGCCCTGATCTCAAAAGTGACGTTCCATTGCTTAGTCATTTTCCACCAGTTAAAAGAGAATCACTATGTCCAGTCCACACTCCATACTCAGAGAAGTGGAAGTAAGCTCAGTCATTTGGAAGGAGGAATATCCAAGAATCTGAGAACATATGGAAATTATCAGCACATAAATGATATTTAAAGTTACAGGACTGCATGAGATTACCAAGGGAAAGTATGAGATACAAGAAATCCAAGACCTGATCTCTGGATCATACCAACAGAAAGAGGTCAAAGAGAAGAAAAGAAATAAGTAAACAAGATTAAGGGAGAAATCAGTGAGGTGCTAGGAAAACAAAGATTGTAAAATTTTTAAAGCTAGAAAAATGAAGTGTACAGTGTACCTGGCCCGGTGATAGACTCTACAATGAGAAGTAGACTTTCCACTTTTTTACATTTAGTTTCCCGACATTTATTGTACTTAACATGTGCTGTATGATTATTACAGGCTGTGGGTATGTTTGAGCATTTTAAATATACTATTTCATCCAACCAATTAAGGTGTTTTTATTATTCAACATCTTAGGATAAGAAACAAATGGTTCAGAGAATTAAATAACTTGTCCAAATTCACATAAGTAAACTGTAAAGCCTATAATTGAATTACAGTAACCCTAATTGACACCCCGAGTTCTAGCACCAGCTTTCAAGATAGTCACTAAATTATAAATACTTTAAAATGGTTATCTCTTTCATTTACTGTTGTTCAGTTAATTATTTTAGCCATAGAAACAAAGTTAGTGTTTATGAAAAATTGACATAATCCCTAAGAATTCTGATGTAATTGCTTTATAAGCAATTTACTCTAACATGCTGAGTATGCAAATGATAACATCGTATAAAAACAATAAAGCATAATGATTCTTCTTCAGCAATGTCCATTGCATTTAGCTTTTTTCCACCCATTTCCACTGATACCTGTTCTTCTACTTACCAGTTAGTTATTTTATTAGCCTCCCATTTCTCCCCCACAACATCCCTCGCTATACATGAATACCACGTTAGCCTCCTAGAACACAAGTATCAACCTGGCTTATCATGGCTCAGAAAATTCCAATGACTAACTGGGGCCAAGTCCAGACTTGTGACTCTGGCATTTCTTTCTAATCTCATCTTCTTAACCTGGCATCTAAGACAGCCAGACTATCAATATTTCATGCAGGCCCATCTCCATTCTTTTTTTCTCTACCTTCTTGAAATGTTTACTGCCTCTTCCAATCTTCCTCCATAAAATCGATAAACCTGTATCTTGCTTGGGGCCACAAGGACTTTTCCATTCTCTGAACTCCTAATGTCACCCAACACTTACCATTCTGCTTTATAGTCTTAATTTTCTTTTTAGTGCCTTTCTTTACCATTGAGTACAATGGCAAATAAATATACTATGCCTACTGTATTTGTGAATCCTATATTGTGTGTGTGTGTGTATGTATGGGTGTATGTGTGTATTACACATAATACATGCTTAACATTAATTCGATATTAACTAACATCCTTGACAGTAAATATTCTACATATAGTAATTGCAAATACAGAGGGATTACTTACTTTGCACCTTGTCCTTTTCTAAGAGCCTTACATATCTTAACTCATAAATTTTATCTTTTAACTTTCCTAAAACGTTGCCAAATGTCTAGAATCTATTTTTGCAAAAAAGAACTATCAAATAAGCTAACTTATTTTAAATAACATGGACAAGGGGTGCCTGGGTGACTCAGTCTGTTGAGCGTCTGGCTGTTTCTTTCATCTCAGATCTCAGGTCATGACCTCAGGGTCCCGAGAGGGAGCCACACCTCAACCTCCACGCTCAGCAAGGAGTCTACTAGAGATTCTCTCTCTCTATCCCTCTCTCTCTCTCTGTGCCCTTCCCCCTGCACTCTCTCTCTCTTTAAAATAAATAAATAAATAAATCTTAAGTTAATTAATTAACTAATTACTAACATGTGCGATGTAGACATACATAACATGTATATAACTTAAGCATAGTACCGTTCTGTGCTCTTGGCTTCACCCTCAGAGTACAGACGATGACAAAGTGAACGTATCACATTATCACTCCTTTCTTTGTAGCCCTCCATTTACCTTAATAAATCATCATCCTTGGCAAGAAGAGGGAGGGAAAGCAATGGAAGAAAAAGAAAAAGAAAAAGAAAATTAATCATCATCTTTTTTCCATCTACTTTAAATAAATGTAACCACTGAGTTATGTTTCAATGTACATATAGCATTATTAGATACCTGCGTTGTAAAGTACTTCATTACCTTGTGCATATAGGTCTAGTTTGGTCAAATTATGTCTCTTATAAAGCCAAGTGAACTTGGGTGTCTAAACAATAAAACAAAAAAGAAGTTATTCTGTTTTATTGATTGTAGTATCTGAACTTGGCATGATGGTAATCACAGACACGGAAGGGATCAAATAATGTAAAGTAATTGCATCAACACTGTGAGATTTGATCCTCGGAAGTTTATTTTTTTTCCACAAAGACTGAGGAGAACAGAAAACTAGCACTCACGTTTTCTCGACAAAGAGCGAGTCTGTACTGATAGTTGAGAAAAGAAAATCAACCCAATTCTTTTTACAATCAACATATTGTATTCTATGGTCTTCTTTCTATATATTGCCCCCCCAAAAAAAGGCTGCTGATTTTTGTGGGTCTAGTAGTTTCAGAAATGGAACATGTTATGAGTGATATCAAAGTAATACAAAAGTTCCAGAGTAAGATACCTGGAATTAGAGATCCTGATAAAGTAGAAACTACTTTGCAATTTCCTCAAGGTGCTTGTTTAATATTGTTTCCTAGTACTTGGCAGATTCTCTCCCTCATCTCTGTCTCACTGCACCTGAACGCAAAGACAAATGTACCCATAACTCTCCCGTCTCTAAAGGAAAGAGAGAGAAAAGGCATTTCTGGGCCCAGCAAAGAATTGTGCCTGGAAGATTTGATGGGCTCCCCAAAACCCAGTCATAATGTTTGCTCTGATTTGGATTTAATCAGAAGCACTGTATGGAGTTCTAATTAAAAAAGAAGAAGAAAAGAAAAGAAAAAAAGAACTATTACTTTCTTGAGCTATTACAAAGGAGTAATTATGTAGTAACATATTGTTTTCAAAAAGCCAGATGAAACTTCGGTATATCCTTCCAAATCCCCTCATGATTTAATCTTGAATTGAGCAACACAGAACAAAAGAATCAATTCCCTTTTTAAGAAACAAATGTTTAATCATCACACTGGACCCAAGCCAACCTGCAAAATCCTTAGGATTGGCAAAAAAGCAAAAAATAAAAACAAAAGAGACTTAAAAACTCTTTCAAAGATACTGCTAGCACGATCCAGCATTATTAAATTGTTCAAGTTTGTCTTTGCAAATGCAAGTACTCTTCTTCTCTGTCCTTTTTTCTCTTGCTACTCTGCATCTGGAGCATCTCACCTTCGGTGCCTAAAGCTATCGAATCTACCCTTGAACCTCAATGTCGGTATGTAGAGAAATAAGCAAAAAAAAACCTTTTCAAAAAATGCCAGGGGTATTACTTTTTTCCAGGGTTTTTGCATTTTAAATGCAATTTTAAAGAAAATACCTCCTGAGCACCCATTCTGTTCCCAATTCTGGAAAGAGTGAAGAAGAGGCGTAGGCCCTGCATATGGGTTTTCACAATATACTAGGGGAGAGAGAATTATAAATGACCAACCTACACTGAGCTAAGCTTATGACAGCATAGTGTGAAAGGTACAGAGGAAAAAAGAGATATTTCACTGTCTATTTTGGGGGTCATGGATGTCTTGGAAGAAGTACTGAATTGAGATATTTGTGAGACTTTAATCTGGAGATATTCAGAAGAAACTCTATATTTGGGTCTAGGGCTCTGGAAAACATCAGAGCTAAAGACACTATTTTGAAAAACATCACTGTTATCTATCCTTAAGGGAGAGAGAAGTGTGTAGATGAGTATTTTGCAAGGCCCATAATTGGACTAATAATCTCATGAGGTTCTGGAGAAAATGGAGCTCCGGGATTAGATAAAATTAAAGAATACTACATGATTTATTCCTTTCATTGGAAATTTGTAAATGACATTAACATTTTGAAAGTGTTGATAATTCCTACATTTGGGCAAAGTGTAGGAAAAGAACCAGAGGAAATGATTATTAAGAAAGCCCAAAGAACAACAAATTGCAAGAACATAAATATGGTCGTTTGCATCAATCCTAGAAGTCCCAAAAGTTAAGTACTGGCAGAGAGAATGTCTTTCTCCATTTGTTGTTCCAGGACCCAGCAGAGACCATGGCACATATTATGCATACTTGGAAGATTAATCAGCGAATAAAAACATGCCATTCCATTTAACATTCTGCTAAATGCCTCCAAAGATGGAGAAAAAAAACGGCAAGTGTACAAAAAAAATTCAGACAAAAGAACATCACCCCATTTTGAAGAAAGCTTCGTGAAATCCATAGCATTTAGTACAGATTTCAAAGTATGTTCTTAGACTCTACAGGAATCATTCTCAATGGGAAGAAGGGAGGGCAGGTTTGCTCTTCAAGGAACATTTAGCAACTTCTGGAAACATTTTTGGTTGTCACCATGTTGGCTGTGCCTACTGGTTAGAGACCAGGGAGACTGCAGAACATGTTACCATGCACAGGACAACCCCCGCCAGCAATGAATTATCGGTTCCGAAATGTCTGTGGCACAGCAGTTGAGAAGTCTTGCTTGACAACGTATGACACAGGCTCACATGCAGAGCAACACAGGTGTGTCCATATCAGGGGCAGCAGAAGATTTTGATTTACCATTTACCCCACTTTGTCTGACCTAAACTCTGGGGACAAAAATACACAGATCAGAAAAACATGTAACTTTTTTTCTAGCTGCCAAAGAATGATTTTTTTAAGCCAGACAGAGCATGGCCATATATCTGTTCTAGGGCTTCTAATCCCAAAACAATCTGAGGGACATGTTGGGGAGCACTGGCTCAGATGCCTTCCCCCTCAAGAAAAAAATTATTGAGTCTGTCCTTTCCGGACTAATCATGATTAGACTGAAACATCCTAAGATCTGTGCAAATCAATCTGTCTTTGGTTCTAGAGCCAAAGAATGGCAGTGCCTGGACCCAGGAGAAGAGCAATCCAGGCTAGTGAACACAAGAAAATATCTTTTGGAAAATGCCAGGTCTGGATGAATCATGTAATTACGGTGAGAAAATTTTGCTTGCTTGATCTGTGGCAAACTAAGTGTATAAAAGAATAAGAAAATTTATGATTTTCATATTTTAATAAATAAAATTAAATTAATAGTTATGCATTGAAGAGAATAAATCTTTTCCAACTTCAAATATTACTGATGTTTTAGTGAATTATGTCTTAATCCTACTGTCTGTCCCCTCTGTAATGACTTCACCCTTTCCCTCCTTTTTCCAGCTCAAATGCACTGTTGTTTTGGTAAATTTGCTCTTTTGAGAAAAAAAAAAAAAAAAAAAAAGTCCTGATTTGCCAATTTCCATGGTGCTGATATTCCCACCATGGCCATTTTCAAGCTGCCAAAGGTTTAACAACCACCTGTCAAGATTTTATATTTTATCCGAGCGCTGGAAATATCCACCTCCATCACACCACTGAGAAATGCTGCCTTCTCTGATGAAGCTGTTCATCACTTACCACATTTCATTATGGTTCGGTGTTTGTATTTATGCTTTTATCACCAGACTAGGAATCACTTGAGGGTAGGAACTATACCCACAATGACAACAACAACAATGATAATGTCATTACTTTGGTAAAGAGCGGGGAAATTTGGCTGAGAATCTTGAGTTTTTAACAGAAAGATTACTGGCTTTTCCATAATACAGATGGAAATGACCACTACAAAAGACCAGTAAATATACATATTTTATTACTGGCGTTTGACCTCAAAACTTGGAATGCAATCCTGAACTCCAGTGAGCTAGAACGGAACCCACATGAGTCGCAGAACTCTCGGTGAATTCCTGGCCTGTATGAACATGTGTCAGATATTTATCTCTGCTCTTTTTCCTTAAACAGACAACCTAAGTTGGATATCTTTCCACATTAATAGGACGTAGTGTAAAAAGATCATTTCAAGGCCTAGAACAGCAAGCGAACACATCCCCTCAAGTATTCCTAGACTGCAGACTTCACCCTCCTGATTGCTAGTGGGCTTTCTGCGAAGGTTAGAAAAGGAAACATTTTTTTTCAAAGGAGAGAAGACTTTGGATCCCTGTATGACAGGGACATATAAAGAGAGAAGCCCAAATCCCAACAAACTTGAAAGCATTTGCAAATACCAGAGATTTTAACTCCTTTGCTCATCCCACCCAAAGTTCCACCCTCTGGAGCTCCGGTGCCGCACTATCTCTGAGGAATTCCTGTCGTCCCTGATCTGAAATGTCCAGACCTTAGAGAGAATGGAGGGATGACTGCTGTCGGTAGAAAAGAGCTTTGAACTCTCACTAGAGGCTGATAGTAGCTCGGGCAGGGGTCTGCCAACTTTTTCTTTAAGGGCCAGATAGTTAATATTTTGACATATAAACAATACAGTCTCTGTTTGCAGAGACTAAGGCATCATAGTTCCCATTTCATAACAATTAACTTCTCTTCATTTTAAATAGTGCTAAGTCAGAAAAGAAAAAAAAAAATATTAGTGATATTGAATAGAACCCTCATTTCACCAAAATCTACACAGGATAAGGACAACGTAATTGCAAGGGTTAACATCCTCTTCAGCATCGAAAGGCAGCAATATTTACTAGTTTGCCTCATTGTTAATCTAGCTGTTAAGGCCACCTATTTTGGACAGAAGAATGCCAAGCAAACCTTTTTCTTATTCTGTGAGCACCTTAAATTATGTTCCATATGGAATTCTATTTTTCAATGTGCAATCTGTGAAAGCAAGAATTATTTAACTTAAACTTCTTTTGGACACTGGCTTACCATTTAAATGACCATTTGAGAATGTGAGGCATTTTATACATATCCCAAAAGCACTTTGCCCACACCATGTCCTTACAGCCGAACTAACAATTGCACCAGAGTCAATCCAGTATTTGCATCTGTCTTAACAACCAAATCAAATTGCTACATGGTCAATCAGTTGATCAATGCATAATTGATTGTGAAGATAGCCAGAAATATCAGCCAATTTGTTAACTGTATGGAGATATAGACAAAGTCAGTAAGCAAAGTGGAGCAAGGAAATTAAAAGAATGTAATCAAAATTGCTCTGATCAAAGGGACTATTTGGATAAATGAGGACTAAATTTTATCCCATTTTTTCTTTCTTTTGGAAAATCCTGAATAATTCATACTTAGACTACTTGACATTTGTTAACTACCTCCAACAACCTCTTGTATGGAACTTGCCTGAAATGTGGAATCTCTCAATCCACTACCAACATCAGCACTTTGCATTTATTAAAATAAAAGCCTGAAACATGTTTTCTGAAATAGACCCAGATAGTAAGGTCATTTAACCAATTATTTTTCATAAATAATAGTGACCATATCAATAGACTACATAAAAACAATGGGACAAGAAAACAAAGGGGAGAGGAAACTACAGAAGAAGCTACAGAAAACCAACTTTTAAGAAAGAACATTGAAAAGTAGATAAGTGGCTGAGAACACAAACTCAAACATGATTTAGAAGTTAATTTTATTGGGGAGCCTGGGTGGCTCAGTGGGTTAAAGCCTCTGCCTTCGGCTCAGGTCATGATCCCAGGGACCTGGGATTGAGCCCCCATCTGGCTCTCTGCTCAGCAGGGAACCTCTTCTTCCTCTCTCTCTGCCTGCCTCCCTGCCTACTTGTGATCTCTGTCTGTCAAATAAATAAATAAAATCTTAAAAAAAAAGTTTCCTTAAAATATTAAGTTTTACTAATTCATTCCATTTTGCATATAATATTATATGTGTATCTAACATACGCAAAACTAAATAACATTAAAATTATGTATATATATGTTTACATGTGTTTTAGTTGATAAAAATATCTACATAATTTCAAACAATTAGGTTATTTTGCAAGCAGCATACAGATGCTCTGGTTGATTTTTTTTTTTTTTAAGTTTACATCCAAAGTATGTGTGGCCATGAGTATGCAAACAGACGTTATCATACTATAAAAACTTGTACGGAGTTAGTGTTAAAGTCCTAAGGCAAAGGAGCTTTCTATAGCCCCCTTTTTTTTTTTCCATTCACAATTTCACAATTTCATTTGAGCCTACAGCCCTGCTGATCAAGAATTAGCATCAGTCATATTTTAGAGATGAGCTACCTGCAGGTCAAATGCACGAGGTGACCTTCCGGAGATCACACGAATAGCTAACGGGTGCAGCTGACATCTGATCAAGCTGTTCTGACCTTTTCCACTGAACGACTCTGCTTTCTACCGTATCGATACTGAGATGTTAGAAATCAGTTTGTTTGTTTTTTTATTTTATGAACAAGCAATCTTTTCCCCGAACTTGCTGAAAATGTGTATGAACATTGAGTATCATGCACGTTTATCAAGAGGAGTCAGAATAAGTGAAGCTACCCCGGGGAATGAAATGTCTTTGCTTGTAGAACAATACGGAAACACACCCAGTCTCAGCCTCATTTGAATTCATATTTTAAGAACTTAATTGCCTGTTTGTCCAGACTCACTGTGCTAACCACAGGGGAAGGGAACCAGACTTGTTTCTGTTTCAGCCCGGTTGATATGGGAGCGTAATTCCTTGTTGTTCTAAAACTGTAATGTAAAATCATCAATATTTAATGGCTGAGATGGACTGGTACACATATTTTCGTTGACCTAGGTTTTCCTCTTCTCTTCTTCTTTAGTCATTCTCTGTCATGAAGACAGCAAAATAAATTTAAAAATTTGAAAACACAGTCACAGCTCTAGATTTTTACCAGCAGTGGGGTCTGTAGTTAGTCAGCACTAAAAAAGGGAAATAACTGAGAGAGAATTTCCACGAAAAAATTTAAAAATGTGGATAGAGGGACACCTGAGTGGCTCAGGTCATGATCTCAGGGTCCTGGGGTAGAGCCCTGCTTTCGCTCTCTGCTCAGCGGGGAGTCTGCTTCTCCCTCACTCCTGCTCCAGCTCTCTCTCTCTCTCTCTCTCTCACACACACACACACACTCACTCTCAAATAAATCATCTTTTAAAAAATGTGGCTAGCAAAATTTTCCCCCTAAAACCTGCATCTGAATAGTGTTGTAATCAGGAATTCTAAGAAACAAGCCAACTGACTCCACTGCCTGATTCTCTACCGTCCCCTTCAAATGCAGCTCGTTTCCCACTTCACATCTTCATGATAATTCAAATTCTGCAGCATTTGTGGAGTGTCTGTCATCTGCCAGGCATTGGGAAAAGCACGCCACGTAGTTCATTATTATTGAGCTGTGCAAGTCTATCTTTCTTCCTTTTACAAATGAACAGGAATATGTAGTCTTTCAATGTTACTCATGGTTTTTATCATTACTGTTTCTCCCCTACTATTTTATCATTTTGTTTTGTTTCGTATCAATATTTTGACGCTATTATTTTCTTTTTGAGAGTCACAATTTCTTGAGTATTTTTTATACCCCCGACCCAATACGAATACTTTTATAGACATCATCCTGTTTCATGTTACTTGACCTTCAAAGTCCATAAACTAGGCATCATTATTCCCACTGTGCAGGTGGGAAAAGTAAGACTCCAAGGTCCATTCGTGGGAGATCACATACTCATCCAGCGGCAAAGCGGAATCTGAAATCCATGTCTGTCTCATCTCAGATGTCAGGTTTATAACTTCTAACCAAACGAGCTTCTGCTTTGTTATGTTATCACATACATAAAGACAGCACATACAACTATGGATTGAAATTATACATCTATGGTGGACAGTCCTCTAAGAGTTTATCGGAAGAGGAATAATTGGTTTACCTCTCTTACACACATTACTCCCCCCATCACACCCACTGCCCCAGCCATTGCCCATGTGAATGTCTTAATTTCTTTCTATTGACACTGAAAAATTCATCAGGCTTACATTCACAGGACATTAACTTTGCACTCCCCTGGAGAGGGACAGGAGAAGAACATTTCTCGCTGTGAAACTAAAGCCCATTTCAGTTGGTGCATGTAACAGAAAAAGATAAACTCAAATTCTTCCATACTTCTCCTATTTTCCTTCTCTTCCTTTCGAATCTGGACTGGCCTCTTGTTTGGATCAACAGAGCATGAAGGAAGCAATTGCTATGCTATTTCTAATAGGTTCAGTCTTTAAGAGAACTGGATTTTCTCTGTGTTGGTGTCTCAAAGCTCTGAAACACCTTGGAAGAAATCTAACTGCCCTGCTAGAGAAACTTCATGGAAAGGTCTGGAGATTATTAATAAGAGCCATGGACTAGGCTGAACCCAGTCTTCCAACCATTCCTACCTAATTTCAGGCAGGGAGTCTCTTAAGTCATCTTCTCAGGAGACAGGTTCTGAGATCTGAGATTTGTATGCAGGAGATTATCAAGAAGTTCTCCCAAGAACAACACTTAACAAGGGATAAGCAAAGCAGGATCGGCAGAGGGAGAAGTTGAACTCTGATACAATTGCAACAGGCAAGCTTTGGAGCTAGAATGGTCCCTGAGAGTTGTCCTCTCTTGAGCCAAAGAGGCAGAACCTTTATCCTTCACCATCGAGGAGCATTTGGTTACAAGCATGCAGTCGGGGGCTTGCCCTTGGACAAGAAGACTCCGTCCTGGAAGAGTTCTGAGAAGTGTCGCACAGCATCCACTAAATGGAGTCTCAGTGAAACACATTCTTCAATTGATTGACTTGAATCCATGGCACTCTCAACAGAACTGCTCGGGCAGAAAAGGCTTACACCCTTAATTCGGCTAGACATGGGACCAAAAAGAGCTTAACTTTGCAATAAGTGTTAAAATAAAAATTGCTTCATTTCTTCTAGATTTTTTAGATATAAGGAATACCAAGGGTGAGTCCAAAGAAATTATTTGTGAGTCATGTGATCTCAGGCAAGTTACTTACAGGGCAAAAGTCTGAGTTTGTTTTCTGCTGAGAACACTGCCCTGGCGGCACATGAAGGAATGAGTTTGCCCCCACCCTCAGGAAGCACAGGGAGGTGAAGTGACCTTTCTCAGTCTTTCCGAGGCATCTTCTGTAGAATGGGAACAATTCTGTCTGCCTAAACTGCATACTAAATTTTTGCCAACAGTAAAAAATTGATCATGTAAAATTCTACACAATGGTAAAAGTATTGCTTAAAAGAAGTTAAAGTATTATTATTATTATTGCTATTTTTAATAATAATGAATTTTTTATGTTGTCAAATATCTCATTCCAAAAAATTCAATCAAAATGAGTGTGCATTTTTTTCAAGTGGAAAAAATGCTGAAGTTTAGGTTATAAAAAATGAGAAAACACAGCTGCCTGGGCAGCTCAGTGGGTTAAGCATCTGCCTTAGGCTCAGGTCATGATCTCAGGGTCCTGGAATTAAGCCCCAGGTAGAGCTTTCCACTCAGTGGAGAGTCTGCTTCTCCCTCTCACTCTTCCTCTGTGCTCTCTCTCTCTCTCTCAAATAAATAAATAAATAAAATCTTTTTTAAAAATGGAAAATACAACTTTTTAAAAATGACTTTTATTTAGGAGTCTATGTAAATCAGTTTTTGTTGTTCTTTCTCTTCTACAAAGGTATAGCCTCTTTAAATATGTATCCCTAGCATGTAAGTTATACTTTTGCAAAATGTCCTAAATTAAAACTGACAAGGTTCTCCTTGCAAAGCCTATTCTGATAGTCCTTTCCTGACACCCACAGTCTTCAAACTAATTTTAGGGGAGAGGTAGGAAAGTCAAATTAATATCAGTCTAGTGGGGCTAACTGGTCCAAAATCCTTTCCATTCCAGATCCTTCTCTTAGATTTTGGTTCCATTTTTTCCTAATTGAATGTACAGAGAATCAGTTAAAGAAGTATATAGATGAAAAAAATAAAATAAAATAAAAATCAAGTCCGACTATGTTAAACTAATAAAACCTTCATTCCATCTGCCTCTGATTCTACAACTTACGAAGTAGGGATCACAGACTAGGCTGCGTATAATATTATTGTCATAACTATAGGAGAAGGAATTCATTTCTTTTTTTTTTCTTTTACGAATTAATTTTCATTTTCAACTGGCCTAAAGCAGTTGTGAGCTCTTGTTACACTTTTAATTTATATTAATATTACATTACTAGATTCAGGTCTTGATGAAGTGGGGGCCTTCTCTTAAGTCAAAGCAAGAAGGAAACTATTGTCTTTCCCGGGGTCAATGTTCCCATTTTTGCTGTCATGAAATGGCCCTAAAAAGCTACTTTGCCTGTTTTCCCGTTGCCATCAATCAATAAGGACATGGTTTTGCAATGGTTTAAAATAAAATGACTCCACCCAAGAACGCTACTCATTTTACCGTCTAAAAGCCTTATGACCTATTTAGATTAGCAATGAGATTTTACGCTCACTCAGTATCTCACCTTTTTATTGAGGTGCTTGAATTGTTTACTTCTGTTTCCATAACAGAGGTAAATTATTAGACCAAATTCGCCCCTTTACTTCTGGACCTGGAACAGAACCTAAACACCTCAACTTAATAGTGCTCAAGTTCTTATAAGACAATAAAAAAACAGTAATGAGTTATTTTCTCGGCATTCCCACAGCCCACCTCCATTTGATTGGAAAAAATCCTGCAGCTGAGCTCAAAATCAGGCTCTCACATGTTCACAGTGGCATGTCAGATCTGTGCTCTGTGCAGCTGGTATCTGAAGCATATGGTTTCTCTTGCTTCAACAAGAATCCTGGCCTTTAGGGCACTCATCAGAGAATTTCCCTAAGAACTGACTCCCTTCCAGCATTTGCCAAAGACTCACTTAAGACAATGAGTGCTTGATACAATTGGGATAAGGGACATTTTAATTATCCATGAATCCCTGATATTGTAAACACAGTACCTTTATCACCAGCTACCCAGAAGCTTATCAAGAGTTTACAGAAACAAGCACTTTTATGTTCTCTTGTTGGAAGTAAAAACTTATTCAAACTTTCTCTTGAGCACATAACAATCGGAACTGAAGAAAATGCCCATTTGATTTGACCTAAAAACTGCATGTTCAAGTGTTCACTCCAAGCAAATTATTAGATGTTGGAAAAAGTTGCATGGATGCTGACTGAACATTTTCATAATGCAGATAAATGGGAAATTAATACTCATAGACACAAGGTTAATTAATTTAAGGGTGACATAGCAATATAACAAAATACCACGAAGCCATTGGAAAGATTAAGGTAATTCTTTATATAGATCTGTAAAGACACATTGTTAAGTTTAAAAAAAAATATGGAAAAGAACATCTAATTTGATCTTTTTTTTGTCTAAATGTATATAAACATACATGTGCATATAAAAAGTATAGAACTATAAAAATAATTATTCAATGGTGATGGAAACACCTTCATTTTAGACTTTACACATTTATGTATTTCTTTTTTCTTAAAGATTTTATTTATTTATTGGACAGAGATAGATCACAAGTAGGCAAAGAGGCAGGGGGAAGCAGGCTCCCCGCTGAGCAGAGAGCCAGGTGCGGGCCTCAATCCCAGGACCCTGAGACCACGACCTGAGCCAAAGGCAGAGGCTTAACCCACTGAGCCACCCAGGTGCCCCTACATTTATGTATTTTTAACTTTTTAACAATGAGCCTGTATTATATTCTTATTTTAGGAAAAAAATGACAGTATTCATTACAAGAATACTCTAAATGAAACCAGATTCTATTACAGTACTGTAGTTCCCTCTTAATTAGAGAGATAAATGTAACATTAAATTCCCAGATTTATAGAAAAGATAATATAAGAAATTTGAATAATGTTTCTAAGCAAAACTGTAGTAAATCACAATAATAATCAGCAACATCTAGTACTATGCTAAGTGCTTTACATGTTTCTTTTTAGTAGTCAGAATTACCTAGAAGAGGTACTATTATTAAGTTTCTATTAACAACGGTATGATTTTTATCCATATTTTACAAATGAGCAAATTAAGATTTAGATATATTTAATAACTTTGCCGGTTTGTAGCAGAATTGAAACACTAAACTAAATATGTCTGACTCAACAGTCAGTGGTTTTAAGCAGAATACTAAACTACTTCAGTATTTTATTATATTAAGACCATGATTAGGAACAGAACAGTCATTCTTCGAATTCTTGATATGACGTATTTAACATAAGGATTCAAGGCTTTAAAAAGGTTAAAGAGCTGCCGGGAAGGGAAGTGGGTAGTCAGAGAAGCCTCCACCAACACCTAAGTCAGAATGTCAGAAGTCAGTGGCTTTTAATAGCTCACAGAAGCTTCTACATTTCTCAAAATCTCTGGAAAGCTTCCATCAACTATCTCGTCTATGGTAGGAAGGCAGGTGCTTCTAGAAGGTTTGTTGAGGAGGCGCCATGACACCTCACATCTGTTCCTGCATCTGACTGCAACTGCCTCTATAGGATTCTGGCTTCTTCTATCCCACCTTCTAATCTCACCCAGCACCTCTCATTGGCAATTTTAAGCTGAAGCAACATGGAACAAATTCCTGGCTTCTCAGCAGTGCAGAAGTGACCTTAGAAAGAGGAGGTAAAATGCTGAGTAGGCAATAATCCAAAATTATTGATTCACTAAATATTTCCCACAGAAGGTGGATATCTGCATCTATATACGTTAGCCAGAAAACCACTGGCCCAACGTGGAGTCACGTGCCCCCAAAACGGCAAGCTGAGACTTAATTGCAGCTTCAGCCTCCCCAGGAGTGGAATTTTAAGCCCATCAAACTGGAATTTTCTAGTCTGCAGCACCCATGAGGTAATCCATGACGTAGTTCTTTCCATCCACCAAAGGAAGATGAGGTAATCCACCTACTAAGACCCTCTTAAAGGAGGTGACCTTACCTGAAACCACTCTTTGTTTTTGCTAATAACTTTCTTGCCCCACCCTCCTTCCTATAAAAACCATTCATTTTTGTACGATTCCTCAAAGCACCCCTCTACTTGCTAGATGGGATGCTGCCCAATCCATGCATCATTTAATAAAACCAATTAGATCTTCAAATTCACTCAGTTGAATTTTGTTTTTTAACAATAACCATGTACAGGTAGATCGCTACCAACACGTACATATCTATATACATACACATCTCGTTTAGGTGTATATGTAAACAGTATAGCATTCTAGTTAAGGACATTGACCCTGAATCCCCCTTTTTTTTTTAACTGGATGACTTTGGATAAGTTGCTTAATCTCTCTATGCCTCAGCATTTTTTCATCTTTAAAATGGGAATAATAATATTACCTACCCCTAGGATTTTAGTGAGGGTTGCACATACATTTTAAACAGCACACAACATGGCCTGACACTTAATAGTGCTGTATAATGTTTTAATTATTATTGTTTTATTTATTGTTTGACATCACATCATTTTTTAGTCTGTGGGACTGGGAAAAGTTGACCCCTTCTAAGACCATGTGAAGCCAAACCATTTTCAGCATATTTTACTTCGTTTTTGTGGAAGCTCAAAGGTAAATGTAGCATGTGTTCAAAATAACTCATGCCATAACATGACTCACAACCTCTACTCATTCACTACTCTTGGTAGATGTTTATTCTGAATTTTGTCCTCCACTGTCCAACTTATATATTCAATACAGAAGGTCATAGACTATACAGAGGAACTTAGGAGAAATAGGGAGAAAAGGAGGAAGAGGATGTGCCTGTCCACTCCACACTGCTTGATTTCCACCTCCCCCCCTCCTCCCTAAACTTGAGTTCTTCCTTAGACTTTTTCAAAACTTTTAATTCATTTATTATATCTGATTATTAGATAATTCATTTATAAGGGTTTTTCATATTTCCGATTCGTTTCCTTAGAAAATTCACCAACCATGATTCAATAACAAAAATAAATACATATTTTTAAGATCCTTGCTGCAATTTTACAACTCACCCTTGAGTAAGAAATAGTTGCCCCTGTGAGAAACAATCTGAATGCAAACCACTTTCTGGAATTCCAGGCATCTGTCCTGTTCTTTGCTAAAACCACTGACTGTTTTCTCCATCCAATGTGTCTTCAAATATAGGATAGTTCGTTCCCAAGGAGAAGCAAATAGACCGGATTTAGACGTGTTTTCAAACACGGGAAGTTAAATTTCTCTTTACCTGAAGTGTTCCTGGATCCCATCGAAACAGAATTTCAAGCATGTCATAGCCTATTTTTTAAAGTCAGATGATCTCCTACATTTCTTTCATATTTGCTGAAAAGTACCCACCTTCATTATCTGTCTCTTTGAGGTGATCGTCAGAGCTCCCTAAGTGAATTTTGTAAAATTCATGGCTTATATCTTCACATCAGGTCACCCGAAACTTACCCTGTTAATTTGGTAACAATTCATATATCCATTTTCTCATGATACATTAATGAACCAGTAGACAGATTTCACTTCTTTATAGTTTTGAAAGATTAAGCAAATGGAGGTAATGTCTCCCCCACACACAGAATATTTAGATATGATTACTTCTAACTCAACTGTCAGTTTATTCTTAAAACTCAAAAAGAATTGGGAAATGAATAAAAGTAGTTTGCATGTCCTTTGAAATCATGAGAGGTTCTTCTCTCTTGACAAGACTGATAATGGATTTGGAATGCAGGGGGAAAAATTGCTGGCATTAAAAAAATCTATACCGCTAACTCTCATAAATGAAGTTTTCAAATACACAATAGTTCTACCTGCCACAACAGCATTTAACATTTATAAAAATTTAAAACATTAAAAATACCTTCCTCTTTTTTTGAACAGCCCAACTTAGTAGACAGACACACACATACACGCATACACATTAATTCTTCATTTATGTTTGCATTGTCAAGAAAGCATCAAGAATAAATAAATAAATAATGTTAATCACACTGAAAGGGGAATCTTGAGTTTCCACATTAATTCCATTGAGCTCATGTTTCAGTCTCATAGTTAGCCTACCCCACCCCTATCCTTGCTTTATGACTTTGAAAAAGACAAAAGGGGATGATGCAACAAGCTACATTTCTGTTGAGTAACAAGTAATGGTCAGATGCTTGGGCTCCTCTGAGGTCGTTGACTCCACTGTTAACCAAGGCCCAAAGCAACACCAGTAATTCCAAGTACATTCAACAATGAAAGAGAGAGGGCTCATTCCAGATTCCTAGGGCCAGGCCCCTGTCCAGCTCTTCAAAGTGAAAACAGTGCACAAAGGCTCAGATACCAATAGCTAGCCTAGAATATTCACGATCTCTTGGAGCTCCATAGGTAGTACTGCTGGAGAGGTCCAATTAGGCAAGAAGGAGAGCCCCCGTGTATCCATTCTGAGCACAGACTCCTAAAACCTGCCGGCAGTGAGCTCATAGAAAGGAGACAGGAACCACAGACTCCCTGCCAAGAGCTTCATTGAACCAGGGGATTCTGATGCCACTCTGTAATCCAACAGTTACCCTGTGTACTTTACTACCAAACGTCCGTGACCTTGCTTTGCCATGGCCCTCATTTTTGGAGCCCTGGGACTCTCCTTCTGAGTAGTATGTTACTGCCCAGCCTGTCCCAACCTAGACAGTCACTCTCGTGACGGTGACCCTGAGCCAACATTACTGACAGCTGGTGCCCAAACATCTGTTTGTCCTGACTGCTTAGGCAAACAGCTGTGAATTAAAAAGCAAAAATGTGTACATGGCAGAGGTTCCACTTGGAGCTCCAGGAGCTCTCTCTCTCATGCCCCTCACAGGGTCTTGGGAGTGGATCCTGAGCGCCCCCACTTACAGATGGGCCCTGTACCTGGAAGCAGAAGTAGGCTAAGCAGTACATTAACACTCAAAAAAAAAAAAAAAAAAAAAAAAAAAGAATTATCTTCACCAGTCAAGCTAGTGCTTTTGGATCTGTGACTCTCCACTGCTCAGTCAGGGACTCTACATCTAATCCCACTTGTCTGCACAATCTCTACTCTGAAGGTGCCTGGTTTTGGGAATCAAACGAAGCCCACTTCACTTCATCTCCAGCACATCTGTGCTTTCATCAGCAACTACATGATAATCAAGAAAGGACTGTCTACCCTGGCTGCCCACAGACGGGTGGGCAGAGGTTTGAGAAAACAGTACAACCCCCCAGGCATGCCTCCTCTCCCTCTGGACTGTGGCAACAGTCTCTCCTCTGAATTCTCGCATCTTCTCTGCCTCAACCTCAGGTATGTCCCTGCAATGCAGCCACAGTGTTTTTCCAAGAAGCCAGTCTGATACTGTTCCTTATTCCAGAGGAGTGTGCCCTTCCCTCTTCCCCTGTTTAGCTTGTATTATTCTCAGGTCAGACGTCAACAACCCCAACCGTCACTTCTTGCGCAAACCTCCTCCAGACTCCTGACCTGCTTAAATTTAAAACTGATTCTTTACATTATTAAACTTCATTTATTTAAAACATCGTATGTCCTTATAATACCACAAAGCTCTTCTTCATAGGTCGAGTTACCGTTTGCAATCTCACGTTTACAGAAGTTTGCTTTTATTTTTCAGCCTATCTCTAACTGCCCGTCCGCTGCATGGCACAAAATACAGATCCCTGTGTCAAATGAAGGTAAGTGATCTGGAGAAGTGAGTCAGGAGGCCAATTTGCATGCACGCCTGGACCCGCTTAAACTTGACTCCAGTGACCAACACCCCTACAAGTTCCTTGATGTAAAAGGTTTATAAAACCTTTACAAATGGTGTCCTTTTTCCAATATTATAAGGGCCAAAGTTCATACACAATCCTGGAAAAAATGTATACGAGATAAATTATGGTAAAGGAAAAAGTTGTATTTCTTATAGTTGCGAGACACTGATTTGATAGTTCCTGTTTTAAGTTTTGCATCAAACTCACTGACCAAATACCCTGTGTTTAGGAAAACTAATGCTCCTTGATCATGAGCTTGCATATTACATCTCCCTTCCAAGCAAAGATGAATGAATGGCTCATCTTGTCTTGAAGGAATCTAACTGAAATATTCCATGAAGGAATATTCTTGGCTATTTCACTACTGAATCCTGAAGTAGCTATGGATCACCAAACACCATTCCTTTGCTGAGTTCATGTATTACAAGGTGACAACCCAACATCAGATCACGGTTCTAGCATGCTTGCAACAGTCAAGACACACATTCTAGCAACTCTTTTGTTTCTCCCCTTTTTTTCCCTTTAACATGGTGATAATCAGAACAAATTGATTTTGTTTCTCAGATTGCTAAAATCCTCCCAACACTTTCTTCAACACCGGTGCTGAATAAATCATTGTAATGTTCCCCTGAAGTGAATTGAAAATTAATTTACACAACCAAGATGATCCTCCTAATAACAGGGTACATGGAATGGGGAAATTGGAAATCATTACCCAGCAAACATTATCTGCATTATTTTTGTAGCTGCTTTAGATTGCATTGTAATAGAAAATTAGGAGACCGGCTGTGAAGAAGTTTAAGAGGGTCCCCTGAAGAGCGTCTGCTTTAAAATTGATTCTTTAAGAAAGCATTAAAAAGCTATTGGAATTGATTGCCTGCTAATATAAAGGAAAAACTCTTTGCCACCATTTGAGTTAAAAAAGAGCATCTTCATTCATGCATGTTATTAAAACTACTGGCCTGAAAGCCCCTGTAGAAAGATAAAGGATATGGATGGGATATTAAAACAGCAATCTTTACCTTATCTGGGATTTAAACTTAATATGTTGCTTTTATTAATTTAGCAGGAACCATTAGTTAGGATGTCAAAGAGTGGATTTACAATTAAAATGCTATGGAATGGCAATATCTTTAATAAACAATGGACCAAGAATTCTTCATTAATCTTCCAAGCATGAGGCACACCCCTACAAAGAATAAATCCTGAATTTACAGTTTTCTTTATTGCTAAGTTTTCTGTGCAGCAGCAGTAAAAGTCGTAGCTGATAACACCCCTGATTAGCTCTTGAAGCTTCCCCTGAAATAGGGTAATGACCAATCAGATCCCAGCAGTTGGCCAGATAGAAAATGGCATTTACCATCTTAAAAATATGTCTTTTGCGTTTAGAGAGGCTTCCGCATATCCGACACAGTGGGCTATTGTTTGAGAAATGATATTGTAGACAGATATACAAACACATAAGCAAACCCAACAGGGTGCCTTGACATTAAATTATTTTCTTTTTATAGCCTTTTGATTTTCACCACATTCAGTGGGAAATTGCCTTGTCTCTTTTAATACATGATAAGTAGGACTACTTAACAGCAAGGAATAATGAGTAAGAAATGCCTTTTCAAATGCAATATATTATCTTTTTCTTTACAAGTTATCTCCAATTTAGTTAAACTTCACCCTCTCCCCAACCATTCCCCTCATCTCTCTCCCTCTGTTTTAATGGATTATGAGTGATTTCTACACAGATGAACTGTATCAGCAATTTGGGGGGAGAGAAACAGTAGCCTAGATGTATCACGGGTAAGCTAAAACTACCTACATAGAAGGACATTCCCCTGCTCCAGGACCGCCTTGGAACCTCCCTCTTAATGTCATCATCAGGCGCTTGGTGAGGTCATAGAAGTCACCTGATAACTAGCCCCTTGAGACACCTCAGTTATGAACCCTTTGGAGGTGATTAAAATGGGTCCACTCCCATTATTCTGAGTTCTGCCAATTATATGAATAGCCTAATACCACATATCTCGAGTATTGGCTTCAAGTATTAACGTGAAACCTAAAATGTGTCTTGGACTTAACACCAGAACAATTCTTTACTAAGAATACTTCTCACGTAGATTTCTTAATAAGTTTTTTTATATCAATTTTATTAATATTTTATTTTTAGTTGATTAGTGGACTGATGGATGCTACCCACCCTGTTTTAACCGGCACAGTCCCAGCCAAAGCCTGTTGCCTGGAGTCATTATTATTGATATTATAATATAGATAATATCTATATTATCTAATATATTATATTATATTATATTATATATTATATTATATCTATATATATATCTATAATATATCTATATTCTATAATATAGATAATATCTATATTATAATATAGATATTATCTATATTATAGAATCTCTTTCACTCTCAGAAGTGCTCTGTTTTAGAAGATAAATGATATGGCCACTCTATTTGTAAGTCATTTCTGAAATATGTAACTTTTAGGTCATTTGTCATAGAACCTAGAGTCATTTTTTGTCAAAATAGTTAAGCTTAAAGTTAAAAAAGTAAAGTTTTATGCTTTCAAAATAAATTTCGGTTTCATTGCCACCCATAAAACTCCTTAACAGCCAGGACCAGAAGTGACCCATAAGTCATGATTATAGACATTTAATTTTCTTAATGTTGGTGATAATAATTAGAATAATTGTTCAAATGTAGACAAATACTAGATGGAATTCATACAGACAATAGAAGTTAATATTATTTTTATTATTGATTTATAAGAATTTCAAACTATTGAGGCCATATATAATCTTGGTTAGGAAGATTTAAATGACTAAAATAGTAAGTGAAAATTCTCCATATCGGGCTCTCTGCTCAGCAGGAGCCTGCTTCCCCCTCTCACTGTCTGCCTCTCTGCCTAGCTCTGATTTCTCTCTGTCAAATAAATAAAATCTTAAAAAAAAAAAAAATTCTCCATAAACTTGCTTCACAAAGGCAACCATTGTTAATAGCTCTTGCTCTACAGATACAAAAAACAGGGTTTTTGTTTTTGTTTTTTTTTTCAAATGGAATCATATTATTTTTAAACTGGTCTTTTCAATCTGTTGCCAGAAACCAGGAAAAAAAAAGATGTCTTGAATTAAAAAACATAATTATATTTTCTTTATCACGTTTCCTGACTTTGTTGATAAAATAGCATAAGTTGACAGAAAGTAAAGGAGCCCTGTAGAGGAGTGTCAGCCTCTATCATGTCCAGGTTTCTGGGCTTCTGGAAGGTTTTTTTAAATTTAAATTCTTTACCAATATTACTAGTATTGAACACCATACCTAAAACTAAGTTATGAACACCATAACTAAAACTAAAAAAGACCAAAAAAGGGAAATTACATGAATACTTTGAAGAAAATCTCCAAAATCAACAATCCAGAGTCGTCTTTAAATTGAAAGTTCTGTTTATAGCATTAATGTTATGTATCGATGAGTATTATAAATAATTGAGGTTTGTTAACGTTTATGACAAAAATAATAATTATATTGTTGACATGTAAACCAAAGTAGGACATTTTCAACAATAAAAATTAATATAAACTCTATCAATATTATTTTATTATTAATTTGTAACTTGTTGAGAACACAGAAGTCCTCTATATTACAGGAGAGATCTATATGAAATTATTCCCCGTATGAGCTTTAGAATTTTCTTCTTTCATAAAAGTTCTCACTACTTAGAGATTAGAACTTTTTATTCCAACCAATATGTAGGCACGAATTACCTCAAACATCATATTTGTTGGATATCAAAATAACTTTAATATTAAATTAGGCAATAAAAATGTTTTTTTTAAAAAAGAAAAAGTTTCAAAATCATTGATGATAAAAAGCAAAACAGAAATGTAGGCACATGCAGTTTATTGTCCTAGAATTAAAATGGAATAGTAGCCACCTTAAAAGTTGGGTTTTTTCCCTAAGAAAATGTTTTTTATTAGTTCTCTTAAAATACTGTCTCTCACTTCTTTGTAAATTCATATTTATTATAGTATAATTTACATATAATAAAATTCACGCCTTTTACATGTACAGTTTTTCAATGTCTGTCCCTCTTGGAAGAGGGACAAGGCTAGAGACATTCCATGATTCTAACGGGAAGGAATGTCAGTCAACAGGAGACATATGCTTCTGGAAATTAGTTGAAAATTATTCTAGAACAAGCTCCATGTATCAAAAGGCCAAAGTGGACAGGAAAAAAGAAATGAAAGTGGAATGACCTATACCTCGCGTATCCCACCAAGAGATACAGGTCCAATCTTCCAAAAGGGAGTGAAATTCATCTGGAAGGTGTCCATACCTTTCAATTAGTAAAGCTTATCTTCCCTTTCCTCATTCACATCTTAACAAATCCAAGCAGCTACTCCACCACACACACAAAAGGAAAAGCCAACAATCGATCATCAGAAAACCGAGAAAATATGTATCTCGTGGACAAGTCTAGAGACGTAGAAAGATGTCAGGAAGTGAAAAGGGGAGGAAGTTAACTTTATCTTCCCCATTCTTAAAGAGTTGTGAACACTAAATAACATTGCTGGTACATGTCCTACTCCTCCTTTTTACCAAATAGATGAAAAAACACTGAGAAATACTCTTCACCTTTTTTACCTGTTAAGTTGGTTTCAAATAAACAGTGGGCACATCGGCTAAATTGCTTATCCCTTGGGAAAAGTAGTATTTTTACACACACACACACACACACACACACGTGCACACATGCACATGCACACACGAAGAAAGCCAAAGCTCACAGAATAGCAAGTATTTCCATCTTCTGCTGAAAAGTCTAGGTCAGTGTCAGGCTTCCTGAGAGATCCTTAAGAGGAGAAATGCAGAAGTTCAAACTCTTGCATAGGTCATCTTCTTAAAGAAAACACTTCTCTCACTTTTCTTCCTTCAGTTAACGTGTTAAAGAAAATTAAACCAGTCGAAGGACGAGCACACAGAAGGACATTCTTTTTAGTAAGATCAGACGTCATCCTCCAACTGACTTGACCGGATCCAGAACTGCCCATGACCACGTCACTACTGGCAGTGTCAGAAGCAGCACCCCCACCCCACAGTGCGGCTCAGCCATACTCACCATCCTCTCCGTTCTTGTGGCAGCCATCAAGAGAAATTATTTGAACAGCAGCGTCTCGAACAGATGGCTCAGAGACAAGTTAGAGATGGAAAAACCTCTGAGAAGAAAATTGCACGAGTCAAGCCAGACATCAAAGCATAGCTCTCCTCTCTCGCCCTGGGACAGAGAAAGGCAGAGTTTTCCTCTGCATGTGTTAGCCAGACTTCTCCACACCTTTGGTCCAGGCCAGACTCCGGCCAGTGGCCTTGCGTGGCTATCCCAACTCTATGGGGGGCAGGGGGGCAACGTCATCTCCATTCTTCTTATCTTGGCAGCCAGTTCTTGAGGCAGAATCCACCCCAGTTAGCATTAGGAGAGAGAAATATTGTCTTCCATTCCTTTCTCTTTCCTCCCTTGTCTATGAGCCAGATCTGCTTTCCTAGCTGGATGCCCCATTTTTCCTGACCACCCAGGGTGGCTGTAGCAGTCATGAGACCGGGCTTTGGAGTTCTCCAGCCACGGGAGGATAATTGGCTCAGGGACCCAGGCTGATGCTCTCTGAATCCACCACGATGTTGGCTGAGCCCAAACGCCCCTGCAGGTTTTTCCAGGCAATGAGTAAGTGCAGCAGAGATATGAAAGCAGGCTCATATTTGAGAGACACAAACACCTCTAACAGGGTCCTTTGGCTCAGAAACGAGGGATGGCTTGGTCGAAACTTTCTGAGGGTGATTCCACACTCTGTGGCTTTTCCTGTCTAACCTAACCTCCCTCTCTCTTTCTCGGGGGCTAGAACTACGGCAGGATTTGAAAGCTCTACTAGACTCCTCATGCTTCTTGTGGGACTGCTTCTCGGGGGACCCAAATTAACTCCTGGTGGCTCTGCCCCTTTTCTTATCCTGACCTGCTCTGTGACATACCCCTGAAGGAACAGCTGAGTGATAAGCTGCCAGTCTGACACGTATCTTGTTACAATTTAAATTATCAGCTTAATTGAATAGGAATGTTACTGAGAGAATTTGCATTCTTTTCAAGTCACTAAAATGTTAAGAATCCTAGTATATTTGAAGAGCAGCAGCGAGAAGGCAGCTTTCTGATCTTTTAGGCATAAATTCCATTCAAGCTACATCTCGCAACACACAAGACTTGGTAGCCAAAGACGATGGGGTCTTTGTGGAGCGCGGAGTATCTGGACCCTGTCTGGCCCTGTCACTTTGCTTCATTTTCAGAAATAAAGCATACCCTTCCCCTTTGGTTTCCACTAGCTAGAATTGCTACAAATCTTATGTAGCATTTGATTATTATCAGCAATAATGATGATATAATTACTTATTACGCACTTTTTTCTACGTGCTCAACCTTGTTCACACATAACCTTATCTAACTTGACACTATGAAGTTGATGCTTTCATGGATGAGGAAACTGAGACTTGGGGGGTGATATGATTTGATCAAGGTCACAAAACTATTGTACCTGTAGTAGAATTTTTTGGTTTTGCCAACACACTACGCTTTGCCTTCCATCTTTCTACGGTCCCATTTCCACACTGGATGGGATTCTAGTAGATGTGTCACTCGTGTAGGCCTGCTTGCTCCCAACCTAATTAGCAAGTATGGGTGAGACACCAGAATGGATGGTCAGGGTGAATACTGTGATTGGTCTAAGAGGGACCAACTGTGGGATCCCCATCGGATAATAGGTATGGGGCTGAGAGAAAAATGACCTCTCTGCTTTTAGGATAGTGAGTGTTAGGAGTCATGTATATTCAGGGTACCACTGGCCTTCTTTATCATTATATGAACACGGCCTCCTGCTGAGAAAAGCCGATCTAAGAGATGAAAAGAAAGTGAACCAGATGACACCCCCTGAATCCAGGTATAGCTTAAGCTAATGCCAGTCCTTGGACTTGCCAGTGGCAAAAGCCAATAAATGGCTCCTCTGTGTAACTAGAGTCTGATTTCTGTTAATGCAACAGGAAACGTCCTGGCTAATACAAGACTAGAGCCAGAATGGGACCCAATCTCTCTGATTATATCACCATACTAATGACTATGTCTTCATTAAAAGCAAGTTAGAGATGGATTCATATCATTGTTAATAATGGAACCAAGATAAAATGTAGAAATTGTATCTACATGCCCCGTGCATAGGCCCAATATTAGTAATTAGCTGTTTTGTTACAATTACCTTTTGATGTTTTTCCATGAATATCTTGATGACAGGTACCGATCATGTCTTACCCTTATAATCCTTCTACTGAGTCCAGTCTCTAGGACATAGAACATGCTTAATAAATATCTTTTGAATAAACAAGTAGTTATAGTACTTTACCAATAAGAGAGATTTCTACCTCTTTTTTCAAGTTAATTTGGCATACTCTTGCCCAGGATGGTTGCATGTCCTACTCTCTTATTTCATTCTGCTCTTTGCTTAAAAGATCTGACTTTACCTGAGAGTTTTCCCAACAGAGGTTTCTAACACACTTTCTTCTGCATTGCTCTTCCCCCACTTTACTTGCATTTTCTTGATAATAACGATTGCCTACTAAAATGTTGATAGTCTATTTCCTGTCACTTCAATAGAACGTAAGCTTCTTGAGAGTAGTGCCTGTACAGAGAAGCCTTTCATAAATGATTGAATGGTTAAATATTTACATTGTTAACAGGATAGCTGGGGGTCCATCCAATTCCACGTTTCTAGTACCTCCCAACACATTGCAGCTATTGATTTAATATTCCATAATTAAAAACATAACCATTAAATTTAATGCCTATATATTCTAATGTAATGAATATATGTTTAAGATTATGAAATGTGTGTTCCTAAGTAAAATATTTTGTCATTGTGTGAACTCTAAATCTAAAAATCTTCTGTTAAATCTATACTGGTAATCATATTGATTAACACAGTATTGCCTGAAGACAATCTGCTAAATCAGCCATCTGTTTGCTCATGTTGTTATGCTAATGATATCTTAGCCTAGATTGAATGTAATAATATGTTGAGGCTTAGTGAAATCTAGGTGTATATCCTGACTGATCCATATAAACTGGACATATGTTATCTTAAAAAATATTTTCTTTGACTTTGATTTTTAAATATGACCTAATACAATTGTGTACAGTCATCAGTTTTTAAGTAAATAAGCTATGAACCCAAAGCAATGGTATCTTGCTAGTAATATTATATTTTGAAAAAACTCAACAATTTAAAAATAATATACTTAAATAGGGAAAAACTCAGATAAAAATCTCTATGACAAAATGTGATTAAGGAAAAAAAAAACATCATCGTGGCAGGTTAACTAGATAAAGTATTCAGTTTTTACCTCTTGTTTCATTAATCTCCCAAGTTAGACTGACTTTAACATAGAGCTTTAAAAACTGTGGCAACCATCATCGTTCTCTCTCCTGGCTTATGTGCCTAAGAATTGCTCTTCTTGGTAACCTTTAGGGCTATTGAAAATGACATATTTGGTATTTTTCCATGAATATCATGAACTTTTGCAAAATATTAAATTGCAATTACAATACAAATCAGTAGCCCTGTGTAATTAAAATAATGACAGTGCATTGTCTCTTGCTGACTCCAAATGTCTAACTCCTTCTTGCTCTTTATTTCTCCAGTTATCAGAGAGAACAGCTGTGGTTCTACATGGGATATACCTGGCAGCTTGAAGCACCCAGATGCCAACTCCTGCTTTAAAAAGAAAAGGGGGGAAAAAAAAAAGAGAAGAGAAAAGCACTCCTTCTCAAGATAATGTTTATTTCAGAGGCAAGTAGTGTTTGGAGTGGAGATTAAAGGAGAGAAATGGGGGGGGAAGGAAAGGAGCCAGACTTCCTTTTGATTTTCATCTGTAACAAATACAGATGACGTGCCATTCAAATACCAGTTCCCCGACCGAGGGATCACTCTTTTCTATTTGAAAAGTATAAGTTAAGTCTCCGCTCACACCTTTCTGGGCAAATGGGTGACTTGGCTATAGTTTCTCTCTTTCTTCTTAAAATGGAGATTAGCCAGGGCTTTCATCCCTAATGCAGGAAACGAATAGCTATGTGACATTTATACCAAGAGGACGGAGCCGTAAGAAATACCAGAAACAAGAACCCTAGGAGAGAGAGGGCAGGAAAGGTTTTATATGAATTCAATGAAAATTATAAACTCCTTTGTTTTGAAGCTTTAATAAAATATTGAGTATAAGGTAAAAGTGTCAAACTCCAGGCCGACCACATGTTCTTCTTGCAGAGTGTATGTAAAATTACACAGACAGTGTGATCACATACTGAAACATAACAAATGACCAGAGTGAAATTAGATTTATTTGTTTTATAAGGATCACAATAAAATGCTGAATTTGCAAATGGCTAATGGGAAATTACCTTAAAAGGTATACCTATTTCTGATGACTTATACCCTTTTTCCATAGAGGGAAGTTTCCAAGTGATACTCATTTTCCAACTGAGAGCAAAAGAAAAAAAAGAAGCCATCATAATTGCGGTTTTGTTCTGGAAAATAGCATTCTTCCTTGCAGTTTTAGTTTCTTTTGAGAAAGAATCCTCTTTCTTTCCTTACTCTAATCATAAATTATAACTCAACTGGACTCAGTAATTTTTATTAAATGAATTTACTCATTTGTATCAAAAATTCAAGTTCACTATTTATCTCTTACATTCTCATCCTCTGTATATCTATATTGATATATAGACATTAAGACTGAAGTATTTTTCTTCACTTCTCTGTTAATTCTCATAAGGAATTCCTGGAAGCATTTTGCAGCTCTTCTTCTCCCAGTATAACTTTATTATATATATACATATATGTGTGTAATAAAGTTACATATTAAGTTATATATAAAGTTATTATATATATAATATTGCTGTTTGACTCTGTATGTATCCCTAGGTCATGCCTTTTCTTTCACTCTAGTTGCATACTTCTGGAAAAAAGAAAACCTATCTTCTTTCACTATTTAATCCTTGAATCATATCCCCTACAATTCACAGCTTATAAAAGCCACCATCATAAAATAATCCTGTAGCCAAAAAATTAATAAATAATTCATCCTAAAACGGAACCCAAGAACAGGTATTTAGTCTTTTGCTCACATTCTTCAAATTTTTTTAGTTTACCATTAGGTAGCTAATTCACATTCTAATCAATGATACCAACCATTCTGATTTTAAATTTATTGATACTCAGGGATCTCAGCTCTTACTCTGGCTAAAATCACCTGGTTTAGCCAATACCTTCGCCACAGCACCTACAAATTTTGAAAGCCACATCTCTCAAAGACTACGAGCACTCAGGGACACCTGCGATCTATAGATTGTCTTGTAAGGAATTCTAACAGCTTCCACTTATACGCTGAGTAACAAGAAATTAAAAGCAAAGCAACATTTGGAGAAACTTGGAAAAAAAAAAAAGACCTTCTACAATTCAAACACCACAGGGTGCCTGGATGGCTAAGTGTTCGACTCTTGATTTCAGCTCAGGTCATGATCTCAGGGTCCTGAGGTCCAGCCCCATGTCAGACCCTTAGCTCTTGTCCCTCTACCACCCTCTCTGCCCTTCCCCCCATGCATACTGTCTCTTTCGCTCTTTCTCAAATAAGTAAACAAATAAATAAATAAGATCTTTATATAGATAGATAGATAGATATAGAAAACTCCACAAATGCACAAAAATTCATTAAACTCCCTACAATTGGCTATTGCTAGTTGGAATACCAGTGGTTTTTTTTTTTTTAATTATAAAAACCCCAACTTTTTAAAAAAGTGGATTGTTCTATGAAGGATATGCAACAAAATAAAATAGTGGCCTGTTTACGCCCACTGGCAGTTGAAAATTCCATTCCTCACCACCAGGGCTTGAACTAGCTCAGGGGTCTGGCCTTACTGCGTACCCAAGTCCTCAAGGCAACCAATGCTCACCTGCTGCCCTCGGCAGTAAGGACCACAACCCTCTTCCACAGTCTCGTGGCGAACAAATAAACCTTCACCAACTCACAGTGTTCTCGTCACACCCTCTCAGCTTTCAGGCCCTGTCTAGTAGCAGTTTCTCCTTCTCTCACTTGATACTGCTCAACCCTTGGAGGACACAACTATTTTTAAGAAATTGCTTCATCCCATACTCATCCCATTATTTCCTTCTTTCCAGCCCAATCTCTATAATGCAAAGAGAATTATTTGACCTACTTCCATGCACAGACACCATTATTTGGGGAAATAAAATTGCTAAAGTACAAACCTCACGGAACTTCTAGTCACAGTGACAGTGAAAAATTTAACCGTGGCTTAAATGTTGTGCTTCAAATATCAAGAACTAAAGCTGTTCTTAACCTCCTCAGGTCCAGGTCCAATCATTGCTCTTCTTAGAAAACTTTGTAGGTTATTCTAATGTACAACCAATGATGAGATCCCTTGTGCTGAAAAGTTTCCTCCCTGACTGACAACTAGCTTTCAGTGCTTGTTTAGGAAATCAGGAGGGTGAAGATAGAGATACCATCCCATTGTTTTTCAGACCTCAGTCTGCTTGAGAATTATCTGGGCTTGTATTAAACAAGCATGGTTTGGGGGCTTAGCCTCCAGAGAATCGGTTTCTGCCTCCTCTGTGGGGACCCAAACTCGCATTTTCAACAAAAGGTCTTGATGATGATGACGCAAATGGCCATAAGACTACACTTTGAGGAAAGCCACTCAAAATCCAGTCACTATCTAGATGTGGAGTGGTGACACTTAGCATCATAATACAGTAACCCAGAACCAACAAAACAATGTGAAATTCTTGAAAAACTAAAATATTTTACAAATATATTTTAATATCCTTGTATTATTTCATTACTATTCTTTTTTATCTTATTTTCATTTATTTACCTATTTATTTTATTTATTAGCTAGACTCTATGTCCAATGTGGGGCTCAAACTCAGGAGCCCAATATTAAGAGTGTGACCCTGAGATCAAGAGTCACACACTCTACCAGCTGAATCAACCAGGCGCCCCTATTTCATCAATAGTCTTATTAGGTAAAATGTGTTCTCAAAATCAGTTTTGTTTTACAATCACTAGATAGATGTTTACAGTACTTTGAAATTATCCTTCTCCTGGCACCGTCATTGACTTATTTAGGAAAGGAAACAGTTGAGATTAACTGTTTAAAAAAAAATAGAGAAAATATGAAAAAAAATGGAAAGAGAGAAAAGAGCTTTCTTTAGCTATCATGCACACATGTGTCTGTGTGTATGTTTTCCTTGTCTTGTTTTTTTTGCAGGGAGGAAGAGAGATGGGTAGCAAAAGCTAACAAAGTTTTTATTTTAAAATTACTAAAGCTTTCAACTAGTGATGTACACATAAGGTAAAATGCTATGACTATTGCTCATTTTAGCTCAACGTAACCAAATTGTCTTCCTTAAACTACTAAGAAAACTATTAAAATCATGTCTATTCCTGAAGATAGAACTTTTACATAAACAAAAGTAGGATAGAAACAGAATCCCCTCAATGAAAATGCACAAAATACATACTTTTTCCATCAGCAAGTAATTGGAAATTAAATATCAATGTACAGGTAAAAATGTAACATTTAACAGGGAAAGGGGCCTTATGCTATATAATGAGTAACAATGTTAGCTAATATGTAATGGATACACAATAATTATCTCCGTTTTATTTTTAGACAAAAGTTTCTGGAATGATGTTAATAACAAAATGTAAATTGATACTTTTACATTTCTTTAAGTTTAAGATTATGCGCAAACATCTTATTCCTTTAGTTAGTTCTGTTCTCTTCTTCCCAATCAAGCCTTGACATTCAACTGCTTTAAACCGTCTGAATCCTCCCTCCCTAAGAACAGGCACACCTGCAGAAGATCAAAGTTCTCATTGACCTTGAAGAACGCAGCAGTTTCAGTGGAATAATCTCATTTAGTAAAAAGAAAACCATATGCGAATCAACATTAACCACTCTTAGCCCACATCAGGGATGATGGCTCCCTTGGCACCAGCCTGAATGTGGAGCTGAGGAATTTGGCCCAAGCTTCCTTTTCCTTCGCCAGGACAGATTGATAAAGAGGTGCAACATTAGCATAATCAGTTGCTCCGCAATTCTGAATTCTTCTAACTATGTCGCTCATACACTTGCTTTCCACAGAAATAGAGAAAGGATGTTTTCGTAGACGTTTCACTTCTCAAATCAGTTCCCTGTGCATTAGAGAGGACTGAGCTGAGCCAATATAAGTAACAACGACCACTAACACATGTATTGAGAGCCTACTCTTTGCCAGACACCAGACTAGCAATTTTATGCACTCTATTTCGTAACCCTTATCATGGAAAAAAGTAATGTTAAGAAAAGCTGAGTGACTTCCCCCAGGACGGACTAAGTAAAACCAAGGGCAACCCAACACAAATGGCACAACAATGGCATAACAGTGATCCTTAAGCTTTGAATCCCATGTTGCTACTTTCTGTGCCACACTGAAAAAGTTAACAGTTCACTTTTATTTGGTTTTTACTTTGCATTAGGCACTGTTCTAAGTGCTTTCATTCATGAGTTCTTTCAACATTTCCACTAACTCTGTGAGGAAAGTATTATTTTGCAAGTGATGAAACTGAGACACCAAGAGGTCAAGTCATTTCCCTACTGTCTCAAGGCTGATACACGGAGGAGCCATGATTTAACTCAGGCAATTAGCTTCAGATTATGTGCCTTTAACCTGGATGCCATAAGAATATTAATAGTTTCCAAATAGCCATTTTTTAAATTTAGTTATTAAAATGTACAGCTACATGCTCCAACGATATACATCAGTATTTATCATAACAAGACAGAATGTTAATGTAAGTAATCTAGTTGATTTAAAAAAAAAAAAAAAAAAGACTCTAATCCTTTACCTGCCAAAAGTTAGGCAGGGAAGACCTACCAGACATCAGAACTGGGTCTTTTCCAGAAGTCAAGAAATTTTGGAGTGAAAAAGCATTTGGACCTAAATAAAGGTGTCTTTCACAAACTCCTGAGCACACAGGAGGAGGTACGGGTTACAACATTCTTGTCCTGGAAAAGGTGAGACACTACATATAATTTCCATCAAGCTGCCTTTTCTGAGTTTTAGCACCACAGTTGCGATGCACAAAGAAAAACATAATAAATCTTACAGGAAACAAATGTGTGGCACTTCATAGAAAAGGAGAGATCTCAGAGGGAAAAGAAGGGATAATGTCTATAATATTTAGTCATTTCTGGTGGGTTTGTCAAATTCGAGGCAGAGGAAAAGAGATTATTATCAATCTGTCCCACGGGAACTGGTCATGATGTAACAGCTTGAGTTCTGAGATTTGCTCTCCAAGAGCAGTGAGACTTGTTAGCAAATACTTCCATTAAAAGAACGAGAAAATGGGTTTCTACAGAGGAAAAGGAAACTGCAACATTCTTTTACTTGACAAAATAGCAAATATTAACACTGAATTCAGACATATGCAGTGGCCAGATTTTAAATATTAAGATACTCATAAAAATGGAGTCTCTCTGAGCGTTGGTGCTGTTTCTTCTCGCTACCCCCACCCCTGTTCCTCCCCTGGGAGTTCAGCCCATGACAATTACAGGGTTGCTATCCCAGCAGCTGTCCCTGTTGCATGGTGCTGATTTTCTGCATGCAAAAATGTGGACTCCAGAGACATGCGGCAGTGTGAGTTAGCATTAAGTCTCATTCTAGTCTTTGGGAAGACAGGGGTTATGTTATAAGGAAAAAAATACTGAGTAGAAATTCTGTTCTTAGAATTTCAATTGTTGTTGTTCTAGTTTTATTTGACCACTAATACTCTGAAATAAGTTGTTTCTATAGAATTCATGAAGTGAACATACAAATAACGTAAGGAATTTTTTTAACTCCGATTTCTGATCCTTACAAAAAATTTAATGAACAAAGAGAAAAAGAAAGAAAACAACAACAGATTTTGCATTTTAAATGAATGCTTTGTTAAATAGGTAACACCATTTTGAAAAGTTCATATTCTATCTCAAGTTATTAAACTTACTAAGATGACTTTTTTAAAAAGTCCCTTTTTGGTCTTTTTTCTTAGAATTGTCCCATCCATCTAAGAGTCAGTTACTACATTTCTAAACTTCACTATCTTCTCACTACCAAGAGAGGATTTCTGCATAATCTCTTAGAGACTTCAAAATGCATAGTGTTGGGGAATTAGGTACTCCTTGTGACTACACTCAGAGCTTGGTATCACAAACTGAATTATTATTTTTTGAAATATAAACACTGCAACTTAGATGGCGTGGCACTATCGAGAACGGCTTGCCATATGTCTTTGATTTCACTGAGAGACATGCCATCTGCCACAACATTCAATAGTGATTACAAAAAAAAAAAGAAGAAGAAGAAGAAGAAGAAAGAAAGAAAGAAAAAATGTAAAGAAGGAGAAAGAGATGAATGGCAGCAGGCTGTGACCAAATGTGAGAATGTTGTCCATCATGTGCAGTTTGGATCTGGCCTGGTACTGGTTCATTACCTCTAGTCGGAAGTCAAAGTCAGGCAATATGAACTAATTACTCTCTTTTTCTGTAGGCGATGAACTGAGGGCATTGACGTTCACTCAGCATGATTATTGATATTGGTTTAGAAAAAAAGTCTTTGATATAAATCAAAAGCCAAAGATCCTAGGGCAATTTATATTTTAAAGGCATTTTGGCCCAGGGACCAGGATTAAAACAGGGAGAACTTGCTTATATATAGTTCATTTATTTGTAAAAAAAAAAAAATAATACCTTCATGGGTGGAGGCGGGGGAGGTTGGAGAAAGAAGAAAATGGCAAGAAGTCAGAGACTTTGAGGGAATATATTTATATTGAGGGAAATATCTAAATCTATTTTGGTACTATATTTTATCAAGTGTAAAATCATCTCAGTGTATATTTTAACTCTGCATAATAGAATTGCTGTGATAAATCCCTTAAGGTGATTCCCAAAGAACAGAAGTAATTTTTCTAAGAAGCTTAAAAATAGAACTCTCCTCAAATGCATCCAGACAGTGCCCGCACAGTCAATATTTTGCCAAAGAAACAAACAAAAAAACAAAATCCCGGCAGAATAAAGTGCAAGTTTTACAGGAAAAAAATGTATAAATAACTGTGTGTTTATTTGGTTTTATTCACCTGAAAGAGAAAAATATTCAAACCCTATGGACCAAATTTTGGCTGAGAGGATAGCATCTGAACAACACAGCTGGATTGTGACCAAATTTTTCCTTGCAAAAGGAAAAAAAAATATGTTACTAAACTGTTGAACTGGTTTTGAGAATGAAATGCAAACCTGTTTCAGAAATCTATAGTCAATATTATGAGGTAGACTTGTACCTAGCTCGTGAGATTTTTTTCAAAATGTTTTATCCCAGATACTCCAGGGTAAATATGGTTTCCAAATCATTGAATTTCCAGTACTCTTCTAAGAAGTAAATTTTAACAGAAATATTTGCAGCGCCCCAAAAATGACTAATTACAAGAAATAATTATATTCAGCCTGAAATCATACTTGGCCTAGAAATTTCATTTCACCATTTATTTAAAAAGAGTTAGTGGGCACCTAGAAAAGCATTATGGGAAGTTCTAAAAAAAAAAAAAGCTTAAGAATAATATATGGCATTTGTTTATTGCTTCATAATTTATTTACAATATGTTTTTTCCTGCTTTATCTCTTGAACGTATCTCTATTTTATAGATAAGAAAGCTCAACTTAGCAGGGTTGATCATCTGCTGAAAGAGAGTTAGAATCCGAAGTGAACCTAAGTCTTATGATGCCATGTCAGAGCTTCATGGGGGCGGGGCGGGTAAGGGTGGAATCCCCTGGAGGCTTCACTCTCAGCCACAGACAGCAGTGCCTCAACTTTCAGAGTTGGATATACAGTCCCATACAGTTGCCCTCATGTTTTCCATCTTCTTTGAGTGGAAATGTTTTGGAACTGATAATATTTAAGTTGTTTTTAGCAACAGACTGTATAAAATAAGGGGGATGCTTGGGTGACTCAGTCAGTTAAGTTTCTGCCTTTGGCTCAGGTCATGATCTCAGAATCTTGGGCTGGAGCCCCGGACTGGCGGGCTGGGGGCGGGGGGGTTTCCCCCATTGAGCAGGGAGTCTGCTTCTCCCTCTCCCTCTGTTCCTCCCCCTGCTCATGCTCACTCTCTCTCTCATAAATAAATTTTTAAAAAATCTTAAAGGGTATACTAGGGAAAGTGAAGAGGTATCTTTATGTCACAGTTTCACAAAAGCTAGTCATGGGACGTTATACACACATGAAGTAAATACTGTAGTAAACAAGATGTGCTTGCTAATAATAACATATATTGATATGTTAGAATGATCATTTGATCAGTACAATTAAATCATCAGACATTATGTAACAGGGTTCACAAAGAAGAAATCATCTCAGAGTTTGCTTCTCTAGGTCAAATTTGTGCATATAATTTATTAAAACTTGTTAGCATAGCACAGTGGCATTAGAGAATTTTGAATATTAAATGAATAATCATTCCACAAATTATCCAATAACTTATTTGTGGAGACAGTCTCATCTCAGAAATTCTTTGGTTGCTGTGGAAATAGAACTTGAGATGCGGGGATGCTCTGAACATAGGGTATCTCCCAGGGAAATCTTCAAAGGCAATATGAGTGGGATAACATAAGAAAAGTTTCAAGTTTTGCTGAATTTCTTAGAGAAAAAAATTTAAGTCCCTGAATAATATTCCTCAGAAGCATATCACATCTACCATTTCTAGAAATCTATATAGCTATTAATAGAAAAAAGGAAAAAGAAGCAGTGGGAGCTGAGAAAAGACAAGGAGAATAAAACAGATAATAAAACCAAAGTCTTCTTTGCAGGGCAGCTCGGGGGGGGGGGGGGGGGCAGGGGGAGACTGGGTTGAGACGCCCAAGCCATGGAACCGTGGTTCTGTCTAGGTAGAAGGAAAGAACTGGAATGTGGATGGAGAGACTGACAGGTCACTGACCGCCCCCCACCCCCAATCCCTTGTCTCTGCTCTGAAATAGGCCCAGCAGAAAAATGCAAGGAGATTCTCATTCATGGGAACAAGTTCCTTTCACTTAGCCAAGCTACATTCACAAAACTTCCTTACACTTTCTGTATGTTAATAAAACATTACCCAGACATCTTCCTCCAAAAAGCACAAATTAAGTAAGAAGGTTGGATGAGATGACCCTCAAGGTCTCTTCCAGCTTTAGCATGAGAATTTGATGATAAGTGAAAAAGCCCTAATTGCATTTTTAAGAACTAAAAAGTTGGAAATTTTTGTAAAAAATCCATGCCTCTGGGACTCTTATCCAGAGGTTAGGAGAAGGGTGGATAACTTTATATAATCAATTTTCTGTGAAGTTTGGGGTGAAGTGTTTGGCCCTAGAGCATGGATGAAATTCTCCAAATTGAGACTTGTTTTTAGTCCCCCCCCCCACCATTTACCATTGCTCTTTTTTTCACTTGCTGATTTAAGAATTTGCTTGGCTCTCTTCCTCCATTTAATGACTATATTTAAAAAAGGATTTGGCTAGTTGCCTAGAGGCTCTTGGGTATTGGGTGCCATATAAACAAAATTAATTACTTATTTCAGTGCCAATATCAGATCACTGGCAGTGAGAGGTTAGTTGACAAAAAAGGGGAGGGGCAGCAAACAGTAGTGAACACTTCAACTAAGAGTGTTACGCTTTTTCACATAAATCAAGAAATGCAAAAATTAATAGAAGTAACTCTACATTTGTATACATTGATACAGTGTTTTGTGGGCTTTTCCCCACATGTTTCCATGTACATTATTTCCTTTAGTTGTCAAAGCAAATTCATGTGCTGGGTACTTACTGATATTACTAATTCCATTTTACAAAATTGAGGAGGCAAGCTTCAGAGGTGTTGAGCTGCCATATACATTTTTTTCTTCATTCATTCATCAAATGCTACAACCTACTAAGTGCCAGATGTCACACTCAGGAGTAGTAGGGTGGCCAACCTTCCCATTTCACCCAGAACAGAGTTTCCTGGGAGGCAGAGTTTCAGTGCTAAAACAAGACAGCCCTGGTGAACTGGTATGGTTGGTCACCTTAGCAACACATCATGATTTGAGTCATAAAAGAAGCTCTTTGCCAGAAAATCTATGTCTCTCTCTTTCATAATCTTTTCCTCATTCAGGACTTTTCCTTCTAGACCCCCAATCCTAGCTCTGTACTCAAAATTCTCTTCAGTGGGTTCCCGGAAGTACCAAAAATTACTCTCCTGCTCCCTAAGTTCTCTGAGTTATTAGACATTTTAACTACCTGATATTCCCTTTGACTCCACTTTTCCCTTGCCTTCCTCTCTCCTTTAGTAATGCCCTACATGTGCCCATCTAAACTTCCATCATTAAGCATAAATGGCACAATTTTATATCCATAGCTGCAATGAGGCAGATTTGACACAAGGTTTTGTCTGATAGAAAGAGCTCCACTGAGGAGAAGTGAGTTGGGAGAAATTGGAGGGGGAGATGAACCAGGAGAGACTGCAGACTCTGAGAAACAAACTGAGGGTTTGGGAGGGGAGAGGAGTGGGGGGGTTGGGTGGGCCTGGTGGTAGGTATTAAGGAGGGCACGTATTGCATGGAGCACTGGGTGTGGTGCATAAACATTGAATGCTGGAACACTGAAAAGAAATAAAATAAAATAAAGTGGAGAAAGGAAGGAAGGAAGGAAGGAAGGAAGGGCGGGCTCTGCTGCTCCAGGCCATCCTACCAAGTATTCCAGTGAGCAAAATCCCTCAATGAAAAGGTTTTTTTGTTGTTTCGTTTTGTTTTATTTTGTTTTGTTTTGTTTTCTCCACACCAGTTCCTTCACTTGGTTTTCCTCTCTATAGTTTGGCAGCACCCCTTAGGCCCAGGTTCAATCTCAAGTCATCACTGGTTCTTTTCACCACACCTAATGTGTCACCCGTTTTCAGCAGGTAGTTCTCTAGCAAGTTCTTCACATTCACCCGTTCTTTGCCTTTCCAGCCGTTAGCACCAACACAAAGTTTCTCCTTACCTCTCTCTTGGACTGCTGCTCTAGTTTCCTTGATGAACCAGCGACACACTTTCGGTCCACTCTTCCTCCAACTCATGGCTTTTTCTTCCCTCCAGTTTCGTCTACATTGCTTCCAGGTTCAAGTGCATTCTGATCTTTATCCCTAATGTTCTTTTATATGCACCCCATTCTCCAGCCAAATTAAACCCCTTGCCATGAAGTCCTTTCCCCTCTATGCCTTTGTTTCTGCTATTTCTTATGGGTGGAATATTTTCGCCTGTCAAAATCTTACTCATCTTTCAAGACAATCTTAAATTTCAAAGTTTCAGAAAATATTTTTATAGTGGCAAAAATTTTCTAGTGCCTTCCTTCCTTTGAGCCCTTTTCCCTTGGTACTCCCAAACGACTCATCTCACCTGTTTTATGTTGTAATTTTGGTGCTTGCTTTTCTCAGTCCTCCACTAGCTTGTGTGCTCTTTGAGACCAAGACTGTGCCTGACACATCGTGGGACACAACAGGCATTTATTAAGTTTTTATTAAAGACTGAAATGCACTAACTCCTCTCCTAATTCTGGCTTTAGAAATGTATTTTGTGAATAATCCGTTTTGGATGTCTGAAATTTAGTATGTGTCTTAAACAAATACATAGTAAATGCATGAATGCGTAATTTAAAAAAAAAAAAACAAAAAAAAAAACCTCAAGCCTCCACGGATTATCTACCATCAGCACGAAGTTGGTGAGTACAGAGGGGATCACACCAGGAGCTTTTCTTCAGTGTGAATGTTTGTACAACACACATGTTGCCAGCCCAGCCAGCTCCTTATCAGCTCCCCTGCAGAAAAGGCCGCAGAGAAGAAGAGCTATTCCAGGATGGGCAATCACTTGCATTCAGAAAATAGACTTTAATTGAGTAATTTTTCAGATGATTGAAATTGAATTGATATTGCACCGCAGGAAAAATGCTTGATTTGGGCCTAAATTGTTTCTCCCCATCTAGAGGGGGCCACAACACAAGCATGAAATTCATGCAGTTGGGGAATTATAAACATTTGGATTTCAGGACAATCCCAAACGAAATCCATCAGTTTGGGCCTTAAAGGGTTTCACTTAATTAACCTGGAATCAATTAAAACATTGGAACCGAGAGGTTCACGGTACTTGCGGAATCTTTATGGAGACAATTTCAAAAACAGCAAAGTTGAGGAGAGGTAGAGGCATTTTTCACCATGTTTTCCAACTGTCCTAAAGGCTTTGGGTCTGCATCTGGAGGAAGAAATGTGAGACTGGCGAGAAGAAAACCGTATTCAGTTTACCTGAGCCACTGAGCTCCCCACCTTAAATTCTCTCCGGGCCATCAGGTGTCTTCAGCCTCCCAGGAAGCCTTCCGGGGCTGCTGAGCACTGGGACCTGCTCTTTGCATCTTAAGTACAGCTGCCGCTTCCCCCCTGTTCAGAGCCAAATTACATGGAGGAAAGGGGGAGATGAATGAGTGACCCGTGCCTCTGACATCTAATATCTGCTACTTCAGATTTGGGGTTTGATTTAGTGTCTCTATCAGAGAGTTTGAGGAAACAAAGTCTTTTATCTTCTTTAAATAAATTCATGCGCTGACGCACAATTTACCTTCTCTGGCAGTTTTATGACTCAGAACAATGGGCTTTTTTAGTTGTGCCATATTTTGGCTCTTCCCTTCCTCTCACGTTGATAAACAAAAACATTCAGTGTGGCAGCTTAAACACGGCTAAAACAGAAGTGATGCGTTGCTCTCCGGCTGCAAAACCGGCAGGCAGTCACGATCTCTCTCTCAAATGAAGAGCGGAGAATGAAACGCCAACGAGCCCTCTCTTCTGTATTCAGATGGGGTCTGGAATTCAGTGCATGAAAGTGGCCTCTCCTGCAGCTGCATTGTTGTCGCTACCTTTTTCCACTGTGGTGAAATACAAAATTGTACAATGCATTTTATGAGCCAGGGGGGCCTCCAATCTACACAAAGACCCCAGCCAAGGTGGTGAGTGGGGTCCACGTCCCACCCCCGCCTCCGGGCCCCAGGAGCTGGGCATAGGTGCTCTCTCTTGAAACTACTACTTCCTAAGAGACAGGGCACCTCCTGTCCCACACAAAGGCACCATCCTCTCTATCCGACGATTCCTGGTGCCGCATTGCCCGACAGGGGTTTGTTTTCCCTGACTGACCTGCACAGAAACGGGCATCTTTCTCTCATTTGCACAAAGGCACCGCATAAGCGGCAGGTTGGCCTGCAGACCTGATGCAGATTTCTAGAGAAACAGTAGAAAACGGAATGCAATCAGGATGAAGCAGTTTTAACTAATAAAAAGATAGCCCACGCTGTGGCTAATCTAGCATTTGCTTGCATTGAAAGTCATCTACTTGCCTAGGAAGTGGATTGAGGGCAAGAAGTGAAATTGGGGAGATTTGTTGATTCTGGCTGAAGGTGTTCCGAGGGGTATGTCCCACTGGGGAAGGTGTTAGGGGGCAAATGGTGCCTGGGGGGAAGAGTATACCAGAACTACGTATATGGCGCCCGGTGCCAAGTCACTGCCAGGAAGAAAAGTCAAATGAGTAAGTGGGTTATTACCGCAAAATGTAACACACCTTGGTGAGATGTGCCGCTGGGTACAATATTCATCCTAAGTCTTAGGTCACATCCTGAGTTTAATAGGGAAATTCCTGAGGCCACGGAGGATAACAAAGACCTATCTCAACTGTAAGGTTGTCCTTGGAAGGAAAGAATAAGCCTAATCGCTGTCTCCTTCATCTCCCTATGGATACTGATGGAGAAAACCAACCTAGGTCCAACAGATGCTACCATGATTCCATGGGCCCTGCTGTCATCTGGCCTTCAACGACTCGCTTCAAGGCTTGTTTCTCTCTTTGTCACCCTCCTGGGTCTGTTTCAGTGCTTCTCCCCTCGGATCAGTCTCTGACCCCACCACCTCCCCCTTTACTTAGAGTAAATGTTAACTAATATTTCACAGAGAAATTGAAGAGAAGCTGCCGACAACTTCCTCTACTTTAATCATTCATTCATTTAAGAAATATTGATTGAGGATTAGCCATGTGCCTGGTGCAATAACAGGTGCTATTTATAAAGAGAGGAACAAAGGGACGTTAACCTGTGCTCTCTGCCCTCACCAGCCTAAACAGAACCACTTGCATCCACATTCATTCTTCCCTGCCTCGTGCCTATTTCATTAGATCTTATCCAAACTTATTGGATCTATATTAGATCCTGCGTTCTGGTTCTTATCCCACAAGATTCCTCACAATTTAAGAAAAAAAAAAATTCCCTCTTCTCCTTTACCTTCTGTTTCTTTTCCTCTCAGCATGTAATAATCAGTGCTCTTTTCAAAAAAAACTCTCCCTTGAGTTCTGGCTACTGAACCTTCTCTTTCACCATCTTCCTCACGGATCTCACGAACACATTACTGACTTGGAACATTCACTTCCTCCCTACCAATCTGAAATTGCTAAACTTGCTCTCAGCATAGTCACTAAATTCAATGACTATATTTCGGGTCTTATCTTACTGACTCCTCGGTAGCATTTTCAATATTAAGCAAACTTACGTCCACTGAAGATTCTCTTCTTCAGGCTTCCAGCACAACACAAACTCTGGTTTTCCTCTTAAATTTCTGGCCACGGATGCTGTCTCCTTTATGAACTGTTCTTCCTCTGGACTTCTGATACATGCTGACATTGTGGGAGACCCTCAACTCTTTTCACTCTGTTCACTTCCCTTGCGGGATCCTGACAGTGAGATGGTTTCAGTTAGTTTGACCAGTAGAGTTCAAATGTTAGTATGCATAAGACTCAACTGGAAAATCTGATTCAGGGCATGTAAATTGGGGCCAAATTTGGTATTTGGCACTCCAGGCAATTCTGAGGAAAGCAGTCACCACATTCAGATTTCCTTTAAGCGCTGAGCTAAACTGTTATTTCTGTGAAGTCACAAATTGTGGCTGTCTTACTGATCATGGTATTCCCAGAGGCTGTCTTACTGATCATGGTATTCCCAGAGCCTAGCAGGACATCCAACAAACAGAAGTGTATGTTTAATAGTTGTAGAGCAAATGAATGTGGATGTGGATGACTCCGACATCTGTGTCCCCAGCCCCGATTTCAGTCTGCGTTCCCTACCAGCCCCCAATCTCAGTGAAGGTACATTGTCCACTGATAACTTCACTGGTTTCCTCCATCCACCTCAACCCTCCACCTAACTCCTTAGTAAGCATACCTACTTCCGTCTTCTAATATCTTGCAAAATACTCCTTTCTGTCACCATTGCCAATATCCTATTCCAGTCAGCTCTCATTTCCAAACTGGGTTACTTCAGTGCTTTTCTAACTAGTCCCACCACCTCTGTGGTTGCTCCACGCTCCCTTACACAGAACGTGCATCCTAGGGTCTAAGCACGTGAATATGCTTCACATGACTTTTCATGAGACGATCTCTGCTTGCCATTGAACAAGCCCGTTTGCAACATTGTTCACCTTGGTTCACCCCAATTTATGCTCTACTCATAATAATTTGGGGAAGTATTTTTCTTGCTTTTGATTCTAATTGTGTTTCCTTTTGTAAAAACTTTAACACATACATTTATCTACACACAAGTTCCAAGTAGGAAACTTTATTTTAGGTCTCATCTGTATAAGCTATTTAGTTTTTCACATTTTTATTCCTTCATCATCCATAATTTTCAGCCTTTGTTAATTTAATCTAGTGTTTTTGACATAGATTATTGTTATTATTGTTGTTACAATAAACTACTATTGCATTGTTAATTTCGCATGATGTATCTCTTCTTTCAAGAATAATTTTTTGAAATTTGAATTATTTCTGTAACAAAATATTTTTCAACTTTTCTCTAACTGCTTTTAGTGAAAATCTTTTCTTAAGTGCTTTTTTTTAAAGCACTTTTGTGCTTCATCTCTCATTCTGTTGAAGTAGATCACTAAATAACTTTTCAAGAACGTGGACAGATAACATATTTTTGTAGCCTTAACAAAACCTGAAATTATCTTTCTGTTACCTGAATGACAGGTTGGTTATATAAAATATTCTTAGGTCACAGAATTTTTTAGCCCTCCGTATTGATTTTTGACATTCATTTTCCATTAGACAACCTAAGACCGAACTGGATTTTCTTTCTTTGACGGTAAATTACATTTGTCTGCTTAGATACTTATAAGGTATTTTAATCTATGTAGTTCAATATTTTTTATTCTATGACCAAGGTGGGGATATATTTTCATTGACTTTTTCCTGGAAGGGAGTGAGGTTTTTAATCCCTTGTTGGATGCTGGCTCCCTAAAATATCACCGAATCAACCTGTTAATAAGGCAAAGTTGAGTCTGTTGCTCACCTTGGTAAGGGAGCACAATGCCTCCACACTGTTCATAGCATCTCTGGAGGGGAGAGGGCAAAATTAGGTTAGTTTATGAGACTTTGAAGTCTGGCCGAAGGTAGCTCTTTTGATGGGGAGGGAAAGGACAGGGTAATTAGGACAGGGTAAGCATCATGATATAATAGCATAGGACTGGCAGGCATAGCAAGAAGAGAATTTTGAGAGGAGAGGTTCAAACTGTCCTGGTGGGGGGAAATAAGACAACAATACCATTATCATGCCTAAAATATTAGTAGTATTTCTTCTTATTATTAAATATGAGTGTTCAAGATTCCCCAAGTTGTCTAATAAATTTGGGGGACAAAAAAATCATCTTGGAATGTACACTTTCCTTCAAGACTTTCTATTGAAGAGTTGATGGGTCTTCCTAGACTTTTCTGGAGCAACCCAAAAAGTTATTTGTCACTTTTATGCTCCTGAACAAGAGTTTCCGGGAATAATAAAGCCATGTTAGTGCGGACAATGGCCGTGTGGGTGTGGATGGTTTCAGTTTTTCATGTAGCATGTCTTTCTTCTGTTCAGGAAAATATTACTGATTTGGGTGGGGGGGTCTCCCCCATTTGTTCACAGCTCTTCTTCAGGATTAATGATTATTCAGATGTTCTCTTTCCATCTCTATCTTCCACATCTACTCCCTTCCTGATTATTTTGACTATTTTGACTCCTTGTCATTTTTTGCAGCATTCTGAAAGATCAGATTAAGTTTTTTTTCCCACATCAACATCAACTTTCTGTAGCATCAGCTCTGTTCTTTAGTGCTTTACATTAAATGTAAATGTAAAATCTTCTAATTTCTTCCATTTTTAAAACTTCTATTTTTAAAATCTCTATTTTCATGTTTATCCATTTCAGAATGATCTCTTCTTACAGAACATGCCCCTACTTCACAGTGGACATAGATTTGGCACTTTTTTGAGTGCTCTGAATAGTTTTCCAAAGTATATTTTGAATCCCGTAGTAGATAATCTGCACAGCATTTCATTCATGTGATGCTTATTAATCTCTTCCTTTCTTCTGGTGGCATACGTCACAGGTTCTAGATTGCTGTCGCCCTGCCCTTCCTGGTTATTGTTTCTCCCTTTCTTTCTTTGTCATCCCTCTTGTCCTCCAGCAAGGCAGGTTTGTCTATATTTAGTGTTTATCAAAAGATAAAAATGATGAAATTCCCTGATGTCTTTTTTCAACAGCTGATGTGGTAGTAAATCTTTTTTTCAGATCTCAGCTCAACTCAGTTGAACATCCACTCCTTGAAATTCTTTCTTCCACCGATTTTTACCTGCCTCACTGGTTACTCTTTCACAATAAGACTTGCTGCCTTTTTTTTTTTTTTTTTTACTTTCAATTTTTAAATATTGGAATGTTTCAAAGCCCTGTCTTGACCTCATTCTATTTCTTTCCATTTCTTTAAATATTCATGTGCTGGTGGTCCTCAGGTTTGTATTTGAATACTGATACACATATATTCTCTTTGGGATTCTAGACTCATTTGTCTAAATGCCTATCCAATCTCTCTCTGTCTGGCTATCTAATAGGCAAGGTAAATATAAGAAAAACAAAGTAAACCTGTTAATATTATTTTTCTCACTTACCCTCCTCTGGTCTTCTATATTTTAGTATCAAGTTACACTATCTAATCCTTCATTGAGGTCCTTAATTCAGAATAGTCCTAATCTCTCTCCTTCCCTCAGTTTCAATTCTAACCTATTAGCAACTTCTGTTGATCCTATAGCCAAAGGTAACTGAAACCCTACATGCTCAAGCCCCTCCACTCATATGTTCTCTTGTCCATGAAGTCCTGGGCATACCCTAAGGTAATTTTCATGTTTGCAAGCTCTTTTCTCTGTTATCCATCCCCTCCCACAGAACTTTGCATGGAAAATTTTTTCTTTCTTTTCATATTCAATCTTAAATGTTGTCTCAGTAAGGTCTTTCTAAAATAGCTTCCCAATTACAAATGATACTTACATAATCTTATTTTTGTCTTTTGCATAAATCTTACCAATAAATGATTTTGGTTCTTATTTATTTTTCTATTAGCTTATTTTCTACTTTTCCAAACTAGAATATTACTTCTGTGAGAGAAAGGACCTTATCTGTCCTTTATATTTCTGTAGCCTTGGTTCCTTGAATATTGTCACATATAAATAATTGCTCAGTAAGTGTTTTGCAAATGAACAAATCTATGGCAAGAGGGTAGATATTAATGTGTTCAATTCCCTAACCAAATCACAGGTTTTGTCAGACTTGGACTAAAGACGCAGGTGCTCAGAATTACCATAATACATGACAATATATTCCTGATTGCATTGCTATCAAGAAGCATCTTATATCACTCTCACCCCCTGTCTTTCACTAACAAATGCTAGAGACCCTACCTTCTGGAAAGCTCTGTGTAACGCCAATCCTCTCTTCCATTTTCTGCCCACTTTCTTTCTGGGGTTTTTCATTATCTGCCTTGGTTGAGCATGACCTGAGAGGAAGAAGTTCTGGGCTTATGTTTGTCTCATGTTTGGGTTTACACTTATAGAATAGCTATGGCAGAAGGGAGAAGTATAATATTACAGTTCATTGTTGTTAAGTGATACTTTTTTGTGATATGAAACTAAGGTTTGAAATGACCTAAAACCTGGAAAGATTTTATATCAACCCAGTTTCATTTGCCTAATTATTGTCAACCTCTTCCAAATAATTGGCACTTATCTCTGTGCTAAGAGGGTTCCCATTTATCCATCCCCCAGTTTCATTAATTTTTGTCATCTTACTTTATCACAGAATGTGAAATAAACATTACTAAACTACAAACTTCATTTAGATTTCACCAGTTTTTCCATTAATGTCCTGTTTCTGTTCCAGAATCCAATCCAGAAGACCACATTGTGTTCAGAAGTTATGTTTCCTTAGTCTCCTCTGGGCTTTGACAGTTTCTGTCCTCCCTTGTTTTGTCGGTTTTGTTTTGTGATTTTGAAAGTCCTGAATAGGACTGGGCAGGTTTCCTGTAGAATATCCCCTGATCTGGATTCAGATCACATCAGAGAAACAGAATGAGGATGGATGGCTCTACGAGTGGATAGATAAATATATACACCAAGGAATTGGCTGAGTGACTATGGGGGCTGATTAGACAAGTCCAAAATCTGTTATGCAAGCCATTGGGAGGGGAAGGATGGAGGCCCTCAGACAGGAGCTGATGCTGTGTTCCAGAAAGTCTTCTTTCTTGGGGAAACCTCATTTCTTAAAGCCATTTAATTGACTGAATCAGATCTGGCCCACCTCAATTATTGAGTATAATCTCCTTTGCTTAAAGCCAACTGATAGTAGAGACAAATCACACTTATAAAATACCTTCCCAGCAACACCTAGGTTAGTGTTTGATTGAATAACTGTACTATAGCTTAGCCTAGTTGAAACATAAAACTGACCATTACACTGAAATTACGAATTTTTTCAAAGAATGCAGTGGAGGTACATCTCATCATATCAGGAAGTACAAAATAACCACATAACGTCACTGGTGAGATGATGTTCATCCCTTGGTTAAGGTGACATTTGTCACATTTCTGCACAGTAAATCTACCATTCTTTCCATTTCCTACTCTAGTCTTTGGAAATTATTCACAAAATCTAGCACATTCTGCAGAGCAGAAGGAATGAAGCTTCTCCTCCTTTAGTGAATAGTATCGCCATATATTATTGAATTCTTCTGTAAGAAATATTTGTCTCTTTCCCTATTTATTTCTTTATTCAATCATTCATTTTTCTCAGTATGGGCTCATGTATACACTTTGGATTATAATCAATACTGCATCATTTTGTCGCTCGCGTTGTTCCAGCTCTAGCCATTGGGAGCTCTTTCAAGTTGGTTCCTGTGTCTCTTTGAGATGGCCCCAACCTCTTACTTTTTGAGCACTTCCTTACTTTCTGGTACTTAACAATACTCCGGACTCATCTTGCATTTTCCCTGCCTTGTCTTAGAAATAGTTATTTCTCCAAGAAGCCTGTTGTTTTTACTGGAGAACATATTTAGAAACCAAGATCTGGGTGTGCATTGTGCTTGTTGCTACTGGGATGGCATTGCTTCTGGGTCCTCTCAGAGGACACTGCTATGGAATATATATACTTCTACTATCACGTGTATCTTTAATTGTTCCTATATTTATCCAGGAATATCTATATTAAGCTCAACAAAATGAACTTATACTGGTGTCTCCAACTCTAATCAAACAGTGCAGGGTTTACTCTAGACTTCCTTTCTTGTTTATCTGCAATTTCACTACCAGTGAGAAATGTGTCCCCCACCACCCAACATCCATTTTCTTTGTCCAACCCTTCTTGTAAAGCAGTTTCAGAATTGTTAGCCCATGGCTTCATAAGAAAGACATTTGTCACTAGAATACAGTGTTTACAAATCATTTCTTTTTTAGTTTGCATACTTTTTTAGTTTTTTTAAATTTTTTTATATATTAAATGAAATTAAAAAATTTTTATATTAAATGTAATACTTCATTAGGCTCATTTCTTCAGATTTTGACAAATTGAGATGTGTAACCATCGCCCAGGACCATATAGTGTTCTATTACCTTCACTCAGAAATTTCCCCTGTGCTTCCTCTTTGTCATCAATCACTCTCACTACCATAATATGTCTAAATTTTAAATATTATTTTACCATTTAACCTTTTTCTTTATATGTTTATGGTTATTTTATTGAGTAATTACAAGGGGAGTTCAACTGGGGTACACGAAACATAAGGACTATTTCTATTCATTCTATTTGGAACAAATATCTAACAAGCTCCTCATCTTACCAAGCATTGTGATGGGTGTGCAGTATCTACAGGAGAATAATACTTCCTTATTTAAGGTGATTCTTAGTTTAGACTGTATATTTAAATTTTTAATTATTTTATTTCTTTCTAATTTAAGATTTAGTGGGAAACCAAGCAGAAGCTTTACTTTAAGAAACCAGAAATGCTTGAGGGCCCCTGGATGGCTCAGTTGGTTAAGCAACTGGCTTCTGCTCACGTCATGATCTCAAGGTCCTGGGATCAAGCCCTGCATCAGGCTCCTTGCTCAGCGGAGAGCCTGCTTCTCCCTCTCCCTCTGCTGCTCCCCACTGCTTGTGCTCTCTGTCTCTCTCTCTCTGTCAAATAAATAAATAAAATCTTTTAAAAAAATGTTTAATGACATACCAATGAAAATATATTAAGGAAAAAAATAAGATGGCCTTTATGAACTCTACTTGCTCTTAATCATGGTAATGACATATCTGATTCAGTGTTTTAAAACAATTCTACACTAAATCTAGCAATTTAAAATGGGTCAACTTTTAACTTTAGAACACATGTGATTATATACATATAAAAGTTCTTTGTCATATTTATTTTATAGTTTACAAATATCAAGCCAGTAAACCTTGTTTGTTCAGTTTTATTTCCCATGAAGTTAAGAAAGCTCAGGAGACCACTTGGTACCTCAGGCCAAGTGTACATGTGCATGTGTGAGTTTACTGGAGGAGGAAGTTGAGATTCATCTTTGAGCAATTCATAATCTCATATTCCCTGCTATCTTCTGTACTTGACTCCATCTATCTCAGTCTGCTTCGATTTCAAATATTGCTAGAGAAAATGTATTCCGAGAATCCTTAAATAAAGTATAATTATCTTAAAAGAGACAAACAGAATTAGATTTTCCTTTCCATTATAACAATTTCCTGCTGTGGAAAATGGCAGTTAGATGAATTTTAAAAAACTAATGAATTAAGAAAATTTATAGTCCCATTTCACTGTATCATTTTTTAAGACAGAATTCCTGAATTAACAAATCACCTACTAAAAGAATCTCAGAGACTTTTTCCATTAATTTGCATACCTCAAATCAACTAACAGGAAAATATTGCAATTTTTTCTCATCTGTAATTTTGTGGGGAAAATGATGTATCTGTTTTAACCCATATGATCAGATGACTGCTTTCAGAAATATTTTAGGAAGGACTGCTGCCTTGATAAATACGTTTCTGAACTGAATGCATATAATATATTTTGAACAGGTCAGGCAGTAGGAGAGAATCCAGGAGCATTTATAACTTTGCTAAATAGAATTGAAGGCCCCTCAGGGTGAGGATGATAATTTTTTTGTACAGACCTGATAAAACCTTCCTTTGACTTTACTCCCAGGGCCTGAGTGTTAGATGCAATGATAGAGGTCATCTAGATATCGGGTTTTGTAATTCAATCTTGTGTTTACAGTTGAATGTCCCTTGTATTCCCGTTATCTCTTCACTAAAAATAAATGTGGTGGATGCTCAGAGAATCTGATCTCTTTGGGAAACTATTCAACAGAATGATTAATGGAGAAAAAGTTTAGGTAAAAACTGAAATGAAAATAATGCTTTTTAATTCACCATTCCAAAACACATTTGACATTTTGTTGTAAACTATATGTTTCTTGCAGCTGTTAGGGTGATTGTTTCGCCAGTTGCTAATTACAGATGTTGGCAGCTGGAAATTAGAAGCAAGTGGTAGCTTCTTTAGGGGATAGAATTAAATGTGTGAAAACAAGAGATGACATCATGCTTTTTCAGTCATCTTCAAAACTGCTCCTACAGAGGGGAGTTTTAGAATCTCCACTAATAATTGTAAAGGTCTGATAACCTTAAGCATTAAAAAGCTTGAAGCCTCTACAAGTTATAAAAAAGCTTGTCATTTTTCATAAGTAAATTAGATGACAAAGAAGTCTCCATGGCCAGTGCAAAAAAAGAAAAATAAGGATTTATTTGAATAATTAAATAAAAGAGGAAGTTTTATTGAATTATTCAGGTAATTGCTTCAATTCTCCCACTTAGCCTTGCCTGTGAAGACCTGACAAAATGCCCTTTTCTCCTACATTTAGTCTCCAGAGCAACCTAAAAGGATGCTGACAAACATTAATTTTGCATTATAAAATAATCTCAGTAAGTGACAGCAATTTCGAGATTAATGTGTTGGCCTCCTGAGAACAAATTTCAGGAATGGAAAAGGTCCTCTTGAAACTTTTTCTTTAACTCTTATATAATGTTGGTCACTGTCCTGCAACAATGTTTTCCAATGAAAGAAACCCTGAAGACGCTGCTCTCCTGGCCATAGATTACTTCCTCCTTCCGTCAGGAATAAAGAGAGTCTATTCCTATAGGCATAGTTAATGTTGTGTGGTTCACTCTGCTAACCACTCATACGAAGTCTCTGGAGTGCTTCCTTAAGATTCACATTCAGATATAGGGTAGAGGATTGGGCAATGAAATATGGGGAATTTAAAACATACCCGAATTCTGGCTCTGTGCAAGTCACTGTTAATAGAATGAAAATACAAGCTACAGACCGGCAGAACTTCTACACATTATCCATGTTCCAAAGAGCAGTGCCCAGAACGTAGAGAGCCTCACAATTCAACAAAATAAATAACCCAAGTGAAAAATGGGCAGAGAAATTGGACAGATGCTTCACCAAAGCAGTTTGTGAGTGACAAAAACAGACAAAACAAATAAAAGAACAAAGAAGTTCTTGAGTAACAAATAAGGGCTTGGAAAGATGTTCAGCACCACTGACCATCAAGGAGCATCACTATGCACCCTGGACAATGGCTAAATTTAAAAATGCCTGACAATGTACCAGCAAAAATGTGAAGCTATTGTAAACCTCACACAAGGCTAGTGGGTGTGCGGAAAGGTGCAGCTGACTCTGGGAACTAGGCAGTATTTCACATTTAAGTGTGCATGCAGCCATATGACTCAGCAATCCCACTCCTAGGTATTTACCAGAAAACTAAAAGCTTATGTTCATGCAAAGCCTAGACATGAATGTTTTTATAACAGTTCTGTTCATAATCACCTAAAATGAGAGCAACCATATGTCTTTCAGTTGATGAGTGGATAAACAAATTGCAGTTCATTCATATAAAGGAATACTACACAGCAATATAAAGAAATGAAGATGTGATACACTCAACGACATGGGTGAATCTCAAAGGCTTTATGTTGAGGTTAAAAGCCAGTTTCCAAAGGAAACGTACTGAGTGGGCTCATTCATATGATATTCCAGAAAAAGGAAAAGCCGTAAGAGTGGGAACAGTTCAGTGGTTACCAGGGCAAGAAGTGGGAGGAGGGTTTGGCAGGTCTGCGTCCTGATTGTGGTGTTGGTTATATGAGTCTATGTGTTACAATTAATGCAACTATACACCAAAAATGTTCATCTTAATGCACATTAAATTAAAAATAAAAATTTAAATATTGGCTTTGAAAAGTACTCAAGTTCTGATATAATAATCTGCCTTTTCCAAGTTTTGCTAGCTCTCTCACTTTTTTATACAAATTATTCATTTGACATTTTCAAATTTGTAACAACTACCCATTCCATGGAGAGCATGACGGGAAGGGAAGATAGTGATAAGGTGCTCATAATTAATCAAGGTTGCTTGTTCTTTAAGTATAAGTGTTTGATGTAATGTACCTTTTATCTTATAGTTTGACTCAGGATACTATCAGACCCTCATTTGAAGAAAATCAAGAAGGGGTTTCTGAGACTTTACTAGTTCTGGGTAATGTAAATGGCAAGAAATCCCATGGTCTGCCTTTCTAGAGTTAATATGTGAAATTTGAGAATGTCAGGCTTCTGCTTCCTAAGTTCTGATAATTCCAAAGCAATCTAGACATTAGAAATGGAAACACCCTGCCAATGAGGGCCTCCTGACACTCGGGGCACTAGTAGCCATCTGTGTCACTGTGAAATTCTTAACTTCCTCTGTGGCAAGCATGGTGTTATCAGAGGGCTAAATCCACCCTCTCCCTCAAAGTGAAGCCTCCTGCCACATTCACCTGGTAATAAGTGAAAACTAGGGTGTCATTTGCCTTGCTTTTTCTACATAGTGTCCAAAGCTACGGTGCATAAATTGTGCAGCTGCTGTGCCCTCGACTTCATGTTCTTTTTGTTCTCAATTTAAAGTCCCACTTTCCTGATAACTCTCAAGGATAGGTGTGAGTCCAAAACTGGGCATCAGATTAGACCAGAAACCCCATTCATAGAATTCTAGTCCCTCTGGCTCAGTCCCCAGATCTCAGGTGCAGAGTCAGGGCAAAAAGGCAAGGTTAGCCAGAATAAATGGCCATGGCTTATTCCATGGGGACGAGCACACAGCTGGGAGGGGAGACTTACCTTGTTAGTTTCCAGGAGCTGTCTTTAGGTTCTACCACTAATGAGAGTGGTGAACAGCTCTCTGTTGGAAATACAGGGGTCTTCTGTACTGATTTTCGCAGGAGAACTGGTGCTCAGTGCATAATGAGCTCTTAATATTGTCTACTTTTAGAATTCTGTGTGTCTAGCTCCAAGGAGTTGAAAAGATTTAAAGGTTTCTTAACATTCTCAAGAAGAAAGGTAAGATACTGGCCAATAGATAGACCCCTTATAAATTACCCATCATGATTTCTGTATAAGGGAGTATGAGGTCAAACAGAAAAGTTGGGCACTTTTTTTTTTTTTTTTTTGAGATGAGAAATTTTAAACAAATCTTTCCAAAGACCAGGGTAGGATGTTAAGTTAATGACTGAATTTCTCTGAGTGAAGAAGCTCTCTGTTTCCTGAAGCAGGTATGCCCATATGCTAAGCCTCTTAGTGTCTCTCATTGACTCTAACACTCAAAGCATGATATCATGTTAGCTAATCATCTCCAGGCCATCCACAAATTGTCCTTTATATATTGCTTATTTTACAATGTGCCAGAGTCTATAGTTTTTGCCATAAATTAACCTATTACTTATGATATCTATTTTTTAAATGGGCATAGTTCATATCTAGATTAAAACAGTGTGTATGGGGTGCCTGGGTGGCTCCATTGGTTAAGTGCCTGAATCCTGATTTTGGCTTAGGTCATGATCTCAGGGTGCTGGGATGAGCCCTGCACTGGGCTCTACACTCTGCAGGGAGTCTGCCTGAGGATTTTCTCTCCCTTTCCATCTGCCCCTCCCCCAACTCACACTCACTCGCCCACACTCTCTTTCTTTCTCTCTCAGATAAATAAATAAATCTTTAAGAAAAAGAAAGAAAGAAAACAGTGTGTACATTCCCTGCCAACAAGGAGGAGTAAACACAGTTCTTTTCAGTGGTTTCGGTCTATAGAGGAGGAAATAAATGGTTTCAACGAAATGTGTGGCTATGATTGTCTTCCAGAAAGATCAAACTCCTAAGATCCTAAACTCTCAATTTAAAAGGGCCTCTTGTGTGAAATCCAAAAGGTTGTTTAATAGAATCTGGGAACCAGGGCCAGATAGGAGTTAAGTCTCTGCCTCAGGAAGATTCATACTGGGATTTTTTAAACTTATCTGAGCTTTTTTAAGCTACATATCCCGCTAGTTTAAAAAAAAAAAAAATCACCAACAAAGCATCACCTCCTAAAGACTTTATAGCCTTTTTTTTTTCTATTTTGTAGTATGTAGAAGGGTAGTATGCATCCAATGCCCCTCAGCAACTTGAGGAAAGATTCTGTGTCTTCTCATCCTCCTTCCCCCAGCCTCACACCAGACATGGAACATAGGAAATGCTGTGTAGCTCAACAGATGTTTAATTATTTACTCAATCCATTAAAGACAGGAGACAATAGTGGACTAAACTGGACTTTGGCTGGTTCTAGTACGATGGTAACCCATCCTTTAGCATTTCAGACAAGGGAACTGGTTGAGGAACTGTGGTCCACTTCTAGGCCAACCCTGCATCTCTCAAAAGACAGGTCCTAGGAGAAGGCTGTTTTCTGCTCCCCAAGCCCTGTAATATATGTATAGGAAAGTATAAAATGCAATATAATCTTTGTTCCTAAGTAGGTAGGTATTCTCCTCCTGTATACCTTCTAAGCACGAATTATTGGCATTTGTGTGAATTATCTCTCCTAAACAAAGTAAATGTCTGGAAAAGAGAAAAAAAAAATTAATGGACATAATAACGTCTTCTTTCAAAAGCAAAAACAATTCCCCAGTTAAATTTATGGGGAACTTATTTAGATTGGTGAATACCAGTTCAGATAGTGTCCCACGGGTTATTTTGCATAAAAAAAGTACATTTAAAGGAAAAGGTTGCAATCACCTCTATGTCCCCAAAAGCTTTCCTGCAATTTTTCTAAAAATGTATTCACTGGTTAACATCAGAGTGAGATTTCTTAATATATAGTTCCTTTTTTCTATGTCCCTGTTTTCAAAGGAGGAGAATAAGGCCTGTTCAAAAAAACAGAGTTACATCCACGTACCTGCTTTAGAACCTTACTCACAGGCACCATATCACACCACTGGCCTCTTCAGACAACAAAGCCATGACTCTCTGGCAGTCCTGTCTGCTATCTCTTTTATTCCCTTGATCTTTGTTCTCACAACCCTACCAAACTGTTCGAATCACTGTATCTCTATAATGTGCTTGGATAACTAGTAATCAAAACCCATCTTAACACTTAAAAAACAGTGTTAGCAATCTTCACTGGTTATTCTTACTGTTATAATAGAATCATTACCTAAATACCTTCTTTTCTCCCACCCACAAAATTATGAATTTACTTAGAACTATATTAATCTATAACTAATGAAGTTACACACTCTGCTTTCCTTGTGGGCAGGGACCATAACTTGCCCTTGTCTCTCACACTTGGCACAACGCTACATACAGAATCAACAGTAGAACTTGGTATGAGGTTAATAACACTTGCGATGTGTTTGCTGAGTGAGTGACCAATGGTTATGTTTGCCCTGTGTCTGGAGGAAAAAAATAGTACTTCTGATTAATCTCATGGCTATCTAACATCCATCTTTAGGATCTGAAATGTTCTTCCTTTCCTGCCTGTCACACCTTACCAAGAAATTCCATCCAATGCTGAGCTATGTTTGTAGCTTTTGATGTAGCCTCTTTCTTCCGGAGTGTTCCAGTCCAAGACTAGGCAACTTCTGAGTTTGTTCCAGAACACTTTACTGGTTCATGCAACTTCACTTTCTCTACCCCCACCATGCCAGAAACAAATATTCCTGTTCTATTTTTTAATGATTCTAATTTCATACCAATTAACAAAAGCCATGCTTTTCTTAACATTAAAAAAAAAAGATAAACAAGTTCAATAGTGTATTGCCTAATAAAATAATTAAGAAATGGAATACATCTTTGTAAAAAAAATAATAATAACCATCATATATTGAGAACTTACTATGTGCCTGGCTGCGTGCTAACCTGTACTCAGAATATTTAATTTAATCATCATAACACAATGGGTAAATAGCATTGGGATTCCTAAGTTCCAGATAAGGACACGGAAGCTTGAAGGCGTTAACCGGATCTGGAAAGAGGAGGTAGAGATGCGTGGTAAACCAAGTGATTTTGACTTAATATCCCCTCAAATTTACATGCACAAACCAACATCTTACACCAAGACTGGGGATAACTTTAAGCTAGAACCACAGTCAGTCAGTATGCTCCATCCAGGTGATTTCCTCCTGGTTCTTACCAGTGGAGAGATTGGCTGATAGGAACAAACTCTCCAAGCTCCAGGAGAATTTAGTCCTCCACAGTCTAAGGGTGAGAAGTGAGGGTCTCTTCACCAAGGTAGGTGGGCAAAAGGTGAGAAAAACAAGAACGTGAAACAAAGAGAAAGCAGATGTATTTCTAAGGCAACTATCTTCATCAGAGGATCTGGGACTTGGGAGTGTTGAGGGGAAAAAAAAAAGGCTAGGTGTCACAAATCCAAACAGGCTGCCAGCAGGACGACCCCCGGAGCCAGTGGGAGTGTCGCTGGTGGTAGCCGCCTGCATTTGCAACGTGTCTTCGTCCACGGCGGTGCCTCCACAGGAGTTCCCCCAACCTGCCTCTTTAATACTTAAATTCCTAAAGTGCATTTTTAAGGACTTGTATTAGATGTCTCCTCTTGAAAAGCTATTAAGCTAGTTACCCTGCAGGCCAGGAGGGCTCTTCTTCCAGTAAAACTGATCGTACCCACACCATGGCCATTAAAACAGCCGTCCAGAGCCGGCTGCATAATTTCTGTGAAAGGTCACCAATACTTCAACTCTGAAGGCCTTTTTTCTTTAAAAATTTTTTTTTCAAAAAAAAGAAAGAAAGAAAATGGTAAATCAGCTCTTTTCAATTTTTCCAGAACAAAAACCAGCATAAAAAGCCCAGACACATTTTTTCCTTCCCTTCAACACACTTAAAATAACTGCATTCAGTAGCAAAATGTTGGTGGGAAAGTTATCTCACTGTTATGACCTAAGCCAAAATCCATTTTAATTTCCATTCCTATATCTAGATATTGATTCCATTCTTCAGATATGCCACCTGTAAGTGTGGAATTTTCTAGTATTTGAGGGCATAAAGCAGAATGCAGTCTCTGTGTTAGGCTGATGTTTTAAGGATAATCCAATCCTCTCTGCTGTGGAGTAGTGAACAAGCTCCCCGCAGGACGCCAGCCGGGGAACCAGTGAGAAACAGCCAGTCTCCTCTGTGACAGCGCAAAGCATGTGTCCTACAGCCAACCTTGAGACTGGGGTAGGACCATTTGTAATGGAGTCACACTCGGGAGAATATCATAAGATTGTAAGTTGTATCAAGGCAGTACATTAACAGATGATCAGATTATCAAATTTGCCTTCATAAATACCCTCCCTTCTCACAACCAACATACCTGTAAGGATTCATCCTTTAAAACCTCCCTCTCCTATTTTCTGTGAGCTGACTCTAAATGAACAATATAGTCAGAGGATGAGAAAGGGCACCTTTACTAAAAAATTAAGACCCAAAGGCATGTTCCGTGAAACAGCCTTTCATGTAAAAAATAATAATTCTTTAAATAATTAGTGGGTGAAATTGTGGCTTGATTAATGTTATTTCTTCTGATTTCCTTTAAACGGACAGCTTTTTCTATGGATTTCCTGTGATGTTTAAGGACTTTTTTTTCCCTATTGTTTCTGGATTAAAGACAGCTTTTTCCAAAAGAAGACAAAGGACTGGAAAGTTCCAGAACCATTGTGAGAAAAAAGACATTGAAAGACAAGGCTCTTGCAAATGCCTCTGCCAACCCAAAATACATAAGGGCAAAAAAAAAAATGTATATTTTAATATTTAAACTTCTCATACTAATAGTTCTTAAGATGACCGTGTTCTATAAAAAACTCAGGGAGAAAGCTACTGCAATCCCAGGGGATTTTAGTCTCTTAGAAGAGGAATGGGTAGGTGAACTGGGGGGTAACCTGATGGTGAAGGGTAAGCTGAGGGCAGACAAGAGAATGTAAATGAAACACAGTAGTCAAGCAGCCCTAGGAATTCAACGTAGCAGCTAAAATGGTTGCAAATTTCCAGTCAGATTCTTGGAGTTAATGTGATAGAGACCGTAATAAAGATGGCAAAATCGAGGTATAAATAGATTAAATGGTTCATGTAAGATCTGATTCAAACCCCCATGGCTCTTCCATGTCACTCACTAGACTATTTGCTTCGCTGTGGTTCTTGTTCCGAAAAAAAATGAAATGTTATCTGAAGTTTTCACTTGGACAACCTCAACCTTCGGGCCCTCCCAGATGCTGTTCAGTGTTTAAGAGGGAACCCTTGACCTTCTTTCCATGATCACGTAAAAGGGGTTAGGCACCGTACTGGGCAGGAGGGAGGAAAGGACAAGTTCGTGGTGCCATCCTTAAAAGGGGGCAGAAGACAAACCACACAAATAGGAAATAGGTGAATGACCCAGGTATATTCAAAGCTTCTCGAACACTTGAAGTGTTGTGTGGAGAGAAAAGATTATTGTCGTCCAAGAAACAGAGGCAAAAGCCGGCAGGGCGTGTGTTCTCTAAAAAAGTGAAATACGGTGTTGGGTTTTCTTTGTCCCTCACCTCCACTGTCTGCAAACACTCATAAACGTGAATAAAATAGAGAAGCTTGAAGTACTTCAGGTACAATAAATTAATGAGAGTGAATTGAACACGCATTCAGGAAGTATTAGAAGAACGAATGAACGGATGAATAAATAGTGTTTGCGAGAGGCTGAAATAGAAAAAAATATCTTGATAATAATAGTAGATAAATAATACCTGAATTTCAATATTCAGCTGTTCTCTTACCAAAGAAAGGTTGGAAATTGCCCAAACCAGCCTCTCCTTCTCAGCGAACTATGTGAGTCCCGCCATCCCGATTTCTCAGCAGGCCACCGGAAGGAGTAAGAATGGAAGAAAGCAGTTCCACCATTTACTCTGGGGACAACAAAGGGCACGCTTTGGGTATTTTTTATTCAGTTAGGGATGTGAGCCACCAGCACCCCCCACCCCCCATCCCACCCCTCTGCTGTGCAGGCCCACAGCAGAGGCTGTGTGCCAAGCCCTTTCTTGCTTCTACCCAAACCACAGTCTCAGGGGCAGATCCAAATTTTGTGAAAAATGAATCTTAGCCAGTTTGGAAGGGGGTGATTTCCACAAAGTTACTAACACAGCCTTAGCTCTAACACCCTGGAAGCCGCCCATGCCCAGGAAGGAGCCAGACCAGCCTGAGCTGCAATGGCTTTGCGGTAAACCGAGACTGTACTCTGCCTTTTGTGACGGGATACCCTTCCCCAACCTTTCTCCAGCAGCTGCCTCTTTCCCTGCCCTCATGTGCAGTCTGAGATGTTCGCATCTTCACACAATCTTCTTGGACACTTGACACCTAAACTAGCAACACGGTCCCTCTAGAGCCAGTGGGCTTGTGTGTCATGGATATCGCTTAGTTAGCTGTTCAGCAGTAGTTCATGGGCATCTTCCAGACCTCTGCTAGACTGGGGACCCTAGGAGGACAGAGCTCCTGCCTTCGAAGTCTTCATGCCCACATTACAGGGCCCTCGATAAAGGTTAATTGCATGCTTGGATCAATTACGCTTTTTGTTACACAAATCGCCTATGCCTAAAATAACAAAGTACTCTTACAGTTATATCTGCTTCTGTATTTCTTTATCTGATCGTTGCTGTTGATTAAAGAGCAGAGCCTGAGCCGTGCAATCGTCTTCTCGCATTTCTTTCTTATGCCAAGAAGACAGTTGATTTTAAAGAAGTGTGGACAGTTTCAAAAACGGAGACATGCGGGCAGTGAAAACTGCTACACTTTCTGCATCTCCAAGCAGCCTAGCAGATCCACTTTACCCCTGGTTGCGATTCTCGTTTTCAAAAGGAAAATCTGAATCAGAGTTTTGCAAGCTAAGCAATTAAAGTTTCGACTGAGAACGAGAACCAGGGAAATCTTTGATTAACAAAATATCCTGTGCAAATAACAATGAGGCATTACACATACGACTTAGTGACTGTGTCATAATGAAGTTCAGGAAAAAAAAATCATTTTGGATGATTTGCTGGGTTATGACTTGGATTTACACAGAGGAAGAATAAAAAGAAATTAGAACAAGCCTGAAGTTTTCTTCTCTAAGATTATTCTCTTTGTAGTGTAAGTGCCTATTCAGCCAGAGCGGCCCCACCCCGGTTGAACTGCCATTTTGTTGTAAAACTTAAATGGACCTTGCCCCCCACCCCCAGGGGAACTTATTTAAAAGCAAGTCCGGGAAACCAGTCCCAGGTAACAAAGTCCAAATACAAGAGTGGGTCAGGCCAGGTGGAGGTATTCAATCAGTGGGGGCACATACTGTCTCCCTAGCTAGCAAGGAGTATGGGCCCCACCCTTTGGGCACCTTCTGGGCACCAATTCTGAACTAGGTGATAGGCTGGTTCAAATGTCTACTAGGGTAATTGTAATTCAGTTGGTCACCTAGCATCACTGTGGAGTTTCCTGTGTGTGTTACAATCTCATTGGCCACCTGTGCGTGGCCAGGCCCAACTACATGGCCTTTGCTCTATAAAAGTTAGTCTGGAAAGTGGGGAGGGGTTGTCCTCTTTGTAGGGGCAGCCCCGACCGGTCTGTTTGATGGTCAGTCTGATTCTTGATGATTGGCGCGAAATAAAGCTTTGCTTGACCTTCGCTTTGTATCAGTCTCGCTCCTTTAATCATGGACCCAATATTGGGGTACCCTGTTTTTGGGGGACCCAATAGTAGCAAAGCCTAAAGGGACAATTAAATGGGAAAAATAGAAAACACACTAGCTATTTATTTTTTTATAAAGTCACAACAAAAAATGTAAACATAGAGCTATGATAAACCAATAAGATATAACAAAAGCATTTAAAAAAGTATAATATTTTGTGCACCTTTTTACCCCATATTCTCCCCAAGAGATATATATTCTATTTCTGACATTTGTACTTTTACTTCAGCCATCTATAGCTTATGAACGTAATTTAAGATTTGTTATTTTCAATAACTAATTATTGTAAGAGATGTAGCTATCATAACAATAAAAAAGAGATCAATTATACAGGTGGCTAGATTAGAAACTGCTTAAGGACTAAAGCATTGTATTTAATAGGCTTACAGAAATAATGAAGCTGTAGGATTGGCAACATTGTGGTGTTCCTTTCTCTCCCTCTTTTATGTACAGTTTTCATATGACAAAAGGGAGAGAAAGTCCAAACAACTATCTATCTAGACCACATAGGTTTATGACTGTTATCTCATACAAAGGACCTTTTCAAAGATGAGAAGTAATTTATTAGGGAACGATTGAAATTCTGGTATGATCTGAAAAAACTTGTGCTCATTAATTTGATCTTCAAATAAGAAGGACTTGCAAAAGTTAGGATTTTTTTTTTTCAGCTTCAGTTCTATTTCACAATATATAAAGAAAAGGTGTAGAGAATTAAAAAAAAGTTTATGTTTTCATTCTCATAAAATATATTCTTAGACTGGACTTTTCAGTTATTTGGCAGGAAGATAATCATTTTCAATTAAGAAAAAAATTGTACACCAACAAAAAAGAATTGTTGGCATTATTCTGATTTCATTAAATAAGAGAATTTGGCAGTCATCAATCAAATTACTAATTTCCCACAACATAATCACCACATATGAAGAAATTGCAAAATTCTAGAAACGATCATGTCATTATGTATTTCACAAGTGTTTTCTGAAAATGTCTTTTAAAAAATATATTTATATACCTTTACCTACTATGTACATACAAAGATCTGCTGTCCTACTTGTTTTGAATTGTATTAGGTACTATCTTAACTCTAGGTGTTAGCAGCTCGGTTTATCACTGTAACCATATTATATTAAAAGCAGCTGAAAATTTCATAGATGTGCTTATCTTGTTGACCTTCACTGTATTATGAGAAAGTGGGACAATTTCAACTTTATATGCAAGTGAAATTCACTCTAAAATTTTCATGGAGAAGAAAAAAAAAAAAAAACCACAAAATGCCAAATCATCAAAATGGAATGTAGTTTGCTTTATTCACATAAGTATTTCCTTTTGAGGGGGAAAAAATAAAAGAAGGAAAAGACAAGGAAAAAGGAATGGGGAAGAAAGGAAAAAAGGAGTGAGGAGGAAGAGAAAGTAGAAAGAAACGGAGAAAAAGAAAAAAGGACACCTTTTTTCATGCTGTTTTCAAACTCAGTCGCCTGGTTTGCTTCCAGCCAGAAAAGGACTCTATAGTCTTCTTTAAATATTTGAAGATCAGGAGTGCCTGGATGGCTCAGTCAGGTAAGTGGCTGACTCTTGAGTTCAGCTCAGGTCACGATTTCCAGGTCCTGGGACTGAGCCCCCCATCAGGCTCCCTGCTCAGTGGGGAGTCTGCCTTTCCCTCTGCTCTGCCTCTCCCCACCCCACTCATGCTCCCCGCTCTCTTATCTCTCTGTCTCTCTGTCAAATAAATAAATAAAATCTTTAAAAAAAAATAGAAGATCGAGGTGCCTGGGTGGCTTAGACAGTTACTGATCCAACTCTGACTTCTGCTCAGGTCTTGATCTCCGGATCAGGAGACGGAGCCCACGTGGGGCTCAGCAGGGAGTCTGCTTGACACTCTCTCCCTCTCCTTTCCCCTCACCTTCTGCCCCTGCCACCCACTCTCTCTCTTTCTCTCTCTCTCTAAAAATAAATGAATAATTTTTTTAAAAATTTAAGATCAATTTTAATATTCAATATTTATCAAGATTGGGTTGTGGAACTGTAAAAATATGACAAAACCTGCAAAAAAAAAAAAAAAAGACTGGAAGGAAAGGAAAGGAGAAAGGGGAAGGAAAGGAAAGGGAAGAAACTAAGTTTCAACATTTGTTTTGTTTTGTTTTTTATTAACATATAAATATTATTTGTTTCAGGGGTACAGGTCTGTGAATCGTCAGGCTTACACAGTTCACAGCACTCACCATAGCACATACCCTCCCCAATGTCCATAACCCAGCCACCCTATCCCCCTGCCCCAGCAACCCTCAGTTACCTAAATGAGCAAAGACTAAAGTGCTACTCAGCTTGGTTGATTCTGCACTCTCTATTAGTTTATGTCAACAGTAATGTCCTTGGAGTTCCGAGTCTTGTGTTCATCTGTTTGTGCCTCCCAGGTGTGATGTTAATACACCCAGTAAGCTCAGCACGTGCAGATCATAGGAAAAGACGCAGCTCACAGCCTTCTGAGGTCTCTATTACTGGAGTTTCAAGTGGCCAAGCAAGAGAAAACAAATGGACCCCAGAGCCCCAGAGACACATGATTTAAATGATGAGGGAACTACAAATCGATGTCAGTTCTGATGATCAGAGAATGGATATGAGCACAATTTCCAGATGTGTAACAGAGAGGTGTGAGAGAGAGTTGAGAATTATGCTGCTCAGTAGGAGATCAGAGCAATTACAGTCAATGAAGAAACACAATCTCCATGCAGAAAATAATGATGAACCAAAGCGTGCATTGAACTCTGCAGGACAAGTTAAGCACACACGTTCGTTGTCATTTCATTTGCTCATTCCTAGATTAGGCATTGACCATTTAGTAGAATGAAGGTTGGGGGTGGGGGTCCAAATAAAAGAAAAATAAGTGAAGGAGGGAAGGAGAGAGAAAGGGAGGATGGAAAGAAGGAACTGGGAGTTCAATTTCTTAACTCACAGTCAAAGAGTCTTAAAAGCTCTTATTAGGATTTTTCAGACAATGAAAAATAATATTTTAAATATCCTGTGACAAGAGATTCTATATGAATTGTGATATAATGGAATAAATTTACATATTTCATCAAGGAAAAATTGTGGATTCATGTCACAACCTTATAATTTAAAAATCTACATACTTAGGAGAATGTGTGTTGAATGAGCTTGCCCAAAGAACATACTATGAGCCCATGAATATATGCACTCTTGTCATGTAGATTGAAAATTTTTGGTCGCCTAAGTAAGCACTTGGTGCAGAAGTTGTGCAAAATAAAGTATTAGTTTCAGGAATATTTTCAATCTCATGATTTAAAAGTTTGGTTAAAGTCTTTAATTAGAGTACAAGATGAAAACCGTCCCTAGAAGTAGTGTGCGGACTCCAATTTCTGGAATATAACAGATACAAGAATTCTCAAGCACAGAGCTGTTGGAGCACTAGAGTTTTTTGGGGTTTTTTTGTTTTTTTTTTTTAACCAAATATTACTTGAATTCATACGAGAATTGAATTTGGTTGATATGTCTAAAATATACACTTCTAACCATAAACTCAAACTTAATTTTAGCTAAATACACAACAAAACTACAGTGTGTTCATTCAACATTTATTGAGCTGCCCTGTGCCAGGACTGATGTGTTCCAAGTCCTTGGAACACAGCAGAGAAGCCCAGCCCTCATGGAGCTACCACCCATGTTGGGAAGGGACTGACATAAGCAACCACTGATGAAACAGGAAACCATCTAGCTTCCTGGAGGTAAGAGGTATTATGAAAAAATAATAGAGCAGGGTAATGAACATTGGGATTCTTGGAAACAGAGTGGGAGATACACAGTGTGGATTTTAAATAGAGTAGTGGTAAGAAGTCACCCAAGTACAGATATATTTTGAAGGCCAAGTTAATGGAACTTCCTGATGAAACAATGTCTGTCTTGTCAAAGAGAGCATAAGTCAAGGCTAGCTCTATGGTTTTTGGCTGACGTGCCCAATCCAATGAGCTTTCCTCAGTTATGATCCTTACCACTTTTAAATACACCAATTTTTCTTGAAATCTCTTCCTCCTGCCAGTTTCCTGAGTCTCTTGCTTCTCTCTCTGGCTGCCCTGTCTATCTCACTCACGGACACCCTTTTCTCAGCTGGTTCTTACATAAGCACATATCCATATACCCACAGGGCTCTTTCTTCTGCCTCCTTCCCAAATTCTCCTCTCTTTCCAGGAAAACCACATCTACCCCCATTCTTCTACCATCATCCTTTGATCATTCTCTCAGTTGCTTATTCTATAAATCCTTCTCTGACAAGACCATCCCCAGACTGTGATGCACTCCGTCCCGAAATATCCAATTCTAGTCTAGCACTTTACAACTTATACACACCTTCTCTTTCTCCGCTTTCTCAGCCCTTGACAACAAAACTGTAGGAATTATATATCATGCCAAAATATTTAAAATACTGTCATGCTTGAAAAAAATAAAACAGAAGTCTCTGTAAATGAAGGGAAGAGTCACTGTGGTACCATGATAGGGAGCAAGTCAACCACAACATATTCATCAGTTATATTCTCTCTTACCTAATAATCAGTGAAGTTGGTAACTTTCCAATAACTTTCTGAGACCAATGGAGTGGGGCAAAGTGGGGGCACCTGGGAGGCTCAGTCGGCTAAGTGTCTGACTCTCATACCCTTTTGTCTTTCTTAGATCTTCTGAATCCCTATCAACAAATTCCTATTCCTCAGGACAAAAGAATGGCTTTTCATATGCCATTTCTGTATGAACCAATCTCTTTCTTTCTAGGTAGAGTTCACCACCTTCTTAACTGAACTGTAGAATGTACTTTAAATGTTCCTGGACTATAGAATGCCTCCTTTTAGTATATAATCATTAGCTAACCCATTATTTTCTTCTGGGAACAATGAGCTTCTCAGAAAGCAGAGAACACTTGTGTTCCAATGCACTCAAAACATCTGACAGATTCTATTGACAAACATTTTAGTACTAAATGCAGGAAACCACTTTGAATCCCTTTACTTCCTCACATATAGAACTTTGTAATGCTTAAATACATAGTACAGTAAGCAGTCTAAAATTCAAAACAAAGATTTGTTTACCTTCTATTAGCAGTAAATATACTCGGAGATACCAAAAGGAATTTGTATACATAGACTGGGCAAGTTCAGTAACTAAACACATCTAAATAAACCTAGTGATTTCGTAAAAAGTAAAAAGTAAAAATTCTCTCAAACAATGCACTCATGTGTTCATAAATTAATTTAGTTTATCTATAAATTGGCAAAATCCATTGCATTGATCAGTCCTCTATCATAAAGAATATTACTTAATCTCACAAATTCTCAATGTCTGTATGTGTATAACAAGTGTGACTATAAAATAATTTAGTTTTACTTTAAATTACACATTTTGTTAAAGTAGGATTATTGACATTTTTAATCTCTGTTCTAGAAAATTCTTGAAAAACAAAGTTCACTCAGTATGTCCCCAGCAATACTAAGTGGTCAATGAATGAATGAATAACGAGTCTGGCTATTTAAAATATGAGTTTACAGTGTATTGGTTTAAATTTCTATTCATCAGAAACTTGTGAATTTATCTACGTAGAGCTCTAAAATTCATTTTCATCATTTTGGTTCATCTACATATATCCTTATTCAAAGGACGTTGATCATCATAAACATTAAAGCACATTTATTACAATATGATTGCAGAGGTGATGAAACAAAGGACAGTCAGGGGGGCAGTGATCCTGGGAGAAGGGGGGAGGCTATAGTAAGGAAGGGATACATGGAGAGTTTTTGAAATGCAGTTATATCTTGATTAATGCTCTGGATAGTGGTCAGATGAATGTTTGCCTTACAATTACTTGTTAAACTGTTCCTACCTTCTATGCTTGGTACATATGTTTTATTTCGTAACTTTTTTAAAAAAAGAAAAAAAATCAATGTGTTTATAATCTGTATAATAGTTCCCTAGGTCTGCTATAACAAAGGGCCACAGACTGGGTGGCTTAAAATCCTATAAATTCTCTAAATTCATTTTCTGACCATTCTGGAGGCTGGAAGCCTAAAATCAAGGTGTCAGCTGGGCCACACACACGTTCTCTGAAGGCTCTGGGGAAGGATGCATTTGATGCCCTTTCTTAGTTTCTGTGGTTGCGCACAATCCAAGACATTCATTGGCTTACCGATGCATCAATCTGATGTCCTTCTCTGCTGTCACGTGGCATTCTCCCTCTGTGTCTCTTTGTGGTTCTTCGCTCTTCCTTTAAGGAAAGTGGTCACATTGCATTTGAGGCCATCCTAATACAATAGGGCCTCATCTACACATGTCAGATCTGTAAAAACTCTTATTTTCAAATAAGGTCACATTCACAGGAACCTCCAGAGGCTAAGACTTGTGGGGGTGGGAAGACATAATCCAACCCATAACAACATCTATCTCAAAACTTTTACTAATGATAGCGAGAAAGGAAAGTGAGAGCCATTCTTATTTTAATCACATGCCAGCTATTTTTATACACCCGTGCATTTCTTCCTTCAGTAACTTGGTCAGTATGAATGGCAGAGAGTGTATAATATAACATGTGTGATAATGTGTATGTGAGAGAGAAAGTAAGAGAAAAAGTGAGCTATCAGAAATCAAGTGCCATCATGAGTTAGGCCTGAGTTAAATTTGGCCACATCCATCAATCCCATTAGTTAAATGTGCAGTAAATGAGATTCACATTGTAAAACCCAGACAATGAGGGCTTGGCAGAAGTCTGGCCTCCTTGTTCTTTTAGTATCTACTTTTTTTTTTTTTTTTTACTTCTCTGGATTCTTTATCATGTTTGTCTTGCTTTTTGTTGCTTTTAAAATCGTTGGTTCTCAAACTTGCAATTAAAAGTTAAGTAAAAGTTTTTGTTTATTTTGCAGCAGTCATCTTAAATATTGATGAAGGATCTTAAGTCTGACTCGCTTTGAGGAAATATAGATGAATTAATAATTGATGTGGCTGCTTTGCAGAAAATTAAAGGTTGGAAGCACGTGTTAAAAAATTAAATCATCTATGGTTTAGACAGCAGATGCGATTTATTTAAAATCTTGCAAAGAAAAATGTACAATTGGGTCCTTTCTTCTATCCAAGTCAACTGAAAATCTAATGATTCATTCCAACTTCTCAGATTCAAAGATCCGAGGTTAGTCAAAGACTGGACAATAAAGGAGAAAGAGAAATTTCAATTTTTCAAACATAAACTTTTAACCATGCTGCTTATTTACACAGAAATGTAAAGATAGGAAGGAAGATTCTGTATGTTCTGTAATATATGGGTCCAGGGGCAGAGCCAGTAATAGTTTTAGTATTAATTTATGATCACAGAAATCATATTGTTTATTAGTCATGTGGGCACAAAATGACCTTAAAAGTGATTGCATTTCTTCCACTTGGATCTTTGTTTATGTACTTAAAATAAATAAAATAATGAAAGACAAAGATGCAGAAAACGTTGGGTTAAAAATGCTTGCCACCTCTGGGCATAGGCAATTCCAGCAGCTGGGAAAGGAGCAGCTCACACTTTTGCAGAAGATTTATGGAACTTGCAATCTTGGCTGGAAGTATTATTTAGAGGGCAACCTTTCTATAAAAGTTTAGCAATTTTATTTCTGCCTAGAGAATGAGAGAAGGTCTTACCCGGATACTATCAGACTATTCTAGAGGCAGAAGACTGGAAAGTGTAACCTCTACAAGTCCTTACGAAAGCCTCATTTTCTTATCTCACACTGGAAAAAAAATAAAATAAAATAAATCACGGAATAAGTTCAGTGAGCAGCAAACTATACTACTGCTGTACCTTTAAGCTATTACTTGCTGTCTAGTCTTTTTGAAGGCACTTTTAAAGGGCATTTATTCATCTAACCAGATTTAGGACCTCTTTTATTTCTTTCCAATAAAACTCCCCATAACTTGATGAATCGTCTTTTATCATTCTGGCTTACCCATCTCTACTGGAGATGGACCCATCTCTACTGCTACTGGAGGGTCCCCTGAAAACATTGGCCTTCTAAGGAATGTTTGGTGTCATGAACTTGCAACACACAGGGCAGCTCCTTCACATTAGTTGAAAATATGAATTAGGAAAAACTTTCCTGTGTTCCTTCAAACTGAAGTTTGATATTCTAGTTTAATATTTCTCATGTGAACTGACTTTGAAGGTCATATGTATCCCAGGATATCTAAAATGTCCTGAAATCTGAAATATTTTTCCCATGGGGCTCCTGAATGGCTCAGTTGGTTAAGCATCTAACTCTCAGTTTTGGGTCAGGTCATGATCTTAAGGTTGTGGGATCGAGCTCCCCAGGAGGGCTTCTCCCTCAGACCAGAGATTCTTTCCCCCTCCTAGGTCCTCCCCTTCTACCCCCTCACCACCGCTGTCTGCCCCCCCCCCCGCAAATAAATAAATAAAATCTTTGAAATATTTTCCCAATTTATCAGAATTCACTATTTTTAAGACTTTATTTCATTCAAACTCATATATATATCCAGATGGGTCTATCAAATTAGTCACACACACACACACACACACACACACACACACACACACGGAAACTATGTCTCCATCACAGAATTGACTTGAAATCCTCATGATGTGATTTACACTGTGGTTAGGGGAAACAATCGGGGGTTGAAGCAGTGATTTCTCAAAGTCTCATGAATGGAGGTGTCAGTAAAACACCCTTGCTTCATTTGACGCCTATGGAGTGTCCCTTGTCCCTTGGCCACTTGATGGAGGTCACTGAGTTTTCACAGTCCCATAGAGAACTGATGTACCCACCCATATCATCACTTCTTATATCACCAAATGATTTTCTTTATATAAGTAAAATAAATTAATTTTTCTATTCTTCCCCAAATGTCTAGTGCCTGTCTTCAAATTTAGTATGTAATTTGCGATCCTACTTTATGCTCCCAAAATGTGCTTACACATTTTTTGTCCACAGTTCACCATGAAATGAAAAAATACTGTGTTCCTGAATAGCCAGCCTTCTCCAGATAGTTAAAATTTTAACAGTGTCTTCCAAGCATTGTTTCATAGTGTGTCCTCTTGGTATAATATCTGCCACAATGCTATACAAAATCAATACATTTGTTCCAGATTTAACCAATGTATTCAAGGAAACACAAGAGAAATGCTTTCAAAGCTTAGGAAAGAGCGCACTGGGATTGTTTATGTGGCTTTCAGTTATAGTAGTAAACTCTTTCTGCATCATGATTGAAATATGTAGTCTATACAATGAAAAGTAGCTGCTCAGTACTCCCACATTTAAAAATATAAACTATTTTAATAGGAGTAAGTTAGGTTAGAACTTAAAATAATCTTCCTCATTTTAAAGCTATAGTAGAGCAACCATATCCCCTTCAGAACCTCAGATAATATGCCCCCAGCTGGTAGAACTGTCCTTAGCTGTCAGTCCTCTCTAGAAGACTTTTGGAAAATGCCCTGGACTGAAGAGCACTGCCTCCCCCAGCTATAAACCTTTCTCCTGTGAAAAGCAGTATCTAGAGACTGGTGTAAATTATAAAGTAAAACATGTAGCATAAGCTATATATAACTACACAGCATAAACTATGAGTATATTATAGGATGTATATACTATCTTACAATATGGCATATGTAATATATATAATATATACTATATAGTTTATAATAATATAGTATATAGAATAAAACAATTACTATACAGTATATAGAATTAGTATAATATATGCAATAGTATACAGTATATTATTACAATACATAGCATTGAGATAAATACAGCATAGAGTCTGGAATATATATAGTATATGGTTTTCAATAAAAAGTATTAGTTTAGTGTGTAGTATAAACAGAATGATCATAAAGACCCAGCAGCGTTGCCCAAGTATGGGGTAACTGTTACTCAGCAGTATCACAGCTCTGACTTGTCTCTGCCCACTCCTGCTACTTCCCTGTTTCTTCTACCTTCTTCCCTCCCTCCTCTTCATTCGTCCTCCCAATCCACTTTCCTTTCCCTCACCACCCTTCCCTCCTCCTCCCTTATCACTTTCTTACCTTCTCTTTCCTTCTATGATTGTTGATCCACAAACAATCCCGGGGACAAAGCCCGGCAGGTGATAGCAGTCTCAGAGACAGACTCCCAGGACCAATGTTTCAGAAAGATGAGAAAGTAACCCAAAGGAGTCTGTGAAACTCCTTTTCTGGACAAAAGTTTTAATAAAGTAAGTGATTATCTTTCTGGAATCATTTTGGTTTGAGCCAGCCTGAAATGTTTTAGATTGAATGATGTTGGTGATTCAATTGTGGAGTGTGTTGAAATAGTTTTAAAAAATCAAGGAGTGAACACTTAATGATTCAACTGCACAGAATAAGTACAAATCCTATTAAAAACATAATGTGATTTCACCAGTGATTCATGCCTGTACATTTCTAACATTCTTTTACTTTTCTGTTAACAGCTACATTTTTCTCGTTAATTTTTTCTCACCCTGAAGTAAAATGTATATTCATTGTCACCAAGATAAATAAAATATGCTATTTACTCTGTAAATATCTGTATTATATTCCCTTTTGAGAAATAAACTACAATGACTTTAATGAAGGGCTAGAAACGTATCCAAATGCACCAGTGTCAAAAGAACCACATACAGTGTTTAAAAGCATCAGCAACCTAAAATTTGGGTGCTCACATCAACAAGGGGCCCTGGACAGTACAGATGGCAAAAAAGCAGCAAGTACAGAGTTGCTCTGTATTACCAACAATCTCTCATCGCTGTTTAAAATAACGAAGTATGGGGCACCTGGGTGGCTCAGTCTTGGTCTCAAGTCATGATCCCAGGGTCCTGGGGTAGAACCCCATATCCCAGCAGGGAGCCTGCTTCTGCCACTTCCCCAGCCACTCTCTCACTCTCGCTCTCGCTCTCTCTTTCTCTCTCTCACACATTAAATAAATAAATAAACAAACAAACAAATAAATTTTTTTTAGATAGAATAAAGTATTATTAGGGAGATGGGGGGTGGGGATTGAAAAGTTTTTAAACTTGTTTAACTTCTGGGGCACCTAAGGGGCTCAGTTGGTTAAGCATCTTCCTTCAGCTCAGGTCATGATCCTGGGGTCCTGGGATGGGGTCGTGCACAGAGGACCCCATCAGTCTCCTACTGAGCAGAGGTCTGCTTCTCCCTCTGCCTCTGCCTCCTCCCCCCTACTCATATTCTGTCTTTGTCTCTCTTTTCAAATAAATAAATAAAATATTTTTTTAAAAAAACTTGTTTAACTTCTCCATTATTCTAACTCACAAGCTGCAGATTTGCATTAAAGAAATCTTGCCATCATTTCAGAATGGCTACCCATGTCTGAAACCATGGCACATATCTACATAGCTAAGCTGAAAAAGTGTATTCTCTTTACATTTTAGCATCCCTGTCTCATTACACAGTTAACGTTCTGTTTCATCATCTCATGTAACACAAGATGACAAGTACGATTTGAGGAAAGAAATCATTTTTTATATTAGAGACCTACTTTCTTTTTGAAGAGCCGTGATCAGTCTCTACTTCCCTGAACACACCAAGCGGCACCAAAGCTTTAGCCAACCTCTGCTTGCAGACACTGGTTCATGAGTTAATGGCTGACTTTTAAAAAATCCAAGTAACTTGGCACATCACTTTCCACCAAAAAATGATGACATACGATGTTTTATTGCTTCCAATTTGCTTGAAAAGGCTGTGTTTTTCTTGTATATCATCTTTTCCTGTCTTGTTTATATATTTTACCACCTACATGGATTCACACAAAAATATCGAGTTCCTTTTCATTTCCTTAATTAAGACAAACTACATAATTCCATAAATGCCAATGGAGAAAAATATTGTTAAGTTTTGTTCCTTCAAAGATAAAAACACAGAAAAATATGGGCCAAGACTGTCTTTGCTTCCCATATGTTCCAATCCTGAAGAGAATGTACTTCTTTGCCCCAGCTGATGTGGTGCACAAGAATTTCTGGGTGCCGATATATCATTCTGCCTCCAATATCTCTAATCTCAATCTCTAGATAAGGTTTTCAAGCACTTTTAGAAGATTGACTGTTAAATGATTACTGTCTCTTCTGAAACTTTTTAAATTCCATCAGTTTCTTATATAACATTGAAGAAATCTCATATCAGAGGATCAAATTTTAAAGTATCGACAGTGAATCCCATTTTTTTTAATCATGCTCTACCATTCCTATTAGTGTTGTTTACATTGCTGCTATGATTAGCTCTGTGTTCATCTTTTCCTTTGGATCTCATTGAGTCTGAGTTAAAACGATGGAAATTTCCTGTGGGAAATTTAAAGATAGTACCTTTAATGGAAAGTAGCAGTGATGTTAAGAGAAAAGAGAAATGATGTTTTAATTTTTAAGAAGTCTATTTTAACCTGTTTAATTTTTATAAAACATCCATTGTATGGCTTATGTAGGAGAGAATTTTGACATTCTCCTTCCTTAATGAACTATTAATCCAGCCTACCACCTGTTTTTGTATAGCCCACAAGCTAAAATTATTTTTTATGTTTTTTTTAATGGCTTGTCAATTCCTACAATGACTATTATCACTGGTGTCAAAAACTACTACCCTCACAAAATATAAGCAGTGTGAGTGAGTATAGGAAGAGTGTTTCAGGGAAATGTTTTGGTTTATCTTGTCACCTGTTTTCTATTTTTATTTATTTGTTATCTTCCAGTTGTCAATCTAGCACTCCGTTTTTCTCCATTTCTTCAATATGTTTTTTCTTCCAGACAGAAATATCATATTTCTTGAGAATATAAACACAACACAAATGTCACCTATTTGTGTACAAGTGGGGACCAACTTATCTCCAGCCAACCTCATAAACTCAATGTCATTATGATGTTGACATAAGTGAATAATGAATACATATGAACTATAATTAAAATAGATCAGGTATTAATACAAAATAAGTTTTTTAATTTTTATTTGTTTTAAAGATTTTATTTATTTATTTGAGAAAGAGAGAGAGTGAGTAAGAGAACACATTCGAGGGACAGGGGCAGAGGGAGAAGCAGGCTCCCCACCAAGCAGGGAGACTGAGGCAGGGTTTGATCCCAGAACCCTGGGATCATGACCTGAGCCAAAACCAAGAGTCAGATGCACAACTGACTGAGTCACCCAAGTGCTCCTAAAATATAAAATAAGCTTTAAGGAAAGGGTGGATTTATTTTCCCCGTGGCTAAGCATTAGATGAGGACATGGGTATAAAATTGGTATTAAATGAAAACATGTGAATAACTGACTCGAATTATCAATTTAAACATGTGTTCATTTGGTTCACTTGAGGAATTTTGATATGCATATTTTACCTGATGGTGTCAATAGGTTTGTTATTGATGCCTCTGACATGGAATTCTGCAAACTGTCATCTTTTATAAAAGAACAATTCTTCTACCTACAAAAAAGACCTTTTCCATGTTTCAGTTCTAGACTCTAAATAAGCAATATTTTAGTACTTAGATAACTAAATGCCTTTCTGGAGTATCAGGCATGCTGTTAGTTTGCCTTTCTAAATGATTTTATAGCAATGAGTTTATAATCATGTTTCAAGAAAGTTGAGTAGTGTGCTAATATTTTATTTTAAGATCCAGAACAAAAAACACATCCCGTATCAGGCAGGTCTGACTGTCCAGGCTATTCAAAAATGAAAAGAAAGAAAATCATATACTGTGATTGGGGGATAACAAATAAGAGGGATGACATCTGAAAAGTAACCTCAACCCTTTCATTTTAGAAAAGAAAGGACCTGGGGTCTGGGGGGACAAAGGGGAGCGCTGCAGTTTCTTCCAACACTTAGCTTCTGTGATTTTTATTTCTAAATGAGTAAACACGAGCTTCTAAATTTTCACACTTGGAGCAGAATAAAATAGTATCTAATGCAATTCAAAACAGCTTTAGTAAGTCATCCTGCGAGTATCATAACATTTCTCTTTTTGGTACGTCTTTCTTCCAAACTCAGTTTTTCATTTAGCACCAAAAGAGACTACATTGCAGCACTCAGAAAAGAAATAAAGGTTTTATTTTTAAAGAATGTTAAGTCTACAAGTGACTAAAGAGTCTTTGATACCAAAAATACTCTAGGTAAAGGGGGAAATTTCTCAGTTTGAACAGTATGCAGTCATAAATGTGACAGACTATTAGCCCAGACAGTGGGATGAACAGTTGGTGAGGCTGTGGCTCATTACTGAGGAGCACAATCCATACCACAGGGAGTATGGAGTAAGAATGCTTCCTTCTCCCATTTGGATACATACATCTGCACGCTCACACACACACAGGTGCTCAGCCATTCTCATACACATATATGTCACACGTATACACATACTCAGAAACACACATGCCCAGTCACACAAACACTCAGAGATACACGCACCCAGACATTTTAACATACACAAATATATAAACAAACATATGCAGAGAAACATATAACCGAGTTACATAGGCACACATACACACATACAAGAATTATTAGGTACCCTGGGGCGCCTGGGTGGCTCAGTCCATTAAGCATCTGCCTTTGGCTCAGGTCATGATCCCAGGGTCCTGGATCAAGCCCCACATAGGGCTCCCTGCTCAGCTGGGAGCCCGATTCTCCCTTTCCCTCTGTCTCTCCCCCTGCTTGTGCGCTCTCTCTCTCTCTGTCAAATAAATAAATAAATAAAATATTGGGGGAAAAAAGAATTATTAGATACCCATAGACTTAAGAACTGTAATTTGAAGTATATTCCTTGTAATCATTGTTGGTCCTCTCACAGCTAATGAAATTACCTCTTTATTACAGAAGTGTCTTGTCACCATATTTAAAAATAGGATCCTACAAATATGACAGAAGCTTGGTCAACTCAAGAGTGTGTCAACATAATGATATAACAAAAGGAATAAATTAAAAAAAATTTCATGTGGAGGAAAACATGTCTTCTCCTCTGTCTGAGAAAAGCTAAGTGACACACTTCTGTCAAGTCATCCTGATTCCTCATTTGGGAATGTGGGTGGTGGACTAGTGTCCCCCAAGCTCTCATACTCTGGGAACATATACTTAGATTTGCGTAAGAACAAGAGTGATGAATTCTTATTGTTTAACGTCAAATGGGCTGCCCAAGTATTTTCTTAAAGCATTTGCTGCACACCTGAACATTCAGTACTACAGAAATTATAGAGCTTTCCATACAAAACATTTAATGTGTGCCTTAACTAAGCAAGGAAATGTTTGGTTAGTTGGTTCATACATCTGCCATTGACCTTGACCACATAAATATTGGGAGAGACTTAGAATCCTTAGGAGTTATCAATAGTAAACCATCTATAGCACCATAAAATAAATCATTCACTGAACGCATGAGTGTCTTGGGTGCTGAATGGACATTACGCATGTTAAACAGATTCCAAATAATGATGGTGAAAGCAGTACACTGTATATTGAAAGCCACATTTCCCGTTTGAGCCTCTTTAGGACTTAATACCTGACACTGAATTTCACCCATTTGGTATGGCTTTAATGTAGGAATACTTCCAAAATCTTTTAGGTTTGGGAAAATTAATGGTGTGACTTAAGTAATATTTTATACTCATGTCTCATATAGAAAAAATATCAGTGAATTACCCACACTTAAAATTATCGAGTTCCTAATATGATCAGGTGATCTGATATTTTATTTGTCATTGCCAACAATAGACCGCAGTGATTAAAATTGCTATTTCCATCTACGGATACTGTTCTAAAGCTCAGAGATAAGTTGACTTGCCCAAGACGACATAGCCGGGAAGTAACAGATCTGAGCTTGGAACCGGTTCTGATAGATTCTTGACCACAGCACAGCTCTGGCCCAGATGCATCCAGAGGTCTGTGTGAACAGAGGCATTCTTCTGGAGCAGCTAGGAAAACGATCTCATGCTAATCACAAGAAATCTAGAGGCTCCTCTCCTCTTCTAGAGAGTAGTTCCTGATCCCAACTGCATATTAGGAGCATGAGGAATATTAGGGCCTCATGCAAAACCAATTATCAGAGATTAAGGCCTTGGTCTTGGTACTTTCTGAAAACTACCCACTGGAATTTGACATGAGACCAGAGCTGAGAACAACTATTGTGACCAGGGGTTGTCAGAGTGTAGCCCCAGGTCAACAGCATCAGCGTCCCCTAGGAGCTTGCAAATTCTCTGGCCCCACAGACCAGCTGAGAAAAAGCTCTGGGGCTGAGTCCTAGCAATCTTGCTTTAACAAGTCCTCCAGGTGATTCTGATGCATGTTAAGGTTTGAGAAGCACTGCTCTAGATCAAGGATCCCAGAGATAGGCTTTTTTTTTTTTTTTTTTTTTTTTTTTTTGACAGAGAGGGATCACAAGTAGGCAGAGAACCAGGCAGAGAGAGAGGAGGAAGCAGGCTCCCTGCTGAGCAGAGACCCCCCCCCCATGTGGGGCTCGATCCCAGGACCCTGAGATCACGACCTGAGCCGAAGGCAGAGGCTTAACCCACTGAGCCACCCAGGTACCCCAGGCTTTTCAAAAATTAAAATGCATAAATGTTAGAATGACAATTACTGCTCAAGAGGTCTGAGTGGAGCCTGAGGTTCCGCATTTCTTTTTTTTTTTTTAAGAATTTATTTATTTATTTGATAGAGATTACAAGTAGGCAGAGAGGCAGGCAGAGAGAGAGGAGGAAGCAGGCTTCCTGCTGAGCAGAGAGCCCGATGCGGGGCTTGATCCCAGGACCCTGGGATCATGACCTGAGCCAAAGGCAGAGGTTTAACACACTGAGCCACCCAGGCGCCCCAGGTTCTGCATTTCTAACAAGCTTCTTCCAGATAATGCTGATGCTGTCCACAGAGAATAGTCAGAGTAGAGCTGGTTTCCAGTCTTTTTTTTTTTTTTTTTTTTGCACCACCAATGCCAACTTTCCATTCAAAGCGTTATTCTGGTGTTTAAAAGAAGGCTCTTGGAATGATCTCTCCAGCAGTAATAGATAAGTCAGCATCAACTTTCCACTCTAGCACGAAAGATGCAGCGAATGGAAAAAAGCAACAAGAGGCTTCCAAAGCTAGTTCTGGAGAAGACTGAGCAAGCCCCATGATTTCTCTGCATCGACTTTTCTTCCTTTTTAAAACGAAGTATATGGAGCAGATTATTTTAGTATTTTTGAACTCAAAATTTGTTGTGTATGTGATTCACTTTGTATACCTCTACTGAGCATCCCCCTTCTTTCCATACTCTGTTTAGAACAAGCTATTGCATGTCAGGACAGTCACCTGTAAGTCCTTGCACTCGGCTGGCACTGGGATGGTTCACAACATGCAGCAGGTTCTTCCGTCCCCCTGATGAAAACACTGGAAGAAAATTATAAATTATTTTCTCAGAAGACTCTACATGTTAAAACAATAGCTCTGTTTTCATTTTCTCTTTATAGAGATACTTCTTTGCCCTAATGAAAAAGATAGATCCACTTGAATAGCATGCAAAAAAAAAAAAGGCTTGCATGACGCATCTGACCTATTGCATCACAAATGGAGCAACCTCTTCGTGCTTGTGCAATCCACACACAGTGGGCACAAAATGCCAGAGGATTTAAAAATACCGACAAGGACTTTTCTCTTAGAATAATGGCATTTTAATGTTAAGCTACAATTTATAGATATTTAAGGTTGCCATTTTGTCCCTCTCCCAGTTGTTGTCCAGCAAAGTAGTCAATTTTTTTGAAAGGGCAACAGCAAATGACCAAAGAAAATAAAATGTGTTATTGCACTGGGTTCAGTAATTTTAGTGACCCTTGCTCCGAACTTTCTCTTGTCCTTTATTCCTAAAACTGTGGAGGCGAGGTAACTACCTCCCTTGTGGGTTAGAAACCAGAGCAAGAGGGCATCCTTGAGACCCAGAGGGAGGTCAGAAGATTTGGGTAAATAGTGAAACCTGAGAGTCGAAGACTATCAGGAAGCTATAATCATCGGGATTAGGCCAGGAGCGTGAGCGAGACTCCTTCGGTTGGGTTGAAAAGGAACAAAATACTCTTAAAGTTTTAACTGGTGGAGTTGCGGTCCTTGGAGAACATGGAGACCTGTGTGAAGAAGAAGACGGCTGATGACAAAGTACAGCCTAGAGAACCAGGTGCAAAATGAACACATGGAGGGAACAGAGATGACTGTAACCCATTCATCAGTGTTCCTCTAAAAACTGATCAGGGTGCAAAAGACAAAGTCCAAATCATAAGTTAATAGTAATAATAATAATAACAATAACAATAATAATGATGATGATGCATTTTCTACCCACATAAAGAAAATTATCCAGCAGGACAATTCACAGATGTATACAATGTATACAAGTGCAGAAGAGACAGAGAGGGATGAAGGATGCTAAAGTAACAGAAGCAGAAAACCAGCATCACCAACGAAGACATGTGACTTTGGACTTTAGCAAAAAACAAGCAGAACTCTGAACCAACCCTGAAGCCAGCCTAAGTACTGTCACTGTAGTTAGTGTTGGGGACACAATATTTAGTAAAACGAGACGCAGTGCCTGTTCTTGTGGAGCTTATCATCCAATGTGGGAGATGTCTATAAAATACACATGTAAATGTAAGCACTTCCTTGGAAAGGGTGGCACAGCGTTGCCCTCAGAGTTTGTAAGAGGCACTTTGACCTAAAAAGGATGCTGCAGGACAACCTTGAGGAAGTAAGGAGTTTGGGCAGACCCAAACAAAGAGTGGGAGTAATGGGACGGTGCATATGTTGAGGGGTGGGGAGAGGGTGTTCCTGAAAAAGGGATGAGATTGAAAATCCCTGAGGAAGGATGGGTGGCGCTAGATGATGTTGGGGAGGGAGGTAGAGGGAAGAACGGCAGAGCTGAAAAGGCCATTCTAAAAAAGTCAGTATTTATTCTAAAATTAATGAGGAGCCATGTAGTTGTTTCTATAGGGGACTGACATGGGAAGTTACATTTTATAAAAAGATCATTCCAGCGGCGGCACCGTGCACAGGGTAATGCAGCCAGATTTGAAAGTAATAAAGCAGAAGATTTTTAGAGGCTTTCACAGTGCTCCAGGAGAAGATGATGGCAGTTTGAACTAGGATGGCAGCAATGAAAACAGAGAGAAGTTGTTGGTTTGAGAGTTATTTAGACAGGAAAATCAGCAGGACCCGATGATGGATCAACTGGACATGGCAGATGAAAAAAGTGTGTCTTCAAGAATGACTCAGCTTTCTGTCTTGCTTACCTTCGAAACAGCCATGCTAAAAAAAGATCTTCTCTCTTGTTTGGGATGAGAAGGTGATAATGATAATAAGTTCTGTTTGGGATGAGTAGAATTTAAAATGACTTAAGATATCCACATGGAGATACCAAATAGGCAACTGAACCTACCTGGCCTGGAGCTTCAAGGAGAGCTTGGAGCTGAAGATAAAAAATAGACAAAGCTTGTAAGGCATGGAGATGGTAATCAAAGCCATGGGTCAGAGTGAGATTGCCTGGAAAAAAAACGGATAAAGGGAGAAAAGAAGAGATCTTTGGATGAGATTTGAATAAGTCTAATGGGGAGGAATCAGTGTGCCATGCCCTCCTGGCCCTAACCAGACTTTACCCTAAAACAAAAAACAAATAAATAGAGCAGAATACACCAAATCATCATTTCAAAAGACAGGGATACACATCAAAAGCAAGACAGCTTATAGTGGTCTCTGATTTAAGTAAACTATGTAAAAACTCAAATAATCAAAATATATATTAAGGTCTGATTTTCCCCTTACTGAAGGATATTTTCATTTACCAACTATAGTACATGTTCTATGTCTATAGAAAACTTACTTCTCTCTGAACATTTAAGATGAGATTTGCGTGGCAGAAAGAGAAATTAAGAAAACAATTCCATTTTCAATTACACCAAAAATAGTAAAACACCTAGGAATAAACTTAATCAAGGCAGTGAAAGACCTTTACTCTGAAAACTATAAAATGTTGATGAAAGAAATTGAAGGTGACACAAATAAATTGAAAGATATTCCATGCTCATGGAGTAGAACAAATATTATCAAAATTTCCATACTACCCAAAGCAATCTACAGATATAATGCAATCCCTATCAAAATACCAATGCATTTTTCACAGAACTAGAAACAAATAACCTTAAAATCTGTATGGAACCACAAAAGACCCTGAATAGCCAAAGCAATCTTTTAAAAAGAAGAATAAAAGAGGGGGTATAATAATCCTACATATCAAGATATACTCAAAACTGTAATAATCAAAACAATATGGTGCCAGCACAGAAATAGACACGTAGATCAATGGGGCCAAATAGAGAACCCGGAAACAAACCCACAATTATATGGCCAATTAACCCTCATCAAAAGAGGGAAGAATATGCAATAGGAAAAAGATAGTCTTTTCAACAAATTGTGTTGAGAAAACTGGGCAGCTACATGTAAAAGAACGAAACTGGACTCTTTCTTATACTATACACAAAAATAAACTCAAAATGAATTGAAGACCTAAATGTGAAACCTGAAGCCATAAAAATCCTAGAAGAGAGAATAGGAAGTAATTTTTCTGACATCAGCCATAGCGACATTTTTCTAGATATGTCTCCTGAGGCAAGGCAAACTATTGGGACTACAGCAAAAATAAAAAGCTTCTGCACAGCCAAGAAAACAGTCAACAGAACTAAAAGACAAGCTACTGAATGGGAGAAGATATTTGCAAATGACATATCAGATAAAGGCTTAGTATCCAAAATATATAAAGAACTTCTACAATCCAACAACAAAAAACCTAAATAACCCAATTTAAAAATGGGCAGAAGACATGAGCAGACATTTCTTTAAAGAAGACACCCAGATGGCCAACAGATGCTTGCAAAGATGCTTGACATCTCTCACCACCAGGGAAATGCAAACCAAAACCACAATGAGATAACACCTCACACTGTCAGAAAAGCTAAAAATAAAAACATAAGAAACAACATGTGTTGGTGAGGATATGGAGAAAAAGGAACACTGTGCACTGTTGGTGGGAATGCAAACTGGTGCAGCCACTGTGGAAAACAGCATGGAGTTTCCTCAAAACATTAGAAATAGAGTTACCAGAGGATCCAGTAATTCCACTGCTGTATATATTTACCCAAAGAATACAAAAACACTAATTTGAAAAGATACATGCACCCCTATGTTTATTGCAGCATTATTTATCATAGCCAAATTATGGAAGCTGCCCAAGTGTCCATCCACAGAAAAATGGATAAAGAAGATCTGGGAAATTCATACCATGGAATATTACCCAGTCATTGAAAAGGATGAAATCTTGCCATTTGCAGCAACATAGATGGATCTGGAATGTATAATGCTGAGTGAAGTAAGTCAGTCATACAAAGGCAAATACCACATGATTTCACTCACATGTGGAATTTAAGAAACAAAACAAACAAATGAAGAAAAAAGATACAAACCAAAAAATAGATCTTAACTATAGAGAACAAACTGATGGTTACCAGAGGGGAAGTGGGTGGGGGATGGATGAAATAGATAAGGGGATTAAGAGTATACTTATCGTGATGAGCACCGAGTAATGTACAGAATTGTTGAATCACTGAACACCTGAAACTAATACAATACTGTATAGTAACTATGCTGGGATTGAAATTTTAAAATAAAAATTAAAAAATAGTGACACCTGGCTGGCTCAGTTAGTAGACCATGTAACTCTTAATCTTGGGGTTATAGTTTTAAGCCCCACATTGGGTATAGAAATTACTTAAAAACAAAATATTTAAAAATAAATAAGTAAAATTTAAGAATAAAATATCAATAAAAAAAATAAATTGAGATTTGCCTTGGTATATCAAGGACAAGTGAATCGTCCATGCAGGTACTTCAGACATGAAGATCAGACTTTCAACACACCATAGGCAGGAGAGATTGGACTGTAGAGTTTAGGAAGCACGTTTGGTTTCCAGAGAGGAGAAAGAGTTACCAACATAAATAGAACAAGAGAATAGCTTCTCTTTTCTCAGCACGGACATATATGTATATATCAGATGTCTCCTAACAATCTCCCTCCTTAGTGACAATCAGGAAATAATGATTCTGAAGGGGAAAATTAGGATGTTGTTTGTAAATCACTAACCAAGAAGTTAAGGTTAACCTGGAAGTACAAAGGTGAATTTAGTAAAGTATTTCTAGAAATAAAATAATGCATTTCCATCTTCCTTTCTATATTTCATTTCTTTAATGGCTGAGTCCACAGTTTTTGCATAGCAAAAAAGGCACATGTATGAGAAATGCATGATCACACTAAAAGTATCTGTAAACTCATTTATCACATCTAAGTCTATGCAAGTGTTCAAATTTTTTTCATTTTAAAAACAATGGCTGTTAAGGGAACCATGGCAGTACACATTGAGGCAGAAGAACATACTGAAGAATTTGTGAAATACTCCCAGTTGGTAACTTATCATAAGAAAGAAATATTCTCTCAAGGCTCATAATGAGATTTTTAAATCTTGTGTTTGAGTGATTGTTTGTATCCACTATTTTTAAATTGTTCTGAGAAATGTTTTTATGCTCTGGAGAAAACCAACGAAACCATAACTGACAATACATGCACCATTTTCTTCAATAACGTTGTAATCTTTATTTTAAATTCTCTTTTTTATATTTCCTTTCAAAAATATATTTTTATTCTGACATTGTCATCCTATTATGAATTTTCATTTTCTTATCCTAGCTTTGTCTAACTTAACAGATTTAAATGCCTCAAAAAACTTAAAATATAACGAAGGAAAAAAAAATTCCTGATGTGATGTCGAAGTGCCAACTGAATGGTATTTATACTTTGTAGTCAGAGATGTTACAATGAAATTGTCTCTGCTTGTGATCTCGCATTATGGAGAGTTCTGAGGGTCTGACAACTCCCGACATTATGATATACTCCAGTTACATGGTTAAATCAGACAGCCAGAGCAGAGTTCTCAGCAGAGCATAAGGAAAGATTTATAGACATGGCAAAAGAACACTTTGCCTGTTCCCTTCTTTAAATAATTATGACTTTCCATGAATCTCTTTCTAAATCAACTCCAGAATGACAAATATCTGGGCAAAGAAAAGGCCACAAAAATATCACTTACAGTAAGCACTATTGAGGTTTTAGAAGCTCAGTATTGAATTCTCTGTTGTACGTTCTGCATATGATACATTATGTGGGATGCTCCCCACCTCTCCACACACCATATATTTCTCCCGTTACCATTCAAAAAGAACTTCAAAAATGCCCTCTTTCTGTCAAGTTCTTACTTTTCTCCATACAACAGGTCAAGAAGAAAATATTTCAGTGCATTTTGAATGAAACCAGTTGAGGGGATGAGATAAAAATATTTGCCTAATTGATTACATGGTCTGAGGGCTTTGGAAGGACTTTCCAGGATTTGGAGGAAAAAAATTGCAAGTTTATCTGGGATGTCTATTTCATTTAATCCTAAAGATTTACATAAAGTAAAATTTTGAAACGCTGAATTTTTTTAAATGCCCACTTTTTATCAGTGAAGGGAAAGAGAACTCATGTTTACGAGCATCTATTCTGCAAGGGCCTTTCCCTACATTGTATCTGTCAATCTTCACAGCAGTCCTGGAGGGAAGGGAGATCAGCTCCATTTTACAGATAAGCACATTGAGTTTCAGGCAGAATAAGCCCTCAAGACCAGACGGGTATGTTAAAACTGCCTCCTTAGTTACATAATTGCTACAAACCTAAACTGTGTAACAAGCTATTGATAACTTCTCTATTTCCACATTTTTTAAAGCAATATTTGTATTTCATATAAAAACTTCATAATTATTATAATTACCTAAATAATACATAAATACTGTTTAAAAAATCTTTAAAAAAAACGAATGCAGAAGGTAACTTTAAGAAGTCACGTGTGGATCTAAACTGTCGTACTCCCTGTTAACCTTACCTTCCTCCCTAAAAATAACTACCGTTCATAGATGAATATCTTCTGGAGTTCTTCAGTGTATCTTATGAATATATAATATATAATTATAATTATACAAATATAATTTTAAGTCATATTATACCTTTTTAACGTATTCTTGGAGATCTTTCCATTTTGGGACACTGAGCTTTATTACACTCATTCTTTACTCCTGAATAGTTTACCATGATACAGATAGACCACATTTTTGTTTTCTATTCCACAGTTGATGGACAGCATGCTCTTTTATGGGTTCTTTAACTTTTCTCTAAGGCATCTATCTTGTGCTCTACCCAATTACCATGTCCAAAATGAAATTTATCACCATCCTCCACATTGCTAATCCCTGTAGGGATATATGTTCTCTAGGTCAGTGCTACTGAAAGCATGAGCTATGGACCAGTGATGGTCTGGGGATTATTTGAACTGGTCCATGAAGTAAGTACAGAAACTGAAAGTAAGCATTTAGAAACTTTCACAGCAGTTTGACAATGCTGCAACATCGAACTGCATGCTTCAAGTCATTCATTTTTATTGCATTTTACAAAAGTATACAATGAATGAGAAATGTTTTTCAAACTAATCCTTCACCACAGAGAGTCTGGGAAATAGTGGCTGCTGTAATTCAGTGAAGGGCTCTCTAACACAACCAGGCACCTACCCCGGTAATGTGTGCCTATCTCTCTGACCAAGAGCACATGGCCAGGCAAGCAGGAGGAAAACCAGGAGAAGGTTTCCAGGACAAAGGAATTGTTTTCAAACTCTTGTCTTTACTGCCCCCTTTCCCATTAGAATTAAACCTGCTGATTTTTTTCCTAATCTCTTAAGTACCCTCTCTCAATGCCGTGTGACCCTCCAACTCACTCTCTCTCTCTTTCTTCCCCTGCATGGTAACCCTTTAGGTAAAAAGTTTGGGGGAACATCATGACCCATTCTATGATCCCCATCAGTTTTGATAACCTACCACAACATGTTTTTTTTTTTAATTTCTCTGTCAAAAATCTTAATAATATAACCAAGGATGGTTTTATTTCTAAATCCCTAGTTGACATCTTACCTTCTTTGTCCTCTCTGCAACATTTAACACCATTGACTAGCCTCTTCTTCTTAATACTCATCTTGGCCAATGGTTCCTACTCTAAACCTGTGAAGTGAAGTATGAGGTCAACTGTCAACAGGTGTAGAAGATCTAAAATCGATCTGATGGAGATTAAGACAGGGCAGTGTCTACACGAAACAGAGAGACAACCAGACACTGTGGAGGACTGGGTCAGTCTGGAGACTATCAGTGTAGATTAGCACCAACTGCTTTTTCTCTTATTTTCTCTGGTGAGTGCAGCCCCTGGGTGGTTGAATTGACCCAGAGATTATTTTAAAGTTTTTGGCGATGGCTAAATGCCCACTAGCGTACAGAAGATCCCCCAAGAAACACATGTTGAATGAGAAGCCATAAAGGACCAAGGATAAAATTCCAGATAATGTTAATATTTAAAGAGTTGACAGAAAAAAGTATTCACTGATGAAATTAGTAATTAATTAATTAACAAAATTAGTAATTACTGAGAAAAAGTAATAGCCAGATAAAATGATAAACAGAAAAAAAGGAGACCTAAGAATCAGAGAGATTTTCAGAAAGTGGAGATCACCAACAGTAGCAACTGTAAACAGATTATGCAAGATAAGGCAAGAACACACATGATTGAATGTGCAAATTAATGTCATTAGTGATTTTATCGATAGTCGCTTCAGAAGCACCCTGGGAAGTCCATAGGGTCACAGCTTCTGCTGAATCAGACACAAACACTGCCTCTTGCAGCACGGGGACTCCTACTTGTAGCCTCGATATTCCCAAAGCCATAAAATACACGACCACAATTAGTGGGCAGAAGCAAATCTCCCTGGAAAAATCCTTCCACGCACATTGCCATCCCAAAGGCCTTGACCTAAGAGTGTTATCTGTCATCATCTACTCGACAGCAATACACCACCCAAGCACCTCTGTGGAAACTGTTTGATCAAGGCAAAACTCTCCTTACGTGCATAAAAAACAAATGAAAATGCTGGTCTTGCCTTTTGAGTACCACCCCCAAGTTCTGTCTGAATTCAGTTCTGTGCTCTCATGTCTGATTTTTCATCATAATTTTCTCTTCTCCAAGACTCATCCCTTGCCCAAAACACAGCAAAACAAACAAACAAAAAAGTCATATGATACCAAAACCTTCTAAATCAACATGAAAGTTCTTATTAAAAAAATCTAATCCCCTTTAGCTCTTCCTCCACTTTTCCATGTCTATTTCTCATTCCAGATGCTATCCCAGGAGCCCTCCACGTTTCAGCACCTGGGACATGTAAGTCCTAGTCTGTCCTAGTCCCACCAGCGAAGCCCTCAACAGAGGAGTGCACATTTCTCACTATTAAACCTGAGGGAAATGAGGTTGGGAATTCAGAACTTTTTGATGTGTTAAAAGACCAAGAGAAGTCTAAGAACCACCCCTCAATGTCAGATGTCATTCGGTAAAGAAGGAAAATCTCCTGCTCGTTCAGAATGCACTGAGCGACAAACCTATTCTAAACGCCATGCTGTTTGAGATGAGACAGAAGAACCTCTTCCCTCAGACGCACTCCCTGCTCTCTTTGAATTCAGCACTGCAGTGGAAATAATGCTAAGTTCCTTTTTCTGCTTCTCTTTCAAGGATGTAATAATAACTACATATCCAACTAGCTAGCTTGCCCTTGGGTAAGGCCATGGCTTTTGTCCCGGACAAGGAACTGAGAGAGGCAGAGGCAATGGGGCTTGAGATGGGCCCCCCGGCCTGGGAAAAGTGGACTCCTTTGTGTAAAGATAGTAGAGAGACAAGATTCAAGTGGTTTGGTTTGCTAGGACACCACATGGGGGATGGTCAACTTTAAGTATCTCTCAAATTGCAATCAGGCTTTTCATGTGGGTTCGTTTGTTGGTTTAAGCCACAAGATCTGGGGTTTAATTTGTTACGCCCCAGAAACATTTTCTTCTATCTTCATTAATGTATACATGACGTAATTATAGACCTGATTGGGATTATTTCCCCCAATTTCTTCTTTTTGGAGATGAAACACAGGCCCAATGAGACTGTGTTGGCCTGTCCAAACTCACAAATTTGTGTGTACGATGGAGTACAGAATGCAGGTCCTCTGACATTTATTATACTCTTCTGTTGTTCATAAGGAATAGAAAAATTAAGACGTTAGGACAATAATAACCGATATATTGAAAACATGCTGTTATTGATAGTTTAGAAAAATAGACACATTTGTATACATGTGCACAACAAATACATATTTAAATATGCATGTATGTACAAAAGCAGACACATCTAAGTGACCTTAAGATATGAGAAAGTTGGCTCCTTCATGACTTCAGTGTCTCTCACGTGACATGGAATTTGGTCCCACTCACCTTAATACAAGATCAGGGCACCTGTGTGACTGAGACAGTCAAACCTCCAACTCTTCATTTCTGCTTAGGTCATAAGCTCAGGGTTGTGAGATTGAACCCCACCTCAGGCTCCGTGCTGAGCAGGGCTCTGCTTGGGATTCTCTCTCTGTCCCTCTCGCACTTCTCGTGCATGCTCGTGCGCGCTCTCTCTATCTCAAGAATAATAATGATGACAATAAGATCATAGCCTTGTTTTGGGGCGCCTGGGTGGCTCAGTGGGTTAAAGCCTCTGCCTTCGGCTCAGGTCATGATCTCAGGGTCCTGGGATCGAGCCCCGCATCAGGCTCTCTGCTCAGCAGGGAGCCTGCTTCCCCCTCTCTCTTTCTGCCTGCCTCTCTACCTACTTGTGATCTCTGTCTGTCAAATAAATAAATAAAATCTTAAAAAAAAAAAGTTTGCTTAGATCATAGCCTCGTTTTAACCAGAATATGTCTTAAATATTATATGTTATTTAGTGTTTCCTTTGTTATTGGTAAACAAGGAAACTGAAACCCAGGAAGTAAAACAAAATTGCAAGTTAGTACTACGAGTTGGTGACGAAAGCAGAGCAAGAATTCGTCCCCTTCCCCTCCCACCGGATTCTTGTTTTGTGTTTGAATTGTTCCTCTCAAGTTGAGAAAGTAATTGAAAGTGGAAATGATGTGGTTAAGTTTAAGGAAGGAAGAACAGTTTCCTCCACAAAAGTGATAGGACAAAAAAGTATTCAGAATTGGACAGATGGAGCATTAAGAGGTGAAATAAGATTAGCCTGATGAGAAATGAGTAGATAACTATGTGGTTAGGAACAAATTAAATAAGCTGGTCCTTAAGTATTCATGAGTTCATTTGATCTGTGGGAGGGTCATTTCTGAGAAGAGCATAAGTTGGTCTTCTTTAGGAATTCTTTACGACTCATATCTCCTAGGGGTTAGGAACAAAGCAAAATAGCATAAAGAGATTGCTGTCCGTTACATAAGACTGGGTAGTCTCTTGGACTCCTCGGGGGAAAGGTGTGATGAAAATCATGTCATTCTAACTCTTGTTTTCCCTTGTGGCTGAATAAATCGGTATAATAAATAGTCTCCCACCTTTTGTGCCCACATGATGTCTCTGAACAAGGCTTTCCTTCTTGTAGTGCTTTAATCTCCCTTCCTAACGCCCTAGATTCAAATGACCCTCTGTTCTGAACTCTGACTCTAGTCTGTGCGTGAGGCTCTGGGGTCTCTGCCAGAGATCCATTTGATTTGTGATGGTCAAAGAGCAATGAAATTCTTCCTGAAAGGTCTTCTTGAAAGCTACTATTACGAATGACCTCATGTTTTATGAAGTATTCATTAGAAAAGTGAATATGTATGGGTATATATATACAAGTTCAACAAACATCTTCCATGGTAGGGGCTGAGCATAAAAGCTGAAAAATCTGTAATCCTACCCTCAGTGACCCAGCCCACACAGCTCCCAATTTCTCTCCGTTAATTAGCTTTAACTTTATCTTCACTGATTCACCAGCAGAGGCTTTTTAGAAAGTGTTATGCCCAGATGAAAGCAAATGGAGACCTGAGGGACCATATAATTACTCAGGCAGTACCTGTTACTTCCATCTTAAGAATTGCCTATTTGTCCACTACAAACAAAGAAACAAAAAATCCCCCCCCAAAACACAACAAAAAAAAATTACCTCTGAATTAAAGTATCACAAAAGGGCCAAAAAGGAGGCAACACTGTCCATCCCTTCACTTATAAAATTAAGCATCTAGTGTTGCCTCCCACTGGTTAGCAACAATCATATCCTCCTGGATGTCTCCACGGTACTTAGATATGTGTTCATTATACACGATCTCATTTTGATTTATTCATTTGCATGAATTCCACTTATTAAACTATTCATGCTTTTAGGTAGGGGAGCACTTGGTATGTATTTATATCCCCAACATTGATACCAAAGTTAAAGTTCGAATTTTGTCTCTTTGTTTCAACAAATGAGTAAATTGCTCCGGAAACAACGATTTGACAGAAGAAAGGATCTTACAGATAAAAATAACATGCCTAGAAGGTAAGAAAGCCAGAATCAAATCTGATGCTGACTTTGCTGATTATAAGTTTTACATCTGTTCATCTTTTGTGGGGGTCAGGCTCTCAAGCAGCTTGCCTCCACTTAGGGGAAATATTTTTCTAGATGCATGGAAATACCCATTTTTGACTTGGGAAATAAGAAGGAAAAATCAGACCTTGCGTAGGAATCATAAAGCAAAGCAAGACCCAGAAAGATTGTAGCTGATAAACTTTGTTCTCTGACAAGGTAGGAGAAATTACCCTCTCTGACTAACCCAGACAGCTTTGACTCATCACATTTTTTAATAGATGGAAACTACCAAGCAGAGAGAGAAAGGAAGAGATAATCCTGGAGTGTCTAGGATTTGTCTAAATCCTGAGCAGAGAAAAAATATGAAGGCACTCGAAGTGAAAAATCAGGAAGCTCACCACCCCAGACCACAGCATTCAACGGGACTCCTCAGAGCTGGATTTCTGGTTCTGTTGAGAAAACTCAAGAGTTCCCCCAGGTAATATTTACAAGACTTCCCAGTTGAGAGCGACTTCTCTGCTCTCTAGTTCCTTATGCTCGAGCTGAATATCACCATACCAGGCACTTATTCACAGGGACAGTTAGCAGGGTGTTCGTAATATGGCTTTAAAACCCTCAAATGAGGCAACTTTGTAAGACAAAGCTGTGATGGTAGGTCTAACTTCCTCATGCTTTCTGTAGCTTGTGCTGGTTCTTAAAACTCAATTCTCTCGGTTGACCTTGCTTAGCTTGTATTATATTTTAGATAAGCCCATCTATTAATAATTTACTCACTTCTCATTTACATTATGTTATGTTTTTTTTTTAGGAAGAAAGAGTATTGATTTTAATTTCTATATCATGAAGCAAATTATTTCTGACCTCTGTATGTACAGAAGATATGCACTTAAGCTGCAACTCTTGCTAGCCATAAAATACCCTGCTGAATCATGAATATTAAAACAAATAACTTTCCATCTTGGGGCCAAGAGTGTACACTTCCATATAAAAAAAAGAGTCCATTTAATTTTAAGTAAAAAAAATTAATTGAATCATATAGGAGTTGAGAAAAATCTTAAGGGGAATATGAGAGTTTAATATAAAAATATCTAAATATTATTGCCATAATTATATGCTATGAGAGAAAACATATTCAGAGTTGGAGCCTTCCATTCCAATTAAAAGAACTGTATTTTCCTCAGCAAGTGAGTTACTGCTTTAGTGATCACTAATCATTACCTTCAGTTTCCAGACTTTTTTTTTTTTTTTTTTGGTCTAACCACCTTTTGGAATGACTCTTCACATACTCATACACAAAATAACAAAAATCTCTGATATAACCAGAATTTCTTAAACTTTATTTTATTCTCAGCTCTCTATATATTCTCTAAGAATTCATATATATATATATATATATGATACTAATGCTCTTTCCTCAATTTTTTTTTTGAAATTGACTCTTCCCAAAATGTTTAAACTAGATGTAGAAGGAAGTATGAATATGCCAGTGGAAACAAGGCAAAGAAGGATGTGGTTGGGAGGAGGGCTCTCTCTCTCCTAGGATCTCTGTGAAAGTAACAATTAAAGAAGGGTTAATTACAAGATTGATTTGCAATAGATTCCAAACTCTCAGCATTTTGTTGACTCGTTCACATTACAGTGCCACAAGCCAAAGCACTTTCTGAGTTGTAGCATTCAGGCATATATTGATGTTCGAGTGAAGAATCTCCTCCTCAGGACCATCCTCATCACTACCCTGCTTCCCTTGATGTTGGAACACACACTGACCGCTACTTTTCATGCTCACCTACCTTATCGTCTATCCTGAACAACGTATCAGGTTGCTTCTATGTGATCACATTTCCAATTGTTTTCCTGTCTCCCCAGTAATATTGTAAACTCCCTGATGTCATGGTGTCTTTTTACAGGCTCCAAAATATCCAGCACCATGTATGCCTGTTGACATTCCCAACTTCTACACAGTGTCCAGTAACAAGTGTTAGATAAGTTTATCCTTAACTAAATTTTAAATACAGTTATAATAATTAACTATACACTTATAATAGTTGAATAGGGTTATAATAGTTAACCCAAATGACACCTCAAGAATGATCTATATTATTTATCAAGAACCTAAAGAGGGTATTTCAATCAGCAGATAGCAAGAATACAGTTAGCTCTTGATCTTAATATTATTACAATAGAGCTCTAGAAGGGAAAAGAACTTATTCCATGTGGTTTTCCACTCGGAAAAAAACCCACAAAGGATCTTCAAAACCTCTGGGACAGGGGCACCAGGGTGGCTCAGACAGTTAAGTGTCCAACTCTTGATTTCGACTCAGGTCATAATCTCAGGGTTGTGAGACTGAACCCTGTATCGGGGTCCACACGGGGTGCAGAGCCTGCTTAAGATTTTCCTATTCCTCCCTTTCCTTCTGCCCCTACCCCACCTCTCCCTCTCAAAACAAAATCAACCAACCAACCAACCAATCAACCCATCAACCAACCTCCGGGAGAGGTGTGGGTGTACCTGCTTTCCCTTCTGCGCCAATTAAAAACAAAACAAAACAAATTCTCAGCAACTGTAGAGGACAAATGAATAGCAAAATACCAGGATTTGTGATTTCTTGGCATGATTCTCCAATGTGCAGTTTTACACATTCATCCAGTTGATGGTTAAGCACTATTTGTGATAGCTAATTGTTTTTATCATCATTTAGATCCAAGATCGTTATGCCATCTAGTTGTTAAATTCTTGTATCCTTAAAAATATTGAGATAAGGCATCAGTGAACATACTTATGAAGGTTATTATAGTTATTCTTATAAAAACTTCATTTTATAGTTATAAAAGAAAAAAATCAAGATATACTGAAAATAAGGCAGGCCATTAATATTGAGACAAAACAAATAGCATTTTCTCAATATTGAAACACTTGGCAAGATGGATCATTTTATATTATCAATATTATTTTCTTTATTTCTTGGGGGTGAAGCTATACAGAGAATTCTGTCCTAATCAATCGAGTAAAGTAAGAAAAATATATTACATGTGGGCTATGCAGGAAAATGTGCTTGTGATCCACCTCCACTTAGATTTATTGATACATAATAGACATCAAATAACTCTAAATGGTTGTCTAGTGATAACAATTACATTTGGGGGCCACACCTTATCAAGCTGATTCTATATATGAGAATTTCACTGCCCGACGGACAATGCTATAACAGGCTCTTCTCCTTCAACTGGTAACGGTCTATTCGATACCACAATCAAAGCCTGAGCAGTTCTCGGAGTTGGGCTGAAGACATTTTGCAAAATTCACATTTCACAGGTAGTTATAATTTTCGGGATACAGTCAACTCTTGAGACAGAAGGAAATCAGGGAACAATGTTTAGCAGCTGTTTTCACTTCCGGTAAGTCAAATTTTCTAGATAAATAGAACACTGACCTAAATAAGTCAATTTTCTTATGACTTTCTAATCTCCACTATCTTGCTCCCTGTGTATATTTATATAGCTTCTGTCTTTCTATGCAGGGTCAAAGTTGATGTCCAGCAGCTTCTCTCGCCTTCCTGGCATTAAATTCACCGCACATACCTCCACCAGCTCTTGTGTAATTAAAACTTGCTGTTCTAGCCACTCAAGCAGAAACCATAGAAAATGTAATGGTAAATGTTGTGTGGATGAAAAGGCCTATTTTTCACCATTCCCGGTGCCAATTCAACTATGATAAAGATTTTATTTATTTGACGGATAGGGATCACAAGTGGGCAGAGAGGCAGGCAGAGAGAGAAGGGGAAGCAGGCTCCCGGCTGAGCAGAGAGCCCGATGCGGGGCTCGATCCCAGGACCCTGAGATCATGACCTGAGCCGAAGGCAGAGGCTTTAACCCACTGAGCCACCCAGGCGCCCCGCCAATTCAGCTATGATAAATTAATAGAAATGGAGTATTCTCCATATTTCTACTACAACTCCCTGAAGCCTCAAGGTCTGAAGGCAGAGAGAGGGTGCTTGGTAAGGAAATGGCATGCATAATGCTGAAATACGTAGCAGCACTTTGCAGGCTGGAGTCTCAGTGGCCTGAATCTGATTTATCTCCATGTCAAACTTGCTTGGCATTTGGCTAATGTGTAATTTTGTTTTGACATGATTCATTGAAACTTAAACATGTTAAACTAAATATTTAAATTCTACATAAAACCTTTATTAAAAATCTAAAGTATATATTTGAAGACTTCTGAAAAAATCTTAGCTACATATAAAATAATTATATATGGTAGTCTCAAAGATTCCTGACTTTTCTCTTTTGTAAGCATAGACTATTCTGGGGATATTGCTATTTTGCTTTCAATGAAAGGAACATTATTTCAGTATGAACTTGTCTCCTCAGGATGAGGTGATATGAAAGCTCAGCATTTATTAAATAAGCTAGAAATTTGACTCACTAGTGACAAAGGATTTTGAATCCGTGAACACCAGAGGACGAATCTCTGAATTATCGGGGTGCATACTGGTTTTCTTTTTAGGCCACTTAAAATTGAACAGAGAAATAGGACAGTAAAAACACAAAGTAGTGATTTTTTTTTTAAAAGGAGATGTTTTAAAATAATGAAAAATCATTTTTCAGATGTTATCAACATCTGATATGATGACCTGGAGAGTAGAGTTATGATATTAAACCTTAGATTCAGCATATATAACTGTCCACTGGGCAGTAGAGCATAGAAACAAACTCTGAGTGGCGACTTTCTGAATCTAGCTAAGAGACAGTCTCTTGATCTAGTCAAACAAGTCCCTTATCCAGAACAGGCATTTTGAAACTTACAAACATTATAAAAATGCCCCCTTACTTCCTTCATTTTAGGAAAGCTATCTGTGGACACTCTGGGAGCCTCATACTAGTACTGAGATAAAAATGGTATCCCTTATAACCTGACCCCAACATGCTTCTCCTTCAAGTAGGTTTCCTTGGAACTGTCTCTTGACTCAAATTTGGGAATGGCAAGAAGATATTTTTTATGACAAACCATGACCAAATGTTGGAAAAAAGCTCAACTTAACAAATCAAACTAACTTGAAATATAAAAGACAATACTAGAATATTTAAAAGACAATAGAACCCAGTCCTAAAATACTACTTCAGGTTATAATAAAATGAAATGCTCCGTCTTCGTGTGGTAACATAGGGGTACTTGTGTTTCTAATTTTGCACTAGTACCAAAAGAAGATGAGATTAGCCTGCAATAAGGTTACCAAATGCAGAGTCATGGCCCTCCCAGCTATGGTGAGAGCAATGGGCACCAAGTATGGAATGGCATGAAAGGGTGAAATCCTATTCCCCAGACAGCTGCTCAATTCTCTCCAGCAGAACTGATTTTTTTTTAAACGCCCTTTTGCACTAAACTGACCTTTTCTGTGTATAGGACAGTCAGGTACTAGCTACCAGATGTGACTTACCATGGTTTCTAAGCCTCAGGAGGCCATTTATCTCTTCTATGAGATAGGACTCAGTGCTAGCAAGAAGTGTAGTGGAGCAGCATTTTATTAGGGTATGCGGGTTTAACAAAACCGTATGTTTTCCAAAAAGAAAAGCACTCCAGATGTGCTGTTTCTTTTCATTATAACATCATTATATCATAAAACAGACTTCTCGGTGTTTGGGGAGTAGTATGGAGATGCTTATAAAGCCATTTCTGATGGCCTAAATAATCTCACACTCCTATACAATGACCCTTTCACTTTGTGTAGACTTTTTTTAATGGCTCAAAAACATGTTCTATGACTTATGCAAAAAGACTTCAAGAAACTTGGAGCCTATTGGAATGGCTCAGATATCTAGTTGGGTTTTCTAGAGGACCTCAAACCACAGAAAGAATGCTCCTCTACTTCCTTTGGATTGCCCTCCACACCCAAGCCCGGTCATCATCTCATGCTTTGCGACTCTTTTCCTAATAAATAGCACACACCATCCCTCTTCCCCACCTAAGGGCTGGAGGGGTTCTGATCCCTAAGTTTCCATGTCACAGCCCTGAGGTTCACTGGATCACTAACCTCAACAGATAAACTAATCTCAGCTGCTGTTTCAAAGGCCTTCTTGGTGATAACATGTATTTAACGTTCCCTAACCTTGTTTTGTTTTTCTTATCTAACTCAGTGGCACTAAAATCTGGAGAGCTCCTTAAAAATGCAGATTTTTGTTTTGCAAATCTAAGGGGATTCAGGAATCTCTAAATGATTCTATAAAGGCAGCCAAGTTTGAGAAACAGTTGGTCAACTCACTAATGACTTGTGCGAAATTTGAGACCACAGTAATTCATGGGTTACTATTTCTAGGCAAGGCAAAATCTATGATCTTTGGAATTACACAGACCCAGTTTCAAATCTCTAGTCTGTCATTTACGGAGTGTGTGGCATTTTCGAGCTTCAGTTTTCTCCCTTAGAAAACAAGGAGGTAACAATACTTGCCCAGATTAAGTGATTTTGTTGAAGGTGTTAATATGAGGCAAGAAAAAAAAATTGAGAAAAAGGAGACAAAATGGTTGATAGCACAGAATCATTGTTACATAATACAGAAAGAAATAGTCAATTATACCACTTTCCTCTTGAGCAAGTCAAGTCATTACACTTTTCTGGGCCATGGCATGGAATTACCCTGGGTGAAAACTAAGAATTGACATAGGGATCTTCTCCCCTTGAGCAACCTGAAAATTCTTCCATATATTGATTCACCATATTCTGTTGAGTCCTTACTCTCTGTCAGACAAAAAGGATACCATACGGAGATGTAAGACAGACAGAGAAATGTTGTCCATGCTCTGTGGTAGCTTATGTTCTAGTGGGAGCAAGGCTGATAATAAACAAATCGACAAATGAGTAGTAAATTAATGAATAAGAAAATACCAGATTGTGGGGGGCACCTGGATGGCTTAGTGGGTTAAAGCCTCTGCCTTCAGCTCAGGTCCTGATCTCAGGGTCCTGGGATCGAGCCCCACATCGGGCTCTCTGTTCAATGGGGAGCCTGCTTCCTCCTCTCTCTCTCTGCCTGCCTCTCTGCCTACTTGTGATCTCTCTCTGTCTGTCAAATACAATCTTTAAAAAAAAAAAAAGAAAATATCAGATTGTGATAATAACCACGTAAACAATAATAACATATTACCATTATTGGTAATTGGTTATCGTAAGTAACAATAACCATGAAAAACATTAAAAGGGTGGTGTGAGATGCAAGATCTGGGTAGATCTTTTCAATTAAGCCGGAGTGGAGAGTGTCTCCCCCAAGGTGACCCCTACGCTGAAATATGAAGGGCAAGAAGGAGCCAGCCATGAAAAGTTAGGGGGTAAGGGCATTCCTGGCATGGGTCGTAGCTAGTACATAGGTCTCGAGATGAAAGCTTGGCATATTCAAGAAATGGGGAGAAGGCCAGCGTGGCTGAGGCACAATGGGTGACGGCGAGGGATTAGGACACAAGGTCAAAAAGACAGGAGCGGTCAGCGTGTAGGAAGCTTTGTTTTCCAGAGTCAGGGGTTTGGATTTTATTCCAAGAGGGATGAGAAGTCACTGGAAGTTTCTAAGTAAGAGTAGGATCATGGTTAGATGTATGTTTCTCCAGGATCAGTCTGGGCTCTCAGTGGAGAACAGGTTTTAAATAAGAATAAGATCATTGTCCGGTGTTGTTTTCCCAGGATCAATTTAGTGGAGAATGAATTTTATAGGGAAAGAAGTGAAAGCAAACAGAATTTAGGAGGTTACCACAGTGGTTTAGGCAAGAGGATAGGTGGGTATAGTTTGGAAGACAGTGATAACCGTGAGAGTGAGCGTAACGGGTGAAGTCAAGACACATTGTAGAAGCAAAGTCTATAGTTCTTACGCTACGGTAGATATGGGACATGAGGCCAAAGAGAGGAGTGAAGTAGAAACCCAGGCTTTGGGGCTAGAGTTAGTGGGTGACGGCTGTTAAACAGCAGGTTGAGAAAGGACAAATTCAAGAGCTTTCCTGGTGATATTTCAGCCCCCGTAAATCTTGAACAACAGCAAAAACAAGTCACAAGTCTGAATAAGTCCATGAAGGTCATCCAACACTTACCCTGGTATCAGAAAAGCCACCTCGGAATGGAAATACTAATAATACAATAATTGAACTTTAATAGATGTTTTATTCTAAGAGATTTTTCAAAAAGCATTTTATAACGCGTTTATACAAAGAACAGTTTTTTGAAATTCACCTCCTGAGATGAGATATACACAAAACCACTAAACGATATGACAACATCACATCTAAGTACAGCTGAACTCATAACCTATGTTAGGATTTGATTAACTTGTTGCCATGAGGTTTAAGGTGTGTAAAGTTCCTTTAGAACTAGGTCGGCTATAGCGATAGTGGAACACATGGAGACTCTCTGTTTACCAGGCGCCAGTTAAAGGGTGAACTTTTCAGTAACGCTGGGAGATGAATTCCATAATCATGCTCATTTCACAAAATAGGGACCAGAAGTAACTTCCCCACTGTCACAGAGCCTGCGAGGGGAAGCAAGGTTTGAGGTTAAGTCTGACTCCAGAGCCCAGGATCCTACACCATGTTAGAAAACCAGCTCCTCCCATGCAAGACATTTCTGTGACCTCCAGCTTCAGTGGGAAGAATTAACAACTTCATGCCGCAGGCATTCCCTGGGTGGAATTCTGTCCATATACAACTGAAGATAAATAATACGAATACCAAAGGGTTTGAAAGCTATGATATGAGAAGATAATTATATCATTAACCAACTAAACTCTCTGTAATTCGTATTTAGAAATATTACTTTTTCTTCTAAGAATTCTTTTTTTTTAAGGTTTTATTTTTATATATTTGATGGACAGAAATCACAAGTAGGCAGAGGGGCAGGCAGACAGAGAGGGGGAAAGCAGGCTCCCTGCTGAGCAGCGAGCCTGATGCGGGGCTTGATCCCAGGACCCTGAGATCATGACCTGAGCTGAAGGCAGAAGCTTTAACCCGCTGAGCCACCCAGGTACCCCTCTTCTAAGAATTCTTTAGAGTCTTATTTGCAAGCTAGAAAAATCCAGGCTTTTTTTTTTTTTTAAGAGTCATTTTTTTTTCTTAACGATTTTAAGTAATCTCTACACCCAATGTGAGCTCAGACTTATAACCCCAATATCAAGAGTCACAGGCTCTTTTGACTAAGCCAGCCAGGCACCCCAAGAGTCATTTATTTCTGAGGCTAGTAATTAAATTTGTTACCAAAGTATTTTATACTTACGATGCAGTATAAAACAATCAGGGCCTTTCGTAAAGTATAGTTTTTATGAACTTAGCTTTATTACTTGTTAATATCCATTTACATCTTAGCTTAAAATATTAACTTTCCTTGAGATTACTAAAACTCCATTTCTTCTCAAATATTTTCTCAGGCAGATTTCTCACTATTATTCTCAATGAATGAGGTTTTAAACTGTTCACATTTATGGGACTACATAGAAAAATAATAATAAACACCAACTTTCAAAATTATGTCCTTTTTAATTTTGTGGAGACTGTTTAGAGAAATAAAAATGTAAATGATACAAATTTACAGTTCTTGATTCATGGAGCAATTCTTCCCAAATTGATGGAAGAAGCCGGCAAATGCCCGTAGCTACATAAGATTTTTAATTAGAGCCATCTCAAACACCACTAGATTTTTGTCACTTATTTTTAGGAGGGAAATTTCCATGTTGAACAATAAGAAATGATGAATAGTTGGTTTTGACTGAGGGCTGTTTTTCTTTTTCTTTTTTTTTTTTAATGATAATTATAGGTCAGAGAACTCACAAAAGCTTGACATAGGACAAAGAGTGTTAACTTTTCAGAGAAGGAAAGTCAGTTTGTTAAAAAAAGCTAATATTTATTGAGAACTTCCTATGAACAATCCCTATATGAAGTATTTTACACGAATTATTGCTTCTAATTTCACAGTATCTCCCCCCACCCCCCCACCCCCGCAGGAGAAACTGGCCCCCCCCCCAGAGGTATCCCATAGGGGATAACACTGATGTTAGAGCCTCGCCCATCCATCCCTCACCTTGGTCACTTTGCTGTGCAGGTGAGCTCTTGAGCTCTTTCCAGAGAAGTGCCAAGCGATCAGCATTCAATTCCTTATTCACAGCCCTACAGCAGCAGCAGGCCCTCGGTGGTGTTTTCAGTGACTTGGTGGGGAGGATGTGTGCTTGCCCACTGGCTGCCCTTGAGTAATAGAGAGAGGCAGAGAGCATGTAGCTGAAGCCAACTGCCCTGGGACCTCAGGAAAAGCTTCCAGTTCTGTCCAAACAGCCTCTTCATTCACTGGAAGCAAAGCCATCCTGTCAACTTCTCAACACATTTACCACTTCCCTGACCTCAGTGTTTTCCAGCAGACATTTTAGAACCAAGTCTTCAATCTGTTCCCATTTCCAAAGTTGAAATCTACCAGAGGCATATTACATGTCCGTGACTACGATTTCCCGACGCATTCTTCTCCTTCTCTTTTCTCTTCATTTCCTGCTTTCTTCTGCCTTTCTTCTCTGTTCCGTCCTGTATTTCTCACACGTGGAGGAGGAGGGAGGAGAGGAAGGAAAGAAGGGAGAAAGAAACAAAGCGTGGTAAAGCGGTCATGCTTACTATTGACTTCACATGTGCCCTTCTCACTTCCTGAATGTTCGCTTCCTGGTTTTAAAAGTTTTCTATCTTTAAATGAAATCGTTCTAGAACTATGCATTTTAAGGTGGGTGACTTTCTTTTCTTCACCTTTTGTGTGCCTCCAGCAGAGCACGTCGGTTCTACCTTTTCGACGTGCGACTCACTCACTTTGGACAAGTGATAGCTTCTCACATCTTCAACTTCACCATCCATCCGTCGAGAACAGTACCTGTGCCTCCACCTGCACGGGGTGTCTGTGGAAATTCGGTGACGTAGCTGGGAGAACACACTTCTGGGGACCGGTGCTCGTGCTGCCGCTGGCCACAGAATGTCTCCAGCCCCTTCTCAGGCTCCGTTCCATTTCCTCCTGCTGTTTTGCTTTTCTCATCCATTTACTTGACATTTGTTTGACACACCAGTAAAGAAGGGGTTCCACTAAAAACGAATGAGTTTTCCACCAAACTAAACCATGGAAATTTACTTTTTTTTAGCCCCAATCATTGTAAATGGAACATTTTTAGAACAAGATTATTCATATCCAACTCTTTAAACTTGGTTTATTAATTAGAATTTCTGTTTCCTTGATGATTCCGGACTTTCATCACTCTAAATATACAATGCCTCTCCCCCAAGAGACTGTTGTCACTCACTCCACGTGGCCACCTGTACCGCCTCAATTACTTGTACATAAATCTGTTGGTGTACCTCTCCCTACCACCTAACTTACGTTTTGTGGTCTTTCTCCCCAAATAATCCTTAGTCCCTTGAGGGCATCATTTTCCTATAATTCTATGTCATAGTTCCTAGCAGTATGATTTATTCAAGCCATAATGTAGTATGAGTTTAATAAGCATTATTTGAATTGATAAAATTTAGGGATTACCAGAGAAATTATTCATCTCTAGGAGGGAAGGAAGAAAAAGGGTTCTTCCCACAAACCTGTTGCTTAACATACCTTTAATCTTCACAACAACTGGATAGAGAATGTAGTCTTGGTATGTCCATTTTAGAAATGAGACCAGCGAGGCTCAGATAACTCCAATACCTGCCTGAGATCACACAGTTACTAGCAGAAGACATGTAACTCGAATCTGAACCTGTTTTATGCCAAAGTCCATCCTCTTCCTGCCACACAACATACACTCACTCTGACATTGAATGGGCTGCCTGCTTTTTGGTTTGAGATGATGTTCATAGGCTTTTATAATTTTTCTGCCCCTCCCTCAAAGTCACTTGTCACCTCTTTGCCTACCATTTATAACATACCCTCTCCTACCCAGTATTTTGCTGTTCTGGTCTGGAATCAGCCTAGAAAATACTAACCATACTTGTTAGACTTGTTTAGAAACAAAAATTCTCAGTAACAACATGAGGAAATGATGACAAATGGTATTCAAGCTGCACACTTGACGCCAACAGAACAGCAGTAGCTTCCTGGAGTGCTGGGTTGAGGCAATACCCAGGCTCGGCAGGAACGAGGACCCACAGGGAGTAGCATTGTCTGACAGAGTTAACAGAAGGGAAAGTGGTGCCACACTTCTGGGGCCTGGGGAGTTTTCAATGAGTAAATTGCAGGAAGGTTATTGCGTGTCTTGGCACTGTCCATCTGCATTCTCAGATGTGCTTTTGCTAACTCCTTTGTTCTTAGCTAGAGTCTATATAGTTAAGGAGGCTAGACAAATGACTTTTGGATGACTAAAATGTTAATGATGGCCTTTTCTTCTCTCTGCCCCTTTAGTTTATTTTTCTTGGGCCATGCTCTGTGGTTGAGGTCTTCAGTTGGGCACCACCACCAACATCACCCACTGGCTTTATCTAAGTCACTGAAAGCACATAAGGCTAAAGAGATACAAATCTCCGGTACAGATTAGACAACCACAGGTAAGTAAATTGACAAAGAACCAAATGACTACAGTCAGCATAAGGGATGTTTTTCCAGGAATATTAAGTGTGTGAAGATTTAAGCATACATGGTACCCCAACACCCATGGGACTACTGATACCAATTCTGAACATCACCCCTGCATCATTCTTTCCCATTGTCTGCAAGAGCTAGTGATGTTTCTTGGCTTCCTTGGCTACCATTTCTATCTTGGTTACCACTGCTCCATGTACAATCTCTTTTGCTTGCTTTCCCTTTCCCTCTGCCTTTCTTATTTCTTATCTTGTTGGATCTCTGTCATGTCATCTAAGCTTCTTGGCTTCTACATGAAATGACTGACCTTTTAAATACATCATGACCAAGCCAGAAGATTTCTTCCCTCCTGATCGGAGAATTAATCAATCATAGCTCATCCACTGTAACATTCATGTCTTTGGCTCTCCTTAACTACACTTGAAATGTGCAAAACTCACGGTAATTTCTTTTTGCAAGATCCATGTTCTTTTTGTCCTTTTGTATCTGACACTATTTCTGGTGCTCAAACACTAGCCTCTGGATAACTGAGGTTGTGTTGCACTCTATGAAGCCCACCTGCTGGAAGTCGCTTTGCTCTTCCATACATGCTAGTCAGTGTATGTGTTCATAATCCCTCCCAAGGGGTACCCAGTTAAAGCTCAACTCCCAAGTGGCCAACTCTAACAGTTCCCTTTCTCTGCCGCTCTTCAACATATGCCTCAAAGGAAGGGAGATTTTTCTCATTAGATCAGTAACCTCAATTCTACTAGAAGTGATTTATTTAAAATCATTTGCCAAATTCCTTATGGCAAAACATAGTGGGGTTTTGTCCAAATATTAATATCTCCTGATAGCTAAATTTGCTAGAGAATCATCCTAAAAATATGATTGCTCATGTTTTATCATCACCAAGAGATCCAAGTAATCAAGTGGTATCCTAATGGACATTATCATGTCACTATTCTAAGACCAGAATTACTGATACTGCAAATTTAATTAAACAGAATTGTGAAGAAAAGAAAAAAATAATAGAAAAATGGGTTCTGGCTAGTAAGAGTAAGGTTTTATTGTTGTTATTTTATTGTGGTGGTTGTTATGTCAGATACAAAGTTTTCTTTACTTATGCTTACCTATTGAAGAGAACCAACAGGAAAGAAGGGGAAATAAAAAATATATTGGTGAGGGGTGCCTGGGTGGCTCAGTCAGTGAAGTTTCTGACTCGTGACTCTTGATTTTGGCTCAGGGTATGATCTCAGTGTCCTGGGATCGAGCCCCACATCAGGCTCCATGCTCAGCAGGGAGTCTGTTTGTGATTCTCTCTCTCCCTCTTCCTCGGTCCCTCCTTACCCTCTCTCTTACTCTCCCTCTCTCTAAAAGATAAATAAATAAATAAATCTTTAAAAAAATATATATTGGTGAAAGGAGGTTATTCATGGTATAAAAATGTCCAATATGGTATCCACTAGCTACATGTGGCTATTGAATACTTAAAATGTGGTTAACCAAATTTGAGATGTGCTGAAAGTGTAAAAAACACATGGAATTTTGAGGACTTGGCAGGAAACAAAAGCATGTAAACTATCATGTTAATATCTTTTTGTATTGGTTACAAACGGAAAAGATAGTGTTTGGGGTACATCAATTTAAAGAAAAGCTATCATTAAAATTATTTTCACCTGTTTCTTTTTACCTTTTAAAATGGCTAGTAGAAAAATTTAAATTATGTATATGGCTTACATTTGTGGCTCACATTACATTGTTTTTAGGCAGCACTTTTATAAGGTTTTATCTACTGGGATTAGGTTCAACCACAAGTAACAGAAAACTCCAAAATAACATGGGATTACTCGAGATAAATGCGCATTGATTCCTCACACAATAGAACAAAGGTAGACAGGGCTGATAGGGCCTCTCCATATTCATCAGAGACTTGGCTTCCTTTTATCTTTATGTTAGGATATGAGAAGCATGTGGACTCATGGTCCAATATGGCGGCTAAAGCTCTAACCAGCATAACCACATTCCAGCCAACTGGAAGGAAAAGGAACCCAATAAAGACACCTTCCATGTGCAGTTTTCTAAAACCATTTTCTATTAGGTACCCTGATAAGTGAGAACCCACATTGGTCAAGATACTGCACCCCTGCAAAACTTTGGAGGAAATCTAACCACTGTGATCTGGTACCATTTTAGTCATGAGGTCACCCGCAAACATAAAAAAAAAGCTGGACAATGCAGCCTTTACTCCTAACATCCAAATATGCAACTAAAAATCAGGAGTTATTTTTAGGATGACCATGTGTCCTAGTTAGCCAGAAAGCCTATTTTGTGTGTGTTGTCCTGGCACAATTATTAATAGCTCCCCCTTTCTCTCTCTCAAGTGTCCTAGTTTGGATGATAAATTATATGGTCACCCTTGTTATATTACCAAGAAAAAAGAAAAAAACAGATGACAAGGTAGACAATTCAGTATTTGCTAGAGATTCTTGAGGAATCACTAGAGAAATTCTTGGCAGGTGGGTGTTCCCTCAGCCCACCTCACGATTGCCCTGAAACTGTACTTGTGGAGATTATTTGTGACCTCGTTGATAAATTAAAGGACATTCATCACTATTGTCTATTCACTGAGATATTCTTGACTTCATGTACTGAGCACTGTTTATCTGGGGACACAGAGATAAAATAGAATTTAAGACTATTAGTTCTCATCCTCTTAAACCCATCTCCTATTACAGTGGAGTAATAGAAGTCTGAATTGTCTGGAATCTGGAAATATAGTTTCTCCTGCTGGATATCTGTCAAGTCTCTTTCTTTTTCTGGTTCCAGAATATCTAGTCCATTGTTTCCCAAAATGTCTCCGATATATCACTAGCACTTTAAGAAAGTGTCCTAGTCATAAATCGGAGGGGGAGCAAAGCATGAGAGACTGTGAACTCTGAGAAACAAACTGAGGGTTATGGAGGGGAGGAGGATGGGGGGAAGGGTGAGCCTGGTGGTGGGCATTAAGGAGGGCACATAGTGCATGGAGCACTAGGTGTGGTGCATAAACAATGAATCTTGGAACACTGAAAAAAATTAAATTAAATTAAAAATAAAAGAAAGAAAGTGCCCTAGTCAAATTATATTTGCAAGTGCGGTGTGCTTAGAACCTCACAATGTATATTAGCATATTAAAAGCTCTGAGAAGTACTGCAATAGAAATTCCTTTTTAACTCTTCTAATTTGAACTTATTCTAGGGTTAACACCTGCTAGTAGCTGATATAACATCTCTTTGGCACTGCTCTGTTTGTCCCAGAAATATGAAGTTGTTATAAGATTCTCTATCCGTAGCTCCTCCTTCTATGTTCTGCTTCCTGATACTCACATTTGTTTTCTAAGAAGATGACAACCTTTATTTACCTCATTCCCCACGCAAATTAAATGGACATCTCTACTTGAGTAGAACATCGCTATCTCAAACTTCATTGTCTTGAACTTAATGACCTAAAATTTGAATTTGCTTTTGGTCCAAAATCACATCTCCCTTCAATTTTTGGAGTAATACTGCCTGTACTAGATATTCTGTTTCTTTTGTTGGTTGTTTCTTTGTTTTGGTTAGGTTTGGTTTTGGCAAGGGTTGGTGTAGGAGTTTTGGAGCAGGCTGAATGGCCTTGCAACTTCATTCCTACTTCTGGAAAAAGTTCCTTTTTCTGTGCAGTGTCGGTGAGATATCGTGCATTGCCAATGGCTCCTGGCAGTCTAGGCTTGAGCACGTGGTCTGGGCTCTGTCAGTGAGCCTCCCACAGGGGACTCTGAATCTTGAGTTATCAGAAAAGAGAAACATGGGGGGAAAAAAAGAACAGATAAATATGAATGGTTCCAATTCACTGACAGTGTGGCAGCAGTGGTATCAGCACTGTTCCTTGACAACTGTGGCCCTGTCTTAGTCACTGCAGATGACTCTGATGCATCCTAAAGTTTGACAACCACTGCATCAGGTCGATCTTATTTATCAGCTGTTCCAGGAAGATTTCATTATTATCCTGTCCAAGACTAACTCTTCCTTTTCTAGAGTCTTATAACCCTTAAATCTATATGAGTTGCTGAACCTATGTTATGTTGCTTTGCCAGTACTTAAGTAGGTTCCTTATTTCTAAAACTAGGTTCTAAGCATCTATAAGGCAACATATAAGTCACCATGACTTACCTAAAGTAACAACTCACTAAGGAATACATGAATATTTACAAATGACAAATTAATGACATCTGATATGTGAACAAATTAATTGCACCTGATATGTGAACGCTTCTATTTTCTAGAAAATAAACTTTAAATTAGTTCATCTCTATTCAAGAGCTTCTAACACAATGATTCTCAAATTTGCAATATTTTATTTTATTTTTAAAGATTTTGTTTATTTATTTATTTGAGAGAGAGAGAGAGAATGAGGTGCGGGGAGGAGAAGGCCAAGCAGACTCCCTGCTGAGTGCCGAGCTCCATGTTCCATTCTCAACTCAATCTCAGGGCCCTGAGATTATGACCTGAGCTGAAACCAAAAGTCGGATGCCTAACTCATAAGCCACCCATGCACTCCTCAAATCTGCAATATTTTAAAATCACCTAGAAAGTTATAACAAACACATATACTCAAGTTACAACTCCAGAGAATCTTATTTAATTGATTTGGGGTGCAGCAATCTGGTCATTGTGATTCTCAAAAGTTCCTAAAAGATTCTGTTACAAGCAAGGTTGTGTTTCTGAGTCTGATATTCAAGGTGTGGCTCAAACACCAGGAGCCACAGTTCACCTGTGAGCTTCAGACTACAGTGTAACAAGATTCCCAGATGATTCCTATGTACATTAAAGTATAAGAAGCACTTGGTCTAGAGCAGTAATGGCCAATAGAAACATAAGCCTGAGATACTGTGATTTATAAGAAATATATATTCGGTCATTCAAATGACGAAAAATACATTTCTCTTATGTGTATTTGGTCTTTGTCCACAGTTCCTGGCTGACAGATCCCACAACCCTTGGCATTTCCTTGGTGTTTCTAAGCAATAAGAGCAATGGGAGCATCTTTTGTGATAATATTTGGTCTCTTGTCCTCAGTTCCCGAAATCCCTTCAAGCCCATAAAGGTGAAATGGATGTCTTGTTACTCATAATAAGTTCTTTTCCAGAACAACTGGGTTTACATGAATGAGATGATTTGGGAAAACACCTACAAATGGAGGTTGGTTGCAGGAGAACTTTCAGTCTGACTGGATGATTTTCAGGGAGGGGAGATGGACTGTAGGTTGAATCAGCCACCATTGGCCAAAGATTTAATCAGTCACACCCATGGAATAAATGCCTGTGTAATTAAGCCATCATACAGACCCAAAGGGAGGAGATTCAGGGAGGGTTTTCAGGTTGGATAACCAGAATGTGCCACCTTGCCAAGCCCCAAACTCCACAGGGAGAGAAGCTCCTTCGTTTGGGACTTTGACCTAGGTATTTCTTCGCCTCGCTATTGATTTTTATCTTTCAATATCCTTTGCAACCAGTAATCTAGTGAGTTAATGGGTTTCCTGAGCTCTGTAAGACACACTAACAAATTAATCAAACCTAAGAAAGGGATAGTGGGAACTTGTGTTTTTTACAACCAGTCAAGCACAGGTAACAAGGCAGGCTTGTGATTGGCATCTTCAGGGAATAGGGAGCAAGCCAGTCTTGTGGGACTGACCCTAACCTGTGGAGTCTGATGCTTGCTACCTTTGAGTAGATAGTGTCATAATTGCATTGAATTGTAAGACCCCCAGCTGGTGTCTTGAGAATTATTTGTGGTATGGGGGACCCCCACACACACATACATACAACATACACACTTTAGAATTGGGTGCAGAACCCTTTTATAGTTGTATCTATAATTTCAGATCTTCTAGTAGCCATATTAGAAAAGCTTTTAAAAAGGAAAAAATAGGGTGCCTGGGTGGCTCAGTGGGTTAAAGCCTCTGCCTTCGGCTCAGTTTGTGATCCTGGGGTCCTGGGATGGAGCCCTACATCGGGCTCAGCAGGGAGCCTGCTTCCCCCTCTCTCTCTGCTGCCTCTCTCTGTCTACTTGTGATCTGTCTGTCAAATAAATAAAATCTTTAAAAATAAATAAAAAGGGAAGAAATAATTTTAAGAATATATTTTACATAATCCAATGTATCTAAAATATTATCACTTCAGTAATTAATGTAAAATTTTCACTAAACTATTTTATAGGGCTTTTTTTTTCCCACTAAATTTTCCAGTAAATTTTTTCCACTAAATTCCACTTAGTTTCCACTAAATTTAAAATTTCTACTAAGTTTAAATTTTTTCCCACTAAATCCAAGTGTATTTTACACTTTCAGCATGTCTCCAGTCAGTCCAGCCACATTTCAAGTGCTTCCAACCCACATGTGGCTAATGGCTACCATGCTGAACAGTGCCGATCTAGAGCTCATTCACTTTTCCATCTCTAACAGCAACTACAGCTTGCCTTACGAAAGCTTCATGCTATAGTTAAAGGACCTTTCCAGCAGCCCATCAACCCATTCACTTTCCTGTCTTCGCCGTGCTGTCCCCATTGTTTCTCACAGCTCCGAAAGCCCTTCCTCTTCTCCCTCCTGGTCTAGGTTCTACCTTTTTTCCTTTTCTTTCTTTCTTTCTTTTTTTATCTTTAAACCCAGTCCAGGTCTATAGTTTCTGGGCAAAACCTTCTTAAAATGATTCCAGATTACACTGGTTAGTTTCTGCTCTAGGTTTTATAGGGTAAGAATTTACCTTCTTACCTACTAATGAAGATGGCAAACGATGATTTTAGAAAACTAAATATGGGCTGCAATTAGAATTGGACAACAATTGATAAAAATAAAACACAGGCCTCAGAAAGTTGATATTGGAAAACAATTTCCCAGTAGGGAGGAACAACCTTCCTAGGAGTGCTAAATCAAGCCACAAATTCTTCTCCTGGAGATCTTTCACAGTTACTCTCGCCTACCATTCCCCACCCCATACTACTAGAAATAAATGACTCATGCTCTACCTTAAGCGGAGACTCAGATGAAAGCAACAACTCCTCTTAATTGCTCCCAAACTGAACTGAGACAAAGATGAACTATTCAAAAATGACTTTATTAATAGTCTCAATGAATAAAGCAAATCTATCAGAGTACAATGAATTTTGATAATATGACTTGTAAAATTTGGCCTGTTTTCTGTAAGAGCAAGAACACCCCCTTCCCATGGGACAAGGATGGGGAATCAGGAGAGATCCTGCTAAGTTCCTCCCTTCCTTGCTCCTTTTCTTTCTCCACATAGTGAACATGATCTTTAGCCTACAACCCTAGCACTTCCTAGACATCTTGATTTCTCTTGGCCTAGACCTGTACTATTCAGTATGATAGCAAGTCACCACACTGGCTATCGAAAACTTGAAATGCGGCCAAACAAACTGAGATGGACTGTAAGAGTAAAGTACATACCAGATTTCAAGATTGAATGCATGTATGAATTCTCCAGTGCTGTTGTAAAACATCACCATAAACCAAGTGGCATCAAACACCCATTTATTCTCTCACATATCCGGGGTGGAGAGGTTGTGGTGTAGCGTGGCTCAGATGAACCTTCTGCTTAGGGTCTCATAAGGCCAAAATCAAAGCATCAATAGGTCTGTATTCTTCTCTGGAGATGAATCTGCTTCCAGGAGCATTCAGATTGTTGGCCAGATTCAGTTCCTTAGGGTTGTAGGGGCGGGTCTCATTTCCTTCCTGGCTGTCAGAGAGCAGCCTCTTCCAGCTCCGGGAGACCCCCTGCATTCCTTGTCCCATTAGCCCTTCCATCTCTAAACCAGCCACAGCATGCTTCTCATGATTTAAATTTCTCCAACTTCTTTTTCACCTCTTTTCTGGCTTTTAGGAACTCTTGTGATTAAATTGGCTCCACCCCAACAATCCTGGAACATCTCCCTATTTTAAAGTCTGTAAACTTAATTACCTCTGCAAAGTCCCCTTTGCTATGTTAATGTCACATATTCACAGGTTCCAGAGATTAGGGCATGGGAGCCATTCTGCCCATCATAATTAAAAAAAAAAAAAAAAAAAAAAAGTGGGGGTATTTCATTAATACTTTTTATATTTCTCATATGTTGACATTGCAGTATTTTAGATATTGGTGTTTATTAATTAATTTCACTAATGTTTATTAATTATTAATTTCACCTATTTCTTTTTTACTTTTTAAACTACAGTATATCTGAAATTGCATGTATGGCTTGCATGCTGCCTTACATCAATCTTCTATTGGCCAGCACTAGTCTAAACCTAGAGAGAGGTTAAGTCCTCTTTACCATTTTCATAGCCTGTGACCTGTCCTGTGGACTACCTCTTCTATAAGAAATGTTTCCTGGGATGCCTGGGTGGCTCAGTCAGTTGACTGGCTGCCTTCTGCTCCAATCCTGGAGTCCGGGGATCAAGCCCCCCATTGCACTGGGCTCCCTGCTCAGTGGGGAGTTTGCTTCTCCCTCTGCTCCTCACCCTGCTTTCATCCCCTCTCTTTCTCTCAAATACATTTAAAAAAAAAATCTTTAAAAAGAAAGAAAGAAATGCTTCCCTTACAATCATGTATGACCTTACACTTTCAGAATTCTAACTACTTAAACATAAAATAGTGCAATGCAAAAATCACAACTTTCATACAAGAGATACTCAAGTAGGGTGATGGTATATGGAGATGTGGGTACAGGGGCTCATTTCCATGTAAGGGAAGGACCCCAGGCCAAGCTGGACCTATAACCCTGGTGATTTCTGAGCTTGCCCCATGAGGGTAAGCTTTTACTCATCTTTTCATTTCTGGTTGTGGGCACATAGAGGGGTTCTTTGAGTGAATATTTGCTAATCCAGCTGAATCTAGATGGCAGCGATTGGCTAGTTAAAAGGGAAAAAAAAAAAAAGATGGGTTTTAGAAAATAGGTCAGCTATCCTCACTTTCCTAATAATGACTAATACTTCCATGCTTTAACTGAGAGGATCAGTCTCCATTTAAACTATAAGCTGAACAATATTTAACGTTGTATCTTATGAGACAAGAGAGTGTGGTGATGTTCAGGAAAAAAACAAAAAACAAAAACAAAAACAAAACCTCCTTTACCAAATGATCACTCTAATTAACTGTTTTCATTATTGTGTGCTTTATTTGGCATTGGCAACGAAAACCAAACCAGAATTTATGACTGTTTTCAAAACTGCATTTTGAAAAGATTTTTTCGATGTGCCACTTTGTCCGGTGTTTAGTTTTGATTTAACACAGTGCCCGAATGTTCCTAGTGAATATGTGAGACCCCCAACCACCCACCTCTGTACTTCATCTAGCCAGCAGGAAGCCCGGGATATCTGTGGGAGCTGAAGAGCAGCCCAGAAAAAAGTGCAAATACCCCAATCTAATCCTCCAACCATAGGCAAGGTGGAAAACCTTCTCAGAGCTTTGCTTCTCAGTCTCTGGATCTGTAGCTGCTCCCAGCCCCAGGTGTGATCTTGCACAAGCTAGGCAAAATCACCTGACAATCTCGCCATCCAGTCCGCCCATCAGCTACTGAGCCAAGGATCCTCTGAGGACAGGCTTGCTGAGAAGCATAGGCTGCTGAGTGTTCCTCTCCTGCCAGACATAAACCCAAAGCAAGACAGAATTACGAGAAACCAGATTCATCTCACCCCATTGTCCTCCTCAGTCATCTTTCTGGCACGAAAGAAAAAGAAAGGATGAATACCAATATAAAGATAATATAAACATTTTAAATAAAGTTTACTAATTGAAAGGATGGATGGATGGAGTGAGGCATTCTTCAAAATCTATTGTCATGCCTTTGTGGACTTTATTGCTTATCAGCATTTTTCCCCCTCAAGAAAAACAGAACAGCAACATTTGTTCAGAGAAAAAAGCCAATTGTGTTGCTTCCTTTCTTATTACTTTTATTGTTTGAGGTTTCTTTTAGACTAGAATGTGGCATTGTGATTTTGAGATGGGGGAAAAAAAACAATCCCTTGTCTTTCAAACATAAGAATGTGATTGTATGCTATTGTTGCCAACAATGAGCTAAAGAGGTTAATGGATCACATATCTGGCAAACAGCCATTTTTCCTCCCGCTCAATATATTAAACAATATACACTGTGTTGTTGCTGCTGAGCTTATGATTTTGTCCAAGTAGTTAGTAAATAACTTTACTTACATCTAAGTTATCTCTTTCTAGAAGTCAGCAGCTTTGTCCTTCAGGGTGTATCCTGAAATTCAAACAAAGTGCACTTTGAGGTCTTGAGCTCAGGAGCTTTAACAGTGATAGTAAGTCTGGGAAAGGCGGTGGGCTGGCTGTTCAGTGAGAATCTAGAAATATTGTGCCTTGTGAATTGCATCAGACCTTTCATTTTCAGATTGCCTGAATTAACAGAGTGAAATTACCATAATAAAAAGAAATGGATACCGGAGAAAGCACCGCTGTTCTTTCTAGTGTTGCCAGTTATCATTCTGGCAGACCTCTAATTAAACGAACAGTCCTCTCTACTGACCCCCAGGTTGACTCAACTTTGCATTCTGTGACTGTCATTTGAAAACAGACAAGCCATCAGAACCAATAAAATGGGATTCTCGACCAAGACTTTTTGTGTGTTTCATTTGTACTATGCAATTAGCAGGAGACCTAAAGAAAGTGTGTGGGGGGGTTGTTTTTGAAAGGAAACTTCAGAGAGAAGAAACTTTATCAATAAGAAAGGTATTAGTCTTCCGGGGACTTTTGGTTGGGTGGCCATAGGCACTACGGGAGCGGACTAGAGTTGAGAGAAAAGCAGCAACACACTAGTTTCAGATCAGGTGGGATCCTTTCGATCTGGTAAGGAGCACAGTAAATAGCACCTAGAGTTCCCTAGCCGCTGTGTTGCTGGGTGCCAGGGGTAGGAGGGTCGCAGGCTGAGCTGGGAAGGCGAGTATGCCTCTTGGGTTTGGGATTTGGACTCGGAAAAAGGCTGAGCGGTGATCTCTGCTTCCCAGCTAGGCGGTGATCGCCCCCTGTGACTCCCGACGCACACAGCAGTCTGAGATCGGCCGCTGCCGCCGCCCGACCCGTCACGGCTTCCAGCTTTCTTGCCTGGCAACCTGGAGCCCCACGCGAGCTCCCAGGACACCTGTGTGTCCCAAGCTCCGCGTCTAGGCCCCTTACTCCCAGAGAGACCGGTCTCAGCTCCTCAGGCATTGGGACCTTCCGACTCCTAAGTTGCCAGGTTCTGTCACCTTGGTCACTTTCGCGGGTTCCCCAAGCTACGACCTCAGTCGGCGGGGGAGCCCGGCGCGTCCTCCTCCCCACCGCCCTACTGGCCCGCGGCTCCGACGCCTGGGTGGGACGGGCGGCGGCTGAGCCGCAGGACCTGGGCCGCGGTGTCAATCCTCTCCTCCCCCTTCCCCGCCTAAGCCCTCCCCTCCGCCTGCAGCAAGCCGCTCCGGTGTGCGCGCCGCTCTCTCGGTTGAAGACACCTGCGCTTCCCTCCCCACCCTTCTCCGCCCCTTTCGCTGCGGTTTCTCACCGCCTTTGGGAGCTCGGGAGCGCCTGCTGGAGGAGGAGCAGGGGGAGGAGGCGGAGAGCGAGGAGTAGGGGCGGGGTGGGTGGGGAGAGAGCCGGGAGGGTGTGGACTGGCAGCCACTCTGCAGCTGGTCGCCGGGGACGGGGTTCCTCCCGCGCGCCCGAGTGATGGAGGGGAAGAGATTTGCTTAGACACACACACGCGCACACAGCTGGGCACGTCTCCGGGAGGCAGCTGCCGGCTCGGGCGCGCCGGGGGCCGGGCGGCGGCCGTGACAGCGCCAGCCGCGGGGAGCGGGGCTCCCGCACCGCTTGGCACCGGCGGCTCCGAGACCCAGGAAGGGAAGATCCCAGCTGCACTGACTGTTGCTCTTTTGGGCAGATCCGGAGGGAGCAGGCTACCCGAGAAGCTGTCACAGAGGACACCGGAGGCTCTCCCCTCGGCGCTCAGAGTCCGGGGCCGCGCCGGTGCCCGCGTGGGGCGAGGACGATGCGCACCTCCTCCCGCAGAGCCGCTGCGGGCCCGGGCACTGCGTGGACTCGGGCTCCGGCGGCTGCCCGTGCCGTGCCTGCGCCGCGGGAGCGCGCCCTGCCGCACCTGGTTCCAGCTTCCCGGGGAAGTGCAGGCAACGCGCCCTAAACTCCACTACTTCTCGCCCGCTTTCTCCCCCTTCCGGCTCCCCGCCTGGGACCTCGCCGCCGCCGCCGCCGCCTGCGTGTGGGGCCCGCCCGCCTCTTACTCTCACGCGCGCACGCACAGCGCGGTCGCTCGCTCCCTTTCACGCCGACTCGCTCACCGCGGAGCCGGAGCCCGGGCTTCCGAAACTCCTGGACCAACTGACGCCGGGACTGAGGGAGCCGACCCCCGGCCCGGCGCGACCCGGCGCCCGCGCCCGCCGCCGCGCCCCGGACGAAGGTGAGCTGGGTGCGCTGCCCGCCTCGCGCCGGGGAGGGGCTCGGGCGCAGCCGGCTGGAAGCTTGTAGATTTGGGGAGGAAGCGGCCAGGGAGGGGAATCGCCCAAAGGAGACCTCCCAGTGGTGCCAGCCGAAAGCACTTTCGGGGGCGCGGTTCTCCTAGGCGCTGCCTGGGGTAGACTTTTGAGACGTTCCCTAGGGCTCGGGGTTCAACTAGCGCGAGACAGGAAACGGCGGGGTGATTCCCGGGCTAAATTTGGAGAGTCGTGTGTGACAGTCAGTCTCTCAGCCGGCGCTGGGCGCTGCGCTCTGGGCTCTCTTTGAGGGAGAAAGGAAGGAAACACGCGTTAACTGCGCTCCGCAGAGTTTGGGGGCTCGCGCCCAGCCACTTCCCGGGGTGGCTGTGGGGCTGTCCCTTGGAGCGCGAGACGGCTTTGGGGGCCTGGGGGGCTGCGAGGCCCGAGCGGAGGGCGGGCAGTGGCTCAGTTAACTTGCGGCTCGGGTGCGTTCTTCTCCCCAGCCGATTCCCATCCCTCGTCACCCCAGTCCCCCCGCAACCCTTTCCAAACACCCACCCCCCAAAACACACGCGCGCGCGCGCGAGCTGTATGCAGTCGAGGGGACGCTCAGATTATTAAGAGGTGCGCGAGGTCTCTGTGGCTTCTGACTGGAGCGCAGGGACTCCTGCTCTTTGGACTTAGGCGTTCGCCTCGGTTTAGGGAAGCGGGGAAGGAGCGCCCAGAATCTAGTGGACGCCTCTACCTGGCGGTTCCAGGTCCACATCAAGCAACCCTCAACTCCGGAGTCACTTCACCCTGGTGGACTCCGTCCTCCGGCTTTCCTCCTTGCGTGCTTTAAGGGCGCCCACCCAAGAGAACTGCTCTGATCCGTGGTTACCCCAGTGCTCACCCGATGGGTCGCTCGCTAGCTCGCGCTCTCTCTCTCTCTGCTCCCCTCCTTCTTTCCCTCCCTCTTTCCCTCCCCACCTCTCCTACTTTCCCTCCTTCCCTTCTAATACCACCTTCTTCTTGGAAAACATTGGTCCCTTAAGGGGCGGTTTAATATTTGCAGAGTGCTTTATATCATATTACTTCGTGGATACATTTAATTGCACTGTAACCCTTCTCTGATTTATGTAAACTTAGTCTGATAAATAGCATACAGGGTCAGGTTGAGGTGTGAGCAAGGGTGGGTGGTCGTTCTTTCCATAAAGGTGCTCCTTTCTAAACAGATTTGCCAGAAGTGCTTCAAGGGCGGTGCATCTGAAAGCTTTGCCTAGTAGTTGTGACATTTCAGGGCTTTGGATAAATGTATCCATTACAGTTTATTTCAAATGTATTCAGTTTCTATTCCAAAGAAAAAGTTGAAGTGAAGATTAGAAAAGAGATTACAAATTTGGGTATCAAACTATTTTTTAAAATGTTTTTATTGATGTCAATTATGTTGTAGCAGATTTTTTTAAAAAATGACTTTAGTGGTTTTTCCAAATGAAGCTCTTAAAAGGTGGAAGGAAAACAATACTACTTACCTTCCTTCCTTTGTTTGTTTACAAATGATCCCTGCTCAAAGTGGCTGAGTGAGCGGCAGAGTGGGATTTTTCACTTTTGGAGTGTGAAGTCAATCACCAGTGTACTGATAGAGATGCAGGAAGATACTGCACACAATAAACATAATGATGGAAGGAAACTGTTGTTTAAATTTAACTGCCTCTAGGGCAGAGTCTGAACGGTGTCATTGAAAACTGCTCTCACCCCTTCCAAATTACTCTGGACAATTTAAAAAATGGTTCTTTTTTCAATTAGTAAAATGCATAGAAACGTTATTAATAATGTGAAATATTTTCAAATAGATGCCTAAATCAGGTTACATGGGAAATTAGGAGCATAGTATTTAGTGGAGTTTCACAGAAGTACTAGGATCATGGTTTTTAGCCTAAGCCAGAACTTGTGCTTAGATTTTAATATTGGGAGTTGCTGCCTTTTTGACATCTTTTGTGAGGAAGTACTCCTTACAGTGTTTTGATTATGCTTTCATCATTGTCCTTACCATTTTGCAGGCATACACAGATGTTTTTGAATGAATAACCTTGTTACTCGCTGAATTTTCACTCATTCAAAAAGTATTTATTGAGCTCAGGAGCGCACACACACATGTGCAAAGCTAAGCTGGATGTTATTTTAAATAACAAGGAAGGATTTTCAGTAGAGGCAGGATGCTTACTCCTACACTGTGTAAAAAGAACTGCAAAGGAGTGGCTTACTTAGGGAAGCAGCATCTTGCCCAAAGTAGGTGGTCAACAAAGAGTTGTTGACTCAAAAATCATGCACAATGTTCTCAAGCCAACTTTGCTTTCACCCTAAATTCCACCATTATTCTTAACCCACCACATCATTTAGATATGACTCAACTTCAGAAAATTGATGCTGACTTTAATCTTCTTGCTCTTTGTCTGAATACTTTGGAGAAACATAACTATCCATGCACTGCTCTAGCTTTCTGTGCATGATTTCTGTGGAGCCCTGCCAGATCTGCATATGTCATTAGTATTCATTTATGAGTAAATGCAAATGTTCCTGTTGCATTGAAAAAGTGAACTCAAATTCATAGAACACGGCGAATATTTTGCTCCCTTTCTCCTCTCTTTGTTTTTATAGTCTCAGAAACAGTAACAGCTCTTAAAAATGCAATCATCTGTCAAAGAACAGGTTAATTTAAAAAAAAAGAAGAAGGTTATTTAAGATTGTTTAGAGAAAGGAAAACATCTATGGAGATTTTAGTAGAGGAGAATTTTCTTTGGCTCTCTTGACATGTCTGGCAGGATGGTCTTTTATTTTAGGGACGTTCATTCATGAATGAAATAACTCTCAAGATAACTTCCTAGTAAAGGGAGCTGGCAGAGGAGGGAATGCTTGCTAAAAATGATGCTAACAACTCTGGGAATAGAGTGTGAGCAGTACCACTAGGTTTGTGCCACTGAAATTATGTGAATCCTTTATATTTTATTGGTCTTTATATGCATGGCTTTTTTTGGATTTCTTTGTAGTACTTTATTCAGATATTTTCATATTTTGCAGTTAGTGCAGTCAGGTGAGGAGTTATTGTTTAGTAATGGAATTACAGTTTGTTTTCAGGAAAGATAAGTGGTTTGAAAGAAGAGAAGAAGTTGAGTTAAGAGACTAATTATTCAAACCCCAGATTTATCTTCATTCAGGGTTTGTCCTTTTTTGGTAGGGAGGGGGACTTCAAAAGTGAAATAACTAAACTTATGACCTAAACTGCTACTATTTAGAAAAACCTTATATTTTGCTTTTTCTGCAAATTTAATATGAATTCTTTGAAACCAGCACAGGTGTAACTTTTCCCCTGCCAGATTCTACTTTAGTTGTTGATAAATTTTGCTCACCCTAAAATCAGTATTTGTTTCTGAGAGTCACAATGTTATCCTAACCTTTACAGCAGAAAGACAATTAAAGCAAGTTATTTATAACCGCAATTAAAAATCACTGATCTAAGTCAGAGCAGCTAACACTTAACAAAAGTAGAAGCAAAAGATTATACCTGGAGATTCACATAAGGTATAGGCAGGATAAATGGACCTCTGTAGTTCTCCTATGCAAGTTCCATTATCATGTCTTAATTAACATTTGGTACAATGGATTATTTTCCATTTTCTTGAAAAGTTTTATGAAAGAAAAGTATGTCAGTTTAAGAACTGGTTGAAAAGTTGGTTTGCCCGTTTTACCTAGATTGTGCATGAGAGACGGGGAAGTTTTATGTGTGTACACGTATGCTTTTGGATACATATATGCATATATACTCATGTATACGTATGGAGTTTATCTTTATATATTGATTTATGTTTCTGTATATTTATGTGCTTTGTCAAATGACTTCAGATAATAGGAAGAGAATCTCCTTTGTGGCATACATAGTTTGTAAAGTCAGCATCATCTTGAGAATGGTACTTACAAACACTCAAATTCTTCGATGTTAAAAATTGGAGTGTATTCAACTTTTTTGAACGATTTGTTTAAGAAGCTCTCATCATAATGTTTAATATGTGCCAGCCACTGTCCAAAGAACTCTCCTGATACTAACTCACTTAATTCTGTGGCCACCCTGCTTTGACAGAAGGAAACTAAGTACATAAAGTGGGTCTGATTCTCATCCCTGCTGAGAAGGTGAGGAAAGTGAGGTGCAGTGGGCCTCAGGAAATGCCTCCAGCCCACAATTCCTAAATGGCAGAGGAAGCACTCAAGGCCAGGCCGGCCACTACGCTGTGCCACTGCTCTTGAACAGATATTTTTTTGTTTACTTAAATAAGAGGCCAAGTAGGGAGCAAGTCAAGTTGTAAAACAAACACATTCTAACAACTGAGATTGATGACAGTTACCAACTTTGAGTGAATTCTTAAGAAATTCATAAGGAAGGCAGTTGTCATGAAGCGCCCCATAACCTGGGCCAGAGCAATAGCAGAGCAGGGCTATAACTTAATGTAGTTTTTAATGGACTCAATAATTTTCTTAGGTTCAGCTACTTTTAAATTAGGTAACTTAAGAACTGGTGCCATATTTAAGTAGTTTTAATAGCTCAGAGGCTCTGGTACTGAATGTTTTATGCTTCCCATAATATCCTTATAATGTGAACTTCTTGTGTAGAGGTCAATGTTATGGGTTACTGTATGGTACTTGCCAAAGGAATCAGAGTTTTTTTTGAAGGTGTGAAATGAGAATTAATCTGTTCTGATGCACAGGATATACAAGTAGGCATCCAATTAATGTTTGCCACATGAATTGAAACAGGGTATTCTACAAGTTGCTAATCCAGAGGTTTTTTTAAAAAAAAAAAGCCTTTTATTGCATAGTTGCAAGACTGATTTAATATTAAATAGACTTTTTCCTTTGTCATGCTCTCAGGACATTACTGTGTATGAAACCCTATGGAAGAATAATCTTTATGAGCCTGAATGGCCCGAGATAGGAGCAAGATGGCATAAGGAGGGTGAAATAAAAACTCATTAAAATATTTAAATTTAGAAGTTGACAAAAGGAAAACTGCCATAATTGTACCCTTTATTTAAAAAAATGTATATATAAGACATAACGAGCATTAAGTAACAGGATCTTTACACTGCTAATGAGGTAGCAGAACTGTCCTATATCATAAATATTAACAATCCTACTTAATGTATAGTTTGAAGAACTATTTATGAACATATTACCATGTCACTGTGATCTCTCTACTGTAGGGAACTCAAGTCAATGAAAAAAATCACAATGTTTCTGAATGTACCTCAACATACATAAGGCATTTATTATAGTATAAGTACCGGAGTCCCACAGAGCTGGCTGAATTAGAAGCCCCTGCTTCACGGTTTATTAGCTGTGGGATCTTGGGCAAATTACTTAACCTTTCTATTTCTAGTAATATTCTTTTATATGGTTATGGAAATACCAAATTCTAGATTTCCATACCATAATATATGTAAAATGACTAGCATAGAGTGTCATACACAGTAAAGATTTAGGAAATAGTAACTGGTATTACTGTTATGATCATCACCTTTAACATCACCATAACATCACAGATGTTTAAGCATAATAGGCACATTATTCTGTATTTATCTTTTTTTTTTTTTTTTTTTTTTTTAAAGATTTTATTTATTTATTTGACAGGCAGAGATCACAAGTAGGCAGAGAGGCAGGCAGAGAGAGAGAGGAGGAAGCAGGCCCCCTGCTGAGCAGAGAGCCCGATGCGGGACTCGATCCCAGGACCCTGAGATCATGACCTGAGCCGAAGGCAGCGGCCTAACCCACTGAGCCACCCAGGCGCCCCTGTATTTATCTTTTTATACATATGTGTATTTTGTATGTTTGAATTGATTGTTCTTCATTGTAAAACATAGGTTCTATGGGTTCTCTTACTGTTGAGGGAAAGGTAGAAAGAGAAGAAATTTGTGTGTCAGACTGGTTCTAAATAAAAGAATTACAAGGCGGAATTACAAGGAATTACAAGAAATTACAAGGCGGCTTTTGGGACAGCTACTTCACTATTTTTTCTTGCTGGGCCTAGCTATACATTTTTACACAATTCTTTGGAAGATAGAACTTCTTCTACAGATACAGTTAATGGGGAAGAACAAAAGCTATTGAAAAGCATTGCAATATTTATATTTATCTTTATATCCAGTATGAGTTGAAGTATTAGGATAAACAGAAATTTCTTTCTCTTTTATACTTTTTTTCTTTTTTATAGTTTTATACCATATAGAATTTGTGGTTTAAAGTAAAAAGCTGTTTTCTAACTCCAGTCATTAAACTTGAGTAATATAATTTAAAAGGTTCAGTTTAGTTTTATTCTTAATTTTTTTTTTTTTTTTTAAGATTTGTTTATTTGAGAGAGCGAGCGAGCATATGTGTGTGCATGCAGTGGGGCACAGGGCAGAAGGATCGGGAGAGAGAAACTTTCAGGAAAACTCCCTGCTGAGCAGGAGACCAACAGACATAGGGCTCCATCCCTGGACTCATAGATCATGATCTGAGCTGAAACCAAGAGTAGGATGCTTAACCAACTGAGCCACCCAGGCACCCCATTGTTGTTTTTGTACCTTATTTAATTCTGATAGTTATCTGTCTATCAAGCTTAGGAACTAATTTGCCTTCATGTTTAGTTTGTCCTAATGAATATACCTATTTACCTCTTTGGAAAAATAATAAATGATAATAGATAACATTTAATTAATATTTACTATGTACCAAGCATTGTACAGGTCTGAACACATTTCATTCCTACAAAGTGTTCAATAGGATATATGTTATTAGTATTTCCATTTCACAGATGAGGATATTGAGGCCCAGAGAAGTTCTAGAGCTAGAGGAGTGGAACCCTGATCCAAACTCATGCCATCCGGCCTAGAGCTCACGTGTGCCCACACCAACAGACTTCTCAGTAGCATTTAGCCCCAGAGCGCCATCCCTGGATTTCTGGCCCTTGAAACTTATGTCTCCCTATTTCCCTGTGTCTTTCCTGCAATAAAAGAGGGATTTATTTTTAATAAAGTTTAATTTCTTGGCTTTGTCCTATCACACTGCTTTCCAATGTATATGCAACAGCCACTAAAGCAAAGAATGAGACCATATTAATTTTTAGTAAACTGTTGGATCTATTTTTAAGTAGATGTAAATAGGTCTGCCAAGATCCTGCTAAATAGTTGCATCCGTGCTCTGTATGCATTGATAGGGAACTGATACTCCAGGCTAGTGGAATTTCTTCATCTGGTGAGCCAGCTGCCTGTGGGCTGAACTTCCTAATTGCCTTACTTTTTCCGAGCTGAATGAAATAGTATAGTATCTAGGGCATTGGAAATGGGCTTTCTTCCCAGGACAGAGTGTGGAGAAGTGGAAAGGCTCGAGACTGGAGAGCTACAGGGCTCCCGAAGATGTGGATGGTTCCTTTCTCTTAAGAACAGCCAGAAAAGGTCCAGAGACTGACCATTCCACCATGCACCTGACTAAGTGCTTCTGAAGCGCAGGGATTGTGCTGGATTGTGTTCTTGTTACCTTTATTTCCACGGTGTTTGCCACACGGTGAAACGGGGCAGATACAGGGCTTCTTCCTTTGGGCATTTCAGAACCTGGAAAACGGAGCTGAGGGGTCCAGGCAGTGGGGATGTGGGAGAGAGGCAGAGACAGAAAACAAGACAGATGAGGGATGCATGAGGGAATGATGGGCCAGCGGATAGATTGGTAGCTAGTGGGAGTACTTCTTTCCATTTTATTTTTATTCAGGTATGGCTCTATTTCTCTTCCCTCCATCTACACTAAATGTGCAGTGCCCACTTAACCCTGATATCTGACTCTTTAAAGTGAAGAACATTATTGCCAGTTGTCCTAATAGCAGGATCCAGCGTACCAGAAAATCCTAATAAATATCAGCTATAATTATTGCCTGATTTTCTTCTGAACTTTAGGATAAAGTTCAAACTAGTTCAACACTCAAAAGCTCTGTTTTTTGTTCAGTCAGGTGTTTATCTTATTCTCATACCCTGTCCACTCTGAGGTGGGTAAGTGGGCAATGAAGGGTTACTATAGCAGCTTTTCATTTTGGAATTGTTGAATTTTTTTTTTTAAGATTTTATTTATTTATTTGACACAGAGAGAGAGAGAGTGAGCGAGCACACAAACAGGTGGAGTGGCAGGCAGAAGCAGGCTTCCTGCTTAGCAGAGACCAGGACATAGGACTGGATCCCAGGACCCTGGGATCATGACCGGAGCTGAAGGCAGATGCTTAACTGACTGAGCGCCCCAGGCACCCTGGAAGTGCTGAATTCTGTAAATAATAGCATCCCTTGAATAAGGAATTCCCAACAATAGGCTCCAGGGCTTGGAAATTTGTATGCACCATTACTTTCTTAATGTGACCTCTTGTCAAATACTGTCTATTATTTTGCTCATTGATGGCATTATTTATCCGGACACTCAAGAAAAGTGAGAAACCAAGAAGAATAGTTATAAGGATCATAGTAGGAATACAGGTACCTTGGGATCATCTTGTAATGCTCCTTCTTCTCCTCCAGTCTGTCACCAAGACATGCCAACTTGGCCTCCAGAACTCCTGCCTTTCCCAACGGCCTCAGTGGGCCTGCCTCAATTTAGTCAGAACTTTTCACCTGAGCCAGCCTCCTCACTGGCAGGTCCCTACTCCTTGTCAGGCTTTCTGCAGTTTTTCCCAAATGCAAACCTGATCATGTCATCCCCCTGCTTAATAACCTGCAGCATCTTTGCTTTTAGGGTAAATTTTGGACGAATTCAATGTTCAAAGATCTTACTCTTCCAGAGTCCCAGCCTGGGCCTCCTCTCCCCTTTACTTCAACGTGAAGTCCCTGCAATTTGGAGACTCCGGGGAATGGATAGAGCATGCTCGTTCACGCACCGTCCTCTTGCACCTACCACCCATCTGCGTCAAGTGCTCTCTGCTTATCTAACTTCTCTTCCTCCCCGCTTCTTACTGTTTCCTTACTCTCTTCCTTCTTGCAGCCCACCCACCCCCACACAAACCGGGATGGGCTGGCTTTCTAGTCTAAGTCTCTATACAGATCATCCTCTTCAATTATTGACTTGTTCGTTAGTGGCCTCCCAACACGCACATGTGCTCACTCCCTCTGCCGCAGTCAGTATCTGTATCTTGGGTGCCTAGCATCGTGTCTGGAATATAGGAAGCACTAAATACATTTTTTTGGTGGAGAAATAATCATCATCTCCTTCCCTCTGTCTTGCTTTTTTCCACCTTTTTCTTACTCACTGTCTTACTTGATTTATTTTAGTACAGACTTACTGAGCAATGACTGTGTAACAGGCAGTGGGTTGGATGCTGAAGAGGTCAGTTAACTCAGTCCTCACTCTCAAGGAATTTGCAAGTCCACGAGCAAATCCAGCTGGCAAACAAACAGGTGGTATTTGGTGTGCTATATGATGGAGAGAAGATACAGTGAGGACACGGCATGAGGAAGAAGGTCTCTTCTGCCTGAGATCAAGGAAAACTTGCTCCTCACCTCCGTCCCATTTCCCTCTTCTCCAGTGTTCTCAGTGTCCCTAAGCAGACATCCATCTAGCAAGACTACTACTTTCGAGAAGTAGATTCAGGTCTCTCCAGTTTTCTAATCATGGTCTATACAGAACCAGGCGGTTTTAATTTTTATTTTCTACCTATAAGACTAAGAAATCTTCATCAAGTTCCATAATAGTCCATGAGCTAATTTTTTAGTTTTTCTTTTTTTCAAATTCTTTTAAATATATCTAATAATCATTTATTAATGATTTTTCCCAATAAAGCAAGATACTTTATGTTTAACCAATTATGAGTACCTACGTAATGTGAGATAAAAATTTCTCTTCTAAGATTTGAAATGAACATGAAATTAAATTCTTTCACTGTGACCAAATGGAAAACTCCATAAAGCCAAAAAATTAGCTGATAACATATGATAACCACATTAGTGTCTTACCTGGTTCTAAAGAAATAGAAATGGCTTTTTGACCAGTATATATATGTATGTATATATGTGTGTGTGTGTATATATGTATATGTATATATATACACACACACACACACACACACACACACACAAACACATATTTTTTGGAGGGGGCACAGAGGAAGGGGAAAAAGAGATAATCTCAAGTGTGCCCAGCACAAACCCAACGTGGGACTCGATCTCACAACCCTGAGATCATGACCTGAGTTGAAATCAAGAGTTGGACACTTAACTGACTGAGCCACCGAGGTGCCTCTCCACATATTTAATAGGAAACATTTTTAGATGTGTGTAGCTGTTCCCCTGGTGAGTAACCAAATGTACAAATAAAATAATAAATTCCCTTCAAAAATACAAATATAACATTACATTGAAAAGCATAACATAAAATATAATACACTATTCTCTAAAAATATCGATGTATATAATATGGTATTTAAGGTATTTTAGCTGACTTCTTTTAATATGGTATTATTTCTAAAATTAAAAACAAAAATGATATTAAATATTATGTTTTTTGCTTCCTCTGAAGTACATAAAAGGATTAACTGACATTCCCTGGTTGTAGAGACATTACATTCCCACTGTATGCCTTAAAGCTGAGAGAAAACCAGGTGCAATATAGAAGTAGAACCATGTTTGCTTTCAGTTATAGATTTACTTTGAAATTTTTATACTGTTGTAAGAATTTAACTATATTCTGTTTTAAAAGTTACCTTAGCTAAGAGTATGTATTATGTGTACATACATGTATGTGGTATTCATTATGTATACCATGATAATATTCATATTAACTCATATGTGTGTACATATATATGCATATATGTATGCATACACAATAATATATGTACATACACACACACACACACACACACAACTTGATTACCAAATAATTCTGTTGCCTTGATAAAGGATATAATTTTACTCTTTTGCAAGCGTGAGGTTCTCCAGGTCCTCATTCCAGTACAATAACAATCAGCCATTTTTGGTCTGCAGGTGTTTCCCTAAATACATGTTCCAAAATATGTTTGAAGAGAAAATGTCAGAAAAACCGAATAAAGACGTATAATTGTTTTAAGAAGATGACCACAGAATTTACCATCCAAGCTGGGATACTTTCGAAAGCTAAACAAATATACTAATAATTATGCTGAGAGAGAGGGCTATTATAAGATGCCTACCTGTGGTTGCCCTGGTGCTGCTATCCCACGTCCAGTGAACTTACCATCTAGGGAGACCGGCCCTGGGAGCTGGGGCCTGTGCCGTCATGGTTTACCCAGCACAGGGCTAGGGCACACATTCTGACAGCACATTACAGTGTTTGTGCTGGCAATTCCTCGAAATGAGAAGTGCACTTGAAGAGGACTTTTTTCTTCTTTGAGCAGACAGTCCAGTAGGTCTTAGCTCCTCGAGTTGGCAAAAGGGAGCCTGATATAGGAGGGAGTGTAGGCAGAGAAGGAAATGAGATCTTTGTGCGTGTGTTGCCCGGGGGAACCTGTGGATGCTTACGCGAGGACACGAGGCCCATGTTCTCTCCATTCTGTCATCACCAGCCCGAAGGTGGGGAGCATACCTCCGGCCCTGCTGTCTAAACACTTGCCACCACATATCCCTCACTGGCTTCAGCCAGCTGGAGTGGGAAGCAAGTAACAATACCGTGACAATGGTGCTAAATCATCACTCGTGCATTTGTTTCTTGAGCACCTACTATATTCCAGGAATGTGTCAGCTGACTCAAAGACTTAATTTGGCATGTGACAGGCTGTTTAAGGATGCAGTGCAGTTGTCATGGGAACCCATGAAAGCCAAAAGGTTTCAGAGGTCTCACCACAGTCCTTGTTTATCTTACTGGTTTTTCCCTTTGAATGAACCCTACTTCTTAAGGAGCCGAGTATCTATTTAGTGTGTTCTTTCTTCGATTGAGATGCTGATCACTTGACATTTTTAACACTTTGGTTTCTTTGAAATATCTGGAGTGGCCTGTGTATTCTCAATAAAGGAGGTAAGAATGTATGCCATGGAAAAGGGAGAATTTATACTATTCCCACTGGACCGTGCATCCCCTACCCAAAGGAGGAGGGAGACCCAGGAAAAAAAATACAAGTTAGTGTCTTTTGCCTCCTATATTTCAAAAATGCATTCTACTAGTTTTACCTTTGCTCATTATTTTCCATTGGGAAAGCTTTTTTTCTTTTTTTCCCCTGTCTGGGATGAACAACGAAATTATTAATTGTATTTAAATAATGTGCTGTATGCAGAAGAGTAGCTGCCAAATTTGTTGGGACCTATAACAAGATAATTAATTATCCAGTAACACAAGGACTATTGGAGTATTGGGTATAAAACAGATGGTGGGAGAAGAAGGATGAGGCAGTCAGGATGCCGTGAGGGGTGTGATAAGTCTTTGAGCCTGTGTGGGGTAAAGCCACTTGTGCGCCAAGCCCCCTCGTTCTCCCTGCTGTGTGTTTCCCCATTGATCTTTCCACCACCCCATCACTTCCCTCCTTCAGACCCCAGCTTCCCGTTCCCACTGCCCTCACATCCATTCTCAATGTCAGGGGAAGAAAGGGGAGGTGAGGGTAGAAGATCTGCTCCCTTTGGACCCTGGACACAATGCCAGCATCTGTGGCAGCTCCGGTACCTGTCCCACGCAGGGAGCTGGGCTGCCCTTACCTTTGTCCTGACACTGCTTATAGACAGATAGATACAGAGCATTAAAGAGCTTTAGGCTCATTTCAGAGTCAGTTCAGATGAATTAGTATTACAAGCAAAAGCCGTGAATTTTTTCATTTGTAAATTTTGAAGACGTAAGCTGAAGTCAAACATTTTCCCAGAGAAAACCTTGTGGGATATCACTGAAAAAAAATATAGAAGAAATAGTTACCATCCCCATTCACCTTGCAAAGTGGTATTCCTCTAATACATTTGTGAGAATTAGAAGGTACATTTAAACTGAACTCCGCTTGATGGTAGAGATTATAGTGACTTCGCTATTGATGTTTTTCTTACAGATTACCATCATGATGTATTTTTAATTCTGAAAGTCATAGTACTTGTTGGTATTACAGAAGGGTGACATTTAGATTTCAGATATGAAAAGAAATATTTAATTGCAAACTTTATTACTCACGTGCTAAAGAAATACAGAATGACCCACTGAAGGTATCTTGACAAGAAAGTTACTCATTCATCATAGAAAAGAGTGAGTTTCTGATCCGGGGAAGTCAGCAGTCACCTTGCCTATCCCACCCTCTCCATATCAGGCCCATCTTTTATCATTTAAAGTAGAGCTCCCTAAAATAGATTATACTGACAAGTAGTAATTACTGACAGCTGCATTTAATTAGCAAAGCAGATTCCTGCTCCTGACAATAAAGTATTATTACATGTTTAGCATTAGCACTGGCAATAGAAGAGGTGACTTTGCTAACAGAACTAGAAGACCTGTTTTCTTTATTTAAAAATACACACACACACACAGTTTGGCTGGAATCGAGCTTGTGCTACGTAGGAGTGTCTGTGGTTACAAAAAGAAAGAAAAACAGCAACTGCAAAAGTGGTTTAAAAACAACAACAACCAGAAACCAGGCAGGTTGTACAAGGAGTTAGAAGCAGTCTCGTCCCAACCACTGGCTCCCGTCTGGAATAGCGTGTCATTGTTTTCGTGTCTGGGTCAGTGTGTATGTCTGGGAGTGGGGCGAAGGCATTTCGATGTCAGAGATAGAAGTAGAATTAATCCATGTAAATTAGTAATTTTTGATTACATTAAGACATGGGTGTGGTTCTTTCTTTTCTTCTTAACCCGATACACAGCTCTAGCTTGTAGAGTATTTGAAAAGCATAGGCGATCAAATTTTGGATATTATTTATGCTCTGGATTTTAAAGTTGATTGCACTTTCCATCCATCCTTCTGATCATATAGGCTTGTGTTTTATCTTTTACTCTCCCTGTTATTTCACTGCCACTGCCCTGTCTTGCTCTTGCCTGGAATTCTTACTGAGAACTTAGAAGGGTGAGACTCCAAGCATTGCAGTAGGTGGTCAGTCTCTTGTACAGTACCACCTTCCCAACCTCACCGGTCCACAGTGGAGAGCTGGCTTCTGCTCGTGTTGAGGAGGACCGTGGAGAGCACCAGAACTAGTGCTCCTTGACTTTAATGACTTGTGCTGTTTTCATTATTTAAACTATCACTCGGGATGTAAACAGATGAGCTTATTGTGTTGTTATCAGCAGAAACCAGTCCCAGAACGTAACGTATTTTCTCCCATTTGTGGAACGCAATTCTGAAAGTTACTGGAGGTCCCAAGTCTGAAGTAAAAAGTGTGATGTTGCATGTCTGGAAGGTGTTTTTATGAAATGGCCCAGTATGTTTCTACAATGCTGCTTTAAGTTATCTGGATGGCATTTATTTTTTACGTTGTAAAAATAGACCCAGTATAATTTACTGCCATCTTGTAACTTGCCACTATAAATGCTATATTCCTAAAAACTTATGTATCCATGGCAATAAGAGGCAAAATGAATATGAATCAAGGGATCCTAAATTGATCCTCAAAAAAACTTCCATCCTCAAACTGGTAGCAGACTTCCCAAACTTAATCTTTCTGGTTTTTCCTCCTCTCTCCCACGCACCCTCTAGTAGACATGAACTAAAGAACAGAGCTGGGGCGGGGGCGGGGGGGCACCGCAGCAAGAACAAGACAGTCTGCAGTGAGGTAAACAATGGGGATTGCACAAAGAATGGGACCAACCCACTAGTTTGATACTTACCAATATGCACAAGTACACTGTGATCGCAGACTGTGTTCACATACCCAGACTGGGCACTGGACCATCTTTGTTCACTGACACTACTTATTCTAACTAACTAAAGTATTTAAAAAAAAAAAAACAAAAACCCTCAGGAGCCTATCTCTGTTTCAAGGGGCTTTGCAAAAAGTAAATTCTAAGAAGCAGCATTGTGTGGATACTAAATATAACTATGTAAGTGAGCATTTAGTTCAGACCCATTAAGAGTTATTTTGATTATCAAACTGCAAAACTTCACTAACATTCTAAATTTAAAGCCCTACTGAATCTTGTAATATATTGGCATTTAAGTCCTATTAAGAATAGAGGTTTATTTTTATTTTGTGCTTTAGAAACCAACCAAGAATAGAGAATTATTCACTGAAAACAGTTTATAGGATTCAAGGACATTGACTGAAAAGAAGTATTGTGATCGTTGAAATTGTGTATGTTTGACAACTCAATGTTTCAACTACAAAACTTTCCAAAATTAGATCTATAAAATTGGAAACTCTACTACGCATCTGCTCTAATTACTGTGCTAGTTCATAAATTAGTACTGAGGAATAAACGCTCAAATATTCTCTTTTAAGGACATCTTTGACTTTAGAAATTATCATTACTCAGAAACCCATATTCAGTCATTAGGCAGATACTTATTGAGGGCCTACTGTGTGCCGTAGAGATGAACAAAACATAGTCTTCAGGCTTCATGGAGTCAGGTGAGAAAGCAAATTATTACACTACAATTAAGTAAAGACTAATTCATTGTCATTTCTTCCCTCCTCCCAACTAGAATGTAAACTCCACTGAGAACAAGAATTTTTGTTCATCAGTCTGCCCTAAGTATGCCAGAATATTGCCTGGTACATAGTGGGTGCTCAACAAATACTTATTGAATGGAATCATAGTTATAGGAGATACTAAAGAAGAAGAGTAGAGGAACAAAAGGGAAGGGAGTAAGAAAGTACTACCCTTGGGAAGTCAACCTTAAACTCAGTCCAGAAGCTCTAAATGGAAAATCATTTCAGTAAGCTTATAGGGGCCTTACATACATGCTTAAAGGTGAGTAGGCTTTTTTTCTTTCCTTTTTATTTTGTTTTTATTGTTTTTTTTTTCTTTTTGTCTTGAGACATGCCTAACATTCAGTCAAAGAAATACTACTTTGACAGCTAAAATAATAAACAAGCAATTTGAATCTTGGGATGTAACAAAACTCCTCGAGACCTTTCTCTCCATCCCTCTGTGTGTATTTCACATGCACAACAGCCATATCCAAAATCTATCTTCCTTCTCTGCTAACTCGTACCAAAACCATACTCTAGAACTAACCCACCTTGACAAAGAAATAACACTTTCATCATGTTTCTGTTCCACCATATTGTTGAGCCAGGTCCCCTAATGTCTATCAAAATTGATCTAGGGTACACATTTTAGAATTGAAACAGACTTTGTTATAAAGCCTAGGTTATGTCGTGGTTTAAATAGGTTCTTATTTTAATCCTTGATCCATTGTACCGAGATAACTAACCCCATCAAGTTGACTTGTAGAATCCTTTCTGCTCTAAGCAATATGTACTGCAGTGGGCTCATAAATCATCTGCAGAGGCTAAATTTGGTAAACCATTCATTCAGAAAGTGGAAGATTGGGCTGATGCATTCAAGGTTCATTCCCTACTGCAGGGCAACCAAAGGTTTTTGTTTTTGTTTTTGTTTTTGTTTTGTTTTTTAAATCTTTGTTTAAATGTTTGTTTCTCCACATTATTGGCCTGGAACCCAGTGTAGACGTTTCCTGAATATATAACAATCATTTCCTAGTTTCACAATACTTCATTGACTAATCATTTCACTAAAGTTGTCCTGTGCTCTAATGCCCCTTACATTGGATGAGACACATTATCCACAATTGGAATCACTGGAAAGCGTAAGAGTGGTGATCCCGTAGACTGGTATAAGTGAACAGAGGCTATAGTGGGGGGTTGCTCAGGTGTGCAGATCGATTCCTGATCCAGTTAAGCACTTGAATACGTTGACCAAAAGTCTTCCTTCGGAATGTCACCAGACCGAGAGACTACTGATAGACTCTGTTCATCCAGTTGTCTCAACAATTTGAATGGGCTTTGGCTGGAGAAGGCAAAGGACACAAAAATAAGCCAATAACTGACAAATGATGCCTAAAATGCTCAAAGAGATAGTTTTCCATGAAATACCCTCATTTTTTTCCTAAGAGAATTTATTTTGATGCAAATATCTGTAAGAAACTCAGGAGAATACTGAGCCTACATGATTAAATAATTTGGGGGGAAGGGTGTTCGTTTTTTAAAACTGAGAGTCAAAGCCATCAAGCTCATGTTGCATCAAGATGTTTTAGGTCCAAGGATTTTGTTCTATTGTGCTGTGATTAAATGTCAAAAGCCATGTGTAAATGATGAATAAAAGTGATGAGCTGAAACCAGAAACTGACCCATGTTAGGAACCACTTGCCCCTCCACGGCCAAGTTAGAAATGAAGGTTTTCAGAAAAGACACTCGAGGGAACACAGGTATTACTCTCTTGCCCTGATCCAGAATCTTGGAAGCTTTTCGATTTTTCTCACCCAAGAATTTTATTAGGTGTCTATGATACCTGGTAGCTGTTGTCTAAAGGGAACCAGAATGGGTAGGCATTTCAAGAAGGCACATTTTATGTGCAGTAATGATTATAGCAATGCACAGTAACTCTTCTATTAGGTGGGCTTTACCTCCTATAAACTCCTTGTTCTTCCGCTCTTCAAATCTCACACTCTCAGGACCTAAGCAAGGACAGGAAGAAGACAGTGCCCCCCAGTGCTCCTGATGGCGTCTTCTCTGTAGGTCTTTGTTAATCTCACCTCCTGACTCAGCGTCCCTTCAAAACAGCTTCATAGATCTCATTAGCCCTAATATTAATATTGTCTTACTCTTCTGAGAACATTTGAAAATATCTTCTGTCCCAAATTAAGGTCCAAAGCCTGAAACCAGTTCTCCTTAATTTACCCTAAGCCCACCTGTAGCTTTGGACTCTGGATAATTTTGTATACTTTAGCTTTCTATTCATTGTGTAGACTTAAAATACAGAAGCAATAAGATTTGTATTGCTTGAGCAGCCATCATATGCCACATCCTATATTAGACTCTTTTTTTTTTTATGACTTTATTTATTTATTTGACAGAGAGAGAGATCACAAGTAGGCAGAGAGAGGGGGGGGGAAGCAGGCTCCTTGCTGAGCAGAGAGCCCGACGTGGGGCTCGATCCCAGGACCCTGAGACCATGACCCGAGCCGAAGGCAGAGGCTTTAACCTACTGAGCCACCCAGGCGCCCCCCTATATTAGACTCTTAACGTGCATTCTCTGTTACCTTCACAATAACCCAAAAAGGTCTTCCATATTCCACTTTTATAGGATGGGAATATCACCTTAAGTTGAATTGCTCAGAGTTGAGCAGCTAGGAAGAGGTAGAGATAGGAATTGAACTTCTGTCTATATGAAAACTGCTTTGATTTCTGAAGATAAAATGTAAGTATTCCTGTTCTATTGGTACTTACTAACAATTGAATGATTTTACCTGTACCCCCTTTACACACTTAATAGTCATCCAAATGGATGTCCTTAACCCCTTTATATGTATCATTATGTGTGCATCATTATTTATCATTAAATACGTATCATTATGTATCATTAAATATGTTCTTTTTCTCTAATCCCAACAACAGTCCTGCTTTATGGTTTTTTTCCCCTTGTACCTTCTAGGTAAAAGAGCTCCCCTTCATTCTGGTGTATGACTTCTTATCTACATGTGTTAGTTAGGAGTAGACTAGGTTGTGCTGAGGTAACAAATCGCACCAATTTCACACGTTGAACATTCATTTTTCCCTCCCACTACATTTCCATTGCAGGCTGGAGGGCTTTGCTCCAAGGGGTCTGGATGCACTCTGGGACCTGGGCTGTCAGAGCACCATCTATGAGGACCATTGCTGATCTTCTAATGCAGGGGAAAGAGATCACTGTGGAGGACGTGCTGGCTCTAAAAGCATTCCCCTAGAAGAGACACAAGTCCCTTGTATTCATGTTATTGGCCAGATCGATGCCTCTGGCCAACTCTGACATGAATGAGGCAAAGAAATACCACTCTCCCCCAGGGAGGAGACGCAAATATTTGGCAAGCTTTATACTGTCTATGGCATTAGCTATCCATGCTTGCCATTTCTCAAAACTATGGGATATCTAGTCTTTTTAGTGGGTAAGTAGAAGTAAAACAAAACAAAACAAAAACCTTCAGAGAGATTGAGAAGTGTAGAAGGCAAGAAGAGAAATGTCTGCAAGGAATTTTCTCAAGGGCTATCTTAGCAGCTTCTACAGAAATGACCTCCAGGATTCCTGTTCTTTCACAAATAGGTTTCTTCACATTATTACTTTTGCTAAAATGGATTTGAGTCATTATCAATAGGGAATTTATATGCTTCACTGTTGCCTTTTGAATTTAGAATATATATTTAGAAGTTGGAATCGTTTTCTCTGATGTCAGTTCTGCGGCTGATTTTTTTAATGTGTTATATGAGCAAATGTAGATTGTAACTATAAACACAGTGCAAGGGAAAAGGGGGCCCATCTGTCTTTTTCAAACTTGATTAGGGAAGGTTGTGCAGATAATACTTTTAGTGTGGTCTTAAAATTAAGGTTAAGTTGCTTTGAAATTAGTTGACTACCATAGATTTATTCACTTTGAGGGTTAGGAGAAATCAAATTGAAAATACATACACATTCCCAAAGACACATTATGTTGCTACTTTAAAATGACGTTTATTTTTTGGTACGACAGGAAATACATTTGCAAGCATAGAGAGCTTTCCTTCTCAGAATTTGGTGATAGAAATCTTGAAATGGCTAGCAATTCTATTAGAAATTTTGGAATGGCTAACAATTCTGTTACTAACAAGCATTGCACATGATACCAGGGAATCGTCTATGTACTATTAAGCACTGTATAAATGAAAAAAGTTTTATTACATTAATCTAAATGGCATGGAGAAAAGTAAATTCAGTGTGACTACAAGAAAAGAGTGCCTTTCTCATTTGTTATAACTCTGATTTAAAAAATTAATCTGAAAGACCATTCTGTTAAGTCACAAATTTATTAAATTATTAAGTGACCAGCAAGTACCAGGCTAGTCTTGTTTTTCTCCAGCTCCCATCACCATGGGAAATATCTAAATGCCAAACAATCAAATAAGTAGTCAGATGCTGGGTTAATTGAGAAAGACTGGGAAAAGCCTTTAGTGGCTCTTTTGAAAAACTTCAAAGGAAAAGAAAACAGGAAATTCCGGGTGCATTTATGAAACAGCAAATAGATCTGTGGTTCCTGTGCTGGGCCCTTTACGTTTTCAGTCTCCACAGTGCTCCTGGGTGGGAGTGGAAGTTTCCCCAGGAAGGAAAAAAAGAGGCTGCTAGCCGTTGGGTAACTTGCCTGAAGTTTCTGTTAGTACATCCACAGAGCCAAAGTTAAATAAATTCATGTGTCCATTCATTCCTTCAACAAATGCTTATTGACTACTTTCTAGGCACTATTCTAGGCACTGAGAATACTGCAGTGCCCAAGAGAAAAATCTTCCTGTCCTAACAGAGCTGGTATTTCCACAATATTGATGGTTTTCTCTTTTGCTTTCACTTTTGGAATGTTGTGGGATTTTTTTTTCCAAATATTATTATTTTCAAATATTATGTGACCCTTTTCTCCTACACATAAGGCAGATGAAAGTAAAACTCTGTTGAACATGAGGATAAGGGACTGGGAGCCCTACCAGATCAGTGCCTCCCTTTCATCCTTCCTCATGTCTCATATACCTACTAAGAAAGTCCCCATGCCCTGAGATGGCTACCACAGCGGGGCAGGTATCAGGGAGGGATGAAGGAAATGGGTCCAGATGCTGAGGAAGCCTAAGTACTGGACTGAAAGCGTAATCTTATGACATCATCAAATTAGTATGGGAATGAGTTTATTGGCAAGTGGTGGGCAGGATAAACTTGAGGGAAGTAATGCAAGGTGAGAAGACCCAGTGGGAGGCTAGTTCGGTAGTCTGCCTGAACTAGTGAGATAGTGGTGGACACTGGGTAGATTCGGAAGGATTTAGAGATGTAATGGATCAGCATATAAAGACTGATTTCGTGCCTTACAGAGACATAGATTTGAGGACAGAGTATAGGTTTAGGAATTAAGAGAAACCAGGTACACATAGCCTATGCTTAGCAATCTGTGACTGTGGTCACATTCCTAATTTGACCAGAGCCTCAGTTTTCTCATCTGAAAAATGGGTATAATAAAACCTGTCTAACTGTGAATTAAAGATAATGCATATAAAGTCCCAAGGAAAATGCAGTTGCCTACAAAGTACCTTTCCATTACCCAGCAATTTTTGTAAGATTTTATAGGAATGTCTTTTCTGTAGTCAGGAACAAGTTCTGTTATCTTTATTATTACTATTATTATCACGAACACCACTTCTTCCTCTCTAATAAAAGATTGGATGCAGTAAAGAAATGATTGAATCTGATGTGCCAGCTATTATTATGAAGAGTCAAAGAGATAAGATTCTCATCCTGATTGGGATAATGGTGGAGCCATTAACAAAAAATTAGAATCAGGTGCTTACTGACATACATGTGTGCAAAGGAACTGAATGAGATGTGTTTATTGCAATGTTTATGTAGTGACAAAGGCTGGAAAAACCTGAATTTCCATCATTAAGGGCTGATCAAATAAATTATGCTCTATTCATACAATAGAATACTATTCAACCAAAAGAAAGATAAAAATATGTAATGATTACCAATACAGCTTTAAAGTATAAAAGGGTGTACACTCTCTCAAAGAATAACATTTAGCTTTCCCACATGATATTTATATTCAGGGTACTGAAAAAAGAGAAAAAGTAGAATAAAAAATGAGCAAATGACATTGTTTTTTAACTAAGGCTTTTGAAGTGGCCTTCACAAAACATCACCATGGTCCAAACAATGGGTAGACTGAAAATAATAGCGAGAGCTGGTAACCAGAAGCTATATTCTATGAGTCAAATTTATAAAAAACTTGAAGATAAAGATCATTTTCTTAAGCATTATTTATCTATGGAATCACTCCTAGCAGTTAACATCTTTGAAGTCAAAGGAAAGGAGTTGATCTAACTCACACGTGTTGCATAATGGTGCGTGCAAATTGAATAATCCAAAAGAAATGTGTTAAGTTTAAGGAAATTAAACAGATTGAGTTCTCACTTTCTCTAAGAGCTTAGAATATATAACATCTTTAGAGACATACAAATACACATGTGTCACATTTAATAGAATGTGCATAAACAAAGTTAGATGCATATTTGAAATATGTACTGTGGATGGTCACTGATGTAGGGTTTTTGTTTGTTTGTTTGTTTGCAAGCAAGTATAATAAAGCAAAACAAAAAGACTGACAAGATAATAGGAAATGCCTAAATCTTGTTTCTCCTTGGGTCGATAGGAGCTGATAAAAGGGATGTTTTAGTCATTCTTAGAAAAAGATTATGGAGTTATAATAGCTAACAGATACTGAGCACTTGCTGGGTCCAAGCATGATGCTGAGTGATTTACATGTTAGTTAAATCCTCATAACAACTTGATGAAGTAAGTGCTTCTATTTCCCCAAGTGGTTGATTTATTTGCCCAACATCCCACAGGTAATAAGAGGTCAAGTGGGCATTTGAACCCGAGTCAGCTGACACCAGATCTCTTACTTGTAACTAAGGTGCTGGATTCTCTAAGCTGATGGTGTGACCTCCAAGAGGCAGAGCGGTAGGATTTAGTTAGGTATGCAGAGCTAAAGGAAAAACCATTCAAGAGAATGGATTTGGGTAAAGAAGCAGGAAATAATGATGTGCAGACTCGGTGGGGAGATTCAGTGACCTATATTTTACTATTAAAATTTTGCCCAGGACAGCTATTTATTGTCAGGCAGTGATTATTATTTTTTTAATCTGCTTAAAGAGTCTGAGATTAGATTCCTGAGAGTGAGTGCGTGAGGGGAAAAAAACCTAAAAATTTGAACAGTGCAGTGATGGTAGATAGATAAATTATAAAAGCGATGCACATGGTTTTTGAAATCAATGAAGAAGAGATTGAAGTTGAGTTAAAGCATTGCTAAGAGTTTTTGCTAAGAAAATATGCACAATGTTTTTGGCTCGTGTAGTCCTTGCATTTTTTCCTAATTGGTCACCTTATATTATGGGCCAGCCATGAAGTGGACAGAATGTAGTTTACTCTCTGGGATGGGGAGTCATGAATAGTGAGGTGTTAAACGGTGGAGATTAATGAGCCTTGGCAGGTTAGGGTAGGGGAGCTTGGGTGGCATCTGCTCTCATGGCAGTGGGTTTAGCTCTCTCCAGTTATATGTGAAATAGCTGATGGTTCAGACTTGCAAGTGGAGAGAAACTTCCTTCTTCTAAAACCGCATTCTAATCCCCCCACCCTCCAGCCCTTCCCCAGCCCCCATTATTCCTCTGTGGTTCCTTCATAGCCTTTGGACAACTTGTGAATGTTTTGGTTAGCCTGTGTTGGTATCATTCTCCAAATAAACAAGCTCTGTAAGGACAGGCCCTATGTCACTTCCGGTCCCAAGTAGGTAGGTGCATAATCTATCCCTGTAGGTCGTCCATGAATATCTGCTGAGTGAACAGGTGGATGCATGAAATGTCTTTTCCATTATACTTGGGATAATCAAAAACATTGTTTTATCCTATTCAGATATCATATCCATAGGTATTGCCCCAAACCCTGAAGAAACAGTATTTTTCTAATTTTGTGTGTGTGTGTGTGTGTGTGTGTTTAAGATTTCATTTATTTATTTGACAGAGAAATCACAAGTAGGCAAAGAGGCAGGCGGGGGCCGGGGGGGGGGGCAGGCTCTCTGCTGAGCAGAGAGCCCAACGTGGGGCTCGATCCCAGGACCCTAAGATCATGACCTGAGCCAAAGGCAGAGGCTTAACCCACTGAGCCATCCAGGTGCTCCTATAATTGTGGTTTTTGAGACTATTTTAGGGGCACCTGGGTGGCTCAGTGGGTTGGGCCTCTCCCTTCCGCTCAGGTCATGATTTCAGGGTCCTGGGATCGAGTCCCACATCGTCTCTGCTTGGCAGGGAGCCTGCTTTCCCTCTCTCTGCCTGTCTTGTGATCTCTTTATGTCTGTCAAATAAATAAATAAAAATATTAAAAAAAAAAAAAGGTCTGTTTTAGAATTCCTTTGCGTTTCTGTTATCACTTTCTTTCTGGAGGGAGATCAGTAACTGGAACTACATGCTTCAGTTTACCCCAAGTGTGTTAAAGATTATTCTTGTGAGTAATGCCTGTTGAAGAGATTACTTGGAGAGGGAGAGGTCACTTCTACATAAGAACATGACACATCCTAAGGGCATTCCTTCAAGACTGACCTATGTATTTTACCAAAATGAAAATAAAATTATTTACATTCCTAGAATGCCTTAGCTTTTACTGAGATATTGGACATGAATTCCTCATTTGCCATTTCTACACTTTAAAGAAACCATGAATCAGGGAAATTAAATTACGTGCCCAAAGTCACCTCACTAATAATTGGAAAATCTAAGATGTTAAACCGGATCGTTGAATCAGACTTCAGTGAATTTCCCATTAAAACACACTGGAATAACTTGCTTTTACAAGAAAAATCTCATTCCTCAAACTAACTGTGTAACTGCTATGGAACTATTTCATTGCATTAGAACTAAGTAAACAAAAACCCCAGTAACTCATGAAGTCACAGTATCAGCTTTTTCTTAAAAACTAATCTAACACATTTTTTATCTTATCTAAAATATAAGAAAAAAAAATTCTTGCCTTTAAAAGCTTAGAAGTAACTGGTACTGATGATTCCGTGACCTTGTTCATCGAGGAGAGCTTTATTTTTTCCCAGCAGCATTAACTACAGAACACATAAGTAATATTTATGGTAAATTTCTGTTAGCCAAATAATATAAATATTTGCTATGTATAATGTGGATTACTCTTACTCTGAGATCATCTGCTTTTATTATTTTTTTTTCTTTTTGAATCAAGTTTTCACTTGAATACTTCTGGATATTTCTGGAATCATCTCCCTCTTCTCTACATTCCTTGTCCCCTTGGAATTAAAAAATCATCAATTTGATTTCAGTGCTCATCTGATATGTGACAGAATAAACAATACTGGATGTGTTCCAGGCCCACATTACATTTAATGCCATCCCTCCTCCAACAGATGGCCAATGCGGTGTTCGCTTTATGAGCGTCCTTAGATCGGGGCTGCTTCCTGCATCATTGGCTTGTTGCAACTGGTAGCGATATGGTTGGAAGAGTTACTTCCAAAAGCAGATGACATTATGGTATAATTTATACAAATAATTATCTGCACACAGGCAAACTACTAAACTACAAAAAATAATGTCTGTTGCCTTGGAAAAAAAAGGTGGAGTTATGGAAGGTCCTTGGGCACTGATGGCCCAACTCACTTTATATAACAATAAATTCAGTAATTGTTGATAGAAAAAAGTCGCATGCCTGCTTCCCATTCCTCTTGATGGCACTGCGGGGTTAGATTGCAGCGTGAATGAAAAGATGGTATGTTTTCAAAGCCTTGGCAGCCTGCAGTGACCTTCAGGAGAAATGAAATGCTCTGCTGGCTAGAGAAACAATTGAGCTGAAACCAGTGAGGCGCAGAAAACTCAGAGATAGACTTCCCAAATTAAAAGCTGTTAGCAACAGCCCAGACAAGAAGAGGGAGAAAATAATATTCTGTAAGGTGATTTTATGCAGAGATTTAAAAATGGGGGAGAAAACGAAATGCAAATAAGAGTGAGTTTGTTTTTTGTCTGCCGGAGAGCTTAGCATCCCTACGTTATCTAGACCATGGGCATATATAAGCCTAACCTGTTGAAAAGCGTGCAGAGAAAGAAAAGTCAGACCTTGTCATAAAACAGCATGAAAGAATTAGTGGCGGTCATAATATTTTACAATCAAATTGTTTTCTCTGCACTTCTAAGCCACAGAGTATCAGTCGGGGGACCACGTATTTGTAGAAGATGTTTGACATATTTCTTATGAAATAGGAATACTAAATAAGTTGACTAAACCTGTTGGATGGTTAAGTTCTATGATTATTTGCAATTTATTTCTATTTTTTGAAAATAATTGATTGTAACAAAGTTTCTGATAGCTTGTTGAAAAACTAAATCAGCTCCGTAAATGTGTGTCTAGGATAGACACACATTTTATATTTATATCTTTTATATTCGTAGGGGATAAAGGGAGTTGTAGTGGACAATGAATAGAGAGCTGTGCCATATTATAATATTATGTGCAGCGGTTCCATTAACGCTTATACAGAATGCAAAATAGGTAGGAAATAACCCTAGCCGTGTTTGCATATTCTACACATGAAAATTTATATGCACAAATAAAAATGCTCTTATACCTACAAATGATCTATTGTTCATATAGTGTCCGAACCACATAGTATAGTTGTGAATTTTGCATGATTATTTGTTGTTTGAATTACATTGAAACCCAAAAGTGGGGAAAGGTGGAGTATAATAACACAAAATTAAGAATATCTTAATTTTAATCTTACTTGCAAAAACTACACTTGTAAAATGTCTTGCAACTCTGAGAAGCTCTTTCTGTGCTCATTATTTTTCAATGGTGAGCACTTATTCATTCCTCTTCACTGTTAGTGACCTACATAATATCTATGCCAAGCCTTCAATCTAAAATTTATGAGTGCTCAGCACAAATAAAAAAAAAAATGGAGTTGTAAGCTTTCATGTTCACTTACTGTTTATCTTTGAAGAAAGCTCATGTATATGAAAATTAAAAAGGGAAAGGATACTCACAGAGTTATTTTAGTATATCTTAATCTTTTTTGATCATATTCACTTGAAAATTTGATGAAGACTTTGTCTTTTCTCTAGGGAAAAAAGAGCATGCACACAAAAAATTTGTGTTGAATTTCAGAGGATTTTCCAACTCTATGAATTTTCAGGGACTCCTGGGACCCATGAAAGCAAATAAAAGGCTCACTTTATTTTTCTAGGAAATTACTCAAAATACTAATTTTTTTCCCTTTTCAATTGAGACACATACGTGTGGACTTAAGCTAGTAAAATTGCTCTGTATCTAACCGCAGCAAGGCCATCTTGCTGAAATTAACCTATCTAATTGACTCAATTTAGGAATCATTTTTGTCTGCCTCTAAGGTAGTCGTTCTCCAACTACGCCCTGGAGAAGGAATGTCAGCATCCCCTGAGAGCTTGGTAGAAATGCACATTCCTGGGGCATCACCCCTGACTTACTGCATCAGAAACTTGGGGTAGGATCTAGCAATTCCCTTCCAGGTAATTCTGATGCAAGCTGCAGCTTATAAACCACTAGTCTAAAGAATTCCCTTATTTCTAATCTTCATAGCCAAGCATCTATTTTAAATTCCTCGATTGATACATAATTTACATACAATAAAACGCATGCAATTTAAGTGTGCATTTGGTGAGTTTTGACTCATTTAACCACCACTGCAATTAAGATACCATTTTTCCCCATCTCCCTAGCAAGTTCCCCCAAGTTCCTTGCCAGGTAGTCCCTGTCATCTTCTCCCCAGCAAGCTATTAATCTGATTTTTACCACTATTCATTACTGTTGCCTGTTTTAGAACTTCATATAAATGAAATCATACAATCCATATTTCCTCCACATAATTAAAAAAAAATTTCATCCAGGTTGCCAGGTATATCAGCTCATTTCTTTTTATGCTGAGTAGTCTATTGTATGGATATACCACAATTGTGATTTTCCATTCGCCTGTTGTTGGACGTTTGGGTTGTTTCCAGTTTATAGGGTTATTACAAATAAAGATGTTATAAACATTTTTTTACATGTCTGTTTGTGAATGTATTTTTATTTATCATGGGTAAATAATACCTAAAAATGGAATTGACACCATGGTCAGTGTATGGTTAATTTTATGAGACTGCCAACCTATTTTCCAGTGTGGTTGCACTCCCATCGGATTAGAGTTTCAGTTTTTTTTATCACATCTTCATTAAGAGTTAGTATTGCCAGCTTTTTGTCTTTTTTTTTCAATGTTTGGCCTGCTAATGACTATAAAGTGGTCTCTCACTGTGGTTTTAAATTTCATTTCCCTGATGACTTACGTTGAGCATCTTTTCATGTGTTTATTGGCTGTGAGTATATCTTATTTGATGAAGTGAATTCTTTTGGCCATTTTTAAGTGGGTTGATTTTCTTATATTATTTACTGTTCAGATTTTTTTCCTTTTTGCTTCTGGATATAGGTCATTTATCATGACACATATTAGAAATATTTTCTTCCAGTCTTTGGCTTGCCTTCTTATTTTCTTTCTCTCTTTTTTTTTTTTTTTTAAGATTTTACTTATTCATTTGCCAGAGAGAGATCACAAGTAGGCAGAGAGGCAGGCAGAGAGAGAGGGGGAAGCAGGCAACCCCTGAGCAGAGAGCCTTATGCAGGACTCGATCCCAGGACCCTGAGATCATGACCTGAGCTGAAGGCAGAGGCTTAACTCACTGAGCCACCCAGGCACCCTCCTTCTTATTTTCTTAATGATATCTTTTGAATACCAGAAATTCTAATGTTGACAAAGTCCAATTTATCAATTTTATCTTTTAAATTTTGTATATATAGTGTCTGGTCTAAGAAATCTTTGTCTCAAGGATCTTGTCCTGTGTTTTATTGTGGAAATTTCATAATTTTGGCTTTTATATTTATAAATCTCTTACACTTTTAATTTAGATCTAAATCCTGAATGTAAATCGTGGATGGTGTGAGGTACAGGTTTCCTTTCCCGCCAACTTGGCTGTCTGGTTGTTTCAATGCATTTGTTGAAATTTGAGACAAATATCTGTTTGTTTGTTTTTTTTTTATATTTTATTTTTTACTTGAAAGAGAAAGAGCAGGAGAGAGAGACCATGAGCAGGGAAGAGGCAGAGGGATAAGAAGAAGCAGACTCCCTGCTGATCAATGTGGTGCTGGATGTGGGGCTCCAGCCCAGGACCTCAGAATCATGACCTGAGCCAAAGGCAAACCCTTACCCAACTGCACCACCCAGGTGCCCTGACAAATATTTGTTTTTAACTTGAAAATAGTCTACATTAACTTTCTGTTGAAAGTTTAAGACTCTTCTCCATTATTCTTACATTTTTGCCCGAGGGTCCATTGGATAATGTTAGTTTGTAAACATTTTAACAAGAGGGGTTCCTGGCTGGCCCAGTGGGAAGAGCATGTGACTTGATCTTGGGATTGTGAGTTCAAGCCCTATGTTGGGTGTACAGATCACTAAAAATAAATAAATAAATAAATAAACCTATTAACAAGAGACCCAACTATTTCTGAGGAATTTAGTATTAGCCTAAATATTAGTTTGGCTCAAATTCACCTACAGCAGGGAAAAGACAAAAGTGTTCTATATAGAACCCTACCTCATTAGAAAGGTGGATATAAAAGTAGCAGATAATGTGTTAATGGAGGACATTACTCAAGTAGCAAAATGAAAATACTACAGATTTTCCAAGCAGAATGCTGAATTGAAAGTAGAAGGATTTACATGATGAAATACCAAGTAAATTATTCAGTGTTTCAGTAATGACCAGAGAAAAATGTTTTGCTTAAGGTTTTTTCCCCCAGTGGCAGCAATTTTTAAAGTAGCTTTGTTTTTTTTAATATTATAATAGAAACATAAGTTTATTCATAAAAAAAGGGAAATTATAGAAAAACATAAAGAGTAATTTAAATAAACAATAGTTCTTCTAGTGAGAAGTAACCAATCTTAACACATTGGTGTTCCATAGAACTACAAAGATAAAAATAGCAGTCTAGGTATCGTTTTCCTTAAGATATTATAGATCCCTTTATGTCTTAGTAAATGAAGGTTGGAATTCTATAAGATTTTATTATTTGGAAGTTCTATATCTTGGTGAACTATTTCTCTATAAATGTTTTTGCCGTTTTCTTTTTGAGTTTTGTTATTATAAACACTGCTGTGACTAACAGCCTAGTATGTATAATTTTGCATTCTTGTCTAATTGTTTTATAAGGTAGTATTTATTTCAATGAATAAAATTGGTTGTTGTATTTCTTTGTTTATTTAATGTATTTCTTGAGCCTGAACATTTACTCTTGATGACTTCAGTGATAATCAGCATATTCAACTTACTGGAACATTTACAACTGGAACTAAAACCAGAAACTTGCCAAACTGTATTTACGTTTCATGGGGAATTTGAGGCGTTAAGTGAATTTATATATGTAGAAATAGATGAAAAATTCACCAAACTTTCCTACCATTGAAAACTGTGGGGAATATAATGTCATTAAATGAACATATATTAATCAATTCTTTATCGTATACAAGATGCTATTGAGATGGAAGGGGGCTGGGGGGAAAAAAGATTTCCTGGGTACCCAGGAGGAGAAAAAGAACTTTGGTGAGCAAATAAAATAATGTCTTCCACAACAGACATTTTTAAAGTTTCTGCCTTTTATAGTACAACTGAATTTGACAGCTTAAAATGCCATTTTAGGAGGAGTTCTTTAATTTAGAGTCCTTAAGTAACTTTAATTATTTAATTTCTTAGCTCCAGGAGAAAAAATCTAGGGTTCCAAACTTTTTTTTTGATACAAACTATGTCTCACTGACCATTAGCACACAGTGAAGGCAGATATTTCCTTCATTTACTGAGCAGTTATTACAGAACAAATGTTGTACTAAGCACCCTGGAGGACCTTGGCACCTGCCTGGGAATTTAAAAGTTGAAAGATATTTTAGATATAAGAATATTAGTTTGGATTTTAAGTCTAAGTCTTCTATAGAGACTATAACTTTAATGGTTTCCCCCAGCATTCCATTATGGGTTCACCATGTGAACCCTTTCTGCTGTGACATGTGAGAGGAAACAAGTTCATTGGCATATTCCGTGGACTCATCCGTCTTGTTCTCTGCACATGACCCTTACGACCTTGATGAAAGGCATGTTCAAAAGTATAAATAAGTATAAAGAAGATCTTTTTCTTTAGATATGCTTTATGTTTATGAAGTAGAAATTGGAAAAGAGCCCTGGCAGGCAATATTTAGTGCCGACTTAATTCTCTGCTCAAAATGTGAAACAATCTTGGCCCAAAGACAAACGTAGGATGATATTTTTTAGTGTTTTAGGTCTTGTATAAAAAATGAAAATGTTTAACACAAAAGGCTATTTCAATGCTTTTAACCTGAGGTTACTATTTAATTCACTACATTGGGTGGGTTTATTGGAAAAAAGTATTATCGATATGCCTTATTGACAAATAAACACCCAAATCGTAAGAAGTTTTCACCTATTACTGCTTCAATCTATGTCTTGGATAACTCTGTTAGTACTTTATTCAAGTTTCAGTTATTTTTAGCATACCACACTTTTAGGGATTTCATGTCCCCTGGTGCTTGTGTGTACTCTCTGAAAAGATTTCTTTAGTGTGGTCAATGAAACCATCTTCAACAGCATCCCCTAGGTTTCTTGTAAAGAGCCAGCTTCTTTGGCTTTACCTTTTCTAAATCCAAATCTCTGGATGAGGAACTCGTGTCTTCTCTAATGTTAACCGCATGCATCCTGGGTGAATGGGACATTAACAGCACTATTTATTTATTTATCTATTTATTTTGCCTATCCATGTTTATAGCAGCATTATCACAGCAGCCAAGAGGTGGAAAGAACCCAGTGTTCGTGGGCCGATGAATAGATAAAGAAAATGTGGTACATACATGTCATGTAGGATTATTCACATTTGGACGTATAAAGCAAGGAAAGCCCGTCACATGCTACAACATGGGTGAACCTTGAGGACAATATACTAAGGGAAAGAAAACAGTAAAAAGAGAATATACTGTATGATTCCATTAATATAAGCTTCCTAGAGTCATCAGTTTCATAGAAAGAGCAGAATGGTGGATGCCAGCGACTGGGGAAGGGAAAGAGCACATCCAACAAATACCGAGTCATGGGAGTAACAGTGAGCTGATTAAATCTGGAGACAAACCATTGTGATCCTCCGCACAGGTCCTTTGGGTTGCAAATACTCCTGTAGCCAACAATACTGGTGGCGACAAAAAGAGCAGCACTGTTTTTTACTTGCTAGCCATGGCCAGAGAATGTGGAAACATACTTTACCGTCTTCAGCCATTGCCCCAAATCTACAAGCCGTTAGGTTTCCTGTTTAACGGTTGAGTCCACTAATCCGCAGGAAGTAAGAAACTTGCTGCGTCTTGCTCAGTTTGGAAGCCAGTAGGTCTAGCTTCGGTATGACGGTGTATGAACATGTGAGATGGCATTTGTTGTTGTGAGCAAATTATCTTTTTAAAAAAGTGTAAGAAGAAGAGGAAGAGAGCTGGAGAGAGAGAGACGGAGAAACTAGCTTAAGGATCATCACACGGAAGAATTCAGTTGAGTCAGAAACTGAGATGCGAGCAGAGAACCACACTGTCAGCCCCTTCTGTTCCATCCCACCTGTCGCCACCTCCAGCTGCCCCGACTGAGAGTCCTCCCTTGTTACTTTACAGTCGGTACACCATCGTGCCTTAGCCACACCCACTGGCTTCCACGCTGAACAAGACGGAGCAAGTTTCTCACTTTCTGCAAGTTAGTTGACTCAGCTGTTAAATTCAGCTCTTTAAAGAGCAATGCTTTGTGGGGCTGGTTCTCCTTTCTGCCTCCTCCTTGCCTGTTAACATGATTCCCAGTCTGGAGGGAAGATCGCCCTTTACTGGTTTCACATCTGTCTAACTGTCGGAGAGCACCGGGTTATCAAGGTCAGCTGTGCCTCCACTCTTGGGGAGCAGGAATATGTCTGTACAGATAAGGGTTTTTTCCATCTCTGGGAAGCTGTCAGAGAAGCACCTCACCTACCATTTTTTTCTCTTACGTCTCTTTCCCCGGGTCTTCCTTCCTGGGACGGTGTTCTGGGGCAGTTCAGAGGGTGGGAGGCATTGCATAGTCACAGCTCTAGTTAACAGTGAAAAAGCTATAATCTCATACGTAAATGTTTAGTTCGCTGGATTACTTCCTGCTAGGCAAGTGAGTCAAACACGGACAAGAATAGCAAGAGACTCATGCTTTAAATAGAATTTAAAAAAATTCAGTGTACTTGGGGCACCTGGGTGGCTCAGTGGTTAAGCCTCTGCCTTTGGCTCAGGTCATGATCTCAGGGTCCTGGGATCGAGTCCGGCATTGGACTCTCTGCTCAGCAAGGAGCCTGCTTCCCTCTGTCCTTCTACCTGCCTCTCTGCCTACTTGTGATCTCTCTTTCTCTTTCGAATAAATAAATTAAAAATCTTAAAAATAAATAAATAGATAAATTCAATGTATTCTTAAGATATCCCTATGTTTATTATTACATAAATCTTCAAAATTTAAAAATTTGTAATAGGCATTTACTATGATCATTTTTTCTCTATTATCCTTGGAATAAAGAATATTTGTTAATTGTTTCTTCTCTGCAAGCAATGTCAATGTATAAAAATTTTCTTTTCAAATTAATGTATCTGCTTTCTAAGGCAATCATTTCTAAGTTCATTATATGACTCAGCTCATTAAATTTTTAACATGAGTCTTAATATTGCACATGGAATAATAACTTATAAATTAGAGTAATATGGTATATAGTGATACAGTCAGAACTCTCAAACTACTTCAGTCAAAACCAATATGAAACTGGGAAATAAGAATATCTTTGAAAATAAATTTAAGTTCATCTCACGTTGGTATTAATTAAAATAGTACTCCAAATTTTCTTAGATATGTTGCTATCAATATTTTATTATCTATTAAAAGAAAGCAAATCACATCCCACTAGAAAATGCCAGTTCATCTGCTTTTTAAATTTAAATGCAAATTATTTCCACCCCTTACCTTTACATTGAGATAAGTCAAAGTAGAAATTGCATATGTTATGCATTACTTTACACAGACTTCAATATCAAAATTATTTTTATCACTGTTCTCCAAAAACTTATTTCAGACCAACACCAATGAATCCAATTTTTATCCTAGTTTCTATATTACATTTTAATACAATAAAATTTGCAGACATTTATAAGAAGTTTTATGATAGTTCTTAGAAATCTCTATGTAATTTTCAATAGATTACCATGTGAAAAAAAAAATGAGGGTATTCCTATAGATACATTTTGAATGTGGCATTCTGTGTTGCTCTCATAAGGGAGAGGGAAGTGTTTTTTATATTATGCCACTGGTATAATGAGTAATGACCTGGAGGATGTCCTAGCACACCTACCCTGGGGAATGTCATGGGCCATAGTATAATAAGATTTTAGCAATCAAATTTTGGGATTTCCTCTCAGTACCCACAAAGGCTGGAAACTGCAGTCTGACAACAAAAAGCTGTGGCCTTCTGTACAGCAGTAGAGGAGGTCCAATCCACATTTCGCTACTAATGACGTGGGAGGTCTTGTTTGACAAAATGTAATAAGACGCTCACGCTGCTCCTGTTAATGCAGTTACACGAATTTCCCCCACGAGCCTCCACCAGATGCTGCTACCGTCAGAACTGTGCTGGTAAGAACAGAGTTTCAAGAGGAATTAGGATATACTGAAATGGAAATAGACCCAAAGAAGCCATCTTATGTTCTCATGGGTGTTCCTTAAGTAGGGGATAGGCATTTAGCACTTACAGCTTCTGTTGGTGATTGAGATTCTTAGCTAAATCGGAAATAGGTAGGATTTTCTACATTTCTCACTTTAGTGTGTTAAACTTGTTGCGTTCCTGAATAATAAAGCACTTAATAGTTTTCCACTGGTTTAACTTGGTTACCCAAATAGCATCTCTCAAATATAGCTGTTTGTGTAGTAACTACACCTGTGTCCGAGAGTGCACGCTGTACCTATCTCCTTTTTTTCCTAACCTGTGAAATGTTGAAAATGTTTTTTAGTCTCTACTCATAGTGATGGATAAGAGTTCACAGCTAGAATATAGAAACAGAACACTCTGTTGAAAAATTATTACAAACATCATGTCAGGCACTAAAACACCAATATGTTTCAATAATGTTGTAATACAGACTTAGCCCTGAGATTTATTCTAGGTCAAAACTATACACTGTTTGTAATTTCATGATAAAACTCTGCCTCTGGAAACTCCATATACTATTCATGACAGAAGTTTTGCCTTAAATAGTCCCTAAAAGAACCAGAAGAAAAAAAATGTTAAAAATAAAAATTTCACCCTTAAAGAAAATTGGGGGGGTGTTGAATATTTTTAAAAAATCATAATTGTTTAAGTAATATATTTAGACTAAGAATCTCAGAAATTAAAGTCCCTTCTTAGGGACAAAATGCAGTGGGAATTGCATAGGAACTGTGTGGCCTTGATTGAATCACTTTGATTTCCTAAGCTTAAATGTTTATTCCTGTGAATTCAATAAGCCAACCAGCTGATCTCTCAATTGCAACATTATAGTCCCATGTATCGTATACTTCCTGGTTCTCAGGCCGTGAGTGGTGGACTCTTGGGATCCTGGTTCTCAGGCCGTGAGTGGTGGACTCTTGGGATCCTCAAGTCACTGTCAGGGAGTCTCTGAGGTCAAAACTTTCCATGATATGAAGGTGTTCCTTGTCCTTTTCACTGTATTGACGTTTGTACTGATGTTACAACAATCAGTGGGGGGGTAATATTTCTGAGGCTTTCGCAAACATCAGGGCAGTACCACCTAGCTGGCTAGTCTCCACTACCACATGCTCACATTAAGAGATTAAGAGAGGAGAGGAGGAGGGGGAGGCAGCTTTACTTAAGAATGTCCTTGATGAAGCAGCCGAAATTGTTAGTTATATTAAATCTCAGCCCTTGAATATGGTTTTAATAGCTTGCGTGGCAAAATGGGAAGTATGCATAAAGCTCTTCTGCTGCCTATCAAAGTACAAAAGGTTGTCTTAGGGGAGTCTCATGTGGATTGTTTGATTTGCTAAACCAGCCACATTTTCCATGGAACATTGAGTTGACTTCAAAGAATGGCAGACAAACTACAGTTATTCATGTTTGGGTATTTCATAGCCATTTTCTCAAAAACCAACAAGATTCAATTAGGCTGCCACTTCAAAGAAAACAATTGACAGTACTTATAGCCAATGAAAAAAAATTCAAGCTTTCAAGCAAAAGTACTGGAAAACTTGTGTATGTTGCTATTAGTGTGACAGCTTCCCAATTGGTAAAGACTTCTCTGATGAAATGCATGGTTATTTTTTGACAGTGAGATATGTCAACATTTTGTAGATATACAGAATTCAGTGCAATATTTTCCAAAAGACCAGTGTATAATGTTAAAATTTATGCTTGGTTAAAGGACTCAGGACGTTCAAAGTGAAACATAGACCTATATTTTTTTTGGAGGAGAGTGCAAAAGTTCATTGATAAGGTTTGTGATTCCACAATGCAACTAAATTTTAAGAACTATTACTTGTCAAGTTTTGGTGTAGTATTAAAAGAAAATACCCACAATTACCTGAGAATACTATGTGAGGCCTTATAGATAAGATAGTTGGAATGGGAAAGAGTAATATATATATATATATATATATATAGTTTTTACTTAATATTTATATTATATATATATAAAATATATATTTTATATAAATAATATAAATATATATTTATATTAGCTTATATACATAATTTTTATATATTACAAATATACATATACAATGTATGTGTATATTACAAATATACATATTTGTATTTATACAAATTTGTATTTATATAAATTTACACAAATGTATACATATTTGTAATATATATTTGTATAGTACAAAGATATATTAATAAAACTATATATATACAAATATATATTTGTAAAAATGTATAATAACAAATCTCTTCATACAATTTTAGCATAATTATCTTTTTTAAGAACGTTATTTACATTAACATTTAATGAGTTTATTATTTTTAAGTGAATATTTTCTTAAATCTCAGTTTTGATTCCTAATCTGGTAAATAGTGATATATGTAATATGCATAAACAAAATTATCTGAGACCACAAAGTTTAATAATTGTTAACATAAACCATTAAGGCTGGCGTGGGGTAAGCTATTCAAATCTGAAAGAGAGCTAAAATAATCATTCTTTAGCCACTAGAGGGAGCTTTTATTTTATATAAATGTATAGTCTGTAGGCATTAAAATTTTACATGAAAAATAAATGCAAAAATTCTAGAATTGCAGCACTTAATATATACAACACAAAGCTTAGCGAGAAACCCCAGTTTTTGTGCTTTATTTCTACAGTAGCTCCTTCAACAAAGTGGAAGGATTTTTTTTTCTATAGCCATAAGTTTTTCTATGCTGAGTATGCTTGAGAAAATTATGTTTACATTAAAGCAGACATTTAAGAAAACATCATGAAGTCTTAGTATATGATACCATATGGTTAGAAGTCATTAATTTCTTTCCTCTTTCTAACTACTTCCTTATAAATAGCAGGAGTCGATGTGGCGCTTTCTTCTCACTGACCTTTGAGTAATTGCTAGTTGAGTGTAGGTCAGTCAGAAATACTCCTGACATATTGTATTTCTCTCAGAGACATTTATATCAGTTACAGGGAAATGACGATGCATATGGAAGCAATGACTAAGTTCTGAATGATTTATTTCTTCTCTCCTCTGGGGTTCACATAGAATCATACTGCAATTGCACAGTCATTCCTGTGGTGTTATGAACTCTCCTTCAATGACATCTATTTTTTACAATAATATTTATTATTTTTCTTTGTCTTCCCAAAGTCTCAATATGGAGAACCATATCCTAATTCTTAAGATATGGGTACAGGCATAACAAAAACCTGCTGGATGACTTTGTCGGTATTTTAGAAATAATTGCATGCAATATTGCTTGTATTTAATAAATAATTTTCAGTGCTCAGTGGTATGGTATAACTGAAGCTAGGTACATCCACATTTGCAGCAGCTGTGGTCTTCCAGATTCCCTGAAATTTTTTTTCAGGTAAGGTATGATGTGCCCTGATACGGACAAAGGTGACGAAGTCCCTTGCAAGAAAAATTATTTTCATTGAGTACTTTTTTCTCCTTACAGAATGTCTTCATGTGTTCATTCAAGCCAGTGGTTCTTAATATGTTGAGGTTTTTAGGAAAAGAAAAAAGAACAGAAAGAAAGAAAACTTTTAAAATCAGGTGAATGCTATGATCCCTCTGCCCCCCAAAATATGCAATCACAAAATGCTAATTTTTTGCATATAATCTTGAAGGTTTTTAGATCTCCCAAAGTCCACAAGAAACCCCAGCTAAGAATTCTTGTTTAAATCAATAGAAAATCAGGGGCACCTGGGTAGCTCAGTCATTAAGCATCTGCCTTCTGCTCAGGTTATGATCCTAGGGTCCTGGGACTGAGCCCCACATTGGGCTCCCTGGTCAGCAGGAACCCTGCTTCTCCCTCTCCCTCTTCCTATGCTTGTGTTCCCTTTCTCGCTCACTCGCGCTCTCTCTCTCTCTCTCTGTCAAATAAATAAATAAAATCTTTAAAAAAAAATCAGTAGAAAATCAGCGAATATAGAATGTGATTGGTTTTATTTGTTTTGAGCGGGGAGGACAAGTATCTGGGACTAATAAGCATTAATCATCTTATTTATGTTGGAATCACTAAAAAGATCTTTGGATAGCCTGAAATACTTTTAGTAAAGTCTTCATAACTTATCTCTATTAAAAATGTTACAAAAGCTAGAGCTGAAAGCTGTTAAGACACCTGGTAACTCCACAATGTAGAAGGCCCACTCTGAGTTTTTTTCACAGATTTAAGAAAGTGACATTTTTAGAAAAGCCAAATTGAGTCAATCTTGGTTTTAACAACTTAAACTTTTCTGAGTGATTTAGAGCACACAGTTTCCAGGAACTAAATTGGTCTCGAGAATTAATCAGGAATAAACTATACAAGTTTTAAGTTATATAAAGTATACTTATATAAAATAAGCTTAGAACATTTTAAATACAGGCAAACCTAAATAGTAACATTAAAGTTCTTAATCCATATTCTCTCCACAGCATTTTCACTTAGTTGAGAAAGGATTGGCATAATATATTGAAACTGTGAATAATGAAGACATAAATGATAACACTAGGAGATAAAGGATCAAAGATGCCCCCTAAGGATCCTATAAGAATGAAAAAGATGAGAAAGAAGAGTAGAAAATAACTTTTGTTCAGTAATTCCTGGCAGGTGTTGATAGTAGAAGCTTACTCAGAAAATGGAATACTTATTTTTCTTTCAAGAAAACAGACCCCTAATTTCTGCTCCCTGAACTTTTTATAAGGAATTTTCATTGTTCTTCATAGCTTTCTGGATGCCTTCACTTCTTTTAACCTTGTATCTCTATATCTGAATTATTGCCATTGGTTTCATTAAGTAGCTGATGATTGATAGTTTAATTTTGTTTATATACATGGATATAGCTATAGTAAGGAAATGCAACTAGGTGAATTCTATCATTAATAAATTTAAGCATGACTTTCCCTTAGTATTTCACATGTGCTGCTATGTTCCAGTGATCATGAAATCATTTTCTATGGCTTTCAGCAACTCGAGGTGATTGTTACCTTGATTCTGCTTTTTGAAGGTCATATTGATTGAAATAAGTCATTTTTCTGTCTCTGTCATGACTAGTTGGTCCTAACAAATGTATTTAGGGGGATCTAGGGTCATCACACAAAACTAAAGCATACCTCCTTTATACCTAAGGTTTGTAGGCTGCCATTTGGCAAGAATAATTTAACAACTTCCTGAGTAACTTCAAATATTTGCAAATCTTGGAGAGAAGAACGGCAGACAGTATGATTTGCAGCTTGGAGAGCAAGTGTAGTGAGTCATCAATGATGTTCAAAGCCAACAAAGATCTGATGAATGCATGCTGTGGTTTTAACATTGGAAATCAACGGTCAATTATCCAAAAGGCTATTTTTTCCTTAAAAAGCCTCTTTTAAGCCCTTGGTTGCCCTTCCATTCTTCTAAAGTTGGCAGGCATATTTAAGTGGTGATGATGAGCGGATAGTGGTGCATAGCAGGGCTGTGTCATGGTCGTGGGAGACCAATCCTTTTCTGTCAGAGAAACTGGTAAAATAGCCAAGGGCTCTGCCCTATGTCCAGGTTCAGGGGAGGGATGATGAGAGCTAAGGAGAGTATCAGTGTCACCAAAATTGAGTTCAGGTCAAGGATCCAGCCCCAGGTAGAGAAATATCTTTAGGTATCCTGAAGCAACCTTTAGTAAAGGCCAAAGTAAAGGTTTCTTAGGAAACCAAAGATTTAACCATATTTGGGAAAGAGTGTGGGGTCAGGAGCCATGGTGCTGAGAAAACAGGGAGAAAATTATGGCTTATTTGGGATATAGATGCCTTAAATGTACTCTAGTATCCAGGACACTGAGGCTGAATGCAGACCTTATTTGCTGCTGGCAATGGGGCTTCTCAAAGTATGTATGCCTCGTTTGGCATTTACTCAGGTGAGCCGGGACTACAGATTTTTGACAGTGGCTCTGTGACTGAGAAGACAAGGACCTCTTTTACCTAGGACACTTTAGCTTCCCAAGGGATGCTAGTGTGTTCTGTGCCTGATCTTTAGAAATCAGTTAACTTCTCATGGAAAAACAACAAAGATGTCAAGACGGTTTATACTTACGCACATTATGCTAAAAATGAACTTACTAACAGATACAACTTTTTTTTTTGCAGAATCAACTCTTGAAGAAACCTGCTCATTATTTTTTAAAAACAACTTTCCCGAGATAGCATTGCTCTATCATAAAATCCGTCCATTTGAAGTGTCAGTTTAAGTGGTTTTTAGTATATTCACAGTGCTCTGTACCCATTAAAGTCAATCCCATCTGCCTTTCCCTAACCCACCAGCCCGAGGCAACTACTAATCTATTTTCTGTCTATATAGATTTGTCTGTTCTGGACGTTTCATACAAATGGAAGCATGTAATATGTGGTCTTTTATGACTAGCTTCTTTCACTCAGCATAATGTTTCAAAGTTCATCCGTGTGGTAGCACATACCCACATTTCATTCGTTTTTACTGCTGAATAATATTCTGTTGTATAAATATACCATTTTATTTATACATTCATCAGTTTATTGGTATTAGGGTGGTTTCCACTTTCTGACTATTATGACTATCATCTCTGTGAATGTTCATGTACAGGTTTGTGTATGGGCATGTGTTTTCTCTTGGGTACATACTTAGGAATGGAATTGTCATATAGTAACTCTGTGTTTAATGTTTTAGGGTATTGCTAAATTGTTTTCCAAAGTAACTGTGCCATTTTATAATCCCACTGGTAACATATGAGGTCACCAATTTCTATACAGCCTTGCTAACAGTTGTCCTCTGTCTTTTTTGTTTTTGGCCATCCTACTGAGGATAAAGTAGTATCTCATGGTTTTGAATTGCATTTTTTAAATTAAAAATGATATTGGGCATCTTTTCATATGCTTTTTGGCCACTTATAGGTCTTTTTGGAGAAACATCTTTTCAAATCCTTAGACCATTTTTAAATCAGGGTATTTTTTATTATAATTTATTGTATACTTCTATTGTACTTTAAGCTGGTTTTCATATACTCTGATGCAAGTTCCTTTTTCAGATAATGATTTGCTTATTTTTTTCTGTGAGTTGTAGTTTTACTCTCTTGATGATGTTCTTTGAAACGCAATATAGTTTTTAATTCTGATTAAGTCCAATGTATCTGTTTTTTTCTTTTAAATCACTTGTGCTTTTGGCAGCATACCTCAGAAACTACTGCCTAAAGCTACTGGTTATTTCTGTGTATTAAGACATTTTATATATTAACCCTTAGATTTTTAGCCTTGCATTATTTTACATTTTGCCACATGGTTAGCTATCATTACCAGGAGGTAAGGACCATTTTTCTGTTGTCGGGTCATGGGAGTGGGAACAATATTCAGGAAGTGCATTTTTTTAGTGATCAGTTACTTCCTAGTGGTCACTAGCACTGAACTTGGGAAAGAACAGGGAAAAGCACAAAACATGTATTTTTTTCCTTGCCCCATTTAGAAATGTTAGTAGGCAGAATATGTTTCTCATCACTCTTGATAGATTTTAACTAATACTGAATACCTTGAATGACCACAAAATATGTTATTACCAGAAAATTCAGCCATATCCCCCCAAATCAGGTTGTTGGATACTATTATCTTGTAGGGGACAAGACTGTGTCCTCTGGGGTCACACTTCAAGGGTGAATCCTGAGTCTCTTACTTATTAGCTGTGTGAGTTTGGACGAGTTATAGCATGGTGTTTGAATTCTCATCCATAGAGTAGTCATGACAATAGCTTCTACCTTGTAGACTTATGAGGACTAAATGAGATACAGGTTAACCAATTTGAACAGTGTCTGACATGTAATCTGTGCCCATTAGTGTTAAGTGGCAGTGATGATGTTACAGAATTGGTGTATCTGTGAAAAATTGACCAGAACAAATTCCGATGCATCCTCTGTACTGCTGTTGAAATATTTCAGACAGAATGAAATATAACCTGAAAATATGAACAGCACTAGGTGTGCACAGCTAAAACAGAATGTAATGCTCACTCATCTATTTTCTGTGTTTTTTAAAGAGTTTTTTGTCTTATGAGAATAAATTATATCTTCTAATAGTAAGGAAATTGCCTCCATCAACCTTTGTTGTTTAATTTGTTTGAATTCTGAGCATTAAAATAACTCATCAATTAATCAGTTTTCTTGTATCCTAATACTTTATGGCAATCCAATATTTCTCAACTACTTTCAGTTGTTAAAAATATACTAATACTTTATATATGACTGTCACAGTTAGGGGAGTTGGGGTTCCATTATCACATAAGGGGAAAGCCTTTATTTTATTTTATTTGAGAGAGAGAGAGAAAAAAAAAAAAAACAAATGGGGGGAGAAGCAGAGCGAGAGGGAGAGAGTGTCAAGTAGACTCTGCAGTCAGCCCAGAGCCTGATACGGGGCTTAGTGTCACAACCCTGAGATCATGAACAAAGGCAAAACAGCAGCTGGACACTTAACTGAATGAGCCAGTCAGGTGCCCCAAGAGGAGAGCCTTTTTAAAACAATCCTATTAACTCCTTTTGTAGGAAAGATAATTCAGAGAAAAATTAATGTCAACGTTCATAAAAGTGTGTCCAGTTACCATTCCCCAAATAATGTGTCAGATCCTTTTGCATTCATTATCTTTATTACTCATTCTGGCAGTTTCAATTACACTGTCACTATTTTGTGAGATCAACTCTTTTCCAGTACAAATCCTGGGGTAGATGCTTTGTCTCTCAGTCAGACTACAGGTCCCTGGAGGAAGGCACTACCCCGACTTACTCTGTATTCCTAGCTTCTAACATGGTGCTTCGTTTATAGGAAGTATTCTGTAGATTCCTACAGAACCACACGATTTTAAGATTTTTTTTAAATTTATTTTTATTAGAGAGACAGAGATCACCAGCAGGCAGAGAGGCAGGCAGAGAGAGAGGAAGGGAAGCAGGCTCCCCGCTGAGCAGAGAGCCCAATGCAGGGCTCAATTCCAGGACCCTGAGATCATGACCTGAGCCGAAGGCAGAGGCTTAAGCCACTGAGCCACCAGGCGCCCCACAATTTTAAAGCTCCAAGAGAAAGGCCTTCATTCAAAATGGTGTAAATTATATTGTAGAGTATTACCATAATGTCTGGAAAAGAACGTGCTAACCATACACGGAGAGAACCAGTAAAAGTCTTGAAAGACACTTTTCCCCATGAGCCCTCCTTCCATTCCTTCCTCTGCAGCTTTTGTCTGGTCTCTTCTCCTCTTAGTCGTGTTGCCAACACACTGGTGTCTGAGGAGACTCTTAGCTTGAGAGCCCCTGCAGGGTGTCCCCACAGTACCTTGAACTTCCTCATTGCAGCATTATTCTCAGTTTTATAAGTGCTTATTTAATTGCCGGTTTCACCCTCTCAACCAGAGTCTGTGGAGGAAGGAGGCCATTTTTGCCCTCTGCTGATCATTGTGTTCCTCATGCGTGTCTAGCATGTAGAGGCGCCTGGTACACAATTATTCTTCAGATGCTTGCTGAACGATTGAAGTAATTAGTCAGCGTCTGGCTCTGCCACTGACTGGTTGTGTGGGCTTGGGGAAGTCAGGAGCCTCTCCAGGTCCAGATCCGAGTCCATCTACCTCTAAAATGATGGGATTGGGCTTGATCAGAGTTGGAAATCAGGTGGTCTCCTTGCTAATTCTGACCCAGAACAGCATTTTCAAAATTTCTCTCTCTCTTCTGTTCATTCGTTTCAGAGAACATGCACACCCATTTCGCCCCACCCCCACTGCATTTCAGCTTTTACCCTCCTGCCCCTGTTACCCGACCAGCTCCTGAGACGTTCGAAGTTGCCACCCCTGACCTGGGGACCATCTGGATGATCTAAAATCTGTATGACTCTAAAATTTTGATTCCATGATGTTTAGAAGAAATATGCAGTTTCACCCTTCAGTCTGCATTTACTTGTCACAAGGAGCTTTTATTTACATTGGTTTGTTTTCTGGAGTGTCTTTTATTTTGGCTCTTTCCACCTGGGAATGCTTATGGATTCCAAAGCTTCTAAATCTTTGCTATTAGCTCTGTCCTTTACTTCAACAGAAGTAATTATATGTATTTGTGTCTTCTCTCTGGATATTTTTATAGCACCACGCAAGGGGATTATCTTTGGGATGATAATGTTACTGTGGAAAAAAAATTACCTTTAAGAATAGATATGTGAATTTTAGAAGTTCCCTGTTGTTCGTTTGACATGTATTAATTCTCTATTTTTCCTATGGGTGACACCCTTATCTGTGCTTGTTACAGAGGTATATGAACACACTGCAATTCTGAACTTGAACAGTCACATGTACAAACATGTGTACATACGAACAAATTGCCACAGTGATTCTTTTATCTAATTTTAAAAGAATTTTAATAAAAATAACTTCATGTAATTAGCTATCCCTTAGGGTTATTTTTTCATCAGAGCAAAAGCAAATATAAAAACTGCAGATAATCCTCAATGAATCTTTGCAGGATGTCTGGTTCACAGAGGTATCCTTCTCTACATACTGCTGCTGAGAAGAATGAGGTCTGTTTGACATGTACCCCTAGTTGCTAAAAATCGAGTAGAATATAACAGGCTTCTGCTGAGTAAAAACATTAATGTAGCAGAGTAGTTTACAGATGGTAAGATGAACTACTTTTAGTTTTGCTCGCAAAAAAATATATAAGAAATCTAATTTTTTTCCCCATACTGAACAGAGCAGCAGACATTACATTGAGAAATATGTGATCATTTGGCCTACTATTACGGCCTATTTTAGAACATTCTGCATGGTTAGCTGCTCGGAGCATAGATTCACAATAGAAGCAACTTTCAAATCTAATGGAAACCCGTGGGACATACGCATGGGACTGTTCAAATAATTGAACTCCCTTCCACTTATGACTATCTTATTTGCCACTTGGCACGGGCCTGGAGATTGTACAAGCTGTGAAGGAGCCACTTGGATATGGTCTGGCGGTCCCTAAGCAATCATTTTAGCTTCCGTCACAGTAGACCTAGTTTATAGAGCACTAAGGAGCACCGTCCTTAAGAATATTAAGGAAATAATTGCTCATACATGAGTTCTGAGTAGTTTCCTTCCCTCCTATATATTTTTCATGCTCTTACACTGTTATTCTCAACGTGGTTATCTCAGGTGTTAGGATATTTATGGTCACTGGCTAAAAAGGACCTTATTCTATGACAGTTTGATGTTTGAAGCAGTGGTAGCTAGCCTTGAATTAAGTGTTTCTGCTCAGGAAAAGTTTTGCTTACCTGATATGTCAGCAAATGTAGCGGAGTTAAATATTACAATAGTCAATACAGTTATTCTCTGTATTTGGCCAAATTCCCCTTGTCCTACATCAAGCACCTAGTCTGTTATTGGAGAAGGGACCTTAAGTTTTGAGGGTTTATTCTGTGCCTGACACCGCTTGTGATAGATGACTACTCACTTAGGAACTTATTACCTTATGGATAAAAAGTTTTTGATTCATAAAAATATCAGATTTGATGAAGGGGGCATTAGAAAAGGTAATTATGATTCATATCCATTTTCTATTCATCTATTAATGTATTTTACCTTATTTCCTTATTTTGTGAAGTATGTGTACATGTGTGTGTTTGTGTGTGTCTGTGTGTGTGAGAAAACAAGAAAGAGGAAATGAGAGATGAGCGTGAGTTCATACTCTTTCAGGATAAATTCTTGTGCTTGGATGTAATTTAGTTTTGTTTTCAGGCACTTGGGTTTAGAAAGAGTTCCTAGTGCCTTATTAATTAGTATGTAAATGATTATTTGTGAGATAATTATCTGTGTCTGCCATTAGTATGTAAATAATTATCTGTGAGATTAAATTTCTCCATCCCGTAAGAAAACTATAATCCTTTAATACACAGACATGCTCACCTTCAGGTATTAGTTCAAAATTAAGAAAAAAAGAAAGATAAATAGAAGAATTAGACATTTGATCTTTGCAGGAATTTCCAAAAGGCTTTTTCACGTATTTTAGCCAGTATGATTGGAACATAATCAGTGACTTAATAGTGCATCATCTTAAAACTATTTCAGAGTCATGAAGAAAGCTTTTTCTTTATCAGAAATGTATGTCTTTAAATAGATTAGATGTGGTGGAAAAGTTTTATACCTTCAAACTTAGCAAGGTTAATTTTAGGCATATCTAAAGAGGCATATCTAAAACTATTTCGTCCAGCTTTTTATCAACAGCTAGAGTGCGTACTATGCATGCCAGCCAAATGTAGCAAGGCTCTGCTTGAATACTTCAAAGACAAGAAGTTTGCAATATGGTCAAGTGTAAGCATTGTGTTACTGACTAATTCTAATTTTGCAGGGTTTTTTCTGTATTGAGCTAAGTTCCACTTCCAGGTGTCAGCGCTTTTCCTCCTAATGCTATCTCCAGGGCACGGGGAACATTTGTCCCACTTCCAAATTCCACATTTCCCACGACTGCCTCTCCTTCAGTTCCTTCTCCATGACATACGATTGAGATCCAATGACAGCCTGGTCCCCTTTCTGGATGAAGATTCCCATCCAACTCTTTCCATAGTTTAAAATCTCTCCATGAGTTTGCATCAAGCTTCGTAGAAGAGATGTTTGCCCTCATTATTCTTGCTTCCTCACTTTAAATTCAGTCCAGAAAGTGCCACAGTCTGGTTTCTCCTTTGGCTAAATTCTGCTGAAATGTTCCTCTGTGGGGTTATTGATGATCTCCTGAGCACCAAATCCTGAATGTATTTAAGTCTCTCTGCAGTCTCTAGCCCTGTTGATTCCTGGAGGCTCTTCCCTCTTGTGAGGTCCTAAAAGTTCCTCTTCCATTTCCTCCTGCTTCTGACTGCATCACCTCAGGCTCCTTCATGAGTTCACCTTTTAAAGGTTAGGAGTTGTTTTCCAGCGTGACATCCGTCATCTCTTCATGTTGTACACATACGGAGCAGTTCTATCTGCTGCATGGGTCATGGTCCATAGCCCGAGGTGTCACAAAAGGATGTCACCAAGTTAGGTCTTGCTTCTAACTTTTGTAACTCAATTGCCCCATGAACTGTTTCACCTAGGACCTCCTCATTCCTTGCCTGTTTTTCCACATTATTCTCCTGATGGGTCTTTATGTCCAATCCATGTCCTCATGGTGGCAAGAGGTTCCAGAGTTTTCTGAAACAAAAATCAGTCAGCATCTGGAGTAGAAGATTTCAAGGACTCTTCTTTGTCTGGTGAGTACTTTTCAAACTCCTTAGTTTAGTGTATGAGGCTCTTCATGACTTGTTACTTCTCCAGTGTAACCTAAAGTCGCTTTCCACCTTAAAGGGGAATTTTAGTCCCAGTTACAGTCCCAGAGAATTCACTTCTGCTTCCTAAGCCCTTGAAGCTGTTTCTCACCTCTGGACCATATGCAGCTTCTTCTGCCTGAAACCCTCTTCTTTCAACCGCCTCCTACACAGCTCAGAGATCCATTGCACTTGCCTCATGGTTTATTCTTCCCAGAACTCATTTAAACGCCTCTTTGGTATGTTCCTGGAGTCCCAATATATTCAGCATTTACCACACTGCAATTACCACCAAACCATGAACTTAAGAGAGGAGTATGTCTTCTTACGTGTATAACTCCCAACACTTCCTAAAATAACTTTTGCCCCTTAATTTAGTCCTATTTGTTCAGTCACTCAGTGATTTTTTTTTTGAAATCTACTAAATTCTGTCATCAATGCTTGGCATATACTGATAAGCAAGATAAAAAATGGACTAGCCCTCATGAAACTTAAAAACAACTGAACAGCCTCTTTATCCCTTTTAAAGATTGTTTATCCATCCCCTATTCCCATATGCCAGGATCATTTAAAATCTTGGTCTTGCTATAAACCACATTAGCTAGTCTTTCTGTGTTTTGTGCAGGTTTGTTCTATAGAACACACCTTGGGGTAGTAGGGACCTACTTCATGCTAACATGCATCTACTTTCGTTCTCAAAGTAATTCTCAGAAATATTGTCTGTACTGTTAGCTCTTTGTGCATGTGAGAAAATAGAAGCTTGCAGAATGTAAATCCCAGACTTGTCAAACCCAGAGTTTCAAAACCAGAGTTTCAAACCCAGAGCCCAAGAGCTTTACACTAAGCTGATCAAGAGGCTCTTTGTGTCTTCATTAAAAGCACTGATAACAAATGGTGAATAAGAAAGAACTAAACTCTGAGCCCCCAGGGCTGATATTACAGATCTCCTTCCTAGTGACACCGTACATTTATCAGACATTCCTATCAATTTCCCTCTTAGGCAGCTCACCTTCCTTCATTCTGTCCACAAGAACGTTACAAAGGGCTCACGAAATGCCTTGGAGAAATCAGTATCCACCTTACCCAATGGCACTGCCTTTATCTATAAATCCAGTGCCCTCATCAAATGGGGAAATGGGCCCAACACCAGACTTCAAAAATATCTGTCGAATGAATGATTGACTTGACTTTCTTTCCTGTTCTTTCCATTATATCCACTAATGGCTTGGAGCTACATAAATGCTTAGTGCAATTACCCTTTAAGTCCTTAGATATGCTGCCTCAGTAGCAGTATAAATACAAAACACAAACTCTCTTAGGAGCCTGGAGGGTTCCCTCCTGGGAAATGTACACAGTTGTGTACCTGTTTTAATCATCCTGCTACCTGCTCCAAAGAAGAGATCTCTGAAGGTATGCAGTTCCCAACCCATAGTTACACTGAAGTACTCAGTGGCAGAGCAGGTGGGACTGAACCCAGCCACTAAAATGTATCAGTCAACCTTGCCTTGAATGGTGTGGTCTGAGAAGAGTCCATTCACCAGAGGACAGAAAGAATTGCACCTGCAAAGAAGCTTAGTAGGACTGACTTCCCAGAACAGGGCCCTGTTAGGTTCCTATCTCAAAGGGCAATCAGGAAGAATAGTGGGAAGAATTTTTTAAATGATAGATTATTTACAACCTATTTTGGACAGTTTCCGCCACGGAGGTTAATGGTTTCTCTTTAAAAGAAAAAAAAAAATGAGTCACACAACTCTTGTAAAAAATACTATCTCCTTCTTTTTTTTTTAACTTTCTTAGGCGGATGTGACAGTACCAATACAAATGGCACCTAGTAATTGTGAAGTTGTAACTTTAGAAATAAAAAATGCATTCCCAATGAGCCCATGTTTCAAAAGAAAAATTTAGCATCGACTTTGATATACCATCTGGTATTCAAATCACTTTGAAAAAAATTATTCATAGTAGTGTGAATTCTCCTAGGACAAGGCTGATGAGGAATAGGAGACTGTGGAACTGAACAACCTTGAAGAAAATAAAATCCCTTTTGGCATTACCTCCATCTGTGTGATCTCTGTCAGGAGTCCAATTTTAGTCTGATCCTGTTCAGAAGGGGCATAATTTATGGAAGAAATTTCAGAATAGGGCTTCTTCAAGTTAATTTATTTTTTATTATTGTTGTTGCTGTTATTATTATTATTTACCTTGCTCCCTTTAAGCACTCTGAATGCTCCCTTCAAATCTAATTGACTACTGGTTATTCTGAGAATCCAAGAAAGAACAATGGATTGAACCATTGGACTTCTTCAGCCAGCAATACTGAAGGCAATAGCCATTTCGTTTGGCACAGGGCACACTTCTGAAAACCCATCGTACCGTGTTCTGTGTGTCTTTTAAAAGATTACATTAGGGGCGCCTGGGTGGCTCAGTGGTTTGAGCCTCTGCCTTCGGCTTAGGTCATGATCTCAGGGTCCTGGGATCGAGTCCTGCATCGGGCTCTCTGCTCAGCAGGGAGCCTGCTTCCTCCTCTCTCTCTCTCTCTCTCTCTCTCTCTCTGCCTGCCTCTCTGCATACTTGTGATCTCTCTCTCTGTCAAATAAATAAAATATTAAAAAAAAAAAAGATTACATTAGGGGCGCCTGGGTGGCTCAGTGGGTTAAAGCCTCTGCCTTCAGCTCAGGTCATGATCCCAGGGTTCTGGGATCGAGCCCCACATTGGGCTCCCTGCTCAGCAGGGACCCTGCTGCTCCCTCTCCCTCTGCCTACCACACCCCTGGCTTGTGTGCTCTCTTGCGCGTGCGCTCGCTCTCTCTCTCTCTCTCACTCTTGGATAAATAAATAAATAGAATCTTTAAAAATAAATAAATAAAAGTTTGCATTAACATATTATTTAGATTCTAAAAATATAATTACAGTTGAAGTTAAAAAAAACACCCTTGTGTATAATTTAACCTCTCTATATTTTGATCATTTTCAAATAGTACAGAAGTATGAAACTTAGAGAAAAATGCCATCTATCATGGTACTATACTTCATTCACTCCGGAGGACAGAGAATACTTGTATAAGTTGATGTAGTCTTTTAGGCTTCCTTGTATATCACTGTTATACAGAACGTGTGTATCACTGTTATAAAAAACATTCATCCCTTTTATTTTCTATTTGACATACAGTACTCGCTACCATACTGCCCATTGGACATTTTGTGCTTAAGTAACAACTGTTGTGGTCAAGAGAGTTACTTGAACGTAAGATGCTTAACTTTGATTTCAAAGTTCATAGGAAGAAAGTTTGGAAAATTGACAGTAGGCCTTGTTTACTCTTTCTGATTTCAATTCTGTCCTGCTCTTAGGTAATGATACAAAGTATACAATTTGTACTTGTAGAACACGTTTGCAGGGCAAGTGTTAGAAAGTATTGCTCTCCAGGGTCTTCCTGAGAATGAGATATATGACAAGTATAAATGTCCTCAGCTGACAAACTGAAACAAGGTTATGGATGACTTAAGGTTTCATCATCTACAGATTTATAAGGAAACCAGCCTCCTGGAGTAGTTTCTCTACCACTTACCTAAGAGGGGAAACAAGATGCCACAAGCAGGGGAGAATTGTGGTGAATTAACTGCATCAGTGCTTACTTACTTGGGGCCATTTAAAAATAGTAAGAGGAAGGGGTACCTGGCTGGCTCAATCCATAGAGCGTGTAACACTTGATTTCAGGGTTGTAAATTCAAGACCCATGTTGGGTGCACTTGAAAATAAAACCTTAAAAAAAAATTGCTCAAAAAAATAGCAAGAAGATAATTGATTGGTATCTTTCAATTTTAGGTCTTCAATTTTTAAAATAAATACCCAGAGTTAGTTGTTCTTATAGACAGACAATATTTTCGTGTTTCTTGGACTTACTGTCTACTTTGCTAATTTAGAAGCAGTTGCAGCATTTTACTCAAGGAAGAATTTATAAATAGTACTACTGATGGGTATCCAGTGTGTGTTATTTCTTTAAATGGTGACTGAATTGTCTTTATACATGGAGTATATTTTTAGTGTAAAAACTACAATGCTGTATTATGATACTTTCCATGAAGTACATTTTTAAATGTGCATATTCCAGGCTGAAACATACAAGATAACATGAAACAGAGAAACTCAGTCAATGGTTAAACATACTCATTCATCCATCCAAATGTTCCACCAACTAGCATTTAACAAGGACCTAGTGTGTGTCAGGCACTGTTCCAGTAGAGATGTATTGAACATCTTCTCTGTCCCAGGAACCATGCTAGGCATCTGGAATATAAAGTTCACAAAGTACAGCCTGTGTTCTTAGGGAACTATGGATCCGTGCTATTAGAGCAAGTAAGGATGATTAATTAGTAGCTGACTAGGTCAGGGAAAAGCCCCAGGGTTAGGGCAATGATCTCCATCACTGGACAAAATTACTTTTATTTAAATCCTTGGGCACAGACTACATCTAATATCCTGATTGTTTTGGGGGATGGCAACAAAAGACAAGTGAAAGATTGTGGAGAAGCATGGGGCTAGAAATAGTGTAGGTGCCTTCTTCTCCATGAAGTCTTTAGCAGTCTGTCCAGGCAAAGATCATTTATTCACTTGAACCCACAAAGCTCTTGGGTCTTTGTCATATGTCTATGTATCTATATCTGTATATCCTTATATCTGTCTGTCTGCCTGTCTCGGCAGGGCAGCTCAGGGCTCGAAGAGCAAGTGTGTCAAGAGACAGGAAGTGGATGATACCAGTTAGTTTCTTATATCCTTTTTCATTAGAGAAAGACAAGGTTTCAAAGAATTTTTTTTGTTAAGCCCTTAAATGTCCCTGTCTGCCTGCCTACCATGCCAATATACTTGGTGATATTTTTAGAAGCACATTAAACTCTAAATATAATATAGTATGGGTGGTCGATGGGACTTTCAGTATATATAAAACAAAATAAAATATATTATTGCATTGATTTTCTGATTTGCACCGTAGAGAAACACACCCAAGGAATTTTGCCACTCAATAATTGCCCTTTGGTTACCTCCCTTAAGGAGTCTGTTTTTAGGGGTACCTGGGTGGCTCAATCTGTTTAGTGCTAACTCTTGATTTCAGCTCAGGTCATGATCTCAGGGTTGTGAAATCATGCCCCATTGGCTCTGCACCAGGGTGGAGCCTGCTTAAGATTCTCTCTCTCCCTCTGAACTCCCCCTTCTCCTCTCGGGGAGGTGGTGGGGAGAATATATATATATATATATATATATATTTCTACACTACATTGTTAATGGAGGAAGGGATTATTTTATTGAATGCTTTTTACCTGTTGCTTTCACTGGTGTTTTGCAGTTACCTGCAGATATTTTCTTATAATTGTAATGGATTAACTATGTATGTGCTCTTGGTATATTATGTGTTTATAAAAATAGGTACAATAATTTTGGAATTTTTTTAAGCTACCCAGGAATAACTCATTTCTTCATATTTATAGTGCATATGTAAGCGTATATGTGTGTGTTAAAATAACATCATCACACATGACTAGTTTGAGTAGGATAAAATTTCAAGGACTATTCCCTCTAAAGCTTTAAGGTGGGAGAAGATGAGAAACTGGACGAAAGGGAAATTTTCATCTTACTGCAGTGTGTCACACAATTAGGTACGTTATGGGGGATTTTATGTCTCCTACTAAAATAGTCAGCATTGGACATTTTCAGAAATAGGATATTGGACTGATCAGATCATCGGTCAGTTTTGCTATGGTCATTTTTGTTTGCCTGAAGAGGGTGATGTTTGCTTGATTTGAATACATGTCAGAAAAGAGAGAGCATCCTTTGTTTGGGCTAGCAACAGACATACTATAATATTTCTTACTTGTCAGTATGCTTCTTTTCCAAGTGCCCTGGTAGGTGATACTTAATGATGTGAGAAGAGGTTCATAGTATGTTACATGGACAAAAAACAGATTATAAAACAGTATATATAAATTCTGGTTCCTTTTTATACACACAGAGAAAAGCTCTATGTAGCAGAATTGTGGCTATGATCACAGTCTTTGGCATAGTTCAGAGGGAGGGCCCAGTTTCAAATCCCAGCTTCTCCACTTTTCAAACATGGGACCTTTGACCCTGAGCAAATTATTAAACATCTCTGTGCCTTAATTTCCTCATTTGCAAAATGGAGATACTGATTTTATATAACCTGTTCTAAATTATATATTTTATTTATTATATATTTATAATTTTATATGAATTATATATTTTGTATTTAATTAAATTATATATTATATTTCATAATATATAATATATATTTAAACATATTTTTATTATATATATATGACTGATACAGAGTAAGTGCTCAATGTAGTTAAAATTATATTATTAGTAATGTATAATATTAATAGTGCTAATCTCTGGATAATTGGGCTTAAACAGTTTTTATTTCTTCATTGTAATTGTATTCTCTAAATTGTCTAAAATGCACATGAATAAAGGCTAAATATGTTATTTAAATGAGAGTTTAAAAAAGGCTAGTACAATAATTTGGAAATCTTTAAGCATGACTCCAGTCATCTTTAATATCTTCTAAACAGATACTACTGTTTCAGGCTAGTTGTTGTTTCCTTTTTATCTTCTTCTTAGTTAAAATTAAAATTGGAATGTTACTAAGTTACTAAGATTTTAACAGCTCTGTAGAAATAAAGGTAATAGACAAAATGTAAGTAGTTTTTCTTCTCAATGTGTTATTTATAATAAATATTAAGACAGACTTTTTATCATTTGATATAACTTTTTAAGTTTCTTTCCAAAGTTATATTTTTCCTTGAAAGTGAATCACAAGAAAATATGAAAAGCAAAATTGTATGCTTGAGGAAAAAGAGTTTAGTAAGTCACTGTTTGAAATTCCAGGTTAGTCTATAAAAAGGAAGGATGGAAATTAACAATTTATCTTAGACATTTAATTGGGAAGAGAAACAAGCTTCTTCCCAGCAGAACTTAACATGCCCATTTTGTTCTCTTTTTATTATACAAATTAATCAATATAGTATAATATACTTGGCTATTAACCATTCAGATATTTACTGGCCAATCTCTCTTATGTTGTAAAACTGGCATATGTATGAAAATAATGCACAAGTAGAATATTCTAGCACTTTAGAGAATGAGTCATGTAATAGCATGTATAGTTTAACTTGAGCTGCAGACCAATTTGAATTTTCGTCTTACGGGTATTTTCTCTCTCTTTTACCTCTTAATTTAATTTGATAAAATTTAGTAATTTTTCCCTCAACTCTGCTATTTGAGTGTGTCTGTGAATATGCATTTATGTGCACCTCACAGAAAAACACCTCAAAGATTTACTTTTTACTTCTACAAAAGAAGTTTATTCGGGCTGTAAACTCTTAGTATGGAATTTTGCTTTCCACCATTTATTATGGAAAATGTTACAAAGTTTTGTAACACTCATATTAACGGAACTTTCAGCTCTTTTTTTCTCTTGCTCCAGTAGTAATAGCCCCAGACTTTTAGGAGCTGAAAAATTCAGTGCCCGTTGGCTAATTGTTCAGGAGATAACACAGTAGAAAGTGATCACAGAATTTTCTGCTTCTAAGTTGTGACTGAGACTAGATGTCTTGGCTCAGGCTAGCTTTTCAACACTTAGCACGGTTCTTTGGTAATGAATGATTTCACAACTGGTTTCTCACCATAAAAAAGGACACACTTAAAGAAGAGAAAACATTGAAAATATATGACTTGCAACAACTCTGCAATTAGCACCCAAAATACTGCCTTTGTAAAGTAATGGTTTAACATAGTATAAAGCCTCCAGGAGTATAACATCGTGAATGGACTTGTCAATGAAGAATTCATTGTTAATGTGACAAATGGAGTTGATAGAGATTTGGTGTTAAACTTTAAAATTCTTTAATGAATTTTAAGTGTCTCTTACATGATAGGCCCAGCATTTTCTAGATAATGTTGTATGAGCGCAGAATCATTTTGTTATCACCTTTAAGGATGGGTTTACACTTTTGTTTTGTTTTGTTTTTCTTGACATTGAGTGTTTAAGACCAGATTCCTGGTCAGTACCAAGGCAGACAATAATTAACATCCAGGGATTAGATGCAAGGAGAGAGAGATCGTCCCCAAAGGCAGAATTGGTTGGGTCCTCATCAGCTTTTCCAATCCCAAAGACACGTGCAGTATTATTTTAAGTAAGTTCTTTCTGTCTGTGTTTTCTGCCCAAATATTCCACCTGCTGCTGAAAACAATTGGGGGATCTTTTTGAAGAGATAATCCTTTTTTTTTTTTTTTAAAGATTTTATTTATTTATCTGACAGACAGAGATCACAAGTAGGCAGAGAGGCAGGCAGAGAGAGAGAAGGAAGCAGGCTCCCTGCTGAGCAGAGAGCCCAATGCGGGGCTCGATCCCAGGACCCTGGGACCATGACCTGAGCAACCCACTGAGCCACCCAGGCGCCCCCCCGCCCTTTTTTTTTAATCCCGAAACAGTTTCGGAGTGCATTTCTCAGGAGAGGCAACAACTTTCACAAACTCTCTGGCTCATTCACTAGAGGACTTGTGAAGCTCTTTAGGAATTTTCAGGGAATATATTTTTCTTCTCTACCTTCTTTTCCTTTTCCCCTAAAATCAGACTCAGTGTGTACAAAAGGGAGAGAATCCCATGGTTCTGCATTGTAAACCCAGCAACTTCTTTTTATGAGCAAACAGACATAGGAGAAAGTCTTCTAAAACATATTCAGCCAAATGAGTATAAACCAAAGCTGGTGTTTCTCTCATTACACGAAAAACATAATAGCAAAGACATCTTAATTTACATATTACTTAAGAGTTTTGAAAAGAAAAAAAACTTTCCTGAATATAATCCTGTTTAATTTTTCTAGGTTCTCAGTAGTGTTTATATTGTGATTCCTATTTCATAGATGAGAAAATGAAGCCTCAAAGAGGAGGTGGTGAAGGATGAACCAAGCCTGGAAATCACCCTTAATCCAAGGATACCATATATCTAATCTTGATGCTGACTCTGTTTACAAAGAAGTCACAGTGACAACTCAAATCTGGACTAAAATTTAGAAGAGAGGAAAATTAGGGTTGGTATTTTAATAAGCAAGACTTAAAAGCATTAATCAAAGACCGAATCTAGAATTTCGTGTCAAAACAGCATTCGTATATATTAACTCATAGCTTCAACAGGAAAGATCGAGAATTCTCGTATTGCTTCTATTTTAGGAATAAAACCACACTAACAGCTTAATTTGAGGAGAAGTATCTTTAAAAGTCCTGGAATTCTGGCTAACATATTACATAAAACGTATCCCTGTTTCTAAAAGAGGGTTAAGGAATGAAGCTTTATCCTCGTGCATCTTTTCGCGGAGAGATTCTTTTTCTTGTGACTTCACGTGAGTGGTCTGTAAGAGATTAGCCGTAGCAAGTTCCATGAGTCACTCAGTGCTAAGGGTTCCCTGGTTCTTGCCTTTCGTGATGGGAGCAAAGGGAATGAGAAAGGAGAGGAAAAGGAGGGAGGAGACAAGAGAGAGAGGGAAAGAAAGCAAGCAAATCTGTAAGGAGAGAACAGTTCCAGGGGCGCCTCCGTGGGCCAAACCAAGCGTTCAGTACAGTGTATTAACATGGGCTTGAATAATTCAAATTTTGAGACCGCAGGAAGAGGCTTTCCAGTGGGAGGGAAAGGCACCATAATTAAAGCTTCCCTGGCGCATGGAGGCAGCTGTATCTTCCGGCAGACTGAGACAATTGGACATGGCTTAATAGCCTAAGAGAACAGGGAGGCTGTGGTGCAGCATTGTTTGTGAAGTGTTAGGTTTATTTTGGTGTTCTCCAATTATAAAGTCAATTCTCTGGGTACCAGCGTCTTTTACATATTAATGGCCTCACCCTTGGCATATGGCAAGAATGCGAGATTCAACTCTTGAGACTGCTTGAAAAAGGAAGAGTGAGTTCAAAGATGCCAGTGGCCCCGTATTACGTGTTTGAAAGCTGAGCTTTCAAAATAAACAAGAAGGTGGGATTTTTTTTTTATATCAATATGCAATTCATTTTAGAAAGAGTATTTCTTCACTTAATGTCTTCGCATAAGGTGCTCAGGGGTTTCAAAATATTTGATAGACACACATACATACACAAGCATATAGTTGCTGAATATGCTGTTTTAAAAGTAAAGATTATTTCTGTTATATACATTCCTTCCTGTAACAAATCTAAACTTCCACCTCAACTCACTCATTTAAAGTATTCAAGAACTTGAATGTTGATTTTAATTTATCCAAATGCCATGCTTCATCAGCACCTTATTTGGTTTTTTTGTTGTTTTTTGTTTTGTTTTGTTTTGTTTGTGGAAAGGGCCTATTTTTCCCCTCTAGTGCACTTCCCATTTGTAATTTCCTGTCCTCTCCCAGTCCTCTCCCAGCAGAGGAGGCTAATTGTCATGCTTGTTTTCTGGGGGTTGAATGCTGCACAGGGCCTATCTGAAATAAACAATTCAGCGTATTCCTGGAGGCCTTGCCAGACTGAGAAAAGCTAACATATTGTGGCATTCCCTTGGGGACTTCACACCATGTCTGGGCTAAAGAAGGTGGAAAAAAGAGGGGAGCGGAGATATCTTCTGTTTCCTCTTTCCCTTGCTGACAGCAGAGTTAAAAGCTCACCTCTTCCTTCACATTTGATTTCCCACTCCCCCACTCTCCTGACCGTCCGTGCACCTGAGAGCTCTTCTCCGGGTGGTTACAGGGGATTGGAAAACAGAAATGAAAAGCAAGGAACCTGAAGTCCACTGCTCCAGGGAGAAGAGAAGTTCATTTCTATCAAGCAATGTAAAAGCTGGCCAGAAAGCTTCTGTGGCCTTGCAGAGAAGCTCTTCGTTACTTTCAGGACAACTTAAAACTTGCGTGATAAAACTGCATTATGCAGGACTATCATTCCGAGATTGGACCCAACACCATAGGACTCTATTAGCGTACTTTGTAAAGTATAACTTCTATTTTAATTGCGGGGCCGTGTTGTCCCTGTTCGTAGCTGTCTCGGTTTTACTGTTGACTGAAGATGAGGTAGGATACGAGTCAGTGAAACACTGAGCTGCATTGGAAGTAGAGCCATCGCAGTGACGATGTGATTTGTTACTTGGAGAAATGGTCCGCCCCATCTTAGCATATTTCTTAGTCTGAATTTCCAAATTAGATGACACCTGAACTCTCATTTTCATGCTGAAAGTCTGTTCCTAAGAAGAACTTTGCCAAACCGATGAGACGACTGCCTTCCTGTGAGCAGCACAAACGGCCTGGGCGTGTAACCACAGACCCATTGACCTGAAACTCTCACATGTACAGATTGCATTGTTAGTCTGATGATGATGAGATGTTTTCTGCTTTAATACTTACCAGTTTTTATGATTCCTAAAGGCTCTGTTTACAGCCGAAGGTGTCCTATTTTCCCTTTAGTGCTGAATTGTGAATAAGCAGGTCAGATCGGCTTCAAAGACATACACATGGAAATCAGATCTCTGAAGGCTCATCCTAAAGGCACGAGATGGAGTGTAATATTTACTGCCTTCAAAAATATCATACTTTGTACTTTTTGCAAATAACTGTAATAAAATAAACTTTAAATACGCCACTTACAATGTGGAAGACAGAAGATGCAGTCAGAAATAATTTAATAATTTAACATTCAGAAAACTCCATGACAATGCAACTAGAAATGAGTCTGATTTGAGTCCAGTTTTACTAAATGGATTTGGATAACATCCCCTGGCCCTGACTCCCCTTCCCAGTAATGCACCCTCGGTCCCCCTCCCTCTTCCTGGTGTAAGGGCAGCTAGCTCCCAAAAGTCAGCTGTGGCCGGAAGTCTCCTTGGATCTGTTGAAAGGCCCATAATGCTGAGCCAGAGTCTCCTTTCAGACTCAACTCACCATACCTCTGTTAAATCTTCCCGACTCCCTTGGCTGCCTAATGTTGACCTGTATCATTACCTATATCCTGGAGTATAGCATCCGGTTTGCCCTCAGGAACAAGGGAAGAATCCTTAGCCTGAGGGTTAAAAGGCCCTTCCTGGGCTGGCCTCTGCTTGAGTTGCCTCAACTTTCTACCCTCCCTGCTCCATTCACCTCAAACAACTTTCCCCTTGCCCCGTCTTCATGTTCTCTTTCCTTCTATGTGGAATACATTCTCCAACATCTAGCTCTTCCTCTGTCTCTCATGCACACACACATTTTTTCCCCTAGAGAACTCCCACTCTCCTCAGGGCTCTCATAGATACCATTTGCCTGAGAAGGCCTCCTGGACCAGTTGGGCTGCCCTTTATACACTTTCCTAGTTTCAGGGCCGTGAGGTTCTACTTTGGTCCTGATTATTGTTCTGAATTATCATTGCCCGTCCTTCCCTGTACTGTGTGGGAACTCTGCCCTAGCTACTCCCTAATCTACCTGAGACTAAGGACCAGGATTTATTCACCACAGTGTACCTACCACTTTCCCCAGTGTCTGGTGCATAGTAATTTCTCAGTAAATACTGGTTGAATGAATGAGAAAACTGGAGTCAGCTTGTGGCGACTGTCTCCCAACTGAAAAGTAGCCCCCCTGCTCCCACCAGACCACTGCCCCACATCAGGAGACATTTCCTGTTCCTGAATCCTGCTCTGTCCCATCCCCTCAAGGTAAATTCTGCTACACCAGGCTATGCCCTGCCCATCACAAGGAGGTTCTCAGAAAAGCAATGAAATGAGGACAGTCTTCAGGAGCTAATAAAAATGTGGAAGCTGCCCAAAATGGAGACCACCCCCTTTTGGTGTTTTTATCATTTAAATCTATCTGCAATTGCAACCGAAATCTGGGACAGCTTCGTTACACTCCATCACTGATGGTCTACATTTAGAACCTTGTATAACACACAAGCAAAGTCCACCTATCTTTTCCCTAAATAGAAAGAACAGGTTACAAAGTTGAGATTATGCTTCTGTTGAACTACCTCATATCACAATTTGCTGCTCCTTCTTTTTCCATGTTCCATGTTAAAAACAAGCACGACTTTCAGGCCATTTCCTGAACCCCTACTTACACATTTTAAAATCATCGGATATATACGCCTGCTTTTAGTTCAACACTGATACACACCCAGCACACGCATCTCAATATTGACATAGGTACTGATTTTTCTTGCTAAGAAATACGGACTTGGAATAATCCTGGAGTTTTAACATAATTAAGTAGCTCCAGATTTCTTTGTCTAATTATGAAACTAAAGAAATAGATGATTTCTTGTCATTAGAATCTGTCTGGTGTTCATTACCCACCCGATGGTGCACTGCCTGTTTCTCTAAATGGAATTGAGGCAGTAAAGTAGAAACAGAATGAAAAGAGGTTATTCTTGTTGTAGGACTCGAGTCTTTATTATGCTTTGGAGGTTTTCCTGAGCGCTGAATTCTTGATAAACTGATCTTGTTAGCTACATTCTGTCATTTGATGTGGAGAACACATTTCCATCTGGTTTTCAAAAGGAACCCTTTGAGATCTGCATGTGTGCATGAAATTTTATGCGAAGAGAAAAGTGTGTTTTTCTAGCCTCTGTCCTTTAAATGTAGATTCACTCAGAGGTTCATATCCCCGCCTGTCTGTTTCATCTCTACCTCAACTGTGTGTTTTTTCCTGCCCTCTCTGCCAACAGCCTTTACCATTCCAGTGAAAACTGGTACTCAGGAATCTGAATACAGATGATGCACAATTAAAATGTTGGCCATTTGTTATAAGAGTTTATGGTCTCACACTTTATGGGATTTTTTTTAAAGAATACTGAAATATCGGCATTTTTTAAACAAATATAAAAAGGCCTCACATTCCTCCCAAATAGCTAAATTCACCTCAATTTTTATTTTGAGTTTGTTTTATTTTACTGTATATCAGGGAGAGATTTTTTTCCATTCACTTTGGCTCAAACCTTGTAAGGCAGTTGAATTCGTAAGCAAAATTATGCAGAAAACGCAACCCTTAGGCAGAGAAATTAGTAATAATGACAAGAAAAAGAATAATGCTTTAAATTGCCTACATTCAAATTCAAGAAGTAGAACTGAACAGCAAGGATTGCTATTGATTTTGATGTATTTTTTTATTACAGCACGGTGTGCATTTATGGAGCTATATAAATCTCCTAAGAATAATTGAGGAGCACATGTAAACCTGCCCCCTTTCCCCTCTGGGTCTCCTCCCTCCTGACTTAACCCCAGAGTCAGGAAGCAGCTGTCAGTCATGGGTGGCTGTGTTTGATCATCTTTTGTTTCTCCTGCCAACCTGCCTGCCTGGGAGCCTATCCCCTGTGGCCTTCACCAAAAGTAAGAAATGAGAGCCTCGATGCTCTCTCATCACTGATAATTAGGGTGACCTTTTCATGTTTGGAGGATTTAAAAATATATTTTAAAACATGAGAGTGAAAAAAAAAAAAAGTCATCGGTTTGTTCTTCTGTAATTAAAACTGTTACCTGGGCACGGCAGCCCTTAATGAAAGCTTCTTTGCCACGGCAGGGATATAGAAATAAACTCCTGAAACTAACCCTTTTAAAACACCCTGGAATAATATCTGCACTTGGCTTTTCCTGAAGTCAGTGAAATTTCCACATACTACTCCAGCACGGAGCAGTTTAGAATGAATTCCCTTATCAAGAACTGTTTCCTCGTTCCTTTGCCTATGAGACATTTTGTGCAGCTAACATCCTAACCCAGGAATGTATCCGTTTATTCAGCAGATAGAAATGATAAAATTGCAACACCAAAAAGGAAAGGGAAATTTAAAAAAACCCTGAGATTTGCATATATACAAATAGGGTTTTATTATTGTTCTAATTACTGTTACTGTCTCTATAACTGCTGGTGTAAGCAGCTGGGTATTTCCTATTGGAAAGAAGCAAAAGAAACATAATTCATTTCTCCCTTTTTTCTAGATCTGTTTATTACTTATCTACTATTGACAGTCAATACTCTATTGATAATGTAACCCAGGAGAGCCATCTGGGTTACAGAATTTTTTAAAAGAGTTAAATCAAGAATTAAAAATCGATTATGTATCATCCTTATTAGGGATGGAAGGAATTCTGCAAATATTTGCAACTTCAAGTTGAAAAACTGTGAATCTTGTGGATTTCTTTCTATCTTTCTACTCGGTCTTAAAACAAAATAGAACACCAAAAACATTCTGACTATCTACTTTCCCTTGATATAAAGGAAAATCAAATTGGGGAAAAAATAAAGCCCAAATAGGTCTCTCTGATGTTCATTCTTTGCCAAATGCACCCCTCCCTTTAGAGGGTAGCTCCTTTAACTGGAGATTTGTCCTAATGCAGCCAAAGGATCATAATGTCTTCCAACAATGTCTAAACTAACCCATACTGAACATCAATCCATTCCATTACTTCCTTATCTAAATAGAGGGATAGACAAAGAACAAGTGCTTCCTCAAAAGTGAGCTAAGTGCATCAAATCAGAAGGAGGGAACAAATGCATCCTCTTCGAAAATAGGCCTTTTTGTGCCCATTAGACCCCAATCTTAGCTGTGGAAATTGCCGTATATTTTATGAAATTTGGACTAAATAGAAGAAACTTGAAAAAGTAGTGCTGGGGCACCTGGGTGGCTCAGTGGGTTAAGCCTCTGCCTTCGGCTCAGGTCATGATCTCAGGGTCCTGGGATCGAGCCCCGCATCGGGCTCCCTGCTCGGCGGGGAGCCTGCTTCCCCCTCTCTCTCTGCCTGCCTCTCTGCCTACTTGTGATCTCTTTCTCTGTCAAATAAATAAAATCTTAAAAAAAAAAAAAAAAAAGGTAGTGCTGAGGTCATTTGATGTGTTTCACCTGGGAGATTTTTTTTCTTCCCTCTTTACTCTCACAGCTTTTGAAGGTTTAGCTGTGGCAGATCATGGGCTCATTTACCCAAATGGAATTTGTACTAATACAGAAAGAGTGCTTTTTGCCCTTTAATGGCTCACTGGAAGACAACCCTTGTCTTGCATAAATGCATGAGTTACCCATCGATTAAGATGGTACTGAACCCTTATTCTGTCACCGTGCCAATATTTAAACATTAATTCATTCAACTAATAAATACATACGGAACATTCTACATGTGGGGCATTAATTGTTAACATGACTTGCATCACATTGTACCATAGGATGGCCAAGGAAATGAGGACCCAGTAGGTCTACAGTTCTGATCCCAGCTCTGTCACTTTTGAGATGTGTAGTCTTCAGAAAATTCCTTAATTTCTCTAACTTTTGGTTTTGTAAGAGTACTGCAGTAACCGTGATAGGTTGGAGGGTCTCCAGTCCCCCAGTTTGCCCTCTCTGCGACCTTTTCTTTCTTTTTGGTGATCTACCTTCCTAACCCTGTGAATTTTTGACTAGTCAGTAAACAATTCTCAGAAAATAGTTTTCAGATGGTTATGGCATTTTAACAATGACCCCAAAGCAAGGGCCATGGAAACAGGAAAGATGCCCAACCTGAGCTTCCACTAACGTTGAAAACTGATATCTAACCCAAAACCACAAAGACTCTTCTCCAGCCCAGAAGTCAGCAAACTATGGTGTTTGGGTCAGAGACCTGGGACCAGGTTTTATACAACCATTTATCTTTTAAATAGTTGAAAAAAAATCGAAAGAAAAAGAACATATTGTGACACATGAAAACTATATGAAATTCAAATTTCAGTATCTATAATAAGTAAAGATTTATTGGAACACAGCCATACTTGTTTGTTCATGTAGGGGCTGTGGCTGCTTCCGTGCTACAATGGGAGAGGTGACTAGTTGCTATGGAGTCCAGACAGTGACAAAACCTGAAGTATTTACTGTCTGGCCTTTTACAGAAAAAGTTTGCTGACACCTACCCTACTCTGTCAAAACCCTGACCTTGCTTCATTTGGAAGCCACCTGGTTGTCATGGGCTCCCCATGTCCATGTGCTGACGAAAGCATTCTCCTCCACGTGAGTCAGTGAAATCATTCTCCTCAGTTTCTGTAATGTATTGTAAGCATCAGGTATCTGCAAGAGGGTGTTAAAGTTTAGTAGCATTATATAAGGCACTTGAGAGAACACTAGGCACAAAGAGACAATGTAAACTATGACTGTTGTTATTCTGATTTTTTTATGTAATTATATAAATATTGATTTGATACATATTATGTGTAGTTCTGTAACCCTGTAGGCAGGGGACCAGTAGGTACAGAGATAATTCTGACACTTTCAAGGAGCTTCCACTCAAAAACATGGCTGTTGAATAACAACAGATGGAAAGTAGGAGAGAGTATATAAAAGAGAGTATATAAAAAAATAAAGAATTGCAGATAAACTCATGAGACCTAGAAGGTAAGAGGAGAGGAAAGGTGAGATCAGGGAACTATTAGAAGGAACTATTTGAGCCGATCTTGTCCTTCACCGTGCCGCAACCACCCCCAAGGGCATAGTCTAAACCTTCTCATTACCGGTTGCTGCATCCCTTGCATAATCCCATTTTCAAGTATTGCATCTCCAGCTACTACCTGTCTTTCCATCTTGCCCCCTTTATTATTCCATCTCCAGCAACTCACAGGAACCTACCATCTATTGATCCACTATCTTCCCACTATCCCTCGCCCTTAGCACAGATTTAGTTCCCTCCTGCCAGTTTAACTGTGTAGTCCTTCATTAAAATGACTCCCTTGCTTATACCCTCAAATCCATCAGTAACTAAATCCAACGGCATCTATGGGGGACTGCTCCCTTGCAGCCCAGTATTTCTGAAGAAAAACACACAGCCGTGCTGACTGGTTTCACTTTCAATTCATGATCTTTAACCTCAAGGGGTCATTAATGGTGCCCAGCAGCTGTGCTGTATTTTTCTAGTCCATCCATCACCCGCCCTTCTGAAACCTCCACATAGCCTCCATACTGTCTCTCAGCTGCTCTCCTTGCTTCCTATTTCATTAAAAATAGTAGCAATCAGAACAGTATTTCCAAAGAGTCCACCAAGAGAACCACCTGCTGCCAGCCTCTCTGCCCACATTCTCTGTCTCCCCCCATTACTCGGAGTGAACCCCCACCGTCCTACCTGAGCCCACTGTTTGATCCCTTGATCCGATCCCTTGTACTTACTCATGAGCGCTGCTCTACCAATCATCCCGTCCTTGTCCTGCACCATCCAAATGGCCTCTACTAGATCATTCCTACACATGTAAACATATTGTTATTTCTCCCCTATTTAATTTGTTTTTTCTTCACCCTACCTTCCATCTGGCTACAATCTAGTTTTTCTGCTCCCCTTTAGGGGCAGAACTTCTCCAAACAGTTGTCAGTACTCTCTCTCCAGTTCTTCTCTCCTCTCTTGGAATCTCTCCAGTCAAGCTTTTGCCACATTGCTCCCCTGAAACTGCTCTTTGAAGGTCACCAGTAACTCCATGTTTCTCACACAGTGGTCAGTTCTCATTCTTCATCCAACTTGACCTTTCGGCATTTGATGCCATTAATCCATTTTTCTTGGGAACGTTTTTTTGTTTGCACTTGGCTTTCAGGAGACCATACTTTCTTAGGTTTCCACCTCCCTCACTGGCTACTCTTTCTCAGTCTTGCTCATTCCCCCTCCTGTCCCCAACCACTTAATCTGAAGTGCTCAGACATCAGACTTCAACTGTTTTCTCTTCTCCTTTGATGCCTTATTGCAGTCTTATGGCTTTAAATACCATCAATAGGATGATAATTCCCACCCAGACCTAGCCCTGGAGCTCCAGACTCAGGCAAAACAGATTGTATCACTTAGATTCTAATAAGTATGTCAAATTTAAAGATCCCAAACCAATCCTGATTTTTCTATTAGTTCTCTATCAGCATTTTTTCCCATTTCAGTAGATGGTGATGTCATTCTTCTAGTTGCCCGACAGAAATATCTTTCTCTCATCCTCCACATCTAAGCCATTAGGATCCCCTGTTGACACCATCTTCAAAATTTATCTAACCACGTCACTCCTTCTCTGCCGTTACTACACTTGTTCTTAATGCATCGTTCTCTCACCTGCATTATTTCAATATCCTTCCTTTGCTCTTATTCCACTACAGTTAATTCTCAGTGCAGCAGTCCTCTAAACCTTAAGTTTGACCATGTCACTACTCTTCTCGGAATCCTCCGATCGCTGGCCATTTTGCTTAGAGTAAACCTCAGATCCTTGCTGTGACTTGCAAGGCTGCTCTCACCCCTCTCCAACTCCTGGTCAGTCTCTGTACCTTCTCCAACTCTTAGTTCATGCCACCTTACAAGTCCTGAAATTCACATTGTAAGGCTTTTGCACTTGCTGTTTCCTGTACCTGGAATGTTCTTCCCACAGGTATCTAAATGTCCTGCTCCTTCTCTTTATTTGGCTTGTTGATCATGTGTCATTCCGGTAATTGCACTATCCTATGGATTCTCCCAAGGGAGTCCCAGACGTCCCTGTGGAAGTCCTACATGGATCCGTGGCTGAGAGTCGGGCTCTGGATGAAAACTCCTAAGGCTTAGCAGTGAGTGACTACTATGGGGTAGAGAGTGGAACAGCACTGCGGAGACTTTGATTTTCCATTCTAGCCATGTTAATACCTTCTTCACATCCTGTTAACATCCTCAACATCTGAAGCAAGACTAGAAAGGCCATACTTTTGTATTTAGGATCATACCCTGCTCTTCAAAGCTTAAAAGCATACGTGATAAGATTCAAAAGGAAGATGCTTCAAAGTTAAGTCTTGTCTGGATACAGGACATAGAAAAACACCTTGAGCTTTCTACAGATCAGCTGTACACAGTGCCAAGGTGATCAGCCAATAATTTAACTGCCCGCTAGAACAAGATCAACACTCCTCGGAGAGAGAAAACAGCCTCTAGAACTTTTATCTTTTATCATGTCTCATATTTAGTGAACCAAAATTATTATGTGTGTTAGGAAACAGGCAAATGTGGCCTGTGGTAAAAAAGGAAAAAAACAAACTAAACAAAACAAAAGCAAGAACGAGTCAATAGAAAATAACTCCTAGATGACCCAGATGTAGACTTTGTCAGACAAAGACTTTTAAGAACCTATGGTAGGGCACCTGGGTGGTTCAGTTGGTTAAGTAGCCTGCACTTGATTTCAGCTCAGGTCATGATCTCTGTCTTCTGGGATCAAGTGCCCTGCATCATTCTTAGTGCTCAGAGGGGAGTCCTCTTGAGGATTCTGTCGTCCCTCTCCTTCTGCCTCTATGCCTGCACATGCTCGCTCTCTCTCTTTCTCTTTCTGTCCCCCAAATAAATAAGTAAATCTTTAAAAAAAAAAAAAAGAAGCTATGATAAATATGTTCAAAAAATTAAAATATATTCAAGAAATATGGCATTAGTATGCATTCGAAATACGATTGGTCCAGTGGCTCACCAGAATTATCTGTGATCTAATACTCTGAAATTTTCCTGCTTTTTTTAATATGTTGGGAACCTATTGATAGGCCACCAGGAAAGGTGGGAGATTTGGGAAAGGGAGGGCTTAACAGAGCAAGGTCTTCTTATGGGCGGGTGGGAATCAGTTGGAGAGTGGAAAGTGTAGGATTCATCTTAGAAGGTGAGTAGTGAATTCTTTCTCCGAAGTGGGAGAAAAAGAGGAAAATGACAAAAGATGTATCTGAAGATAAATGTTCAGTTTAAGGTAGAAGACTGCTTGGGACCTCGTATTGAATATGTACATTGCCTCCTGTTCTAGAGGAGGATATTATCTGCAGACAATGAAGGGGCAAAATTTAGTGAAACTGAAAAAGAAAATTAGAACACAACTTAAGGAAAAGAGATAATGAGTCAGCTATATGTTAATTAGATTTTTGCTTTAATTTAAAGTTATAATTGGTTTTTTAAATATACAATATATGCATGTTAAAGTTAAGCCTCCCAAAGACCTGGATTAATTATATTTATAATTTAGATTATCTGTTCATCCAGGGAAATTATATTAAGAGCTATTTTACTTCTGTAGCTCTTTACCAGTTTAGCTACTAATTTATTCTCTATGTGCATCATCTCCCGTATTTTATTTTAAGAGCTCTAAAAATTATAGCAGAAGGGCACCAGGAAATGACAGGCACTGGTGAGGAAATTTCCACTGTGAATTGTATTGAGTGATAACCTCTGAGGTTCCTTTCTGATTCTAATATTCTTCAATAAATTGTTTTAATAAGGCTACTTGGAACTCTTTTTCCTTAAATGCAGTATCTCAACTAAAATATATTCAATTTTTCTAATCCCCACTTTTTTTGTGATCATTGTTAATTCTTAACAACTCATTCTTGTTCATCTAGTTTAGATGTCATTTATATGGCTAACTCTTTCTCCCATCTAATGAGCATAAGCTTCTCAACTTCATATTTAAGGATAAAAATGTTATGATAGAATCAAAGTTAAAATCTGAGATCAGGGGCAAGCCTTAAAAATCAAACAGACTTCAACATTTTTCAGGGAGAAAAACAAAGACACAGACAGGCTAAGTGATTTGCCCAAGCTCCCACTGTATAGAACTTCCTTGGTCCCCATCTCTGTTGTGCATGAAGTCTCTTGCCTGTTTGTTAATTTAAGTGAATTTTTCTGCATCTGTTTATTTCAAATATCTGATTTATTTTAGTACTGCAGGGATCGTCTTAGATGACCAAGAGCATGCATCAAATTGAACCAAAATGAAATTTTATAATTCAGTCTAGAAATTGAATTTATTTTAGCAGTTTCTTCTGAACACAAAGTCTAAAGATGTTTAAATAGACTTAAAAAAAGTTTCTTAGATTTTTACTGAGAAAGTAATCAATAGAACCATAATGCTTTCAAATATTGGTGTAGATAAAACGTTTTCATTTGCAACAGACTAATTGACTGATTTTATCATAACTTGACGTTAAGTTGCATTTGAGAAGTGCATCTTGTTTTTTGTTTTTGGTTTTGGGTTTTTTTTTTTTTTTTTTTTTTTTTGCTTTACTAATTTAGAATACAAGAGTCTTCAGCCTCATGTCAACTTTTCCTGATACTGTCTGCAGACCACACTGGTGCCAGACTGCTGTGGTGCCACCATAGCAAATCTGATTAAAACTCAAAAACTAAATAGTATTTGGTTATGCTGGATCAATATTAGAACTAGAAGGGGCAATTTGAGCATGAGCCCAGCGTTTTCTCCTTTCCTTGATTGATCATGGAAGTACAGATGATGACCCAAAGTGACCGACTGCCACGTAAATATTAAGTTCATTATCAGGCCAATGAAAGGCTATGTGGCAATGTATGAGTCACTGTAGCCCTCTGGGTCTTGGTTTTTTCATCTGTAAACTGAGGGAATCGGATTCTATGATCTCTAAGGATCTCCCAGTCTAAAATTATATTAATGAACCTATAGTAGCCCCCGGGGTGTACTGATAACCAGAAATTATATGGAAAGCCGCCAAACAGCACACATAGCTAAATGGATTCTCATATATTTCATTATTATTTAATCTTCTTCTTTCTAAGGTTTCCAGCCTTGTTCTAATCACTGGAGAAAATTGAGTGTGTTGGGAATGAGCTCGGGACGCCATATGGTGGAACTGAAAGGGAATATGACTGTTACTTTCTAAATTCATTGAGTGCAATGGTTTTTCTAATTTTATGGCTTAACCTTTGGGGATTCGATGAAAATTCTAAACCGTCCTTCCAAGAAATCATATAACCACTTGAATTTTGCTTTACCAGAAGCTCATGGACCCCTCTAGAGTCATCCATGTCTGCTTCCTTTGATATGTCCCTGTTTTGATGAGTAGTATATAAATAATGGAATTTTTAGAGCAGTATCATGATGTGATGGAGCATGAGCTTTGGAATTAGACTTCCAAGCTCTGTTCCACAGAGCTGTGAGATACTAGATAAGATGGTTAATTACAGTGAGTCTGTTTTCACCTATAAAATAGGAGGATAACTCCTTCTTCACAGGATTTGAGTTATAGAAGATAATGATAACATTGCCCAACACCATGCTTGAAACACAGGCCTGTGTTTCTACCCCCAATGCCTTACTCCATCCTTGAATTATTTGAGCTAAAGTGTTAACAGTGGAGAATAAAATAATCCTTATCACATTAATAACTTTTTAACTACTGCCTTCAGTACTTGTTACCCAAAGAAATGACTACAGTTGACCACTGAACAATACAGAGCTTAAGGGCATCAACCCCCATGCAGTCAAAATTCCACTCATAACTCTTGACTCCCCTAAAACTTAACTACTAATAGCCTACTAATGACCAGAAGCCTTACTGGAAACATTAACGTTGGTTAACTGTATATTCTGTATATTATATGTATTATATACTACGTTCTTAAAATAAACTAGAGAAAAGAAAACATTAAAATCATAAGGAAGAGAAGATACATTTGCAGTACTGTATTTTTTGAAAATAGTTTTCATACACGTGGACATGCATAGTTCAAATCTATGTTATTCTAGGTTCAACCATAATTGCATGCAATGGCCTAATCTCCAATTTCTGAATCGTCACTTGACAAACAACTACCTGTGGGCATCCCTTAGTTTATACTTTGGGAAAAGGAAAATAATTGGTCAGAACAAAGCTCACGTTGTTTCAAGACAAGTTTCTTTTTGTTGTTGTGTTAGAATGAAATTTGGGGCGGGGGGAAGGGGATTGACAAGGGGTGAGAGAGAATCTTAAACAGGCTCTGCAGCCAGTGTGGAACCTGACCTGGGGCTCGATCTCACAACCCTGAGATCATAATCTGAGCCGAAATCAAGAGTCAGACTCTTAACTGACTGAGCCTGCCCGGCACCCCAGAATGAAATGTTTTTTTAAAAAGCTTTGAAGTGTTGCTTATAAAAATGTTAGGGAATTCATACTGTTTCCATCCTTCCTATTTATTTTCTAGTCCCCTGAGCATTGAGGAAGACCAGCAAGGGCAGAAAGAAGCTGGGGCTGATCTGGGCAGGCTTCCCTCTTTATCCTTTTCTCTATGAGTACTTCTCACTCGCATTCTGTGTCAAATCCTTGCCTAGAGCGTTGAGTGAGCCCACACATCTGGTTTGTGGGGGAGTGGAAAGCTGCATACAATGGCATTGAAGGCTACCTGAGAACTTGGAGGTGGTGTAAGTATCTGAACCACCCACAGACAACACACAAGGTCAAAGAAGCAGGAGACCTCCTTCTCTCCCCCCAAATATAGTGACCGTGATTGAGGAAAGTGGACATTCATGATAGATTGTCTGGTAGAAAGCTCAGGACCCGTATGTGTTTGCAAAATTAATGCTATGTGTCTGTACATAAGGAGAGATGATGAAGTTCTGTGAAGTAGATATTTTTTTTTCCCTATTCATTAAATAAATGTGTCTGTAGAGACAGGTATCATGAGAACTGGAAAAGGGGTGGCAAGTAATACACATAGTTCCAGGAGAGATGTCCAAGAAAGCCACATTTTCTGGAACTCATGAAGGAATACACTGACATGGACCCTGACCAGAAAAGAAATTGCTTGTTCTGCCCAGCTTCTGTTTCCCACCACGCTACCTCCCAGGTCCTTGGGAATCCTCTGGTCTAATGGTGGCTTGGCCTAATTGGCTGTTTGGTCAGTCCTGTTAGTTCTCTAGATTGAGCAATTTGTGCCTTTGGTCAAACCCCTCCCTAATAAAAAGAAATAAGTAAGTAAATATCCTGGCTCCAGAAGCTAGAATTACATCTGCTGCCCTGTTTCTAGGAAGGGGGTCTCTCCCTTATCTTCTGTAGGTCTCAGTCTCTGCTCTGTCCTATGGGATTGGGTGCCTGCTTCACTCTCCCTCACCTCAAGGCCCCCAGAGTCCCACCCTGAATGGACACTCTATTCTCAATATCCTGTATAATGGTGGGAAAGGGTAGGTGGTAAATACATCTTAACTCTAGCTGTACATTACCCTTTGTTCTTTGTTGCTTATTGTCATGGAAAAGTATAGACAGCCGCATCTCAAGTTTTTAATCTTCCTAACAAAGCTGCTAGCTTAAGAGCAAATTTATCCCCTTTAAAAATAGTGCCAGTGCCTTTCTTACTGAGGTAGATAGCTGAACCATCATTGTAAGAATGGCTTCATCATACTCATTTTTATCGCTTCCATTCTTATAATTATTAAATTATCCACCAGTAAATCTTCAATTATTTAATTTTTTTCACTCTGCATCACACTTGCCATTTTTGAGATTTTGTGTCAAGATACACATGACTGTGGCTTTGGACCCAGGCTACCATTTTTGTGTAGAGGCAAGACAATGAAAATGAAAATAAGATTTGGGAGACAGTGTTTTCTATAGACATGAGAACAACAGGTACCAAAAAGTACATCTAGTAGGCAACTAGACATGTTTTTTGCAATTGGAACTGAATTTTCCCCCAGTTTATTTTAACTTTGAACTAATATTTGAGTACTGGGTATGGACGAGAAGCTTCGCTTGACCAAATACTTTAATAATTTCAAATATAGATTTTTGTGTGTGTGTATCCTTTTGATAGCTTTTGATTAAAAAGATTGGAGCAAACATTTTCTTTGAGAAAAGCTAGTACTTGTGACCCATCAAATGTTCTTGGTGATGTGTCTATGATGCAGAAAATACTGGACATGAATATTGACAAATTATTGTTCTCAAACCTGAATGATAAGTATTACTGCTGTTTTCTATTCCTCATAATTTGATGTACTTATGAGAATTTTTGGAAAGGAAACCCACACATTGCATTGTTAAATGAAAATGACAATCAGTAATTGTTTTTCTTGCCTTTCTCATGAACAGACTTGACTTGTATGTAGTTACTAATGCTTCCCCATTTAACTTAATTTAATAAGTTAAAACTTAGGAAAATTTTGACTTCATTTATTTTCAAAAAATAACTATTAAACTTTTTTAGGTTCAAATTCTTGCTAACCACTTTCTAATTTATGAACCTTATCTCTGAATTCAAGCATTTTTCCTTTAGGCAAATTTAGGGCATCAACAAACATGAGAGAAGGGATATTTCAGGCAAGTAAATTCACTGATACCTGAGATATTAAACTACTTGCCTTTCCAATAGATAGCACTGGTGCCACCTCTGAGCTTGCATTCTGCCTTCAAGATTGACAACAACTGTAGAATAAGGCAGAGTCCAAAGACTACAATTGGTTTCATCTCTCACCCATCCTCACAGTTTCCAATGAACTTTAGAGACTACCAGATGAAAATATGCATTTTTTATTTTGTTACTAATGGCAGAATAATATCAATAAGTTGTCTCTTTATTCATTGGTCCCAACATAATATCAACATGGTCAGTCCTATTATATTTTTCTACATAACTCTCTTTTCAGTCCCCTTGACAATATTAAACCTGCACTTACCCCAGCCATCACATCCCAAACATGTTTTTCATCACTATCTATGTAGACAACCTTATTTCTTCAAAGAGAAAGTCAATTCTCCTTTATCTTCAACCCTTTCCTCTGTAATAATTCCTTCAAATCAACAGTTTAATATGGTTAAACCTTCTTTGTGAGTAGGGAGAGAGAGGAAGGATTAGGATATGACCAAGCTATGTGGATATGGCAGCTAGTAGTTGACAATGGCATTAATTTAGAGAATAGAAGATAGAAAGCAAATCTGAAAGTGAGTGTGCTGAGTTCAGAGAGGGATCCTTAAGTACCTATGGGATATGTAGGTAAAGGTACCCACCAAGTGATTGGATATAAAGTCTACTTGCCAAACTTAGAATTAGATTGAATGCATGTGCCATTGACTTATAAATAATAGTTTGCCCATCAGACTAAAAGAAATCACGTAGAGGATATAAAATGAGAAGAAATATGAACCGGAGATGGTATCCTGAAATACGCAAAGAATAGGAGGGCAGGGAAGAGATGTCCCCAAAAAAGGTTAGAAGATACACTCGGGATAGATAAGAACCAGGAGAGACAGGTGTCACGAAAGTTGAGGAGCAAAGGGAATAAGTGGTCCATCATGTTAACTGTATCTAGTATGATGAGAATTGGTCTGAAGGACGTTGGTGACCTTGGCCAGAGACATGGCCAAGACTTTGGCCAGAAAAGTCAATCCTTTTGCTAGAACCCATTACCTTTTATTTCCTTAAAAAATCACCTCCTTTGTCTTTCTTATGGCTCTCCTTCAATTCAGCTTTTCCTCTACTAGATCATCTCTATCAACATGAGCTGACATCTCCAAACTTGACTCAGACTCTCCCTCCAGCAACTTCCCAGTCTCTCTGTTCCACTCTTACAACCTTACTACTTGAAAAAAGTGTTTATGCATGCTACGTCCACCATTTGCAATCCAGTTCTCTCATTAACCCACTCCAGGTTGAATTCTGCAACATTACCACCCCAGCCTTCTACTTGAAAGAACTGCTTTGGTTTAGATCACCAGTGGTCTTCAGACAGCCAAAACCTACAGACATTTTTTAGGTCTCTCAGCAGAATTACATGTCATCAACCACTTTCTCCATTTTGATACATTCTCTTTTACTGTGATACTACATCTTTCTGCATTCTTCCTGCCTTAATAACAGTTTTTGCCTAGTATTTATTTGTTTTTCTTTTTCTCCCTTTGCCCAACTTTCCAGTGTTACATTTTCCCTAGATTCTATCCTGGACCCATTTCTCCTTGTTTTCTAAATTCTCCTCATAGGTACTCCCTTCTGTTCCTGAACTTTAAATACCTCTCATGGGCTGCACCTCTCAGATTGAGATTACCAGCCCACGCTTATCACTGAACATCTGATAACACACCTACTAAATGGAATGAATAACATGAAAAACTCTTATAGTAGTAAAGTAGTAAAAAGAAGAAAGAAAAAAAATCACATTAGGAAATTGAGAGACAGAAAAGTGTTAAAATGGCCAATAAATACATGAAAATATGTTCAACCTCATTAGTTAAAACTCGATTCCATAGAGCAAATGAAAGTGAGTTATAATAGGTATTATTATAATAAGTAATGATGAAATGGACATTTTCATATAACATGGGTGAGGAATAATACGGTACATTTAGAAATGCAGTTTATAAATATGCATCAAAATGCAAATTTTTCATGTCCTTTGATACAACATTACCACTTCTAGAAATGCATCCTGAAATAATTGCACAAATGCATGATGTATAGACAGCGTTCTTCATCACAGAGTTTATAAGAGCAAAGGTCTGGAAGCAATCTAAATACCAATCAATAAAGAATGTGTTAAGTAAATTATGTATTATCTGTATGTGAGATTGCCGTATAATAATATGGCTGTTTTTATTTTTAGAAAAAGAGCAATAGTATATTAAGTAAAAAGCAGTTTTCAAAATAATATTAGTATTATGATTCTTTTAAAGAATATTTGTTTAGACATCCCTAGAAGAATCTGGAAAGAGACCCAACATAATGTTGATAGTCTTTTTGGGTTGTGTTATTAGGAAAACTCTTTATATTCTTCTTTATGTGTTTCAGATATTTTTGCACAATAGAAATTACTAACTATAACCATGTTATTAGCTTTTACCTCCTTAATTATAAAAATCTATCTCCCTGCAAATGAATATGGGTGTTACTCTTTAGTTCTTAATTACTGGTTTTTTTTTTACATTTCAGCTTTATTGAGGTATAATTAACATATAAAATTATAAGATATTAGAATGTACATCATTGTGGTTTGCTGTATGTATACATTGTGAAAGAATTCCCCCATCTATTTAATTAATACATCCATCACCAGATAGATGTTAGATAGAGATATTTAATTCTACTCTCTTAGTTTCAGTTATGCAATACAGTGTTATCAACTGTAGTTACCACATTTTATATTAGATCTTCAGACGTTATTTATCTTATAAAGGAAAGTTTGTACCCTTTTACCAACCTCTCTGTATTTTTCCCACCCTGCCAGCTCTGGCAACCACTTTTCTACTCTGTTTCTAGGAGTTTGGTTTTGTTGAGGTTGTTTGTTTGTTTGTTTGTTTGTTTTTTAAGATTCCATGTGTAGGTGACACTGCCCAGTATTTTTCTCTCTCTTCTGGCTTATTTCACTTAGTTGATTACTTTTGACACTTGATGTTTAAGGGGTGGGAAGGAGACTATCTCTCCATAATCCGTGTTCTCCTATGACCAGTTTTGCAAGTTGGCTAGGGGTGCTGTACCCCAAACCCCATTAGTCCATCCCTGATCCAGTCAGGGCGCTGTCGGTTTTGTGGCCCAATAAACACTTTTATGGGAAAACAAACAAACAAACAAACAACACTACTACACACGACTTCATTTTGAGACTTTCATTATCAGCAAGTTTTTTCACTTTTCTTTTTCTGTTAGAAACCAGTGGTAGACACTTTAAAAGAAATGAGATTCCATCTAAAACAAGGTTGGCAGAAAGCTACCTGAAAATAACAAATCCCAAAGCTTTGAAGATTAGGAGATATGTTAGAAGTTCAAATAGCTTTTTTCTTATCTGGAGAATTGGTAATTCACTGTTTAACTAGCTAAGAAGAATTTTTTTAAACTAGATTTAATGAGAAAAAGAGAGTATATAAAATAAGAGTTCAAAGCATACTGATAATCTTTTTCTTTCCAAGTCTTTTTTATCTGTTTTTGACTGTTAAGATGGAGTAATAATTGTCTGAATTAAAGTGATTAATAAAGATCTTGATATATTTTACAAAAAGTATGTCTAATAGGCCCATAGTCCTGAAAAATGATTCTAATTTAGATAATTGTTAAATACTTATCTACTAGAAAAAATATATATATTGTTTGAATATTTGTAAAAATCTCAGTCACCTACAGTCCAACAGAAATATCCATTTTTCACTCTTTATTTCCATACCTCCACTGGTGATAATTAAAAGAAAGCAAACTTACATAAGGCATTTACTGGAAACAATAACAACCTGATACCATTAAATGTCAATTTGATCTCCTACAACTCTCTACATTTTCAGCAATGCTACAAATAATATTCTGGTTATTTTCATAGGCATAGTAAAATCTTTAGTTATCAAAGGAAGATTCACTTATATTTAGCATATTTTGAAAGGAGAAAGGTATTTTTGATAGCATTTCCCCAATGAAAACTTACCCAACAAAAATAGATTCCTGAATCACTGTCAACCTGAAAATATAATAGTTTACAATCTCCTGTGCATCCCAAGTATTGGAGTTTTCATATTCCTTGACTTTCATCCTCATTGTCAAATAACTGCTGTTTTGCTCTTTCACTTATTTTTAAGGTGGATATATGTAAATATTATGAAAAAATTAAATGTATTTGAGATATTAAAATACCTTTGCTTTTCATTTTAAAAGTGAGAGGAAATGTATTGGCACAACTTAATCAAAAATATGTGTTATGAGATAGTTTTAGAAGACATGATAGTAGACTGCTCCAGACACAAGAGACAGAGTTATTGAGTCTTAGAGAAGAGTTTTGTAGTTTGATTCATAGATCACATCTCATGGAAAGATTCTGTGTGTGATCTGTGACCCAATGTTCTTAGAAATAATCTACAAAACAGGATGGTGTAAAACAGACATTTTAAGTCTTTGCTTTCTTGTAAGGATCAGAAATACATTATATCCACTTAGTGGAATTTCATTAAAAGCAATATTCATTTTCTAGAGAAAGAAATTTCTGATAGGGAAATAATTGTATGAGGAGAGAATGTATAATAAACAATAAGTTCTATAAGGACAAAAAGTGTCTTCTCATTTTAACATCATGCCTATACCACAGTTCTCACTAGCTGCAGATCCAGTGAATGAACGTAGAGGCAGAAAGAAACACTTTCCTGTAGTGTTTAGACAAGGTTAGGAACCCTGGGAAAGGGAGAGGGAAGCTTTATCTTCTCCTTTACTTGAAAAGACCAGTTGGTTAACAGATTTTATTTGAATTCCAACCATGTGCAAAGCAGGAGGATCTGTGAGGGCATAAAACTCTGAGAAATACACTTTGGCCTCATGGAGTTAGTAGTCTGTGAGAGGAGACATGAGGCATATTTATAAAAAGCTGGCATTACAATGAAGCCACGTGAGTATTAAAATAATTATGTAAGTCATTACATTTACTGTATAGAAGTAGAGATGGATGGAAAAAGCAACCATGTTATCAATTATAGATACAGAGACGCCTTCCCAAAAATGCTGCATGAGACGATTAATTGCTCATGTTTTTACTGCCTATAGGAAATGATTCTTACGTTACCTAGAACTGATGGCTAATTAGTCAATAACATATAGTAGTCGATCTGTGAAGGATACTAAGGAGAATCTGGGAAGACGCAGGCTAATTTAAAGGTTCAAAGCAATGATAACAATAACAGTAATATTAATAGTTAATGTCATCCTGCCTACGGATCAGACACTGTGATGTGGCCCGTGCACGGATTACACAGTGAGAATGTGCCCTTACTGTCTCCAGATGAGATTCTGAGCCACAAAGGAATGAAGTTTCTTGCCTATAGCCTTGCTGTAAATATTTGTTTCCCACATCATCTCTACTTTAGACCTCGTGCCTTTATTAGTTTTATTGTCTCTATGATTTCAGATAACAAGGACCCGGCGATTCGTTTGGAATCAAAGAGGCTTATCAAAGAGAAGTCAACGTGGGTAGAACAGATCAGAGGCAGGAAGATCAAACGTAGGGACCCCAGGCAGTTAAAGGAATATAGCAAGAGGTCACGACAGCCAACAGCTTTTAAATTGGGGAAAATTGGGGCCCCTGGGTGGCTCAGTGGATTAAAGCCTCTGCCTTCAGTTCAGGTCATGATCTCAGGGTCCTGGGATCAAACCCTGCATTGGGCTCTCTGCTTGGCAGGGAGCCTGCTTTCCCCTCTCTCTCTGCCTGCCTTTCTGCCTGCTTGTGATCTCTCTCTCTGTGTGTCAAATAAATAAATAAATAAATCTTAAAAATAATAATAATAAATTGGGGGAAACTGTCTGCCAGCAAGGACTGGGAGCCAGGGCAAGGAAACTGGGCAAATGGGGCTTCAATTACAGTCATAGGGCACTGTAAGGGTTCCCTGTCCCTAGATGTCCCCCTACTGCCAGGGCTTGAGGACAAAACCCTGCAGCTCACCCCTACACCCATGGCACAGCTACAACACCTTCCTCATTTTCCCGTCTTCCCTTTGACCTCCGTCTCCCCTCAAACTCTTCATACAGCATTGGGCTGCCCTGCTAGTATTTGTCCCGTGCTGCTAATCATGCTGCCAGTGATGGTGGGGAGTTGGTTCTTTAAATGGAATCTTTTTTTTTTCTTTTTAATCAGAATTCAAATTTTTGTGGAAGTGGTTGGCACCCAGGATTTCAGCAGGGAATCTTGAGCCTTAAAGGTCTGAATCAGGAGAGGAATCTTTATACACTGCCGCAGGGTCAAATCAGCTCTGCAAAGGAGGCTACGTGTGGGTGAAGGCAGTCATCCCAGACACCATCTTTTATTTGTGAATAAGGAAAGGGGGCTGGGAGCCTCTCCACTAAATAGCTCATTGTTAAATTTATTGGAAGACAGACTCAAGAACATTGTGTTTGGATCTGAAGTTCATAGTAACTTATTATTTATTTGTTTATTTATTTATTCATTTGACAGAGCAAGACATAGACAGAGAGGGAACACAAGCCAAGGGAGCAGTAGAGGGAGAAGTAGGCTTCCCGCTGAGCAGAGAGCCCGATGTGGGGCTCGATCCCAGGACCCTGGGATCGCAACCTGAGCCGAAGGCAGACACTTAACGACTGAGCTGCCCAGGTGCCCCTGAAGTTATAATAACTTATTTAAAAGAAATTCATATGTAAGACCTATACCAATAAAGAGATTAAAGACAAGCACAGAACATGGACACAAGTTACTTAGTATCCAAGGGCTTGATAACAGAGATACAGGTTGCCTCAACCACGGTATTCCTGTAAGTTTCCTGTCAGTTTTCATCTATTCCTGAGCTCCGTGTAGCCTGTTACCTGACAGAAGCAGAGGTATGTGAGCCACACTGTAAACCCGGAATCCCTGGGTTCAAATCCTCCCTCTGCCCTTTCCAAGCTACTCGACCTACTTAAGACTCAGGGTCATCATATGTAAATAGGGATGATAATAATATTACCTACACCAAAGGGGTATTATATGGAGTAAATGAGTTATTTGTCAAGAGCTTAGAATAGTACCTAGCATTATGTAGCATGTTTGTTTGTTTTTTTTTTTCCAAAAATTTTTCTATTTTCCTAGGTCAGAAACCTGTGATATGCCTTGACTTCTCGCTTTCCTCAGCCCACTGCCTCCATTCAACAGTCTCTGTCAATTCTGCCCCCTAAACAGAACCCGACACGGTCTACTTCTCTCTCTAGAAGAGACGCTATACTACTCAACATCGCTTGCCTTATGATGGCTTTTTCCCTGTGCTCTGTCACCTCAGTCTAGCACCCCTGCCCGTCTCAATGCCGATCGACAAACTCAGGTGTGCAGTAGAGATGACCCAGTTCTCCACAGCCCAGTCTAATTACTGTTCTGAAACCATATTGAGCCTGCCAGGATGGTAAGAAATGGAAACACACTCATTTGGGAGGTCCGGGGTCTTCCGCGGTGTCATACCATCTGTTGGGGGAGGAACAAACGGGGATCGTGTCCTTGCACCACAAAGACGGCCACGAGGCAGCCACTACAGTGGTGAGCGTTGTTCTGCAGGCTCTGCTTCGTCTTTGCCACTCCTGGGCGTAGAAGTCTTTCCTGCCTGTCCTGCGCATCGATCTTCTCGAAGCAGACATTCTTTTTGTGGGGTATTGCCTCTTCCCCAGGTAGTCTTTGTGAAGAGGACCTGTTTTCCATGGAGCAGAGCTCAAACCCTGTCTCTCACTCTGGTCACCTTTTTCTCTCTTTCTTCTCTCCTTCTGGTCCATGGGACTGCCCTTCCTCACATTTGTATTCAAAACCCCTGCGCCTCCACGTTCTCTCCCTGTGACCTCTGTCACACGCTCTCCCAACTGCCCCAAGGCAATTGTGGATCAGAAGAACTGAAGAGAACATTTCTGTTTCTCACCTTGCCACATGCCTCCCCTAAGGCAGTGAGCAGAGGGTCTGCTCTCTGCTGACGTGGCGAGAGAGAAAAAGAGCTCCAGGGAGAGAGAGAAGAGGTGGGTACTTCGAATATCGTCTCACCACACCTTGTATATACTGAAGCCACGGAGACCCGCTACGAGACCCAAAACACGAATTCAGTCACGTCATTACCCTGTAGGAACATGTTCAGTGGCTTCTCATTGTGTGGTGTTTTATGCCTAAACTTACAGACCTGGCTTTCCCGTTTGGACAAGTTCGCACACGCCCACTGCCTTTTCCTCTTTCCTATCACTCCCTCCCTCTTCCCCGGGGTCGGCCCATATTAAACTTTTATCCCTTGTGAGAAGAGATATGCCAGCTCCTTAGATCTAAACTACAGCATTGGAAGTGTTTCTACTTGAAAGTCCACCCACCCCAGACAAAATGGAACAAAACTCAGGAGGAGATGACTATTCTCTGGATGTTTGTTGAGCCATACAAGTATATGTGGCTATTGAGCACTTGGAATATGCTACAGCCTGGGGGCGCCTGGGTGGCTCAGTGGGTTAAAGCCTCTGCCTTCGGCTCAGGTCATAGTCCCAGGGTCCTGGGATGGAGCCCCACATTGGGCTCTCTGCTCAGCAGGGAGTCTGCTTCCCTTCCGCTCTCTCTGCCTGCCTCTCTGCCTACTTGTGATCTCTGTCTGTCAAATAAATAAATAAAATCTTTAAAAAGGGAAAAAAGAAAAGAAAAGAAAGAAATATGCTACAATCTGAATGGAAATTTACTGTAATTTCAGGTTCCCAAGACATAGTACCTAAAAAATCCAAAATATCTCATGAGTAGCTTTTTTTTTTAAGATTTTGTTTATTTATTGGACAGAGAGAGAGATCACAAGTAGGCAGAGAGGCAGGCAGAGAGAGAGGAGGAAGCAGGCTCCCCACTGAGCAGAGAGCCTGATGCGGGGCTTGATCCCAGGACCCTGAGATCATGACCTGAGCCGAAGGCAGAGGCTTAACCCACTGAGCCACCCAGGTGCTCCAATGAGTAACATTTTATGTTGAGCACAAGTTGAAATGATAGTATTTTGGATATATTGGGTTCAATAAAATAGATTATTAAAATTAGTTTCACCTGTTTCTTTTTACTTGTTTTTATTTAATCTGACTGTTGGAAAATTTGAAATTGCATCTGTGGCTCACTTGCATTATATTTCTCTTGACTCTGCTCAAGATTGTGACATGATGGAGAACAGCCTAGAATATGGAAGCTTATAAAGAGAGGATAGAGATTCTACTCCCATCTTATCTGCTGAAGATCCAAAGATAATGGTGCAATGACACACCTCAGACAGGGTCATCCTTAAGCTGGAGTGACTTTAGAGGTGGATTACATTTTTTCCAAAGAAAGCCCTTCTTTCCATTTCTAAATACATTCAGCTCACAAACTCACAGCATTCTAAAATTTTGATTAAGAATTCTATGTGTCCCTGCAATTACCATCAAAAAATACAGTTTTCTCTTGCTGTCACCTAGAACTTACACTCATCCCCTTCCACAGGTGTTCAGGAAACTCATAAGGAAATAGTAATAACCCAGCTTTGACTCCCATGAATTCTATGCTCCTAGTCTCCGATGTATGGCTTCCCTTCCGTGGGTCACTATAATTTCACACTCAGGCAGTCTGCTGAGGGAGGAATAGGATGACCTTAACCAACAGCTAATGAAAAATCCTCAGGGCTAAACTTGCACAAAATTGAATCAGTGTATTAACTCTCAAACCTCTGCAAGTTGGCCAAGAAGCAAATATATAAGAAATAATATGCACAAAGGCACAGAGAGACTCATAGTATTGAAGCAGAGATGGATTTTCCAGAAACAATCTGAGCAACCCTTTGTCTTATAAATAAAGAATGTAAGATCCGGGGTAGTTAAATGAATTGTCAGTTAGGAGAAAATCTGGAATTAGGTGCTAGGTATTCTTCTAGGTACTGAGATGCAGCAGATAATCAGTTACAGTGTTTTCCTGTTTAAACAACCCAATAGAAAGTTGGTTTAAAGAATGAAGGAAGGGCGCCAGGCTCACTCAGTCAGTGGAGTATGTGACTCTTGATCTCAGGGCTGTAGGTTCAAGTCTCGCATTGGGTATAGAGTTTACTCAAAAATAAAATCTTAAAAAAAAAAAAGAATAAAGGAAATTCACTGTCATGTAATGAGAATTCAGGCTGGCTTCAGGCAACTCTTGACTCATCTGAATTCACTGGGATCACTGTCTCTAGTTCTACGTGCCGCTTCCTTCATTTGTTGGCTCCATTTTGGGAGCCTTTTCCATTACTGTCACAATATAACAATCAGCGGCTTCTGAGGTTATGTGCTTTTGGGTACAAATCTAGCACAAAAGAGAGTCCACTTTGCTTTTAGGATTAAAAACCGAAACAACTGAAAAATAAAGACCAGCCACTTGGAATTGATTCTCACAGCTCTGATTACCCAAGTTGGATCCTGTACTCAACCCTGAATCAATTAGTGTGACCTGGAGATGGGATACTCTGACTGGCTTAAGCCAAACAGGAACCACGTCCAGAGTCAAGAGTGGTGTCCAATCCATCCAAAATACATGCTGAGAATTTCGAGGTACTGTTAGAAAGAGGAAATGGGAAAATGATGCTGGGAAGCAACACAAAATTTTAATAATCTATTCCCTCAAGTGCTCACAGTGGAGAGTTTTCTGATACCCCAGCTGGTTTTTACACTCTGCTCCGTAGAGCCCTAGGAATGCTAAAGTGGTATCTCAGGGTGTGAGGGGATCTACACCACTAAAATCCCCAGCCCTTTCCCTCTGACTGCAAGCAGAGTTAGTCCTCTTTTTGCCTATTGTACATCTTGGGCTCACATACAAGATTTCATTTGAAGAAAGTGCCTCACTACTGAAATCCAGTTTTTTTTTTTAAAGATTTTATTTATTTATTTGACAGAGAGAAATCACAAGTAGGCAGAGGCAGGCAGAGAGAGGGAGAAGCAGGCTCCCCACTGAGCAGAGAGCCCGATGCAGGACTGGATCCCAGGACTCTGGGATCATGACCTGAGCCGAAGGCAGAGGCTTAACCCCCTGAGCCACCCAGGCACCCCTGAAATGCAGTTTTAAAACCACTTTCCCACATTAATGCTACTGCAGTGGCAAAGTTACCTCCATTTTATACTTTTTGTACATTACTCTTCTCTGATTCAAGAACTTATCCCTATTGCCATCATCCTCTTCCAGTGCTAACAGAATGGAATCAGAATGTCATGAAGGCATTTCTTGGAACTTTGGTCTTAATGCTGAAAATTCCATTTAACAGGCTCTCATCTTATGCTTCTGATATTTTGCTGATAGTAGTCATTTCATAGGCATTCTTTCCATTCCCTGCTCCATTTACTTACTCAAAACACTTGAGAAATATTTCTACCTCTCTAACACTTCTAAACACTCAACTTTAAGGTCATGAGTAAGCAAGTGAGATTCTCAACAGATGAGAGAATCTCCCAATGAGTTCCACTAATGTAGATACTAGGCAAATATATTATATGGTTGTCTTTCCAATAATCCACTTATTATCATATACCTTATAGTTTGAAATTAACACTTAAAGTAACAACAAGCCAAACTTAAACCCAAGAGAAGGCAAAAATGTCCCTTACTTCATGCTAAAGTTGACATTAAGTTTGTTAGGATCACATATTTGGTGAATTCTTATCTTTTCTGCTAAATTTTTATCTCCTTCATCATCTAGTCAATGAAATGCAAAATTTGAAAATATATTGCATCCATTGTTAGTTTTGAAAGGATTCACATCTTAACATCATATTTATTTGTATTTAGTTTAGTTCCATCCCATTTCATCAAAATGATGTATTTGAATTATAAAAAATTTTATCCCTGGGGCACCTGGGGGCTCAGTCACTTAGGTGTCAGTTCTGGTTGTGGGATTGAGCCCCGTGCTGTGCTCCCTGCTCAGTGGGGTGTCTGCTTGAGATTCCCTCTCTCCCTCTCCCTCTGCTCTTCCCTTCACTTGCACTCTCTCTCTCTCAAATAAGTAAATCAATCTTCAAATTTATATATATATACATATATATATAATCCCTAAAAAAATATTTTCTGAGAAGCATTTAGAGAATTCAGAATATTTCCCAAATTTCAGTCTTAAACAACGAATAATATTTCTATCCTAAGTTTTTGTGGAAGGTACTATTACATAAATAGTATTATTTCCTCACACATCGAATAAGAATCATTAAAATCAGTGAGGATATAAAAGTATTTCAGATTCGTATTGATTTATTTTTATGTGAGTTCTCTTTGTTTTTTTATGGGGTACAGTATCCTTCTGCAAATTTTCTAGAACACTCTATGGGAAATTTGTGTACATGGAATTTGGGGAAGTGTTTGAGAACGACAATAAGGAATTGAAGGAAGCAGAATTGGACAAGGGTGACAACACAGACCCCAGGTTATCATGAGAGCTCTTAACCTAGATGGGCCCTCAGAGTTGTCCTAAATTGAGGGAAGGGTCTTGACCTTTGTATTCCATGTTGACCAGTCACTGGATATAAACCAGCTCTTGGGGAGGAACCATACCTTCAGTAGGGCGTTTGCCTTTAGTCAAGGGCAATACTAGGAGAAGCGTGCACCTGTGAGCTGCCTACAGTCAATACTCTTAGAAATTGGGGTAATGAAGACTTTAGTCCTGAAGGGGGCACTCACTTACTCTACAGGGCCCTCCCCCTCTCACCCTCATTGCCAAAAAGGAGCTTTAAGGAGTAGAACAACAAGAATCTATTTAAGGAGTGACAAGGACTTGTTGCTGTTTTATACCTCGCTCACCACTCAAACAAATTATTTCTTGTCACTTTGAATGCATGATTGAATAAAGGAAAAGGCATTTGTTGATACAATGAAAGTACAAGTAATAGATGGTTGATAGAAGAGGAAAAACGTGTAAGAGTTTCCCTTGGGCCTCAAAGGTTAATTATTGATTAGCATGTATGTGCTAAAAGAATATTAATAAAAAAGCATAGGCACAAGGCAGTAAATTTCTAGAAGTTGACTTTTTTTGATGCGTAATATATTTCTTAGGTAGGGAGGAAAGAGAGTAAATCACAAGGAAATTATTTCATGCATTTCACTGATTAAATGGGCTAGTCTTGACAAGACTCTGAAAAGCTGGGCAGCACTCTTGCTATCAGCTGGGACCACCAAAAGTATCACAGATGTGCTCACATAACATATACACAGAAAAACATTAAAAAACAAATCAGAGTAGATGTAAGATTGAATAAGCAATACCTTCAGCGAAAAACTTCTGTTTTTGGACGGAAACAGCTGATAATATGCTGCAGGCAATCCTTACTTTGCACAGGACCGTTTTAACTGAAATGTGTGCATATCAGAGCTGTGGAAAGTGAGGGTCGTCATTAGCTGTGTTATTATTCAGTTATTGCAATTTTTATTTTCCTATAAATTAGGCTCTTTTTAAAACTTTTTAAAAGTTTGTTTATTTAATTTATGATCCCTGCACCCCGTGTGGGCCTCAAACCCACAGACCCTAGATCAAGAGTTTCATGCTCTTCCAACTGAGCCAGTCAGGTCCCCCCAAAATATTTTTAAACTGTCTGAATCATTAGACATTAGCTTCATGAAAGAAGAGGATTTTATTTTATCCCTATTTTTTATCCCTGTTTACCATATTATTTTATCCCTAATTTATCCCTACAGCCTAACGTAGTTCCTGGCCCCATAGCAGGTGTTCAGTAAATATTTGATAAATGCAAGAACCATCAACCAGATGAAATAGTGCATAGCAATCTAGTGACCATACGTCTTTCCTCAGGCTGTTTGGTGAATATCTGAGTCATTTGCTGGGTGACTCTTGAAGAGCTAACAGAACTTTCTATAGTAAACTGTTAGTACTTGCTTTCTTATGTAGAGATGCAGTTTTCATAGCAGTCATTCATACTGTGGTATTCTAACCAAAGATTAGTTGCCCTTTCATTTTCAACTATTCACTGTACATCTGGTTCCTAAAAATGTTAGCATCTATATAAATATGTAATCGGTAGGACTCATAGTGACTATTTCATATATGATTGTTTGTGAATACAACAAACTTGGACTTTTAGTTTTTTGGTTTTTTGCTTTTGATTTAAGTAAACTCTACTCCCAATATGGTGCTCAAACTCATGACCCTGAGATCAAGAGTTGCACGCTCCTCCAGGTGAACCATCCAGGCGCCCCAAGGTTAGGCTTTTAAATTCAGTTAGGAAAATAATTTTCTGTTGACTTCAAAAGCAAATAATAAAAATTAAAGTTTCTATCTCAGCTTCATGTTCACAGGCTATGCAATCCAGTATACAAAATAGAAAAAAAATATAGATATTACATAAAGGATAGAAGTGCAAAATGGGATGAGCAATGTTCAAGGACACTGGAAAAACTGAAGAATGATTAGAGAACAAAGTTTCTTCAAATTATTTTTAACTATTAAAATTTTAAACACGAGACAGTTTCTTTACAAAATATGTTCCAATATTTTGGAATCACCAAATTTGTATATTACAAACTGTTTGTAGAAACTTTCGTGCTTTCTTCAAAACTGTACTTCTGTCCGTCACTCCTTATTTTTCAGACTCAACTCAGACCTCAGGTTTCCTACTTTTCTTAGATGTATCTCTTGTTCTTTGTTTTTCTCTCTCTCATTTCTTTTTGTTTTCTTTTTTTTAAAGATCTTATTTATTTGACAGACAAGAGATCACAAGTAGGCAGAGAAGCAGGCAGAGAGAGGAGGAAACAGGCTCCCTGCTGAGCAGAGAGCCCGATGCAGGGCTCGATCCCAGGACCCTGGGATCATGACCTGAGCTGAAGGCAGAGGCTTTAACCCACTGAGCCACCCAGGTGCCCCCCTCTCTCTCATTTCTGATGAAGGTACACAGTTTTGTTTTCATCACTAAGGAACAAGTAGGAAACAGCCTAATAACATTGGTGGCTACTGGGGTAACTCTCTCATTGCGTGAGTTGCTTGTACTCTCGATTCAAATTGACACCATTACAAAATGACAGAGCACTCTCCCCAAGGTCCTATATGCTAAATTCATGACAATGGAAAAACTACTGTATTGAAACAAGACTAACAATAGTAGAATGTTACCCTTAGGGTGGTATTTGGAAAGAAGAGAAAATAATAACCCACAGTTGTGTGAATTGCCAATTCTGCGTTGGAGGCCAAGAAATAAAAGAACACATGACTTTATTTTAGGTAGGAACTCTGATTAAAAAGAAAAGAAAATTAGAAAAGACAATGTTGAATCTGTTCTTACCATTCTTATTCCCATGATAACAATAAGTGAAAGCAGGCTGTAGTAGAAGATTGGAGTTCACTTTTTGATTCAAAGTTGTTGGCGATTTTTTTGTTTTTGTTTTTATTTTCTCTGGGGTTTTTTTGTCTATGTACATAAAAAATTCGGCTAAAAAAAGAGATCTTTTCTCTTCGAAGGTGCTCCTGTTCTGAGAGTAGAACAGAGTACAACCTATGTGCTTTTCAGTAACTCTCAATTAGTGAGCCTTATATTGGGTACGCGTGTAAAGTCTAAACAGACACACCGATGGAAAACTTGATTGTGGGTGGGAAGATGGTTTTCCTTAGGGCTATTAAGGCAGCTTGAGGTGGAGAGTTTGTTCCTTTTCTCTCTTAAATAGTAGCACTGCTATACAAATGCAGCTGAAGCTGTCATTAAAGCTGCTTGGTATTTGCCTTAGCTTAAGTGACTGGCAGACTAGCTATATTCTCATCTGTTAAACCTGAGAGGAGTAGAAGAGCAAATTATACGAGGTCTGCTTTGAACACTGTTGCTGAAGCCTTCTTGATTACGCTTTAAGGCCTACAATATGTGTCTATAGTGCTCGATGGATTACACAGCATCCCTGTATCTATTATCACTTTCGATCTGCACAAAAACACTGTGACTTAAGCAGGGATGCGGACACATTACAAAACTCACGTGACTCGGCTATGCCTACCAGTTTTCAGTCATTCCCCTTGGTAATTTACTTCATGGAATATTGCTGTGTGACATCTTTCCCTTGGCCAGTCATTGTGGAAATAAGTGAATGCTGGACGAGCACGATTCCTACAAATTTCTGCGAAGACATTCTATTAACAGAGAATATAATACAGCACCTATATCAAGCATTATGTATTTTAGACTGCCGTCCACTGCTAATAGCCCCTGAGAATCTCAGGCAAGGCCAGTCTGTCAAAATCCTTATTTTGTTCACTGGCACAAGAAGCCTGAAGGTGTGTGCTGCTGTATCATTGAAGCCACAGTCATGAGACTTGACTGGTCTATCTTCCCTGGACCCTTTCCCCCAAAGCTTTGACCTTTATATCACTACAAAGCACAGACTATTTTCCAGGAGATTTAGCTCTAACATAACGAACCAGGCTTGGACATCATCCATATGCAGCCTTCCTTTCCCACCTGCATGTGCAAATGATTTCTTGTTCGTGGCTTCTGCGGCTATGGACAGAGCCTGGGATTCTGAGAGTCTGCTCTTCGTGCCAGGTCTGCTTGGTATTTGTCTTGGAAACAGGGCCACTCTCCCTGACGGCTGTGTGTCAGCGCAATCTATCAGGTACTCTTCCTTCACAACAGTCCACTGCTCTCCACAGGGTACCTTGAAATTGGGCTTCAGTGTCCTTGCAAGCCCGTATCTGTCCTCGCAGCTTGTGGCTGTCCCCGCCGCAGCTCACCAAACCTCATCTGCTCGGTTATCCTGTTGTCATCTGTCCTTCTCACCTGTGGGGCTCTGGTGTGACGATCTGCGCTGGTGGGCTGGCTGCATACCAGCACATTATTGTTGATGATGATCCCGACTCGCCATTTACTGGTAAGCATTATTCACAAGTGTGCGAGGAGGAGGACCAGGCGGATTTTTGTAATTCATCTCTGTCTCGCAGCTGTGGGTCGCACGTTAGTACCTCTGTTCTCTCTAAACCCTCATTTTGTAAGGTCAGAAGCATGATCCTGTCTTAGTGTTTTCCAGTTTCCAGAAGAGCATCTTTATCTTCTTCACCTAACTTAATTCTGATATGCATTCATTGCAACCTTGGGCAAGATGCTGCCTATAGCCATCAATTCTGTATTGTAATTTGAAACCATACATTGCCAGTGCCTTTTCTATAGGGCTCTGTAGAGTTCATGCAGAGCAGTATCTAAAGCCTAGATACCATCTTGGGATTCACTGGTTGTATTGCTAAGGAAGACAAGAATTCTGTCCGAACAGCGTCATTTCCCCTGCAGTAACACTCTAGTTTTCATGTTTCACTTCTGGAAACAATATGTGACACAACTCTGATCAAGGGTAAGCCTCTTTTCTCTTCTCCACAAAACAACTTTGGGGAGTAATGGAAGAGTATATCAGGTGATTTTTCAAAAACTTAATTTAAAAAGTCCCCATAAGGGGTGCCTGAGTGGTGCAGTCGGTTAAGCTTTTGACTCTTGATTTTGGCTCAGGTCCTGATTTCAGGGTCGTGAGATCGAGCCCCAAGACAGGCTTTGCCCTCAGTGCAGAGTCTGCTTAAGACTCTCTCTCCCTCTGCCCCCACGCCCTAACCCCCCACATTTGCACGCTCTCTCTCTCTCTAAAATAAAAATAAATAATCCTTTTAAAACAAACAAACAAACAAGAAGTCCTCATAAGTGCTCATTTTATTGGTTATGCTTCCTAGCATTTCAGTCTGCCCCACCTTGGGAAACCCTCATCAGTTATGGCTGGGAAGAAGCATAGTTCCTTTGGCCTCCCACAAAAGTAACTGTAAAGAAAACAAAGCTGTCTTTGTCAGCTGCTGCTACTGACTGTGGAACACAGTTCAGCGATACAGGTCAACTTTTACAGTGACTACAAGCCAAACTTTGAATTTTCACAAAGAAAATACTGTGCTCAACATTTCAACTAACATTTATGTCTAAGCAATGTGATAGACATTTTAATATTCACTGTCTTATTTAATCTTGAAGACGACCTATGGACTATATTATGGAATATACTATTATCTCTATGGTATGAGTCAAGTAAATGAGTTTTGGAATGGTCCAGCTAGGCAGCTAGTAAGCGATATGGGAAGTAACTATTGCTATAGGTCCAATGTGTTCTTCTACTCTCTCTGCCATGTTATGACTCCATTCTGTGTTAAACTTTTTGTACAAGATCATCACTGGCAGAAGTTGTGATTCTCAGAAGCCAGTTTCAGAAAAGTGGTATTATTTTTAAAAAAACTAATTAATTGACTCGGGTTTTCTACTTACATTGTCAAATCATGGAAGCATGATTCGGAGCATTTGTTAAAACTTCCTTCCCTTTTCTAACCATGGTCCCTTAAACCCCACTTTCTCTGAGTCCTCTCAGTTAAAACTTCTTCATAAAACCTTCTGCCATCCCGGATCTTCTGCAGCTTTTTGTCTTTAAGAAAAAGATGCAGTTCTCCTAATCTTCCCCTTCTATATTTCTACCCATAATTTCAATTCTCTGTCACTGTCAACATTCTTACTGAGCACTGCAGAAGCCCAAAGAACCGAAGAACCCACCACACACTAGCTAGTAGGACCTTCCCAGGAGCATGTTGAAGGGAGCGTATGAGTGACTCGAGGGGACAGCCTGTACCAACTTCAACAAGCAGTGAGATAAAACAAAGCTGGGAGTACTCATATATTAGCAGCTTTTCCCTAACAAAAAAAAAAAAACTTGGGAACAACCATAGGAGAGACCTCTTTAACAAATCCACTCTTTGCTTGGAAAAATAAGAATTATGTTGTGCTATGCAATTCTACTTGAGTTTTCGCATTCCTGCTCAAGCTTCCCTTGAAACTTTCCTTGATACCCAGTGAGTTACACCTCTGGGATGAATTTGTCCAGCTTCTTCTAGAATGTCTTCTCTAGTTCTCATACTTGCTGTCACGGCCAAAAATATTTTATCTGAGAAGTTAGAGAGAGGGGGATTTTCAAGTATGACCTTAAGGTTTCCAGTATGAATTATCATATTAAAAAATGAAAGAACTGAACTTTTATGAGATTACAATTCTGTAGCAGTTAGGTATTTCAGAAGAGGCTGGATAAAACCAAAGATCTTGGCAGCATATTAAAAAAAAATAGTAAGCACGTACCTGTCTCATGGGTCTGTGAGTCATTTGGAGTTGGCTGATCTAGGCCATGCTGGGCTGGGTGGCTGTGATGATCTCAGCTGTTTGCTCCTGTGGCTTGTAGTCAGCTGGGGATTAGCCCAGGCTCTACTGGGGCAGCTTGGTTCTGTTCTCCATGCCTCCCATCCTCTTCCTGCCTGGGCAAGTTCTCATGGCGGTAGCAGAAGCACCAGAGAGCAAAGTCAATAGAGCGAGCATTGTTCAAGCCTTTGGTCACATCATGCTCTCTAATGTTCCATTGATCAAAACAAGTCAAACGACCAAACCCAAAGACAGGGAGTAGGGAGAGACATTCTATGTCCTTATCAGGAGAGATTACAAAGGCATGTAGCAATGCACATGGATGCTGGAAGAGGTGAAGGGTTGGTAAAATTAATAAAGTCTACTTATCTATTTATAAAAACCTATTTTTCTTGAGTATCATTCTATCAAAAGCTGGGTAGTGTTCATTCTGGTAGTGTTAGCTCTAGATGAAGGCACCTTTCAGTCATTCAAACATGTGTTCACTCATTGTTCAGTTAATGTGTAACACAGAGTTCTTTACACAAGTGCTATCTAATAGAAATATATTGTGGTCATTTTCTAGTACCCATCTTTAAATAGGTAAGAATAAACAGGCAGGGGCGCCTGGGTGGCTCAGTGGGTTAAAGCCTCTGCCTTCAGCTCAGGTCATGATCCCAGGGTCCTGGGATCGAGCCCCGCATTGGGCTCTCTGCTCAGCGGGGAGCCTGCTTCCTCCTCTCTCTGTCTCTGCCTGCCTCTCTGCCTACTTGTGATCTCTGTCTGTCAAATAAATAAATAAAATCTTAAAAAAAAATTAAAAAAAAGAATAAGCAGGCAAAAATATATTTAATAATATATTTTAGTAAAATATATCTAAAATATAAACATTTGACATGTAATCAACGTTGAAGTTAAGATATTTTTTTTTAATTTTATTTACTTATTTGACAGAGAGAGAGAGAGATCACAAGTAGACAGAGAGGCAGGCAGAGAGAGAGGGGGAAGCAGGCTCCCCGCTGAGCAGAGAGCCCGATGTGGGACTCGATCCCAGGACCCTGAGATCATGACCCGAGCCGAAGGCAGAGACTTAACCCACTGAGCCACACAGGCGCCCCTGAAGTTAAGATATTTTATGTTCTCTTCCTTTTCCACAAAATCCTCAAAATCCAGTATGTATTTCTTACAGCACACCTCAGTTTGGACTAGTTTTATTTCAAGTACTAAACCCACAAGTGACTAGTAAAGCTACAGACTATGTATTGAACTTGGTGCTGAGGATATAAGACGGCTGCCCCATGGATCTTTCAATCTAGAAAGGAGAATTAATCTAAATGATGTCACCATTTTCTGTCTTTCTGAGAAACTCACATTTTAACTGACTGTTTTGGGAAAATGCCTATGTTTATACCCTTTGGATCTGGTCATGGCTCTGTGTGGCAGTTTTTTCCCTATTTTAATAATTCTCTATTCCACATCCTCAAACAATCTCCTTATCCTAGTTTAGTTGGAGATACTTCAACATGCCCTTTAAAATCTCCTATGAAAAGTCATCATTGTGCTTCAAAGTCTGGCCAAAAAAAAAAAAAAAGATGTGGCTTTTTGCAAAATCAATATAGTGAAGGGATATTACCTGAGATCTTATTACTAGGTGGATAAATTTCCACATTATGACTCTACCTGATAAGAGCTGAGAATCCTTCATGATAGAAAAGTTGAATGGAAAAGTTATCTTTCTCAGTGGATATCTGCTTTAAAAAAATTAATAAGAAAAACTGGGTGGTTGTAGAGAGAATGTATAATAAAAGTAGATAAAAAAGGAAAACATTGCTTCAGAAGTAGTACAAGAAATAACAGAGGCAGAGCCTGGAGAAAATGAGAAGGAAAGAAAAAAGGAAACATTAATAGTGTTTATCTGTTCTTGGCCCGATTAAGTATATAAACTGCCTATAAGAACATTTTGACTTTTCCACACGAAACTGCCCAAGCAAAGTTTATCAAAGAGGGTAATTTTTAGAAAGCAGTTATTGTCTTTTGAAGTTGTAGATAAAGAGCCTGGCAAGAATAGGGAGATAAGATATTTTCTTCGTAGTCTACAACAATCTGATGTTTCTTTAAATATTTAGGCGTAATTCCGAGAACTGAAAGAGGTCTCTTTCAACTGCTACAGATCCCCTCGTGATTTCTTTTTTTCTTTTTTAATCCTGTTCTGCTTATTGCATGTCTTTTCAGTGATGATTCACGACTTTGATTATGTAACCCATTGATATCAAAACCATTCTGGGTCGCTGCCCTCACGCCTCTTTGTTCCTCTGGCAACATTGAAGGTCTTAGTGATGGCACTTGGCATAATGTTCTTGGGCAACCCAGGGCACTTTTGACTTTCATCAGTGATGTGATCAATACTTGTGTATTGTGTCCAAAAAGCAAGTGTCTTGGGTAGTTTGGGGTGATGATGCAGGGATTTTAAGCTCTGGGATGCTCTTTTCATAAGATATTACTGAAAACTACAGTATGGTCTGTGTTTTCATACTAGACACTTTAGAAAATGACTATAATTACATAGAGAAGGGAGTCCAGATTACATGGTGGGCTTTTTTTACACTTTAAATTACAAAAATATATTTGTGAGTCTGCTCCCGTTTTTCGTGAAGCATTTAAATCAGAACAACAACATTGTCTTATGTTTAGTGACAAAGGGTGATTTCAATAATTGCAAGAAATATTTTTCACCACCAGTAGATGTCTACCGATATATCTCCTCCCCATTCCCCCCACATCTGAACATTCTTGCTTTTAACATTGAAATACTGTGTGTCACTTCTTTTCATTGTGATATTTTCAGATGGGAATTAAAAATAAATTGAAAAAAGCAATGCCTAGTAAACTTAGATGGCAAATTAGTGATTTATGAATTGGTGGTTTATGAATGGAGGAAAAAAAAGGGCACCTCTAATGGGATATACTTCATGAGGTGGAAAGCCTTCCTCCCCCCATCATCATTAACTCAAACACAGAGAATGGAAGAGCTCCATTGTGTGTGTGTGTGTAAGCTTGAGAATTGACTTCAAACAGTTTAATGAAGTCAGAAAATAAAGTTGTTTGCTTGTAAATTAAGAATATTTATATTCTCGGGCGCCTGGGTGGCTCAGTGGTTAAAGCCTCTGCCTTCGGCTCAGGTCATGATCCCAGGGTCCTGGGATCAAGCCCTGCATCGGGCTCTCTGCTCAGCGGGGAGCCTGCTTCCTCCTCTCTCTCTGCCTGCCTTTCTGCCTACTTGTGATCTCTGTCAAATAAATAAATGAAATCTTTTTTAAAAAAAGAATATTTATATTTTTATGGCTTAAAACAAAGAAGGCACACCATAACTATTTATTGGATGAACAAATGAATGTCATCCACTTAAATACATTTTAGTGACTGTGGTTTGTCTTTTTTCTAGATATTAAAACCCTACACCCAGAAAAGAGGATCTAAGAATTGGACAGCCTTTCAGATATGACCATTAGCATTCCGTCCCTACTGTCATTTCTCAGACGGGAAGGAATCCCACCAACAGCGGAAATAGAGGACTGAGCTGAATATAGGTGGCAAAATAGGGCCATGGTTCTCCTATCCTGGTTTCAAACCATAATTCCAGCCCCTTAACTGTGACCTGAGGAGTACAAATGAGAGGAGAGGAAGGTCTAATTCAGATATCCTTATTATTTATACTGTATATCCCTCCCTCTCTAATGAAATCCCATGCCAGTTTTAGGTTCAGAGACATTCTGGATCTTCCTTTAGCAAACCCAAGCCACTGACATTTTCCTAGGAAAGATCTTTTCCAATCATCAGATAAACATAAGGTCTACATTTAAGATGTGGGAGAGTTTTACTCATCCAGTAAACAATCATCAAGCATCTTCTTTCTTGAAATAGATTTGTCTCCTTTAATTAGACCAATCCTCAGTATTTCTGTAGCAGTGAACTTTGTTTCCTCTATCATGATTATCTTTCCGTAGTTGTTAAGATATCCTCAAAGTGGAAAAATTATAAAAAGCTTAGAATTCTGAAGTCTGTATATAATTCTATATGTATATGTATTCTCTGATAAGCTGGCACAATATTAGAAAGTTTATATTCTGATGCCACTTAACGTTTTATTTCTCTGCTTCTCTTTCCTCTAACTACCTTCCCTGTTAATTAATACTTAATTTGATTTGCATGCAGGGTATCAGTTGAAAATCTAGAGCTCAATAATGTAGTTGAAAATCTAGAGCTCACTAATGTAGAAAACTACCATCAGACTAGAAATGAGAGTTCAGATTAATAAACAAATTTCTAAGTGTGTACGTGTGTTCGTATGTGCACACACACATGCACCTGCATATTTAAAAGGGACTTTCCCAGAAATTCCAAAATAATAAACTTAGGGCACTGGAGTTGCTTAGAAGGTATACATTCAGTGATTCTCAACTGAGGTTGCATATTACAATCCCCAGAGGAATTTACAAGACTCCTTTTTCCCGCCGCAGAACAATTGACCCAGCTTCTTGAGGATGGGGCCTGCACATGGGTATTTTTTTTTAATCCATGTATATTCTAATATGCAGCCAAGGTTTTAAAACCCCTGGTTTGGTCAGACCTCTTTTCATGTGGATAGACAAAATAAAAACCCTTTAGGTAGGAACTGTGTATGTCAGGTCATTAGAGACCGGATTAAAAGCCACATAACCAACATCCATTTCAGAGCGATTTCCATAATAATCCAGCATTAATATCTTGTTAGTTTGGACTTGTTTGAACTTTCCCTTGAGAACATTAACAGAAGGAATCATGCTCCTTAATTTTTTTTCCCCCAAATACACTTGAGAAAAAAACCACCATGCTGTGCAGTAGTATAAATTAACACATGAATTTCCTTTATTTCTCAGTGTCTTTGACCTTCCCTTCCACCAAAAATATATTAGTCTTTGATTGCTGTGAAGAATTTTTGGAACACATTTATAACTTCCATTTTTTACAAGGACAGAAGATATCTCAAATCATTTTAGCATAGGTAGACCCATTTTTAAACTTATCATATAAAGTATGTGTAGTTCACTTCCCAAGAAACATTCTAAGAAAACAGCACTGATAACATGGCTCATAGTTAGCAGGGTTAAGGTAGAGATAGTTAAACATTTTCCTGTTCTTTGACATCTATCTTTTCTGTATGGATATATCTGTTGAGCCCATCAAAGTCTAAAATATTTCAATTCAGCATAAAATTGCAGTACCAATTGTTATATGGCATATATTTTATATTGTGGAAAGATGGAAAAGCATATCTAAATGCATCATGCCTCTACTCAGAAGTAATGCAAATCTTCTGTCTTGCCAGTTCTAGAAATAAATGAAAATGATAGTAGATAAAGACTAGATACATTTTTCTCTTCTGCACTCATGCAAAATCTTATGTGCTGTGATCATCATCATGCATTAAGCATCTGCTGTAAGCCAGACATTCTACTATGGGCAGAGGAATGTTGACGGCATCGTCTATGCCCTCAACTCTTATCAATCAAAAGCAAGTAAATAAATACAGTTTAAAGTAGGAGGGAGGAAAGAATAAACATTTGACTAAGAAAAAACTTTTAAGTACAAAGATATTCTACAAATTATGAGTAGAGCTATGTACATTCACACAATTTTCAACTTATTATAAGTCTCCAATATTTACCTAATTAGATAGTTAGACTGAACATGTGTGTCTGTGTCTTTTGTGAATTGTGTATGATTTATACTAATTATCACCGTAGTACAAGGAATTCATGAATAACAGGTTTTTTAATGATCACTTTTTTAAAAGACCTGAAAAAAATGCCCATAACAGAGGCGCAGACTAAAGATCGGTGTATTAGAAGGAGCGGGACAGAGGGCAGCCTATCATGAACCCAAGAATGCACTTGTGGAATTTACCACCACTCACAATCTGAATTTCCTCATTATCAGCCTGAGAGTTAAACTCAAGGAGATGACATCATTCTGGTCAGATGTCCAGGGGAATGAACTACCTGAACCACTCTACTACTGTGTCCAAAATATTGGTGTCCTTCATGCTTTTCTTCTACAGTGCCTCTTTCTGACCTGGCGGTCATAGGGGGAGCTCACCAGTAAACATGGATGGTTGTGAGAGAGATGCAGTTCAGATCAAATGGAAGTCTGAGGAATCTTCTAAGTAAATGACTTCTCCAGCTACAAGGAGATCAGGATGTGAGATCTTGATCAACACTGGCAAATTTTTTTAAATAATTTTTTTATTATGTTAGTCACCATACAGTACATCATTAGTTTTTGATGTAGTATTCCATGATTCATTGTTTGCATATGACACCCAGTGCTCCAGGCAATACATGCCCTCCTTAATACCTATCACCAGGTTCACCCATCTCCCAACACCCTCACCTCTAAAACCCTCAGTTTGATTTCTGGAATTCGTAGTCTCTCATGGTTCACCTTCCCCTCCGATCACCCCCCTTCATTTTCCTCTTCCTTCTCCTAATGTCCTTCATGCTATGTTCCTTATGTTCCACAAATAAGTGAAACTATATGTTGTCTTTCTCTGTTTGACTTATTTCACTTAGCATAATCTCTTCCGGTTCCATTCATGTTGGTGCAAGTGTTGGGTATTCATCCTGATGGCTGAATAATATTCCACTGTATATATGGACAACATCTTCTTTATCCATTTGTCTATTGAAGGGCATCTCAGCTCCTTCCACAGTTTGGCTATTATAGACATTGCTGCTTCATTCATTGTGGACTTGAATATTGGAGTACATACGGTCCTTCTTTTCACTACATCTGTATCTTTGGAGTAGGGCAATTTCTGGGTCATAGGGTAATTCTATTTTTAACTTTTTGAGGAACCTCCACACTGTTTTCCAAAGTGACTGTACCAACTTGCATTCCCACCAACAGTGTAAGAACGTTTCCCTTTTTCCACAACCTCTCCAACATTTGTTGTTTCTTGTCTTGTTAGTTTTTGCCATTCTAATTGATGTAAGGTGGTATCTCAAATGTGGTTTTGATTTGAATTTCCCTTATGGCTAATGATGTTGAACAATTTTTCATGTGTCTGTTAGCCATTTGTCTTCTTTTTTTTTTTTTTTTTTGGAAGATTTTATTTATTTATTTGACACAGAGATAGAGAGGACAAGTAGGCAGAGTGGCGGGCAGAAGGAGAGGGAGAAGCAGGCTGTCCACTGAGCAGGGAGCCTGATGTGGGTCTTGATCCCAGGACCCTGGGATCATGACCTGAGCCAAAGACAGCCACTTAACCAACTGAGCCAACCAGGTGCCCCAGCCAGTTGTCTGCTTTGCAGAAGTGCCTGTTAAGGTATTCTGCCCATTTTTTGACTTGTTTTTCAAGTATTGAGTTTGAGAAGTTCTTTACAGATCTTGGATACCAGCCCTTTATCTGTAGTGTCATTTGCAAGTATCTTCTCCCATTCCATGAGTTGTCTCTTTGTTTTGTTGACTGCTTCCTTTGCTGTGCAGAAGATTTTATCTTGATAAAGTCCCAAAGTTCATTTTTGCTTTTGTTTCCCTTGCCTTTGGAGATGAAAGAAGTTGCTGTGGCGGATGTCGAAAAGGTTGCTGCATATGTTATCCTCTCAGTTTTTGATGGATTCTTGTCTCACTCAACCATTTAGAGTTTATCTTTGTGTATGGTGTAAGAGAATGGTCAATTTCATTCTTCTGTATGTAGCTGTCCAATTTTCCCAGCACCAGTTATTGAGGAGACTTTTTTCCATTGGATATTTTTTTCCTGATTTTTCAAAGATTATTTGACCATAGAGTTGAGGGTCCCTATCTGGGCTCTCTTTTCTGTTCCATTGATCTATGTATCTGTTTTTATGCCAGTACAATGTTTCTTAGTGACCATAGATTTGTAATATAGCTTGAAATCAGGCAACATGATGCCTCCAGCTTTGTGTCTCTTTTCAACATTTCCTTGGGGATTAGTGGTCTTTTCTCGTTCCATAGAAATTTTAGGATTGTTTGTTCCAGCACTTTGAAAAATGTCATTTGTATTTTGATTGTGATGATGTTGAAAGTATAGATTGCTCTGGGCAGCATAGACATTTTAACAATATTTATTTTTCCAATCCATGAACATGAATGTTTTTCCATCTATTTGTGTCTTCTTCAATTTCCTTCATAAGTGTTCTGTAGTTTCTAGAGTATAGATCCTTTACCTCTTTGGTTAGGTTTATTCCAAGGTATCTTAGATCATCTAAGCAGAAAACCAACAAAGAAACAAGAGCTTTGAATGACACACTGAACCAACTGGACCTCATAGATATATATAGAACATTCCACCCTAAAACAACAAACACACATAGAACTTTCTCCAGAATAGACCACATACTGGGTCACAAATCAGGTCCAACTGATATCAAAAGATTGAGATTATTCCCTGTATATTCTCAGACCATAATGCTTTGAAACTGGAAGTCAGTCACAAGAAAAAATTTGGGAGAAATTCAAACACTTGGAAGCTGAAGACCATCCTGCTTAAGAATGTTTGGGTCAACCGGGAAATCAAAGAACTTTAACAATTCATGGAAACCAATGAGAATGAAAACACATCAGTCCAAAATCTACTGGATACTGCAAAGGTGGTCCTAAGGGGGAAATACATAGCCATCCAACCCTCACTCAAAAATATAGAAAAGTCCTGAATATACAAATTAACTTTACACCTTAAAGAACTGGAGAAAGAACAACAAATAAAGCCTAAGCCAGGCATAAGAAGAAAAATAATTACGATTAGAGCAAAGATCAATGAATTAGAAACTAGAAATACAGTAGAACAGATCAACAAAACTAGAAGCTGGTTCTTTGAAAGAATCAATAAGATTGATAAACCACTGGCCAGACTTATCCAAAAGAAAAGAGAAAGGACCCAATTTAATAAAATTATGAATGAAAAGGGAGAGATCATGACTAACACTATGAAAATAGAAACAATTATTAGAAATTATTATCAACAACTATATGCCAATAAGTTAAGCAACCTGGAAGAAATGGATGCCTTCCTGGAAACCTTTAAACTACCAAAACTGAAACAGGAAGAAATTAGCAACCTGAATAGACCAATAACCAGTAATGAGATTGAAGTAGTGATCAAAAAGCTCCCAAAAAACCGGAGTCCAGGACCTGATGGATTCCCTGGGGAATTCTACCAAACATTCAAAGAAGAAGTAATACCTATTCTCCTGAAGCCATTTCAAGAAATAGAAACAGAAGGAAAACTTCCAAAGTCATTCTATGAGACTAGCATTGCCTTGATCCCCAAACCAGGCAAAGAACCCATCAAGGAAGAGAATTACAGACAAATATCCCTGATGAATATGGATGCCAAAATTCTCAACAAGACCCTAACTAATAGGATCAAACAGTATATTAAAAGGATTATCCATCACGACCAGTTGGGGTGTATCCCTGACATCCAAGGGTAGTTCAACATTCACAAATCAATCAGTGTGATAGAACACAGAAATAAGAGAAGACACAAGAAACACATTGTCCTCCCAATTGATCCAGAAAAAGTATTTGACAAAATACAACATCCTTTCCTGATTAAAACTCTTCAGAGTATAGGGATAGAGGGACTATTCCTCAATTTCATAAAAACCATCTATGAAAGGCCCACAGCAAATATAATTCTCATTGAGGAAAAGCTGAGAGCCTTTCCCTTAAGATCAGGAAATGACAAGGATGCCCACTCTTGTCCTGTTGTTCAACATAGTACTAGAAGTCCTAGCAACAGCAATCAGACAACAAGAAATAAAATGTATTCAAATTGGCAAAGAAGTAAACTCTCTCTCTTCATGGATGACATGATACTTTATGTGGAAAACCCAAAAGACTCCACCCCCCAAAATACTAGAACTCATATTGCAATTCAGTAATGTGGCAGGATACAAAATCAATGCACAGAAATCAGTTGCTTTCCTGTAACTAACAGTGTGACTGTAGAAAGAGAAATTAAGGGATCAATTCCATTTATAATAGCACCAAAAACCTTGATCAACACTGGAAACTTCTGATTCCTGGATTTTCTCTCCTTTACTCTCAAAGCTAGTGATGCCCGAATCATATTCCACAAAACTCTAGGGCACTGTGTAAGAATTGTTTTATGGGAGATGAATCTTCTCAAAAAGAAAACATTTTAACTACTGTCATCTAGCCATCCCCCTCCCTATTATAATACAATTTTAGCTTCTCTGATCATATTACAGTTCTGTCTCCTTATAATGTCATTATTTCAAGATCTCCTTAGTGGAGGATTAGGAGTTTCCAAACTCTTTAGTCACTCTTATTGAGAACATCACAGGAGGTTGATCATCTTGGGATAATCATGGATGTCTTATATGTGGCTTTTACTTGTTTAATTTTCATTGCTGTTATAGGGGGTTCTAATCTTTGAGCTAAAGGTAGGTAAATAAACCTTTTTGCATTTTCATGCAAGATTGAGAGGAAAACCTACGTAAAGTATGCATAAATGGGCAATCTCATATTCTTTTTTTTGGCACTCTAACAAACATCTTTATTCCATGTGTTTTTAAGGATTATACTACAGCAGTATAGAAAGACAATGAAATCCATTGGCCATCTCATACTCTTAACAGAGGAATCAATTTAAAAAAAATACAAAAGTCTTGTACTATAATTTTAGAACATGTATCAATTTTCGTGCAAAAGGACAAATCTAGTCAATCAATAAAGAAATGAACAAATAAGATGGAAATGTTTCTCAGGTGAAATCCTTTACACTTGAAAATCATTATTCCTTTATACAGGAAAGCAGCATATGTAAAGAAGTGCATAAGGTTCTGTCTTTCCATCATGTAGTTCAGCTCACCTTTTATTTATTAAAGAGGAGCAAAATAAACAGTGCCACTTCAGCCTATCCCTTGGGACTTAGGTTACAGGGAAAAAAAAAAAAAATCATGTCTATACCCTGGTAGCATTTCTTATTTTGCTTGAAAAGCAGTTAAATATTAAATCATGAATCACTGCTTTCCTAAAATATCTTTTAATACCCTAGAGGAAAAACTGTAAACTATCCTGCTCTCTGATTTTTAGGACAGCTATTGGTAGTCATTCTCAAAATGCATTCCAAGAAGAAAATTTCCTTTTCTTCTATTTCTTTCCTTTTTAAAATATTTTTACAAACTCCCTAATAGATTCAATATCCTGAGAAAACTGGAAGATACTTATAACTGAACAACAGGCCTATAGAAACCCAAAGCCAATTATCTCTTGTATAAATATCCCTTAGGCAAACTTCAACTAATTTTTAAGAAACAGGTCAATTCTGCTCAAGAATTTTTTTCAGGTAGAAAATCCACATTGTCTACTCTTTTATGTCCTGGACTTTCCTCCTTCTAGATCCCCTCAATCCTAATTTCGTTTACCATTCCCCAACTTGGAAAACATTATCTAGCCACAGCTAACAGATCAGAAGCTTTTGAGAAGCATGCATCCCTGTCCTCCTGTTTCGTTGCTTTTGGGTTGCTCATGTGTGTTCTCATTTTAGGCTACCCTAAGAGATATGTCTCTTATTTTGGGTATTATCGGTTTAATAGCATAGTCTAAAATTTCATACCCACCTTTGAATCTCTGAAATTCTTTTTGCCTTTTCAGATAAATATCCAATAACTAAGAATCAATTTGTACTTGTGGTAACTATTTTTCAAAATTAGTCTTGATTTCAGCTGTTAATTATTTAAAGTATTGAATTTTTGCTTACATTTTTCAAAGGTAAAGACTTCTAAAGAAAAATATAAAATATTTGAAGAAATTACAGTGAAAATTGCAAACATGATGTTTGAATGTTTGTCCATGTAACTCAGGGCTTATGTGAAGATTTTCCATGTGATGCAGAAGAACAGGTCCTTTCTAATTAATCTGTGCAAATTCCATAGAATTGTGATCAGAAACAAGTTTTCTATTTTTCACTTCCATTATTTGCACATAATAAATTTCCCCTTATTCATTTTTAATCTTATAGAAAAGTGATAACTATCCATTGTGTGAGAGGATAAACTTCAACCTTTTTTAAAGGAATCAGAGTAGAAATATCTATAGCAATGTAATTGAATACCTTCTGAACCCCTCCTACTCACATAGCATTCTGCTGTAGGTTACAGAGAAACATGACACTTCTTATTGTCAGTGTACTTATAAGTAATACAGAAAATAAAATATACAAGAAAAAATAACAGTATGGTTCATGGTTTAAGAGTTATGCAAAGCAATTATACATTTAACAAATACGGTTGCGCCAAACACTCTGCTAAATGTTGGGTTTTTAAAAACATGAGTGTATTTAAAAACAGAAATGGTCACTGTCTTCCAGGGATATGAGGCTGGAGAGTTAGGTAGGGATTGGGTGATAAGGCCTTGTTCTTTACCCTAAGAACAGTGGGAAGGCATTGAAGGTTTTTAAACAAGGGATTGATACTCCACTGTGTAATTTTAAAAGATCACTGTAAATACCCCACAGAGAAAATATTGGAGGGAAACAAAACGTGAGATGGGAGAAAGAAAAAAATCTAAGCAGCATTCCAGGCAACATTATCTTAGTGGTGGTGGTGATGGTGGTAGAGCAAGAGAGAGAATTTGGAGGTGATATAAAAAGAAAATGGACAAAGTAGGTAGATTTGAGAACTAGGAGATAAACCAAAAGGGCTTGATGATCAAATCCTGGGGCTGAAGGAGAAAAGAAGAATCAAACCTACTCTGAGTCTGTTTTAAAATGTTGAAGATCTTGGTTTTTGGCTTCTCCAACTGATGATGTTGGTGCTATTTAAAAAAAAAAAGGGAAACTAGAGGAAAGCTGTTCTTGAGAGAAAGGTTTTTATGGATTTGGTTATGGATGGATTCAGTTTGCAGAGCCTTCAAGACATGCAAGTTGAGATGTCATCTAGTCAGTTAGAAATAAAAGTCTGGAGATAAAGAGGGAAAAAAAATGTTAAGCTAAAGATTTGAGAGTCATAATGAAATGATAGCATCGTATATCTTGGTGAGTGCTCTTATTAGTACATACAATGAAAAATAAAGTGGTTTACAGTCGGGTTCTCTCACTATGAATTAGAAAAATCTGGAAATGTATCATGAAGAGGGCTTGATCTCCTTAAAGAAAGAATAGAAATAAGAGAGAAGTAGATGTGATTGAAATGGCAGAGCCGCAAAAACATAAATATATTGCAGAGTTCTTTTTGGTTGCGCATAACAGGGGATACCAACCCAGATTGGCTTAATAATAATAATTTTTTAAGAAGAGTCTATCAATTCACATATAGCTGAGAAGTTCAGAGTAGTCTACCCACAAGCAAAACTCTGTCCAGGGGTGAAACGACATGCTCTGACCCAGCTCCTCTTTTTCTATTTCTCAGCTGTTTCTTTGGTGTTGACTTAAGTTCCGGCAAGTTCTCTCATGATCCCAAGATGGTTGCCAGTAGTTCCAAATGTTCCATGATCACATGTTTATGTCCAGCAAGAAAAACGAAAGTTGTTTTTTACATAATAGGTCAAAGAAGACCCCAGAATGGAGATCATTAACCTCTTAAGGTCATGTGCTTATTCCCAATATTGTTGGTAAAGATTGAGATACATAGATTATCTTAAGCTGCTTAGGGTGCACCTCTGCAGTGAAGACATATTCTCCTACTGAACCATGTGGAGTGTTAGGGAAGGAAGATAGGAAATCTAGAAGAATCTATATTTTACTATTAATTTTATCTATATTATGGGGAGACTTAAATGCCAATTTAAGGAGCTTGGACTTAATCCAGTAGACCAAAAGGAGCTCTTATATTTTGAATGGAAGAGGGATCTGAGGAGATGTTTTAAGGAGCTAAATCTTAAAGTAATTATAGGACATCCTGGAATGTTTAAGAATAAAAAAGAAGAAGAGAATCTGTTAAAGAGTCTACAGCAATAGTCTAAGAAAGAGACAGTAAAAGCTCAGACTGTGACTGAGTAAGAAATGTTGATGAAAAGAAGTAATGAAGTGTTGTATGAAACAGTATTTCAAACAAAGAATCCATAGGACATCACAAGATAATAAGTATGAATTTTTTGATGGAATTTCAAACTGTTCCGCTGAGATTTCAACTAGTGTGATAGCTTTGGCACTGAAGCAAAGATGAGATCTTTTTATTATCCATGATACTGGACTGGACTCTATTCCTCCAAACCCAGCTCTAGACTAGGCTTTCCATTTCATTTTGGTCTAATTAGTTACCATCATCCTGTGACCCATTATTCCCCACAAGTACAGCTTTCCTAGAATTAAAAAAGGAGGCAAATTCCAACCTTAACCAGCCTAATGAAGGCTGTCCTTGACTCCTCAGAATGAGAACTCGCAGATAATCATGTAAAAAGATAGATACCACTTCAATTATAGCAGTGGCATTTACTTTTTAACAAATGTTTTTTCAACACTTTGTCAACCTGCAATGATTCTGTTAGCAAGCAACAGAAAACCCAGTAGTGTAAAACAAATAGAATTCCAGAAGAAACTGTAGTGTTGGTTCAGCTGCCCATCGATATAGGTCTTCTGACCTATATCTTTGCATTTTTCTGGGTTTTCATTGTGTTTTACATCATGATGATAAGATGACTGCTCTACCTGCAAATATCACATCCTTATCATTCAGGGCAAGCAGTTATGTGAAATAGAGAGGAGGGACAGGAATCTCTCATCAGTAAAGCAAATTTTTTTTATTTAAATTCAGTTAGCCAACATATAGTACGTCATTAGTTTCAGATGTAGAGTTCAGTAATTCAGTAATTCATCAGTTGCATATACCACCAATGCATGTGCCTTCCTTATGCCCATCACCCAATTACCCCATCCCTCCACCCACTTCCCCTCCAGCAGCCCTCAGTTTGTTTTCTATAGTTAAGAATCTCTCATGGTTTGTCTCCCTCTCCGATAAAGAAAATTTTTGCCTGGATTTTTTACCCAGCATACTCCTTCTACCTAATGGGCCAGAAAGGAATCACGTAACCATTCTTAGCAGTAGAGGACTGGAAAAGTGAACATTTTATTTGATTTTCTGTTCTCTATTTTTGAAACATAGCAAGAAAGAAGAAAGTTGGGAATGGTGTCTGGGTGGCCAAACATTAATGTCATCTATGAAAAACTTATTTTGTAGTGTATTCTATGCTTACATGTGTATTACGCTCTTGTCACTGCGTATTTGACTTTGTATTTATCTGTATATGTTGCTTTCTCTACTCTTTAGGAGAATATTTGCACTGTCAATTACCAGTTTTAAAACAAGATGTTTTAGTCTCTTTTTCCATTAGCCCCTACCAATGTCTGCTTAACTTATTCAGCAAACTGCTAGAATTTTGGTTTCCCTGAGGAGGCAACACATATTGACAAGAAAGATATTATTTTTGTTTATGTCTAATTATCCTGGCAAGCATTACGCATGTGAGAGAAAATATAGCGAAAGTACCAGATGATTCCGTTGGGATTTTGTAAAAGTATCATCACATTTTATCTTTTCTGTGGTGGGAGAGAGGCTCATGTAAGGATGTATTTCCAAGAGAACTCATCAACCTTGACTTAGAAAGAAGTTCAGCACCAAAACCTAGCATCTGCATATCAAAAATAAAATTAGCTATACCACTTGATGCAATGTTTAGAAGAAATAGTCAATTAAAGCCACGTGAATTCAACCGGAGTCCTCTGCAGGCAGTAGCATCATGCAATTCTGCCTTCACAATGACATGAAATTTTAAATGACAACTGTGCTAAATCAGGGAGCAGCAAACCCAGGCCAAGTTTAAATTTAGTAACACTGCCAGTTTACTGAAAATAACCTTCTCCATAGCAGATTCTCTATGAATTTCAGGTGACTGACTACTTATGTTTCTGTTCTGTTCAGAGAGAATCAGGTGCCCAGAGGCTCCGGCATTGGTGTCTTACCTTCTCCATGGCGTTTCTGGTGTCTGCTTCTGGGGTCTCGTTGGCCAGCCTTGAAATACGTGGAAATTAGAGAATCCACTGCATTAGTCTTCTTGGAAATTTCCATTGTATCTGCTCAGAACTTTCTGAATAAGCATACAGATTTGAAGGTAAGTGAATTTTGGAAGGAAATCACATTGCTATGTACTCTTAATTATATCAAAAGTGAATACTTAATATATTTAACAAAATATACAAAAGTTAAAAGCAGTTACTGAATATGGGGAAAATAGCCATCTCTGTACAGTTCCACAGCAAGAAGGGAAAATAAAATGTAAACTTTGAAAGTTGTTACATGTCATACCAGTATAAATATAAGCAGGGTTCAGTGGTAAACTTTGATAACTGATCATCAGTTTCATACAAAAAAATCATGGTAATCGCAGTGGCTCTCAAATTGTAATGTGAGTGACAGTCACATGAAGGGGGGAGAGGGTCTGTAAAATTCTGATTCCTGGGCATATTTCACAGAGAGTTAGATGCACTGCATCTCAGATGTGACCCAGCAACCTGCATTTTATTTACTCACCCCAAATGATCCTGATGAAGGTGGGTCTTGGTCCTTTGGGAAATGCTGAAGTTGACATTCAAAACGATATACTTTTAATTTTCCAAACTTCATATTAAATGGGGTTTTATGTTGTTTGTTTCCTTCAGCTACAAGAATAAATAAGGAAGGCACATTTAGCACAGAGGTGCTAAATTAGTGCTCCTTTTTTGATCCCCCAAACTGGATGGTTAGTGCTCTCGGATACACCTTTTTCAAATTCAGTATGATGGGCTAAGTCCCAGGAGTCCCTATCTTGCTTTCAGAGTGAGCGTGCGCTCATTGCGGTCTTTAGCTGGTTCTCTATTTTCTGTAATGTTTTAGTTTATTCAGATGTTTATACTTATTAGATCAATTCTAAGAACTTTCTAAGAAGACAGAAATAATGAGTTAATTACCAGGGTTGGCTAAGCATTTTTTTCATTTTTGAAGGTTTTTTTTTTCTTTTTTTCTTCACTTGGAAAACTCCACATTAGATTTTCAAGATAACAAATCTGCTTAACACACCATTAGCTACTCATTGTCCTTTGCGGATAAAAACTTCTAAATCATGTGCTATCTTTATAGCAGGTTATATGCACATTTCTTGAATATCACCTTATTATATTTCTTTATCTCATTTAGCAATTTCATCGTTATTATGTGCAGTTTAAAGTTTATGTAAAGTTTGCTTTTTTGCTCCAGTGATAAAAGTGATTAGTAGAGGCAGATTCAGAACTGAAATTGTGATGGTTCCTTAAAGGTACAACATGATCCTGTTTCATAGTGAAGAGTGAGATTTTTAATTAAAATCCTCTGATTGAATTTCAGGCTTATGGACATTTTTTTTCTCTCTCAATTTTTGTGTGCATGTGTTCATATTGTAAAGGGTTTCTTGTCAATAAAATATCAAATGGCAAAAATAAATCCTTAATAAAAAAAAAAGTATATCCCCATAATGGCAATTAGCTACACATATTAGTTATTAGTATTACACAAAGAAAATGAATATAGACATGCATAAAACAAGGTAGCGCTTTCTTCAAGTAATCTAGACAATTACAGAATTAGATTAACTGTAATAATGAATTTTCACATCCATTTGTTGTCAGTATTGTTCTCAATAGGCAATGCTCTCACTGCCACATCTGATGATAAAATCCTAAAAATTTGTAGCACCCAAACTGTAAAATCCTCAAATAGGTACCATACAAGTTTATGATTCAAAGGAGTTCTCAAGTAAGATTTAATAAAGCTTTTAGTGCAAATCTTCTGTAATACTTTTATTTCAGAGAAACATAGAAAATACTCTTCTGCTTTTTTTTTTCTTTTCCTTTTTCCTTTGCAGAGGAGCAGGTGGAAAGAGAATGAAATAGTGTCCTCAAGTGAGTCACGTTCATTATCACAGGCATATTTTTCTGAAGTTGTGACTCCCTAAAGAAAACTTACTGTGTAGTTTCAGGGAACCTGAGTGAGACGGGCTCCATACTCAGGAGGCAAATATACAACAAAAGAATAAATTATAGAAACTTTGTTAAAGAAGAGAAGCATAAAGTTTTAGAGCAGAAATGGACCATTAAGTTCTTCCTAGTCTGGTCCCCTCATATATAATCACATCTTTTTCTCTTCCAAGCTTGCTGTGTAAAAGGTTAATACAAAGAGCAGTCAACATCAGTCTGGCAAGGTGTGACTCTTTAACAAGACAAACCTAGCCAGGGGCGCCTGGGTGGCTCAGTGGGTTAAAGCCTCTGCCTCCGGCTCAGGTCATGATCCCGGGGTCCTGGGATCGAGCCCCACATCGGGCTCTCTGCTCAGCGGGGAGCCTGCTTCCTCCTCTCTCTCTGCCTGCCTCTCTGCCTACTTGCGATCTCTATCTGTCAAATAAATAAATAAAATCTTTAAAAAAAAAAAAAAAAAAAAAAGACAAACCTAGCCAATGTTTTTCAATAATGATTTTTTGGGTAAGGAAGGCTAGAAGGAAATTGTCATCCAAGATGAAGATTGAAGAAGTGAAGAGAATACCTGAGTTCTTATTAATATAATTCAACTTCAAATCGTTAATTACTTTCATTGTCAGTAGATGATCTTTCATGTCATTAATCTAAAAATGAAAACAGCCAAGTTAGGTCTACTTTAGTTTTGGTCAGCTTTATATGGAACTCTGATATTGAAGGAGAAAAAGAGCTAAAGTCAGATACAGCTTCAGAACAGTAGAGCCATCTGGTGCCATTTCATACAGGAGAAAGGGGATTTACTGTGTAACAATCTCTGGAGAGTGTTAGTGTTATTATGAAACAGTATAATAATGATATTTGTGAGATACCTGAAAAGATTAAAATGTGTTTATTATTCTCAATTTAAGAAGTTGCTAAGTCTGGGGTGCCTGGGTGGCTCAGTGGGTTAAGCCTCTGCCTTCGGCTCAGGTCATGATCTCAGGGTCCTGGGATCGAGCCCCGCATCAGGCTCTCTGCCAGCCTCTCTGCCTATTTGTGATCTCTCCCTCTCTGTCAAATAAATAAATAAAATCTTTGAAAAAAAAAAAGAAAAGTTGCTAAGTCATTAAAATTTATGTAGTAAAAGTATAATTATTGATGTGGACAAAATATTCATAATACACTATAAATGAAAGCAACAAGTTACAGACCATGTTTCGATGTAGTCCCATTTTTATTAAAAAAGCAACAGATGCATAGGAAGAAAATTGGAATGATATATAGCAAAATACTATTAATGGTTATGTTCAACTGATAAATTCTGATTGATTCTTATTGCTTCTCGGGGTATGTAAAACTTTTTCTGAATTATGTATATTAATGTAATTTAAAAATATTTTTCAAGGGTTGGGAAAATATTCAGTTATCTGGGAAATTTACTTTTATAGAACTATAAGGTAGTCCTGATAACCTTTGTTTAAAATAGCCATAAAGCAAAGCTCTTGCATCTTGTAGTTTAAACTGATTTTATGTGAGTCTAGCACTTCCAATAAGAGAAAATAATTCTTAGATATAACTCTTCATTTGTAGGTATTACAAGACACTAAAATTTTCAAGTTTCTCTCTTCATTAAACACTGGTAACTTCCAATTATGACAATTAATTCCTTAGAAATATCTTTTATTTCATGTATCAGATAATTCCAATGTGCTTTCAAGAATTTTTCCACTATAATAGCTTTCTCCATTTAGAGGATAATTTTATATGTTTGGTTACATTAGTGTTAATACGTCTTTGTTCTTTAAATCTCCAGTGTAACATACGGTTAGTCTCACCATTATTACCACCAGCTGTGGTTGGCCTATGATTTTGTTCATTCTGTCTGAATCCAAAGTAATTAGCTCTTTAGTTTAATGACAATATTTGTTAATGGGTTTTTAGGGCCAAATTCTGCTGTTAGAGAGTGGGTGGTGTATTTGAAGATGGAATCTGGCCCTTATGTTTTAAGCATAAACTGTGTAATTTGATTTCAAAATGATGGTTTAGAGAGTTTGGGGTAAGAAAACTAAATCTACATTTATCTGAAGTTCCTCAATTTCAAGAAACAGAAAATGAAAGTGACAATTTATGTAATTATATAATGTAAATTAACAATAAACCCACTGAAAATTCTCTAGTACAGCTATCCTGCATGAGTTGCTCCATACATAGTTAGAATGAGACATGAAATAATAATTTTCAACCAGACATTAGGTAGATTTTTGTATGTCATGGGACGTACTTTAAATTATTTAGGTGCAATGAAACACTTGATCGTTGTATCTTTTTTAGCTTCATTGAGAGATAATTGACATATAACATTATGTACATTTAAGGTACACAAGATGATTTGATACACATATATACTGCAAAATGATTACCACAGTAAGATTAGTTAACATATCCATAAGCTCACATAAGAGAGAAGAACTTAAATGTTCTCACCACACACGAAAATTGATCATTGTATTTTTGGAGGACTCGGTGAAAGGAAAAGAACCCTTGCCTGGCATTCTCTGGGGTTCAAGGTCAGGCTCAGCTTCCTGGCAATGGCATGACCTTAGAGAACTCTTCTCTACCTTTCCTTGGGCTTCAGTTTCTTCATTGTAAAATAAGACCTTTGCAGTGGTCCCTTTTATCTCTAAATCGCTTTATTAACTGTAACATGCTTAATTTTTTTTAAGAAGTTTCTTTTTTTTTTTTAATTTTATTTATTTATTTGAAAGAGAGAGAGAGAGAGAGAGCACAAGCAGGGGGAGCAACAGAGGGAGAGGGAGAAGCAGGCTCCCGGCTGTGCTGGGAGTTCGATGTGAGGCTCGATCCCAGGACCCTGAGATCATGACTTAAGGTGAAGGCAGATGCTTCACCCACTGAGTCACCCAGGCCCCCTATAACTTGCTTTAAAAGAGCACTTGGGTACGGCACAAGGAGGGGGGCAGGAAGATGCAATTCGTCACTGAGTAACAAATCATTGAGTCTACTAAAAAGGATTTTTGGAGACATTTTGGCCTTTAGAACTCTCCTTCAGTGACTTGGTACTTTTAGCCTAGATTGGGGATTTATGTGGCAGGGACAACAGGCTGCTCCTTTGGTTCTCAAGGAGACCAGTTTTCACAAAAATTACAAAAAGAAACAAAACTCACCTGGTTACAGTTGAGATATCTAACAATGATATAAGATGCCTTGGGAGATCATGAATTTACTGTCATCATAGGAAAGAAACTGGGTCCCAAGGTATATATGACCAGCCAAATTACCTTTCAAATGTAAAAGCAAGAGGCAAATATTCTGAGCATAGAGGAACTCAGGAACTGCTCTTGTCAGTGAGCCCTCCTGGGGGCCCCTGTTGGAGAACAGAGTCCATCAAACCAAGAGGTGACTGCAAAATAACCAATCCGATCATAAGCATTAAACCTATGTCACCTTAAAACTAAATCTGAAATACGTATGTAGATGAGGGGGACAGAGCATACAAGTATAACGTCCTGCAGAACTAAAGCAACCAACAAAAATCAGGAGGGCGCAACGGCAATGAGTTGGTGCATGCAATAAGTTGGCTTATTGCTTTATTCTCAATATCTAGGCATCAGTGGATATCCTTTAAACCTGACAAATCAAGTTATAGAACTATTTAAGAGTCCAAAAGAAAAAAAAAAAGACACTAAGAAAGTCATGCTGTTGTCCAACACCGGGCCACAAAGAATGGGGAGGAGGAAGAAAGAAAAGAACTTCTCTGTACTCATCATAGGGAATGAAAAATATTCCAAAGATATAGAAGATCAAGGTTATTACATGAAGTTACAAACTTCATATGTAGGTTATGACGTGAACTTACAAAGTTATAAATTAGAAGAAAATATGCACCCTATTAAATACGCTCAAGAAGCTATATGTAAATATTAAACAAGGCAAACAGACCGTATAATGGTTTTCAAAACCTTTAACAGAGCATTTAAAATCTTATGAAAGAATATCCTGCCATATCCTTCTTATTAATACATGGAAATACATTTATTTCTTTCAGAGAAATTCTTTTCGATTAGATCACAGTGCAGAGCTAAATTCTCAGCTTGCATACAAGGATGGGTCCAAAAGTTATTCAAAAATTTGAAAATGAAAAGGTAGACATTAGAAGTTAGCATCTTAATATAAGAAAAGGTGAAATTTAGAAGAGCCTGGCTGGCTCAGTGAGTAAAGAATGTGACCCTTGATCTTGGGCTTGTGGTTTTGAACTCCATGTTGTGTTTAGAAATTACTTAAAAATAAAATCTTTTAAAAAATACTTAGAAAAGCCAAGGTGAAATTTAGGGCCAAAAAGCATTAATTAAGACAAAAGAGGAACTTTGTAGTGAATGCTCATATAATGAATGTATACGATTGCAAATAAATAGTTTTCAGGGCTACCATAGGAGTTTGTTCAGCAAATAACCCTAACTTCTAAAAACATCCCAAGAAGTAGCTATCGTCCACATTTTAGGTGCTAGACTAAGTCCACAAAGTCATCTTCCCTGTTATAAAGAAAAACACTTGCGTTGAAATTTATTTTCAAGAGAAAAAAATTTTTTAACATTTTATTTATTGATTTGACAGACAGAAATCACAAGTAGGCAGAGAGGCAGGCAGAGAGAGAGGAAGGGAAGCAGGCGCCCCACCGAGCAGAGAGCCTGATGCGGGACTCGATTCTAGGACCCTGGGATCATGACCTGAGCCTAAGGCAGAGGCTTTAACCCACTGAGCCACCCAGGTGCCCCAAGAGAAAATATTTCTATGTCAAAGACAAAACCACCTATTAACCAAAAATTAAGTACTTGGCTAATGACAATTTTTTCATTATCAGCATAAGGGAGTTTCAAGTTGCTTGTCTTTGGGAGACAAACAAACCAACTATAGCTTCCACTAAGACTGTAAATGTGTACGTTAAACTTATTTGATTTGAAGAAAAGTGGACTGTTCATCTTCCTCCCACCCTAACAGGTATTCTTAACAGCAGGGTATAATTTCAGAGTTTTTGCCATCGAGAGGTTTCTGCTGAGCAAAAATTTTCATTCCATTTAGGAATGCAGATTGTAATAGCTTCCCATCCACCTCGCAGCAGGTTTCCTGCCCTCATTCTCCAGACTCCTGAGTCCAGTAGGGCACATCTGGGTAACTTCAGTTCCAGGTTAACACAGCCTCCAAGCATCGTCCCAGCAACACAACTTAGTTACCATGCAAAGCCGCTTAGCCTCACAAGTGAAATGGAATACAGTTAAATAGCTTTTCTAATGTAATACCTATTTATAATAAATGCAGTGGTTTATGATGGCAAACTTTGTAGAGCATGAAAAATTATGTGGGGGGAAAAAAAGCTTATTTTTTCTGACCTAAAATTGTGAAGAAATGTCATGTATGCTAGCAGGTGACACTCCTATTAAAATAAAAAGAGAAAAATACTCAAAAATAAAAATGTAATACAGTGGCCTTTATGATATATTAGTTCAGCAAAAAGATTTAAATGAAGCGATTATATTTCAGAATACCATTTTATTCCTAAAGAGCAGAGTTTTTTTTCTAATTTACATAAATTTTCTCCAGTTTAATTTCTTTCTCTCCCACTAAGCCTCAACTATGTGGGCCAAAATTTCCTTACTTTTGTTTGAGAAAGTAAAGATCGCTCAGTTCTCCTCTTTTGTCTGCTGATATCAGAATAACCACCTCTGTAATAAATGCAAGTTGAACTATGGAAGCCACACATTACTAAGTTATTGGTCTTCTCCTTTGAATAAGAAAATTCTAGATGGCAGTTCTGTCAAGTTGGCTAAAACCAAACAGAGGAGAGGAGTGTCTGAGCTGATATTTTACAACCACAAACTCTTCTAGCTCCATGCTCGTGCCCAGGTAATTCACTCTGCTCTTCTACTCTTTGTTCTTCTTTCATGAGTAAGGTATATAAACACCAGGCCGTGACCACTGTATTTTCCTCGTGTCTGGTCAACACTGCCAACTTTAAGGATTGATTTTTTATAACAAGGGAAGTAAATGTCCAGCCAAGCCCAGTATGAAATTTATAAACGACACTGGCTTGGAAAGTATTTGTTTTTTATGCATAGTACAGTGATGCCAGTGAGAATGACGCCCTGTTAGCTGGATAGGCTATAATCCAATGCAAACTTCATTTCTTCTTCCATTCAACGACTCTTTGGTTAATGACTACTAAGTACCAGGCTGTTTTAGGACTTAAGATGCATTAGTGAACAAAACGTGGCTTTTTGGCGGGGGGGGGGGGGCGGACATGCAGACAACACTAATGAATTGTAACAAGGAAGTGAATTATGTCATAGTATATAGACTCCACAAAGGCGTGAAAGGAAGAAAAGAGAAGGTAAGACAGGCAGGAGGGTAATGACAGGACAAGGTGCAGGGCAGTGGGACCACATCTGATACTTCTGCATCAGGACCAGCTCTTCCGGCAGGTGTTCAGTCTGTGTTCAGTCTGGCTGACTTAAAATCAGAGTATGTGGATTGGACTTGGAGGGTGGAATCATTCTTTGATGACTCTTCCAAATGTGCTTACATTAAGGACAAGCCTCCATGCGTTGGCACTCACTCTTGAGAGCTTTACCTTAGAGTTTAGCCAAACTAAAGCAGTCAACCTTGTGTGTTTCTTAAGTGTTAGCACCGGAGTTCTTTGCCTGGTTTTGTTACGGGTGATCTAATTAACAAATGCCCTCCAAGTAATGCCATGGAATTTCCAGGGGTCAAGTGATGAAGAATACAAAATGGCATTAATTTTTTTTTTAATTTTGTCCTGAAAGTTTATGATTTATGGAGTAATTTTAAATTATGGTATCAATGTAACCATAGTCCTTGTCAGGGATGTTAAGCAATGCCACATTAGTTCAAAAAGATCCAAACATCAGGTAAAAATATATTAACTTTTAGAATTAATCTGGGTTTTTGGAAGTATCTAGTTATGGACACTTGAGATAAGATTCTTACTTGAGTCTCAGAAAAATGAGGATTGAACTCTAAATTTGAGTGCATATTTAAATGAAATAACCTATAGGGGTGCCTGAGTGGCTCAGTCAGTTAAGAATTTGCCTCTGGCTCAGGTCATGATCCCAGGGTCCTGGGATCGAGTCCTGCACTGGGCTCCCTACTCAGAGGGGAATCTGCTTCTCTGTCTGCCTTTCCTCCAGCCCCCCAACTTGTGCTCTTGCTCTCTCTCTGTCTTAAATAAATAAAAATCTTAAAAACAAATAAATAAAAATGTAAAAAATTAAAGAAATAACCTACAGTCATTTTTAATTTATTCATATTGTGATCCCACTTTAAGAATTATTTTCACGTTGATTCTCATATACCGTCAGTGCTAACAATCAGTGCTCTCGCATCATAGCCTGTTTGAGCTGGAAGGGATCCCAGAAATTGTATTCCAACTGCTTACACTTTGCACGTGTGAAAACGGAGTCCCAAAGAGGGTACTTAATTTGTGCGGGCTAGATGGTATGTCCAGGAAGCCAGTTAGTGGGAGAACTGGGATCGGAAGCCTTTCTTTAAAATCCAAATCAAGTATGTTTCCAGGTACATCGTTCTACCTGAGATTTTCCAGCACTTATTACTAAAATAATGTTTCCTTTAAAATAAGGAACAGTGACTAACCATACGTTTGAATTCTACAAAGTCATCTTACCTGTAAGTGTGCCTGAGCTCCCAGAATGGTCTCCTATATTTGATAACCGCTATACCACTACCAGAAATAACTTTAAAAAAAAAATTAGAATAATCTTTTGAGAGTTTTTCTTTAAAAAAATAAGTGAAATTATTTATAAAGTCTTGAAATTACTTACCTATTCATCAGTATATAGAGCACAAATGAAATACAACTGTATTATTTTTCAATGAATTGTGGAAGGAGAAAGTTATAAATAGTAAAATGCTGAGTTTAGAAAACAGTGTAAGTAGCATCTGGGCCCTAGGTCCCTTGGTGTCCCTAGGAAATGATACAGAGTCATGTGAAAACTCTATGAACCCTCAGAAGGGAAAATTATGTAACTGATTGGAAAATAATTCCAGTAGATTTAATAGAGCAGGGTGGCAGTATATTCAAAACAGAACAACAAAGCATTAAAAATTCTTTCTGTTAAGCCCAGGGAGTTTCATATGCAAAAAAATAATAATAATAATAAACAATTAAAGTAGTATCAGTTAATTTTCTAAGACAGCTTCTACTTTAAGCATTATAATACATCTTAAAATGCTGGACATTTGGTTCTTATAAGTGGATTCTAAATTTGCTTGAAATGAAAGATATAACCGTGGCTTTATATAATGACAAAATTGGGGTTTCTCAAGGCACAGAATAGAGTTTTCATAGTATTTCTAGGCATATCATTTATTAAACCAATATAATTTAAATCTTAAGTAAATTAAAAACTATGTAAAGCAGTGGGTACAAGGATCTAAATGATTGATGATGATGATTATGAAAAACAGCTGTAAATACCTAGGGTCCTGCAGACTTAATGAGTACTTGTGAACTTATCACGGTTTTGATGGCTTTGTCTGATAGCGAATGAAGTTAACTGTACAGTTTACCCAGTTTTTACTTGTTACCGTACACTTGTAAATCCCCTAAGACTAAAAAGCTAAAATCTGGATCTTCTATCTGTTCTGATATTCAAAACACAGTTCAGTTAAAGTCTTCTCTAATAGGTAAAGTTAATTGGAAATTATAATTTAAAACTACATCTGGTTCTTATTAATGTGATGGCTGATTATTAGTATTCGAACATTAAGCCTTTTAGACTAATTGTTTAATATTTTCAACAATAACAGAAAAGGATGTTTAAGAAAATACAAAGCTAATATATTTCAGATTACCAAAGAGGGAGGAAACTGTGAAAATAACTGATTTATGCTTATTTTTGATTGATTGGATTCATTTTGTCTGAAGCCTTTACTGATGTCCTTGGAAATGTCCATCCCTTTTTTCCTCTCCCCCTTCCATGAATATTTATGTGATTTAGAAGGCACCACGTTTTTTGCATATTCTTTTCCCAAAGGAATGTGGTTTTTTTTTCCCATTTTTAATCACTTCTTAGATGAATTGTTCTCTGATAACCAAAGGAGTTAGTGGACCAGCTTTCCCTTCTATGTAAGCCTAGGTGATCAGAGTGTCTTAGTTTGCCTCTTAAGGTGAATAAAATTGAGTACACCTTTGCCTTTCATTGTCTTTCACACATTATGTAAATTGGGTAAAAATAAAGTAATATGATTGAAAGTATGGTTTGACAGACAATATCATGTAATATAATATCCAAATACTTATAAGCTAGAAATAGTGCCTCGAGGCACCACATTTATTGTGAATGAGCATTTGCATTTACACATTTTTGCCTAGAGTTCAGACTTGCATAATAAATCACTTACTGTTGAAAGTAGAATTGTTTTCCAAAGGGTAACAAAGAAATACCGAATGCAGTTTCCTCCCACAAAGAGCTTTCACTCTAATTGGGGAAGTAAAAACACAGAGGCAAAAGAAGGAAGTCAGATTACACCGAATTAATTAATAATAATTAAGAATTCTATATGGATTGAGATGGCCATTATAAATTCTCTTTCTGTATTTTATATGTAAATAGTTCGGTGCATACAAAAGCTTATGCCCAAAGTTGCATTCATGTGTATTTTCTAATGATTTGAACTCAACACAGCCAAGTTAGGTGGTTGATTCCAAACAGGGATCAAATAATGTCATCTCAGGCGAGGCCTAATCAAGGTATCTGTTTCCCATTTCTTCACGGTGTTCTGTGTGAATCCCAGCTCACTCCCAGCACATCAGGAGATGACGTTGTTCTTTCAAAACTTAATACCTACTGAAAGACTCCATACCCTTTCAACCAAGCTTTCCTCTTTTCCAAAAGTATCAAAATTTTCAACACTGGGGTTTTGAGTATTATTTCTTTTCTGAAGGAAATTATTCAAACCAATATATATCTGAGTAAATGTCAAGGACATTTGTCACTGAAGCTAGAGCTGCTTACTTATTCAGGTAACAGAATGAAAATATTCTTTCTGATTTTGTTTTGCACCTTGGCATTGAAAACCATCTCATTTTAACGGGGGGTAGGGTGGGCGTTGTCCCATTTTGTCCCTGGTGAGTGGTGGGAGTCCATGAGTGGATTAAGAATATGTGAACTCTGGGACGCCTGGGTGGCTCAGTTGGTTAAGCGGCTGCCTTCGGCTCAGGTCATGATCCCAGTGTCCTGGGATCGAGTCCCACATCGGGCTCCTTGCTAGGCAGGGAGCCTGCTTCTCCCTCTGCCTCCGTCTGCCAGTGCACGCTCTCTCTCTCTGACAAATAAATAAATAAAATCTTTAAAAAAAAAAAAAAGAATTTGTGAACTCTGGAATCAGACTGCCTAAATTTAAATCCCTAGTTCTGCTACTCACTATCTGTGTGACCTTGGACACCTTCAACTTGCTAAGTCCCAATTTCCTCTATGTAAAATGCAGATGCTAATGGTGCCAACATCAGAGGACAACTGGGACTAAAGGAGATGAGTCATGGAAAGTACTGCATAAGGCTCGATCGCTGTAAACTAGTCACATTTCTACTATCCCACACGGCTTCTCTTGTTTTCTCAAAAATGAAATCTTGTCATGCAGCACTTTGAACCCTGACCGCTCCTTCATTTTCATTGTTTCCATAAACTTGGAAATGAGGAAACTATAAATATATAACTTTACATCATCCTACAGCTGTCTACATATTATGTACATATATATAAGCATCCAGGAATTGTGAAAAGATTCAAGTAAGATCGTTTAATGGGACATTTTTGCTCTCAGGACAGTGGTTGCTTTAAATCTGCAGCTTTGGAGCAGAATTTAAATGGCAACTCAATGACTTTGTCATCATAACCACATAAAAGGTCTGGCAAGATGTGTAAATCCGTGCATATGGGCACGGTTGGCAAGCCCTTTGAGTTGAAATTGAACCCACCCAACAAGTTGTTTCATCAAACGGTGCCTGGAAATGTTTGCATTGTGTTGCATGGTGGTTGGCTTTCCAGCTAAACCCGCGAGTGGTGAATGTGCGCCGTCAGACGCGTGTGGGGCAGGAGACTGTGTCCCTCCAGATTGTTGAGCAGCTGGAGTGAGTCATGCTTAACTGACACTTGACAGCTGTCCATCAGCTTTTAATCATGAGAAAAGCTTGGTGAAGCGGCAGCTGCCTTCAGGACCAGAGCACCAAAAGAGAAATCCAACTGCCCGAAGTACCATAGCTTCCCTCCCACCCACCACGGCTGGGGGCGGGGGCAGGAGTGGGAGAGGGCTTTCACTGACTCAGGAATCTCCCTCCAGCTAACAAACAGCAACCTTCGGAATCCAGGAAAAGAGCTCTTAGGAGCACTGCACTTTCTTTCCTTTTTTCATTTCCCTTTCGTTTCCTTTCCTTCTTTTTCTTTCTTCTTTCTTTTAAAATGGAGAAGGTTTCTTTTCTCTGTTTCTGGACGCCCCTGAAGGTTTTCTGGGTCTGTTAAAGAGTTCATCAGTGACCATTTTGGCTGAATAGGCTAGCCTGTGTGCACACATTAGCCTGTTCTCTAGCTCCCTGTTTGTAGATAATGAGACAAAGGATATGAGATGGGAGGATATACCTGTGCCTACTGTCGGGTAGATATGCTGAGGAGTGGTACCTTCCTTTTAGCAAAGATTGAATGTATCAGTGGAATGCCTCCTGATCAACATCAGTGAAGGTTTGCTTACACTTTGGGGCCCACAGAGTGTGGGAAAAAAAAAAAATGACAGTCTGCATCGTAACCGAAGATGCGTGCATTCATAAGATGTCGGTTTTATTTGTGCCTCGTTGCATTGGGCTGTGCCAGACATTGTGAAGAGACCACGGCAAGTTAACAAGTCGCATGACTGCATGCATGATTTGATTTACTCCAGGGTCTAGCCAGTGCATTCAGCTTTATTTGTTAACCTAGCAGAACATTATTTATTAATGAGTTCTTCATGCTTTATTAAGCCTAATGTCAAAACACCTCTGTGGGACCCTACTAGGCATGTTTTCCCTTTGTGGTAAGACCTTCCAAAGAAAAATGAAAAATTATGCAGCAATGCTCCCGGTTAAAACCCAACAGATATCAGTTCAATTTCTCTTGAACCTGTCAGAGGCTATTTCTGGATCTTTGTGAAAGATCTGAAGCTAATGCAGGGTAGAACTGAAATTAAGGAATTTCAGCTGTCAGTAATTAGAGTCCCTTCAAAACAAAGCAAAGCTTCTGTGGCCCCAGGAGATGAGTGGACTCTTTGGCAGGCAGAAGCTAACAAGTGCAGTAGGGGTGGGGGGGAGGTGGGGGGACACAGATCCAGTCTTTACAGTACTAATGAGAAAGTGTCAATTTGGGCAGATACCACAATAATTTGAAATAACAGCGTATCTAAGTCATAAGGGGAATGGGCACAATTCTGATATATGCTAGGACTTTGCAGTAGGAACTGGTAGGAAAGGAGAAGAAGCCTCCATGACCAAGGAGGGCAACCATAGGGTATGACAGCATGAAAAAAAGCACAGACTTGTCAGCTTAGCATTGTCATGGTTTCTTAGAGGAGTGGTCACGGTAGAGCCAGATAGGTTATAACACTGAGGAAATCCAGGGAACTGGAGATAACAAAGAGTAGGTGAGTTGTGGTATCATGGTATGGGGCCTCAAGGACATACCATCAGTCACTTGTAGGGAGAACCAGAAAAGAAGGCAGCTGGGATTCAGGGTTCCAGGCAAGAAGACTGGCGTTCTCTGTACCGAGTCTCTTAACAGAAAGCTACAGGATGGAAACCCAGGTGTTAAGAGAGGCAGGAAGGAATTACTTTAGCTCAGTGATCTGTGCACAGTGCAAAGGACAGATGAGGTCTGTTTTTCGTGGGATCCAACAGCAGTCATGCTAGATGCTGAGACTGAGGCTGCATCTACCCTTCCGGCTGGCCACCAGGCATCCCTGCGCCCTGATGAGATCCAGTGATTTCTGCTCTTGGCACCTGGGGAAGGTGGACTCAGATACAGTATCTGCAAAGAGAGTTTTGTGTCTTACTAGTTTGCAGTCTTGCCCTCTAACTTTTATGATAACTTGAAGTTACCATAGCACACAGCTCACTATTTCGTTACATAGATTTTGTTACTATTCTTTCTAATCCTTTCTGATCCATAGTTAAGTAGTAATTATTGAGTTCTTATCATGTGCCACTGGGAATAAAAACATGTCTCAGTGACACATCCTTTCAGGAAACTTAGGGCAGAGTGAGGGAATACACATGTACAAATGTGATGATATTATATGGTAAAAAGTTGTTAAGGTCATAAAGGGTAAGGGCAGGCTGAGGAATTGTCACGGTTTGGAGGAAGCTAAGTAGTATGACAGCTCCATGCAATGTGGGATCCTGAATTGGATCCTGGACCAGAAAAAGTACATTACTAGAAAAACTGACGATACCCAAATAAGCTCTAGGATTTAACTGTTAAGTATCGTAGAAGTATTAATTCCTTCATTTGCCAACATGGTACGTGAGAGATTCACATTCAAAGAATCTGATTAAAGGATATATTGGGAACTCCAGACTTTCTGTAAGCCTAAATTCATTTCAAATTAGAAGTTTAAAAATGGATACATCCTATAGGGAAGGAGTAGATTAATACATCCAGATGTTCCGAGAAGGAAAAAAGTTCCTTCCAGTTGATAAGATAAACGTTCATAAAGGGCCACCTGGACATCCAAGGATAAGATAAGGACATGTCCAGGGAGAGAAAAACAAGGTGGTGGTCAAGACATGAGAAGAGGAAGGGTCCTAGGAAAAAGATAAATAAATAAATAAATAAATAAAAGCACCACTGTAAGTAGAGCCCATGAGGAAGACTTGGGATTTAATTACAGGCAAAGAAACAGGCGGTCAAGTAGATAAAACAGGGAAGAAGCTTAGCGGGCAACTTGACGGGGTTGAGTCCACCACGTGGAAACCGAGGTTGTGAGGGAGGGACGGAGGTGCATTGGGAGGTCAGCGAGGTGAAATTGTGAAAGTTTTTGCATGCCAACCAAGGGGTTTGGCCTGATTCTCCTAGGCCACAAAGTTGCCCTGTGTTTCAGCTTGTGCCTCACGAGACTGTAAGTCCTTTACAACTGGAAGTGTATCTTCTCCTGAGATATCTGGGGACAAGCATATAGAGGAAATAGCCCAGACTGGCACGTTATGAAAGAAAGGGAGGACACTGCTGAGAAGGCCAGCATCTGCGGGCCGGAAGACAGATGCCTGGGAGAGGAGCTGGAAGAACAGAACAGCTAACAGAAGGGCTCAATGGACTGACTGTGGTGGGCAAGCGAAGGGAGTTAAAAACGCAAGGCAATATATTTAAGGTTAACGACTGTTGCTTAAATGTTCAGAGATAGAGAAAATCGAGAGTTCTTCAATCGAATTGCAGAAGTAAACATGTGTAATTAGAAGACCCCCCAAAATGTTGAACAATATTGAAAATTATGTATAAAAGAGTTTGATCCAGTTAATGTACTTGTTAATAAGAAATCATAAACCGCCACCGCCACTTTTGTGTTTCCCACCAGGACTTAGAGCATGTGAAGTTGGTGTCGTGATTTTAGGGTTCAAGAGGAGGAGTGATAGATTAGAGGGGTACCCATTGCTCTGGTAGTGTCAGTGAGAAAAGAGCACAAAAACATCAACAACGCCATGTACCTCCCTCCCCCTGCATATCCTAACCCAATGCCAGAAGCTCCCCATAGGGAAGACCCAGCAGAAGTTTGGAATATCCACTGTGACCATGATAATGATTTTGCAGAAGACCAGGCCTGCTGTCCTTGGAAGCAGCTCTGTGGCTCCTGGAGGGGAGACTCCTGCTAATTCGATGTCTAACTCCTGCTAAGCCCCAGGTAAGCAAACAGCTTACCAGTTCAGGAGGAGAACCTCCCTTGACACAGATAGGTTTGATCTGGCATCAGTGAGAGGCAGTTATAGACCATACCCACAGCCGGGCCTGAAATACTGAATTCCAGTTGCCAATTCTCACATAAGATCGCTCCAGAGTGTGACAATGTGTCTTTCTAACGTATTTCCCTTAAGACTGCAAAATAATGTGGGGGACATAACCTGTGCACATGTCACGTGAGGGTATCTTTTTCTCCCATTCATTATGTCTTAGATATTAGCAATCACCTTACATGATCTTTCAACTATTTCAGAGCCTCTGAGCATTTTGAGTCTAATTTGGATTCTGTTTGATTCTTCTAGCTTCGTCTGTTATGCCAAGTATTTTCTGTACCACTACAGTGTCATAAATGGAAATAACTTTTTGGTCCTTCTGTGTAATCCAGAAACGAAAGCTGGTTTTTAACACATTTTCTACTGACGTATATAAAGTTAAGCACTTGTCTTGGTAAATGAAGTCTTTATTTGCACAGAATATAGCATAATATTAAGAAATAGATTCATAAAATTCATTAAAAAAAGCTTCTAAAGTTAATAGAAAAGAAACTTAGGAATCATATAAAATGTTTGTATAATTTATCTTTTTTTTTAAAAAGATTGTATTTATTTATTTGAGAGCGTGAGTGAGAGAGAGAGCACGAGATGAGAAAGGGCCAGTGGAAGAAGCAGAACCCCTGCTGAGCAGGGAGCCCGATGGAGGACTCGATCCCAGGACCCTGGGATCAGGACCTGAGCCGAAGGCAGAAGCTTAATCAATTGAGCCACCCAGGTGTCCCTGTATAATTTATCTTTAATTTTACTATGGTGAAAGTGATTCTAGAACAGGTCTTAGGAGCCAGTGGCATCCTGGAAATCAAATTTGCAGATGGCATAAAAAACTGAGGAGTAACTCATACATGGAAGTTAGCATCGAGACTAAGAAAGATCTCTATTGGCTCTAACACTGGGCCAAATCTGGGGAAATAAAATGAAATGAGGATAACTGAAAAGTTCCATCTTCCAGTCAAAAGAAAAAAATAAATAAATAAAGTGCCTTGGGAGGAACTTGAAAACACACATGAAAGATTCTAGCTTTCATTTAATTATTGAAAGTATGAGTTAGAGAGATGATATAATTGCCTCCCAAAAGCTCATATGACCTTGGATTCGATTTGTAATAAGAGTATTTGCAGAGCAAAGCAGATGACAGCCTGTCATCCTCTAGGTTGCACACACCCACAGCCATGCCTGAGAGATGGCATGGTGCTCGGAGAGGGGTACTCTAACTGGACCAGAGACAACGTGCGTTCAGAGCAGGGCACCCGGGACTGGGAATGGCCAAGAAGCGCCCTGAAGGGGGTTGAGAACATTTATCTGGGAGGAAATAAAATACAGTAGAGGACCAAAAACAGTCTTGAGTACTTGCAGGCTGCATGGGGATGGGGAGTAGAGGCATAGGACAGAACAAGGGGAAAAAGGTAGAAGACACATGTCAGTCTTTTCTCAGTTTAAGTGCAAATTTTGTAATTATTGCAGCTGCGATGCTTTCAGGTAACACGTTGTCCCTGGATTGGCGGACGCCCATCCTGGCTCACCAAGAGTGCTGAGGGAGCTCCACCTAAATGGCGCCGGCCTGTGTGATCATGGTGCCTGGTCTCTCTGAAGGGCCACAGCTCTTGGTACCTCCGAAACTGCAATCGGAATCACATAGAAATGGCCCAAGCCTTAAGGGAGTATGGTTCAATTTCTTAGGAATACATCAGAGGGTCCATTTGCCTTCTGGAAAGGTAATGAAACATCCATTTAACTTCCACAGTGAGCCGTTCAGCGCAGCCCCTTGTGAACCACTTCTGTCATATAGTTGGTATTCGCCTTGCCACCGCTTTAGCTGGAGAGGTGTTGGTGGTTTTCTTGTCCATCATATTCTCAGCAACAAAAGTAGCCGCTGTGATGGCTAACATAGGCTAAAATCCCTTAAGATATGAATTGTGATCACAGAATTTTTTAATGCATTTTGTTGTTCATTTTATTGAAGGCCCAAGACGACAACAGGCTTTTGCTTTCGTATTAGGCGATGAAAATGTGGGACCTACCAAGAGGGACACACAGAGGGCTGGAGCTACGGAATCACTTCTGCTCCCATAGAACTTTTGTTTCCTAATTTCAGTTTGTAATTACTACTTGTAATGAATATTTTATCCAAGCGTTTTAGCAACCTTTCTATTTTATTCCATCTGGTCTCCTCACAACACCATCTTGACATTTTTGCCACGGCTAATGTATCCATTTTGCCACCAAGGTCTTTGACAGAAAAATCGGAGACCATCAACCACCTGGGCGTGATGACAAAATTCTATGAGAACGATAGGTTCTGTGGATTTTAAAGATAGGTCAAAAATTCTCTTTATGCTCTTCCTTGAGAATTACCTTGAAAGGGGGAAAAACCTTGAACTTCATGCCGCGGCTCTCCAGCACAGTCACTCACCTTTGTTCCCACTTTCTCTTCTCCTCCTCCTTCCCTTTCTTCTGCTTTTCCCCTCCTGATGCCCCATCGGTCAGTATTTGAAGTTACATTCTTCAGTGGATATTTCTAACCAACTTAAATTCAAACTTGCCCTCCAGTTCCCAGCATAGAGGATTTCAGAATAAAAACTGGAACAGGAACAAGTTCTTCTCCTCGCCTGCGTGAGCAGCTTTCTTTTCATTACAATGAGTACCCAGAATTTGAATCCCAAATTATTGATTCCAGGACCACTTAGTGAGTTGGTGAAAAGAAAGACAATACTCAGTGGAAAAGCTGAGAATACACAGGGAGAGAAAATGTAGGAAGTGGAAACCAAAAGGAAAAAATTGGCTCAGAAGAAGAAAACGTTTGAGAATTATACGTGGGGAACATATTTTAAAAAGAAAGTTATGAAAGAGAAGATAGACAAGTTTCTTTTTCTTCCGTAATTAAAAAGGGAACTAGGAATGCATATTTTAAAAAAATATTTAAAATACATAATTAATAATTCTCAAAGCAAAACAGTGCCCACATTTAGTGTATGTTTTTAAAAAGTTGGTTTTATTGAATTGACTCAACTGCAGAGAATGTGTGGTTTCACTGAAAATGCAGAATGAAAGAAGGAACATGATAGAGATTTCAGTTTGGCAATAATGAAGTGATTCTGAAAATCTGTACAGCTCGCATGATCTCCCTGCCCACGGTTCCAACTTGCTGTAAATGGGCTAATTGATGTGCTCTCTTGTGGGTTTTAACCCCATCGTCCCCGTTTGCCCTTAGCTAAATCCATTGTATTCATTGCCCACGAATATTTATTGAGGTTAGTGTAGGCCTTTAACCACCAAGTATAAACTTGGCACTCCTAACCTAACGTTGGTGATTAGCAGAATTTATCAACTGACCAAGAATCTGACCCCAGGGCAGCGCTCGCTCGGAAATTTCCTGCGAATGCGTATACAACATTGGGGTTCCCCCAGTTTTCAGAAAGAACATGTTATCAGTGCCTTGACAGTGCACTTTTGAGGTAGGGAGGTTTTCAGTTGCTGTAATTCCTTATTATAGAAAGTCGCCATTATCTATATTGTTCATTATGTGCTGTTTGGTTAACTCTGAAGTGTTCAGTGATCCCTACTTTTATGAATAGTATGTTTGGCCTATAACTTACAGTAGCTATACATTAAGACATGTTATATGCTGCAGTTCAAAGATGAGTCGTTCCTGCAACCTCTTGCTAAAGTAGATATTTGCACAAACTCCCCTTCAGAAATTACGTAGTATAATATAGTACAGCATAGCATATATAGTATAGAATGGTAAGCTATAAATATAATAATACTATACTCTACTGCTAGTATAATTTACTATACTATAATTATAATATAGTAATTATAATTACTATATTATAATTGTACCATTATAGAATAGTACAATATAGTATAGTAATAATATCATATAATGTGGTATGGTATAGGATTGTTATCACCAAGAGTATTTTTTCCATTAGGAAGTGGAAACAGGTGACCTAGGTGAATGATGGGGTCTTTTCTTCCTCCCAAAAGGGCTGCCTAAACCAGAGCTGGTTTAAAAAAAAAAAAAAAACGTAAGAGCCACTGAGTTATAGTAAAGCATAACCTGAGCAGCTCTCAGGAGCCTGGACTTACTCAGAATGGTTGGCGTAAAGCAGAGGGAGTGAGTTATCTTCACTATTACTGTCCTTAGGGGAGCGCACTAGGCTGTTCTAATGCAGCTCTTTGTGCCTCTGTATTTCTAATGAAGTGTTTTGAGACCCTATAGCAGAGATAATATTATTTTTGTTTTAATATCAACTGGTACCTTTTGTCTACAAGGCAAAGTGTTTCATCTGTAATATTTATCACCTTGTCTCTGGTTTTGTTGTTGAAAACTACCTGAGTAGGTTTTTTTTCCCCCCACCACTTTTGATTAAGAAAATATTAGGAAAGAAGCAATAATACTAAATTGCAGAATTATAAAAGGGAAGCTCTTACAGCTAAACCTTAAGATACTCTGAGGGACTAAAAAAAAAAAAAAAAGCCACCAATGCTGGGTAAGAAAAATGTGTGACAATGGAAGTATGCAATGTGATTTACTTGGCTGGCCACTGTGTAGGAGAATAAATTCTATAATCTTGCCAAAACCTGAGGGAAATGGGAATTGAATAGCAATAAATAACCTTATTGGGAAGAGTTGAATGTGATATACTGTATTCTCCAGCCTTTATGCAGGAAAATTTCCCATTGATTAGAGCATCAGACCCAAAGTGCACTGAAGACGAGATAATTTTTAATATACTTCGCAATGTCCTTTCCGCTCCAATGCCACAGCCTCCTCAAACTTTATGAGTTGGGGAGGGGGGTTGGATGGAACTATGTATGCAACTCCAAAATTTTCAGCCTCTTTCAGAATTAAATAAATTCTATAGCTAATTTTTTTCTATGTCTTTTCATTAATATTCTTGTTCTGTTCAGAAGTGAGTCTTATACATCTATTAATGTTATATATTTAATAACATCTTAATTACTTTTATTTGACCAGTGTTTTAAAGTTACAAGCACTTTTGTGCATTAACTTATTTGACGCTTACACTACTGCCGTGTTTTTAGAGAGGGTGTTATTTTTCATTCAGAATTAGAGTGGTTATGTGACTTGCCCAGTCATACATAATGAGTAGGTGGCCAGTCTGGGGCTCAGTATCAGGGTTTCTGCATCCCAATATTTAGTTGATAAGAATTTTGTCATATGAATTATTATAATTTATATGATAGTTTCATTTCTGCTGAAATGTCTAGTTCCATCATATTTTTATTACTGAGCCATATTGTAGACTACTAAAGTGCAACTTGCTTGCTTCATTCAAGCAGTTGCTCTTTTATTAAAAATTTGTGAGTATTTGAGCTTTGTGTATTGTGGGGGGAGAAAAACAGATATTAGATATTGCCCCCAGGGAGTACACAGTCCAAAGGAAAAGCAGATAAACACATAAGCTCACTACAATACCAAAACCATTTGTAATACAATAAAAAAAATATTTAGTCTTTGTTCCCCCTTCTGACCGTTCTGGAACAAAGCTCTTAAAACTGTTGGTGTTTTCTGGGTGACAGGACTGTCTCAGTGTCTGCTAATAATGACTAAGGGGGGAACAGGGAGCTAGAGAAACTAACCAAGTGATTCGATGGTTAGAATTTTCAGCCCCACCCTCCCAATGCCAAGGGAGGGGAGAGGGCCTGGAAACTGAGTTCCGTTCCAATGACCAGTGATTTAACTAATGATGCCTTGCATGAAATTTCAATTAAAACCTGAAACAAAGCTAAGAGAGCTTCTGGGTTGGTTAACACAGTGATATACTAGGAGGGGTAGCACAATGGGAGAGAGCAACCCCCTCCCTCATCACCCTTCTATCTCGTGCCTTATACATGTCTTCTATCTTGTTGTTCCTAAGTTGTGTAGTAAGTTTTCCTGAGTTCTGTGAGTCACTATAGTGAATACTGAACCTGGGGTGAGGGAACCCTTGAATTTGAAACCAAGTCAGACAGAAATGTGGGTAGCTTGCAAACCCAGGACTAGAGACATGCATTTGAAGTGAGGGCAGTCTTGTGGGACCGAGCCCTTAACCTGGGGCGGGGTTGCGGTGGCGGGGTTTGGGGGGGAGGTGTCTGTGCTAACTCTGGGTACTAATGCCAAAACTGAATTGAATTGTAGGATACTTAGCTGGTGTCAGATAATTGAAGAATTGATAATTGTTTGCAAAAACCAAATACCAGTGCTCACCATATCCTCTATAAAATGCCCAGTGTGCCTCAGGCATTTCAGACTATCTGTGGCCAATGCAGTAATCTCTACATCACTTTGCATGTTTGTTCCCACCATTTGTGCTGTGTACTTACCAGTAACTGCTAGTGTTTGCCCCCAAGTTTTTTGTGCTAATCATATTCTATATACTTATATATTGTAATTGAATATTGAGTAATCTTAGGAATATGAATGTGAAGTTCAAAAGTAGTTTCTGTGAGGGGCATTGGGGTGGTTCAGTTGCTTAAGCATCTGATTTCGGCTCAGGCCATGATCTCTGGGTCATAAGATTGAGCCCTGCTTTAGAGCAGAGTCTGCTTGTCCCTCTCCCTCTGTTCTTCCCCTCACTTGCACACACATTCTCTGTCTCCCTCTCTCTAGAATAAATAAATAAATAAATAAATAAATAAATAAATAAATAAATTTAAGAATGTAGTTTCTATGAAAACTTACATGAACTCTTTAGGAAGATTCACTAAAGGTAAATTGCAGAAAATCCTATCGAAGTGGACATGAGCAAGACTGCTCTGAAAGACTGAAGAAAAATTTAAAATCTTTAAAAAATTAAAATATAACAATTCCTAGAATATAAAATTACCCAAGAAATTATTCCAGAATATACATATAGAATCGCTTTTAAAAAGCTAATTATGTAAATATGAGTTGCAGTAGAAAAACTAAATTTAGCCGTCTCCAGTCAAAATTCCTCACTAGTGTCTTCAAGGGTTTACTTTAAAGCAATGAAATGAATTGGTAGATGAAATCTGGGTCGTGACCTACGGAGGAAGAAAATAAGGAACACCAGTCACCAGACCCACATTCAGAAGGCTGTTATCCTCCTTTAAAAGATGATTTATGCATCTTCAGTTAAAATGCAATGTATGGAGTGTGCTTTAATTGTCAAATCCATACCTTAGCCAAGTAATCAACCAACCATCAGTTTGGATTATACAACGAGAGAATTGAGCATACCTCAGCTTCATAACTCAAGTCTTCCTTCTATTTTGGGTTAAGAAATCGAAGTTATCACCTGTGAGCCTTGCGTGCAGTGTCCACATTTAAATTATTTGCAACACCACTTTGTCAGTACGGGTTTATGACCCCAGTTTTCGTTCAGGAAGAGTTAATAAGCTCCTAGTCAGTAGATACTCTCAGGTTGACTTTCAAAGACGAGCATAACCCTCAAGTTTTTTCCTTCCCCTCCTCTCCCTAAAATAATTTATAAAATAGTAGAGCTCTCTGAATCCACCAAAGTCAGCTTCATTACCCTGCCTCCAGGCTAGCTTCTCCTCATTGTGCTAGACTGTTTAGAAATGTACTCTAGACGTATGATTTCCTAGGAGATGATTTTGTGATTTTGCTCATTAACCTATAAATGAACCTGACAACCAGTCTATTGAGATTTCTTTTTTTCTGTGCATCCAATCTTCATCTCACCTACTGCTGGCTTTAAACTCTAATTTTTTAATTTGTTCAAATATCCGATTACCTCCTATGTGCCAGGAGCTCTGTAGGCACTTGGAATACAATGGTCTCTACCTTCATGGTACTTAAATATTAGAGCTGGGAAGAGAGTCAGAAAATATCAATAAACATAAAGGATAAGTACATTACCTAGTGTATTAGAAGTAAGTAAGTACTATGGGTAGGGGGGATGGGATAAGAAACAGCAGGAGAATGGGGATCAGGAACACCACAAATTGGGAAATGAGTTGCAATTTTAAGTAACGTGGTCAAGGTACATTCATTGAGAAGGTGATGTTTGGGTGAAAAGATTTGAAGGTGAGGAATGTGGCCATGCCAAAGAAAATTCCAAGCAGAGGGAGAGGTCGTTGTGGAGACTCAGGTGGGAGGTACCTAGCATGTTTGAATAGCAAGAAAGAAAGTGCCTGGATGTGTTCAGAGATAACTTATTAAAAGGACTGCCAGTCTAGCTACATGCTAAGAATAACTGGGCAGGAGAGAGGCCAGTGGTAGAAACAGAGAGACTACTAAGAGGCTATTTGGAATAACCGGGCAAGAAATTTAATTTAATTAATTAATTAAATACAAAATTAATTAAATTAATTAAAACAAAATCTTTCTATCCACGCAGTAATCCTCTCCAGAAGGGTAGTAGAAAAAGAAAACATGTTTGTTACTAAGTAAGCATTAAACCAAAATGTGATATGCATCACAGGCAATCCACTGAGAGATTTCAAAGACAAAAAGGCATCGTATACCCCCTTACGTAGGCAAGCAGATACAACCCATTACACACATGTTTTAAGATAAATTAGTCCTCACATCAGAGGACTTGACAGCACTGTTTTTCACACATAGTTTATCCTACCTTTAACTAGCATCTACGTTAGCTTATTGGCTTTTTCCGTGGGAAAAACATACCTCATATCTTATAACAGCAGGTAGCTTTGGAAATTCGCAAAATTGGAGCAAGTCGCCCACTAAAGTTAAGTTCTACCCTCCCACAAAAACTGGAAGGTAAGGGTGCTGCCTCTTTTCAGATTTGCTTTTCAAAAGGATGGCTCCCATCTTCCTAGGTCATAACGCTGATAAAAGGCCCATCTAATTTTCAAGGCATTTTATATATATTTTAAAGAGAGAAGAAAGTGGGGCACTTGGGTGGCTCAGACACTGAAGTGTCAGTTCTTGATTTTCGCCTCAGGTCCTGATCTCAGGGTTGTGAGATCAAGCTCCGCATCAGATTCCTTGAGATTCTCTCTCCTTCTCCCTCTGACCCTCCCCTGCCACATTCATTCTCACCCTCTCTTTCTTTCTCTCTCAAATAAATAAATTCATCTTCTTAAAAAATAAAATAAAGAGAGAAGAAAGTACAGTTATAAATTTTCTAAAGTAAACACTCTTTGGGAAAAAGAAAGGTTGGGAAGAAGTCTGTTTGCTAATTGTCAACAGGGAGAATTAAAGCTCTTGTTTTTTATTTGTATTTGTCCTTATAATGGTAAGCTCTTGGTGTAAATTGAAAATAAACAGTCCTTTACTATAGGACTTCACAGGGCTTTTAATTTGCTCACATGCATTATAAAATTCCAAGGGAAAAGTGTTTTGCAATATTTCACAATGTCAATTTCTCTATGGTCAAATCTACTTGACCATAGAACTTTTTTTTTTTTTTTTTAATGAAGTATCTCGTGGGACCAGTATTCTTCAGATTAACACACTAGAAAATGCCATGCTGACCTAATACAAACTTGACCAATTCCAGAAAGAGTGGGTGTATTTATTTTGTCATAATACCTGGCCCTTATTGCCAAACTTACGTTAGTTTTGCACTTGAATTTTTAATTTGTTGCTTGTTCTCCCTGTTTATTTTGGTGTATGCTATCTTGCTCTTTTCCCTATCTTTGTGCATGCTATGATATTTTATGTTCCTATGTATGTGTTAGGCTAAAATATAAACATTCTATATTCCTCTTTTACCACTGTGGTAATAATGGCATTAATATTTTATTATTTTAATAATAAAATATTAAATGAAATAAAATAAATAAAAATATAAAATAAAATAAAAAACCAGTATTTCCTCAATTCCACTTCTGGACAGTTACTTTGTATCTTAGAAGCACCCGGGCATCTATCTGAAGTCACACCCAATGTTTTAAGTCTGTAAAATATTTGTTAGTCTAAAAGCAACCCTTTATAGGCCAATTCACTGCTTGAGGGCACTAAGCCTTACTGCTCCTGGAGAAAGGAGGCACAGCTGTATTTGTCATAGACAGGGTTTTTGGTGTCCTCAGGCATAGGGCACCATGAGAATTAGGTATACAACCCATAATTACCTCATTAATGCATTTCTTTTCTTTAAAATAAGAATTGTACCAAGTAGCTATTTTCATTAATCTCTAATTTCTACTAAATCTTTCTAAATCCCCATGATTCGCAAAACAAAGTCCACAATAAATAGAGAATGCTTCCAAGTAAACTCAGTCATTTCTGTAATTTACTTAATTTTGCACTGAATTTTGTGCATTTTTAGAGCTATCCCTGGATTTCTTTATACAGCCCGACCAGTCACTTATGTTAGCCTTGCTGGTGTGTGGGGGAAAAGGTGTGCTAATTGCCCCTGAAAGTTACCTCCTGCCTTTCTCCATTAACTCTGAGTGTTCCATAGAATGGAGAAGTCCCAACTCATTTCATCCCAAACTGGCTGGTTCCTGGCCAGCTGGTTGGAGCCCTGGGGCTTCCCTGCTGTCTCCTGTAGCTAAAATTATCTTGTCTTTTCAAGGCCACAACCACCAAAAAAAGAACCTTACACCTTTGCTACTTTACCCTTCAAAAAAAACTTTTCCTCCATTAGTCCTTCCTTACCTCTTGTTAAATATTTCTTTTTCATTTACAAATTTGTGGGGACTTTACTCTCTCCTTTCTATTGATACCAAATCCCCTCCTTTAAAAAAAAAAAAAAAAAACTATCAGAACATCATTAAACAGGGAACTTCAAAAAAATACTCATACAGTAGTGTACTGTCACCACACATACTAAAATCTGTCCCTAGTGACTGCCACTTTATAGACAGATACTCAATTCCATGGAATTTGGGGTCTTTTTGTGGTGTCTCAGCCTAGCTAAAAGGTGCTAGGAAAGATGCTAGTTTTTTAGCTGTAGGCCAGGAAGGGAGATTTTTCTAAAGGGCCACTCCCTACTTCTTTGGCTTTGTCATTGCAATTTGGGCAGTAGTTTTCTATTTGCCATTTTAGAGTAAAAAGTAAACACAAAGAAAGAATACAGTAAAAGAAGTTACTTAAAGGATATACTGTCTTATTCTGTCACAAAAGCCCCGCTCAGTGGAAGGACAGATGGAGGAAAGATATTTATACTCCTTTGTTCACCCCACCTTAACCCCAACTCACAAGCTAAACATAGGAGATCCTAAAAACAAATTGGCCTGATCTAGGGACTAGAAAAGATCTCCTAACTATGGAACTTGGTTCTGCTAAATTTTGGCTCTGGAGGAATTAGGTCCAATTAAACCTGTTAATGTCATCCGAACAGCCATTCCTGAGTGGCTTTCTAAACTTACAATGACTTCAAACTTTCACATGGAGAGCAATGAAATATGGAATCTAAATGTAAATGTTGTGTGTCCTGCTAACTTTTCCTGTGTCTCTCAGTAATGTCTCTTGAAGTGATCATGATCATTTAATATGATTAAGGTGGAAGGAGTCAGTTTTTAGAAAATAAATTTTGTCAAGTCTTTCTCCCATTCAAATGCCCAGATTTAGTCAATGTCTAAGATGTTTAAATCAATTAAAATTAGAGGATTGATTTCTGAGTTATTTGGCTTAAATGAGAACTTGTTCTTCTCAATATGATTCATCTCCCGGAAGAAAGTAAACCTTACATGTCTCAACAAATACATAAATACGTTTCTGTTTCTAAAATATATACATGAGGTATTTAGGGACAGTATGAGTTTCTTGCTTTTGTGTGTGTGTGTGTGTGTGTGTGCCCATTCATCATTTGACTTCATAAATTAGATCTGAATGCCTGCGTGAGCCGTGACCTAGCCATTCAGGCACCACTCACAATTCCTGAGTTGGGAAGCTGCCTTCCAGGAGTAGCTTTCTAATTTAGAGAAGGGAGGACCTCTCCAAGGGAATCTATAAGCATAATCTAATATTGCTTATTGTTTGCATGAAGACACATATGGAGGAAATTTCACCTTAATAGTGATATCAATTACTTAAGGATTAGTTGTCTCTTTGGGGTAATAATAATAATAATATGAGTTTTTACTGTGTGCCAGGAACTTACTAAGGGCTTTATAATACTACCTCATTAACCCCCAAAACACTATTTAGGTATTGCTATTTACCCTGTTATCTAGATAAAGAAATCATGGCACAGAGAAGTTAATAAGGAACTTGCTCAAGGTCAGCGCTGGGTTCACGTCCAGCAGAACGATGACAGAGTCTGCCTTCTTAGCTCCATGTGACGCTACCTCACACACATGCTTATTTCCCAGCCCCTGCAGTCCCCCAGCCCTGAAGTTTGTCATGTAGTCCTTGTATAAGAAATAACGTAATGAATATTAACTAATTCTTGGGTTTCATGAGGTTTTCCCTTTATCAATAACACCTTTGCTCACCAGGACCATCTTGTGACTTGCTGTTTATGCTTCAAAATAGGATTCATATATCACCTCATCCCTGAGGACTTCCCTGACTTTTCCACAGAGAGTAGGTTTCCTTCCTTGTCAAAGCTCCTGTGACTCATACATGCACACATACATGTTCTCTCCCTTGCCCCCACCCATATATCTGTATTTCTCTTTTAGCCTGTACCATACTACACAGGCATTGTTCGTTTATATGTCTGCTCCTCTAACAAAGCTGATTAAATCGGGAAGTGGGTACCTTTGATCTCCACTGTCCCACATATTAGTGATTCGTGGGAGCTTGCTGATTCAATGTGTTTCATGGGTGGGCAAGCAGGACATTAGCCATAGTCCTGGTTCCACTAATACTGCTATGATGCTAGCAGATAGAATCTGGCAGAAAAAAAAATAAATAAATAAAAGAAAAGAAAGAAAGAAGCAGATATATCCATTCTATCAGGTTAATTTTTTTTTTTTAAAGGGAAGAGAAAACAACTTAACATATAATAATCTTCTATGGAAACTATGTATATGGACAAAAAATAATCAGACCATCTTCTGTGGCATAGAAGCTCATGATATAACCTTTTTTAAAAGATTTTATTTATTTATTAGAGAGAGAGAGAGCAGGTTTGGAGCAGAGGGAGAGGGACAAGCAGACTCCATGCTCAGCGTGGAGCCCCACGCGGGGCTGCATCCTGATATGCATGAGATCATGGCCTGAGCCCAAATCCAGTTGGCTGCTTAACTGGCTGAACCACCTAGGCGCCCTTTGTGATATAACTTGTTAAAGAAGAACTGTGATAGCATCTATGTTTTATTGACATCGGAGTGATTTATTCTTCTTTACTCTGTAATCCTGGGATAAAAGCTATAACCCTGGGCCCAATTTTTCCCAAATTATAGAACTCTGAGGTTTCCAGCTGCATCACCTGTGGCCCTCCCTCCGAGCCTAGAGGCAGTCTCCTAAATCTTCAGAAATGGAATGTCACCCTTGCTGCTGCATATTGTTCTTTTCATTGACACTTTATAATTCCAAGCTTGTAGGCTCTGGCCTTGGAGTTTAATTTTGAATTTATCACTGTTCAACTTCTTCCCCCCTCCCCCAAAAAAATCCTAGCTGAAAGAAGTGAAGAAGTGATATGCTTTTTGTTTTCTTGTTTTTAAAGAGTAGGCCCCAAATAAGTGGAATGTATCTTAGATAGACACGCGTTAGCCTTGTGTTCTTGTCACTTTGCAGTGGGATGTTGGAGGAGATGTTCGCCTGTCTGTGAGATAGTTCCCTCTTCTTTTTTTTTTTTTAATTTTTTTTTAAAGATTTTATTTATTTATTTGACAGAGAGAGAGAGAAATCACGAGTAGACAGAGAGACAGACAGAGGTGGTGGGGGGGGTTGGGAAGCAGGCTCCCTGCTGAGCAGAGAGCCCGATGCGGGACTCGATCCCAGGACCCTGGGATCATGACCTGAGCCAAAGGCAGAGGCTTAACCCACTGAGCCACCCAGGTGCCCCCAGTTCCCTCTTCTTTAGAATGGGATGATAAGAAGTGTCTAGCTCTTACAGATACTGGGAGGATTAAATTAGCTCATGTATGTAAATGCTCAGAACAGTGTCTGGCATGTGATCAGTACTTTAGGAGTATTTACAGTCATCACCACCAGGCCATGGAGAAATCTATGTGAATACATTAGATCTCAACAAAAGTTCCTTCCACAATTGTTATAATACTGTGCCCTGCCCTTACTGAAGGTGAAAACATTTCTCTAAGTTTTAAAATCAATATACAAAATAATATCCATTGTGTTATTTAATACTCATTATGTTATTTCTTATGCAAGGACTACATGACAAACTTCAGTTTTGAATTTAGCACCCGAAACCTGTTTTCTCTCTTGAAGAACAGATTATCGTTTCTAGAAGATAATGAAAATTATACGCCACCTTTGATTTGGGGAAGAATTTGCCCGCAGAATGCAAGGTTTCGACCTTCGGAAGGAACTTAAATTTAAGTGCCTATTGCAAAGATACATGTGCTCTTATGATAACTAAATGGAAACAGAATTATATTTTGGCCACAGAAATTAAGGGATCTATTCAGAGAGCATGCCTCAAAGACAGTCACAGGGGCCTAGAAGGGAGATGGGCTGGGGAACCACAGTGGACAGGACCAAGCTTTTCCTCCAAAAATAGTCCCCGCCACACACATCCCAGAATAACTGTGAAACCCCAGGTTTTGATTGCCACGGGTCCTGGAGTGAGTGGGGGTTCGACAGAGGATTGCCACGGGTCCTGGCATGAGTGGGGGTTTGATGGAGCAGGGTTGAGCACTGAGGATTCCCCACACTCTACCTAGCGCTGGCATGAAAGTGGAGATAAAGGCTCAGCCGTGAGCCAGCATCCGTTGTTTTATTTTCACAGCCTGGCAGTTACTCAAGACTGATTCTCATTGAATGTGGTTCTCGTGTTGTCTTGCTCTGTCCCTAACGTGACATTTGTTTCAGCAGGAATAAGTGCAGTTTGAGACCGCCTGTTTGGGGATCACTCTAACAAAAACAAGACCCCTATTTTCATAGGGGTGGTATGTGTGTTAATAACCCACAAGGCAGGATTGAAGGACAGTAATGATCAATTTTCAGGATATCTTCACCTTATCGTAATTATTGCTTTGGAACTGAAAATAACATACGGAGGGGGAGCCAAAGAGCGATCACGTCAGAGGGTTTGTGGAATATGTGTTTTGAAGAACTTCTTTTCAGGGGAAGAAAACATGTCAGGTTGTATGCACGGGGATCCTTTTCTAAGTCCGTGTTTTCCTTTGTCCCGTATTTTCTATATTTAATGAGATTAGACCACCAGTAGGTCTGAACCAAGAGCATTTGTCAACAGTTGGAGTCATTTTCTCTTTGGCCACAGCTGCAGTTGGGGGTTATTCATGATGACCCCGTACTCAAAGGGCAGCAATAAAGTGACCTTTACCATCCAAGAATCTATTCAAACAACTAATATACATGTTAAGTGGAAACGGGACAGATGGCAGTATCAGCCCCAGAGTTCTTTGTCTTAGTTGGAGACTGGTATTCAGTTCTAGTCTGGATGATGCAATAGCTCCCAAAAAGTAGTATCTTCACCTCAGCAATGAGCATTCTAGGAGACCAAAGAGCTCCGTACATGGTTTCATGTTAGAATAGCAACGAGTATTGAATATCTCACAATATTTGAAGACATCTGCATGGGACAGATACAGAGAATTTGTTCAACTGGTAGGGCCTCATTTATATGAGGAGGATGAAAAGAATCACGTGTGGTAATGATTCCTTCACTTAGTTGGCAAATATTTATAAGGGGCTTTCTAAGTGCCAAGCACTGTGCTCCCTGATGAGGATGCCATGGTGACCATAGTAGTTATGGTGTAATACCTTCCAAACCCTAATGAGACAACTGAAAAAGAATTAGTTCAAAGGCACACATGTAGAAGGACAAAAGCAGGGAATATGAGACACTGGCAATAAATCATTAAAGTTGGAAAGTAGATGTAGACATAGAAACTGATTTAGCAAGACCAAAAATGCTGAATCCTAAAGCCAGCAGTGGGCAGAGGCTAGAATTGATGCAGTTTCCACCAAAGCCCTCCCAAAGGCTCAGGAAATGGCCTCTGTGTGTACCTCTGGAATCGGGACGTGAACATGAGCTTCATACAGGAAGATGGACTAAGAGCAACACTGGACACCCTCCAGATCCCCTCATTCATCCATGCAGTTGGAACCCCGAAGTTTTTTCCATGATTAGGGCAAAACAGAGAGTCAGTGGACTTGGGAGCATTAGGGGGGAGAGAGAACAGCAGTACCACACTAAAAATAATGGATTTAAGTGAGAATCCACATACGGAATGTTGAGATCCGCAGCCTTGATCCCTGGACTCACGGAACCCTGGCAATCAGAATTCTCCAAGGAAGCTATTTGATGAGCCTTGGGGAAGGGATTCCTTAAGGAAATAGCCCAGCCAGGTCATCCTGGAGTAATGAGCATGACTGACCAGTTTCTGTATGCTCACAAGCTCTTCACTCATATTTGTGAGTAGACAACAATACATCAACACATGTTTTACGGAAGGCATCTAATTTGACATACAGACCAAAAAACAAACAGTAACACCTTCCAGGAAACAGAGATTATATGAAGAGATAAGACAAGATTTTTGCCTCATTTTAACTAGAAGAGTGTGCTTATAGAACAGGCACTTTCAGAGAACAACTGAAAAAACATGCCTGGAAGTCAAAGTTATAATCGCAGATATGAAAAACTAAAATAAAGGATTAGAAGGTGACACTGAGGCATTTTCCCAGCAAATACAGCAAAAAGATTAAAAAGATGGACAATGTGAGAGAAGATTTTTTTTAAATTAGTCGAAGGATTCTACTTCTAAATACTAAGAATTTCTCAGTATGAGATAAAAAATTTAAATGAAGGGAAAAAATCATCAAAGGAAAATTCTCAGAATTAACATGAGTTTCCCCACTGAGAGGGCCATGGAGTGGTCAGCACGGTGAATAAAAATAAACCACATTCATTGAGATGTTTTATAACACTGAAGACAAAAAAAAAATCCTAAGAAATTCCAAAGCAAAAATACAGATTTCATAGATTGGATAAAGTATCCATATATTATCAGACCTCTCAACAACAATGTTGGGTAGCTAGAAGACACTAATTGCCTTCAAAAATTAGAAGGAGAATCATTTCTAATCTAGGATCTATACCAAGCGGCCCTACTGATTATTTGTGAGGATAAATGTATGTCACAATATTATACTTTTAAGTATATAAGATTCAGGAAACTCTACCTTACATGTACCTTTTTGTAAAAAGCCTTTGGAGGATGTACTTCACCAAAGAAGAAAAAAAGTATGATACAAGGGATTTACAGAATCAGGAAACACAAGTAATGATCCAAAAGGGAACTTTGGAAATTCCAGGATATATCTGGCAGCAACTTGTTTAGAATGAAACCAGACAGAAGGCTCTAGAAGATTTCTCCAAAAGAGGAAAATTGACAGAATTCCTAATACACTTAAACACATGGAGAGATTTGCACAATTAGAAAAAGTTAGGATTGAAAGACTCAAACTATTGAAAACAAACTAAACAAGTTTAGTTTACTCAGAGTCAGGATTTGTGTAAAGGGGGGCACAAAAATAGTATACTCCATGACTCAGCTGAGAATCCATAATAATCCATAGTAGTAATTCATTATAAAACTCAACAATCACTGTTGGTCTGCATTGGGAGAACGGGCTCACAGACTGTGTGGTAAGGGTTCGTGTGGTCCATGTGGCAGGAGAATGTGAAGGAGAACCAAAGTCTTCTCTTCCAAGAGGGAACTCATTATTCAATGTTTTAAAACTAAAAATTCAAGAGAAAGTAATATAAGCATGATATTTACAAAACTACTCAAAAAACGCCAAAATATTCAGCTGAAAGAGTTGAAAGTAGCTGTCTTAGAGGTGAAAATGGCATTGGAGTACGTAGAGAGCGGCTGTCTTCCCTAACAAGCCCCATACACCTGTCTCTTTAAGATATGTTCATTTGTCACCTTCAAAATATAAAGACCAAATTTTTAAAAAGGAAAAACAAAACAAAACAAAACACAGCCTAGTCTTAGTTGTCTTGGAATTTATACCCTAAAGAGGGATAGGATACAATTACATAGATGTGTAACTATGACTACCAATTGTGCTAAATGCTATAACCTTAATTTCTTGTTTAATCTTATATGAACCCTGAAAGAAGGGGAAGGTGCCCGTTCTAATGAGGTCTGTGCCAACCCCAGTAGTTGGTGAAAGGTCATTATGAGTAATGAATTTCAGGGAGGAGTAAGGAACCATCCAATGTGGCATCTGTTGGGCTCGAGTCACTAACGGTGAGATGCCACCTGGAGCATTCTGTTTAATAATGGCAAGGCTAGCCACTGTGACCATGTAAAAGACAGTTCTCACCTGGAATAACCTTCACTATTTTCTCTGTTCGTGGAGGTTAACTTTATTGGCTCTAGTAACAGAACAACTACCTGGAGCCACCGAGAGAACCTGTTAGGAGCTCCCTGATGAAAGTTCATCTATTCTTACCTTAGCCCTTCCTTTTGCAGCGAGGAAAACACAGGCTCCAGAAGGTTTAGCAGTCTGCCCCGGGTCTCAAAACTATGTAATGCCAGAGCTAAAGCAGGAACTCAGATCTCCAAGTTTTCTCATATACAACTCTTCCCTATAATTGTAGAAAAAAGTATAGCTTGGCCTGATAGAGAAGCTGAAATTAAATTAAGCAAATTAATTATCGTGGTGTTACCCAACAATAGAAAACTTCATTTTCTTTGTTCAAGGGTAGAAGAAAACATTGCAAAAAATAATTACTTTTTCTATTTGAATTTTGCGTTATTGCCTAAATTTAGTACCTGATACCCGCTTAGGGATGATCAGTCTCTTATTTATAAAATAATTTAAATTTTATATTCATCAGTGATTATGTGAAAATCTAATGATGATAACTTATTACAATATTTCCAAGGAATGCTTATAAATACTGCAATATATATTTGACTTACACACATTCTCATCCTGTTTTAAATCGTGACTTTGCTTTTACTGTGGATACTTACATTTTAATAGTTTCAATCATATGTAGAAAACATACTATTGTGTCTGATGCTAATGAAACATTATATAAAGAAGTATATGCTAATGAAACATATAAAGAAGTATCTTCCCTCCAGAGGAACCTTGTTTTTTTTTTGGTTTTTTTTAAAGATTTTATTTATTTATTTGACAGAGAGAGAGAGATCACAAGAGAGCAGCAGGCAGAGACAGAGGGGAAGCAGGCTCCCTGCTGAGCAGAGAGCCCGATGTGGGGCTCGATCCCAGGACCCTGAGATCATGACCTGAGCTGAAGGCAGAGGCTTTAACCCACTGAGCCACCCAGGCGCCCCACCCTCCAGAGGAACCTTGTAATTTAAGACAGCATCTGCATATCACACACACACACACACACACACACACACACACACACAATCAGACCCCTGAATTCCCTGAAAAAAGAATGCTTGTTTTATCAAACCAAGAAAGCTCTTTTTTTTTTTAAATTTTCGCACTGCTGCACCAGGACTCACGTGTTAGTCATGTCTACTGTAGTCAGATCTACAACAGTATTTTGAAATCTTGTTGGAGTCCTGATACCACGTTCTTGTACTCTTCTACGGGATTCGCAGCCACCCCAAGAGAAGCTTACTACAAGTTCAAAGAACAAGGCTATTGTTCCCAAGAGAGACTGTGGAAGTCTTCTTTTTTTTTCCTGTAGTAAGGAAACTTTGTAATAATTAGGTTAGAATATGCTTTCTGATTCTGAGGTCTCATTAGAAAATTCCAAGAAATAGTCAGGATATCCCAAGGAACATTTAAGGTTGTATTAACCCTGTGGTCATTGTCCACTCAGAACAAATTCTCAGTGATACAAAGGAAAGTAGCACATTGATATGATGAGCATTAGACACAATGTTAGGCCATGTGGTATCTATGGAATTTCCCTTTGGGAAGCAGGAAGGATCTATGATTTGGTAGATTTAGACAAACAATATTTTCGAATATATATTTTTGTGAATTTTACCATGTTCTCTCTGTCAATCAGCTAGAAGGAGGGTTGGCACTCAAGTGTATGACCCCATGTCTGTGTTTACCTTCGTAATGCTCTGGAAAGATCTGGGAGCCCCCTGATGGATTACTGTTGGAAGATTGCATGACTTGAATTTGAACAGTTCTTCAAATGCAGTCCACATTTGACTGAAATATGCATATTTAATCTCTAGGTTACTGAGGCAAACATAGCAAGAACAGAAAAGATAAAAGAGGATGACAGTGTAAGTATGACAGTGAATCATGTGGCTCAAAGCAAGGAAATGGAGTGTATTTGGTGTTACTGTCCCGGATAATTTAGCTCAGGACACTTGCTATGGACTGGATTCTATCCCTCAAAAATTCATAATTTGAAACCGTAGTCCCCGGTGTGACGGTATTTGGAGGTAGAACTTCTAAGAGGTAATTAAAGTTAAGCGAGGTCATAAGGATTGCGGTCCTAATCCAGTAGGATCGGTGTCCTTCCAAGAAGAGAGAGAAAGATCTCTCTCTTTACATGTGCATGCACCCAGGAAAGACCATGTGGGCACACAGTAAGGAGATAGCTATCTGCGAGATCACCAGAACCTGACTGCTGGCACCATGATCTCAGACTTTCAGCACCCAGAACTGTGCTACAACAAATTGCTTAAGCCACTCAGTCTATGGGATTTTGTTGTGGCATCCCGAGCTAAGACAACACCACGGTAGTGGACTGGGGAGATTGGAATGTTGAAGCAAAGGCTGCATCAGGCCCAATGCAGGATCCCAAGACCAGAGGTAGAGCAGAGTTTAGATAAGAGCAGGGATCAGAATAAAGACAAGACAGAGACTGGGGGGGGTGGGGGGGAGGGACAGAGTCATCAACCAAGGAACGCTGAACCAGGATTTGGCATAGTGAGTAAGAGCTTCGGCTTTGGATTTAACTAGGTTAACTTTTTTCTCTACCTTCTACAAGTTGCAAGACTTTAAGCAAGTTACTTAACTGCCTCATTCTAATTCCAGTACCTCACTACACAACCTATAATGGAGATGATAATGCTTTTATCACATAGCCAGTGTGAGAATTAAATGATTAGTATTTGGCACAGTGTCTAGTACAGGCTAACATCTTCTTGAATTGGTAACTGTGTGTAGTAGCCAATGCCAGACAATTTGAGGTCTAGACTGGTCTACATTCATTTGTTCATACTCCAAATATTTACTCCATACATACTATCTGCCAGGCAAGATTATAGGTATGAGAGATGTAGCAGCGAGCAAAACGGACAAAACAAAACAAGCGAACAAAAAACCCTCCACCCTCACGGAGCTTACGTCCTAGGGCATTAATGAGTCTAATAGCAAGAACCTGAACTTGAGTCCCCAGCCATGTCCCACATACAAAAAGGTCTTGTTCTGGGCAACTCACACAGTTCCTGGTAATGGCTAAATATATGTAAAAAGAGACAAAGGAAACATAGGCTGCCAAATAGCTTGTCACAGGTATGATAAATATTGCTTATTTCTTTTTCAAAAATGCATGAAGGACCCTTATTAACATGGCATATTGCAAAAAGCTATTGTCACTCTTACTCTCTAAAAGCTTTTCTTCTCCTTCATCTCTCCGTTCTGGAAAGACAGGCTTTATATAAAGACAGCATTCTTGTCCTAGAAAGAGGTATACCTTGATCTTTCCTTTGTCCCATAATGTTTCATTTGCTTTCCTGAATCTTGTTTCTGGAAAAAAAAAAAAAAAAAAAAAAATTCAGCCTGGCAAGAAGGAAAACAGATTTTTAAACAATTCGGGAAATTAAAGCTTCATGATGATACTTTCTGAAAGGGGCCGCTTTGTGTTGCCAGCTCCCCTTCTCAACATTTGTGGAAGTCTGTAGAAGACAGTTTGGGGAACCTCCTTAGTCTTGGGGTGTATGTGTGATCTCCTTTTTATATTCATCTTTCCCTCCTGATTCAGAAGGCAAGCTAAAATGTGGAGACCTTGGCTACATAAATAATTGTAGAGTGGATTTTGTTTTGTTTAGTGGCCATTTACCATGCTATTTGTTGTGTTTTTCATTCTTTTGTCATTGGGCTGATTGGAAAATGGATTTGGTTACGATTCATAAGCCATTTCTCAGATCTAAAAAACCCATTATCCAAGACACTTCTCCACAGTAACAGCGTAGTAAAACGGGTTGTTCCTTTGTTGATTTGGAAATATGTCTTATTTTCCTTTATTATTTTGAGGCACCCTGAGTTCATGTATACACAATCCAAAATCAAAATAGCTAAGGGAAGCATTGAGATAAGCTGCCCATCGTTTTATGCCTAAATAAAAGAAAGGGAAAAGTAAGAGTAAGTGTTTTTGCAAGACGTCAACAAATACACAATTGCAGTCAATAAAGAACCACTAGAAACAATGCTGAAAACAAATTGGACTTGGTCCAAAATTCTTTTCATGTTTAAAAAAGTTTAGGATTTCTTTTCTTCTTCCCATGTAAATGCGTACGTGTACCAGTTTTGCCCACGACAGAAAAGTAATGTTATTTCAGTTAAGTCTCCTTTGTTTGGTTTATCAGATGGATCATGGGAAGGTATGATTTTAGAGTTTGTTGCTTTTAATGCACACTTACAAATTTACAGGGCCAAATAAAGATAACCCTTCAAATAGCAAATAAACTCTTACTAAGAGAAATTCCTTTTTTATAACTAGAACACCTCTCACAGGACCAGGTCCTTTGTTAGTAAGATAAATTCTAGAAATGGATTTCGGAGTGAAGACCTCAGTATTTGTTTTTATTCTTGTGAGACCAATACAGTGCTGACAAAGAGTACTGCAAGGTGTCACCATAGTTAGAAATAAAGCACATTTTAGAGTGTTCTTTATTGCTTTTTGAGGGTTGGGTATTGCTGTCATGCTATCGTTTTACAAAACAGCACTAGGATGGTTAGATTCATCGGAGCCCCATCTAAATCTTATAAACACTCTTTAAAAATGTCAAACCTTTAGGAATATTAGAATGATTATAATATACCATCATTATGTTCTCATAGGTTTAAGTCTGAAATACGCTGACTCTAAGAGTAAAAGGATGTATTTTTCCATTGCCCTTCATACCTTTATTATTTCCTGTAAAATAGCAACCCCATGTCAGAAGACTTAGCTATTTCAAGTGTTTTTTTGTTGTTGTTGTTGTTTTTTTTTTTGATAAGAAATGTAAACACTATTTCGATACACAGACTTGTTTCTTTAAATCTGGACGTTAAAATGTGTAAGACCTCCTGTTCAAAACAAAGTAAATTTGCGTTGCAAGTTCTGAGCACAGAAGGTGGGATGGAATAGGAAAATATAACGTTCGAGCCCTGGTGAAGGAATTACTTGTTAGAGAGGGAGAAGCAGATGCACACAGGTGACTGCAATGAAAATGGGAAATTGCCAAGCAGAAGGCTTAATAGAGCAAGATTCTCAACTCTGGCTGCACAACAGAATCACCTTGGAGCCACCAGTTCTTGACAGTAACTAGCATGCAAGTTCAGACCACAGAAAAGAGTTGGTATGTAGAAATAAAAAATAGATTTAAAACCCAGAGCTTTTCTCTGCGCTTAAAAAAAAAAAAAAATCTGTACATATTCAACAATTACGCCTTTCTTTGTTTTGGCTGGAGGCGGGGGTAATGGGTAGACTTTTTATCATTTACCCTGGGTAAGCATTCAGGAAATGCTTTGTTACCAGTCTGACTCCATTTCCAGCCGCAACCCTGTGGAGTTTAGTTGAGTAATGTCTATACCTGAGAGTAGGCGTGCATGTATATATAATGCTCTGGGTGAATGAAAAGCAAAATTAGTTCTTTCAGAAATGTTCTCTTGGTTCTGATTAACGATAAAAATAAAAGCTGTAAGTTTCCACAAATGCTACAAGTGGCTTTTTCTTGCATTGTACCCATTTATATTTTCAGCAGCATCAGTGCATCTCTCTTGAAAAAGTCCTTCATTCAAGGACCACCTTGCAACCATAGATCATTTATGGATAATTTGGTAGATGATAGACATTCGAAATTGCTGTGACAGGTGTTTTCACATTGTTTTTACTGATCTGATAAAAAGCATATTGCCAGAAAAGAGTGTGAAGAACTTAAATTCCTCAGAATGAATTTGAAGCACCCTTTTGAAATGAGAATTGCTATAAAGAAGCATTTTGGAAAGAGATGAAGGTGGGGGTGGGAGTCCTTGAGATGAAAATACAGTTCAGTAAAACAAATGTAACTCTTTGATGGGAACTATATGTACCGAGCTTTAATTTATTCATCATTGTTATTGTCCTTGAAATTGTTTGCTGCTACCATCCACATGATGGCCCCGGGAAGCCCCGAAGGGAGCGGATGAAAACAACTCCACGTTTATGCCTGGTAAACTATTACAATATATTGCAGAATAAGAAATAAGAATTTACTGAAGAGACACATACTGAAGGCTAAAAAATACAGAGAAAGACTCTTTTTTGTATATGATGGCCAGTCAGTGCCAGCATTAATCTATAAAACCAGTGGCACCTGTGTTAAGTAATTTATATGGGAATAAAAATTGTTTTATGTAACTTTTGCTGTGGAAAATAATAGTCCGTTAAGCTCCTTGCATTTTTAGTCTTGACTTAAGAGAAGTGCTCCTGTGACACTTTAAAAAAATAAGAGTTCCACTTATCTCTTTGTAAGAGCTCATTCTCTTCATTCTGTGTCCTTCCCCTCGTACCCGCCGGCCCACACCCAGCTCCATCCACCCACCCTCTTAGCCCAAGGCATTTGTGAAATATGGAAGCGCTTATGTCATGCTGTTATTTGGTTGGGGTATTCTTTATAAATGCCTCCTGCATTTCAGAGGTGGTTTGAGGAGGTCAGCTAATGCAATTTCACTTTGATTACTTATTTGAATTTTGGATGCAAAGAACCCTGAACCAATTCCCTGAATTTGTCATAATCATAATTTCGTTATCCACAGCTGCTTCATTAGATTTAAGGTCCTTTCAAAAGAATATTGATTATTACAGCTCTTGATTATCTAATAACAATATTCATAAGATGCCCTCTTCCTCCAGCTCCATTCCCCTGCCGGACTGATAGGTCCTGATTTTAACTATTCTCCTTTTCCAGTCACAGCACACACCCCCCCACAGAAGTTACCACATAGTAATGACACAGCGATATAAAGCAAGACTTTCTGTTCTTTCAGATGTTATACATTATTCTCCATAAATCCTTTCTGTCCCCTTTCAGTTTACTGTTGTGGTTGCCATCAGCAGTCTGTTATCTTAACGCAAACCCAAGCATGGCATTGCAGAGTCTAACACTCTTCCGTGTCTCCTGTTACCACTTTGTACTTTCCTTGTAGAGAGAAGTGGTATAAGAAAGCCTTTGGACCCAAGTGTGAAACTTGTTTTTCCAGCTCGATGACATAATCGAATGGGAACATTAACGTTAACGCACACCATCTCAAATAAATTAACACATTTTTAAAAGTAGTTATATTTAACAATGTGTGTTATCACCAAAAGGGGAAAAGTATATATTGTCATATATGAACTTTTCACTCAAAGGATTCATTAAACTGTTTAACAAAGTGTTTGAGAACATCTAGAATATTCCAAGCGCTTGTCGAAGCAGCTAGAGATTCAACAGTAAAAAAGATAGACATGGTCTTAGCCTTCATGGAGCTTCTACTCTGTTGGCCATCCAGGGAGATAAGGAGGCAGTGATATCACTGTATGACAAAGACTTAAGTCTGGAGAGAACAGGATTCTACAGGATCTAAAGAAAAGACACCTAGAGAGAGAGAGAATTGTCAGGGAAATCTTCATGAGGAAAGTGACCTCTAAGCTGAGTTCAAAAAGAAGAGGAGAAATTAGCTGAGCTGATTGTTATAGAGCAAGAACCTGACATACTCAGGGAATTGAAAGAAGCTCTGGGTGAATGAATGAGCAAGAGTGGAGGAGAGACAGAAGAGGCCAGAGAGCAGCCGTGCAGGGTCATAGAGGGACACAGGATGAAGGGCGGGTTGTTGCCTTGAGGTACACTGGGTATCAAAAAGTTTTCAGGAGGCAGAGCCTGCATTGCCAAAAAACCAAGGATGATTTGATTTTGAAATTTATGATCTGGTAGGGAACCTGTAAGTTTAATTAAGAGGTAGCTAAATTTCTTGAGAGTCCTTGACTAGTTTTCTAGAAAATTCTTTGACTTAGCTCCTGTTACATATTTATAATTAACTGACTACTGTTTCTGTAGCTCTTTTTCTCGACACATTTTGGATTATATGCTTAAAACATATTTTATTGATGACTTAAAAGTTTCCTATTCTAATTACACACCTTTAATTTCTGGGTTTTTTCCCAACCAGAAATTGATATAATTAAAAATGTTGTGGTCTGCCAGGAAGAAGTACAAAATAGAAAATGTAACAGGCTATGGCATTACACTTAGAGTCAATTCTGTGCAAGTTTAATTCCCTACGCTTGTCAAAAGTTGTTAAAACATTGCTTGCCTTTTTTGAATATAAAATGTGGGCAGACATGTACTAATATATCAAAAAATGACACTTTGTCAAAGAGGGCTTTCATGGGAGAATGTTCTGAATAAAATGTTTTCTTTTACAAAGAACCCGACCTGTTTAACATTCCAAAGCAAACACAAAAGAACACAAAATGCCTGAACTTACTGCCAGTCACAACCATTGGTTTCATTTACCCTTTCATACTTTTTTTTTATATTCCAAAAATTGTTCCCCCAAAGAATTATCAGTTTTATTCCATGATAACCCTTATTTGAAGTAAAATAAAAGTAGCTTAGACCCTCCTCAAAATGGATGCCTTTCAGACGTACTAGCACTTCTGATAGTATGAAGATGATATGGTTGGCTCTGTCTACCGTTAGACTCAGTGTAATTTTATGTGAAGCAACAACTCCCTTATCTATTAGGAACACTTGCTGAGGCTAACTCTTTGGCAGATGAAATACAGAATTAAAATCTCAAACTAGTTTTCAAGGTTTTTTTCCACAGTCATTGGAAAATCTTTTAACCTAGGGAAAGATGGTAGCCAGAAAAGAATGGAAAACAGATGGCATTTAAAGGCCTTAGCAAGATTGACAAAGCAGATGCGCCTGTATGTCTCCCTCTCCTCATTCCTCACATAGTACTTCCCCGTTATGATTAATCTGTGATGGATCCAATGCTTCGGATCATCTGAGGATTTCCAGAATTAAGACAATGGTGGATAGTTGGAATGTCAAACTGAAAATCAATAGATAATTGGTTTTGGTCACAAACTCATATCATCTTACTGAAATAGGAGGGGTATCTCTATGTGTCACCCACATCCTTGGCAGAGAATACACTAAGTCTAACTCTCAAGTGGGAATATCATTCATTGTTTAGGGTACCAGGGAGAAGGGCTGAAAGAAATAGAAACAGATGGCAGTTGAGGTAATTGAGATACGGTATAGCTTAAGGCATCCTGGAATGCCACATAATTGTACTAGTGTGAAAAGAAGAGAAACATTCTATGTGACTTCATTTCACGGGGAAGCTGAGCCTGCCCAGAATTAAAATTCCTCAAGGGTGGGAGGGGATGCAAAAGGTTTGAGCTGATATCAGAGAATGGTAGGAACAGATTCCGCCACTAGGAGGGTTCATTGGAGAGTAGGAGACCCAGACCAGGTTTTAATTAAATACTAGAAAATTCTGTGTAGATTGATATGAGAGAAGACTGATATTGGGAGCCCCAGATTTTAAATCCCAATAGCTGAGCCAAATGTGTTGCCTTCGTCTTTTAATTAACTCGCACTATTATTGCAGGGGAGAGGTATTTTGCTGTGGTAGCAGGGGTGGTGGTAAGCATCTCGCAACAGAAAATGCTTCCTTTAGAGCTCTGAGCTGGTGAGCTGGGACAGTGAGGTGCAGAGCTATACAGTGCGGTTTTGCATCCGCCCCCATCACCACTAATTACACGGCCCTTGGCAGGTGCCTTAGACTCCCTAGGCCTCACTTTGTTCACCTGTAAAATGGGCCTAATGAAACCAGCTCATGAGGCATTTAGGTCAGTGTCAACACCTATTTAGTAACTAATAAATGATAGCAATATCATTAATAGACGAGTTTGCACAGCCTAGCACAGCACACCGAGGAGTAGGCTGCTCATGGGCGCTTTTCCTCATTGCACCAGGAAACCCACTTCAGTAGTTCTCGTGGGAGGTTAGAATTTCCTCCTATTCTGTAAGCCAGGGAAATCTGGTCCTGTGTTACCACCTGCTCTCTCTGGGTTCCTTAGGTATATAAACTATGTTGTGTGTTTAAATAGAAATTAAGGTCAGAACATTTCCTTGAAAACACATTCTGGTTCCATGATCAGACTGACTCAAAGGTGTTTTTTTTTTTTTTTTTAACACCGATTGTTGCACACTTAGGAATCATTTGCTAAAACAGTGGTTCCTCCTAAATGTATTAAAGCCAGAATTAGTTTATAAAATTTAGATCCCTTTAAAGTTAAGACAGTCATATCCTTGATGATATAGACTTTTATTACCTAAGAGGTTAAAGTACATATCATGTGTAACAAAGGAAATGGCAGTGACCTGTCAATATTGGGTTCTACTACATATTAGCCATTCTAGATACCCTGCAGTCATACCTACCACCAATGGCTCATTATGAGTTACAACTGAAACCAACACAAAATGCAGAGGAACCCTGATTTATCTTAATATTAAAATTTTACAGCACTTTTTGAGCTATTTTATAAATTAATTAATTTCGAAATGGATGAAGCAGTAACATTGAGGTTCAGCTAATTATCTGTAAATTAAATATAAGCATTTAAAATAACCATTTTAATTAAATACAAGACTCAGGCAACTAATCATTAAAAGTAGAATTGGTGACTTGAGATTTATCATTCTGAAACTACTCGCACCACACTTCTAATGAATTCTTTCCTCTACTTAAATGAAAGACAAAATGTATCTCCTCAGTGTGGCAGATAACCCTTTCTTAGGTCATTGTTTTCAATTTGAAATGGACTCAGAGCAAAAAAATTTGCTTTGCTACAGTCTCTTAGATACAAAACTGTAGTTACTCTTCGCTAAACCATTTCCAACATGACATTTATTTTAGTTCTTTAAAAATCTAAGAAAAACCCTAGTAATTGTAATAGTGTTTCTTATTGCAAAAAAATAGAAATATTTTGTAAGAAAAAATTATGCTTTTCATAAAGGAGGCTCAGAGGAAGAAAAATCTGAATAACTTGTGATTTAATTTTTTAAACTAAAATAATTTTTTACAACTTCAAGGATACTGAGGAGTAATGCTTTGGATAGCTTCATTTTATATATAGTAACTATATACTTCAAACTTTGTATTTGTCAGAATGTAAAAATATATTGCTATGTTCAAATTTCTCTATGGAATTTGTATATGTTTAAAAAAAATAAACTGTTGGCTAGTTTTTTTAGTGCAACGTAATTATCACTTAGCATGAACCATGATGCATGGTTAAGTGCTTAATAAACATTTGTAGGTTGAGTAAATGTATTGATAAGTTTTATAAAGTATGTTTTAAAAGATTCTCTTTTAAAACTATTTATTTTTATATGATACCTTCTACTTTATTCCAAATAGTGAATAAAGCCAAAGTGCATCTCCTTAGCACTTTGAAGGCGGGATGTTGTTCTGCTCTCCTGCCAAATACTGCTTTTCTGTGTCCTGGAATTAGAATAGACATTAAAAATCCAAGAGAGCAGTGCCCCTGCTGGCTGAGAGAGAGTGATGTAAAGGCAAGTTAGCTTGTTTTGTTCTTTGTGCTAAATACCTGCAATTACTGATTGTCACATTTTTCTTCTGTTGTAAAAACTGAACTAATTGAAGGTACTACCCTTAGGGGATGAGTTCTGCAATGTAACGAATGTTGAGTGCCCTCTTGAGTTTAGCATTTTAATTATTCATAATTATAATGATTTCTGTTTATTTGGGAACTTTAGAAATAATTCTAGCTTCTCAAACAAATTGAGACGCAGAGTGGTTGAGGCTTTGTTTTCCTCTGTCTCATGTTGAGGTCAGCAGCCTATGAGCATGTGAGAGGTTCTCACAAGCAATGGATCCACTTTTCTGTCTGATAAGTAGCCACTACCGATGTGTGCCATGTCCTGAAAAAACCTAATGTGCTTTTTTTCTACTAGTTCTCTGGTTTCTCTGGAACCGTTTGGGCAGTGTTGGGATAGTGAGGTGGAGAATGGGATTCAAGTGGAAGAACTAGACATAACGTATGAAAGTGTGTTAATCAGAGAAGAGATACAAGAGATTTGGCAATCAGCCAAATGTATACAATTTTAGTCTTTTTCTTGAAAAAGATGTGGTGGGTGTGGGGTGCCTGGATGGTGTAGTTGGTTAAGCATCTGACATTTGATCTCAACTCAGGTCATGATCTCAGGGTCCTGGGATCGAGCCCCACATTGGGCTCCACACTCAGTGTGGAGTCTTTCTGGGATTCCCTCTCCTTATCCCTCTGCCCCTCCCCCCACACGCTCTTGCTCTCACTCTCACTTTTTTTTTTTTTTAAGATTGTATTTATTTATTGACGGAGAGCACACAAGCATGGGGAGCAACAGAGGGAGAGGGAGAAGTGGGTTCCCCACTGAGCAGGGAGCCTGATGCGAGGCTCAATCCCAAGACCCTGGGATCCTGACCTGAGCCGAAGGCAGATACTTAACCAACTGAGTTACCCAGGTGCCTCTCTTGCTCTCTCTCTCTAAAACAAATACATATTTTTTTTTTAAGAAAAAAAGCAAAACTTAAAAAAAAAAGTGTGTGTGTGTAAAAGATGAATATTCTGGCCATTTGGGACCAGAATAATCTTTATATCTACTATTAAATATATATTAGTGATAATGATGTATTGGGACTGGGTCCTGCAATCTATTTAAATGTCATATATACTCTTAATAATAGCCTGAGGAAAAAAACAATGAAATATTACTTAAAAAAAAAAAGTTTGGCATTGCAAACCTGTTTCATTGCAGTCTGTTTCATTTTCTCGTCTCCTTCTTTCTTTCTTTTTTAATCTAATACAACACTCTAGTTTTAGAGCCAAACATGTACTCCGCAGCTAGAGAATTACTCAGGTCTCCTAGTGTTCTATATTCAACTTAGGAAGAAGCAGCAAGTGCTTAATATATTCAAGTAGTAGGAAAGGTAAAAATGATTTGTATGGATAATGATCATACGGCTATAAAAGACAGTCTGGAGATACACAATGTGGGCATCTTTAAGGAGAGTACGTTTAACCTCTCTTACCTAAAAACTTCAATAGCAGAAACAGGGTTCTGCTGTAGGAACATTATCTGAAAGTGCATGTGGGTAGTCCCCAACTTAGAAGTCCATCTCTAATCCAGGGGAATTAACGGTTCCATATTCCAGGGTTAGGCTCAAATGTAAGCTCTGCTGTTCATCAGCAAATTGTTTAATAAAGGACCTGGAAGTACCCTTTAAAAAAGAAAGAAGGAAATCTGATCATCCAAAATATACTTCTTCCCATAACATATTTTTACCCACTGCTACTGAGGAACAGCAACAAAAACAAACAAAAAAAAAATAATAAAACAAAATAAAAGACTAACTGGAAAATCACTTTTTCTCCGTCTCTACCCCCAGGTGCTAGCAAGCAGGGAACAAGCCAAAAGGACCGGAGGTAGGTGAGAGGAGGCCATGGAACATCCACCAAGCAGATAATCATCGCGGGATCCTTGCGAAGTGTCTGAATGTAGGTATGTGTCCTGAGGACTAACATGCTCTCGGTGATGGAACTTTCGGTCCTCCCACCCCATGGGTTACACATCTGCCATCTCATCAGCCTTTGGAAAAGCACTACTTGGCATGACATGGCACTGTCCATGCAGACACACCACCTTTCAGAAACTCCCAGTGGCTCTTCTATGAGAGGAAGTCCTTCCTCCTCTCTGGGCTTCTCAAATGTTCTAAAAAATGACTTGAAAGTGCCTCCTGTTCTCCAGTCTCAGTGTTCCCATATAGAAACCTTCCCACGGACACCAAACCTTATTTCCCAAACACAGAGCGTCTCTGTCCTTGCTGTCTCGGCTATCTGAAATAACTTTCCCAAATCCTCCTTCCTGGTTTTAGTTCTGCTTTTCCTCTAAGACCTAAGTCAAGTTCCACCTACATCACAAAAATGGTGCTGCCGATTTTCCATCCCAGCTATGTCCTTCCTTCGAACCCGCCATAGAACTTGTAGTTACACCGCGCTCTGACATTTGACATCTTGTGTTATGTATGACTTTGTCTCTCCTTATGCATGTGCCCTGCATCCTCAGTGTAACTATTTATTTCTGGAAAGGTGGGAACTATTGAATTTTTTATACCAAAATCCAGGGTGAGGAGTAGTGGGCATGGAATGAGCCGCTCTGCCAGCAAGGGGACAAAGCGAGATGGTGAAGAACATAGATCCGCAGTGAGACTGCCTGAGCCTGAGTTTGAACTCCCGCTCAGCCAGCTAGTAATTGGCCGTGGCAAGGTGCTTCAAAAAACTTTCTGTGCCTCAATTTCCTTATCTCTAAAATGGGAATAATTAATACATCCATCCCCTGGAGTTATGGTAAAGTTTAAACCAGTTAAATAAAAAATGCTTTGAATAGTCTAATACGTATGCAATGCTCAAAAATTGTTACCTAGTAATTACTGTGCATACATGTAATAGTCCATCTCAATTAAGGTTTTCAATGATGTCATAAGGTAGATTGCATTATTCCCACTCTAAAAGGAGGAAATCTATGGCCCTGAGAGGTCGGGTCATTGCCTAAAATCACAAGAAGAGGCACAATGAGAGCCAACTTGTCTGACCTTAAACCCTGTGTTGTTTCACACTGCACATTGCCTCATACACGACTTACTGGTGCTAACGATGCAATGTATAGCTTAAATCAAATTATGCTGAGATTTCACTAGCCTTGACCTTGAAAAATCTTTTCAATGTGCCATGTTTTAGTTGCCTGTAAATACTTTTCTTATGGGCTAATCCAAATGGAGTGGAATTATAATTACCTTTTTTTTGGTTGTCTGTCTGGTTTGACTGGGAGGCTAAAATTCAACTCAACAAATATTTCTGTTTGCAGGCACTCAAGGAGAAGGATAGAGAAAATACCAAATGGATAGTTTTGCCCTAGAGTATTTTATAATCTAGGTGACTCAACTCATGGAAACAAAGCAAAACACCTCACATATTTTTAAACCTTTCTTTCCTGGGTCTCTTTGAGATTGGCTCTTCATGCTCCTTTCCTCATCCCATGTCATAATATGGTCTGGATACAGTACCACTGCCTATAAAAATAACACTTTGGGGTTTGGCTGAATGTGCCATTCAAAAGTAAACTCTAATATGTATAAGCTTTTAAATCATTTTATTCTATTTGAAATTATTTGGGAGAATTTTCAAAAAGTCCTGTTGAACTTGGCAGACTAGCCCCTCTTGGAGTATCTTTATTTTCTAGGAAATCAAGTCTGGTTCTTGTCACTGCCAAAATTCCTTGGCTGCTGCTACTTCTTTGTGCATCTGTAGTACTTAGCACTGTGCTGGGATATAGTAGATGACTGCTAAACCCTTGGTTCAATGAAGTGTTGCCATCCTAGTGATACAGTAATATACTCAGCTCTCCTGGCCCACCACTGGTTTACAGAGTAACTTCAGAGATCCTCTGTAGACCTAAAGGAGCTAGCTTTAGGTGAAGACTCAACAAGAAGTCTTGTTTGGGATTGGAAGGACTAACATTTTTTTTTTTTTTTTTTTACAAATATCCTCTTGCTTTTGTAACCAGATAACAAGTATGCCTTATTATGCGAAATGTTTCTTATATTTCCAATCAGAGATTCATGATACGTGTTTGCATATTTTTTTAAGATTTTATTTGTTTATTTGACAGATGGAGATCACAGAGAGGCAGGCAGAGAGAGAGAAGGAAGCAGGCTCCCTGCTGAGCAGAGAGCCCGATGCGGGGCTCGATCCCAGGACCCTGGGATCATGACCTGAGCCGAAGGCAGAGGCTTTAACCCACTGAGCCACCCAGGCGCCCCGGAAGGACTAACGTTTTTGAGCACTTGCCTTATTCTAGGTTTTTTACTTTACATATACCATTTCATTTAACCATCAGAGTAACTCTATGAATTAGGTATTGGTATCCCCCATTTACCAACAAGGAAGCTGAAATTCAGGGTCTAACCAATATATGTAAAAATCACACAACTAGTGAAAAGAATTTCCCACATAAGTCTAATCCAAAGACCAACAAATGGTGAACTGTGATGGGGGTGAAGTGAGCCCAAATTCAGAGTCAGGACGGCGGTACTCTATTTGGACACTAGCTTCAAGTGACTCAGGCACATCAGATAACTTCTTCATGCCTGTTTCCTCGTCTCATGTCACTTTATCATGAAGATCAAACATTTGGTTTGTAAAATAGCCTTGAAATTATCATTGGTGCTCTAAACATAAGCTCTAGTTAATGCGTCTGGTAAAAATAGACACTGAAACAGGTTAGAAGCCCCCCGAGTGGTTTGATGGATATGCCAGGCAGTGAAAGAAAGCAAAGGCCAACAACAAGCAAACGCCCTGCCTTTGTAGGGATTTTGGGGGCAGAGCTAGGAAAGACTGCTCTAGTGCTAATGCCAGTCCAATGCTGTCAGTCATCGGTCACTAAGTGGCGGTTACCCATATCGTATGTCACATCATGTTTTAAAATGTAAGTGTAATGGCCACAATTGCTAAACTGAATAGAGGGTGAAAGGACTGAATAGAGGATAAAACAGTGGAAACGAGGACTGTTGCATCAGGAGCTGTAGACCTTGCATAAAGAATGGTTGTTGTTAGGCTGCTCATCTGAAGGATTAAGGGTAATGCTGTCCTAGGGGGGGCCTGGGTGGCTCTGTAAGTTAAGCATCTGCCTTCAGCTCAGGTCCTGATCCCAGGGTCCTGGGATCCAGCCCCACATCAGGCTCCCTGCAAGGCGGGAGCCTGCTTCTTGCTCTCCTCCCCACTTGTGCTCTCTCTCTCTTGCTATCTCTGTCACTATCTGTCTCTCTCTCTCAAATAAATAAATAAAATCTTTAAAAGAAAAAAAAAAGAGTAATGCTGTCCTTAAACACTTGGTTCTCAAAGTACACATGTGTATGGAACACCCCAGGGGCCTTAGTGGGAACCAGCCTGCTGCTTCTTGAAGCGATCCATCCAAAAGTTGTTCAGAGCAACTCATGACACTTCAGGTTGTGGCTAATGTCTGCTTTTGACCTTGTAAACATTGAGGGAAGTAATGTATTTGGTGAGTTTTAAGCATGTGCTTCAGTGAAGTTACTGTGCTGGTAGAAACAACTTAGTCTTATGAACTGTAAGGTGCTTTCCATTCTTGAGCATTTAATTGCATTTCTTCTGAGTTTAGATAAGTAGTCATTAATATCAACATCTGATCTAATCCATGATGTAAGAAAGTTACCCATATTTTTGCTTTTCATTTGTTTACGTAATAAGTTCCAAAAACCACCTACCAGATTTTTTTAAATTGTATTTGAACCTCAGTGACAACAGTGGCATACCTAACTGATACTTTAAACAATATTCAAGAAGTCAAAGAGAAATTAAGAAAGCGCTTCTGGAAGTGTCTCTTGTTAAAGCCTGCCTAGAGAAGGCTTCCACTGTTGAGATGGAGAATCTGTGACCAGTTACTCAGTTTCATCTAACCAATTTCAACTGCCAAGGATTTCTAAAAACATAGGCCTATGACATAACACATTTGACTTTTAAGTAGCTGCCTTAATATTTGAGTTTTATCATTATTGTTTGTAACTAAACATCTTGACGGTAGAATGGGTTGCCAGAATAATGATTGGAGTAATCACAGCAAAGAGTGGTTGATTTGGGGAACACTTTTAGAGCATTGTCTCAAGTTATAAAGGTTTTTTGGTTTTTTTTTTAAAGATTTTATTTATTTATTTGACAGAAAGAGATCACAGGTAGGCAGAGAGGCAGGCAGAGAGAGAGGAAGGGAAGCAGGCTCCCTGCTGAGCAGAGAGCCCCATGCGGGGCTCCATCCCAGGACCCTGGGATCATGACCTGAACTGAAGGCAGAGGCTTTAACCCACTGACCCACGCAGGTGCCCCTGTAAAGGTATTTTGTACACTATAAGTCATTATACAAATATTATTTATAAGAATAACATTTATAGGGGCACCTGGGTGGCTCAGTCGTTAAGCGTCTGCCTTCGGCTCGGGTCATGATCCCAGGATCCTGGGATCGAGACCCGCATCGGGCTCCCTGCTCAGCGGGAAGCCTGCTTCCTCCTCTTCCACTTCCCCTACTTGTATTCACTCTCTCACTGTCTCTTTCTCTCTCTCTCTCTGTCAAATAAATAAATAAATAAATAAATAAATAGAATCTTTAAAAAAAAAAAAAAAAGAATAACATTTATAATATCGAGTTATGTTTTTCTGCAAAGATATGAAATATAATGGAGGGAAATTTTCCTACTTTTACTTAAAAAAATACTCATGAACGTAGGTTCTTTAACATAGAGCAGGATAGCACCTGAGAGACGACTCATAAGAATTATAATATCTACTGTAACAGAGTGCTTGTTCTATGCTAGACACTTTAAAATACATCACTTTGAATTTTTAGAATGTCCCTGCAAGATTTTGTTTTCTTCATATACCCACCTATACAATTGGGGCTCAGATCCATCAGTAAATAGATTAATAAACTAGTAAATGGTAGTTCCCCAAGTTAAAAATGTTTTAGCCTGCTGTACTCATACTTTTTAACTATTGGGGAAGCCATCTTCCTCCATAAGCAATAGGAAGTAAGGAGTCAAAAAGCTCTCAAAACAAAAATGATAATCGTAGCTACCATTTATTAATGTGCCAGATGTGGGGGTAGGTGCCACAGGGTGCCCTTGAATTCATAGCCTCATTAACAGCTCATAAGGAGTTCATTCATCTCGGGTTTTTCAAGTGAACTAGATATTAATATTTTCTTTTGCCTTGTGAGAATTTTAGAGTTCAAAGGCATTGAGTCACAGATCCAAGATGGCATGCCCAGTAAGCAGCAGAACAGAGTTGCCAAGCCAGGTCTTGATGAGTTCCAAAATCCATATTCTTTCTGCAGAATATTATAAACTAAAATACATTTCTGATTTATAAAATAAAGATTCTGCACTGCTGCATACTCTTTTTTCTCTACTCTTTTTTTCTCTAAATTTATTCTAAGAATGATTTTAGTTTTATTTAAAAGTTACTGAGCTTTCTGTGGCTAAGGAATTTTCAGAAAATGAGTATTAATTCAATGAATGTGTACTACTTTGTGTTTATCCTAATGGTGCCCAAATTTACATTAAAGTTATATTGTAACATTATAAAATCTCATGTGGTCAACTTATATTTCATAATCTAGGACTTCACTAAGAACTTAAATATGAAAACAGATTTATTAGGCTCACATACAGAAATTGCTGCTCTGGAATACCACAAGTTACCAGCACAACTGAGTAGCGTTCATGCTCATCTCGCAAGAAGCCTAGAGAGGCATTTTGCATTCATTCATTAAACGGGTGTCTACTGATTGCTAACTATTTTCATAACTTCATGCTAGGGAGATTGGCAGATAATAAGAACACAAACCCCCCTACCCTTAAAGAGTTTTACAAATTAATTAAGGAGAAAAGACTAGGAAACCATGAAGCAATGACAACTGAAGTTAAGCCATATTGCAACAGTGAAATAAATCATTTTAATACCAAAAACTGACAAACAAACAAACAAAACAAAACAGTGAGTGTTCCAGTTTCGTGGCTGGAGGTGCTGACTATGGGTTGAAGTAGTGAAAAAAGCTTCCTAGAAGGAAGGCAACTGGCTCGGCAGAGAGGATGGATGGTACCTGCCAGACAGGCGCTATGGTAGAAGTGGCCAGGCAGCAGGGGCATTTATTATCCCGTAGCTTTGTGCAGGGGAACTGGAAAAGACGAGATTAGAAAAGGAGGTGAGGCCAGATAGTCAAAGGCTTTGATTCTAAGCTAAAGACTCTGGCCTTTGGCCTCCAGGTGATGAGAACTCATTGAAAATTTTTGAGCAGCAGAATGACATAATTAAAAAAGAGTGCTCTAAAAAAGATGAATTTGGCAGGAGTCGGCAGGATGGATTGGTAGAGAACAGGAGCGGAGAAACTACCACAGTAATTCAGTTCTAAGGTGATGAGGTTGTAGACAGAAGTGACAATGGGATAGAGGGAAAGAGTAAATGCAAGCGATAGTGCAAAGAAGGACGGAGAGAAGGTGACGACGGTATGTGGGAGAGAAAGACACAAAATATACCAAGTTTACGTTCTGTTTGGGAACTTTTACAGTTCACAAAGTATATAGAGTTCGCTGACATTATACACACTATTCATGGTCTGAGGTGTCACTGGGTGCCAGGAACATCTTGCTTTTATTCCCTGTAGCATTTCTTTTAGCAAAATCTGCAGTGAAGTTCTGATTTCCAAGAGATAATAAATACGATTATAAAAATGCCTGGGAGAGTAATTGTAGCTTTATGTTGTACTACTCCTGCTACTGTGACTACTAACAGTCATGACTACAGTTCTAGGATGGAAGCATAATTAGATGAGTAATGAAAACTCAACTAAACAATCCTGTTTAACTTACCCCCAAATTTCAGTTTCATAGTTCACCTGTTGTTGGTTTGTTTTCTTTTGTTTTGTTTTGTTTTACCAAATTGACTTTCAAAAAGTCATTAATTGATTGTCCGGAATACATTATTTTCACAGATATATTAATATGATTCTCTAGCAGTTTAGAGCTTATTTGGTGCTTTCCTGCTAGGACTAATTCCATTGTCTTCGAAATGTCCATGTATAGTAATTGTTGTACTTTACAAATGGAAAAACTGAGCCATAAAGAAAGTGAATTAATGATTGATCCTAAATACTGTGAGAGCTCAAGAACCTATCTTACCTGTGGGCCCACTGGACTAGAGAGATCAAATAAAACTAGAAAGACATTGATAATCTTTTTAGTTATCTAGGTTTAGTGAAATACCGAGTGCCAGGCAAATGTAGCCTTCTTACCTAGAACACACACACACACACACACACACACGTGCATGCACGTGTACACACACACAAACACACACACACACACACTCCATTGCATTACAATGATATATCTTAGTTACTTCAAAAAGCAAGTGTCATTTTAATATTACTTAGATGCTGTTTTTAATGCCTCGAGTAAAACATATTGTAGCTTCTAATATTAATTCATTCCCCACTTAGAATTGTTAAAAATATTTATGATCTGGTATAGAGCAAAGCATTTTGTTATCCATTTTCTCCAGCTTTGATATAAAAGCATTCTTCAGCTGTTTTCTAGGGACGGATGTTGTCAAAGTTTGATGGTAATTTATGTTGTCAGTCCATTAAGTTGATTTTATGGCAGCCAACACAACTATTGTCCATTTATGAGAAACCCGAGGACCACTCCGGGTCTCCACGAAGGCCGTTTGATACCTGCCCTCTCATATGGCTGACCTTGAGGGGAGTTGACTTTGGTAATTTATGGCAAACACCATCTAGGAAGACCTATTTGCAAGATTCACTGTCATTTAGTGCTAAATGATCATTGCTGAGTCCAGAGACAATCTGAGCTCCTGACAGAGCAATCCCATAAAAAATATTGCCTCCCCACCCAGGTGTCCTTTCCAATTATCTGGAGTAGAAATTAATACTTTTAAAAGCTGCTAGTTTTTGAAAGGTTATTACAATTTATTCCAGCGGTTTCTTTTCCACATTATGATGAATTAGTTTATTACACCATTATTTTCCGTGTCAGCTTTTTAGAAGATTGAACCATAATGTTGAAACATTAGCGTGAATGGCAAACATACTACTTTACAGCTGAGTAATATATTTCTTTGAGAAAAATGTGCTCAGTTTTTAATAACAGGTAATTTTATGTTTATGTTCCCTAATGCTGTTGTCAGGTGTTATTTATTTCTGTTTGGTAAGAACTGGAGAACTTTCTTTTAAAATGTTAATGGGGAATTTGGACAGATTTTAGAGTCACAGTAAGAATATACTACTTGAAAGTAGAAAATATAAATTGCAAGTGGTTTTTTTTTTCCTGAAAGCTAATATTTTCTAAGGTTTTCTTGACACCAATTTAATGTATGAAGACTTCCAGGGAGAGTGATACTACTCTCAATTTTTTCCTTAAATTCAGTTGGCGGGAGATTTTTTTGGTTCATTTTTCTAAGGTCTTAATGACTTCCATGTTTTTCTTTAATAAAACTTCTTTATCTTAAATCATGTCTTTCTTCATCAATAATTTAGTGATATTCTGTCATTTACAGGTGTTTTGTAAATAATACTAATTAGCACTATGATGGAGATTTATTTTTTTCAGTCATTATTCTCTATTATATATTTACTAAAATAGTAAAGAAGTATGGGTAATTTCCTCTTTACCAGGTACTTAAAAAATACTCGTTGTACCTGTCTGTGACAAAGATTGATGAGAAACATTCTACAGAGTGCCCAGTGGAGTGTACCTTTATTCATAGAGCAAATATATTTTTAATGCTTATTATATGCCAAACATTACACAGCTGTTCATAGTTGGGACATGGCCAGAGCAACAGTTTAGAAATTCAGTCTTTTTTATTTCTGTTACAGTTATTTTTATCCCTATAGTTAAAAAAAAAATACAACTCCACAAAAATTCTGACTCTTGAGTAAACTGAGCAAATAAGCAAATTCAGTAACAACTTGGAAGTTTTACATTTGCTACCTCCAATCCAACAAATGCTTGCCAAAGGAAGTACTGTTTTTTGTTTTCTCATCAAACACATTTGTTTCTTTAGCAAATGTTTTCAATATTGAAGTATTTATTTTTGTTGACATGACTGAAGCAAATGTTAGTTTTAGCAGAATTAAGATTCACAACATTCTTAAGTATTTCCCATGTGCCTGAGAATTTCTTGATAATGGAGGAGATGGATGACAGGAAATGCCAAAGTTTCTCCTTTTGGGGGGAAAGGGGTATGATTTTGCTGACGTATAATATACATGCAGTAAAAAAGATGCACATATAATAAGCATACAGCTCAGTGGGTTGTTGTGAAGTGAACATACCTATGTAATCTGCACTCAAAGCAAGAGACGGGGTACCTGGGTGGCTCAGTGGGTTAAGCGTCTGCCTTTGGCTCAGGTCATGATCCCAGGGTCCTGGGATGGAGCCCCGTATCGGGCTCTCTGCTCAGTGGGGAGCCTCCTTCCTCCTCTCTCTCTCTGCCTGCCTCTCTGCCTACTTGTGATCTCTGTCAAATAAATAAATAAAATCTTTAAAAAAAAAAAAAAAAGCAAGAGACAGACATCACCAGCATTTCAACATTTCCTCTCCCAGCTGATCACTCTCCAGCCCTCCCACCCCCTACCGTTCTTCCTACTGTTGACATCATACATTAGGCTAGACAGCTTTTTGAAATTTGTATAAACAAAGTCATGATAAAATTATGACTTCTTTTGTTCAACATCGTGTTTTTGAGATTAATCCGCCTGGTTTGCACGTGATTGTAGTTTGTTTTCATCGCTACATGGTATAGTCCATATGTTGATTTGCCCAGTCTACGACCGATGTTCACTAGATTGATTCCAGTACGGGATCATTGCAAAAAACAAAAACAAAACTACTGTGTTAGCATTTCCATCTGTGTCATTTGGTGAAAAATAGAAGCACCTCTGTTGGGTATATTTCTTGGAGTATTGGGCCGGGCCTCAGGGTAGGTACAGGTTCAGGTTTCGTAGATATGGCCACCCAGTTTTCCTGAGTCCTGGCAATCTCTTACACTTACTAGTTATTTTCCTTTGGACCTTAAGCTTAAAAATACTTGGGAGGACCGGGGTAAGTAATTTCTAGGTTTCTATCAGGCCTGAAATACTGTAATTCAGTGCTTGTTTACAAAAGAGAACATTGGCATGGATTTGCACAAAAGGCAGATAATGAGAATCTGCTATTTGGTTTTCCATTATATTTCTCGATTTGCATTTGCATCTGGATTTGACTGTTAATGAACCTGAGCATTCACATGTGGTGCTAAATAATGAATTTACAGTATCTGGTACAGAAAAGCTGGAGAGTTTTCTGGTTTATCCAGTCATATTCTTCCACATATGGAACATATTTCTTGCCAGGCTGATGGTAGTACCTGGCCGAATGCAAAACAGCACCACTCTTCACCGTTCCTGGTTATTTTCACTGGAGAAGAGTAGCACAGGGGTTGTGTGGATACATCTCTTGTGGCATTTTACACAAAACAAGTATTCAGTACATTTTGTTGAATGCATCCATTTTATCGGATAGGGTTTCTTTGGTGGGGGGGGGCACTTCTGGGTTTCATGTAATCTTGGCTCTGCCAACTGACTTTGGCCAAATTGTTTATCTCTCTTAGCATCATTTTCTTCATCTGTAATTTGGAGAAAAATAATGGCCCTGCCTCATATGTCGCTGTGAGGACAAAAGGACAGTGCAGGTGAAGCTCTGTGTGCAGTGCCTGCACACGAGACTCAGTAGCTGTTAGGTGGTGTTGTAGTTTGTTTATTTCTCTTTCTTCTTTTCTTTTTTATTTTTTTTTATTATGTTCTGTTTGTTTTTTAATTTTACGATGGGTGTTCTTCCAACTTCTGTCTAAAGATGTAAAGATTCTGTTGCTCATGCTTCAAGAAAGTAGGCAGACATGCTATAAAGTCAATTGGAACTCGACCACTAGATTTTATCCTTTCTTGTATTAATGTTTCCACAAAAACTTTTTTTTTAAAGATTTTATTGATTTATTTGACAGAGAGAGAGATCATAGGTAGGCAAAGGCAGGCAGAGAGATGGGGGAGAGCAGGCTCCCTGTGAGCAGAGAGCCCGATGTGGACCTCGATCCCAGGACCCCGGGATCATGACCTGGACCGAAGGCAGAGGCTTAACCCACTGAGCCACCCAGGTGCCCTCCACAAAAACTTTTGAGTCAAAATTATTTGACTCGGTTGCTCCACCACAAACAGGTCAGACACCGCCCCTGGGCACACAAAGCTGACATGACTTGCAAGTCCTTGGGCAGTTCAAGTGCAGTCGGACACAGCATAAATGGGAGGTTCAGACAGTACCAGTTGCACAGCAGGGCACTTCCCTCCAGGAAGGCTTTCTGGAGGAAGTGACATTCCATTCACAGTTGACAGATGCACAGGAACTGACCAGGTAAGAGAGGAATAAGAATGTTGGGGCAAAAACATACCAGGCAGTGGAAACAACATTAGAGAGATGAAGATTTTCAGAAAGACTGAAGCTGAGAAGGCTAAGTTGGAGAGAGGAGGTGGAGGGGCGGGGTAGTGTCAGGAAGAAAGAGGTAAGGCTAAAAAGGCAAGGAAGAACCAGTCCATTAAGGGCATATGAACTGGTCTTTGGACCTTGGACATTATCCTAAGGGTAACAAAAAGCTATTGAATGGTTTAAATTTGAGTGTCAGACCAGACTTTGAATTTGAGTATCAAGATCGCATTTGTATATTGGAAACACCGTTGTTGGTGCACAGTGAAGAATGGATTGGATGGACAGGAGTCAGGTAGGAGGTGAAGAGAGTGAACAAGGTAGAGGACAACCGTGGTCTGAGGTCTCCAAGGAGGAAGGGGAGAAGAAAAATGATAAAAAGCATCACACTTGGAAATCTAGGATCATCCACATACGCTTAGCTCGGACAATGGGATGGATCGTCACGGTAGTCACTGAAGGAAGAAATTCAGAAGGAAGAGAAAGTGGAGGGGAAAGATGGACGTATTCCTCTGGGGCCTGTGAAGAGTGAAGCGCCTGTGTTATCTAAGTGCCAAAGGCCAGTAAGTACTGAATAACTAGCTTTGAGTTCAGGAGAGAAATCTTAAATGAACATGGAACTAGCATGGGTAGTTGCAGCAGCCAGGCACATAAGGCAGCCTGCTTCAGCAGAGTGGAGAGAGAGAAGAGAGTGGCCTCGACCAGAGACCTGAGGAAAAGGTCTGTAAGATAGAGACGGAAGAAGAGGAACCTCAAGGGACACTGAGAAAGAAGAGCCACAGGGGTGGTGGGAAAATCTGAAGAGTGTGGGTGTCATGATCACCAACAGGATAAAATGTTTCCAGAAGGGCGTGAATGGCCATTAGTGTCAGATACTGCCAGGGATGTGAACTAAGCTGAGTACTGAGAACTGTAACCCCCTGATTTCGTAGTAAGGGGATCTGTGGAGACTTCGCTAAGAAGAGGCTGGCTTTGAGCCAGTTAGGGTCCAAATAATAAATGGAAACATAACTAAAAGTTGAGGGAATTCCAGATGAATATGTTAGTAAATAGCACATTACGTGGCTGTATTAGTAAGACAGTTGCACTAAGACCTATTAAATACATATTTTAAGACTTAAATGCCAGGGGGCACCTGGGTGGCTCAGTGGGTTAAGCCTCTGCCTTCGGCTCAGGTCATGATTCCAGGGTCCTGGGATCGAGCCCCACATAGGGCTCTCTGCTCAGCAGGGAGCCTGCTTCCCCCTCCCCCCCCACCGCCTGCCTACTTGTGATCTCTTTCTCTCTGTGTGTCAAATGAATAAATAAAATCTTTAAAAAAAAAAAAAAAAGACTTAAATGCCAGAACTACAAAATACAACAACTACAAAGTACATACCACTTTTGATCCTGCCTTTTTTTTTTTTTTTTCTCTCTTCATGGGTGTGCATCACTGGTTGGACATTCACCTTTGCATTATAGAAATGTTCTGCAGAAGAATATGAATTTTATGCCCTAATGGAATTGTTAGAAATTTGCCTTTTAATGAAACTCAACTGCAAATTCCAAAGAAACAGGAATGACAAGGTGAGGAAGAAATTCTCCTTGGATAAGTTGGTTTTGAACACTCTCTTTCTGTTCGTGTTGGAAAGAATGGGGTATGGAAAGGTAGCATAGAGGAATCCCAAATGGAAAAACAGTTCCTGTCCTCGCATGTACATATATGCAGAGTCAAACTCAGAGAGAGGATAAACTCCTGGAGGAAAAGTCGGTGATTCATTATTGTGAGTTAAGAGGGAACATGTTATAAATCACGAGCAGGAAAAGCACAGTTCCGTTTTCCCTGGTCTGTTCCACTGTTGAAAATTAATTTTCCTCAGGACTTTTTTTTTTTTTTTTCCTGGTGGCTGTTATTTACAGTATTGTCCACCCAGACCAGCTCATTCATTTACACAGGCCGTTCCTGTTGGAGCAGCAGAGTAAAGCATAGCGAATTTGTTTAGGGGATTGTAGGAACTCTAGGTAGAAGCACTGCTTGCAGTTCGATCTGTAAATGTAGGGTGTGTTTATCCTCACAATTTCACACCAAGCCGGAGCCCAGCTTAATACGTGAGATTCGTGTTTAAAGAGCTTTGGGAAGGATAGTGTGTGGGGAATTTTCCTTTAAAAATACCTAAGGTCACTTAGGCGTGTGATATAATCGGCCCTTTCATAGGGATGGCACCTTCTCACAGTGGCTCTGTCGCGTAGAGGGTAGAGCTCAGGAGCCGGCTGTCTTGCGGAGCCCTGCAGGGCGCCCTCCACCCCTGTCTCCCACCTCCCCGGGGAATGTCCCCCTCTCCGGTCTGAGCCCATGGAGCAGGCAGGCGCTGGACTGAGGGCGTCGGTACACTGGGGTCTCATTTATTCTCCAGACAGCCAGCACTGTGACGGAACACTAGAATAATGTCCATTTTACCAAGAGGAAAGTCAGAACCTGAGAAATGAAGTAATTTGCCCGAGTATACGACGAATGGAACGAATACGAACTAATGGAACGAAAGAGTAGTATTTTTGTTTGGTGTGCTTTGGTTTTGTTTGTTTTTTGCTTTTGTTGTTTTGTTTTTTGTTTTTTGTTTTTTCCCAAATTGTTGAATAGAGGCCACTGCCTCGATTAGCAGAAGACGCATTATTTTGTCTTCTAATCCCACCACAAGCTTCGCTTTGCAACCCTATCCTTTTTTTTCTCTATTTTTTATATATATTTATATCTTAATTCTATCATTGTGGGCTGCGTATCGTTGAACAGAGGATGACGAGGAGATACTTTATTAAGTCACACAATAAAGCACTATTAAAATTTAGTATCCTAACAGAAGAAAGCATAATAAATCAAGTCAAATATATTAGGGCTGAGCACGAGAGATATTATTCCACGAGATAATTAGCATAAACTCATTCAACAAAAACTTCTTGAGCACCTGCTACTCTCTAGGGGCTCCACTGTGTGCTGGGTCAACAGCAGTGAACATGCCCTCCTGGACTCTCATTCTAGGTGGGGATGGGGGGTTAGGGAGCAGAGAGTTACATGGGTAACAAAGGCAGCAGGGCAAGAGAAAGCAAAGATAAGTGGGTAGGGGCTGCCAAGGGGATGGGCGGAAAAGGGTGTGTTCTTATGCACACAGTCAGGGGAGACTTTTCAGGTGAGATCATGTTTGACAGAGGCCACAGGGAGCAAACCCTGGCCACCTATGGATGAAGGGCATCTTAGGAAGAGGAAGCCTGACCAACAACTGCCTAAGAACTTGCTAAGTATTTATGTGTCCCTACCCCTGCTTTCCTCCAAGGAGGGAGACCAGTGTAGCTGGAAGAAGGTAGGACAGGGGAAGGGGAAGATGGCAAGCTCCTAAGTCAGATAGGCAGGGTAATGGGACGGGGTGGTCTGTTTTGCAGGGAACGGTAAGTCACTTCAGTAAGATTCAAATACAGGAAGCAACTCACCTTCACAAGTAATATTGCTTCAATACATCCAATCCAAACTTTACCAGTTTGCCCCTCTTTTGTGTTTCTTTTTAGTTATAAACAGTTCCAATTGGATTATTTGTCGTGAATCCAAAAAGAGCAGATCAGAAATTAAGCTGTCTCTCCCTTCTCCTCCCCCAGGCAGGAAGCAATAATTGATCATAGAGTTCTCTAGTCCACCCAGAAGGTCAGAGCCGGCCAAGAGATGAACCATTCCAGATATAGCCCTTAATATGTGCATCCTTCCACCCCTGCCCTTCGCCTCCCCCTGCTTCATTAATAGACTAAGGTCTAAACCCATGCCTCCAGCAGCTGGATTTGCCTTTGCTTCAGCCCGGTTTCCTGAGCCAGAAATTAAAGTGCCCTGAGAACCGTCCTGACCCTGTGTGCACTCCCTCCCCTTTGGTCCCCTGGGTAATTCCTCATTGCTCACCATCGCCCACTTGAAGGGACCTGAACAGCAAAGAGCTAGAGGCAGAATAATCTTGACCTTTCCAGGTCTTGGCTTCCTCATTTGCAAAATGAGTCTGATCTTGCCCTGCCTGCAGGATTGTTGTGAGTATGATGTAGGAGCTATTAATTAAGTGATGATGGCTGACTCCAGTTGAGTCCTTGATCTGATAGAATAGAAACAGAGGAGAAAAGTGGGTCCCAGAAATTTGAAATAGAAGAAAGAGCGGTGAAAATTACTTGGGTTTTGTACTGGCCTTGTAGTTTTAGTGTATTGCTGCTTCTGTCCTATATGGCTGAGCATAGAAGAGTTAACTAGAGTGAACTAAGGCGGAATATACAGTCCAGGACAAAAGCTTGATGTCTCCATCAGTATCATACGATGGGAGTCTGCCCAGTTGAGAACATGAACAGGAAAGTGAACACCAGAGAATTCCTGCCATCAAGAGGGGGCAGAGTTTTCAACTGGTGGGTGGGAAGGATGAGTATATCAGTGAAAATATAGAGACAGACAACATTTGGAAAATGAGGATGTGCCACAGAATTCCAATAGAATATGTAAGTGTTCCAACCTGTCGTCACTTAATGGGGGATTGTTGAACATTATCCAGGGGCTGTGCTAAAGCAGGGCAGAGGCCGGGGCCTGGCACTCCCCCACCACCAGAGAACGTACTCAAGAAGGTGCATATCAGCTGTGAGTACTCTGACAAAGTGGAGACTAGGAGGCAGAGCCTGGTATCATTTTTTTTAATTAAATTTTTTATTTATTTTCAGCGTAACAGTATTCATTGTTTTTTCACCACACCCAGTGCTCCATGCAATCTGTGCCCTCCCTAATACCCACCACCTGGTTCCCCCAACCTCCCACCCCCCGCCCCTTCAAAACCCTCAGGTTGTTTTTCAGAGTCCATAGTCTCTCATGGTTCACATCCCCTTCCAATTTCCCTCAAGTCCCTTCTCCTCTCCATCTCCCCATGTACTCCATGTTATTTGTTATGCTCCACAAATAAGTGAAACCATATGATACTTGACTGTCTCTGCTTGACTTATTTCACTCAGCATAATCTCTTCCAGTCCTGTCAATGTTGCTACAAAAGTTGGGTATTTGTCTTTTCTGATGGAGGCATAATACTCCATAGTGTATATGGACCACATCTTCCTTATCCATTCGTCCGTTGAAGGGCATCTTGGTTCTTTCCACAGTTTGACGACCCTGGCCATGGCTGCTATAAACATTGGGGTATAGATGGCCCTTCTTTTCACGACATCTGTATCTTTGGGGTAAATACCCAGTAGTGCAATTGCAGGGTCATAGGGAAGCTCTATTTTTAACTTCTTGAGGAATCTCCACACTGTTCTCCAAAGTGGCTGCACCAACTTACATTCCTACCAACAGTGTAAGAGGGTTCCCCTTTCTCCACATCCTCTCCAACACACGTTGTTTCCTGTCTTGCTAATTTTGGCCATTCTAACTGGTGTAAGGTGGTATCTCAATGTGGTTTTAATTTGAATCTCCCAGATGGCTAGTGATGATGAACATTTTTTCATGTGTCTGATAGCCATCTGTATGTCTTCATTGGAGAAGTGTCTGTTCATATCTTCTGCCCATTTTTTAATATGATCGTCTGTTTTGTGTGTGTTGAGTTTGAGGAGTTCTTTATAGATCCTGGATATCAACCTTTTGTCTGTACTGTCATTTGCAAATATCTTCTCCCATTCAGTGGGTTGCCTCTTTGTTTTGTTGACTGTTTCTTTTGCTGTGCAGAAACTTTTGATCTTGATGAAGTCCCAAAAGTTCATTTTTGCTTTTGTTTCCTTCACCTTTGGAGACGTATCTTGAAAGAAGTTGCTGTGGCTGATATAGAAGTTACTGCCTATGTTCTCCTCGAGGATTCTGATGGATTCCTGTCTCACGTTGAGGTCTTTTATCCATTTCGAGTTTATCTTTGTGTACGGTGTAAGAGAATGGTCGAGTTTCATTCTTCTACATATAGCTGTCCAGTTTTCCCAGCACGATTTATTGAAGAGACTGTCTTTTTTCCACTGGATATTTTTTCCCATTTTGTCGAAGATTATTTGGCCATAGAGTTGAGGGTCCGTATCTGGGCTCTCTGCTCTGTTCCACTGGTCCATGTGTCTGTTTTTATGCCAGTACCATGCTGTCTTGGTGATCACAGCTTTGTAGTAAAGCTTGAAATCAGGTAACATGATGCCGCCAGTTTTATTTTTGTTTTTCAACATTTCCTTAGCAATTCGGGGTCTCTTCTGATTCCATATAAATTTTAGGATTATTTGCTCCAGCTCTTTGAAAAATACCGGTGGAATTTTGATCAGAATGGCATTAAAAGTATAGATTGCAGAGCCTGGTATCTTAATGACAATAGTCACCATGCTACCACTACCATAGACCTTGGGCGATAAGGGAAGTTTTGATGGACTGGTTAGATAGAGCAACTGGAAATATTCAAGCAAATGCATAGGACCTCAACCATTGGCTGGGAGGTCAGAGGCAAGACTTGTACTACTTGTAAAGTGGAACAAGAAGGGTGTAGAGGAGGCTCGAATAACAGGCAGCAAACTGAGGGGCGTGGAAATTATAGGGCACTTTCGGGCAAATTCAGTTAGTAAAACTGTGATCCAGTAAATCAAGACAAGGCAGAAGCTGTGGAATCGCAATCCGAAACCCAGGCCAAAGTGCTCACCAGTACAGGGGCACCTGATCCCTCCAGGCTGAGAGGAGGACACACTGATCAAGGGGCAAGCTCCCCGCGAGTCCATCTGCATTTGGGAATTGGGCCACGTGAAGAAAGTGGGTAGAAGCAGAGAAGGAAGCTACCGCTCGTCCCCCTCACCTGACAGAGACTCTGAAAAATCCACTGTGCTGCAAGATGAAATTCAGAGGAGAAACATGAGGAAAGTAAATCTGTAAGTCGCTTGCTTGTGAGTTTCAAGTGCTTCCTTCTTTCTAAAAATCACATGTAGCACACGTACTTACCGAATTATTTTTCATTATCTAAAACTTCAACTCTAACTGGGCTTCAGTGAAGAATGATGCCCTTAGAAATTCAAAATTCTGGAGTTGAAAGTAAACATTAAGACTCTAGGTGTTTTAATCACAGTTCCTGAAGTCTTAGAGTGCTGTAGATAGGTAGATAAGTACACTGAGAGACACACAGTTGGGCACTTGCAAAGACTGATTCTTTTTCTTTAAAAATAGAAACTTGTGTGCTAATATTGACAACTGAGACCAAAGTTTGCTTTTGGATAAATTAAGGAATTGAACTTGCCAGGATACAGTTAACCCAGCCACAGAGAATAGAATCTAAAAGTGGAACAGAATGTGTTGAATTGGAAAAGAGTGACCTTATAAACACTGGCACGAGAACTTATGTTTTTCTATTTTAATTTACAGTTTGCAAAGTGTTGATATAATTTTATACATTTTACATAATTTGATTGTAAGTGTCTTCTTGCAAAGGGGCTTTGAGTATATTGGAATTTATTGGGTAAATGCTTATTCAGGAGTAAATGGTTATTCATCTACTTATTGGCTTCCAGAGAGAGGTTGTGCTGGTTCATTTAGGTGACTGGAATCCTGTCCACCAGAAAGCTAATCAACAAGATGGCCAGTTACATTCATGAGTATTTCTTTTAGAGGCATTTTATTTCAATCCCACAGATGGTGGCTGCAGCCCATTAGTTTGCGAGCCAAGCTTTTCCGTGTCCTATTGTACTTAGCAAAATTGCTATTGCAGCAACATGATTATTCCAAATTCAGTGAGACTCAGCAGGGCTAAAACAAAGCGATGTCATAACAATTTAATCCCAGCTCACCTTCCCCTTTACTGGATAAACAACCAAACACCTGCTGAATTCCGTTCCCCATAATGAGAACATCTGAGCAACAGAGATCAAAGAACACTGACATCTGATCTTAAAACCAATCCAGTGGAACTCCTTTTTGGAAAAGATTTTTATTACATGGTTTCAGATAGCTATTCTGTGGGTCAAATTATAGAACCCAGAATAAAGAAGACCAAAAAATCCTGACTGGACATGGTTAATTTGTAAGGCCTGTACCTCATCATCGTTTTTAGGTGCTTCATGCTGTCTAAATCAGCCTTCATTTGAATGACTTGAAAAATGAAAAATTTAAAATTTATAAGGGGCAAGAGAATATGTGTTTTCTGATTTTAAAAAAAAAGCAGTAAAAAATACAAGATGAAAAGCTATTAAATATGTTTATCTTCCCAGTTACACTAGAATCTCCACTTTCAAAATCAAGTAAAATACTCTGAGCTTTGAAAATATCCCACACACAAGTTTTCCAACGTAATTCACCTAAGACAACTCGAGTGTCCCTCCTGGGTTTTTTTCTCCATACTTATAATGAATAAATAAATATGGCCACAAATAACAGTGCTTTCTTCCAGGTTTTTTTTTTTTCTTTTAAAGTTTGATTTATTGCTTCGAGAGAGCGAGAGAGAGTGTGTGCACATGTGCAGGGAGAGAGACAGAAGGAGAGTGAGGAGGGAAGCAGACTCCCCACCGAGCAGCGAGCCCTAAGCTGGGCTCCATCTCACGACCTTGAGATGATGACCTTATCCAAAACCAGGAGGCATACGCTTAACCAACTGGCCGATCCACCCAGGCACCCCTCTTCCAGGGTTTTAATGTAATTACTGACTATGTCTCTCATACTCAGATGTTCTCTTCTTCTGCGGGTCTTTTTTTTTTTTTTAATTGCACTGTACACTGTAGAATGCAGGTCCCCTTATCTTCTCTTAGTGAACCCAAATGTGTGTAAACTCCCATATTCTTTAGAAAAACTTTCCCGAATGAACCTGAAATGGATTTTCTACTCCACTCCTCCATCTAGGTCCAGTTACAGCTTTCCCTGTACAAGTTCTCTACTCTGTAAAGTGTCCTTGTTTAATTTCTTATATATGAAATGAGTACTTATTTTGAGGTACTCAGTTGGAAGGGCTCCTGGATCGCCACACATTTGCTTATGAAACTGCCTGTGTTAAAAAACTTTAGGAAGGCAAACACAGAACAACAGTCACACTGTCCCTGGAGCCTAATGGAGCTGAATGTTGTTTTTATGGTAATGGTTGTGTGGACTGGGCTATGTGACATCTAGATCTGTGTGAATCCTCTGGTGTGTGTAGACATCTGAAGCAGCTCATTGTATTGGAATTATCATTAAATTAATTCTATTTACCTAATAATGATGAGCAAAAGGCTAATTTTCAACAAGAGTAATTGATGGCAGCCAAGAGAAACATAGTTAGCCATTCCGTACTCCCTGAAGAATATAAATTCTAGTCTCCAAAATAACCCTGGGCGCACAGTACCAGAACATTCTCCTGGCACTGGACGTCTCCTTTCTCTTCTAGCCAACGTATTCCTCTAGCCAGCAAAGGAGAACTGTATTTTAACCCTGTCTCTGTTTGATACCGGAGGGCACAGAAGTACCAGGATTTTGAAGAATGCTTTATCTCCTTTGGGACTACCTTTGAATAGTTGATAAAAATGGAACTTTTTTGACATGTAATTTCAGGATGGTGATATACCCCAGATACTAAACTCCTGTCGACCTAAGAATTGATGTCTGGGAAAAATGAATTTGTGGTACCTAGAACTAAAATTCCAAATTCAAATCACTCTAGAAGCGATGTTTATATTTGTTTTTACATAAAATCATTCTGAAATTATGATGTCATGCACAGGAACAAAGGGGGATATATTTGCTGCGACAAAGAGAACCCAAGCAACAGAAGCTTAGGTACACAACAACGAGGTTTATTTCCCACCATCCTAACAATCTGGAGTGACCAGTCCGGGTTAGTAGGGTGACTCTGTTCCCACAGGTCATTCCAAGACCCAGGTTCGAACCTTCATGTTGTTTTCAACCATCTTTATCTTCATCATTGAAGGTGTTGGTACTCCCACCCATGGAGGAGCTAAATGAAGTGTAAGCAACTTTGTTTCAAGTAAGTTATTTGGAAGTGGCATCCATCACTTCCATCCTCATTCTCTTTGTAAGATACCAGTCATATGGCCACATCTCTAGTGGCAAGGAAGGTTGGAAAACATAGTCTGTGGAGTCCTCACCCAACTTCGCGTCTCTGGATAGCCAAATCTCCATGTGCTTTCAAAGTCCCCCCCCCCCCCCCGGGTCTTTGATTCAGCAAAGTTGTGCACAACTTTTTCCATTAGGACCAGAGATATTTGTCGTTTGCTGGTGACCTATAAACAGGTTGTCTGGCTTTACCCACAGACCCTCTGTATATGGTGTTGATGTAGGGATGGACAGCCACAGTGAAGTCTCCCACTCAGAAAAGAAATAAGGCATCCCTGGTCCACACCAGGGCCCAAATGCCAAGGGAGGGACTTCAGAGACCCCCTGCCCTACTAAACTGGTCCCCTTGGGTAGACCCTGGAGGGCTCACTTGATCATCAACCTCCATGGCCTCTGACATTTGCCACTGGGTGATCCTTCCTTGTCCGTTATTCTCCTTAGCCACATCTGAGCTGAGATGGAATATCTTCTTTGGGGTCCAGTTTAGGGATCAAATGACCCCAGTCCTTCTTCTTTCTCTAATAATATGATTCTCTCAAAATTTAGTCAGGTTAGACCAGTGCCATAAGAGAAGGACAAAGTTGGTTACTTTTTTGTTCTGTTTTGTTTTAAACAGTAGTCACTCTTTCACAGAGCTTACAGTTTGCTCTCTCAAATATCCTACTTAGCCATCTTTGTATTGGTCATGAGGATAAGGCTCTACTATCAAGGAATGCTTCTTGTAGAACTATGGTTTAAAGAGAAGAATTCTAAGCAGGAGCAGCTGGATTAGGTAATTTTTGTCATTTCTAATGGAAATGCTGTGGGTAATCTTATTTCCAGATCAGACATTCCTTCTATTGAAAATAATGGAGGCTTTGTACCCATTTTGTTAGCCAGGGTCTAATAACAGTTCACTTCAGTGCAACCTTAAGAAGGTGTACCTTCCCTTCGGTTGTCCTTTGGTTTAAAGGTGATGAGGCATAATAATAACTTAGTTAAGACCACTTTCTACAAATTCTCTAAATTCAGCTATGGTTGAGTACAACACTGTTGTCAGAAATGGTCAAGCCCAGAGCAGAGGGCTGTGACTGGAGGCACTAATCGCGCGTCTGCTGAAGAAAGCCAGGGCCCTCCCATGGCACACCCAGACGAGCATTTCCTCACACGTGCAATTTCCCAGGCAGCACAGGACTGACCTCTCACTTCTGCATCTGCTGTCATCATTTGCTTTGGTGTCCTAGACCCTGCCTGCTGCCCATACCTGGCCCCTTCCATTGGACCTCAGCTCTTTGGGCAGCCATCGTTTCCTATCCGTATAAACCACCCTGGCCGCACTCTCTCCAGTCTCTCTCCTGATTAAGCAGGCTCTGGGTCTCCCTGTGAGTATTCTCATCTTTCTTATTCTCTGATTTGGGAATCTGCCTTTCCAAACCTACTATTGTTATTGGCTCTCAGCCTTGCCTAAACCAGGGTCCACATAGGCCAGGCCTGCAGCAGGGGCCACTGCACATAACACTGGAGATGAGACTAGAAGCACGCTAAGCCATTTTTGAGAAAGTACCTTCCATTATTAAAAAACTCTATTCCTGGAAGAATGGTGAAAGGTCAGTATGAAGTGTCGTTTTGTGTCGTATTATATTATTTTGCTTTGTTTTGTATTGTTTGGTTTTAGTGAGACAGTCTTTGGACTGTGTGTGAGCCAGGACTGGAAGGTGCCATCAGGAACAACCTAGAAGTACAAAGCCAAACTCCGGGTCGGAACTTAAAGGAATATGGGCAGAATACCAGAACCAGAACATAGTTAGTACAGAAGGTGTGAGATCAGATTCAAAGGCAAGATTCTCAGGGTCAACTATGAGGTTTGCCAAAAAGTGAAGGGTACGTCAGAGACAAAGACCGAGAGAAAGAGGAGCTGGGATGAGGAAGAGGTGAGCAGAGAGAGTAATGTCCATGAGCATCAGCCGAGCGTGTTTGAAGGGCACAGACTGTATGGGCCCAGGTGAGACGCCACCTGCTAAAGGCTTGCACTCTTCAGTTCAGGTCCTGACTCACAACAGAGTGGTGAGCCGGGGAGATTCGGATCTCCTGGACAACCGTTATATGTCAGGCACGGTCTTAGGAGCTGTTGCAAGGTTGCTCATTTGATTCTTTTTAACCGTTTGGATTCTTTTGACACCACTTTGAAGTACATGTCAACTTAGCATTTTCCAGGGGAGGAGCCTAAAGCGTGGGTCAGATCCCACAGGCAGGAAGAACCCAGGCTAAGATCGTTGCCCAGATCTACCCACGGACAACCGTGTTGGGTTTGCCACTGAGCAGGGGTTAGAACATATTTAAAACAGTCCATGGATTTTCTGAACCTGCCAGATTCAGTTTCCGTTTCTCCACTTGCGTACTGTAGATGCGCTGAAGTGAGGACAATCTTCTGGTCAGGGAGTTCTCTCGTCATGAAATGGTCACGTTTGGTCACACCGTAGGAACTCTCAGAGAGTTTAAGGTTCAGTCCATGTCCCATTCTCATTTTATCAAAGACAGTCCAAGGTCGAAACAGATTTCTTTGTGATGTAAGAAAGAAGGCTTTTGTCTGGCTTCGATTTTGTTTGTGAAATTGCAGCCCCTGACCAACGAGTAGTGGAAAATTACATTAATAATGTCATCATCTCATTAAATATGTTGGTCTAAGGTCACCCAAAAACAGTGAGAGGTCTTCAGTTGTACCCTACTGGTGTTTGGGAGCACTGCAGGCTTGTCTTTGCATAGTCCAAAACAGAATGAACATCTTGCAGGCTCAAAATACAGGACAGCAGCCTTCCTGACACTCGAATCACCCATGTTGTAAGGGGCCATTATGTGCCCGTCAGCTCAGGCCACAGAGTGGAGGGGGGCAGACACATTGCCCCTGGGAACACCTCCAGTGCATCTACATTGCCTGCCAAACTCTGGCCTTGGAACAGCAACGACACTATACCCCGAATCACCTCCTCTTCTCTCTTAGACATGGAAACAGTTCCTAAGAGAAACACAAATCTCGAAAAGGAGCGAGGGAATGACTATCCCCAGCGATCTCCCCTGAAGGCAGCGTATGTGTTGTAACAACGATAACCACTGTTTGGCCGCCAGACATCTTTGGACTGTTTATTACATGCTGGGTATCGTTCTAGGCACTGCATGGATAGTAACTCATTTAATCTCTCCAACAGACTGAGGAAGTACGTCCTGTTGTTACACCACCATCAAGGGTGAGGAGACTAAGGCATAGACCCAGTGAGTAACTTGCCCAAGACCACACATCTGGTTTTCACGTTCTAACCCCTTTTCAGCGGCTACTAAAATGACAGCTCCTTTAGAATGAGCACATGGAGAAGAGTGATCTCGGGAAACTCACGCGCCTAGCCCGCGCGGGTTAAGTCCCTACGCTCCTCCCCGTGGCCACCGTCCCCGCCTGCCTCTCTCCTGCTCCAAAAGCCTGACAGTTTTCCTCTGTGAATATATTTAGGAGACGAATCTGTGATAACAAGGCAGGGAATGAGGAGTGAGATGGGAGGATTACTTTTACCTAAAAACAGTTCCAAGGAAATGATACTGTTCTCTGCAGCCCTCATCTGTCCTGCTTCCTTGTGCCCAGCAAACAGACAGACAGCTAGGAAAGCTTGACTTGGGATGACTCTTTGCGTGGAGTTCCTAAGACGAGATCACTTGAATGCCATTATTTTAGCCCCTTTTCTGAGACTTTGAAATCGTTTTATTATACAGAAGACTTTTCCATAATGGCATTTACCGTGATGTGATTTCACGTGCAAGGGCAAAAAAGTTTATCAGACTTATTGATGATATAATTATTCATCTTGACAAATGTTTTTCAAAAACGGTCACATTGAAATTCCCTTTGCCTCCCAAGGTGTGCGTTACCTTCACCACCGGCAGCTCCTACCCCTCCCTCCTGCCAGCTCCGCTCTCACCCATGACACGTGACCACGTTCGGTGCTTGTGCGTGGAGTGGATTCTACAGAAAGAAGGTGGATGGCATTCCTCCCTGATGTTATTCCGTTGGACCAATTCCTTTCATGGGTGGCCAGTCCTAAACTTTTTGGGTTTTTTTAATTCCTAATGGCAACTGCGCAATGTCTGTAAATGGCACGTTCCTCACATCCTCTTCTGAACGTTCCATACAGAGGTGGGAGGTTCCTCACCCTTGAAATAACCAGGCAGCGATGCTCAAAGAGAAAAGCTTAGAAATAGGAATGGTGAAGAGAGGAAGGCAGTGCACGGCTTGAAACATTGAAGGGGAGGGCATTACGTTGTGAGAGAGAAAGGAGAGACAACATGGAAACCAAGAAATCTCATGAACATCGCAGACAACTGGCTCTAGATAATGAAGATTAAAAACGTGGGATCAGAAAATGAAGCTGGGAAATATTCATCTTTTTCAGATAATGGAAGGATCTGAGAGCCAATAGCATAGTCTGGCAGTCACTAGCATGACAAGCCTGCAACACGTTAAGGACCATCTCAGGTAGAGTGGAGGCGGCCGAGGGGTGGGGCCGGGCATGAGGAGCACAGGTGGTCCCTAACCAGTGGTGGCGGGGCAGGAGCTAACGGGCAGGAAGGTCAAGCTCACCTTCCCAGCTTCACCTTCCAAATATCCTCTACTTCCTTGGTACGTTCCAGCTGAGTTTCATGCATTCGGTATTGTACATAGTGTTAAAATGAAAATTAAAACTGTCATCCTGGGGTGGCTGGTGCACATTTATAATTTATCGCTTTCCTTTATAGTTAAAAAGAACAACCAGGGAAATGCAGCTTACCCCTCACTCGCAAACTCTCGGCACTGCATAAAGCATGCTTGGGCCTCGTAGGACAGATATACTGCACACATTTAGCATATTTATTTCTCCCCTTATGGAACTTCTTCTTATCCCGGGTATGCTTAGCTTTAAATATATTCAGAGGCTATAAATATTACATGGAATTTTGAGATCTGAAAAATAACTTCTTCATCACTGATTTACTGATATGCTGCAGAACAAGTTTAGTATCTATATTTACATGATAAAAATTTTCAGTTAATACACGGGCTGTTTTTAGCCATCCATGGCAGTGCTATGATTACATTTCAATCCTTGAGTGAAAAGGGAGGAAAAGGAATCAGTTGGGAATGATCCCAGGTTTCTGTCCTTGGTTCGTGAGTAAATGGAGAGTCTCTAAGTTTGGGGAGGCAGGAAGAGACATGGGCTTCCAGTGGTAGAGTAGGTGAGTACATTTTAATGAGGAAGTAAATTCCTTGTCCTTCTGATATTAGAATCATGTACCTCATGTATTTTCAAAATGCCATTTTGGTTCCCATGTGACTAAAAATAATAGCTACCATTTATTACCCAATCTGTTGCCCGCACTGCAACACTCCATGTCACTTAATCCTTCTAACAACCTGGTGGGCATTTTTCTCCATTTTACAAATGAGGAAATTGAACCAGGGACGCTAGGTAACTTGCTGAAAATCATGCAGTTAGTAAATGCAAAGAGCTAACAGGCTGTAAGCCCTGCACCTTCAGCTCTGCCCTACACAGCTTCCCATCTGGGAAATAGCAAACATGCCGTTTTTCACAGAAGAGTCACCCATCTTTCTGGTGGCTAAGTCCCAGAGCAACCCTCTCCATCCTCCTTATTGTGCTGCCTGGTCCACAGTGCTCTTCCAGACGTCCTGGGAGCGGATGTGAATGTGATCTCAGTGCCCTGTGTGAGGTCCACAACCAAGAGGGGGGGTGCCTTGCTTTCTAAATCTGCATTTGCTTTACAAAGGAATTGTAGAACTTATAACAAGCAAGAGTAGGCAGACCTTAGAGGTTTTCTAATTCAACTCAAACTTCTAATGTGTTTCAGATTTCAGCCAGTCATATTGACCCACCACTTTCATGATTATTTCATATACCATTTAAATAAACATTTTTACCTTAAATGTATTTTTTATGAAAATAATTTTGACATCACTGTTACAAATGGAAAACTAGTATCACTTTCCACAAGTTGAAGTTAATCATAAAAATGCAGACAAAGCAAAAAAAAAAAAAATACAGACAAAGCAAAGTAATGTTATTAAATTCTAGCCTGATATTGTCCAAACTCTGAAATTGATAGCAGGGTCTTTTTTTCTTGGTGCATCTTAGAAATTGTTTGAGAGATACTGAAGACATTGTAGCATCACACGGAGACTTTTCTCCTTGAAGAAACATGAGGATGAGAAAGAGCATTTAGAAGGAAATAACTCTTTTCTCCAGGGCGTTCGGTGTTCCTTAACTCTGTGTCTGTGCATTACTTACAGTCATCTCTAGCATAACCAATGGTTTTGTGTTCATCATTTGGAACACTCTGGTCTTGTCTATTCCCCACATTTTCCCAAAGAAGAAACTAAGATCCAGAAAGGCGAGATGGTTTTCTATGCTCACGTATCTGGCACCCGGCCTTTAGTAGATGTCAGCACATGAAGGAATGAGCTGTTTGGACGTATGTGGACTTTGGAATCGAGTGTGGATTCTAATCCTGTCACTTATTGCCAGCACGATCAAAACCCAGCTGGTCTCTTGACTCCCGGCACTGTTCTTGTTAATGCTGCATGCTGCCTCACAGGCTGAAGATGACATGTAACAAAGTTACAGAAAGTTGTAAAGACACATAAAGTTAAAAGAGCTGGATGCAGATTCTGCCACAGATCCAAGTTCTGCCAGGGAAAACCTAGCATGGTGTTGAGAATCCTAGGTATATTAAATAAGTAACAGTATATGAATCTATAGATGGATGGGAGTCTTGTATCCTTCATTCTGAACTCATCAATTAAATTCAACTTCAGTTTATCAGGCATCTTTTCTATTTACCCATATGGATCAGAATTAAAGATAAATGGGGGGCGCCCGGGTGGCTCAGTTGGTTGAGCATCCCGACTCTTGGTGATCTCAGGGTCCTGAAACCAAGCCCCAGGTTGGGCTTGTGCTCAGCGGGGAGCCTGCTTCTTTCTCTCCCTCTCCCTCTGTCCCTTCCCCCACTCGCATGATCTCTCTCCCTCTCTCTCTCTCTCTCTCTCAAAATAAATGAAATCATAAAAAAAAAAATAGTTAAATAGGATTACTCATGCTGGATTACCACCCAGAAGATGACGCGGCCTACAGAAGTCTGCTCTGCCTGCCTCACCCATTTTTTCCCCTTTGTGCCACATGCCATCAGCCATTGGGAAGAGTTTTGAATCCAAATTCTTCACATACCTTTCCAACTACTTTTCCTACTTCCTTCAATATCCTCATCCACATTCGTCCAAGAGCAACCACCCTAAGCTATTACATTAATTCATTCCCAGTGGCCTCATTGTTCAACACAAAGCTCAGGGGTAATTGGAAACTAAAAATTTCAGTCACTGCAGCAAAGCACAAAAGGTGTGCTTCTCAGAAAAGAGTGGGCAGAAGATCCAGGCAGTGGGGCATAACTTTTGCTGTTGGGCTGGATTGTGTTGCTCCTGGGAGTCCTCTCCCCACTGCCATCTTTGGTGGCCTGCACAGCCTGGCTCCGCATTTTAAGAGTGGAGCCTGCACGAAGTTTTCCTTTAAATTCCTACTCTGGATATTTATCGGAAGAGCCACATAGATGCGTCACCGACAGACTGTGAATTGTGGTATTTCCAGCCATTCAACCTCATAAGTGTGGGGCAGGTGGGGGCGGGGGAATGCTAGGAAAGAAATTAAAGTATATATAGAATATCCCCAAATGGTTACTTGCTTATTCCAACCCAGTTTCTCCTAATCCTGGCTTCTGCTTTTATTTATTTTTTTGTAAGATTTTATTTGTTTGACAGCAAAAGAGAGAGACAGCGAGAGCAGGAACATGAGCACAGGGAGTGGGAGAGGGAAAGCAGGCTTCCCGCCAAGCAGGGAGCCCGATAAGGGGCTCGATCCCAGGATGCTGGGATCATGACCTGAGCCGAAGGCAAATACTTAACGACTGAGACACCGAGGTGCCCCCAGGCTTCTGCTTTTAAATTTATCTGACCTCTCCCAATGTCAAGACCCTCAGCCCTCTCCAGCATTCCATCATTTTAACCAGGAGTTGGCCTAACAGCAATTACAGACAAGATCCTATTAACCCAAATACCTTCTGCTTCTAACTGTGCTGATACTATACAAGTCTCCCCCTCCTTTTTTTTTTTTTTTTTTTTTTGAAGAACAAAGGAAATCGGAAAAGTGAATTTGTGGAAAGAATAATTTTTTAAGTTTACTTCAGTAGCTGAGGGCAATATGCCCTTCATTTTATCAGGTCAATGACTGTCCTGTCCCCAATACATTGACTCTGCTCTGGATCATAATAGATGCTCAATACGTACTTGTCAAATGAATGAATGCACATTTGGGCATATAATGAGCTTAGGAATCAGATGGGGATTTTTGCTGTCTTTCTTACTGCCACTTACTACTGGTGTGACTTTAACCAATGGACCCAGCTCTCTGAGCCTCCATTTTCTCGTCTATAAAATATGAGTGATACTTTTCAGATTAGGGATAATGTGTGTAGAGCATCTATCCCAGTATTTGGCCCAAAGGAGGAATGTAATAAATGGTAGCTAAGTGCATCTGTGCTGTGTGCTTATTTGGGAAGTCTAAAAATGCCATTTCCTTAAAGATTCAACTATTTTTAGTCAGTGCTACCAATAGGACATAGTATTGGATGCCAAAGGGAGTCATAAGCAGTGGAAATGAGAAAAGTGGGAGAGATGTCATAGGAATAAAAGAATCAGATATAAAAGGCAGGCAAATATAAAAGGCAGGAACAGAGTGACCAGCCAACAATGCCTGCCTCATTAGCACTCGGGACAGAAGGACTTACCTCTCTGACTTCTGCTTAGAGCATCCACTCCCACTCGACTACAGGAGAAATAAAACTTGGGGATTTTGGATGGTCAGCAAGAAAAAGTCTTCTTTCTTGCCACTGTTTTGTGTTTCACTCTTTGGTATGACCAACTTACTCTTTGTGTAGTGTATCAATTTAGCAGACATTTGTGGAGCAACACAACGTCCAAAAGGTAGTCAATGGCACTCCAGTAATGCGACACTCAACATTTTTAACGAGGACTACAGACAGTCTTATCTCGGAGACATCCATTGGTGTGCACTTCTCCTATCGCTTTAACAAAAATAAGTGGCTTTCTCATATGCAATGATAATTTTCTCATACCCAAGAGTTAAAGCCAGCATGCTGTGACTTTCATACTTTGAAATTTTTAATGGGATATGTGAGAAGAAAGGGGGAAATAAGAATTGTTTTCATTAAAAGAGAAAGTATCTTTGAAGAAGAGTTCATTCTCCGGTTTCTACTTTGGAAACAGCCATTATCCAGAAAGTCACTGAAATCAGATTGCTATGATGCATTATAGTGTCATACCCACATAGCCAGTTAGGAGAAAAAAATGCTTTGGTAACAGAAAAAAATTGCTTTGGTAAAAAATGCTCAGCAGAATATATTATGTTCTCTGAATGAATATGGTTGAGAAGGCAAAATATTGAAGAATGACATTCTCTCCAAAAGCAGTTCTTCATGAAAAAAACAGGACTTTTGGCACTCCATAGATACCATTTTTGCAACTATTATCATTAAAAGAAGGAAAACGAGGCCAGAAAAATGTGGAGCTCGATATGAAAAATACCCCCATGTCTTACTCCATGAAAATGTCCAGAATGATTTCAAGTACTTGGATTATGCAAATGAAATGAGGCATTTTCTACGGTGACCTCCTTTTGAACTAAACAAGGCTTTTAAATTGCCATAAATTCCTTGAATTGTATTTTCAAGTGAGTGAGTCAGTCAGTGCCAAAACCATGTAACAAGGACAATACGTCACAGTAGCCAACGACCACACAAAGTGGCCCCTTAAGGTGGAACTGAGGATTTCAAATTAAGGCCCAGTTCAGTTTGATACAACAGATACAGGTGAACTCTTGTGTATGAGGTGTGGTGAGAGAGATGAGGGGGATGCGGAACAGTTCCTGGTCTTCAAGGTTTGTAGACAAGACAGCTACTCTAGCAATCGTAGTGCAAGGCAGGATTCGGTCATTCATTCAGACGGTAGACCCTAGACGCTGACTGCACGTCAGTCTCTATTCTAGGTGCTGTAGATAAAGCAAAGACAAGTGTCCCTGCCCTTGTATGAGACTAACATATAGAATGCTAGAATAACCATGACTCACGTGGAGAAAAGAAAAGCAGAGAAGGGAGAGAGAGTGTTGGCTTCCGTGATAAATAAGGTATCCAGGGAAGTCTTCGTGGAGAAGATGGCATTTGAATAAAGACAGACGAGGGAGAGGAGTGGATTTCTGGGATATCTGGGGAAGATTAGTCCAGGCAGGGGAAGGGAGGGCAAAGGAAAGAGTGTGGGAGCAAGGTGGACGTGCAGCGGGCTCAGCGTGAGCAGGGAGCAGGGGGAGAATGTGCGAGCAGGTAGGTTTTCTGGGATCTGACCCATCTGTTCCAGCTCAGGTGCCGTGGATTACCGGTGTTCATTACCTCATAAACAGCACCCTGCTGCTGCTCTCCGCCCTTAGCCTCCTATCCGTTTCTTGGTTTTCCTCTGCCTGGGAAGTGCTGTGGTCATGCTGCCCATGGCTCTGGGACACAGTCCCTCCCCCCGCAAATCATCCATCCGTTTTCTCACCTGACTTAATTTTTCTGACATTCCCCCCACCAAAAAAAAAAAAAAAAAAAAGTCAGATGAAAGGGCTTGGGGGAGAGGGACAAGATCGGAGCGTTGGCTGGAGATTAAGTTGACCAAAGCATAATGGAGATAAGAACGAGGAGGACAGGACAGGAAAAATGGCATTTAATACACAGTCTTCTTAGCCCAGAACATCTCCCAGAACAAACTCAAAACTCAAGTCCTCCAAAGGCTCGCAGGTTTGAAAGGGAGCCTGAGCCTCAGGGGGTAAATGGGACAGGAGCCAAAAGTCCAGCATTTAGCTCGTCTTTCAGAACTAGCAAACCTAGCCTTGGTTCACAGTCGGTACACAGGCATACTTTGGTGCAGACCTTATTTAATATTTACAGAGCCTGTAGCCATTTACAAATCTGCCTTTTCTCCTTGGACCTGGCCAAAAGTCTTGTTTAAATTGGGCCAGGCTGTCTCCATTGCTTCGGGCCATAACAACTGCTCTGTTTCCTGTTGCTCTTATATTGTAGGTGGACAGCTTGGAAAATGCTCTGTTTGTGACCACTAGCACATTCTTGGAAAATGCCTGGTATTTGGCTGAATTTTGAATAGCTCTCTTTCTAACTACCTTGGCTAGCCAGCCACTGTGAGAATGAGAGGGTGATCTTTGTTCATTTCCAGCATTTACATGGCATAATAAAATATGTCAAACTTAACAGTAAGCCCTGTGTATAGATTGGCATCAAAAATTGATGTGTTGGGTGTCTGAAAACAGAAATCACATTTGCCAATAAATTTTAGTTCAAGAGCAAGCGATTAAATGAAGGGCATTTTTGCAAAGTTTTGCTGGGAATTCATAAAATCGTGCAACAAGAGTAGTTACAGAACAACTATCTATACCTTGTCATACACATATATGGCCACTCCCCAGTCCTTACGCTCGTTTTCTCTTGGCATTAGTTAGTGGACTAGTGTTTGAGAACCTCTGCCTTGGGATAGGAAGCTATGAGAATATTGAGAAGTGACTCATTAGCATGCAGAAGAAAATTTAAAAGCTAGGGCACAAATAAGATAAAGGCTCAAAACACGTATAAAGTAAAAATATAGAAAAATTAAGCTGAAGGGAAAAAAAAACCCACGAAATGGTAGTGGAAGAAATTTCCACATGGAAGCCACGCCACTCACTCCCTCGGCCTTGGTGAAAGGGCACATATTGGAATATCAGATATTCACAGGATTGAGGCCAAAGCTCATGGTGAGCACCGGTAATAAATTTTACTAGTCAGAAAGAACAACATAGAGGAAAAAATGGCAGAGTAATTTTGCAGAAGTGAAACTTATGGATTTTGATGCATGAAAAGAAACTGAATTGGACAAAGATATTTGGTAGCTTTCTGACTTCTTGGGCTTCCAAGCAAACTTTAAAGTAGAATGTTAAAGTCTTTCAAAAGTCAGCTTCCTGAAAGATTAAAAAACTTTTTAATCTCGTATTATTCCCCCCAGTTTCCAATCATCATGTAAAAATTATGTTCCCTAAGAACTTTAAGAACATTTTCCCTCCATTCGACATACTCTTTTAAACTACATCTCTCAAGAACTAATATCTTACGTATTTTTATACTTGGAAAATTATTGCCAAAAGTGGGAAAATGCTTTACAATTTTCTGCTTCCTAAATATATAGAGAAAGTCACTAATTTTTTCAAAGTTTATCTCTGCAACATTTTAAGAACAAAATGTGTATTTTCTACTTTGTTTCCTTTTTAAGAAATTCTCTCTTCAAATATGGTCTACTTAAATTTCATTTACCCCTTCCTTCTTTTCCTCTTGATCACCTTCGTAGTAGATATTTGCATTAGATCGCTCCTGAAATGTATGGCAATTGGAACATTAAAGTGGTTTCCACCCCATTTCCAAAATTGCATGTGCAACTTTGATGCATCTGGAAAACTATGCATTCTCTGATGATGCCTGCCCAGTTTTTCCTGTGAAACATCTATGTGCTGGGGTAGATTTTCCTATGGGCTAGCAATTACATAGGTAATTTTAGAAGTGCATTTGGAAAATTTGGTCATGACTTTAAACTCTTCATTCATTGTGAAATGCTTTTAATAGTGAATAAAAGTTGTTTATCTCTCTCACTGCAGAAAACTAACACAGAGCTGCCTAATAGAATGTTTGGGGATGGTGAAAATATCTTTATATATGCTGTCTGATATGAAAGCTTACTCGTCGCATTGAGCACTTGAAATGTCCTTAGGTCAACTGAGAAACTGAATGTTTGATTTTATTTGATCATCATTATTTTAAATTTCAATAGCCACAGGTAGTTAGTGGCACAGCGGTTGGACAGCACAGAACAAACAGGTGTGGATTGTTGCCCATAGACCTCATTCCACTGAGACCGAACCTGTGTTTGTGTTTTCACTTTGTGTGCACCTCGATTTTTTCATTAGTAGAATGAGTGTGTAGACTACGTGATCTCGAATGTTCTCTGTACCTCAAACTTGTCTCTCATGTGCATCTCAAAATATCGTACTCTTTGCACCCAGCTTAACTTTTATCAGAACCTTAACATCAAATGTAATAATATGAGCCTTTAATAGCATCAGGGAGAATGACCGTATACACGAGTTTCATACACAGCTTCGGTGATCAACGTTATCACAACCACTTTTTACACAGATGGCAGAAAGTATTCTTTTCTGAACAGCCTTGGAACAATTGCAGTTACATCAAAAGCTAGCCCTGGTGAAACCTCATCCTTCATGACTCACCTGATTCTCCCTCCCCCCTTCCCTCCCCTGCGGAGAGCTCCCCTTCAGCGACACCACTGATCCCTAGGACAGCAGTTAGAAGGCTTTACTTGTTTGGCATCCCTCCCTGGGCTAGATTTAAGAGTCTTGTTGCAGGCACGTGTCTCTATTGTCTTTGTATCCCCAGCTCCTGAAGGGGTGCCTGGCCAATCATGAGACCAATGTACCAGTGAAGATACTCAGCATTTCCTGAGAGTTTCCCATGACCAGACGTTGTGCTACAATACAAGATTTATGTCCTCATTGGTCCTCACAAAATCTATGTGGTACACACTGCAGTCTCTCCTTAATAAATTACAGATTTATTAAGGGACAAAGAAGCCAGAAACTTAGCTTCTCCTTTTCTTGGAGTTTAGCTTGCCCATTGCAAGAGAAAAAAATGATAATAATAATTCATCAGCAGCCTTTTCTACAATGACAAGACCTTAGCAGCCGTTTTTCTTCACTGCCAAGCATAGGTGACTACCTAACATCTGTAGCAACTCAGTGTTGAAAGAGCAATGCAGGAGAGCTGTAAAGAGTGCACGTTCCCTCGTGACATCCACCTGGACTGGAGCTAATGGCTGACTCTATTTTCCTGTACTTTTTACTCTGAGAATTGTCTTCATCACTCCGGGATGCTGCTAATCTTGGTTCAGCACCCTCAACTAATTGTACGATAAAAATACAAGTCGCTAACAGCTACACATTTTGTTTTCTTTTTTCTTTTTTAATCTACTGTCAGTCCAATGTGTTGCCTATTGAGAAGTTTTGTTTTGTTTTTTTTTTAAGGAAAACCTGTATTCAGGGTATAGGCATAATGGTCTTCTTTCCAAGGTCCCCCCTGATGGAGTGTAAGCTCTATGAGGGCAGGAGTTTGGTCTGGTTCGTTCATCTCTACATATATCTGCAGTCCTTACAACACTGTCTGACACCATCCTTTAGATGAATGACGACCAAAGTTCAAAGTATTCATTTAGCTGTGCTATGTTCCTCTACCCAATATTTTTTGGAGGGTGGTGATTTTGCCTCCTTTTAATCATGTTTTATTATTATATAAAATACTCAGAAACATGAAATAAAAAGGCATGCACCCAAAACGTGATGGGTTTTTAAATTCCTCAAATGTTAATTATTGAGCTAGACTTAGATGTGATTACAGCACATTTCCAGTGCTCAACCAGGGGTGTGTATCAGAATTACCTGGAAGAGCTTTTTAAATTAACTCCATAGGCTCAAGTCTGACCCCTGGAGATTCTGACTCAATAAATCCAGGGTGGGATTTGAGAATGTTTGTTTTCATAGAGAAGCCTAGGTATTTTTTTTTTTCTTTTAAAATCATCTTTTTGGGTACATTAGTCAGGGTTCTCCAGCGAAAGAGAACCGATGAGAGGTAGGGAGAGAGATGTATTTTAAGGGATTGGCTCACATATCTGTGGGGCTGGCAAGTCTGAAATCTGCAGGGTTGGCCAGCAGGCTGGAAATTTCAGCAAAAGTTAATACTGCTGTCTCAGTCCAGTCTGGAGGCAGAATTCCTTCCTCTCCTGAGGACCTCAGTCTTTTCTGTAAAGGCCTTCAGCTGATTGCATGAGGCCCACCCATATTATTGGGTAATCTGCTTTACTCAGAGTACTGACTTCAATGTTAATCACATCTATAAAATGCCTTCACAACAACATCGGGTGTTTGAACAAACAACTGGGTACCATAGCCCAGTCAATGCCATACATGAAATTAACCAGCACATAGAGGGTATTATGCTTAGCAAAATAAGTCAATCAGAGAAAGACAACTATCATATGATCTCCCTGATATGAGGAAGTGGAGATGCAACGTGGGGGGCTTGGGGGTAGGAAAAGAGTAAATGAAACAAGATGGGATTGGGAGGGAGACAAACCATAAGAGACTCTTAATCTCACAAAACAAACTGAGGGTTGCCGGAGGGGAGGGGGGTAGGGAGAGGGTGGTGGGGTTATGGACATTGGGGAGGGTGTGTGCTATGGTGAGTGCTGTAAAGTGTGTAAACCTGGTGATTCACAGACCGGTACCCCTGGGGCTAATAATACATTATATGTTAATTTAAAAAATTAAAAATTAAAAAAAATTAACCAGCACAGTGAAGTAAAATTTACATATAATAAAATGTATCCATGTTAAGTGTACAGTTAGATGAGTTTTGAAAATGTATATTCCCTATATCTGCCACTGCATTAAAGATATAGGGCATTCCCTTCACTCTAGAAAGTTATCATCTAGACCTTTTCAACCACTGATCTGCTTTCCATCCACCATGGATGAAGTTTGTTCCTTCTAGAACTTTCCATAAGTTGAGCCCTATAGTGTGTACTATTTGTGCCTGGCTTCTTTTTCTTTTGTATCGTCGTAGAATATATATAACATAAAACTTATCATTTTCACTGTTTTTAAGTGTACAGTTCTGTAGCATTAAGTACATTCACACTGTGGAGCACCTATCCCCACGGTCACCTGCAGAACTTCTCCATCTTCCCCCGCTGAAACTCTGTACCCATTAAACACCAGCTCCCCGTTTTCTCCTCTCTCTAGTCCCCAGCAAACACCATTTACCTTCTGTCTCCATGGATATGACTACTTTATAGGTACTTCATGTGGGTGGAATTTATACAATTTTAGTCCTTTTGTGACTGACTTACTTCACTTAACATGTCTTCCAGGTTCATCCATGTTGTAGTGTGTGTCAGAATTTCCTTCCCTTTTAAGGCGAACGATATTCCACTGCATGTATAAATCACAGTTTGCTATCTGTTCACCCATCGATGAACACTGGCGTATTTGGCTTCTTTCACTTAGCATAATGCTTTGAGATTCATGCATTTCGTTGCTTATATCTTGGTTGTCTCCCCATGTAATTTTGATGGTTCTCAAATTCTGCTAACCAAATGAAGGCTAGAACATGTGGGGACTTTTTTTTTTCTCTCTTTAGCCAGTCAGATTGTTATGTGTCTCAATGTTAAGAAATTTCTATGACTCTTAGGGCATGTTCCATGGCAGGGACACAGACTAGACCGTGGTAATAATTTACGCTGTGTAGCCCTGACCCCTGACAGCACTGATTTTCATGCTTTGTGTCACGAATTCCTCTTAATGAACCCTGTGCTAGATCATGATCCCCACCTTACCAAAGAGCAAGCTTCTGTCATAAAGGATTAAGTCACGATGTGCCAAAGGTCACACATCCGGCAAGTGGCAGAATTGTCACCTGAACCTAATTCTCCTGATCCAGGTTCAGAGCTCACAGCTGCCTGAGCACGTCTCCGAAGGGCACAGGGCAGGCTCCCGGACAAAAATAAGCCCATCCACCAGCCTATCAAGATGCCTCAAATTCCTCGAGTAAATGGGCATCTTTGAGCCCTGAGAATTCTGAAATCCTCTAGAAATGCCTTTTCGAATGAAAAGCCCTGGGAGAGCTGCAGTTACATCAACTTTGCCTGGTAGGAATCCTTTCAAAGTCATAAAAGCAGCTGCCATTTTTTTTTTAATTTTTATTTATTTATTTATTTGACAGAGATCACAAGTAGGCAGAGAGACAGGCAGAGGGAGAGGAGGAAGCAGGCTCCCCGCCGAGCAGAGAGCCCGATGCGGGGCTCGATCCCAGGACCCTGAGATCATGACCTGAGCCGAAGGCAGAGGCTTTAACCCACTGAGCCACCCAGGTGCCCCAACAGCTGCCATTTTTTGAACCTGTCCCACACCCCCGGCTCTGTGCCAGGATCCTACGCTCCCTTCATGCTCAGGATGATTCGGGGAGGGGGGGCATTCTCATCCCCATATTCCAGATGGATAAACTGTTACACAGCAGGGAACTAGAGGAGCCTGTTCACCCCAAGACCGCAGGGCTGCGTAGATGGCTCCCGTTGGACTTTTTGCCTAAGTCTGTCCGGGGCTGCCTTGAATTACTACTTACGAATGATTTGCTCTAAAAAACTTATAAATGCCCCTCTGTTTTCTTTTCCTCTCCCTCCACGCTCGATTCTTTCCTTGCGCAGAATGTGTACTCGGCACTTTTTTCTGGAAGTCTCCAGGGAGTGTTTTTGCCGTGTTCTCTCTTACCGAGTGCCCTAAGGATCTGCTGATATTAATCGTGGCGAAGAAAGAACAAGAATACAAGATTCATGCTGCTCTTTGATTAAAGCTTCTTCGATGGGCTTGTACCTCAGAGCTGTGTTGTTTTAATGGCCTCCAACCGGTATGTTTGCTGAGAGGTCTCGGAGGGCTGTTTCCTCTTCCTCCTGGCAGAGCCCAGCAGCTTGCATTGTACTTCCAAGGCGCGCCAGGGTAATTTGCCTATTTCTGCGTTGGAGAGCCGGTCAAACAATACCAACGAGGCTATCCTGTGTTGACAAGACGTCAGCAGGAAAGGCCAGGCAGCGAGTCATCAAGTTGACGTATGTGAGACGCTGGGCAGCCATTCCAGCTTGGCTTCCCTAACTGCTCTCCGTGTAGCCTGCGAATCAATGAATCCGGAGGAGTTCAATTTAGGTCCCACGTATGCCATTTATTGTGTTAGACCCTTCAACAGGAATATGGGATATAAGGCTCCATTACTGAAATAAAATTCTACCTAATGACCAGTTTCCTCAGCAGCCCCTGTGATCTAGATGATGCCAGGAACGGGGCGTCTTCTGATCTTGCTTAATTATTTAACAACTTTCACGAAGTGAGAGAACACTGGTTTTCTAGAATTTAATGATTCTTTTTTTTTGCCCAACTAAAATCAAGTTTTGTATGCTTAAAACTATTTTTGATAGATTGCCCTAAGTTTTAGAGCTGATTTTTTTTCAGAACACTCATTTTTAAATGACCTTTAGAATGCGCCTTTTAAATTGTAGGCATGGGTAAGGGAATTTCTACCAAGAAACATGAAGTTTCCAAATGGTATATACTATTCTTAGTTGAAAGGGACATGTTAGATTGCTCTTGACTTATGATGCTGGAAAAGCTAAAACGCTAATTCTTTCTAAAGATATTTCACCTGTAGTAGTGTTTTATTTTAAAAAAAGAAAAAGAAAAAGAAAATCATATAATTTATTGACCATATTCCATTCTGCATATTTTAGTAGAATATCATATCTTCCAGAGAAAAATCAATTACCTTTTATTTACTTTCCCCAGACTGACTTTAATGCCAATCTGAGATAAATAAACCTATATCTTGGCTGCCCCTCTTAAGAAATTTCCAGCAAAAGCAGCCACCCCAGCAAATTGCTTACACCACACAGCTAGAATCACCCCATGGACCACGCTTTAGAATATTGCATCTTACTTGCTCGTTTTATAGAACATTTTCCTTACAACCATCAAGCAAGTTGCTGGAGAGAAATACACTAAATGACCCCAAAACAATGTAAATCTGAAAATCGGTAGTTGATTTTCAATAATATGGTTCCTTTCTTTGTCTTTGTCTTCTGAAAGAGGAGAGACATCTCAATTACACTGTTTCAAATGTACCGAGAAAGAAGGATGATAAACTTAACTCCTTTGTGTTGTTCTTTTTGCCATTATCGGGGTTTATTTTTCATCAGCTGGTACATTTAGATTTTTTTTTTCAAAGGTTAATCTTGGGCAAATTTGCTTACCAAACAACTGAGCCATAAGGGTAGAAAAGTATAAGCTGGGATGCATGGGTGGCTCAGTTGGTTAAGCCGCTGCCTTTGGCTCAGGTCATGATCCTAGGGTCCTGGGATCGAGTCCCACATCGGGCTCCTTGCTCAGCAGGGAGCCTGCTTCTCTTGCTGCCTCTGCCTGCCACTCTGCCTGTTTCTCTCTCTCTCTCTGACAAATAAATAGATAAAGACAAAATCTTTTAAAAAAAGAAAGAAAGAAAGAAAGAAGAAAGAAAGAAAAGTATAAGCCAAAACCTTCTCAAAACTCATTTACGTAAATCAAAATATCAGTCTGATATAGGAACACAGAAACAACAACAACAAAAAAACAACCTAACCCATTCTTTTAACCTCATATGTGGGTAGGCACCAGTGGTTTGGTTAGTTCAAGCTTTTATAGAGTAAAGACAGTACAAACTTTTTGACTCAACCCCAGGCATATAGCCTGGCCAGACTGGTATAACCTGCATTCCCAGTTTCCTCATTCCCTCTGGGCAGAAGGCTCTCTATCCTGTTCTGCACAATTTGGAGCTGGCATTGAAAGGGATAGCAGCTCTAAAACTCCTGGGTAGCACCGAGAGGATAAGAGTCTGAAGTATCAGGTCCACAGTGGCAAACCCAGTCATGGAATCAGACAAAAAAGCAGGGATAGCAGTTGGAAAAAATCAAAGCTGGGGAGGAAGTTATTGGCGGCAAGTTTCATCTGGGTGCAAGGGAACTATTAAGGCCAGCTCTGACCACCTTAGAGAGTAGATGTGATGGTGACCATGTAAAGAGCAGAAGGGAGGCAGCTGGTATCCTTGTGTAATGCTCGAAAAAGAAACCCAGACTGCAGCAACAAATTCTCCCTGGTGCATTCTAGCAAGTTGTAAAAAAAAAAAAAAAAAAAAAAAATTGGGGGGGTGGGGACAAAGCGTTTGGAGACGTCAAATGTCAACATATGCAAAGAAATATTACATTTCTAAAGTAACATTTTGTACTTGCAAGTAAACGTGTCCCTTACAGAGTACATGTGAGCCAAGGATCCGTGGCCGAAGAAAGACCCATTTGTCTAGGGAAAACGAGGGCTGGATTTCTGAGCGAGGTGTGAAGGAGGCTAAGGCCATGGATTAGCCCACTGGATGGTATGATGTATCTACGTGCTTCTGGTAAAATGTTAATTGCATTCGGGGTGCCTGTGTGGCTCAGTCGTTGGGCGTCTGCCTTCAGCTCAGGTCATGATCCCAGGGTCCTGGGACCAAACCCCCCCTTCCCCCCACATGGGGCTCCCTGCTCTGCGGGAAGGCTGCTTCTCCCTCTCCCTCTCCCCTAGCTTGTGTTCCCTCTCTCACTGTGTCTCTGTCAAACAAATAAAATCTTTTTAAAAAATGTTAATTGTGTTCAAAAATTGACAGTTTGGCTGGAGAGAAGAACACGTGTTGGTAGAAAGAGGAAATGGACCTTGAATGTCAAGCTAAAGAATTTGGATTTGATTTAATTGGACAGCTATTAATAAATCTTTATTTTCATTTCTTTGATACTTTTTGAAGAATTTTTCTCTTGGATATAGACCTTGCTCTTTCACTTTTTTAAGGTAAACTTTAAACTGTTTTTGGATATCCTAACTCTGAAATGAAGGAAGCTCAAGCCATTTAATCTTGGCTGGCTTTCCTCATTGCCACAATGAGAGTCTTGGGCTAGAATAGTTCTTAGATCTCTTTCAATTTACAATTGTGAGTCTAAACAGTGTTTTAAAAAAAAAATACTGTATATACTTGACACTGAAAAAGGGAAAAAGTTGTTTTCACCCGCTTAATGATTTAATTTCTAAAAATAGCTATCTGCAGATGGGAGTTTGGTGGACTAAATGTTATAATCTTGTGTAAAGGAGGATAATAGGACCCATGAGTCATCCCTTTTTCTTGGTTTCTGTGCCCCACACTTTACTGTTCAACACACACTCTTCCAAAGGTGGGGGGCGTGCAGTTGGTGGAGGCCCAGTTGGCTGTATGTATGGTAATGGATTTGTAACATATGTTAGCCAAAGTGTAGTTTCAATATCCTAGGTGATTTATTTTCTTCCAAACTTATGTTAACAAGGATTGTCATGAGTTTAAAGGGAAAGCCATAGAAATAAAGCACATAGGGCTAAAGGTTTTAGAAATAGCTGATGCCACAATCATTCCAAACTAAACGTAACCTACCACCCTATTGAAGATGAAGATGAATTCCACAGAGGATTTTCCAACAGGATGCAATAAATGTGCTTGCTCTCTGTCTCTCTCTGTCTCTCTCCCTCTCTTCTCATCATTCCCCAGAACTTCTGAAACATAGACCCACTCCATGGCGGCGGAGATTATGTTATTCACAACTATATCCCCAGCCCCAGACAATCTTCCAAAAAGTAGGGGCTCACTACATTGTGTGATGGGTGAAAGAAAGAAATGCTGTGACATGTGAAATGCTGAAATGTTTAAGCACAACCCCAAAAGTCAGCCTCAAAGGAAGGCATGGATCCTGCCAAGGTGACTCCTGAGGGATCCAGGCAGTCGAGGCATGATTCCAAGAGCTCGTCATACATTCTGGAAACGGTCAGTGGCAAGCTTGGCTAAGCAGAGGGGCAGAAGATCCCAGCTGGACCTTTCTTTCAGCATTACACAAACCAGGCTTATCCCCAGGGACAGGGCTGGGCTAGGGAAAAGCCGCAATTCCCGGAGGGGAGGAAGGACATAAAAGGCAGTGAGCCCTGGCATCTAGCACTCAGGCTGGCCTAGGACAGGACTTACAGCGGGTAGAAGGTAGGACAAGCTCTCAGACCAAGATCTAACACTAAGTCCTTAGACATTGCCCATAACTGTATTCCCACCTCCAAAAGGTTATTTTTAACGTACACTAAACATAAACAAAGGTACAGATAAATAAGTAAATAAATAACAATTTCTTAAAAAATAAACATTCAAATTTTTTCCAAAGACTGTGGCAAATATCTTTAAGGAATGATATTATAATAATACAGTATTGGAGACAACCTTAGTATTCAAATCCAGTGATTGTTTTAAAAAAATATGGGATAATTATGCATTACATAAAATGACTTGTAAATATTCTTTTATCGTGTAATTAAGTGAAAAAATAAGGTAATAAATAATTAGTATTGTATTTTTTGTAAGAAGAAAATTTAATTTGCCTACAAAGCAAAGAATTTAGGAAGATTTAAGCCAAGGTATTATTAGTGGTTTTTGTTCAGTAACAGGATTACATTTTTTGTTTATCTGGAATTCTGAATTTTTATACAATGAACATGTATGACTTCTAAAATTTTCAAAAGAGCAACAAAAATTTCTAAAATCTTAACATGCAATAAATTTGTCCTCGATGCACCAGCTTACAAAAAGTCATCCAAGTGGACTATCGTACGTCTTCACAAGTCCTAAGAAATGGGCTGACACTCAGCTATGTGTGTCTGTGTTTTCGGGAGTGAACATTACCACAGAAGCCTCCAGCATAAATGTTTCCATCTCTGTTACATCTGAAGAACTTAGAACATTGTTATGTGGCATATAAACTATTGGTCAAAGCAGTAATACAAAAATAATAAGAGTAGTTTTGCTTCAAGAAATCCAACTTAATTTAAAGTGACTGAATTCCAATTTATAAGCCTGAGGTCCATTAGAGTTTGAATGCTTTTTGTTTCCTTTGAAATATACATTAATATCTGGCTCAATGCTCATAGGGAAGCTATTCAGCACCAAAGGTGCAATTTTTCTTCCAGAATGCTAAAATCAATTTAGCTGTTTGGCTTGTACTAAACGGTGAGCTGTAGTCTCCGATGCCAAATTTCCTTCCAATTATAGGTGTACATTACTGGGGCTTCTGGAAAAAAATATTAAAACCTCTCTTTTTTAATTCTTAGAATTCAGGTCCTCCCAAAAAATAACTAATCACTCAGAGAAGAAAATTATGACCTCTGGCTATAAATTTGTAAAACCAGTTGGATCACTGCTTGTCTTTTTAGAGAAGATTTTATTACTTTATCTAAGAATATCCTTTTTTCTGTATAAAGTATGATTTCTAGACTCTTTGCTGAAAAGCAACTTAGCATTTTGCATGTGACTGACTAAAAAGATTCTCAAAATATGGCTTATAAATCATTAATGTCCCAGGAGTTTCTAAAACCATCTTCCAGTTCAGTTTATTTTTTTAGAAAAAAAAAAAAAATTCAATAACCAAAATGTAATCACATAGAAAGGTAGTTTTTTTGTTTTGTTCAATAAATCCATTGTCCATTTAAAGCACCCATGTGTACACACACATACAGGCACACTAACATTTCAAAAGCATTTTAAAAAAATCACATAACCTTGGGGCGCCTGGGTAGCCCAGTGGGTTAAGCATCAACTCTTGGTTTTGGCTCAGGTCATGATTTCAGGGTCCTGAGAACCAGCACTGCATCAGGCACTGTTCTTGGCATGAGTCTGCTTGAGATTCTCTCTCTCTCCTTCTCCATCTGCCCCTCCCCCTGCCTGCTCACTCACTTTCTCTGAAATAAATAATAAAATCTTTTGAAAAAAAAAAATCACAGAATCTTAGATACAAAGGCATCAGGTTTAAAAGAACACTGACGTTGAAATCACAGAAAATTGATTTCAAGTCCCAGTTTAGTCAATTTCTATATGAATGTAATAAAGCCAAATTACTTCATCCCTCTGAGCTTCAGTGAATAACCCCTACACAGCAAGCTTGTACAGCCTAGGGGAAAAAAATTATGTAAAGACCATGTCATAATCACTAACAAATACTAAGTATTTAATAAATGCTAGCTGGAGGCTTACTGGCTTATTATCTGTTTATTTGACTAGACTGCAAGCTCTTTGAGGGCAGGAATTATATCCTCTTTGGACCCTCAACATTTTAGCACAATTTCTAACTCCTAGCAATTACTCAATAAACATTTATTGAATAAATTAATGGAACAATATAGTACCCTTCAAGGTTACTATAGTTAGTTTCCTCACTAAGATTTCCTTACTATACTTAGTTTCCTCACTAAGATTATTTGTGACTTTATCATAACATAACATACTAGATCTTGCCAGATTTCCAGTCCCTTTTAAATGTTATAATTTCAGTATCATAAATATCTTTTTTCTAAGCCTTTTGGACTCACTTTTCTCCAAGCTGGAGTACATTTTTGATGTCTAGTGTTCCCTCTTTGGGTTGCTGTGTAATCTCCCATGTTTTTCATTACTTCCTTAACATTAAGTGGCTCTTTACTGAGCCAACTTAATTCCCATTTACAATTCTCCTGACTGCCTCCCCAGCTTTGGAAAATCCCATGGTGCTGCTTTCGAAAGATAGCTATATTTTCTGGATAAGTCAGGAATCTATCAGATTCTGTCATTTTATCAGAACAATATTTTTAATATACATCAAATGGTTACAATCTCCCAGTGGTGGTGGACTGGCATGGTGGTGGACCACCATGCCAGTTTCACCATCTGTGTTAGGAAAACATTTGGCTGATGAAACCCTACAAAGTCACTTCTCTACTGGTCCATTTATCTTCACTCAGACACTTTGCATTCTACCTTTCCTTTACGGTTTCTGGGTATCCATTCATTGTATACCTTTTCATGTGCTTTGTTAATCTCTTACTACCTTTAGTGTATCTGTTCCTTTTGAATAAGATGAACTTATCAGTTATGACAGTGTATGTTATCTTTTCATGATAAACAACTCACAAATCTAAATGGTTTAATTTTTTTTTTTTTCCCTTGCAACCCACCATGGATTGGAATGCTCTTCTGTTCCATTTGGCCCCAGTTTAGTACCAGGCAAAGAGACCAGCTACTATCTGGAACATACACACTAGGCACTGTGGCAGAGGGGGAAAGACCTGCGGCACACAAGCTCTTAAAGCTTTCACCTATAGAGGCAACGTATCAATTTCTGCTCATATTTCAATAGCCTGAGTGAGCCCTACACCATGCCTGTCTTAAAAGCGAGGGGGCAGTACCCTCCTACCACTAGTCTAAAAGAAAAACCAGAAATAACTGGTGAAGAGATTAATACCTGAGACATATAACTTTCTACCAAGGCATTCTGTTTTGGAATCTTTTCCCACCCACTAGAGCTCATATTTACTTACACATTTTTAAATCTCAAGTTCACTTAATTTATTAACCAGAATAGGAAGTTTTCCTGAATAGAAAAATGGAAACCAGCAGTCAAGATAATGGTAGTAACCCCATGTAATTGTCTTATTATATGCAGATTGTTTTTAATACAGTTAATTCTCATCCTTAAGAAATCAGTAGTTTGAGAATCAACGAGTCTACTGGAGAGACATCAAACTCTTAAGACAAAACATGAGTTGCAGTCCTGTTTCTTCTTTGTATTTCCTGCCTAACTATGCATCAGTTTCTTTCTATATATCATTTTTCCACTGAAAATTAGGCCTGCCTCCTGTGACATGTGGGAATGACTAAGCCAGCAAGAATTGTATACTTGGCCCATCAAACCATCAACAGTATCACAAAATCACCTGCTTAAAAGACTGGTAAATCTGGTCGTATACAGAAAACCCATAACTAGAGGAATAAAGGAGTCCCCTTGCCACCAAGAGAAGGCCCTGTGAATGTTAACTTCAGCTTTAATTCTCTCTATGACCCGAGGCAAATCACTTAGTTGCTAGCTGTCCTCCTTTTCTGGTCCAAGGGTAATATTAACATACTTCTCTAGGACCTTGTGAGGCATAATACATAGAATTGGTAGCAAAGGGATTTTTCAGAATTTGAGACACTGTAGACATTTAATGTACTCTGGATTCCCAATAGTGCTGCTGTTTGAGGAGAATGTCTGGCCAGAGAGAGAAATGTCTGAAGCAAGGGGTATTTCTATAGGGCAGAGATGTCTGTTCCTGAATTCCCAATTAAGCAGAGTCATTTATCTATGTTGTGGATTATATCTGGGCTGCTTGATGTACTGATCTGGTCTTCCTTCCTTTCTTTAGGCATTTTTCTGGTTTCTCTCCTAACCAGTTAGCAGAGGAGATAAAATTCAAATTGGTCCTTTTTGCCCAGTACAGGAACTCTAAGAAAAAGTTGGTTTGGAGAGCTGGTTATAAATAATACTGATGCTTTGGGTTTAGAGTTAGAGTAATGACATATCTGTTTAGCGTTTAACTCTTTGCAAAGTGCATTCACAGCATGCATAATCTTATTTTAGCTTTACTGTTACTTTGTAAGTTGGGCATCATCCTAATTTACAGAGGAGGAGACCAAGGTCTAAAGGATTCAGTATGTTGCTAAAGCTGCCACATTAAGAAATAACAAACTCAATCCCAGATTTTCTGATTGTGCACAGAGTAATCTTTTGTTCCATTGTTCTAGGATGCCTCTATTTTCTGGCAGAGACAGGTGCCACCCAGCTTTAAACCATAATCAGCTAGAACCAATGTAGAGTAGGAAAGGAGGAAGTTGATTGAAGAAACAGAAAGGAACTAATCATTTGAAGCCAAATTTAAGATTCTTCTGCTTAGGAAGTTAAAGGAACTAACCATTGCTTCAAGACTAATTTTACTTTTATCAGTTATGTCATTCTACTGAGATAAAATTAATTTGGTTAATTAATCAGTTATTCTTCCCCAGAACATTCAGCCAGAATGGGGAGGGAGAGACATTTTTGATTCCCAGTAAAAATGATGACTTGATTTTTTTTATTATATTCAGTTAGTCACTGTATAGTACATCATTAGTTTTTGATGTAGTGTTCAATGATACATTAGTTGCATATAGCACCCAGTGCTCATCACAACATGTGCCCTCCTTAATACCCATCACCCTGTTACCCCACCCCCCAACCCTCCTCCCCTCTGAAACCCTCAGTTTGTTTCCCAGGGTCCATAGTCTCTCATGGTTCATCTCCCTCTCTGATTTCTCCGCCTTCAGATTTCCCTCCCTTCCCCTATGGTCCTCCGTGCTATTGCTTATGATCCACATATAGGTGAAACCATATGATAATTGTCTTCCCCTGGTTGACTTACTTCACCTCACATAATCCCCTCCAGTTCCATCCATGTCGATGCAAATGGTGGGCATTTATCCTCTCTGATGACTGAGTAATACTCCATTGTATATATGGATCACATCTTACATATCCGTTCATCTGTTGAAGGGCATCTCGACTCCTCCCACAGTTTAGCTACTGTGGACATTGCTGCTATGAACATTGGGGTGCATGTGCTTCTTTGTTTCACTACATCTGTATCTCTGGAGTAAATACCTAGTAGTGCACTTGTTCGGTGGTAGGGTAGCTCTATTTTTAACATCTTGAGGAACCTCCATACTATTTTCCAGAGTGGCCGTACTAACTTAAATTCCCACCAACAGTGTAAGAGGGTTCCCCTTTCTCCACATCCTCGCCAACATCTGTTGTTTCCTGTTTTTCTAATTTTTGCCATTCTAACGGGTGTAAGGTGTTATTCCATTGTGGTTTTGATTTGTATTTCCCTGATGGCTAGGGATGTTGAGCACTTTTTCATGTGTCTATTATCCACTTGTATGTTTTCTTTGGAGAAGTGTCTGTTCATGTCTTCTGCCCATTTTTTGACTGGGTGTTTTTTTGAGTGTTGAATTTGAGAAGTTCTTTATAGATCCTGCATATCAGCCCTTTATCTGTAATGTCATTTGTAAATATCATCTCCCATTCTATGGGTTGCCTCTTTGTTTTGTTGACTGTTTCCTTTGCTGTGCAGAAGCTTTTTATCTTGATGAAGTCCCAAAAGTTGATTTTTACTTTTTTTTTATTTCTTTTTTATTTCTTTTCAGCGTAACAGTATTTATTGTTTTTGTACCACACCCAGTGCTCCATGCAATATGTGCCCTCCTTAGTACCCACCACCTGGCTCCCCCAACTTCCCACCCACCCCCCCCCACCCCTTCAAAACCCTCAGGTTGTTTTTCAGAGTCCATAGTCTCTCATGGTTCACCTCCCCTTCCAATTTCCCTCAACTCCCTTCTCCTCTCCATCTCCCCATGTCCTCCGTGTTATTTGTTATGCTCCACAAATAAGTGAAACCATATGATAACTGACTCTCTCTGCTTGACTTATTTCACTCAGCATAATCTCTTCCAATCCCATCCATGTTGCTACAAAAGTTGGGTATTCGTCCTTTCTGATGGAGGCATAATACTCCATAGTGTATATGGACCACATCTTCCTTATCCATTCGTCCGTTGAAGGGCATCTTGGTTCTTGTTTCCCTTGCCTTCGAGATGTGTCTTTTGAGAAGTTACTGTGGCCGATGTCGAAGAGGTTACTGCCTTTGTTCTTCTCCATGATTTTGAGGGATTCCTGTCTCACATTGAGGTCTTTCATCCATTTAGAGTTTATCTTTGTGTATGGTATAAGAGAATGGTCAATTTCATTCTTCTGTATGTAGCTGTCCAATTTTCCCAGCAACCAGTTATTGAAAAGACTGTCTTTTTTCCATTGGATAGTTTTTCCTGATTTGTCAAAGACTAGTTGACCATAGAGTTGAGGGTCCATATCTGGGCCCTCTAATCTGTTCCATTGGTCTATGTGTCTGTTTTTATGACAATACAAGATTGTCTTGGTGATCACAGCTTTGTAATATAGCTTAAAGTCAGGCAGTGTGATGCTCCCAGCTATGTTTTTCTTTTTCAACATTCCCTTGGCAATTCAGGGTCTTTTCTGGTTCCATACAAATTTTAGGATTGTTTGTTCCAGCTCCTTGGAAAATGCCAGTGGTATTTTAATAGGGATGGCATTAAAAGTGTAGATTGCTCTGGGCAAGATGAACATTTTAACAATGTTTATTCTTCCAGTCCATGAGAATGGAATGTTTTTCCATCTTTTTGTGTCTTCCTGAATTTCTTTCATAAGTGTTCTGTAGTTTCTGGAGTATAGATCCTTTAGCTCTTTGGTTAGGTTTATTCCTAGATATCTGATGACTTGATTTCTTAATGATGCTATCAGCCAGTGACTAACTCCATTCCCCAATCCTCCCCACTCCAAAATAATAGCGATAAGGAGAGTTGATTTTCATTCATTAATTATGCGTGAATTTAATACTATTTGCCAAGAAGTTTTCATCTAACAAGTGGAGGGAGGAGGAAACAGGTAAGTAAATGGATTCTTATAGTAAATGCTATCATATAACAAAGGATGGTACCAAACCCAGAAGGAAAGGTGAAGAAAACTTCTTGGAAAAGGCAGCCAGTAAGGTGAATTAAGCCATTGCTTAATCTCATGAAGTGAGAGTTACTTGGATCAAGGGTGGGGGAAATGGAGCTCTAGTAAAGAAGAAGCTCAAATGACTCTGCATGGTGGGAGGATGGGAAAGAAGTTGGAAAGTGAAGGGAGATGGGCCAAAGAGGTAAGCATGGGTTGGACCTGGAAAAACCTGGTATAGCCTGCTAAAAATTATTCATTTTATTCTTAATGCTGTTGGAGACACTGATGATCTGACCAAATTAGAATGATGTGTGGGGCAAATGGCTTTGAGCACCTGGTAGTAGGTCTTTGGGCTGACTCAGAAACATTCAAAGAGGTGGTTATTGAAATTTAAGCAAGAAACGGCCAGTGAAAAGAGGTTATGGTCTTCACTGAATGGCATTTACCTCATACCAGAGCAAATCAGAAGCTAGAACTCAGCTCTTCTAATTCCTTGGCTGGCAGTTTTTTCTCTCATCCCACAGTGCCTTCCCATCTCTTTGGCATTTTCTTTCTTTAGAGAACTCTTTTCCTTTTGGAATGTGTGCTAAGATGCTAGAACATTTTTAAGGTAATCTCATTCTCTACTAGAACTAAATATTTATCATGGTGATGTTAACATTCAGACACTTCCCACCAGCAATCCCATCCATGTGATCTTATTTGGTTTTCTTCTGAGAATGCCAGAGCTATCTTTGCTTCTATGGGTAAAAATAAAAATGCTGTAAATTTCTGTAACTAAATACTTTAAACTTTAAGCTTTGACTTTTCTTTATATTAGAGTTTATGGATAAAACAAAGCAGTTGTTTTATTTTATTCTTTAGTATCAAAAGATAACTGCTCAATGTTAATGAGAATTATAGGGCCAGTTCAACGGCAATGATATATGTTCAGAGCATAAAAGATCATATATCAGCATGACCTCACTAACCTTCTCTGTACTAGCTGACAAACTGCTAGAAATAGCCTTTGGATCAGGTCACGGGCACACTAAAATACTTACCCTTCACCACAGAGTTCTATTGAACCCTATCTATCATTTACCACCTTCAATCACAGAAGCCTGCTTCAATGCTAAACAGAATTTCAAACAGAAAATAAAAGGAGAGACAACTTCCTTCAAATAGTTCAACTTCTGATTTTATTTCACATCTCTTTGAACTTTTGAAATAATAGGGGGAAAGATCACAGCTAGTTACACTATACGTTTTGCATTTGTAGAAGGATTCTGGTATAAGGGAAAGAATAGGGTTTTAGAGTCAGTGGGTTACCCCTTCCACAGAGGTTAGCATCTTATCACTGCTGTAATGATAGGATGGATGTATAACATTATACTCTTTTCCTAACAGCAGAACTAGACCCAGCTAATAAAGATTTGGTTAAGCTTTTTAAGAGAACAGTGTGATTAACTCAAGCTGTTCTAAGACTGCAGGGTTCATGTTATACATACTGCACACACTTCACCCCCATCTTCAAATAAACGTCATCGTTCCTTGTTCTGAATGTGTCAATAAGAGACTTTTCCAGTCTATTTAGAAAATCGGGATTTTAAATAAATTATCTTCAAGGAGATAAAAACACTCTTTAACCACTCTAATAGTCATGTGTTATTTTCATATATTTTTCATGTGAGAGAGAAACATTTGGGAAAGCACAAAAAAAAAATGTAGCCTCGTATAGATGGTTGAACTTCATAGTTCATCCCATAGGAGGATTATTCCAAGCAGAAGAACCAGCAAATACAAGAGTGCTGAGGTGGAAATAAGCTTGTCTTAGTTGAGGAACAGAAGAAAGAAGAAAGAGGTCAGCATGGCTGGAGCAAATGAAGAGAAGAATTGGAAAAGATGAGATGGGAAAGTCGACAGGTGCCCAGTTACATAGTTACATAGAGTTTTATAGCCCAGGGTAGAATCTGGATTTTTTTTTTTTTAATTGGGTGTAGTGGAAAGAGTTTTGAGGATTATAAGTGGGGAAATAATTCAGTTTAGTCCTTAGAAAAGTCATTAAGATGGGCCGCCTGGGTGGCTTAGTCGGTTAAGCATCTGCCTTCAGCTCAGGTCATGATCTCAGGCTCCTGGGATCCAGTCCCACATTGGGCTCCCTGCTCAGTGGGGAATCTGCTTCTCCCTTTCCCTCTGCCCTTCCCCCAGCTCATGCTTGCTCTCGCTCTCTCTCTCTCTCTCTCTCTCTCTCAAATACTATAGTGCCATGGGGAATGAAGACAGGGAGGTTATTGCATCTGTCCAGGTGAGAGGTAGAGGGGAACTGGAGTAGACTCCAGTGGTAGGGATGTGAGAAATCACTGGGCTCAGAGCACACAAATGTTACTTATACATCTGGATGTGGTCTGGGAGGGGGAAAGTGGAATTAAAACGTATGCATGCTTTTCCTAGGCTACTGAGCATTACTGCCATTCAGGAGGCCTCTTAGAAGTTAAGAGGGTTGGGATCTAGGACTCAATGGAAGAGATTGGTTTTTGATTGGCTCATGGACAGTCCATCCACTACAACATGTAGAAGACAAAATGCATGTGTAACAATAGAAGCAGATTAGGGAAATGGTAGGAAGAAGCTCTATTTCCCAACTATTTATTTTTTTCTGTGAGGAAATAAGCACAAGTGGAGAATAAATTGAGGAAAGACAGAGTTGGAAAAGAAAGAAAAGATACGAAATAATCATCTTGGAGAAAAAGTTAATTTATAGAAAAGTGTGATCAGATTTTCTGGAAGTGTCAAGTAGTCACTTTTGACATGTAGTCATATTTTTTTAAGGTTTATTTATTTCAGAGACCATGTGAGTGGGGGAAGGGGGAGAGGGAGAGAGAATCCCAAGCAGACTCTGCGCTGAGCACAGAGCCTGACGTGGGGCTGCATCTCACACCCCTGAGGTCATGAGCTGAGCTGAAATCAAGAGTCAGATGCTTAACTGACCAACCACTCCTGGGCCTACACAGTCGACTATATTTGAAGTGAGGCCAGTTAGCTTGTTGTATAATTTTTCCAGTGATCAGCTCTGTGGGTTCTGGCATAGACTAAGTAGATAGTTGTTGGATTTAGCCATGGGTATTAGTTTGCTACTGCTGCTATAACATACCACCGACTTATGTAACAAACCACAAACCAGTGGCTTTAAACAACACAAAGTTACCCTAATGCCAGAGGTCAGAAATCAAAAATGAGTCTCACGAGGCTAAATTCAAAATGTCAGTAGGGCCGCCTTTCTTCTGGAGACCCTCAGGGAAAACCCGTCGCTTTGCCTTTTCTGGCCTCCTGAGCACATTTCTTGTCTTACTGCTCCCTTCACTCTTCACAGCCAGCAACATGCTGCCAGCCCTCCTGTTCCCCCTCTTCTGCCTCCAGTGTGATTTCCTGGGGCAAGATAATCTTTCCATCTCAGGGTCCACTAATTAGCAACATCAATTACATCTGCAACTTTGATTCCCCTTTGCCATGTGACCTAACAGAGTCACACTTTCAGGGATTAGGCTGTGGACATCTTTGTGGAACCAGTATTCTGCCTAATACTGTATCTGTCTGCTCCGGCTGCCATAACCAAATACCGTAAACTAGGTGTCTCCAACAACAGAAATTTGTTTTCTCACAGTTCTGGAAGCTGGAAATCTGAGATCAGAGGGCCAGTGTGGTCAGTTTCTGGTGAGAACTCTGACTTGTAGACAACTGCCTTCTTGCTCTGTGTTCCAATGGTGAGGATGGGGAGTAGTGCTCTCTGATGTCTCTTCTTATGAGGACACTAATTGTATGGGATCAGGGCCCCACCCTTGTGACGTCATTTGACCTTAGTTACCCCTTATAGGCCCCATCTCCAAATATAGTCCGGTTGGAGGTTAGGATTGCATCGTATGAATTAGAAGGGGACATGATTCAATCCGTTGCATATACCATGGTTGGAGTTTTGCCAGGTGAAGAATGACAAAGAAAAGGTAAGAGAATGAGAAACTTAAGAGTGTTTTCAAGAAATGGTTATAGGGCTGAGCTATGGAATCCAAGCCATAAGCAGACAGTGGGGGTTTCAAAAGGATGATTTAGAAGGGGACAAACCGGTAATATCCAGGAATGATGGATCTCAATGAGATCAGGAAATTTCTGGAGAAGGGAATTGGAATCAGTAAGATGGAAGGACAGGAAGCGATGGTCATAGAGCAGCAGATTTAAAAACGGGGTTTCAGAGACTTAGAATGATTGGAAATGGCAAAGTTGATGAGTTTTGAAACTGAAGGACCCGAACAAATCCACCACAAGTCATTTTCCCCTGAGTAAGTCAGATACCTAGTATCGACCCAAGGAGACAGTTTTCCATTGTACAATAATAATGTACAATGGGATTAGTTTTGACATATGTATGTACCTGTGAAGCCATCACCACAACCAAGATAATCAACTTATCTATCACACCCACAAGCACCCCTGGTGCTTTTTTTTTTTTTTTTAGTAAGTACCATTTACCCATTTTGAAAAGTAAGCCCAAGTTCACATTCTGTCCCTGTCCCTGTGAGAAGGAAGCTCCTCTTCCAACCTCAGGTCGGGGGGGCGGGGTGCGGGGAGGGGAGGGATTTGTCACCAAGGGAAGCAGATACCAGAACAGCCATGCAGAAGGCCGGTGCCCTGTGTGAGGAGGGTAGCCATTCTATTCAGGGGCTAGTCAATGGCTTCGAAAATTATGGGTACCTGCTTCCACTAAAGTGTGGCAGAGTCATTTGGGATGCCTTCTGTGGTACCAACGGAACATTCTGTATCTAAATTGGTAAGGATGTTTCTATTTTGAACCTAAAACTGTTTCATGGTTTATTTCGCAATACAAATGTGGGTCATCTCATTGCAGTCTTCATTGAAAGAGTCCTCTCTAGTGTACTCTGCCCAGAAAGCACTGAATTAGTTCTGCTCTATTGAAACCAGTACAAAATTGCCTGTGAAGTGCATGGTTTCCATGTCACATTATTAAACTATCATTAATTTCTTCCAAGTCTCTGCATATACTTTCTTCCAAGGTAGTACAAAATGACAGCTTACTGAATGCAAAAGGCCAGATCTGTATGTTCTCTGTAATTTGGAGGTGAATCTGAGTTGGACGAAAAAGCTACTGAACAAAATTGGAGAATAAAGGGAATGGCACGGTTATGTGTTCCGAGGTCAATAATTAATTAAATGTAATGATTATAATAATAATATCGGATAATAAGGATTTGCCTTGTGCCTTTTGAAGGGAATTTAGAAATCAATTGCTGTTTTAACTAGAAACTACATCTTTTAAATATGTTGCTAAAATAATAAATGCCACTACATTATGAATATGCAAATACAAGTTGCCGTGTTAAAAAATTCATCTGATTATTTCCGTGACACTTCTAATAGCCTCACATGTCTCAGCCCACATCACACATTTGTCCACATTCTCACATCCATCCTTCCTGCTTTCTGCTTCTGAATTTTCTGACCATCTTGCAAAGCCCAGTTTCTCCACAGAGACTTCCTTGACCATAAGACCCACACACCGCTCCTCTCAGACTTGCTTTTGGCCTGGGGTTAGTACCACTCTTCTCAAGTCAAATGGTCTCTACTGACTAGTTTTAACATTTAACAATTTAACGTCTATAAGGACAAATTAGACCCTGCAGAACCAGGCCAGCCACAGGCACAGGGTCATGGTCGAAAGCAGGTTTTATTTTTTGATTTAGGGAAGAACTGAAGCATGTTTCAACCCCCCATGGCACCCTCACCCACCCCCGCCACGAGCTTGAGATTCATTTAGTGATGGCGGTGGGTAAAGTGTCAGGGAAGTAAAACAATATATAGACTCAAGGCCATAGTCATATATTTCATAAACAATTTTAATTACTTTAGACAGATTAATTTAGAGTAAACCAAAGAGAAAACAACACAACTCCTCAGTAAGCACTCATCCACCAAAAGGTCATCCAAAAGGTGAATGTTCTGTAGGTAGACGGGATGTATGGAAGTGCCATCACTAGAGGGCACCATTTCTGGGTCCCTGCCCTTAGGAAGCTGATGATAATTCCCATTTGAGGAATGATGTGACACGTTGAGAGTTCCTCTTATACTCTCTACAGTTTCTACTAAATGTAAGCTCCATCAGGGCAAAGACTATGTCTGTATTGTGCATTCCTTAATAACGAACCCAATACCTGCATATAGTAGTCACTAAATAAAATTAAGTTAATGCAGAATTGCTCTTCAACATACAGGAGACAGACCATGAGGGGAAGGGGAGTCCGTACTTTCTAAGACTGCAAAGGTAGCAAACACTGCGGTAATTCAGCCTGTGCTCTAAATCTTTGAACGAGAAGCAGCCGTGGACACCACCCTCCCAGAGAGCGGGGTCTTCAAGGGTCCAGGGATATCCAGTCGCACCAGGACGCCGGCTGGGGAGGGATGGGGGCAGGGGCCGTGCTGCAGCCAGTAGGTACTCAGGAGAACCAAGTCCAAGTTGAGGCTGGCCCGGAATATTGGCAGAGGAGAGCTGCTTAATCCCTGGCCCCCCTGGACAGGCAAGTGGGGGTGAGTTTTCTCAGTCAAAACTGGCTCCCAGACTCAAGTCCCAGTGGCTCTAGAGGATTTTACTCTGAGTGAAGCAAGGGGCCCTTGACAGCCAGCAACTTTGTCTCTTGGTGTGAAAAAGTAATAAATACATACAAGCAAACACCTTCAACTTAAGCTTAAGAATCTAAGAGATGCAAAGATTACTTCTATTGGGAGAGGAATAGAGACATGCTGTATACATTTTTTGATAGTTTTATTGATGTATAATTGACATACAATAAACTGCTCATGTTGTAATGTACAATGTGATTAGTTTCGACATCTGTATATACCTGTGAAGCCATCACCACAATCAAGATAATGAACATATCTATCACCCCCCGAAAAAAAACAATTTCCTCATGCTTCTTTGTAATCTCTCTGTGCCGTTATTGATCTATTGCCTCGCAGCTCCAAATGCATCTTCTTTGCCTGCTCCATTGAAAATGGACCTTGGCCATTTTTGCAGCGGGCACCTTGTTTAGCTTCGTCAGTAGAGGGTGCTGGAGAGCTATCACAGGAGGAAAGGGTTTTGCTTCTGGATTCTGTTCCCAGCGCTGGGCCAGGCTTGGGCAGTGCCCAGCAGCCAGCAGCATCAGGCAGTCAGAATCTTCCCCCGGCGCTCCCTTGGGCACATTCTTAGCTGGGTGCCTCCAGGAAGACACCTCCTATGGAAAGTTCCCCAGGCACCCCAGAGGATGGATCTCGGTCAGGTTGCACCAGAGCTGACCCAGCTGCTTTCTTTGCTATCCAGTGAGCCAAAGCTGCCCCCTCTCCAGCAAGGTCTATAGCTCAACCTTGGGAGGAGGGGAGGGGGTGGTGCTGGGGCTCCCCGCCCGATACTCAGTCTCAGCATATAGGTTGATAGTTGCTTCTTATATCTGCTGTTCCTGTAGAGTTCTCTTTTCCTCTTACTAGCCAGCCCGGGTTTCTCCAATCTCCTGGTTCTGTGTATTAAACTTTCTCTGTTTGACTTACTGCCTTACTCCCCTCTCCAGGTTGGACCTGGACTATCCACCCAACGATCTATCTGTCTGTCTGCCTGTCTGTCTGTCTATTATCTGTCTACCCTCCTCTGTATCTGCATACCTGTTATAGCTATACAACCTCCTGACCATCCCTTTTTGCTACTCCTGTTTCCCCCAGGCAAACACCGATGTGCTTTCTGTCCCTGTAGATTCGAGTTCATTTTCTAGAATTTTGTATAGATGGAACCCAAAGATTTTCTCCTGTGTTTTTGTGTCTCCTATACACTTGAGGAGTTTCCTATAAACTGTGGGAGTTTCTCCTATAAACTTTACAATTGGAGGTCCGACACTCGGTCTAAGATGCTGTGAGCTAATATTTGTGTCTGGATCCAAGTTCTTTTTTGCGTATAGATACCCAGTTGTTCTAGCATGGCTTACTGGAAAGATGATCATTTCTCCACAAAATTGCCTTGTACCTTTGCCCAAAAGTAGTTATCCAGATGTATGTGAGTTTATTCTGGACTCTGTTCCGTGGATCTATATGCCTATATGCCTATATACCAGTGCCACACGGTACGGTTGTATAGTTATATATGGTTAGTTAACAGAGTTTTATAATAAGTTTGGAAATCAGGTAGTATTCATCCTCTAACCTGTTCTAATTTTTCAAATTTGCTTTTGACTATTGTAAGCCAGTGAATTTCCATATGAATTTTAGAATCCTCTCAGCAATTTCTACCCCCACAAAAAAGCATTCTGAGATTTTGACTGGGATGATGTTGAATTTATAAATCAATTTAAAGAGAATTGGCAGCTTGACAATACTGGGTTTTCCAACCCATGAGTATATATCCCTGTTCATTACTGGGTCTTCTTTAATTTCCCTCAGCAATGTTTTATAATTTTTGGTTTACAGGGTTGCATATCTTTTGTCAGATTTATTTCCTAAATATTTCATATGTGTGTGCTATTGCAACAACATTGAATTACACATTGATCACTGCTAGTCTATAGAAATATAATCGATTTTTATGTATTGAACTTACATTCTGCAGCCTCAGTAAATTCACTTTTTCTGGTAGCATTTTTACAGGTTCCATCAGTCTCCATAATCATGTTGTCTACAAGTAGAGACAATTCTACCTTTTTCTTTTTCTTTTTCTTGCTTTATTATCATCGCTAGAACTTCCCAAACAATGGGTGAAAACAGACTTCCTTGTCTTCTTGATTTTAGGGGACAAGCATTAAATCTTTCATCATTAAGTATGATGTTAGCTATGGGTTTTTCATAGGGGAGCTTTATCAAGTTGAGAAAATTCCCTTCCCTTCCTCATTTGCTGGGGAGTTCTCATCAGAAATGGATGTTGGATTTTGTCACATGCTTTTATAGTGTCTAATGAGGTGAACATACGGTTTTTCTTTTTTTAGTCTATTACCATGGTAAATCACATTACTTCATTTTCAAATGTTAAAAGTTTTTCATTCTTAGGATAAACCCCACTTGGACATGAGGTCATTTTTTAAAATATTTTGTTGTTTTTCTTCTCAAAAAAGGCAGAAATTGAAACTCAAGAGAAGGAAAAAAATAGGAAGGAAAATGTGGTGTTTTCTCTTTCATTCTTTACTCAATTTTAGTCAGTAATTTGGATATTGGGGAAGACTATAATTTATGTTTGCTGCCAATTACTTCTCACTATGATTTCCAACACAAGTCTTTTTGTGCAATTTCTGAGATGTGGTTAATGGAATTATTTTTAATATGCCATCTGCTAGTCTTCTAATTTTAGTACCAGTAACAGAAACTAAGATTTGGTAAAATATGTAATAGCCTTATAGAACTTATATCTTATTTGTAATTTTTCCACAACAGAAATAATGTCCAAGTAGTTTTTCTGTGTTATTGTCTAAGAATAGCGGGTCGTATACTTTCTCAGAGCCTTACCTTCCTTTCCAACTTTTGCCATGGACCTGATATTTTGTAATTATCACGAACACGTGAATTCTTGCATAAGCCTCAACTGTATTCAGGTATGAGCTTCAACTCTAAAGTATCAAGGAATTTTTGTCGAAAGTTTCAATTTCACTCTTAAGTATTCTCCCGTACTGTTTGGACATCTCTTCTGGGCATTTTACCTAGAGTTGTCTCACATCGGAACAGCATTTTTTTGTACTGAATAAAAGAGGTAGTTATAGGTAATCTGTTTAAAATGTGGGTATATGTCCATTATATATAGCTTTGTTCCTGGCAAAACACAAATAGAACATATTACAAATGGAGACGGAGGAGTGCCTTTTATGCAAGTCTTTTTCATTTATTCAGTTCAAGGAGCGTTTGGGGAATGCCAACTCCACACAGGGTTCTTTTGTTAATAGTATTTCTTAATTTGTTATCCCTCTCCTAAATGATGGTATTTTATCATTTCATTCGATAGGTCTATTTTAACAGAGAGATGGCTACTCTTAGATTAGTCATATGATGGATGATCACGTAATTTATTTCATTCAAGTAGGGCGACTTTTTGCCTTTCTGGAAATCCCATTATCCTTAAAACTTTGCCCTATTTTCTTCTTTTCACGAAATTACCTCCTTAGCTTAATTACAAGTGTAGTGTTTTCCCACAGGCAATATAATATCTACTTACCCTAAACACCCCAAAGTCAAGAAAACTTAGAGTGTTAAGTAAAATTGATCTGTTCAGTTCAGATCGAAAACAACATTACAGCTTACTGGTTAATCAATGTAAATTTTGCTAATGCCATAAGGAGTCAAGTCCATTTATAAAAGAACACGTGTGCAACCTATTTCATCAATCTGTCTCTTTCCTGCAATGTTAACTTGATCTCACAAAGGTAGTTTTATAAGACAAATAAGAATATGTTCTCAAACTATTCTAGTTGGATAACTTGAGATATGTCCAGATGAGGAAGGGGACGCATGCAGGATTGTATGGAAACATCCGTTGACATGGAAACCTGCCCCTGTTCAGGAATTTCAAACCTGAGCAGCTAGTTCTAACGGCAGATGTACATGCTCTTCCTAAGGAAAACGGGGACAGTAGAGATCAGAAGAATAAGGGGTCCACCCTCTTCACCAAATTTAATTCTTGAAAAGTAGGTCTAAGCTGACAACAATATTTCTTCACAGGGGAAAATGTTACTGTGGTTACATTTCCCGATCAAACGAATGTAAATAAAAAGTATAATCCATATCATACACAGTAGCAAAGACACCACTAATAGAAACTTCGATCAGATAAAAGAGCAAAATATTTCTACCCTTTGTGTAAGACAGAAAGTTGGACTACTTACGGGTCCCTCACGGATGAGGACAGCCCCACCTCGCGATACCAAACAATATCGCCTCAAGCAGCAGTACCAGCTAACACATGCCTTAGTGAAAGTTTTACTCAAATTCCTTTGGCTTAGAATTCAGGAAGATTTTTGAGGGATTGTGTGGCTTTTTCAACTCCCCTAGAGCCATCCATAGACGCCTGGCTTGCTGCCTCCTTTTTCCTAGCGTATTCTCCCCCCTGCTAAGCAAAACTTTTCATTCCCAATTATCCTCTTAACCTTAAAATCACCTCAACATAATGTAGCCGCTGTTAACAGCTATGAGAGTGGTTCACACTTCACTGGGAGGCCGTAAAAAAAAATTCACGGGGTCTGAAGCACGGACTTTTTAGGCTTTTCCTACGGAGGTCTGTGGAGCTTTGAAAGTGCTCTTAGGAACTGAGGAGGTGAGAGGTATCGCAGCGAACACGTTCTGGCTGCAAAATCTGTCAGTTTCCAGTGACCGGATGGACGAAGGGTGCCAAAAACAGGTCTTCATTCGGCCTGCAGTGAGGGGAAGGATATTCCAAGCCACGGAAATGTCCTGTGATGGACCCTTCATCCTCGGGGGATTTGAACCAAACGTCTTCTCCTGTTCCTTTGCATTTGGCCCCGCGTCCTAGTTCTTCAGAACTTTCTAAGGAAGGGTAAAGAAGTCAGGTCGGCCTTTGGGAGAGCTTCCATAACTTTTCAAGACCACCGCCTGCATCGTGCATGCCTAACAGCTGAACAAAGTCAAGTGAAGTGAAGTGTGGGGATAAAATCAGCCCCGTTCAAGTGGCACCAAGAGTGGCTCTTGAGAGGAGGTGAAGTGTAGGATTCTGCAGGGTCTGAGAGAGTCTAGGGAACAAGGACCAATCCTGGGAAAACCCCAGACTGAACAAATTGGAGAAAATGCAGAGTAAAATGGCTACAGGGGACCCAGACTCGGGGACCCAACACAACTGATGTAAACATTTAGGGATGCTCAGAAAAGGAGATGATGAGCGTGAATTTGTAGCTCTCAAGGAGTAGATTCAACCTGTAATTAGTCAACAGAGGTAAAAGGCAAAGAGTGTCCGTGTCCGTTTGCCGGGAAATCTGAATGCGCATAGTTCCTTACTTAGCTGGTAGTCCTTTTTCCAAATACACCACACAGACTAGGTATCAGAGGAAGGGAGTACAATTCCAAGCTTTGTCACTTGCTTGTCATTGGAGTTTTAGAATTTATACAAATCTCTGTGGTTTAAGCATTTTTTAAATGCAAGTCAAATGCTTCTCTCCTTTGGATCTCAGGATTGTTTTAAATATCAAAGGGGATACAATGTGTAGGAGTATTTTGGAAATTAGAGCCCTGGATAAGATGCTAAGAATATAGTCAATCAAGCAGTAAGGACTTGCTGACTGTTCTCTGAAGTCAGCTAGGTACTGTGGAATTACAGCTCACAGAAGCGAACACCCTTTGCATTTTCATGAGTTTTTGGTTTTTTTTTAATATCCTCCTACCACCTATATTATTTACTTATATTTTTTCTGTAAATCAGATCACTTTTTGATTTCTTTTGTGATTATTTATGTCTCACCTGAAAAGTAATATTCATTCTTTTTCAGAGGTTGGTGTGCTTCTTATATCATTGTAATACATATTAAAATAAATGCATACTTATTTCAAAAATTTAAGTTCTCCCTGTATCTTGGTTTCATACACATTGCTAGAGAAGAAAGCCTTAAAATTCAGGCAAGAGGTTAACACGGGACAAAGTAAAAAATGGAAGCTCTCAAAAGCTTTTGGCAATTGTTATTTGATCCTTTTTCAAATATAATCAGTCTCCTCCTAAAAAGTGCGGTATTGATTTTTAACTTACAGTGAGCTGGAATTTTATTTTGAAATGTCTTTACAATAACTAAGTCATCGGAAGTGTAGAGTTCCAAGAGAAATTTTTATTGAGGTTTTTTAAATTTCTGTCTTGATCCAGCAACTTCTGTTCCCCAGAAGAGCGGCACGCTGTCACAATCTACAGTTCAGAAGGGTGGGCTTTTCTGAAATGCATGCTTCCGAAGGCAGATTTTTAAATTTCTTCACACCGTCCTAGCTGTAGTCCCCCAGGCTGGCATTATGATGTAACTTTAATGATAGAATTTAAAATAAGGTTATATTCTGTGACTGTTTGGCACAGACATTCAATCCAAGAAACTGAGAGTTCTAAATGGGGAAACCAAGACCATGCAAATCCATTCAAGCCCAAATTCCTCACTCTTCCTTCCCAGAGTCTAATTACTGCCATCAAGGTTTATTACCACCTTTCAAATTACCCAGGTCGGCACCATCCTCCTTGACGACAGGATTCTTCCTAGGCACCTAAGGCGTACGGGGCCCATCCCCGCGCTGCCCAAAATGGTTGTAACACCAGTCATCATGCTCCAGAGGGTAGGGGTGAGGAGATAAACAGTAACAGACCCTGCAGATCTATGATCTGCTCCCATTTCAGCACCGAATATAGTGGTTCCAAAACCAGCTTATGTGCCGAGAGAATGCCTGATGTCCTGACGTAGGATGGGTTACGTGCAACCGTCTCTAAGCTGGAAGTTCAATAATATACACCAGGACAGTTAGGCAGTAGAGGAAATGCTGCAGTAAATACACGGTCTTTTTTGACTGAAGGTATTTTTGGAGGCTTTGCTATCCCATTAGGCACTATAAATCACTAAGACGGGGCGTTTCATCCCTCAAACTGATTTTACCGCATACTTCTTTTTTAGGGAGTATCTGAGGAGACCAGGGTCCCAAGGGACCACTGCTCTAAAAAGATATCATTGCTATTTGGGGATAATATAAAAATAACCCAATATAATATCGGAGGTTACCTCTTCATATATTTTTAAAACATGTTACTTTGGTGCTGTGGAATTGCCCTAGATAAATATATCGTAAACCTTTGTGAGTCTCTGCTTATTCAGCTTAATAACCTCTTTCTTTGTGGCTTCTGAATAATGTAAGAATTTGATTCATTATTTAGAAATCTGAGTAGCTACAGTAATGAGGTAGATACTACATTTAATCGAGACTGCCTAACCGCAGAGCCTGCCAATCTCGCACGGCATCAAACCTAACTGGATTTTCGTACTAGCTTAAAAATAAAAAGAAACAAAGAGAGAAAGAATTCACTTTCAAAAGTCAGAAAAAACACTTTGTCAATGGCTAGTGACCCTGGATGCGGCTTTTCGCTTATAGAAAGGCACAGATTAATTGTTTTCAATCCAAATGCCAAGACTCTTCGCTAACATTTTAATTTTAAACAAATCTTACCCTCCATCTTGTCCACAAAACCCTACCTACAAAGCGATAAGGCTTGTAATGGCTGTCTGGCATGGTGTCAACTTTAGAAGCCGTATACTTTATACGTTTTGGAACTAAATATTTCTTCTTCCCATTGACTCTTGACCCCCTCAGAACAACTGTCGCCTCCTTCAAACACTTTGACTAAGTAAAAAGTCAATTGGCTGTAAGTGGTGATGAAGAAGATGTCATGTGATTAATGCTACAGTTTAGGCTATTGTGATTAGTCACAGGAAAAACAGTTAAACTTCCTCCCTGAGAAACATGGTATGTTAACAGCAAATGGCCTGCCTGAAGCCCAGTAGTAAGAAATAGTTGGGCAGTGTTAAAAGCTGCCTATTGATTTGTGCCCCGACTGAAAGCCATGCGCTGATGTAAATGAAAATGTGTCAAGAGTTGATATCGATTTTTTTTTAAATCAGACCATCTCTGGGGAAATACTGCTAGCCATACTACTGCTCTTGTCTATGAGTGAAATAAGGTTCCTTTCCACAAGACTACACATGTCCAGACATCAAATTTTCCTCTTTAACTGAGGTAGGGTGGGATGCTAGTCCATGGTCTGCAGTCTCTGCTTGGGAAAAAAAAAAAAAAATGGCCCAGAGTCCCTATATCCAGGAATAAAATAAGAAAGAGAATATAAAGCTTAAGAGGAATGTGTATGTGGGAAGGTGTGGGGATCCATGCACACCTACCTACCGACTGGCCTGTTTGTATAGGGCTCATAACATACACATAGGCTAAAGCTAGGAATTTTTACACCGTGTGTCCCAAAAGAAATCATTTCTGAAGGATATGTTTATTTTTAGAAAATTCTATTCAAAGATAACCATAATATAGGGTGGGGAGTGAAATCTATTAGCTTGTAGACCATGAAGTTAGGGCTTTTCTTCTCCTTCAGTTGGTAGGAAAACTAGCCACACACACACACACACACACACACACACACACACACACACTCTTCCCAACCCCATAGAAATAACTTCCTGAGCTGTGCTTTATTCATAGACGACAGTGTCTGTAAATATTGATGAACAATATAAGGAAAGGCCAAGACTCATAATAATCATGCAGCTTTGGGTCAGATCTGTGGGGGTTTCAGCTGCCCTTCGTGGTTCAGCTGGGGTAGGGCATGGACTCTAATATTGGGCAATTAAAATGGAAAATTAGTATAGAAGAGGAAAGAGGTCATCGTCTGCCAATATATGTGAACTATTTGAAATCAACTATTGGGATTAGAGAAAACCCTAATAAACTGATAAGGGAAAGGCCATTCTCTCCATGGTAGCTTAAAGAGCTAAATCCACTTAGTTTGATTCACTGGCTTTAGGCACACACTTGTGATTAAAAAAAAAAAAAAAAAAACCCATATTGCCAATTGATTAACTTTTGTTGATTACTCAATGACCTTTGAGATATTCTAAATTTTACGATCTACATACTTTGCCTTTGAGAATAAAGGGAAAACAATAATCTGAAATGGACCTTAGGGGAATGAGAATTACTGTCATGAGATCATTCTGTACTCAATGTCCTCTGTTAAAATTTAGGAATGTATAGCAAAAATTTTCAGAAGACAGTTAATTACTCTGCTAGTAACATGATCTAAGTAGATGGGACTGTTCTGGTTAGGCCCCCTGTCTTAAAACAGTTAAAATTAATCTCTAGCTCTTAAACCAGGTGGCTTGCTGGACCTGTAGTTTAAGAAACTGAGACTTTTGGCTGAGTGTCTGGGGTTTCCCTAAAGAGGCAACAAGGGCAGCCCTCTGTGCAGCTGGGAAAACCAGGGCAGACCCAGAGATCTTTGCCCGTGGTGGTTCGAGACCAGCTCTTGGCTCTTCTGCCTCCTGCCACTCCTGTTGTTGTCTTGTTATTTAACCTTGGACACATGTTTATTAAGTTCTCTCTGACAACACAGTAAGCTCAATAAAGACCGACCCCATGCATTGTAGTTCACTGGACTGCCAGCAATGGCTCACTTTATTACGGCGCAAGGAATAAAGTTACAAATACACACGCATGTGTACCTATACAGACACAGGTGTAGCTATGCATGTATTTATTTAAATATGTTTGTAAAATGCAAGATGATCTAGCCATCCCTGTGACATTAAACTACCTAGCCACTTTTCACATTTGAAATTAAAAAGCTATGTACATACCAGTGGCCTTACACAGTTATGCATTCTAGGATAAGCTCAAATCAACTCAGAAAATGTTATTCAGAATGAAAAATGTGCTTCCTTTCTTGTGGTTTTTATATAGCTGTTTAAAATACACATTCACCAAGTAATTCTAGGATGCCTTTCTCTCATGCTCAGGAATATTAAATATCACTTTCAAATATATATAGTTGAGACGATGAGGTAAAATGATTTGAGAAAGCTATGAAGTCTGGAAAAATAGATAATACTAATTTATTATCTATATGTGATATAATATCAATAAATCATTTATTATATGTTTGCCTCTTTTCAGATTTAGTGGCCACCCAGTATTTTCAAATGTATTGTCTAAAAAGTATACATTTAACAAACTAATAGATCTTCTGATTTTGACTTCAGTTGCCGAATTAAAGGGTTTTGCTTCATTGATTTTTAAGTGTTAAGTTTCAGAGGAAAAAATTTAGCAGAAGGTTGTCACAGCCAAAAGCTTCCAGATTAAGCAAAAGATCATAACTTTATCATACCACCTTGAATGTTTTAGTATGTTCTTCACTTAGGATAAAAATCTGAGTTAGACAGCATATGTTAATATTTAATTCCCATCCTTCCTTTTCAGGGACCGTCTTTGCTTTGTCAAGCACTCATGAAAAGGGCTGACAAGTAAATGTCTATATATAAGTCATGTATTTGTTTTTTGTTTGTAGAAAAGAAATAGAAAAAAATACACATGGATAAACCTAAAAATAAGAATGTATTACTTGCCAGCCCACAAAATTTTTGGTTCACTGGGGATAGAATTAGCTTTAAAAATCTGTATTTAAATTTTGAGTGGGGAATTAAACGTCTGAGGTGGGAAACACAAAAGAATGAGAACGTGTACTATACTCTGATAAAAAGAAAACACATAAGGAAGGAAAGCTTAGGACATTTGCTTCCGCTTTGGCATCCCCACAACTACCACCCCCAAAATATTTCTGATTACTTCTGTTCAAAGGGTACATGTTTTCCGGACAAGATCAGGAGCTTTCAGGGTGGTTTATGGCTATAGACCAGAGGGTACATATTTCCCAAAGCACAAAATGCACTCCAAATATACTTCTATATGGAATTTTCAGATATTCACACCACAATATTCGACAAGACTAGAAATAAGAAATATGTAATGCAGTACTCATAATTTGGACACATCTGAAAGTCTGTGGAAACAACCATGAATCACAATACACTATATAAAGGATGCTAAATATCCAGTATTTCCTTTCCTAATAATGCTTTGGGTCATACATATGATTTACTGTTACTGGAAAAAAGTTTTTAAACGAGTTTTTCTTTTTACATGCCTTAGAACAGTAAATCAAATATACCCTAATAATAAAGGTAACCTTTTCTTCTAAGGACATCTATGTAGGATCAAGCCTTTCAAAGATTCCATTAACGGGTAATATACTGGTATTCACAATTTAAAATGTTTATTCTGCATATTCTGCTAAATAGAGTTAAATAATCTAATATCCAGTTACGTATATATCTATATATAGATATTTATTTTATATCAATAAATACTGACCTATTAATATGGTAGGCTAATTCAGATGGTAAAAACCTTAATCTTTTTACTCGGTATTACTCGGGAAGAAAAGTAATCAGGAAGCTAGATGGAGTTCTCTTTTTCCCCCCTTTTACTACACTAAAGAGATTGAGTTCAGTGAAGCATATTATGCCTTTCTCTATCAGGTGCATATTTACATTTGCATTGCTAAATTATTTACCATAAATACATTTTTAACTCTAGCAAACCTTAAAATAATAAAGTTCCATTTTCAGGCTTTATACAAACATGCAAATGTTAATGTTACTAAGGAATATACTTTAAATTACAGAGCATTTTTATTCATTATTCTATTGCCCCTGCTGGGAGTCAGGTCTCCCAACAATTTTGGAATATTAGGGGGCCCCCTAGTGGCACCTGTATTCCTAGTAAATTTACAAACTCAAGAATAAAGTTAGTGCTTTTCTTTACTAACTCCTTGGACCAATTCTCCTACCTAAACATATTTTTGCTGACTTTTTGCCCCCAGTTTTTAACTCTAAGTGGACTTGCCCCACATATGTTGTGTACATTTCTGGCATCAAAAAATGTAATCATAATAATTCTGGTCTCCAGTTATTCCAATGCACAACTGCTAAAATCTCTTCTCATTTTTTCTCATTTTGTATAACCTTTCCAGTCATTTCAGAAGCCACTTAGAGATTCAACATGAAAAACATTTTTGTGGGAAATAAAATTCCTATATTAAATGATAAAAACACACATCCACCCGAATAGATGTGTGTTTTAATGTTACAGTGGTACAGAGACATATCTGTATTCTACTTTCATCTAGCCAAAGGAAAAAATACAGAAAATGATACCTAGACTACATTATCATTGGGGCAGCCACATAACAGGTTTAGAGCTTTCTAATATTACTATTAAGTATGGTGAAGATTTGATGATCGGCTGAAGAGTGATGTTCCCTTGGATCAAATGAGTAATTTGCAATAGTTCTAATGCCTTTCTAAGCATAGCCCCACAAAGCCTCTATTCCAGTCTAAGCAGATCCTCCTTGATAGGCAAGGGAAGGCTTCCTGGGGGTTATAATATTTGCACAGAATCTTAAAGGACGAGGAGGTGAAATCAGTCTCAGAATTATGGAGAGCATTCCTCACAATGAAGACAATTCCAACAGGAATATAGAGATGAAAATAGCATGGATTTTCCCTGAAACTGTTATTAAAGTTATCAGTTTCACTGAAACACAGAGGGAGAGGTGGGATCTCTGGAGGCACGCCCAGAGATGGAGCAGAGCCAGCCAGTTATGGAAGGGTCTGGGGGCTACGCGAAGGAGTTGGAAATTTATCCTGAACACAGTGGAAAATATTATGATATCATCACATTTGGTTTAGGAAGGGAGTCTGGGATGAGAGTAGGGGATAGATTTGAGGAGGAATAAGATCTAAGCCAGAGTGAATATTTGGTCGGGGCAGGCAATGATGAAAGCTGGTGCAGTAAGTTGTAAAAGTGCTTCTGTAATAAAGTGAGGTCATTTCTGGGCCACCAATGCCCCAGGCAACAGTGGAATTAACTGGGATCTGAGCAAAGGCCCTGGCATCTCCCTGCCTCAGCTCAGCAGTCCATCAGTTTTGTCTTTGGTTATTTACCCCTTCCTCTTGGCAATACCACTGCCTCCTGTTGTGTCTCTGAGAGTGAGCGCAAGTGAGCATCTGGTAGCCTTCAGCCCTAAGACAGACACGGGTTGTGTAGTCTAAATTGTACTACTGTGGAGGGTGTGAGGCATGGAAAAGGACGGAGTAAGAGTTGGGTCACAGATTGTGCATAATGGTTAGGTATTAGATGTTGGGCATAAAAGATGAGGGGCAGGCCAGAGGTGGGGGCCCTGGGAAGATGGAAGCACTCATCCCTGGTTTGTAGAGCCAATAAGAGAGAAGGAGCAAACGTGAACTCTATCAGTCTTGCAGGATGTGTAACAAACGGCCACATAGTTAACAGCTTAAAACAACACACATTTATTATCTCATCATTCCTTTGGATCAGGAGCCTGAGCACGGCTGAGCTGGGCTCTCCAGTGTTGCCTGGCTGCAACCAAGGTGCCAGCCAGAGCTCAGTTGTCCTCTGGAAGCTCACCTAGGAAAGTGTGAGCTTTCCTGACAGTCTTATATAATGCAACAAAACCACAGGAATGCTGTCCTGTCATCTTCGCCATGTTCTTGTGGTTAGAAGCAAGTGATGGGTCCCACCCATACTCAGGTGGAAGGGAATATACAATGGCACAAACATCAGGAACCAGGGCTCATGGGAGCCACCCCAAGATGTCCATCATGTGAGCCTTTTATAAAGCTTAAAGGTGTGAGGTTTCTGGGTGTCTTTACTTCCAACTGTCAATTCAAGGAAATTCCATTATATTATGACTTTGACCAATATTACACTGGGTTAGGATCATGAGAAAAAGAATATATATCCTGGAAGTATGTACTGTCAGAAGGTGGGAAGGAATAACTCTATTCTTTCTGGTCTTCAACATCCACCCAGGAGGGGTTATGTCATGCATCTAATAAAAATTTGGTCTTCGGGCTTTCGTATGCTTCTGAAAAACCTCAGTTTATTGTTTGGATACTATAAATGAACGAAATCCAGAAATACCTCCTACCAAATGACGTTACACAGAATTGTGGCCAGTTGCTTCCTGTCCACTCTGAAGTTTCGCTGATGTGAATATTTAGTGAAATGTTAGAACTGACTTTAAATCCTTTCTTTGGGCACCTCTTTCTTGATCTTCCCCTCAAAAACACCCATGACTTTTTGAAAACTAGAGACAATCCTAAAGTGCCTTATATTATACTTCTTCCAACTTCTAATTATCTTTTCTTCAAAATACCTTCTGTACTCACCCTTCTCCATTCACATTTCTACCAAGGTTGAGCTATTAAGCATCATGTCTGGATAAATCAGCGTCGGTCTCCTGCCTGCTGTCCTTACTCTAATATCTCCTCCCCTCTCTGTCACTGCTATTCCAGACTGAATTGTGCTTCTATATATAAAAACTTCTAACAAGCAGTTTTTTCCAATCATTTGTGCTGCTGCTCTGTTTCCTACACTACCATCTACATACACTTACGTCTGGCTTTTTCAAAGATCTGTCATCTAATACACCTTCCATTCAGTCTTACTTCCATTCTTCAGTACAAACCATCTTTACCCTCCCCCCACCCCGAGTAATGCCCTTCTGGTCGCTACACAAGGCAAGCTTGTTTCTGTTTCCTTATCACTCATATTGTACTCCCAGCTTGGATCGTTCATACCCTATCATCATGCACTCTCTAAGTACAATGAATAGAGTTCAAACCATAGAGACTCCAGGTAAAGAATGAGGGAAAAGTCAGATGTATATAATAGAAAAAAGAAAGAAAGACAGAACAAATGTATAACATAACTTAGAAGGTAGTGGACAAGGCAGAGCCAGAAGGTTAGAAAAAATTGGATATAATGACCAAGGATGTTATGACATCCTAGAAGTCAAAACCAATCCCTAGAGTCAAGCCAGCTTGGTTAGCCTGGATGAATGTATGTATCAAGAGCCAAGATGAGCAGAAAGGGGTAGACAAAAAAGTATCCAAGGAAACAAAATCCCAGAGGACAAGAGAGTTCACATGCAAGGATTTTCTCAGGCTCTGTAAGGCTAGGGTAAGCAAAGAGGGTAGGCAGACGCACATTCACCTGCTTGATAAAACAACAGCTTGATAAGAGATGTGGTATTCTGTGGGATACCCAGAATATCCCATGATCCAGTGTACTTCCTATGCAGGCAGCTAGGTGCATCTGAAGATCATGATCTTTAAAGCCAGTCAGTCATGGGTTCAAATTCCTTTTCCATCATTTGTTAGCTGTGTGGCCTTGGACTACACAAGGCAAGCTTATTGAACTTCCTCAAGCCTTCATTCACTTATCAGCAAAATGTGAATGATTATACCAATCTATGGTTTTATAAGAATCAAATATATATATTAAGTGTACGTATATGTGAAATAGCTGACGTCTAGCAAGTATATACACATTTATTTTTCTTTGCCTTCTGCCAGAACCAAAATGGCTACCGAATCACATCTGAGATCTGCAGGACCTTCTCTAAGCTCTTGCGATCCATTCAGCCAGCCTCACACATTGTGCCATTTGTCACAGAATGCTCTCTGGGTTCTCTGAGTTTCAATTATTTAAGCTAATTTCCCCAGCGATATTATGAATTCCTTAAGGAGAGGCTTCCCACTGCTAAGCTCATTATAAAGACTCAGACAGCAGTTGCTATTACAATGCATTTCAAGGTCCCTCTTCATTTGTTCATTCAGTCAACAACTATTTGCTGAGCACCCACTATGTGTGATGCACTATGTGGGATTCCTTAACAAGAATAAAGGCGTGGCTTCCTGGAGCGAGGCATGGATTACATCACCACGGCATGGGTTAGATCTTAAAAACAGGAGAACCTGCGAGAGCGTCTAGCCCAACTCCCTAATTTTACAAAGGTGCGATTGAGAATCAAAGAGAGGACACTTGACTTTTAATTTATTCTTCACTAACCACTTCTTTGCCTATGAAGTCACTATAATTTTGAAAAATAAAGGAAAACTCTAGGATGTTTTTTTGACTGAGTCAGAATTTGCAAGTCCCTTGTTTGCTGTCTGCCATGTCGCTGTGTCAGTGAGCCCCCTCCTCTCAGAACACTGCCAGCAAATGTGCATTCCATAACCCGCACAGATCTACCAGAAAACTGACAGAAGCTCTCTGAGGCTGCTGTGCTCTGGCTTCTTTGCTTTTACCCCAGTGTGCAGGAAAAAAAAAAAAAAAAATCCATCACAGAAACAGAGGTAATTCCAGAAATATGCAAAGACATTTGCTACTTTCCTTTGCTAGGGAGTGCCAAGATGGCGGCTTCCTCCAGTGGTCAATCTAGACCATCATTGATTAGTATGTTTGAAAAGACATATCTAAGCATTTATATAGAGAGATACCTTTGAATCAATAATATAGGACTGGCATCTGAAGACTTGGTGGCTTTAATCAAAGTGTTTGCTCAACTTTCTTCAATACTTCAATACTTGATTCACAAACTTATTTCAAGATTAGAATGCCAAGGTGAAGATTAACACCTCTCATACAGTGGGGCTAATGAGGCACGACTTATTAATCCTCCAAGAAAATCTTAATTAGACATTGGAACACCGCTTATTTCATTGTTAAATACTACCCAATCCCTGAAGAATTGAAAAATAAATAAGGACTAAAATAGAAAGTGGTGTAATAATTAGGCCCCCTGAAATGCAAGCAATGCTTATTTTCTTCCACATAGAAAGTATTCGTGACTTTTTTCCCCTAAGTAACTCAGTATTAGCATTTGTAACAAAAATTTGACACCTTCTTGAAATCGCTAGACATGTGGACATTGGAGAAATAGCAGATGATGACTCAACAAACTCCAGTTTTATTGCTGATTTTCAGCTGCAGCAATATTTATCATGTCCGGGTTAATTAGCAAAATGATTCATTATTTACTTCTTGTTCGTTTAGTAGTTTCTATGTACTAGGGTTTCATAGTGCAAGTCCATGTCTTTTCGAGCTGCTTCTTTTTATTTCATTCGCACTTTTTTCAGGCTGTCCATCATACCCAAAAGGGAAGTGGGGGGATGGGAGGAGCAGGGCTACAACATAAGGCGATAGCAGACATTTCCTCCCGCTTCCCAGACAAAATGGTGGAACAGAGCATACCCACGGTAATATGCCTGAGTACCAAGTTTTCATGAGTAAGTTCATGATGAGACTAGAAAGGAAGAAAAAAGAGGAGAGATGGAGAGCAGACGGGAGGGAGAAGCCTTGGGACATTCATTTACCGCTTTAGAGTAAGTCTTCTTGCTGAGATCTAGGTGGGGAAAATGTTGGCATTTTACATACAATTACTTACAAAGTAGACTAATAAACCAGATTGTCAGATTGTGTCAATCACATCTAATCCACAACAAGCGAATAGCCTTACACAGATGGAAAATGCGTAAGATGCACAGATCTCCTGTGTAAACAACCTCAGCTGAGATCTATTGATTAATTTTGTCTTACTTATCATTCTGTTTAAAAGCATAGCCTACATTCTTTTCACCTTCTTTTTGAAAGAGAAAAATCATTAATGTCTAAGCCTCACAGTTCAAAAGCTTCAAGCTTTCACAGGTCTCCTAATCTTTAGCAGAAGGAGAATTGTACAAGTACAGGGTTCCCAAAAAATGTCAATAAATCTCTCCCCATTACTGGAGTTTCAGAAATATAGCAAGTGGACCCTCAGTATAAAGTTTTGGGGAGTCAATTTAGCAGTTATTCTGGTTATTGTTATATTAGATAAAATTATTGAGAGGTATTTTCTCTCCACTCATACTAAACCCCAAAAGTTGTTTCTCCTTGTTTTAAAGAGAATATTCTGGGAGCACCTGGGTGGCTCAGTTGGTTAAGCTTCCAATTCCTGTTTTTGGCTCAAGTCATGATCTCAGAGTCAAGAGATCTAGCCCCGAGTCAGGCTCTGTGCTGGGTGGGAAACTTGTTCAAGACTCTCCCCCTCCTCCAACAAAAAAAGTGAATGGAATGGAACGGAATAGAATAGAATAGAATAGAATAGAATAGAATAGAATAGAACAGAATATTCTGAAAATAAGAAATTAACTGGTAAGGCTAAGGTTTGAGGTTGACCAGTTGCTTCCCTCCACTCATGCCTCGAATAATACTTCTTGTCCCAGCTATAATGAGCAGGTGTTCTTATTCATAAGTATCTTATGATACTCATAAGAGTATCATAGGGAAAGCAATCAGAATATTTAGAGACAATGTTGGAGACACATACAGCCTCATCACTTCTTAGCTGTATGATGTTTGATCAGATTAACTTCTCTGAGTTTTACATTTCAAAGTGGGGGGGGTACTAATAATACCTACTAAGTTTGCTTTGAGAATTTTAGGATATAATATATGTGAGAGGAGTTCTCCATAAAATACCAACCAATAAATAAATGCACAAAAGGGACCAGGACAAGAAAGAACAAGGGAAATCCATGAAAACCCATTACTGCTATTTTTCAAGTAGCTGAAGGGTCATATTCTCTTCTGCACAGATCCGGAGCAGCAAGATAAGCACTACCACCTTGGAAGGGTCATCTGAACAGGAACGAAAGTAGTCATTTACTCTTGTAAATCCACATATGCTTAGATGCTACTGTCAGAAAAAAAAAAATTTTAAAAATTAATTTAATGCTTGACTAAGAAGAATGTTTTAAACACACTTCTGTATTGCTTCCCAACTTGTCTCCCCCTTTCTGTGTGGTAGAGTCGAAATCTCACTACTCTGAATCAGATGTATAGTCTAGTTTCGGTTCATTAGGTATGGTTACCTTGTATTATTCATTCATTCACTGGACCAGTGTTCATCGACTCCTATGTGTCAGGTCCTGCACAAAGCAGGCGCAGTCTACCTCTCACGTGGCTTACATCTAGCAGGATCACTCACCTTCTCCCGCCGGAGCTCCTTCATCTGTAAGACGAGGGAAGTAGACATAATGCTCACCACAGTCTCTTCCAGTTCTGATGTTCTCAGTCTTTTTTCTCTCTGTGGATTTTCTTTTTTTTTTTTTAGATTGTATTTATTTATTTGAGAGAGAGAGGAGAGTGCAAGAGAAGGAGCATGAGCAGGGAGAGGGGCAGAGGGAGAGGGCCCTGCTGAGCAGAGAGCCCAGTACAGGGCTCGATCCCAGGACCCTGGGATCACAACCTGAGCCAAAGGCAGCTGTCTAACTGACTGAGCCACCCAGGTACCCTTCTCTCTATGGATTTTCATTCTTTATTCTTCTCCAAAGACTCAGAGACTTCATGGTGATCTTTCCCTCTTCATTAAATTATGAAATATTTATAAGTATGTGTGTATATATATGCATGTGTGTGTATATATATATATACACACACACACACACACACAAACATGTCAGTACATATATACACATATGTATATAGAATATAATCTGTTTCCTAAAAAGAATTCCTCCATTCCCTTCATGCATCACACATTTTTTGAGATTCACTGAGAAAAGACACTGTGCTGTTATTTGTGGAGGTATATATACACAGATAGACATGTTGAGCTGTCCCTGTCCTCTAAGCACTTATTTTATAAAGAAGAGACAAAATATATTCACAAATAATAAAATATCCGAATCCTACCTTTAGAAGAAAAAAAATTTATTTTTGTTGATAGGACCAGAGAAGGTTTCTTATAGACAATGGAGCTAGCTAACAAGAGCCTGGAAGAAGGTTAAACAAAATGAAAGCTAAGAAGGAAATAGTCTGAGCCGAGGAAAAGAATAAGGACAGAGTTTCTGAAAAAATTACTGGCCGTGATGGACATTTCATGTGCAAAACATGAGAGATGAGATTCTTAGAGGACATTGAGGCCACATGTGAATCACAATGACAAGTTCAGGCGCTGGAACTTTATGCCCTTGGCTGGCACTGCCTAATGCAAGCCACAGATATATTTTTTAAAATTTAATTTTTTTTCAGTGTTCCAAGATTCATTGTTTATGCACCACACCCAGTGCTCCACACAATACACGCCCTCCTTAATACCTATCACCAGGCTCACCCAACCCCCCACCACTCTCCTCCCCTCCAAAACCCTCAGTTTGTTTCTCAGAGTCCACAGTCTCTCATGGTTCGTCTCCCCTTCCAATTTCCCCCAACTCACTTCTCTCCATCTCCCAATGTCATCCATGTTATTCCTTATGCTCCACAAGTAAGTGAAACCATATGATAATTGACTCTCTCTGCTTGACTTATTTCACTCAGTATAATCTCCTCCAGTCCCATCCATGTTGATACAAAAGTTGGGTATTCATCCTTTCTGATGGAGGCATAATACTCCATAGTATATATGGACCATATCTTCTTTATCCATTCATCTGTTGAAGGGTATTTTGGCTCCTCCCACAGTTTGGTGACTGTGGCCATTGCTGCTATGAACATTGGGGTACAGATGGCCCTTCTTTTCACTACATCTGTGTCTTTGGGGTAAATATCCAGCAGTGCAATTGCTGGGTCATAGGGTAGCTCTACTTTTAATTTTTTGAGGAACCTCCACACTGTTTTCCAAAGTGGCTGCACAAACTTGCATTCCCACCAACAGTGCAAGAGGGTTCCCCTTTCTCCACATCCTCTCCAACACTTGTTGTTTACTGTCCTGTTAATTTTGGCCATTCTAACTGGTATAAGGTGGTATCTCAATGTGGTTTTGATTTCAATCTCATATATATAATTTTTCAACTTTAGTGGCCTCATTAAAAAAGAAAAAATGAACAGGAACAGGTAAAATTAATTTTAGTGACGCATTTCCTTTTACCCAGTAAAAGCAAAATATCTTCTTTTTTAAAAAGATTTTATTTATTTATTCATGAGAGACAGAGGCAGAGGCAGAGGGAGAAGCAGGCTCCCCATGGAGTAGGGAGCCAGATGTGGGACTAGATCCCAGGACCCTAGGATCATGACCTGAGCCAAAGGCAGACGCTTAACCCACTGAGCCATCTAGGTGCCCAAGGAAAACATCTTCTTAACACATAAACAAGAGAAAACATTATTAATGAGATATTTCATATTCTTTCTATACTATGCCTTTGAAACCCCTGGGTATTTAGCATTTTCAGCGCATCTCATGTTGTCTTTATGTCTCTTGACTGGTGACTGTCATTCTGTGCAGTGTAGTTTCAGGCTTCCAGGAGGCACTGCTAGGTTTTGAGGTGGACAGTGGCTCAGTTAAAGCAATTTCTCAGTAGCTGAATAAAGTTTTAGTATGTAGAGTGGACACAAGATGGGGAGATGATGCTGTTGAAATTATCTGGGTTTGAAGTGATTGGGGATGGACTATGGTGGTCCACTCACAGATTACACAAGTTGAGAGAAAGGTAAAGTCTACACAATCCAGTTGAAGGACACAGTAGTGATCGATGAGCTGATTCATACAGTTGGAGAAGAAGCAGATATATTCTTTGTCATCACCTGATTATCTTGCTTATCTCATTAGACCCAAGCCTCTGTTTTACAGATGTGAATCATACTTCTATTATTAATGAACTATGCCATCTTTGGGGATATATATATAGAGAGAGACAGTTGTTTTTAAAGACAGTAATTTAGCAATCACATAGGGAAAGTGAACGTTTATCTACACAACAAAGAGCAAAAGCTTTGGGAACATGAGAGGGAATATACAATTCTGCCTGGAAGAATCCAGAAAAGATTCATGGGGGAAGTGACATCTGAGCTGAATATTGAAACATAAGTACAATTTCTGCAAGTGGAAATGGAAGAGTGGAAAGAAAAGCATGAGGAAAATTAGGAAGGTATCTGGCATGTCTTGGAAATAATAAATATTTGCCAAAGTTGCGGTCCATGTGGGCATGTCGTAAGAAATGAAGCAGGAAAGGTGAAAGAGAAATCGGGGGTGGGGGAGGTCAACGTCTAGGTCAATGCACAGTGTTCCACTGTGCTGCACAGACCTGGAGCATCATCTGGGAGAGAAGCCACTTCAGACCCACAGATGTGTTGGGGAACATGGATTTAGCTTGAGAAAAAGACACAGAGGCGTCAGTTTCTAAGGGAGAAATATGAAGACAGTAGTTTGCACAGTATAACTCAGAGTACTGACTTGGTGTCAGATGTAATGATCTGCCTTTTCACTTTCAGTATTCGACATTTCACTAAATCGACCTTTTCTTGCCAGTAGCAAACATAATTGCATTATAGTCTCCCTTCAAAGTTTGAGAGTAAGAGCTAGCATTGTAAGGGGTACAGCGTATCTCTTGAGCTTCTGCTGTTTGGCACTCAGTACTCCCTGCGAAGAAAGCTTCAGGGGAAAATCACCACTGCTTTTTTTTTTTTTTTTTAAGCTACAGATGATGGAGAGATAGGCCTATATTAGTTTTCCAGTGCTGCATAACAAATGACTACACACAGCCACATAGAACAGCACCCATTTATAAGCTCACAGTTCCATAGATCAGGAGTGCAGGTGTAGGAGCACCTGTGTGGCTCAGTTGGCTGGGCATCCAACTTTTGATCTCCGCTTTGGTCATCTTCTCAGCGTGGTAGGATCAAGCTCCACGTCAGGCTCTACTCTCAGTGTGATGTCTGCTTGGGATTCTCTCTCTCCCTCTCCCTCTCTCTCTGCCCCTCCCCTCCACACTCGACCACTCTCTCTTTCTCTCTCTCCCTCTCTCTCAAATAGAAATAAATAAATCTTTTAAAAAAATAAAGTTGCAGATGGGTTCAACTGGAGTGTCTGTGGAGAGTCTCATAGGCTGGTATCACTCACTGATACCAGTTCATTGTGGTTGGCTGAATCTAGATCCTTGTGGTTGAAGGAGTGAGGTCACTTGTTCTTTCTGTCTGCTGGTCAGAAGTTGCTCTCAGTTCGGAGAGGCTGCTCTCCAAGTCCTTGCACCTTCCAGCTCCTAGCAGTGTGTTGAACACTAAGCTACCAGTTAAACAGAACTTCCTGCTTTCCAAGAGTTCCTCTGATTAGATTAGGCCCACCTAGATGATTTCCGTATCTTAAGGTCAACTGATTAGCAACCTTAATTACAATCCACAAAATCTTTTTGCTCTGTATGATGACATAATCACAGAAATAACATCAGGAGCAGAGGTCAGGGGGGACATGAGAAATCCTTCCCTGCCTGTAATGCCCTTTGCCATCTGGTCAGAGCACATCCACATGAATCCATTTCCTTTTCTTTTTAAGTTGAAAGAAATTTCTGGCCGCTTTACAAGATGAAACAAAGAGATAACATTTCTTTGAATGTCTAAGAAGGGAGAGATTTTCTTCTGGCTGAGTGATTAAGGAGGTGAGCAAGATATTTGTGTGAGTTTAAGGGAAAGGGGATAAAATAAAAGACACTTTCGTTTCTGGCAGTATGGTCAAGTAGATGGTCTGTGTCACACTTGCTACTGAAATAACTAAAATCTATGGTGAAATAACTGAACTATATGTCCATCTCTATAAATCTAGAACTATATTTATAAGGCTGCTTGAAAGTAAGGAATCAATAGAGTCCCAAAATGAGATAAAAATCAGGAAACATGATTGGCAAGTAAGTTCCAAAATGAGGATTACTCTGAGAATTTCTGCCAAACTGTAGGATCCTTAAGCGTCCACTTTGATGGTTTTATGGGCTCAGCTATGAGAAAAAAAGCAAAGGGCCTGGTCAGTGCAAGGAATCTAAACTGAGAACTCATAAAAATAGTATTCTAGAGGATTATACTGTCACTGAAAGAAAGAATTAGAAATAAAACCTAATTCCATAAAGAAATCAATTTGGACCCAGGATAAAAGGACAAAATTCCCTGAAGATTCATAATCACAAATTTGTTCTCTCTTGAGTTTGGGGTTCTCATTCATCCTACATGTATGGTCCAAAAAACCTCAAGCATGACCCCAGAGGACCATGCCCTCAGGCAACTGGCAGAAAGAAGCAAATTTGTAACTCCTTTGGAAAATTCAACCTCAACCCAGGCCTCAAAGAATACCAAAGAATAAACCTCCTTGGAAAATGAACAACCCAGAGTGAGAATCAGAAGAAACAAGGAAATAAGATATTACGAGTAAAACAACCAACCCAAAGGTCTCAGATAATGAGATTTTTTGACATAGAGTTTAAAATAGCTGTGTTTAATGAAATTTACCAAAAGCTTGGAAATATGAGCAGGGAACAGGAGACCATGAAATAATGACCAACCGTCTTTCAACAATATTAGATTCTAGAAGTAATATATAATCACTGAAATTTAAAATGCAATGAATGTACTATCCAAAAGATTAGATACAGTGAAGATAGTGAACTGGAAGATATCTTAAGAAATAACTAGAGGGACACTTGGATGGCTAAGTCAGTTATGCGTCCAACTCTTGATTTCGGCTCAGGTCATGATCCTCAGGGTCGTGAGACGGAGCCCCGCATCGGGCTATGCACTCAATAGGGAGTCTACTTGAGATTCTCTCTCTCCCTCTGCCCCTACCACCATTCTCCCTCTCTCTCTCTCTCTTTCTAATTTAATAACTAAAAACCTTGAAAAAAAAAAAAAGAAAGAAATGAACTAAAATTCTGTCCAAACAGGCATAAAATTTAAGCGAAGGTCAAGGATTATAGAGAATAGAATGAGACGGTTTCACATAAATTACATCAGCTTCAGAAGGCAGTAGAAATAACAGAAAAAAGGAATACTCCATGAGATGATGATTCCTATTTTTTCCAAATTTATTGGAACATATGAATCCCAAGAACCAGGAAACCTAGTAAATCCCAAATCAGATAAATGAAAGTTTTCTTCTACACCAGGACCTACAGTAAAGCTACAGATCTCCAAAGTGAAAGAGAAGATCTTAAAAGCACAGTGAAAAGAGACATTGCTTTGAAAGAACTGACAGCCTGATTGTCAACTTTGAATCAGCACCAAAGGAAACTGGAACACAGTGGTATAATACATTTAATAGAATGTGCTTCAAGAAAATAGCTACTTCCCTTGAATTCTATACCCAGACTTCCTTACAAAAATGAGCATGAATGATATGTGGAATTTAAGAAATAAGGCAGAGGATCATAGGGGAAGAGAGGAAAAAAAATGAAACAAGATGAAACCAGAGAGGGAGACAAACCATAAGAAACTCTTTTTTTTTTTTTTTTAATTTATTTGAGACAGCATGAGAAGGGGGAGTTTCAGAGGGAGAAGCAGACTCCCCAGTGAGCAGAGAGTCCAATGCAGGACTTGATCCTGGGACCCCAGGATCATGCCCTAAGCCGAAGGCAGTTGCTTAACCAACTGAGCCACCCAGGCGTCCTCAGAAACTCTTAATCATAGGAAACAAACTGAGGGTTGCCAGAGAGGAGGGCGGTGGTATAAGTGGGTGATGGACCTTGCGGAAAGTATGCATTGTAATGAGCACTGGTTATTACATAAGACTGATGAATCACAGACCTATACCCCTGAAACAAATAATACATTATATGTTAATGAATTGAATTTAAATTTTAAAAATAAAAATAAATAATTTTTTAAATGAGCATGAAAAAAGACATTCATATTTAAACACAAAGTCAGTGAATATTCACCTAAAGACTTTTCCTAAAAGCAATTCTGTTTCAAATAAAAGGCAATGATCCAAATGTTTACTGTATTAAACAGTAACAAAGGTAAAAGTGTCCAGTTAGTAGGAGGAAAATTCAGGCTAAGATGATAATCAGGCTAAAAGTAAAATAACATCACTGTTAAGAGCCCAGGCTTAGAAATAATAGGGTTCTTGACTCTGCCACTTGGGCAAGTTTCTTTAAATGGTCATGACAGTAACCAACTTCACAAAGCCATTAAAAGGGATCATGTATGTTAAGTACTTAATACTTAACATACTAACTTAGTGTAACGGTGCCCCATAAGTAATATCCACCACTATTACTCTTAATGATTATCCAAGAAAATTTTGGAAACTCTGTTTTGATTTACTAGTCAAAAAACAAACAAACGTAGGATTCACCCACGTGCTCGTGCAGACCTGTGACCTACCACATGGCAGGAGCTGACAGAGACTCTCTCCTTGACTAAACTCCAGTCAGGTTCCCTTGGGCCCTCTTCTCAGTGAGGCCTCATCCTTACTCCATAAGAACTGCAGACACTCAGCACAAACAATTTCATCCACCCTCCCCCCTACCATCCCAGCACACCACACACACACACACACACACACACACACACACACACACACACAAAGAGTCTTGCACAAACTCTAGCCTGGCTTCAGGCAGCCTCAGGACCTGTCCCTAGGGTAACCCCAGCCCTCCTTAAAATGTCTGCCTACAGCAGCTCAACACCGTCGAAGGAATTTACTGTTTATTCCAGCCAAAACCTGACGTAGGCCCATGAACTCCCTCTCAAAGCAGGGACTAGAAAACTTATAGTTATAAATTATTTCTCTTGACCCTTTGAGATATAAATCCAACACCCAGAACTGTCTAAGGATCTGGAAATGCAAACCTTCAGGGAGGTGGCTCTTGCTCTCTTGCCTCCCAGACCCTGGGGTAGAGTAAGAGCCTAATTTGTTGGGTGCCTTGCTCCAATTTGCAAAACTAGTTCCTGTCCTGAAGATATAAGAAGTTTGTTCATCCTCCAGATAAGCACCAATTAACAAACCCAGATGGCTTAATCACAGTGACCCACCCCCTTCCCACTCAATAATTGTTCACTCTCCCCACTCTACTAGAGCCCCCCTCCCTTCCCTGCCCGCTCCCTCATTCTCCCTTTTATTTGAAGCTCCCAGTCAGCTCCCCCTCAGAGGTAAGCTCAGTTCTGTACTGAAGTCTCTCTCCTGCTGCAGTAGTAGTACTGAAAAAAATCTGTCTTGACCACTTTTAGCTAGTGTCCAATTCTGTTTTCTTTAACACCACTCAATGACATCTCAGCACATTCCCCTGGTCCCAGTGAAGTTGTTTGCCTCTTGGTGCTGACTGCTTCCCCAGCTATTTTCTTTATGTTCTGGAGGTGATTACTAGCCTAAGAGCCCCTTACTGAACGCTAACCATCTTAAAACCCACTTTAAAAAAAAAAAAAAAAAAAGACTAATTTTGGAAGAGAACATTTTAATAGTTTGTTATTTTTTTTTAAGATTTTATTTATTTATTTGACAGAGAAATCACAGGTAAAGAGACAGGTGGAGAGAAAGGAGGAAGCAGGTCCCCTGCTGAGCAGAGAGCCCAATGCAGGGCTCGATCCCAGGATTCCGGGATCATGACCTGAGCTGAAGGCAGAGGCTTTAACCCACTGAGCCACCCAGGCGCCCCAATAATTTGTTATTTTAAACTAAGTTTCAGCTCACTACTAATTCAACAGCTAACAAATCCTTCAGGAATTAGATCACCCTAATGGAGTAAACATATAAAAGAAAGAAAGAAGTACTTCCTGGTTTTCCCTTTGGGAAGGAAAAATGGAGGAAGATATTTCTGCAATGAATATGAAATGTCACAATGTTTGTTTGCTGGATGGGAGGAACTTGTACTTCTGGCAAAAGGAAAATGAGATGCAAGAAGGTAGACTAAGGCAAAAAGTGGTTGAGTGGTTGCCTAGGGCTAGGGGGAAAGATGGGGGAGGGGGGCTACTCAAAGGCAGTGTTTCTTTTCAGGGTGGGGAAAATGTTGTAAAATTGCTTGTGGTAAGGTTGCACAAGTCTGAATATACTAAAATCCATTGAATTTATACTTTTAAATGCGTGGATTGCATGGTATGTGAATTATATCTCAATAAATTTGACAACAATTAAAAAGAATAGTGTCTGAGGATAAAAGAAATGTAGATAAATCTAAACCAACAATAATTGTGCAAAACAGTAATAATGAAAATATTGTGCAATGTAAAAGGGGTTAAGGAATCGGGCTAGAATGAAAATCCTGACCAAAAATATACATATTAGTTGGGAGAAGGTGATTGGACTTAATGTTCTAAATTCACAATTGACATAATGATTGTTATACTCAGGAATTAGCTTATTTCCTCTTTTTCTTTTCTTGATGAATCTACTATAATCTTTCTCCTACCAGGATATTTTTCTGAGAGGAATTGATGATCCAACCAGGGAGACACAGGAAGAATATTAACACTTGTTCATCACAAATTACCTTAGATCTCTTTCCTTTTATCCAAGTCATATACTTTAACAAAAATTACTTTAGCACTCTTTCAAAACCTGTAACATCCAGTGATTAGATTTGCACTAATGAGTGAACATCAGGTCTTGATACTAAAATTAATGCCACATCTTCATAGAAAGAGGTTGTATTTCCCAGCACAAATACTGAAGTTCAATACAGCTGTATTTTATTTTGAACTCTGCCACTCATTAGCTGGATGGACCTGGGTACCATACCTGAACCAGGCATTGGCTTTCTCATCTATAGAATGGAGAAATAAGTAGGTATTGTTGTCCCTCATGTCTTTGTTGTAAAAATCCAATAAAATAATGTTTAAACTATAACTTTAAAATCTGTAAAATGCCACACAAATGGATAGTAGTATTATGGATTGTACTTTTATAATGATTTAGTGGAGAATAGGAACTCTTTATGTAAAGGTTTCAGGAAGGTGTACCCATTCAAATTTCTCTAAATTTTACATTAAATGTGTTGAATTTTCTGAGTCTAACTTGGTAACTTAAACATGTACATTCATATTTATGTATAATCAGTCTACTCATGGTTTAATTCTTCACTTAAAATGTTTAATGTTAAATCAGCATCATTTTTAGTCACTATAAAAGAAACATATGGCATAGTGTTACAGAGATTAAAAGAGGAAGAAGTCACTGCAGAGAAGAGATAATGAGAACGCCAATCAAATAAAAAATTAATGATACATTATATGTTAATAAAAAATTTAAAAAATTAATGATAAAAATACTACCATACTTCTAACTTATTTATGGCTTTAAAAGACATCATTTCTGGGGCACCTGGGTGGCTCAGTGGTTTAAGCCTCTGCCTTCAGCTCAGGTCATGATCTCAGGGTCCTGGGATCGAGCCCCGCATCAGGCTCTCTGCTCAGCAGAGATAAATAAATAAAATAAAATCTTAAATAAATAAATAAAATAAAATCTTTTAGAAAAAAGACATCATTTATTTGATCCTCACCAAAAACAAAACATTTGTGAGAATGGAAATAAGATTTGAAAAATAACCTTCTGTCTGGTAGTGACTATTACACTTGATTTTCCTGGGAGGTGATAAGTAGAACTAATATTACTATAAAACTGACCTTAGCTATGAAAGGCAGAGGGAAGAGCTTATCCAGTGAACTTCACCTTTTTAACAGCATGAGCCTAAATTACTGGAATGAGCTGCTTGGACCATGCTATATTAACTTCAATACCGGTATACTTGTTACCTCTCCAACTCACACTTCTCTGTATCAACACTAGATTAGAGAAGGAAAGATTCTACTTCTAAACTCACCAGCAGGACAACTTACTCAACCCCAACAACTATTTAATGAACCGAAAAGAAACTTTCAGGGGAAAGACACTCTTCTTCCATAAACATTAGTTACATATAGCAATGAGATACTGAGATTAAGAGTAATCGGAATTCTATGCCAAAATACAATTCAGTTCCCATCTCTTTCCTTAAGACATTATTCCACTAAATGAGACCCCTGAACAGAAGCAGAATTAACTGGCTCCTTTTAAGTTCGATCATTACAAATGCAAAATGAGTATCTTCCTGCAGACGGAGAGCCAGAGGACTACTCAAGCTAACACAATAATGGTAGCTGCGTGTGATAAATTATGTATGCATGATATCAAAAGCTGAATGGAGGGAAGAAATGGAGAACCCATTTGAAAATTTGGAATTTGCTCAAAGCTGCTCCTGCAGTATTTCCCAGGAGGATAAGCACCAAACGTAGTGCAGTAATAAACTCCGCCGTTCTGTATAATTTATCAACTTTTTTCCTTTTCATTTCTAACATTGACCCTTCATGGTTAACTGAAGAAACAAAGAGCTAAATAGCTTCCTCAGTCATTTGATAGAGCAATTATGAGCATCCTGACTGATACATTTTCTGCTTAATCTGCTAACAAATGGTGTCCATTTTCCTCTTAATCTACACCCTATCTCCACATTCGACTTGACACGCGCAGAACACCGCTTCCGTGCCCTTGTTCTTGTGACTCTTCATTTGTTTCTTTCTCATTACAGCTCTCTTATGTGATCATTATAATAGAAGAAAAGCGAATTCTTTATGACAATTTTCCTCAGCTGCCCTTGGTTAATTTTTTTCAAAATGTGATTCCTATGGGTTCTCTGACAGCTGGGCAAATTGAAAGCTAATCAGTAGAATCTTTCTTAAGTGTCCGTATCTTTTCAAAGAAATTTCATGTCTTAGAATGAGAGGATTGTTTTTCACAGGAATAAGCAGTATAATGTGCTGTAGCCATCTTGAAAGGGGTCAAGCTGTTTAAAGCTAGGGGATAATAAGAAAAAATAAGATTTACCTCGGGCACTAATTTCCCCCCCACTGCAATTGTTTTTACTTCCTTACCCATTAATCTGTCATTATAAGAATACTCATCTAGTGCTCATCTGGTGGCATCCCTTAGAACAAGAGAAATTTAGACCCAGAAGGGATTGCTGAACTCATCATTTCAAAGCCCTTTCCTTCTTGGGTGAAAAAAACAAGATATGGGAGGTTAAAAGATTGGCCAACAGTCGCATAGCAGGTGCATAACTTAGTTTGAACTCCCTAGGGTTTTTGTTGTTTTTTTTTGTTTTTTTTTGTTTTTTTTTGTCTTGAAGGGAGAAGGGAATGGGGAGATAGTTTTCCGCCCATGAGAGGAGCAGATGCCTATAGTCCTTAAGTCTCTTTTTTTTCCTATCTGTATGTTAGCGATGATGATACTGCCCTCTTCATCTCACAGGATTTCCCCCCACTAGTCTATTGTAATGAAACCCCCGTGCTGTTGTGTGTGCAAGTGTGTGTGTGTGTGTGTGTGTGTGTGTGTGAACATCATCCTTGTATGGCACTTGCCCCACTGTGGATGTTGTACTTAGGACTGTAAAGATTTGTGTGTCCTGAAGGCAGACGCCATTTTCAGTACTGGGGACTCAGCAAAGATATGGGCCTCAGGGAAGGTCACAGAACTTAAAGAAGTGAAGGGGAGTGGAATTCCCAGCTGTGTAAGATGACCTAAAGATTGGTGTTCTTACATGATGGGGTTAAGACAATGTCTGCCTCCTGAAGCCAAGCATCTGGAAAAAGGAGGTGCCACCATAACGAGTTATGTCAACACACAAGTAATCTCTTCTTTGAAGGCTGGCAGCACTGTATACATGATCTGTCCAACCCAGTGCAAAACGAAAATGTGGGGCCTCTTGTTCAGAAAATTGAGGATCTCAGGACTGTGGCAAGAGAGAAATAAAGGAAGCATGGGAGGGGCACCTGGGTGGCTCAGTGGGTTAAAGCCTCTGCCTTCGGCTCAGGTCATGATCTCAGGGTCCTGGGATGGAGCCCCGCATCAGGCTCTCTGCTCGGCAGGGAGCCTGCTTCCCCCTCTCTCTCTGCCTGCCTCTCTGCCTACTTGTAATCTCTGTCTGTGAAATAAATAAGTAAAATCTTAAAAAAAAAAAAAAAAAAAAGAAGCATGGGATCCTTCTGAATACAGAGCCCTATACAGACCCACAAGTCACATACCCATGATGCTAGTGCTGTTTGGTCACAAGCACTTAATTTGGCCAAGTCTGGTCTAACTGTGCTCAGTGAAGTCTTCACTCAGCAAAGGGTTTTGAGAAAAGGAGTCCTGTTAAAGGAAGAATAGTACCTTTTAGAGAGTGGCTTGCCCTTAGCAACTTGGATAGGAGGCAGGAACATTCCATTGGTAAAGTGGGTCTTAGGGCAAAGGGAGGAGTCTCTGAGGTCCTGCAGACCCTGCGCTCCTGGGAATTTTCCTTCACTGCCATTTAAGAGGATCTGGGCTCTTGTTTAAGGGAAGATGCCGTTTCCTTGCACTTTCATCAAGAATTGGCCCTGACTACTAGAGGACCACAACAGGCATGGTCTGTGTGTCTCTTGTTCTCTATATTATTCCTGGTGTCTGCAGTGCCTGACACGTGGTAGGTGCTCAGTAAACATTTGTTGTTGACTAGTGATGTGCGTGGTTATCTTAGTGTCAGAATTTGGTGGAGCCCTTCTGGCCTTGAAAGGAAGATCTGAGAGTCCAAGGAAAGAGGTATCTCTGATAATAAAAAGAGGAGAGGGGTCTTTGTTTTGTTTTGTTTTGAAGATTTTATTTATTTATTTGACAGAGAGAGACAGGGAGGGAACACAAGCAGGGGGAGCAGGAGAGGGAGAAGCAGGGAGCCCAATGTGGGGCTCCATCCCAGGACCCTGGGATCATGACCTGAGCCAAAGGCAGACACTGCATGGCTGAGCCACCCAGGTGCCCCGAGGAGAGTTTTGAAGCGTGTTAACAATACTGCAATTTAAGAAAATGGTAGCCTGCCAAGTCTGGACAGCTTTTGGTATAATCTTGCATACAAACCAGTATAGATTGTTTTATAGATTTGTTCAATATTTTTAAGATTTTTAAGACCTTGTGCTGTACTGTTCTTTCGTTATCAGTGTTGCTATCAACAATAGCACTGTATTCTTTTTTAAGTTCTGTTTTTTAGAGAACATAGGCTGCGGCAGAAGCAGGGAGAACCTGGGAGGAGGCGCTGAAAGCTGACGAGAGAGACCTAGAAAAGTGAAAACAGAAAGGGGCCTCAGAAATGAAAACGGACCCCTAGAGAGCGGCAGGAAAATGAGGAAGCTAAAAGAGAAGGGGAATGCGAGAGGGAGGCCCCCTCTCTTTCCCTGACTGCGTCTGGTACCACACTGCCCGTGCAGAGGGCACTCAGGAAAGGCCTGATTAATGACCGTGCTCAGGAAAATGAATGGAGTCCGATCAGTGGTGTGCTGGTAAATACTTAACAGCCAGCTCTTGGGGAAGGGGATGATTTCTAGTAATTGTCAGTTTCCGTTGTATAACTCCTCTCTCCCCCCATGTCCAATGTTGAGCTACCAACGTGAATTCACTGAATGTGAAATTAGGGAGAGATGCACAGTGGTATCTTCACTGTACAGATACAGTGGACTTAATCTCAAAGCATAGATAAGAGTAAAATGTAGTATGATAATTGGGAAATAATGGGGTTTTAAATATTTATTGCCTTTGTTTTAATTTATTTAGTAATGAATTCCTATAATGTAACTCTAAATCATGGCATTAACAGCTGACTTGCCAAGTACAAACCAGCCCCAGCTCTCCAATGGATGGGCCATCCCTGGATGCTATTGATGTTATATAGAAAGAGATTTTCCAATTCTTTTTTCTTTAAAGAAACTGAGAAAAGCAAAATATGAGACAGGATAAGAAAAGAAATAAAAGTTATTTTCTGTGCTAAAGGTTGTAGATGGAGATGTTGGGGGCTGTGTGGAGCCGCAGTGGAAAGGAGCATAGAGTCTTTCATAACCATGCAGATGATAAGAACACATTAAAGTGTATTAAGCCTGGGGCGCCTGGGTGGCTCAGTGGGTTAAAGCCTCTGCCTTCGGCTCAGGGCATGATCTCAGGGTCCTGGGATCAAGCCCCGTAATCAGGCTCTCTGCTCAGCGGGAAGCCTGCTTCTCGAACCCCTCCTTCTCTCTCTCTCTGCCTGCCTCTCTGCCCACTTGTGATCTCCGTCTGTCAAATAAATAAGTAAAATTTAAAAAAAAAAAAAAGTGCATTAAGCCTGAGGGCAACATGATCAAATTTCTGTTTGGAAAAACCACTCTGGCATCAGTATGGAGAACAAACTGAGGCAGGAACAAAAGTAATGGTGGGGAGACCATTACTCCCATTTAGGAGCCTGTAATACTCTAAGGAAAAGAGAACATGGTTTGAAACAAGGCCATCACAGATGACAATGCAGAGAAGTAGGTCGATTCTAGTAGTATTTTGGAGGTAGAATTTTACTGGATGGTTGAATGTTAAGGGCCAGATGGAGCCAAGAAGGAACTCCAAGGTTTTCAGTACGGGCAACCCAGTGGGCAGAGGGGGTGCCATTCACTGAGATAGAAAGGGAAAGAACTGAGAAAGGTAGGATGGATATGAGGTGATAACAAGAGGTCACTAATAGATGTAACCAAGATCTTATGGAGATCAGACATAAGAATCTGAATCAAACAGCAGTAAAAAGCAATGTTATTTTGATAATCTGCTGTAAAATTTATCAAAAGGAAAGTCAGTTCTTAAATGATGGAGAGGACAGGTGAGGTTCCCATGGTCTGGTTGGTTTAATGGTGTGGTGAGGAACCTCATACCTTCTTCCACAGTGACTGCTTCAGGTTGCATTCCCACCAGTAAAGCGTGAAGGTTCCTTTTTCTTCACATCCTTGTCCACACTTATTGTTTCTTGTGGTTTTGATTTTAGCCATTCTGACAAGTGTGAGATGATATTTCATGGCCCTTTTGATGTGCATTTCCCTGATGATGAGTGATGTTGAGCATCTTTTCATGTGTCTGTTGGCCATCGGGATGTCTTCTTTGGAAAAAAATGTCTGTTCATGTGTTCTTTCCACTTTTTAATTGGATTATTCGGGGGTTTTGGTGTTGACTTGTATAAGTTCTTTATCTATTTGGGATATTAACCCCTTATTGGATATGTTATTTGCAAATATAAAAGTTGGATTCTTGTTTCATTGATGGTTTCCTTCACGGTGTAAAATCTTCATGGAGATTCCTCAAAAAATTAAAAATAGAAGTACCGTATGATCCAATAATTCCACTACAGGGTATTTATCCCAAAAAAATGAAAACACTAATTTAGAAAGATATATGCACTCCTATGTTTATTGCAACATTATTTACAATAGCTAAGATATGGAAGCAACCTCAATGTCCATTGGTAGACAGATGAGTAAAGAAGAGGTGGCATATATATATATATATATATATATATATACACAATGGAAAATTACTCAGGCACAAAATAAATGAAATAGTGCCATTTGCAAGGATGTGGATGGAGCTAGAAAGTGTAACGCTAAGTGAAAAACATCATTCAGAGAAAGACAAATACTATGTGATTTCACTCGTACGTGGGATTTAAGAAACAAAAGAAACAAAGAGGCAACCAAAAAATAGATTCTTAAATATACAGAATAAAGTTGTGGTTACCAGAGGAAAGGTGGGCAGTGGGGGGAAATGGATGAAAAAGGTGATGAGGATTAAGATTACACCTGTCATCATGAGCACTGAGAAAGGAACTGCTGAATCACTGTATTGTACACCTGAAATGAATATAACACTGTATGTTAACTATACTGGAAATAACTATACAAATAAAAAAACATTCTAAAATAGATAAATAATCAATCAGGGACATTATATGTTACAAATGACCTCACTTCTCCATCAGTCCAAGAAAAAAAAAATCTGAAAGGTCTATAAAGGAATAAAGAAAAAAATGTCATAAGGAATGTAGCAACCAAAAACAACAGAAGAAGCCAAAGTAAAAGAAATGGTATGGTGAATATGAAAACCACTTTGTAAGGTTTTAAAAACATTATTTTCCCATAGGACCAGCACCTTTCATTTTCATCTTCATTATCATCACTTCTGAATATTTTCCCTTCGTTTTTCCCGGTTCAAAATATCCAAAAATGTCCCTGTCGCCTGCGCCCGGCCATGGGAATTCTTCTCTTTCACTTTCTCTCAACTCCCCATCTTCTACATCAGGGTTCGGTGGCAGGTAATCTGGGTGGTGTTAAGTGGTTTTGTCAGCTCTCATCAATCAGTAAACAAGTATTTATTAAGAGTCTCCCAGGTGAGCGGCCAAAGCTCCACGAGTGGCATTGCCATCAAGGGGCCACATGCTTTGGCATCAGCTAATTGTGAATTTAAATTCTCCTTCTGCAGTTACCAGCCACATGCCCTTGGGTAAATGACCTGCTCACCTCTCTGCTCTTCAGTTTCCATCAGAAAAAATAAAATAGATCGTACTAAAGGGTCACGTCGTGTAACATGAGATGATAAATGTGAAAGAAAGTAACAGCGTATTGCTCAGTAAGTGTAGTTCCTGTCCACTTCATAAGGCTCCTGCTACGTGAGCTAATACTCCGCAGACAGTTGTGATTTCCTCGGAATAATTCTGCTACGGGAGTTCAGTCGTTTTTAATGAACTTCACTGCTATTGTTTCTGTTGCTGTTTTTACTGCTACCAGGGGCTTGTGGTAACCATGTCTACAAGCTTTTGAGCAGCACTTGAACATATCTTTATTATTATTATTTTTGAGTTCCCTTATTTCTTTGTTTCAGCTTGGGAATCATTTCTCTCTTTGCTTAGTGCTGCTTTTAAGAAACAGCCAGATGTCTATACAATGTGTCGTTTCTGGCCACGTACTCTGTTATTTAGATACTCTGCTTTGTTCAGCTAAGATACGGTGTCTATTAAAGCTTTAGTAATCTGGGGAAACTATAATTGTACTGTTCTTGGCACACCAGATGAAAAGCACTGAGAGATTAAAAACAGGAGATGAAGGAGGGCTTAAACGTCGCTGTAGGTCTTTAACCTTTCTTTTATTCATAAGAGGAAATAATAAACTTTTTAAAAACTTTAATTTTATATAAATTGCCTATTACCAGTATGCTTTCTGTGATGAAAGATTATTAAGATATCCATTAAAGCTGGCATAGCTAAAGGGAAGAAACTTGGGGGTTGGAAGAGCGGTTAACTTTCTCGCCAGTTTAGCACTATTTTTGGTAAACCTTGGATGGTGTGACTTCTCTTTGGCTTGTATGCTCTGACCAAGACCAACAACTCCCAGCTTTTCAGACCCCGCCCTGGCGGACGCTGAGGCACTTCATGATGGTCTGGGAAACCAAAGAGACATCTTGAATGTTAGATCAACCAAGCACCTTTGGTCTTCCCCGAGCAGGGTTTATGCAGGGGCTGCTAGGATACTGTCTCTTAGTATATAGTCTGAGACAGACTACAAAACAGAATGAGATTTCACTTCCTGTGAGACCCTTACTAGAAACTATTGACTTGGACTCTTCATTTCTGAAAAGTTCCAAGTGATTTCCACCTAATGCAGTAAGTGTTGAGTTTTTGTCTTTGTTTTTGGTAACTCTTTGCTTTGCCAAGCTTTGCCATCTCACTTTGAAGAGAGAATATAGTGTTAGGATTCTAATAGTTAACAGTAGTTTCCATTAAAAGTTCTTTATATTGGGGCACCTGGGTGGCTCAGTGGGTTGAGCCTCTGCCTTCGGCTCAGGTCATGATCCCAGGGTCCTGGGATCGAGCCCCGCATCGGCTCTCTGCTCAGCGTGGGAGCCTGCTTCCCTCTCTCTCTGCCTGCCTCTCTGCCTAGTTGTGATCTCTGTCTGTCAAATAAATAAATAAATAAAATCTTTTTTTTTCAAAGTTCTTTATATTAAAAAAGGTTTCTATTTTTCACAATCTAATTATATTGTTAGTGGGAATGCGTTTATTTTATTCTCTTCCTCTTGAAAATGCTCTGCAAGTACAAATATACCAGCCTCCTGGTGATATTTGTCATGCTTCACTTTTTTAAGTACCCAAATATTCATAAAGTTCTATCCCACGTTGTCTTACTCAAGGCTTATGTCATAATAATCCTGTGAGATAGACCTTACTATCTTCATTGTACAGATGAGGATACCAAAATTTGGAGAGTTTCCATTATAAAACTAAACCAAGATGCTACTCAGGGTCTTTGACTACCAATTCAGTGGTCTTTGCACCTCACCGCGGACGACTCGTTCACATTAACTGAGCCCTCAAATGAAAACTGTCATTCTCCTCAATATCCTGAGCTGACAAGAGGATGCTTTGGAGGGTGCCATGGGCCTGCCATAAGGAGAAGAGGGGATGTAAACAAATGTTTGGAGATACCCGGTGAGCCTATTTAAGGCATCCAACGGAAGCTAGACTGGCAGTAGCAGCTTACCCCACAGAGCAAATCCTCCACGGTGACAGCTGGACTTACCATAATGGGAGGGTCTGTAGGTGGAGTATTGGTGCTTTTGACAGTGAAAGATCCTCCTGGGTGGCGGAAAAAATAGTGGAGTCATATTCAGTAAGGTTTCATAACCTACTGTTTACCAGATGGCATGGGCATCGCGGTAGAAGGCTCGATAGCTTGTTGTGATATTCTTGTAAATCTTGGGCTCTTTCCTCTGTAGCCTTCATAGCCCCAGTCATTCCCCCCTCCACATGCAAATGTCTCCCCAGTGTTATCCCTAAGCCCAGCGATCCCCTTCATTCCTGTAATTATCTAAACAGTGAACCTGACCCACTCCCCCCCACTAATGGACAGCATATTGGGATTTCTCCCCAAATTGCCCATCCACCAGGATCACCCTCTCCAGGAAATTATTAACAGGATCTGGAAGTCTTGAAGGAGGAAATGGAGGAAAACCATTCTGGGCCCATGAGGAAGCTGATGGAAACATAGAGATCAGAGCGAAGAGGTGTGAGAAGGAGTAAAGCAGCTGACCAGAAGGCCACAGAGGCTGATGTGGGGGAGTGACAAGTAGGAAGGAGGCTGACCATCCAAGCTGGGGTGTCAGAGGGAAGGGCTTGTGCTTTCAAGAAGAGATCGGACTTGATCCAGCAAATAACCAAAAAACAGATGAGGGACAGAACAACCTGTATGAGAAGAATAATCAGACTATACCAGCCATAGGAAATGCACAAAGAGAACATCCTTAAGAAATAAGGGACACATTAAGTTCCTCCCTAAGACAAGGCAAGAAGAAATTAAGGAGAAAGAGTTTGCTAAACTCCGGTGACTCAAGAGGAAAAAAAAAAAAAAAGTAGAAAATGACTATGACTAAGGTTTGTGTGTCATTCACTCCACTGTAAAAAAAAAAAAAAAGGCAAAACATGATGCAAGATTAATTCAGACCCATCCAGTTGGAATCTCTGAAGGTGGTGGCAGGTGTGCTTTTTCTGAAGTTTCTGCTCTACCGTAGAGACCCCGGAGCCTATGCAGCAAAGCAGAGCGATTCCAGGCTCACCACCCTTCAGTTAGTCTTCTGGTACTTCTGAGCCAGCGAGCATGGCTAGCCCATTGCTGGGAGACGTGGTGATACCCACAGACGAAGGCGGCCGCTCACTCTCATCCAGCACCTACACCAATGGAGGGCTCACCTCAGCTGTGGCTGCCCGGACCCCCACCACAGGAATGCAGAGGCAGTTGGAGATGACCACACTGGGCCGTCAGCCCAAGGGGCCCTGCCTCCGGGAACTGGGATGTAGCCCGGCCTTAGACACTGGGTGACCTGTAGCTGAAGACCAACCAGGGCGCCAGTGAGCTGGGGAAATTGCCGCAGAGTGTGAAGCAGGAGAGTGTGGGCACTCCGTTCTGGAGTGGAGGAGGCCAGGTGGCTTTCCCAGCCTTCCTCTGAGTTGCTCCTCTGTATAGGACTGCTGACCCTCCCTAAGGCCATGGGACAGGCACATTTACCTTTGCTCTTCTCATCTGTCCCATTTGTAGCTGGCCCTCTTCACCTACATAATAGCTCTTTGTTCTCTGACATGTGAATACATGTGAAATTCATTCACACTAACAAAAGATGACATATAATCCCTTATGTTAGTATCATAGCAATAAATCTGTGTTCAGCGATGTTCCTGGTAGAAGCCTTGCTTCATTTTCACCGTGGGCCTACGGAGTGGGGAGGTCAGAGCCTGTCCCCACTTTATAGATAGGGAAAGGGAGGCCCTGGGCATCGAAGCAGCCCCACGGACGATCCCAGAGCTGCTGGAGGAAACAGTGACTAGGGGACTTGAGCAGTTTTCTTTCCTCCACCCTATTGCTGCAGTATTTTCATTTCAACAAGGATCAGAGCCCCCCTGCTAAAGACCTGTGGCTCCAACTGCCAAATTCAACATTAGACACTAACCTTGAGACACAAAATTGACTCTTTCGGGGCAGCCCTGAATCACACAGTGCAAGTTACTGCCTTTGCCATCGCGTTAGCTCTGCCAGTTGTGTGATGACGGGCAAGTTAAAGAAAACTGCCTGAGCTTCGGTTTACCTATTCATAAAGTGGAAATAACTTCATCGGGTTTTCTTTTTATCATCATCATCATCATCATCATTATTGTTATGCTATTCACCGTACAGCATATCATTTGTTTTTGATGTAGTGTTCCATAATTCGTTGTTTGTGTATAACACCCAGTGCTCCCTGCAATACGTGCCCTCCTTAATGTATTCATAGGGTGTTCTGAGAATTTCCTGAAATCCCTCTTTTCCTTCTCTTCCGCATTTTACCTACACACAGCACAGGATGTGCTCAGTCAGAACCAACAGGCTCACCCAGTGTCTGCAAAGACTCTTTCTATCACCTCCTCTCTGCTTTGGCTCCTAGCCCTTTCTCTGTCCCCCTCAATTCCTGTGTCCAGTCACCAACTTCCTTAGATTCTCGAACTAGCCAAACCTTCTTCCCCCTCGGTATTCTTGTGCACGCCGGTTCTTCTGCCTAAAACCCGCTGTGCCCTCGTCCTGCCCTCCTTGCTTCTCATCCTCAGCTGTCAGACAAAGTGTCATTTCTTCAGGAAAGACTGAATCGCTTCCTCCTATTATACTTTCTCATTACTTCCTATAATTTTCCTCTGGTAGTACAACTTGTAAGCATATGTGAATCTGATGCTTACCGGTTTAATATCCGTCTTCTCCACTAGACCACAGACTCCCATGTTGGCCACTATCTCTTTAGCACCTGGTAGAGAATCTAGCACATAAGGCAAGTTCCATAAATATTTGTTGACTGTTGGATAAATGCTTCTCTGACCTCTCTCCTTTGGGATTCCTTCCTAAACTCTCCTCCCCAGATCATATACTATATTCCACAGAAAAAACATTCCCATGGAGTTCACCTCCCCAACCACTTCTTTATTTTCTTTCCTCAACACTAATATATATATTATCATGAATTGGGTTGCGTTCTCTGGTTGTTTTGCAATTTCTGCTCCTACTATTAGTTTTTCAAGGGTTAAAATTCTTTCAGGATTTTTTTTTTGGAATCCTCCATAAATCTAATAGAATCGCTGGAAATGTTCTTGGTGGCCGGTAATCTCCTGATGAGTGGATGAATAAACCAGTCAATCAATCCTCGTATATCCCTTTCCACATAGCAAACATGGAAATACCACTGCAAGAAAATAATTTCTACCCATGCCCACTGCTGGAGTCCCTCTTCTCAGGTTACTATTTTGAGTTTCAATAAGAAACAAACAATCTTATCTTCAAAGGGGGATTGGACTTACTGTGTAATAAGAAAGACTGAATTGGAAGTTTGCATTTTTCCCCCAAATTTGATAATAGAACTAGTAAAGCTTTACACTCCTCAGCCAGCCTTACTTCAGGAATAAGAGCACAAAGCTCCCCGGTAAACTTCTGTCCTGATAGAAGAGTGAAACCCGTATCACCAAATCTGTGTGAATTCACTGAGAGCCAGCAGGGGGTCACACAGCAGGGGAATCTAGTCTGCGCATGTTTCCAGAATCAGTCAGTCCAATCCCGGACTGAGCAGAGGGGGCGAAGGGCAACATCAGGTTACTCGGAGCCACTGTCCTCCGACATCTGAGGTCCTGCTAGTTATCACGGATGACCTCGGAGAGTAAAGAACTAGCTTTTGATCTCACCCCCTTCAGAGTTAGAACAAAACAAAAAATCATGCAAGTAAATATATAGTATAATATACGCATTAGTTCACTTTGACAATTGCCCAGCAGGTTCTTTCTAGTTAGTAACTTCCCCCTAGTTTAGCATTTGATCTTAGACCATGGGCCAGAAAAAAGGAAGGCAAGTTTGGGTAAATACCTATTATTGAACATTGTCAAGGTCAGAATGGGATCTTTTCTCCATGACGCACCACTTAATCGCCTGTGTTCCCCCTCCTTGGCTTTGTGGCAAACCACAGAGCCCATTAGAGACAACTGTTGATGAGTCCCCTTCTCTCCCTGTCTCTCAGGCTGCAGGAGTCCTGAAGGTTGATGGAGGGCCATGCTATTCAAACAGCAGGCGTGGCTCAGACAGAAGCTGCTCGTGCTGGGAAGCCTTGCGGTTGGGAGTCTGCTGTATCTAGTCGCCAGAGTTGGGAGCTTGGATAGGTACGTAATCAACACGTATGTATGCCTGTTTGACTTCAAGTGTCTCTTGATTTAAACTTCCTTAGGACATAATTTTAAATCTATCCATTGGTTTTCTTCTCTCAAAATTCCCAAGAAATGGGCTTTCCTGTGGTATTGATTTTGACTTATTGAGCCTTTAAGAGAAAGGGCTCCAAGTTGCTCAAAGCAAGGTGTTCGTCAAGATCCATTTGTATTCTGTGTGCCTTGACATTTGTTTTCGGAGAAGGGATAAAGCCGTATACAGTAAAAATGTCATTTATTAGAGCTCAGTGTGGTCTATGTGCATCTGGCCGTTGACCTCTAGCCATCGCAAAATAGTGATGTTGTATCTATTTATCTTCATTTTGCAGTTTATGAGTGAGCAATTAATGTGCTACCGTGAGAGTTAAGATTATGTATGAGCCTGGAAAGGAGCTCATCAAGTTTGGAATCCATTGTCTTGGAAAGATGGCTGCAGGCTTGGGGAGTTTGAACTATGTAAATTAGGTCTGGTTTCCAGGAGCTGAAAGTACCAGATGAGGAGGCTGCCACTCAGGGTAATTGCCCAGAGAACAATGGAAAATCCAGGGAAAGGAAATTTACAGAACTAGCACTTGACTGTAAATGAGCAAACCGTTGAGAGGTACTAGACTTGCAGAAGTCCAGGCAAATATCAGCTGGCCTCCCACTGAGTCCCTCTGGACTGTCTCATATTCGGTATGATTGGAAGAGACAGAAAAGTTAATTTCTGAAATGCGAAGCTCCCTTCTTTGCCCTTTAAAATGAATTATTGCACTGGAAAGACAGAAGTATGTTCTCTATGAATTCAACTCCCATTTTCCATGAAAATCCAGCCACACTTACAATGAAAATATCTTCCTTACAGTTTTCCTTTTCTAATCTATAGATCTTATCACTAGGTTATTTAACAAATAATATCGCATGGTTTTATTTTCCTTCAGCCGGTGTCAGTTTTGACTGGTTAAGTGAACCCCTCTGACGCTTTTCAACTCAAAATTCCTAAGTGAACTTCCCACTCACTGGTTGCTAAGTATGGGAAATGGTATAATCCAGAGCTTGTCACTGACTTTAAGTAGTTCTCTAAAGTGGTACTTGGTTATTAGTGAAAAGCCTTGAGGTGGGCACCACTGTCCTAGGTCCCTAATGAAATTTTTATGTCAAGTTCGTCCCCTATGCTTAGTTAGCTTCCAGTCATTTCCTTTTTATTGAGTAATTGATCCAATGATTATTAGCACAGTAGTTATTTAGTTGAAGATTCTTTTCATTTTTTTTTAATTTTATTTATTTATTTGACAGAGAGAGATCAAAGTAGGCAGAGAAGCAGGCAGAGAGAGGAGGAAGCAGCCTCCCTGCGGAGCAGAGAGCCCAATGCGGAGCTCAATCCCAGGACCCTGAGACCAGGACCTGAGCCGAAGGCAGAGGCTTAACCCACTGAGCCACACAGGCGCCCCGATTCTTTTCATTTTTAACTTGGCGTCTGTTCTCTAATGGGATGGCTTTGGGGCTTTCCCAAAACCTCTCATTTGAGAGTATGGACAAAATTACGTCTGAAATTGACACACACTTACTTCGCCCTATCCTTTAGTAACTGAAGACCTGCTCTCTGACTGAGGGGCTGAGCTGTCCCCTCCAGTCCTAAGTTTCCATGTTTTTTTTCATTATCAGAGGCCCATGCTCAGAATCTACTCTTCGGGAAATGGTAATAATGTATTTTCTCCTATGGTGAGTTAGGAAGTCAAAAAAGCAATTGTTCTGCAGGGTATGAGCTCCCAAAGTGCAAGGTAGAAAGAGGAAGGAAGGAAAGAAGGAACGGCCCTTTCTAGAAGTAGAGAAAGTCTTCCTGCCCTAACAGGACAAAAATGGTCTATTTCAGCCTCTCTTGGCCAGAGTTCTGCAGAGAATTAAGTGCTTAGAGAAAAGGATTTGACTACTTCCTCAATTCTCCCAAGGATGGTACTAACATCATTCTAGACGCATTGGAGAGAAGTCCATCCTTTACATCCAGTGGATGCTGTAGGGAACTGGGGCTTAATTCTCAACCAGAACCCAAGAAGAGCTAAAAGATGAATTTGTCATATCCCCATGTCACAATTTTAAAAATATTTTTGACTATGTATGGGTTGCTACTTTTATATCTTCCATGTAGAGCTCTAGCATATTTATCTTGTTCACAAATTTGTAAAAACAAAACTCATGTTAACCTAAAATATTAAATGTGGTGATTCCCATTTTTATACGATTCCATATTTTCATGTTTTCCACGGTGAGCATGAATTGTTTCTAAAATCATAAAAACCAAACACCACAAACAAATAATATATAAGTATAGTTTTCCATAAGCCTTATGATAGATAGACGTCTAGACAGACGGGCAAACTCCTTTCCCTCAGTTCTGTAGAATGCTGTGGCATGACGAAGTTTTCCTCTTCTCCCTTTAATTATAAACATACAGAAGATGAGAATGGTACAATAGGTCTCTCGGGAAAAGCAAGAGACAGCCTCATTAGCTAGAAGCTTCAGCTGGAGGATTGGCTTAGCAGCATTTTGACTAATCTTCTACCCTTTAGCAAGAAGGCTGAAATGCCGTTTCAGATAAACTTGGGGAAGTTATAATGAATTTCAGCTAGGTTCCAGACTGTTACCCAAAAGGAAACACCATATGCCACCCCTAGACATTGGCCATGCCAAATCAAGCCATAACTGTACTCTAATATCATTACGATTGTTATCATGCCTTTCTCTCTGAAAAAAGCAGTGGTGGTTGTTCATTATTTCGGGCAACGCTGACGTGGAAATCCTCCTTTCTGGCTCCATCCACTGCATTCCTTCCTTCCTTCCTACGCTTCAGTCCCTGATATCCTTGGGCTTGGCAGTGAGGACCCACAGCTTCTGGCTCTGCCAAGGTCTGGTTGATTTCTGGTCAGGCGTGGGAGGTGAGAGATGGCACTTGGGGATGGCATTGGGTTTGTTCTCACATTCAGCAAAGTAAGACCATAATCCTGACCCCTTTAGACAGAAAGAGAGAGAGAGGCAGAAGAAATACAGCATCTACCTGGCTGTCCCCAAGGCCCACGGCAGGAATTCTCATAGAACGAAAAGTTCAGCAAGTCCCAAGATTGGATTTTTGCAGGTTGACGATACAACTAGCCACAGGCTGAGACCAGGACCTCTATTAGATTAGGTCTCAGATTTCTAAGAGCCACATGAGTGCTGCTGAGCTGCAAGGAAGTCATACCCCACGGAACCCAAAAGACGTGGCCTCGTAGCCAGCCCTCGTCCTCCCAGCTGAAGATGCTCCTCTTCTGCCTTTCACGTTTCCTAAATGATGTTAACTGGTGAGCTGTTAAAAGGCTATTAGTATGGCTCGTGTCACTTGCCTGTCCTGTACTGCGAACATAAGTACACGTTGTAGTCAATTAAGTACTTGACGAATAAAAATTTTAAGGAGCACTAATAAAAATAATCCCATCAATTATGTGTGCTCCATTTAATACAGGGTTGCCTAAAATAAAATTTCCCAAACATATGTTCATTATGGATTGCAGCAGGCTGGGAACCAGTGGTTTTATTTATGCGTTTAAAGTCTTACTCCAACTAGGGAAGCAGAAAAATGACACGTTAGTCACCATGAGCTTCTAAAAGCCTCTGTCTGTTGCTTTCAGGCTACAGCCCATTTGCCCTATCGAAGGCCGATTCGGGGCCCGCAGCCAGGCCGAATTCCCTCTCCGAGCCCTGCAGTTTAAGCGTGGCCTGCTGCACGAGTTCCGGAAGGGCAACGCTTCCAAGGATCAGGTTCGCCTTCATGACCTGGTCCAGCAGCTCCCCAAGGCCATTATCATTGGGGTGAGGAAAGGAGGCACCAGGGCCCTGCTGGAGATGCTGAACCTCCATCCAGCTGTGGTCAAAGCCTCTCAAGAAATTCACTTTTTTGACAACGATGAGAATTATGCCAAGGGCATTGAGTGGTACAGGAAAAAGATGCCTTTTTCCTACCCACAGCAAATCACCATTGAAAAGAGCCCGGCGTATTTTATCACGGAGGAGGTTCCGGAAAGGATTTACAAAATGAACTCATCCATCAAGTTGTTGATCATTGTCAGGGAGCCGACCACAAGAGCTATTTCTGATTACACTCAGGTGCTAGAGGGGAAGGAGAGGAAGAATAAAACTTACTACAAGTTCGAGAAGCTGGCCATAGACCCCAATACCTGCGAAGTGAACACGAAGTACAAGGCCGTGAGAACCAGCATCTACACCAAACATCTGGAACGGTGGTTAAAGTACTTTCCGATTGAGCAATTTCACATCGTCGATGGAGATCGCCTCATCACGGAACCTCTGCCAGAACTTCAGCTCGTGGAGAAGTTCCTGAACCTTCCCCCGAGGATAAGTCAATACAATTTATATTTTAATGCCACCAGAGGGTTTTACTGTTTGCGATTTAACATTATCTTTAATAAGTGCCTGGCGGGCAGCAAGGGGCGCATTCATCCAGAGGTAGACCCCTCTGTCATTACCAAATTGCGCAAATTTTTTCACCCTTTCAATCAAAAATTTTACCAGATCACTGGGAGGACATTGAACTGGCCCTAAAATAGTAAGTCCTATAACACTATGTGTTGTGGCTGGAGACACACAATGTCTCCTCTAGATTAAAATATGCACTTTTCTTAGACACAACTATCCAAGTCATTTTTTCCATGTATACTTGTACATACACAGTGTGTGACCAAATATAAGATCAATTCTTTTTCTATTGAAAAGTTACAAAAAATAATTTGCTGTTCGAGTAGTTGCATCTTTTAAGCTATTTACAAAAAGAAAAGGTGGTGGTATTGGGGGAAAGGGACTTCAGCTCTTCTCAAAAAGCTTAGTCTTCCTTTGAGTCAGAATTTGTCGCCCGCCATTTTCATAAAGTTAAGCCAAAAGATTATGTGTGAAAACGTACCAATGGCTGTGAAGCTTCGGGAAGTAGAGGACCCAGTTATGCATTCTTTTCTAAGGGAAAGCTGGCTCTTTAATTCAGCTACTGAATCGGTGCCGTGAAAACAGAAAATACTGTTTTCTTGTTATTTGAAGGAATGTCATATCTCATAAAATTGACATTGTCCCAAAGTTCCTGTGGTGATTTTGCACTATTGTTTTCTCGTATAGACCATGGTGTCACTTGTAGCATGTCAATCACACTTTGGAAAGTTAAAGTCCTTTTACTTCCATGTTCTATGTCAACAAAGAGAAATGTCATGTACATAATGTATATTGTTGTAAATACTGGTTTCACACTAAGTAATTCTATTTTGTAAACTGAATATGGCTATTTAATTTATTGTGAAAATTAAATTTATCGTGGTATTTAAAAATGGAATGGATTAAAATTACTCTATGTGCAACCTTTTTTTTTTTTTTTTTTAACTTGTTTTGTTTTACACGCCCCCTGCTGGCTCCCCAAATCAAAGCTGTTCCTGTGCGTATGAGCGCACTTGGAAAGATAACGCTTCTCCCCTGGATTTCTGTACCCTTGTGAAAATGTTTTTATGAAGTGAGGTTGAATATATTAAAAAAAAAAAAAAAACTCAGCCATCTGGAAATCTAGTCATAGAGCCACCTCAAAGAATACTAGCTCTTCTGCTACAGCTTTGTAACAATTAATTTACATGCAATTGCTGCTGTGTCCGGAGAGAGACAGAAATATTTTAACATAATCAAGGCATAGAAGAATCACAATTTTATTTGAACCTCTAATCAGAGTCAGACCAGTGGAGAAATTAAATAAAATAAGATTAGGAAACTTGTGTGGCCTCTGTACTGAAAGCTGCTGATGCTTCACAAGTGAATACAAACTCTCAGAACTCCCTCTTTGAGATGAAAAAAAAAAAAAAATCAGTCTGCTCAGAAATGATCAAATGCGTAGTGCTGCTGTTACTAACGTAAACATATGGCTTCTATTTCCATCCAGAGAAATTAATGCTAAATCGGGTGTGTGCTAACATCAGATGCACTGTATCATGCTTAAATATAATTCCGAAAACCCTGGAAAGAGGGGTGTCGACAGCAACGCCAAGACGGATTTTTTCCCAGTCATGGCTACTCATCCGGTAGAAGAGGTTTGAGGGAGTTTTGTTCAACATCACATCGAGTGTGCCTAGAGAAGTCAGCGAAGTACAGTGGGTTCCCTTTTGATTGTAATAAGTGTTGATTTTCTCCATGAGTTTGTTTCTCCTGTCCAGTGACTTGATGGCGAACTTGTCTAAATAAATAGCCCTTTCCCCTCTGGTGTCGGTATATATTGCTTCTCAGGTACAGCCTTAGTGACCATCTCTCCTGTTTCGATCAGCGATGATGCCGTTCTCTCAGCGTGCAATAGGCGTGACACCAGCACACGCTGACAGGCCCGCTTCTCCCTCCCCGTGCAGCGACTCTGGAGAGGGGGTCTCGGGTCTAGACACCAATCCCTTCTCCCTCAAGCCATGAATGAAATCAAACATAATGAATGTAGCATTAGATTTTCTTGTGCCTCAACTGTCGGCTAGCTCTGAATACTACATTCGAGGTCATAATCACACGCCATCATCGATTCCATTGGAACTCTTTCTAGAGCACTGTGCAGCTCATACTGTATTAGAACAGTAACTGTGAAATGACGCCCCATTGGAACACAGGTGTTTCCAAAAGTCAGCCTGAGTATTCCACCAATAAAACTGATAAATGGCAGTCTTTTCCCAGGCAACGAGAGAAATTTTTCTAAAACAATGAATAGAAATTAATCAGTGATCATCTTTTATGTTCTACATTTTTCTTAAATTTTGCTGCTGTTACCAACAATGTGTGTCTCAGAGTTTATTCAAAGATTCTATTTGACTTATACTGACTTTTCTAATTGGTTATTTTTGGCTCAGTAAGCCAGTATTTCTTCATCACACTCAGAAAAAAGAGTCTGTGATTTCCAATAGTTCTGCTTCCTTAATAAGTTTGAGAATTGCTTTAAACCTTGGAGCCTCCCCCCGGGGGCCTAAATCAGAAGGCCTGGCCTGGGAGGATGTTTTGGAAATAGGTTTCACTGCACTGAAAAAAAAACAAAAAACAAACAAACAAAAAAACCAGCCACAGCCACTGCTGACTGGGCAACATAGAGAGAAGTAAAAATCCTATAACTTAGTAGCTTACTTCCACTGGAGGTTTTAAACCTCCTTGTTTAGAAAAATGTTTCCTGTTGTCATCAAACAGGCAGCAGACCTCTAGAGAAATGCTCAGCTCATTACCTTAGCCCTACCAGGGCTCTCTTGAATAAGTCATTCCTTTTACATCATGAAATCTCTGTGTTCCTCCTGGAGGCTTGGTGGCACCATACGGCTTTGTGAAATCGTTCTAACTGCAAAGAGGGAAAAAAAAAAAAAAAAAAAAAAAAACTTTAAGCAATGGTGACATTTCTGCTGGACCAAAAATGCTGAAATGACACCATTTTGGAAGGCAAGGAATTCTGATTACAAATACACAAACAGGAATGAGAGTCCCAAGGGATCAGAGAGAAAAAGAGACCTACAGACCCAGAGGCCCACATCCCCAGTTCCAAGTCTGTCCCCCTCAACCTGAAATCACCTCACAGAAGCCCTCGGTTGATGAAAACGCTCGCTTTTCCTACTAACCTCACTGCCGTACAGGAAACAACTAAGACATTAGGGTCCTTACTTGTGTATGAGAAAGCAAAGGCATGTGAACCATCATGATCACATCTGATCTTAGACTTGGCACCTTTCCTGTGGCGAGACAAGCAAGAACCCTCACTAACTGCCGCTAAGGCTGACAGGGCCTCACGAGAGCACTGTTTGGGTGCCGCAGCTGGTAGAAGGGCCCTGTGAGGAGCGTTACCCGGGGCCCGGGGGGTGGGGGGTGGGGGTTGCTGCTAAGGGAAGGTGGGAACCCAGGACAAGGGAAGTCCACATGCCAGCCCCGCCAGTAAGCTTTTGCTTTCTCCAATTAGCAGTTAGCCAAATTGGATTGCCTCCCTAAGCCCGATTTGAGAATGTCCCAGGGATGGAGAATTTCAAATGATCGTAAATTGTATCTTCCTGCTGAAGTCTCTTGGACGCTTCTGGTACAGTCAGCAGCCATTCTCTGCTCGGGAGAACAGTCCACAGAGTAAGCAAAAAAGAAAACTTCGCCGAAAACATTCCCCCTAAAAATGACTAAATACGGCAAAATCCTAGCAACTGGAGCTAACAAGGTGAAAATACAGAATATCTTCAAGCAAACGCATTGCAATTATTCCCAAGTGGATGAGCCGCAAAACTGTCCTAACAATATACTGAAAAATATCTAATTGCGTCTGCTTTATGAAATAAAAGCCTCTCGATTGGCATAATTTTTTTTTTCTAAATTGGTGTTCCTCAAGTATTTCAAAACAGTCTGTTCTCTTAAGCAGGTTCCTCAGGCCCTCTAACATCTGTTTATCAATTTTCATAGGAAGCCTTTAGAGCGAGGCCAAGGATGAAATTTAGGCCCAAATAGGGTCATTCGGTAAGGTCCTAATCAAGGGTGCCTTACTACACATGCTACAAATACAAATGCAAATGCACTTTCAAAGATTTCTTTCCAATGACATTTTAGGGTACATGTTAGGAATAAGAGTGCTGATTAATAATCATTCAAAATGGGGTGGGGAGCAGAAGAGGCAGAACTGAGCTGATGACAGTATGCACTCCCGTAGAAAGCCCCTGACTGGTATCCCAAAGAACGAGTGTCTGTTATTTACAGGCAGCCCAGTTGAGAAGAAACACTCTTTCAGGTACAACACGTCGGCAGCAGCAGGCTTGGTACCTGACAGGCCTCCTTCTATCCCTCCTGAGTCCATGAACCACGACAGTCTATCAGGTCTTGAGGAGCCGTTGGTGAAAGGGCTATTGTTTCTAAACACACATGCCACCCCCACTTTAAAAGCAGTCCGCCGCAAAGGGGAGGGCTTCCCCGTAGCCTGGTAACTTTACAAAGAGCTGGCTCACCTCCAACATTTCCCCATGCACAGAATTCTGCTTCCCCTGTCCTTTTCAGACAGATGCAGCTTTGCTGGCTTGGACGATGCAGGGAGGGAGCTGTGAGCCAAGGAATGTGGGCTGCCTTTAGAAGCTCGAAAAGGCAAGGAAATGGATCGTCCCTAGACCCTCCAGAAGGGAACACCTGCCAACTCCTTAATTTTAGCCCAGTGGAGCTTGTGTTGGATTGCTAGACCAACAGAAATGTCAGAACAAGTTTGTGTCTTTATAAATGACTGACTTGCAGTGATTTGGTACAGGGGCTGTAGAAAACAATCACAAAATAAGGAGAAACAGAGTCCTCTCCAAAGTGCTGGCGTGTTTATACAGCTGATGCTCCTTCACCTTCACAGGGTGATGGAGCAGCAGGCATCAGTCCCAAAGGGCATTTCCAAACCAAGCAAGCAGAAGTCCTGAAGGACAGGGATATCCTTGCAAGTTCCCAAGGGCAAATGCAGGCAGAGTGACCCTTGAGGAGACAATTCCCTGGTAATAAAAACCAGAGCAAATCTCATTCCTTCTGGGACACTTCCCCTGAAGCTCAAAGGGTACAAAAACAGCTTAATGGTAACTCGCAGAGAAGCTTATGACAAGGTATACGTTATGTAACTGTCTCTTTAACATTAAGGTTTGTACACTAGAAAGAGAAAATATTTCCAGTCTTTTCACAAGTCCATAGAATCTAGCCTTGATCCAGAATGTCCGAAGTCTCCAAAGCTCAGAGACGGGAGACTTGGTCTTTTTCAAATTGGTCCCAGGACCGCCTCCAAATGGCCTCAAAAATTATCCTGTAAAGAAAACAAAGAGCTGAGATCCTTTCTCCTGGGATTAATGAAATTCGGAGGCACTTACTGATCACCTAATATGTTCCCAGCTCCTGAAAGATCTAGCAAACAATTGCTAAAGGTCACTAGGAAAAGCTAGCGTTAGAGGAGTGACCGGAAAGTGACCAGGACTGCTTGTCAAGAAGTCTCTAAATGGTTCTCTTTATTATTTATGTCTGCCTACTTCCTAAAAGGATTTGAGGTGGTGATTTTCTAATTAAAATTTGTTTCTAATCTCTTTCTAATCTTGTTTTATTGGCTGCATTTCATCCCTCTTGTACTTAATCAACCTTGAATAGTAACGTGTATTGAGTCTGTATAAAAATATGAATTAGCATTAAAATTAAAATGTACACACATTTATTACACATGTAATATGTATGGGCATATTTGTATTTGTAAGCTTGTTGAAAGAAGCTAATGATAATGGTTCATTATGGGAATAATCAAAACCATTCTTTTGTTAGCAATTACCTATCAAATTTGCACAGCTGCCTTTTAAAAATTCCATTCCAAAGGTGTCACAGTCCAGCCAAACAAAGTGAATACGCATAAAGAAAAGAAAAACTCAATAAATTAATATTTCACATCAACTGATCTGGAAACAAATACTTTGATAAAAGAATACAACTTGCCTAATTAAAGCATCGCTACATCGAATATAAGAAGTATTAATGGTAGAAAGACATATGTCTTGCTAATTCGAGGATACGGCAGGTGCTCACACAGGAAGAATTATTCACAGCACGACCGTGTGCATGTGCATGGACACACGTGTGCATGGCTGTGATTCTCAGCGGTTCTGGAACAGTGTCTCCTCCCCCTGTGATTATCGCGTTACTTTGGCTTGATCACCGCCACGAATCTTCCACCTGAACTGTATCAAGTTTCTCTGAAAGCACAATTAAATTGAAAGATAAATTTAAGAACAACTTGTTTACTTGGCATTATTATCTGTAGCTGGTGTGTTGGAGGCACTAATATAAAAAATGGCGTGAAATTCGTAGGGACACAGAACGTGGAATTGACAACTCCCTCGGGGGGGAGGGATGTCTTGGGGAACTCTGTGCTAAAGGTTCAAACAGCAAAGAAGGCAAAAGGAATTTGAGGGGAGTGGTCAGAATCACAAGGACAGACTAGCCCCAGTGCCTGGCTTTTCATCCGCAGCCCCCTCAGGGGAAAGACTACAAAGGGAGTAGACTCACACTGAGTGTTATCTGTGTTTATACACACACACTAACCAGCTGAATTCAACCACACAAACCCTTATTTTGAACAGTGTGTTAAACTGGCCAAATTATTGGTGACTAGGATCATCTTCAAAAAAGTCACTTTAATCTTTTCAAGTTCTCCTTCAATGTCTTTGAAATATTTGAAGAAATAACCTAAAATTCTTTATGTGGGGATGCCTGCATGGCTCAGTGGGTTAAGCGTCTGCCTTCGGCTTTGGCTCAGGTCATGATGGATCTCAAGGTCCTGGGATCGAGCCCCACATCGGGCTCCTTGCTCAGTGGGAAGCCTGCTTCTCCCTCTACATGCCGCTCCCCCTGCTTGTGCTCTCTCTCTGTGACAAATAAATAAAAGCTTTAAAATTTGTTTTTAATTTTTTATATGAAAATAATTATTTTTCAATCTCTTTGGCTGGCTCATGCCCGACATGGGTCCCAGCCCCTGCAACGTGCTCTCAAAGCATTCCCAGAGGTCCTCAAGAGCGTCTTAGCTCTGCTGACAAACAAGCCAGCCCACGCCACAGTGCGCCTGTCAGGTATGGCTGTCTCTCACTCAGCACCTCAGCCAACTTCGCTGGGCATTGTGGCTTCCCCAGTCGGCGTGGCCACACCCTCCACATCCCCGGTGTATGAATGTATGTGAGGGGGGTATCCTTCGAATCTTCTGCTATACTGCCTTTTAGAAGTACCCAAACCTTCTTATGGAGATATCAACAAAGCATCTCTTCCCATTCCAATGTTCAGAATCACCCTCTCCATAAGGCCAGGCTAGAGCAGAAGACAAATTTGGGGAATAGATACCATATTAAACTTAGAATCTGTGATAAGTATTCAGTAAAGATTTGTGGATTGAATGAATAAATCCTCTTTCAGTATGATGATGGAGGCTTTACTGCTGGACTGAGTTTGGGTCTCTGCCAGGAGAGTCTAAGGTCTTCTGTGCAAATAGACCTCTGGTGGCCGACCCACCAAACAGCAGTGGACATGGCAGGCTTTTGCTGGGCTCCCAAATGCCCGTTATATATTTAAAGTACTGTACAATACAAATGCTAAGTACCGAGGGCTGCCTTCAAACTCTGTTCTCTGCCTTCTCATGCCGGGCACCAGTGAGACAGCTCTCTAAACGTTCTCTATTAAACTGTTAGGGTTTACATTTAATGAAGCACAAATTAAAATTGTGAATTTCAGAAACAATAAACTAATTGCCACGTTCGTCATAGTAAACCATGCTCTGAGTATCATTGTTTAGGGGATTATAATATGAAAGGCGAGCCGCTCAGTTCACTGGTGGGATAGAAATAGAGCTCTTTGGTTTTGTTTTCAACGACACTTGATGTCTACCTTTTTGCATGTGAATGCGTCTTAGTCTGGGAATGTGCAGACACAGTATGATGGGCAATATAATGGATGAGACATAGACAGTTCACGAGCCCCCAGAATACTGGGGAATAACAGGGATCTACATATACACAATAATGCTCCTGCCTTCGAGCAGGAGAAATACTTCCTTTTATTTGCTTTGACATGTTTAGAAAATCATTAGTAGATATTAATGAAAGAATTACATTAACTGAACTAATTATTGAAGGCCCTGTATGTACAAGTAAAACAACCAAATGATAGATGATTTCTTTTTTTTTTTTAAGATTTTATTTATTTATTTGAGAGAGAGAGAATGAGAAAGAGCATGAGAGGAGAGAGGTTTGGGGGAAGGGGTGGAGAAGCAGACTCCCTGCTGAGCAGGTAGCCTGATGTGGGACTTGTGGGAGCGCAGGACTCCAGGATCATGACCTGAGCCGAAGGCAGTCGCTTAACCAGCTGAGCCACCCAGGCCCCTAGTCCATTTATTTCTGCTAATGGCAAAAGTACTTGCAAATTGAAATTGTCATTCTACGAGTCTAGCTGATTCTTGCATCTCGGGTGGTGGTTATATCATACAGACATGGGCACCCCTTTGAGCAATATACTTTGGTGAATGAATGATTTCGGAAAATTCACCAACTAAAGAGGCTGCGACTGTGCATAGAAGAAATGTCTTGACTTGACTCTCTACCCAAGTCAATAGAACCACACCTGTCAAGGCACAATGGGTAATACGGATAACGCGGACCCTCTGGGCTGCGTATTTCAGTATCCCACAAGCAGTTCTGGAAGAGACCGTAAAGAAATGGGTATGTCAGTTCCTATCCCTTGTGGTACAGACAGGCAGCCCAGGTGGAGAACCACTATTTTCTATCCTAAAATGTACATGTTGACTTCTTTGTCTTAATCAGTGCGGCATAATTAAGAGAATGGTGTCTTTGACATTTCTTCTGTATCAATAAACAATTTTAGGACAAGGATTGTGTCATAGACACCTCCCCCTCCCCAGCAGGCCCGAGACTCATACCAGAGTAAATGATTTTTTTTAAATTGTGAAGGAAAAAAATTCAACTATTTAAATTATATAAAAAATACCAAAAGATCACTGTTTGCTGAAAAGTAGCTTCTGATGCCCAGAGCCGCTCAGGGACCCCCAAATACAGATCCTCCGAGACGCACGGGTTTGGTGTAGGGTTCATCACCTGCAGCAGGAGGTCAAAGAAGGGCCACGGGCTCCAAGCCTCGCATTGGCAAAGAGGTCAAAGTCAGACCAGCGGCATTACCTCCGAGGAGGAATCGACTGCAGTCCCTGAAAAATTCAGACACATATCACATATTTTGACATATTTCATTTTTTAATACACCCACACCTTCAAAACATGGTGGCAGGCCCCGTGACCTCCGAGAAGCGACGCCCTCATACATCTGGACCTAAACTCAGCCACAGCAGGATGGGCAGGATGGAGGGCGCGATCCCCGTAACATACTCACGGGGCTTGACCTTGTCAATTTGTTCGGCAAACCAGAGCGTGGGACTCACGGGTCTGCCCAAGAACGCACTTTTGAACAGAGCAAAGGCTGATGGGAGAAGCAGCGCCGGAATACTAATCCCTATTCCTATGCAAATGCTTGGGCTCCGGTATTCCTTTTGAAAAACGTAACTTCTCTGGTAAGTTGGTCACACTCCAAGAGGAATTAAGCTTGAAAGATAACCGAACTTCAAAAGCCAAATTGAAAAGACCAGACCCGAGGCTGTGAAGGGCATTCGGAAGAGAGAGGGGTTTTCACTCAGCTTTCGGAGCAGGTTCTCCCTCCTCTTTGAACGTTTCTGACACTCGGAGTGTTGCTGAAGATTTTCCCACCCGTGACATCTTTCATCAGGAAACCATGAAATAACAAAAAGCCGTTTCTAGGTAGAGCAGTGGGAATGTGAAAGTCAGTTAGAGTAAGTTGCTTCTTGTGCTGTTAATTCCAGGGGGAGTGTGTGTGCACGTGCGCGTGTGCATGTGCATGTGTGTGTGTGTGCGTGTGCGTGTGTACATACGACTCTGTGTGTGTGTTCTGCTTCGTGAGCCTAACAGTCATCTCTGAGAAAGCTCCCTGAGCCTTGCTTTTCTCACTGCAAAGACACACTTTCTATGGCCAGCGGAACCAAGCCCCCCAACATGTAGCCCCCAACGGTAAGCAGAGGTCTCAGCGGGTCGCCGGAAACGTGTCCCCATGCCCCACTGGCCAGGGAGGGCAAAAAAAAATCTGAAGGGAAAATAAGAAGAGAAAGGAATAAAAGTAGGGGAGGGGGAGTCAATACACAAGTCAACACTTTACATTCCTGCCTCCTTCCAGTTATTTCTTTTACCCAGAATCCTGTTGTCTACATTTCCCTAGGGAACCTCTGCTGCCCCTTCGAGATTCAACTGAGAATCATTCCAATTACTCCTATGTGCCAGACCTGGTACTAGGCACAAGGAACCTGAAAGTGCACGAGGCGAAATGCGGACCCTCAGGGGAGCTGTGTGCCAGGCTCACAAGCGGGCCCCATGAACCATGTACCAAGAAAGCCATTATTCTAAGCTTATCGTTTGGCACAAAGAATGCAACAGTGCACGATACAAGATGCCTGCCCACAAGGAGCTGAGCACCAGACTCAGCACTGGGCAGATGGAAAACAGCAGCGCACAACCGATCTACCCCCGAGGGGCTGCCAGCTGGCTGAGTCCTGAGCACGAGGAACTGGACGGTGCACGACACTGGCGCCTGCCCCCAAGGAGCTGAAGACCAGGCTCCGTGCTGGGCACCCGAAGCCCAACAGAGCAGAATGAAATGTACTCACCTGGAGGGAACGGAGTCAGGCTCGGTGCTGAACACCAGGATGGGAGATGTGTGCCAGCTTCTATACGGGCAACGTGAGCAAGGCAGGGACGCCTGGCTGGCTCAGTCGGCTGAGCGTCCGCCTTCAGCTCAGGTCATGATCCCGGGGTCCCGAGGTTGAGCCCCATGTCTGGTTCTCCGTTCAGCGGGGAGCCTGCTTCTGCCTCTCCCTCTGCCTGCCGCTCCGCCTCCTTGTGCTCTCTCTTACTCGCTCTCTCTCTGTCAAATAAATAAATAAAATCTTTTAAAAAAATGAACAAGGAAATGTACAAGGCCATATGCCTATCCTCAAGGCACTGCCTTCCTCGAAGCCCCTGACCTGAAAACGGCTTACACACCTCCCATTTATACCCTGATAAATAGCGTCACTTTTTTTTTTTTTAAGATTTTATTTATTCATTTGTCGGAGAGAGTGAGCACAGGCAGACAGAGAGGCAGGCAGAGGCAGAGGGAGAAGCAGGCTCCCCGCTGAGCAAGGAGCCCGATATGGGACCCGATACCAGGACCCTGGGATCATGACCCGAGCCGAAGGCAACCGCTTAACCAACTGAGCCACTCAGGCGTCCCAATAGCATCACTTTTGAGCAAAATATTTTCAGGGTCTACTTCCCCTCCATGGACAGTAAGTGTATTTATAATTTCATTTATAATTTATTTGTCTTCGTATCCCCAACACTAAGCACAGTGACCCCCCCCCCCAAACAAAACCACTACCACCAGAGATGACACAGATGTGTGTGGCTGAACAAAATTACTACATTTCTGCTCAAAACGATTGTCTGTGAGGTTTTGGGAAAACAACTCTTTGGTGTATTTTTGTTAGTCTGTGTGCTTCAGTGCGCATGCGTGATGCTGGTCCGCGGTTCTCGCCTCGTGCTGTCTTTATCGGGCTTCCGGATCAGCGTTAAACTCGTTTCCAAAAACGAATCAGAAAATTTTCCTTCTTCTTCAGTATATTAGAACAGGTGTCAGCACATTTGTGCCGTAACGGGTCGAGAGTGACAGTAAATATTTTCGGCTTTGTTGTCCACATGGTCTCCTTTGCAACAATTCACCTTGACCCCAGAGCAGCCGTAGACCAAGGGGAAACAAGCGGCCGTGACTGAGTGTGACTGTCCAATTAAGCTTGATCTATAAAAACAGGTGCCAGTGAGCCCGATTTGATCTTGATCTGTGGGACTGGGCTTGTTGAAACCTGTTTAGGAAGAATTTATAGAGCATGTGAACCATATGGTCTTTGAAAGTTTGGTAGAAATGTGCCCGTATCTGATCTTGGCAGAAAATCTCTGGTGTTTCCCCAGGAAATAAGATCAGAGGGCATCACGGGTTCATCTGTAGTCTCCCTGCCCCGGTTCTGGAATGACCCACTTCTCCAAGGAGCCAGCCCCAAACTCTCTTATTTATAGAGGCCTTACAGGATATTTTAATGTGTGGTAGAGCTAGTTGCCCTTTGTAGTTCTACTTTTTTCGTATTTTGTCACAGGATCTGCCCTGCCTCAACCAACCACAGAAGGAGGAGGCTTGCAGGATACGTGACCCCGAGGCAAATTGGGAGGGAAACAGGCAAACAGGAGCCGGGAGGAATCGGCTCAGCCCTGCAGGCCAAACATGGGGGTTGGTAGCTCGAGTATGGCGATATTATAACCATGGGTGCTGGCATGTCTGGTCTAGGTCGCTGAGTCTAACAGTGAGGGCAGGCTCTGGGGGCAGTACAGCCACATGTAAGTGAAATCCGAGACTCACTCGTGCTGGGAGGGCAGCAGGTAGCAAAGATCTGCCACCAGCAGGATGCTGTCCCTGCAGCAGAAGATTGGCCTGGCGAGGACAAGGCAAAGGCCGAACAGTAGAGGTTCAGGGTCCCGAGACAGGGCCCCTGGCAGGGCCAGTAAGGGAGATGCCCTCGGCAGTGCTGCCAGGTCTCTGAGGAGTAGAGTGAAGCCCAAGATGAGTTACCAAACCTGGGGCTTGGGACAGAGCTGACAGGGACTCAGGTGTGAGCTCATGGGTGGTGGGATTAAGCCCCAAGTTGGGCTTCATGCTGGGCAGAGAGTCAGCTTGAAGATTCTCTCCCTCTGCCCCTCCCCCCACTTGTGCACTCTCTAAAATGAATGAATGAATGAATAAATAAATAAATATTTTTGGAAAAAGACCAATGAGGACTTGTTTCACCAACATATTCTGTATACTACTCTTGCACACTGCCAGACACTTTACGTACATTAAAGGGAAGAAAACTAACATTTTTTTTTTGTTGTTACCAGTGGTGTGTTGGGAAATGTTTAGCCACCAGCTCTTTTCAGGAGGATAGAGGAAAGGGACGGGGTGGGGGGAAGCCCTGATTTGTAGCATTTTCCAATATCTGTGGTACAAATACTTCCACCGAGATTTCAAGTCACCACCAAGTAGTCATTGAGTGCAGAGCTGGGAATACAAGTGCAACGGAACATTGTTACATAACATTTCCATCCTACAGATCCAAGAGATGTGAATCGCCTCAGAGCATAGACAGATAATAACAAAATACAGTGAAATGATTAGAAAGTGATTTGTTTTGTGTATATATCAATATAACTTGTTTTATTGTAGGTTAATGCCTGTGTTTAATAACTAGCTCTCAACATTTCTGACAATTTATCCATCAGTTCCTGACAGCTGGTACAGGCCATGCGCAACACACTACTGAGTATTGCTTACTGTCTGCCTGGTGCCAGGATTGTCATTTGAGATATACCGTTTCATGAACCCTCACTGTGATCTTCTGAAATAGCTGCTGTTTTACTGATCAAGAAAAGAATCTCAGAACGGTTGAATGACTTGCTTAGAAGCTCGGAGCTCAACAATGATTGTGTGACCTCCACCCTCCAAATCCTTATAACTCTACTATACTACACTGTCACTCAGATGGCAAACATTTGATTTTAAAGTGTTTTATTCTTTAAGAGAGCAGATCGCATTCCACGGATGCCGAGGTCCACTGAATTCAGCGAGTCTGTGAGCACAGATATGTGTGGAAGGTCACTGACACTGAGTCAGTTCGGTTTCAGAAAGTGTCATTACGCTGGATAGGATGACCAGGTTAGGCAGAGCATGACCTGTGTTATCATCTAGAGGAGAATGATAGATCCCCGGCAAGAAGGCTTTCCAGAAACAGTGGGAATCACCTCAGGCCCTCTTCTCATTCTCCTTTCCTTTCCCTAAATTCATTCCAGCCCACAAAAGTAATTTAATTCTTTTTAATCAAGTCAATGTCTTACACAATGAACCTAAAGATGAGTATCCAAAAACATTTCAACCACTGTTTTCAACGAATTCACATTTGCTATGGTTGTGATTTTTGTGATCAGAGTTATTTTTTCTTGTTAAAATATGATGGTGTTTATTTTTTAATAAGCAACGTCACTGTAAAGTTACAATAGGAGCCCCTAGGAACAAAATAACTTTAAAACATGAATTCAATTATTTCTCACAACAGTCCTATGCAATAGGAACTATTACTATTCTAACTTCATAGTAAACTGGAATACAAAGAGATTAGTAATTTATCCAATAGCATCTTTTTAAAAAAATATTTTTAATATTTTTAATAATAAATAATTTATATTAATATAATATAATATATGTTATATTATATTATATATAATATATTATATAATATATATTATATATATTATAATATTAATACACATTAATTTATATTATAAATTAATTTAATAATTTAATATTTTAAAAAATATTTTATTTATTTGACAGACAGAGATCACAAGGAGGCAGAGAGGCAGGCGGGGCGGGGGGGGGCTCCTTGTGGAGCAGAGAGCCCGATGCGGGGCTCGATCCCAGGACTTTGGGATCATGACCTGAGCCGAAGGCAGAGGCTTTAACCCACTGAGCCACCCAGGCGCCCCCCAATAGCATCTTATTTGTCTTAAGACAAACTCCAGATTCCTTTTTGTTTTCAATCTCCATAACCTGGCCCCAAATGCCTTTTCAAAATTAGATCTCCCTCCTAACTGACAATAGTATGCATTAGGACCTGCCACATCTGCTTCTTGCCTGTAAGCGTCAGTCCCACCACTGTCCCCAACCAAGATGCCCTCTTCCTTGGCCTTTGCCTATCTGGATCCTCCCATCACACAAACTTTGCTCTGGTGTCGGCTTTTCCATGGAGACATCTCTGACCATTCTCACCCAAGGACACTCACAGCCCACTCTTGCCCATAACTTCTCTCAACATATTGCCTTAAACTGTCATTTAAATCTCCATATCAAAATCTGTCCTCCACCAAGAATGCTAACGTGCTATAAATCATACCTCCAAAGTGCCTAGCACAGTTCTAAGTAAGGAGTTATCCTCAATGCTTTTTGTTAAGTGAGCTCTAGGCCCATTGTGAGGCTCAAACGCACGACCCTGAGACTGAGTGCACGCTCCTCCGACTGAGCCAGTCAGACAACCCCCTCAATGCCGTTTTCATTAATGTATTCTATGGCTTATGCAAGAGCTATTCTTTTCATCAGAAATGCACTCTGTTCTCGGACTCGCACATCTCCGGCATGAAAATATTTATATGTCTGAAGATTGTATCCATCCTGGTAAAAAGAATTGGTGAGAGCACTCTATGAATCGGGACATTTGCTACCTCAAACTCATATTGTTTTTACTTTATGTTTATATGCTATAAAAACTAGAATATTAGAAAAAATTGACCACTTTAAGCAAACAGGTTAATGTAACTTTGGAAAAACTCATAGCTTAGGCAAGAAAAGAGAAACTGGATATTTTTTCTTCTAATAATGCACAAGACCAAAGGGAAGGCAGGAGTAGAGGAAGTAGAAAGCCACACTCTGCTGGAGTTATTTATAATAACTTCAAGGGTCTTTGGAGAAAGGTAAGTTGCCAAAGTTAAAATAAAGAACAAAGGGTTTCTAAATGGCAGATTAATTTGAAAGTTTGGAAGACTGTTCAGGACAGTAACTCACAGCTTTTTGAATGTATTTAAATGAGGTGGAAACTGACAAAATGGAATTGTTTTAGAAAACTTGCCCCAAGCAGACAAAGAGCAGATGGGATTTAGGATGACTGTGAACAGAAAGCTACTTAACTCCAGTTTGGAAATGGACCATTAGGCTAAGGATGAGGAAGAAAAGGAAAAAAAAAAAAAAAAGTCTAACTCAAAATGAAAGAAATAAACAAGCTAGCTACTTTCAATGTATTCTCCCTGATTTTACTTGAAACTGCTCTTTAGGGGATCAGAAGTACATCAGCTTCTGCAAGCAGGCAGGGGAAACCATCTTTGTGTTCCTCGCAAGGCTCATTTGCTCATAAAACAAGAGAATGAACAAGACCGCGGCATCAACACTTACTGGTCACATGGTCAAAATTAGTGTTCACTCATTTTTAAAAGTCCTGATTGGCCAAAGTTATAGCACAACACTGAAACACCAAGGTGATTTAATTGGCGTGCTATCGGTCAGGAATTCAAGAGAAATTCTCAAGGAATTGAGTCTAGGTAACAATAATAAAGATCCAGGGATGCTCTAGGTTCAGAAAATGGTAGACTGGCTGGTTTAACTCCTGTCCTAAAGGGAGTAGTAGGCTTTATTTTTAGGGACCCATCTGGAATACTAACGGACAAAGCTTCCCTTCGTTAAGGGGAACTAACCTGGTTGCAGGAAAATATGGCCTCTCACTAACAGAGGTAATACGAGATGTCGTTTCAAGGTAGTAGAGCCGAGGAGGACCAAAAAGAAAAGCCAACATCATAATTAGATCGCCACAAAGAGTAGGAGAGCATCTCACACTCAGGGGAAAGGTCCAAAGGTCAAAGTCAGCGAACCGCTAGTAATGACACCGCCGGCACTCGTGTTAACCCTCAGATGCAAGAAGAAAAGATTCTGTAACCTCCGATTCTTGGAAGGTTTGGGAAGCAGTACCTTACACGTGAACTTATTATGTATGGAGGATCGGTTTTTATTAAATATAAATAATAGATTACAACTAGCTTTAAAGCCCATGATGATGTGATAGACAATATAGTACTAAGACCCATGTAACAATGTAATAGACAATATGATACCAAGAACCGTGAGTGAGTAGTGAAAATTCAATCCAATACAAAGCATGGTAAGGTGGGGCTATATTTTATCTGCACTGCTGTCTGGAGAAGGCATAAGCAGACAAAAGCACATACATAGAAGCTTTGGAGCAAAAATAAGTGCCTTATATTTCTTGTCACAGACTTTCACTCTTGAAAAAAATACATTTTACTTGGAGCGGAACATCTGGCCAATTCAGTCCAATATTCCATCAGTCTTAGGAATGTTCCCAGGCAGCTGGAGTCATGACCTTTTTTACGTACTGACTCGCCATTTCTGGTGTCATGGTATTATTATTCAAGGACATTTTTTAATTTTCTAGACTTTGAACCAGGATATACTACCCTAGATTTGTCAACGTCACCAAACACTTATTAAGGAGACAAAACCAAAATGCACATGAACATGAATTAAAACAACAAAGTGGAATAAAATATCTACCAAATGAATGCTAAGGAAAACAAATATCACGGAAAGAGGTAACACTGGTTTGGAAAAGTCAAGAAAGAATTTACAGAAAGTGAAGACACGAAATGAATTTGAAAGTCCTGGAAGAATTAAATAAATGGAGAAGAGAATATAGGCATCCAGGGAAAGGAAAATGTGTCAGCCAATCTCTAGAGGTTGTAATTCACCTGGCTTGTCCAATCTAAATACAGTGTAGGATTCCTGTAGCAGGTGTAATGAAAAATAAACTTGGAAAGGTAATTAAACGCAAAATGATGTCATTTTTTGAAAGTCAGGCTTAGCAATTTGTATTTAACCTGTGGATAAATGGATTGAAGATTTAGAAAGTTTGAAGGGAGATCTGTGAACAAGATGGGTCAAAAGGACGGAGGTGGAGGAATCAGTAAGACTATTGCAATAATCCAAGTCAATCAAACCAAATTCATACACTGGTAACCCAGGGCCCAGTCTGGCCCACAACAGATTTTATTTAGACTATGTACTATTTTTTTTAATTGATATAATTGGCATATAACATTATGTAGGTTTAAGATGTACAAAGTTTTGATTTGGTTCATTTATCTATTGAAGTATGATTACCACAATAGTGTTAGTTAACACCTCTATCGTGTCTCGTAATTATCATTTCTTTTTTGTGGTAAGAATGTTTATGACCTAGTCTCTTAGCAACTTTGAAGTATATAATAGAGTATTGTTGACTATAATTATATTGTGCATGAATTCTCCAGAACTACTTCATCTTCTAGTTGCAAGTTTATACCCTTTGAACAAAATCTCCCCAATTCCCCCACCCCTAGCCCCTGGCAATCACCATTCTAATTCTCTTTTTTATGAGTTCAGCTTTTTTTACATTCCATGTGTAACTAGTATCATGTAGTGTTTGTCTTTCCCTCTCTTATTTCCCTTAGCATAATGCCTTCAAGGTCTATCCATATTGTCCCAAATACTTACATACATTTTTTTAAAAATTCAAACAAATAAGTTGCCAACATTTAAAATAAAAACATTTCCCACTAAAAACTGAATTTCCAACTTCTCCAGAAGAACTGTTCAAGACTGTCATGGTCCCTAGGGCCTAGACACTGAATTTGGCAACCCAACCCCATTGTCTGTCAAACATATCCAAGAGAACCCAAATCCCACATTAAGTATAATCTGTACCTCATTGTCTAAAAGTTGATTTGCATCTGATTAGTTGATAATATGTTCGGTTTTGCAGACACTTAATTAAAATACTTATTAATTTTAATTTCCAGTTTTGTTTTTAAAGTCAAAACTTTGGGGCACCTGGGTGACTCAGTCGGTTAAGCGGCTGGCTTTTGATGTGGGCTCAGGTCATGATCTCAGGGTCCTGGGATGGAGCCCCAAGGTGGGCTCCACCCTCAGGGGGCAGTTTGATTGTCCTTCTCCCTCTGCCCCTCCCCCTGCTTATGCAGGTGCTCAGTCTCTCTCAAATAAATAAATAAATAATCTTTTTTTTTTTTTAAAAAAGGAGGAATGACGCATTTCATTTAAGTAGGAAAACCAGAAAGAAAAAAGGAATAGAATGAATCATTTTATATGTGCTGAATTTGAGGTATCGGCAAGAAAAATCAAAAAATAGTCCAAATATCCAACAGGCCATCGCTGACGCACAATGGGAGGTTGAAAGGGAAGGGACCTAGAGATTTAGATTTTGGAGTCGTTTACACAAAAGAAACCATGGAGTCATTAAAAATGAGCCGTGGAGAACATGAAGATTAGAAGGCTGAAGGCAATGGAAGAGTCAGTGAAAGGGAGAAAAAGGCAAATGAAGCAATGTAATTGTCTAGGGTGCCGAAGCCAGGAGAATACCGAGTTTCTGGGGGGAGCCCAGCTGAGCCCAGCGAGGCCCTTCATACACATTAGCTTATGTAAACGACACGGCAGCCTTTTAAGATGGGGCATTATACCCACTGGACGGATAATACCAAAACATAGAGAGATTTTCTAATTAGCCCCAAATCACATAGCTAAGAAGTGGTGAATCTAGCACAGTGTTTCTCAACTGCGGGTGATTTTTTTTTCCCCCAACAGAACGTTGGGCAATGCCTGAAAATTTTTGAGTTATTACAGCCTAGGGTGAGGGCTTGTGGGGAGAGGTCAGAGAGGGGATCGGGGTGTGGAATTGCCACTTGCGACTAGTGGACAGAGGTCAGGGATGGTGGCAACCATCCTAGAAAGCACACGTCAGAGAAGAGCCCGCCCACCCCAAAGACTTACCCAACCCCAAATATCAATAGTGCTGCTGCCGAGGAGCATTATTTAGCATCTAGTCTTTGAAATATGGTGTATAATCTTTCCACAGCATCATTGTATCCACACCCCAACCAGGTTGCTCCACTATTGCCAACATCAGCGTTAAGGGAGCTTTGATGGAAGTTTCTGGAATATCTTTTCTGTGGTGTGCATAAGACTGAATAAGAAACTCTGGGAGTAAGCCCCAACCATCTGTGCTTTGAAAATCTTTCCAGATGATTGTGTTACACTCCAAAGTTTGAGAACCAGTTATCTTTTTTTTTTTTATGTCTAATGAATGTGGTCATTTATAAACCATCACTGTCTGCTGAAAGTGTACCTTTTGAGAAAGTGCTGGCACCAAAAACTAGGGCAAGAAAGGAGGACAGAGCCCTGTTGCATGGGATGGCTACAAAAACCCCACTGCAGAAAAAGAGGAACCCCATGGAAAAGATGCTTCTTAAGACGAGAAGATGAGTTGTGAAACTAAAAAAGCATTTGTCCCACGTGCAAGTTGCAAGAGTGCCTTCTGGGCAAGGAAGGCAGAGCAGCAAAAGTTAGAGGCCTGTGTCAGCCTGGCTTATGACTAGAGGGCAGCCCGGCGAGTTCTGCAGAGGGGACAGCTCTGTCTGAAGGGCAGGAGTGAAGAGCTTGGCCGTGTAGGCTGGAGGCCGTTTGTAGAGCTAATGAAGGGGGTTGGGGGGTGAAGCTTCAGGCATGGAAATACCTCGATTAGATATGCATTTAAAAAATGGGACTTGGGGAGCACCTGGGTGGTTCAGTGGGTTAAAGCCTCTGCCTTCAGCTCAGGTCATGATCTCAGGGTCCTGGGATCGAGCCCCGCATCGGACTCTCTGCTCAGCGGGGACCCTGCTTCCCTCTCTCTCGCTGTCTGCCTCTCTGCCTACTTGTAATCTCTGTCTGTCAAATAAATAAATAAACTCTTTAAAAAAAAAATGGGACTTAGCAGCTTTGGAGGGTATACTTCAGTGGGTAAGAGGCTAGCACAGTCGAGAGGATGCTCTTACAGCCATTTCTTTCAGCCGAGGTTTCCAAAACGGGAAGGATGTACCCTGGGAGGGCTGCAGACTGATCTACTGTGGTAAGGGAAGGGACTATCAGAACTTGTTGATAGGTATTTATTATATTGTCTTCTAAAACAATTAAGGCTTACTAGCATTTAATATACGAATTAATGTGAGGGCCTTCACTTTTTCTGCGTGCCAGAGGGCCGTTGTTACTGTGATAGAAGAGTAGAGAAAGTTCCATGACGAGCCGGCGGGATCCTCCTCATCTCACACACTTTAGACTGTATAGTGCACCTCACGAGGGTCCAGTCAAGTGCATTTATGACTTATGTTATCTAATTCCAGTGAAACTAGCCCTGTGAAGAGAACACATGGTTGAACACACGGTTTTTAAAAGATTCCTGCAAAGAGACATCAGATTGTAGAGGACATGAAAAATTCAAGCCCAAGGAAATGGCACGGCCAAAACTTCTTCTCTCAGCTGGAGCTCTCCTTTGGCCACACTGGAGGCCTAGATCTGGCGAGACGCTTGGTCACAATAGTTAAAGTTGTCCATAATACTTGAAATATTACTTTACAGTGATAAAGAAAGCCTTACCTAAATGGTAGGTTGTGCTTTGAGATGTTAGCTATTGGTAGGGTGAAGTCCTGAAAACTAGTAAGATGTCTCAGGGATGAGAATGAGAAAATACATTGATACTCACAACATGAATCAATCTCAGAAACTTTACATTGAGCAAAAGAGGCCAGATGCAGGGAGGACGCCCTATTTGACCACTATACTGCTATTTGACTACTACATAAAGTTCAAAACAAGTAAACATTGTCTGTGGTGGCAGAGGTCAGAGAGGTCAGGCTAGTGGTTATCCCTGGCAGCAGGGGGAGGGGGGCTGTATGGAATAGAGGAGGCCACAGGAGAGCTTCTGGCTTCTAGTAATGTTCTATTTCCTGGACCTAATTTAAATTACATGGTCACACACCTATGTTCACTTTGCAAAACTTCCTCAGTCTAGAAACTTAATGATTTGTCCCCTTTTCTCCATGCATGTTAAATAAAACTAAATAAAAAATTTACATGCAGATTTTTTTAATGTAAGAAGTTTAATGAAAGTAAATGCATTTCTATAATTTGTGAGAAAATCGCTTTTGTGCTGTTACTAAATTCAACTTTTAAAAATTACTGCATCAATCATCTGTATCTAAAATTTATCTTTACAAATGTACAAAATGTTGGACAAAAGGTGCATGGAGTTCATTTCACCAAGTCTAAAAAATAATACACTGGGGAGATGGGATGGCTCCGTTTACCAGTGCACTCGGGCAGAGGTTGGTAAGAGCGAGCTCTCAGTGCACTGGGGATGGGGAGAGGGAATGGCGAGAAGAAATGACAAGGAGACAGGGTCTACAGGACTGATAACTGGCAGGATTGTGGGACGTGTGAAGGGGGGAAGAATCCCTGAGGGCTTCCAGGTTGAGGTGTGCGTTTTGGCATCGGCTCTCAGAGACTGATAAGCACGGCTCCAGGAGAGTAAATCCAGGATGACAATAGGTGTGGAGAAGGTACATTAAGAATATGAAAGGTGCACAATTTTTTATTTCAACCCACAATCATAACCCCCACGTTATGCAGTCAGCACACAAAATAATTAATCTATTATTTTCAGAAGGCACACAAAGAAGTGTCACTCGTAAGAAGAAATCCTGACTAATAAATGTTATACGCTATGGTTATACGCTGAGTATCATTTACTTTTGAGAGAAAGTCTAGGAAAAATTACTCTAAAGTCAAGTGCTGAAATTCTTTCTGTAGGTGTGGAAAACAGTGCACAGTATTGTATTATGAGGTCTATGGAAAAGGGCAGTGTAATTAATCCTCAATTATAGTCTTAAAATTAGGCTTTTAAAACATAAAAGTCAAAGAAATGCATTTGTTTTTAATTGAGGTTTTAAGAATTGTTTTAAATTAGCATCGTGGAAATGTTATTAGGACAAAAGTCATTTGCATTTTCCACAAAAGACCTCATTCTCAGTAACACACAACAAGTGTGTCCTCTCTAATAAGACTTCACCTTTACTTGGCTCATTTTTCGATCCAAAAAGCTTTAATTTCTTTACAGGTATTTATCCAGCTCCCATGTACCTCATTCTCTGAAAGATTCAATGACAAAAGAATGCCCTCCTTTCCTTCCAGTCACACCGGGACAGGATAGGTGGGGCAGGTGGGAAAGGACATGTCAGGCGACCCTTCTTGGTAGCCCGTGCGGCTCCTTTCACTACAGAAAAAATTATTCTATGAAGCTATGAAAAGCAGAGGGAACCCCCTAAAATGTGTTGGAGAACAAGAAAAATAACCCCAAAGAAGAAAAAAAATAACACACACACTGGAGGAAGAAAGGGCAAAGTAGCTGTCACCTTTGACCCATCACTTTCTGCCATGGTCTCTCACTCTTGTCTGAAAGGCGTGGTTTCTGCTACGTTCACCTTCTGTACCTGCCTGAAGTCTCCTTCCCTTTCCTCTCCCTGCCTCCACTTCCACCTTTTTCTTTCTTTTCTCTTCCTTTCCTTCCTGTCCTCTGCCGATCACTTGACTATAGGTTGTACCAAGCCGGCACGAGGGATACCAACGAGTTCATGGTGCCCACCCTTGAGGAGTCTGGAGTTTAGTAAGGCACTTATATTTTAATCAAGGAAAAGACATGCCTCTTATAATTTTTTTTTTTTTTTTTTTTTTGCCCACAAAGCATGTGGACTCTTTCGTTTGACCAGGAAACTATCAGTATTTTGTGAAGTCCGAAAACCCTGATGGATTGGCATTCCAAAAAAAACAAATGTCTTTTTGGACTGGTTTTCTAGAACAAATCCCCTCTCACAAAGGATTGAAAGGCAAAGAAAGTCTGCTTTACTTTAGGATGATGTTTTCCCAAGGCTGGAAGTGATTTTTCAGTATAATTATTTTTAGTGATACTGAAGCCTGCAGGAAACATTTCAGCAGCCATCCTAAAACCCCAGGCTCATAGGTATATAGTTTTAAAAATCCTAGTTATTTACCTCCTTTCTGATCAATTTTTTTTTTGTCATTCTAAGACTATCTCAGATAACAAATGACAGACACTAACAAGCATGTTTTCCTTTTTTTTTTAAAGATTTTATTTAATTATTTGAGAGAGAGAGAACACACGAGCAAGAGAGAAGGAGCAGGGGGAGGGGCAAAGGGAGAAGCAGACTCCCCACTGCGCAGGGAGCTCACCTTGGGGCTCGATCCCAGGACTCTGGGATCATGATCTGAGCCAAAAGCAGACACAACCAGCTGAGCCATGCATGTACCCTGCATGCTTTCCTTCCAATGGACCCTGCAACGTTCCTGGACTATGGTTTCCCTTCTTAGTCCTCAATTAGCTATTAAAGTTGAAAGACTTGGTTTTCCAGGCATAAGCCAAGGATTTTGGGGGAGGTCAACTCACTTTGGGATCTGGGTCTATTCGTGTTTCTTTCTTCACGCAGAAACCACCCTGGCGTTTGCAAGCTCCAAGGCCGATGTTGAAGGCATCGACATGGCTAATTGAACATCAGACGGTGCACCTGAGTGTCCTCCCTCAGGGTTCTGGGGTGTGGCAAGTGCTCTGAGGCAGGGGGAGGATGGGACGCCCCAGAGGACGCATTCACTCCCCAGCACACAGTAAGTGTCTTTCGAAGGCACTCTCAAATGAAATGGAACCACACTCATTGTGCAGATAAAGCAGACTTTTGCCTAGTGGCCTGCTGTTAAAATGTAATCAGAGCTTTCCTTTAATGGACTGAAAATCCAAACCAATTAGAAAACTGTCCGACCCAAACTGTAGTTCAGTTCAGACTAGGAGCGAGGCTATTGTCTTTAATGTACTTCACCTCTCCCCCGAAACCAGCTCTGCTGCTTTTGAGAAGGTTACAGTGCTGCCCACGCGGCAAATCTATAAATGGCTTGCCCGAAAGGGGCAGACATCAAAATGATACCCTGAATCCTTCCCCGCAGCAAGACGAAACCATACACGTGGAAGAAGCGTGGCACTCCGTGTTCAGGCAAAAGATCTGAAGATGTGAAGAAAAAGAAACTTTGATAAATTGATATTTATTAAAATAGTAATGAGGAGGTTCCACTTCCGTATGTTTTATAGCCCCCCCTCAGGAGGGAAGCACAAGCCCCTGTATGTCCACACACCGAGAGAGAATCGGTCTCTACTTCCCGACAGGAGATGCGTGGATCTCCTGGGACCGCCACGCATCCCGGGGCCGAGAAAACCAAACTGAGGGTACGGTGTGTGTGAGTGGCGGGGATAGGAGCTCTGTAATCCTCCCTTTAAGGACGTGATAAGACTGGGAAGAAATTAACTGTGGAAAAAAATAGGGGTAGACTATATTAACCCAAATATTGCTTTCCTCAGCTGAATCATCTGCCACCCCATCTGGTTACACGGAAATCCTGAGCAGACCGACAAAAAGACTAAAGCAACTGTTCTCTAATTGTATGTGGGAAGAAAATGTGCAAGAACAGCTAAGGCAGGTTCTAAGACAGCGAACTTCCCAGTGTTGTGGAGAGAAGACACAGGCGCAGTCACTATCGCCTGCCTACGTGCGGCCTCACGGGCCATTCTTACGTTGGTGGGCCAGGTGTTAATGCGTTGTCTCACAGTTCCAAATCCACCTTTTTTTTTTTTTTCTTTTTTTAAAGATTTGATTTATTTATCTGACAAAGAGAGATACAGTGAGAGAGGGAACACAAGCAGGAGGAGTCAGAGAGGGAGAAGCAGGCTTCCCGCTGAGAGGGGGAGCCTGATGCGGGGCTTGATCCCAGGACCTTGAGATTATGACCTGAGCCAAAGCCAGTTGCTTAACCCACTGAGCCACTCAGGTGCCCCTGCTTTGTGACTCCGAAGCAGGTCCCTATAAACACATCTCCTTTGCTGGCTAGATCATATAGGCTTGGCCAACAGAGGGTATTAGAGAGACTCTGCAAGAGCCAGAATAGGAGGCCGGGATTTTCTTTCTTCCTTTTTTTTTTTTAACCTGGTGTGAGGTTTCCACTAGGCCATCAGGGGATTTGGCCTGTGTGGTGAATACTTCTTAGTGTCCTTCCTGTGCACATCTCTCTCAGGGATGGGTGCTGCTTTTCTGTACTTAGTACTTCTTTATCTCTTGGAGTCCCTTTTTGCCCCTTTTAGTTGTTAACTACTTTAGCAAGCTAGCAATTCCTCAAATTAAATTTTCCCCCTTCACATTGCTGGTGTAGGGGTGCCTGGGTGGTTCAGTCGATTAAGCATCTGCCTTCAGCTCAGGTCATCATCTCGGGTCCAGGGATTGAGTCCCGCATCGGGCTCTCTGCTTCTCCTTCTGCCTGCTGCTCTGCCTGCTTGTGGCTTGTGCCTTTCTCTCTCTCTCTCTCTCTCTCTGACATATAAATAACAAAATCTTCAAAAAAATTTCTACCTCCATGAAGTCTCCATGGAAATAGGGTCCCCAACAGTTACCATGATCCAGGGTCTGGTACTTGTCTTTGCAGACTTATGAACTCCAAAGATTATGGGGAATTTCAGGGATGCTTTCCCACTGGAAAGACTAGGATTCAAATCTTAGTTCCTCCACTTCCTAGCTTTGTAATGAAGAGCAACTTGTATGATATCAATTCTACTTGGAGGAGATAATTCATTTATTCAAAAAAATGTGTTTATTGAGATCCTACCATGTATCGGCTGCTATTGTAGACATGAGGGATACAGACGAAAAGCCCTGCCCTCGAGGACCTTATACTCCGGTAGGGGAAGACTGGCAGTAAATAAAAGCAACGTGTGAAACACGGAGCATGCTCTGTGGTCCGTGGCGAAAGTCTGCGCAGAGAAGGGCAATGGGCAGCGTTGGGAAGTTAGAAGCTTCAACAGAATGACAGAAAAAAGCCTCTTTGTGAACATAATATGGGAGCCCATCTTGGACAGTGATGAGAGAATTCGCCACAAGGATCCCTGAAGGAAAGGCATTCTAGGTTAGGAATTATTTCCGAACATGTGGCTTCGGGAGTTCGTGGACCAGTGACAGGAGCAGAACGAGTGAGGGAAAGAATCCTAGGAAGCAGGAACAGAAGGTAACGGCGGGAGCCACTAGGCCACCTCTGGACGGTGAGCTCCCAGCAGAGAGAGCTCATCCCAGTCCCTTCTGAATGGCTTGCGCCTCCCGTAGTGTCCAGCTCACAGAAAGTGCCGAAGGAATGACGGACAAATTATTTACTGTAGGGACACTCCTGGCACTGTGACGTGGGGTCAGAACATGAAGTTATTAATGGATAACATGGGATCCACCTCTCTAATGCACTGAGGATGTCAGGCGGCTATCCGGGACTCTTCCTACCAGGTATCAAGGAAGTTAGGTAGCCCAATGAATCAAGAGAAAACTGCTTAATCAGCGTGAAATAAGGTCAGAGAGAGCTAGGGAATCTTAGCGGATCTTACTGTCTTCCCTGCCCTGGTGATTTGACACACCAGAAGATGCGTCAGAGTTCTTTGATCAAAGCAGGAAATGAAATAAGCGCGCAACAGGGACCTTGCTGGTTGCCTCTTCAAGACTCATCCCCTCTCCCATCCCGTAGCTCCCAGCTAGCAGTTACGGAGGGGTTACCTGCTTCAGGGGAGGCTGAGTCCCCTTCGAGGCCCCTGCCCCAGGAGTGAATCACAATTGATCTAAAGCAATCACAGTAATCCCCATTCTCCTTGAAGGGATTACTTACCCAAAAGCATATGACACAATTCTGACTAACAGGACTGACCCTAGGACTATGGGAGGGGGAGGGGGTTGGGGGGAAGGTGCTTCTGGAGGAGCTTTTTCATTCAAACACTTTGCAGGAGGAGAAGCTGGCTTTTTCTGCTTCTTAATAGCTGCGAGCGAGCGGAAGAAACACTCAGACGGGTAACAGCTCTCCTGCCTCTGCTCGTGGACAAGCCTAGGGGTTAGAAGTCAACATGCTGAGCCTGACAGACTGGAAAATGGAAAGAGCTTGGCTCTTTGTTCACATTATTGAGCTTTAATTAGTCAGCCTTGGAAATGTCCTAACTCTAGAACTCTCTCTGTTATATAGGATGATAAATTTGCTTATATTTAAAGCAATCTTGTTTGGATCTCGTATTAGTTTGCTAGGGCTCTCATAATAAGACACTGCAGACTGGGTGGCTTAATCAACTGAAAAAAAATTTTTTTCACAGTTCTGAAGTCTGGAAGTCCGACACTGAGGTGTTGGCAGGTTTACAGAAGCCCGTCTCCTTAGCTTGTAGATGGCCACCTTCTTCTGTGTCCTCACATGGGCATTCCTCTGTGTGTGCGTGCCTGATGTCTCTTCCATTTCTTATAAGGACATCAGTCATATTGGATTAAGGCCCCATCTTTAAGACCATATTTAACTGTAATTGTCCTTTTAGAAGTCCTGTCTCCAAATGTAATCACATTTGGGTTAGAGCTTCAACATATAAATGTGGGGGGCGGAAGGTGGGGAATGGGACACAATTCAGTTCAGAACAGGTCTCCTCTTACAGATAATATACCACCTCTTAGGTCACTGTGACGATTTCAGGGTGTCAATGCAAGCCTACTGTCACAACAGCTAATGGCAATTACAAGTTGCCTGTCAAACCTTTAATTTGTATAATTGGATCAATTACTTTTCAAATCCCTCCCAACTCTGCGATTCCATGAATATATTTGTTTATGGTTAATATTTTAAAAGTTATAATCACAGTTATATATCAGCTGAAGTACTTTCAGCTTCAAGGAACAGAAATATCTAGAAAAATGCAGCTAGAGGAGCTTAAGCCACATCACATAAAAAAGAAATCCAGAGGAAGAGAAGTTCCAGAATTAGTTAATAAAGTTGCTTAACAAATGATCAGGCACGGCCAAGATTTCTTCCCTCCTTCCAGCCTGCCAGTTGTCTATGTGTTAGCAGTCCCCCCCACGGTCACAAAATGACTGCAGCAGCTCCAGGTATCTCCACTATATACAGATATAGATATAGATGTAGATATAGATATAGATATAGACATAGATATAGATATACATATATCTTCCCTTCCTTCCATTTTTTAAAATATTTTATTTATTTATTAGAGAGAGAGCACAAGCAGGGGAGTGGCAGGCAGACCGAGAAGCAGGCTCCCCACTGAGTGGGGAGCCCGATGCGGTGCTCCATCCCAGGCTCCTGGAATCATGGCCTGAGCCAAAGACAGATGCTTTTTTTTTTTTTTTTTTGCATTTTTTAAATTGAATTTTATTTTTTCAGTGTTCCAAAATCCATTGTTTATGCACCACACCCAGTGCTCCATGCAATACATGCCCTCCTTAATACTCACCACTGGGCTCACCCAAGCCCCACCCCCTCCCCTCCAAAATCCTGTTTGTTTCTCAGAGTCCACAGTCTCTCATGGTTTGTCTCCCCCTCCAATTTCCCCCAGCTCACTTCTCCTTTCCTTCTCCCAATGTCCTCCATGTTATTCCTTATGCTCCACAAGTAAGTGAAACCATATGATAATTGACTGTCTCTGCTTGACTTATTTCACTCAGCATGATCTCCTCCAGTCCCATCCATGTTGATACAAAAGTTGGGTATTCATCATTTTTGATGGAGGCATAACATTCCATTGTACATATGGACTATATCTTCTTTATCCATTTGTCTGTTGAAGGGCATCTTGGCCCTTTCCACAGTGTGGCGACCGTGGCCATTGCTGCTATGAACATTGGGGTAGAGATGCCCCTTCTTTTCACTACATCTGTGTCTTTGGGGTAAATACCCAGCAGTACAATTGCAGGGTCATAAGGTAGCTCTATTTTTAATTTCTTAAGGAATCTCCACACTGTTTTCCAAAGCGGCTGAACCAATTTGCATTCCCACCAACAGTGTAAGAGGGTTCCCCTTTCTCCACATCCTCCCCAGCACATATTGTTTACTGTCTTGTTGCTTTTGGCCATTCTAACTGGTGTAAGGTGGTATCCCAATGTGGTTTTGATTTGAATCTCCCTGACGGCTAATGATGATGAACATTTTTTTCATGTGTCTGTTAGCCATTTGTATGTCTTCTTTGGAGACGTGTCTGTTCATGCAAAGACAGATTCTTAACTGAGCCACCCAGGCATACCCCTTCCATTTTATTTTAAGAACGAAGAAATAATTCCATAAAGTTTCCCCATTAGGTTTCTTCCTAGGCAGACTCTTGTCACGTACCTACCATCATGAGCTTAAATCGGCAGACTTCCCCTCAATAGTTTTCAGTAAATTAATGACTAAAACATATTCGAAAAATAGACACTTTTAAAACAAGGAATCCATGAAGGAAAAATAACTTTAAAAGGTTATTGTTGAGAAAAACATGAGAGGTCATTGATGCCCAAACGTTTCCTTTCCTCAAGGAAATGTAAAGGATTTCAGCTAGTCACGACTCAAGAGTGCTATCCTCTCTAGAGAGACAAGAAGTAATGGTTCACAGAGATTAAGCCATTCAATCCTAGCCTGTTCTGTGCCTGGACCGTTATCTTGCACACTGACCATATGCTCAAAAATCACTATCTTTCCACATCATTAACTCATGACACCACCAGAATTTCCTGAATAAATGCATTAATTAATCTAAGTGGAATGGAATAGGCACCCTTATTATCTTATTTCTAAGAGAAAAGGACCAATCGACAATAAGCATTTAAATTAAACTCTATCAGCAAAATATACTTACTTGATATCATACACATTCACATTATATACGCTGCAATTACCATTTGCTAATAGTAATTTAATTGTTTAATAAATAACACCAAGGAGAATAAACATTAGTGAAATTGTGAACACTTTATATGAGTCCTTCTAGATTTGTTTCTCAAAGGCAACAATTATACTCACCAATTTACAAAAGAGCATTAGTCAAAGCCCGAGAATGATAATGAAGAGTAAGTTGCATGGCTCTTGAAGATTATATGGCCAAAGAAAATAGCTAAATCTGGAAGTGGTGTCTGGGGAGAAGACCAAAGTATAACAACACTTGTCAGGTGTTTTGAGTATGAGTTCTGATGTTAACGTCATTGGGTAGGACAAAAAATTGGTTAGGAAGAGAATGCACGGAGATTATATGCACACGCCCATCCTCATACCTTTAAGCTGGCACCTCAGCTTGGTGGCAGCTTGCAAGTGGTCTCTTTAGGAGTTATCTACAGAGCAGGCATCAATCTCAAAGATTGTTGAATGATATCCTGGAAATAAGGGTTTGGGTTTTCCATTCTCTTATTTATTTATTTATTTATTTTCTATTTTTTTAAGTGAATGGCTATGGCTTGTACCCACACCCTGGTGAAGTGGACACAGCAATGAACATAGCTGATTCTCCATCTCAGACTGGAAAGGCCACTGTCCTAAGAAACTTTCCAGCCCAGGTATTGGGGACATACAAACGGGATAAAGGAAAAAGAATGCCACAGGTATACAGAAACAGGAGTCAGAGTAGGGTTCAAGTTCAAGTCTTGGAGAATAAACTGAAGGGTAGGTCTTAACCCAAGATTTCTCTGGAGTCCTCAGCAGTGATAGGCCTTTGCCGCAGTGCTCCACAGTCCACAGAGCACCAAGTCTTCCCCACTTGCCTTCTGTTTTCTCTTCTCATGAATTCGCTTCTTCACTCTCTAATCTCTGATTTTTTTCCTCCGTCTTGAGGTGTCTGCTCATGCATAACTGTAACTCGTGTGTAGTTTTATGTCACTCGTGACCTAGCTCTATCTCAACACCTTTCCATTTTATTTCTTTTCAGTGTTCCAAAATTCATTGTTTATGCACCATACCCAGTGCTCCATGCAATACGTGTCCTCCATAATACCCACCACCAGGCTCTCCCAACCCCCCACCCACCCCAAAACCCTTAGTTTGTTTCTCAGAGTCCACAGTCTCTCATGGTTTGTCTCCCCTTCTATTTCCCATCTCAACTCCTTTCACTTTCTTGCCCCATTGCTAACCCACTTATTCTCTTGGCACATCCCACATGAAATGCCCAAGAAAGACCATCTAATTGTCTCAGATTACCTTTTTGTGCCCAGGTGACTAATGCATACACTGACTGCCTTTGGGTCAAGTGCCCATCCTACTATGTAACCAATTATGTCCAGAAGAGAGAAGGATGTATAGTATCGAGTATGACTGCCCAGGGCTCTTTCCTCCCTAGGTACTGAGGATGAGGTGCTTCCCTCAGGAATATCTGAAAGGTAGCCAAAAAGCGTGAATGGCATCTCTAATATAAAAAAATAAATAAATAAATATTATAAACAAAACAAAACACTAAATCAGGAAAACTCAGTTGGAAGACATGCCCGTAGGTAGCTCTTACCTCATTGGCAGATCCTCAGTGAGCCAGTAAATTGCATAACCATCCCATATTTACTTTATGTAATATAATCATAGTCTATACTTCTTTCAATCTGAAAGTAAATGCCAGTAATTACGAGAGATACCTTTCAAGTGCACCGGAGTCATTCCGATGCAACCAGCTCTTTGAACCAAAACAACTCGAACAGTTAGAGACCCATGGAAATCTACAATCTTCTCTAACTCCCAGGAAATAAACTCCCTTCAGAACCCATGAATCATGACCAGCCATTCCATTGTTAATAAATTCTGTAGGAGACATTTCAAAATAGAGGGCAGTTATTATTTATTGTTTGTAATGAAGCCTACTGAGCCCAGAGGGACATTGTGAGGATCACTGTCAGATTTTGTAAAATGCCTTTTGGCTTTTCAACGGAAAGGTACTATATATGATAATAAAAGAAATAGCAATAATATTCTTGCACAACCCTGACACTGAGTTCATCTTTGTCTTAAAAAATAAGATAGTTCATCTTTAGGCCTTTTGGGGATTACCGAATTCAATTTGTTCTGAGGATGCTAAGACAGATGAAAAAGACTGCTCATTATAAAAGCACTTTCTCCTGTTCCTGTTCTGCTCAATACGGGTTGCTCCCAACGTCCATTGATAGTGAAGAGTTGACCATCATTTGTAAATACACAGTCATACTAATTGGAATCTGAACCCTATAACACTTTTGTGGTGACATAAAAAGAACTGTTTAAAAAATAAGGCACCAGAAACTTTGCAACTATGCTTGGCCAGATGCACTCCTGGGCTGATGAGTGTCTCATATACACACATGAGATAGAGACAGGCAGAAGCAAGAAAAGGAGCTCTGTAGTGAGACTTTTTTAAGACTAGTACTTTAATCACACCTATATATGGGTTGTGCTTGCCTTGCTTTACCAAGCGTTTTGGATACAGTAGTTCATTTGGTTCTCACTGGAAACCTTGGAGCTAGGTAGAGAGATGAGGTGTGTCCAGCTGCCTTGCTCTGAGCCCTGTAAGACCCAAAGGCACTCAGACTATGTCCAGAGGACAACAGGGCTGGGGGGCAGGAAGAAGGTGCATGGATAGTTTCCTGCTGGAGACAAAAGGAAAGACACCACGGAAGCCCAGACAGCCAGTGAACCTGGACACTAGTGTTCTCCTGTAGGTCCCGATGGAGATTTCCAACGGATTTTCCTTTAACCCCACATGGGATGGGGTGAAGACAAGGATGTATTTGTGAGGCAGTGAGATTTGAAGGGGGTGGATCATTTGGATCTTTCCTTTCCAAGCAGTTTTCAGGAACCAGCAGAGATTGAGATAATCTAAGCCGCAGAGCTGGAAGGAAGGCACCCCGAGGAAGACAAGAATGTGGGGTCTTTAGAAATCCCAAATTCATGCCAGCGTTCCTGCGGTCAGCTCTCTATGACTAAGTATTACCCACATCATTATTGATGGGCAATTAATCCTCTCCAAACACACAAGCTATTTTGATCAAATCACAACAAGGACTCCAGGAAACGTCTCCAGAGGAGCCGGGCCAGCCTTGTCTCTTCAGATCCTCTGATCAATGCCTGCCTCTTACGAAATAATCACCCTTCTCTGGCTTTTTTGAATTCTCACTTTTCAAAATTTCCAGGCTGTCTCAAATGTGGCAGCCTAGCAACTTTCTCCCTATAGAAAACTTCACTTTGTCATTCTGCCATTTCCAAATCCAATTTAGAACTGCTTTTCTAGTTTTTACAACTCTTGCTCGGTTTGCTCCTCCCTCCCTTTCCAAACGCATTTCTCCTTATCTTCATCAATCTGTCACCTCCAGCCCCGCCCCCTCACTCCACTTCTTGGCTTTTCAGGCAGTTACCGTTTGAATGAGAAGATTGAAAATCTCATTTATCACTTTTGAGAAGTCTCACAGAAACATATTGCAAAGCTTCCCTCACACCCGACAGAGACAGAGAGAGAGAGAAAGCGTGACACCTAAAAATGAATCTCTAGAGAGGGAGGATCCCTAAAATAGAGCAAAATAATAAATCGATGCTGTTCTGCTTTCTTACAAAATGAGACAACTCACAATGGAACTTTCCCTTTGCAGATGAGCTATTATCAGGGTGCTCGATACCGGAGAAATTCCACAGATGGCTAAATTCCCTTTTAAAAAAATAAAATCCAAAAAAAGAAAGAAAGAAAGAAAAGAAAAAGAAAGGAAGAGTAAGAACGAAACTAAAATCTTTAAAAAAAAAAATAAAAAATAAAAATAAAATAAAATCCATGCCCTTCAGACCACCGCAATGAGCCACAACAAAATGGCTGCAAAGACGAAGCCCCACTGTCTCACTCACTTTCTCACTCCATACCAACACTGCCCAGGTCTATGTCACACCACCGAGAAGCCTGGGCAGTTCGAACATCTGTTCTAAGGCGCACCCCGTCAGAGCTGCTACCTCGGCTGACTCCTCTTCCTTCCTCCCACAGGCCTGACAGATGGATGTATCCCTGAGAGCCCCAGGTTACATCCAAATGGTTGCCACAGCCGCTTCCGGCATAGCGAACCCTGCTTCCCCCCCCCCCCCCCAGGCAGCAAAACTGAGAGAACAGGAGAGGGGTATACAGTGCTATAAACTGGGGAGCCGGGCTCGAGACCCAACATCTTCCCTGCGGGCAGCAACACCAGACGGTGGTGTCTTCATCCCGCCACAGTCCTCCCACGAGTGACAACAGGCAATGAAATGCAGAGGAAAAGAGAAAGATATGCCCCTCAGGGTCTCTCCCCAGTGCTGGCCAAGTGTTTTATTTGAACTACCCTGCGGGTTGTGGGAGATGGAAGTGCGAGTTCCAAAGAAGACTGCCTGCTGCCATGTTAGGATCTTGACTGATTATCCCCGAGGCTCCTTTGTCTCCGGAGGAGTGCGACGAAAAATTCCTCTCCTCAAGGACGGTCGTGTAAACTGGGAAATGCAGACTCCTGTGTCAGAGTCTTGTGGAGAGATGTGTTCTGCTAGCGGGCTTCCCTTTCCCGCTGTAACTAGAAAGGAAAGAAAGGAAATTTCTAGCAAAGCAAAGCAAAGAAAGCTGCTGCCAGGGAAAGAACTATCACCACACCAACTGGACGGGGTCTCCCCTTGCAGATGGTGGTTCACATAGTCTATGGATTAAACTGTGCTGCCATACATGCTCCGGGAGTCTTTCCTTCTGGGGACTTTCTTTGGTCTTCTTTCCTCACAGTCTTTTCTCACTCTACAATTCTCCAATGTTGCTTTTTTGCTCTAGGTTGGCCTAAGAGTCAGATTTCAAAGGGTGTTAGGTTGTGAGGGTAGAAACAAATTTCATTCTAATTTCTTTTTGTGTTTGAAAATTTTTTTTAAAGATTTTCTTTTTTTTTTTAATTTGACAGAGACCACAAGTAAGCAGAGAGGCAGGTGGGGGTGGGGGAGAAGCAGGCTCCCTGCTGAGCAGAGAGCCCGACTCGGGGCTCGATCCCAGGACCCTGAGATCACGACCTGAGCCGAAGGCAGAGGCTTTAACCCACTGAGCCACCCAGGCACCCCGTGTTTGAAATTTAATATAAATGAAGTATGTGTGCGCCATCTTGAAAGAGGCGGTGAAGAATCTCCTTCCAGTGAAGGTTCTGCTTCCTGGAGCTCTGTGGCCCCTGATGTGATCCCAGAAGGTAGTCCGTTGCTATTGTCATTAAAATTTATTCAGAGGCTTGGCATGTCCCCTTCTGTGATGTGTCAATATTCTTGTCTTAGCCACTATCGGAACCGACTTAAAAACATTGAGGAGGCCGCGTGCTGCTCAGCCTCCACGTTCCCCAGCGACACATTTGTCCTCTGCACCACCTTTCCCCTCTTGCCAACTGCTATTCCCATTCCCATTTGGCTTTTCATTTCATTTTCCCCAATTCGAACATTTCCATTTGCTTTCTTCCGTCTCTCATTTCCCCGCTAATTCTCTGGAGGGGATGAGATTCTATCATCGTTATTGTTATTTTCTTTTTTCTTCTAAAGACTGGAAGAGCAGAGCTGAAATATTTGGGAAATGACTAGTTCCATAAACATCAAGACAAAGGTAATCAGGGGAAACTGGTCCAGAAATTCTAACTCCTAGATAGTGGTCTATTTTTAGTGACTCGCATTAGATATGGGTGGAGATCCAAAATCCAAGTGCTCTTATTAATTATTCTTCTGGAGTTGAAGTCATATCAGGTTTCTCAATTATACATTTATTAGAAAATAAATTATTCCACAATGATAACCAATTGATAAACCTTATAATTCAGTAAGAAGTTCTCAATAGATTTCTCTAAGTGCCATAATAATGAAACCCCAAGAACGAAAGTGGTTTAGTTTTGTTAGTAAGATAGAGTTCTCTTTTTTTTTTTTTAAATGAAAAAAGTAACAACGGCATGTTAGCTCAATGGTGTTTCTCTTTAAGCATGAAAGCACAAGAAAGCCCCACTGGCAAGCATCCAGCTGCTGCTGACTTTTCTGTTGTCTGAATCAGTGGCTAAAAAAGCTAGTTATAAGCTGCTTTGGTAGAGTTCAGTGGAGGTGATTTTTTGTTTTAGTGTGAGATTTGAAATGGTTAACCTCTCCAAGAAAAAGAGGGTATGCTTGCAAAAATGTAAATGCAGAACCAAAGCCTGGCCTCGGAGTGGAGGACCTGGAGCCCACAGGTGCCCCCCAGCTGGTCTCCACTGTGTGAGCTGGAGAGCAGAGCAGTGAGCAGACCGCAGGCCGGGAGCCAGCAGTTAAACGCAGCAGGCGGAGGGTGACCTCGGCTGGGAGAAATGAGAAGTCTCTCTGGTGGAGAGCTGTGCTGTAGTGCTCTTCAAAGACTGTTGCCTTTCCAGAAGGAGCAGAGGGCGGGTGTTCTCAGACAGGAGTGAGCAGAAGAATCAGACCAACTGCTTAAAAATTCAGATCCCCCTCTGCACACCTGCAGACTCTTGGGGCCTGGGAATCTTTATTTTATATCATCAACACAAGTGATTCTGATGCATCTATGCCACAATGTAAAGATCCCTGGCTGGGGCGCAGCATATATGACTATAGCACACAAAGATGGTGACAACTGTGCAAGCGACAGGACTGCGTATTTCTACATAGGGACCTGGCTTCCTTTGAACCTTTTAAAACACACTGCTTACCCATGAAATTATTTAGGGGTTATTTAATTAAGACACTTCCATTTTCTGGTATTCTGACCTTTTGTTAGACTGACTGTCGTGATTTGAGATGCTCTAAATATGACCTTCATTTTTATTTATTTTTTTTTAATTTTTTATTTCTTTTCAGCATAACAGTATTCATTGTTTTTGCACCACACCCAGTGCTCCATGCAATCCGTGCCCTCCCCTATACCCACCACCTGGTTTCCCCAGCCTCCCACCCCCTGCCCCTTCGAAACCCTCAGGTTGTTTTTCAGAGTCCATAGTCTCTCATGGTTCATCTCCCCTTCCAATTTCCCTCAACTCTCTTCTCCTCTCCATCTCCCCATGTCCTCCATGTTATTTGTTATGCTCCACAAATAAGTGAAACCATATGATAATTGACTCTCTCTGCTTGACATATTTCACTCAGCATAATCTCTTCCAGTCCCATCCATCTTGCTACAAAAGTTGGGTATTCGTCCTTTCTGATGGAGGCATAATACTCCATAGTGTATATGGACCACATCTTTTTTTTTTTTTAAGATTTTATTTATTTATTAGAGAGAGAGAGAGAGTATGAAAGGGGGAGGGGCAGAGAGAGAAACAGACTTACTGCTGAGCAAGGTGCCTGATGTGGGGCTCGATCCTAGGACCCTGAGATCATGACCTGAGCCAAAGGCAGATGCTTAACTGACTGAGCCACCCAGGCACCCCTATGACCCCCATTTTAGAAGAAACCATGCTTCTGCTGTTACACCAGTTACTTATTTTTTGTTGCTGTTCCATTCTGAAAAAGTAAAATTCACATGAAAGGAGATACCAGGACACCTGGGTGGCTCAGTAGGTTAAGCGTCTGCCTTCTGCTCAGGTCATGACCCCAGGATCCCCGGATCCAGCCCGACATCAGGTTCCCTGCTCAGTGGGGAGCCTGCTTCTCCCTCTGCCCCCCCACCCTACTCATGCTCTCTCTCTCTGAAATAAATAACATCTTTAAAAAAGAGAGAGATACCCAATTCCTGTTTCTCTCAGTTCCTTAGAAATAAAAAAATAATCTGAGCTATAATTCAGCCTAAACTATGATGAGCCTGCCTGATAGCCACTGATTGAAATGCCTGCACAGGACCTCGAAGGAGTAATTGTTCTCCCAAGGATTCGCTACATACAACGACTGCCATTTCCCACCTGGTTTCTGCCACTCAGGAATGCTTGTCTTTATTGGTGTCCATTCTACCCATTGCTTTACTGTGGACCCCAGAGTCTAAAGATGGGTTTTACCAGAGCACAAGAACACCATCTTGTGATACACATTTTTTTTGTGATCAGATGGAGAAGGATATGAGTGGCACAAGATTTAGTAACTGCTAGAGACAAGAGAAACAAACCAAAAGAAAAGAGAAAAAAGGTTATATGGGAGTTACTTTAGCCATGTGCACCAGATCTGCAACATTTCTTAGGTTGTTTCTGGTGGAAGAGGCAGAAAGGACAGTGCTACTGCCTTCCAAAAATTTCATATTCTGCTATTGTCTGCAGGTCAAGGTGAAAGTCAGCTCTGAAAGAATCAGCTCTAAATCTAATAAGTGGCAAAGAAACTTAGATGGTTTTATAGAAAAGTAAGTTTTTTTTTAAGACAGCCTGCAAAAAAAGTGCTGACCTAAAATCAGCAATTACAGGGTAATATTCGAGATATGCAAGAAGAGTATTGAATTTTAGGACTTTTCAGAAACACAGATACAAAAATATGAAAGTATCTTTTTTTCAAAGTGGATCATCAGTATATTATCACATCACTGGGAGATTTAAACACAAACATGAAACCTTGGAGATATGTAAACATTAGAGATTTCTGCTACCTTGGGTCTTTGGTCTTTTGGGGGAAGGCTTTTCAACCTGATGTCTTATGCTGCATCTCCCTTGGCTACCCTCCGTAGCAATGGTATAGCTGAGGCGATTGGTGAGTGGAGAGAGCAGTGGTGAGAGTAATAACAGAGATTAGTCTGGGAGGGAATTAGTGTTTTTCCTCTTGGTAATCAGAGAATTTAATGAGCACCCCACTTCCTACGTTTCTTACGGTTGCTATAGACACTGGCCCAGTTCTGATATTCCCTTTCATTCTCACGTTCTCTCTCCCTGAGCACACACAGACTATATCCCAAGGTCGATGCTGAGCCTATGTGCTAATCACTGACTAGGAAAAGCTGGATGGCATTAATTTCAAAGGTGCAGTGGTCTGAAAGCTACAATGAGGAGTTAAGAAAATGCCAGCGCCATCTCTCAGCCCCCTGGTCTCTGGACCAGGGCCAATGAGCAGCCTCTTCTGAAGGCTACAGAACTGAACCCTTAAGGGAGGAGTAGGAGAGTAAATTTAAGGCAAGGAGGTTGAGGATGTAAGGAAGTTATTTAGGTACCCATTAGAGGGATGCTAGACAAATGCTGTAACAAATCACCTCGAAAAAGTCAGTGGCTAGTTTTCTCACATCCAGTCCATTGCAGGTTATCGTCATTGGCTGCAACTTGACCTTGTGCAGTAGTCCCCAGATCCAAGCTCCCTGTATCTTGTGGCTCTGCCAATCCCTAAAACTACAGAACCCTCCCATTCAGGTGGGAGTAAGAGAGCTGGGAAGGTGCAGATTGCTTTTCAAAAACCACCTGGAAGGTGACATAAGTCTCTTATTCCACTGGTGAGAACTAGTCACATGGCCATATCTGGATGTGGAAAGGGCTGGGGGATACATCTCCCGGCTGGACAGCCACCTCCCAGTGACATCTCTACCCAAAGAAGGAGAGCTGAGTGCTGGGGAGCAGCTGACCATCTCTACCACACAAAGGTTTGAGAGGGGACCATAGATAGGACTGAGCCGGAAACTAGTAACCAAAGAAGCAGAGAACATTGTGGGAACCAGGCAAGACAGTTAACTGAAGGGAATGCCATTTCCCTGGTGGCTTTTTATAACAAAGATGCGATGCATGATTAAATTAATTACCATTGAGCTTCTGGGGCAAGACTGACTATGAAATCGGGTATGTTGAGGTTTAGGAGACACTGCTGGGTGTTCAGGTGGAATGTAATCAAGAACTAGGTCCAGGGTCTCCAAAGAACTTCTTTCCTGATTATAAAAGAGAAATAACTCTTGACTTGTCCATTGCCTGAAAAAAACTGGCTGTTTGCAGTAGCTGGAGTGCTTAAGGCTTTTGGGGCTAGAACCGGAAATGGCCATAGTCTAGATGAGAGCTGTCCAACAGAAATGTCTGCGATGATAGAAATGTTCCACGTGTGCTGCCAAATACAGTAGCCACCAGCCCCGGGAGGCTCTCGGGCACTTGAATGAGACCAATAGGACTGCGGACCTGAATTTTTCATTTTAATTCTGAGAAATGTACATTTATAACGAACCACATGTGGCCAGTATCCGTGTCCTGCCCAGCCTGGCTCTGTTGGTGGGGGGAGGGGGGGGGCGGGCAATTCCCATTTTGTCTTCACTGGCCTCGCCTTTCTCCCACCACAAGTTTACTCAGGTGGCTCTGCACAGCCAGGTTCAAACAATTTTTCCTCTTTGTTGGCCATAGTTGATTAAACCTGGGGTGAGCACTGTACCAACATGAGCCAGTCAGTGTCCTCTCCTAGATGCTGAGCAAATGACAGAGAACCAGGCTCTCCGTGGGTGGGTTCAGGAGCTGCGGCTGGCCATGTTTCCTGCAAGGGGATGGGGGAGGCAGAAGAGGCCAGTCTTCAGAGAGAGAGAGGACTGAGGCAGACTTGGCGAAAACAATGAGATGAGGACGCCCTAATCCTTGCTCCTGTCCCCACGACCCTTGATCCGGAAGTATTCCTAAAACAGGACTGCAGCTGGCCCTTTCGTTTGTGACACACCCCTGAACTCTTTTCATAAACTCTTCTTTAGTAGAAGCCCCTGTTACTTATAGTAAAGAAGCCCTAACTGCTAAGAAGCATTTGGGGAAAGCACTCCTTGCCTGGAGCTGACCGCTAGGTAGAAAGGAGGGGTTTGGCCGCCTAGCTACACAGCTACTGGACTCACAGCGGACCCTCCCCAGGGAGGACACCCAAGACAGGCTCACAGCACACCCCCGAGGTCGCCGCAAATCTTGATCTCCCTCTCTCCACCTCACACACGGGACTGTTGATCCTTTCAGCTCATGCAGACCTGAACAGGCTCTGAGGGCGGCGACAATCTTCCGAACTCGCAAATGACTGATTGCTAAGCAAGAAAAGCCAGAATGTCAACTTCTTAACAGCCTATCTAGTAAATAATAGTGGTATTAAAAGTCTTTAATGACCTAACCTCATTTTTGTTAAAGATTTGATTTCCTCCCATGTATCCCACTTCCTGTTGCACACACAGGCCATGAATTTTTCCTCTATTTCTTTGCTCCTACCATTAACTTAGCCTGGAACGTCTGACCTGCCTCTCCACCTATCAGTTCTACCACTATTTTAGAGCCCATTTCAAAGATCATCTCCTCCCAGCCTTTTGGAGTCAGCAGTCTCCCATTTTTACTTTGTGACTCCTTGGGCACACAGTCTACGCTGTTTTAGAATTATTTACGAATGGCTCAGAAGTTCACTACTCCAAAACTTTCATCAGACACAATTTTTTTATTAAAGCAGTCTATAATTGCATTCACTTTTCTGGTAGCTACTTGATATCTTCATCTCACACTGAGTTTTATAATCAATGTAGACCTTAAATGTCATACTCCTTGAGGATTTTAGCCTAGAATATGCTGGACGTCATCGGCGGGCTGGTGAGAAAGTAGAAAGGGGGAACCAAACAGTAGGGAGCACAGGAAACTTGGGAGTACTATAAGGGTCTGAACATTGAACAGATCTATCGAATGGAAAACTGCAGCAGGTAATTCTGGATGACTCCAACAGCTGGAGTTGCTTTGCTAACCACTCTGTAGTCCAGGGGCCCATTAACATTGAAGAAAAACCTAGCCAGCAGCCAACAGGGTTTGGGCAAGGAGATCCAGGACTGACCAGCTGAGAGTGGCTGTTAAAAGCATGATGGGCTTTGGGGGCTCAGCAAGCAGACGAGTAAAGTAGAAGCACTAGCTTTGGAGCCAGAAAGACTGGGGTTCCTGTGCTGGTCCCACCATTCGCCTGTGGTGAGACTTGGCACAAGTAATTTTGCCTCTGAGAGCCTCAGTTTTCTTATCTATAAAAGGACTGGAAAATATTCTTGCTTTCACAGAACTGGGGTTGAGAATCCCTGAAGGGGTGAATGTTTGCCTGACTCACGGCTGATAGTGAGGGTGTCTTCATCTCCAGCACAGGCCAGGGCTTGGTGGCATGCAGGTGTCAATCTAGGCTGGATTCCTGGCTGAACCTACCCAGTAGAAAGATTAGAAATCAAGAAAAGAATCAAGGCTGCTAGCCAGGTATGTGGTCTAAAAGAGCAGGGGTTAGAAACTCAAATAGGAAACTTGGGTCAGAAGAAGCATGGCAGTTCCCACCAGCTCCTGACTCATGACTATAGATCCACTGAACACTCAACTGGGTCTTTCACATGTGATTGCTACGTCCCACACCACCAACCTCTCTAGCCCCTCTTGGCTTCCTCATCTCCTCCAAGACCACACTGTCCCGTGGCTTCCTGCTTGTCCAACTGCTCCTGCAGGCACCTCTTTGATCCTTTTATAAATATTGGTGCTCCTTGTCATTCTGTCCTGGGTCTCTGTCTTCTCACTTTGCATGTTCTCTCCCCATGACTTCATTCTTATAGATTTGACTGGTTTTCAACTCTTTGCTGCTGACTCCCAGACCTGCATCTCCTGCTATTGTCACAGCACAAAACCTTCAAGGTTCCAATAGAACCTTGAGATTAATTTGCACTGAACTACAGGTATCCCTTTACCCTTGTGCCTGTGTCCCCCTGCTTTTCCTGAAGAATTGGAGCCTCGGCTCAGAAATGATTACTGAGCATCTGAAGTCATCGCTGTAATCAATCCCATTATATTACCAGAGTATTAAAAATTGTGGATCATGACCTATTATTAGGACTAGAATTAACTTTGAGAGTCACAACTTGCTTCTTCGAGCATAGGAGAACATAGGGGGACCTGAGCGGCTCTGTCGGTTAAGCATCCCACTCTTGATTTCAGCTCAGGTCATGATCTCACAGTTGTGAGACAGAGCCCTGTGTTGGGCTCCACACTGGGTGTGGAGCCTGCTTGATATTCTCTCTCCCTCTCTCTGCCCTTCCCTCTCCCCCTCTTAAAAAAACAAAAAAAGAATGGAGGAGCATGGAATGGAGTAGAAATAGCAGAATGCTTGCCTCCCTAGTAAGAGCAAGTATTAAGATTCTTTTGTTTAGTGTATGGGCATTGGTCACAATTAACATTTTAATTTTCTTATTATGAGTTGATAGATATATCATAGACAAAAGTTGAGTACTGGCTGGATTAGGCCACTATCTTTTTCAGAGAATCCCAAATCAGACTTCAGGAGGAAAGATTTAGGAATTATCTGGGTTCAACCACAAGTTCCCGTGCTGATTAGTGTGTTTTCTTGGACAAATTACGTTACCACTCTACTTCTCAATTTTTTTAATCTGTAAAATGGTTATAAAAATACTAACTCCTGGGGCGCCTGGGTGGCTCAGTGGGTTAAAGCCTCTGTCTTCAGCTCAGGTCATGATCCCAGGGTCCTGGGATCAAGCCCCGCATCGGGCTCTCTGCTCGGCAGGGAGCCTGCTTCTCCCTCTCTCTCTACCTGCCTCTCTGCCTACTCGTGATCTCTGTCTGTGAAATAAATAAATAAAATCTTAAAAAAAAAAATACTAACTCCTGGGCGTCTCGGTTGGTTAAATATCTCCTTTTGGCTCAGGTCACGATCCCAGGGTCCTGGAATCGAGCCCCATGGCATGGGGCTCCCTGCTCAGCTGGGGATTCTGCTTCTCCCTGCTTGTGCTCTCCCGCTCATACTCTCTTGCTAATAAACAACTAAAATCTAAAATAATAATAGTAATAACTCCTCATGGGCTCATTGTGAAGATTAAATGAATATAGTTATTGCCTGACATGGCTGAGTGCTTTTTTAGTATTAACTACTCTTAAACAATGAAAATCTAAGTAATTAATCAAAGATATTAAAAGCATAGAAGTACGTGAGAGCTAACCACATATAGGCTTATTTTATATCACGTGGAAATGGACAAACTCATCAGATTATTTCATGTTTTTCATGACATGACAAATATGGAAAAGGATAGTGTCTGCCACCGTGGGATAAAGGGAACAGTCCACTCTGGCTAGAGATGAGTGGCCAGATGTGACAGTGGCTTCCGGGCAGGAGTAAATGGCAGCGTCAGGGCCTGAAGCGATCAAGAGCTCTACACTCGACCCATTCTCAGCACAAAGTGAGCAGCTCTGGACTCTAAGCCAAGAGGTGTATGTCTTCTCCATGGCTACCTTACCAGTTCAGGGTGGGCCTGTGATCTAGTTTGGCCTAGAAAGCTGATGAGAAAGATTTACAGCTCATTGTGTCTTTTTCTCTCCCACCAGGTAAGAGAAAGGCAGCCCCCTGCCCATGCTGATGCCAGCCTTAGGATGGGGGTGGCTTCATGGAAGGCAGAGAAAGTGAACAAAGGAACCTGGTCTCTCACCGAATGGCTGAGCTGCTGAATCAACCAACCCCAAAGGGTGCCCTTTTCTGGATTCCCTGTTTAGGGAGGGAGAGTAAGTGCATTTATTATTTAAACCATTTTTTGAGTTAGGATTTCAGTTACACCCAACACAAAGCATCCTAACGGATTCAGTGTCTTGCTCTATTTTACAGATTTTCAAACACTGTAATTCATGAAATCTGGACTGGGAAATGCAAAGTGTCACACGGTTCTTGAGTGATCAGTGTTATGGGCCACAGAACTCAGATCATTGCAAGGGTTTATATTTGGGTTTTCGGAGGAGGATCTTCTCAGATCCTCATGAACCCTTCCACGGCAAAGATTTCCAACTAAAGACTGCTCCGTCTTTACCTCATTTAGATTCTGGTTTTCTTTTTGGTGGACTCAGTGTCCTCCCACAGGTCTGGATCACTTCAGGGGATGAACCACTGGGACCTACAGAGTCACTGTCTGTGTAAACTGCTTCCTTGGCTAGCCCAGGGGGAGCTCGCTCCTGGAAATGCCACACCTGCTGTAGAAAGACTGAAGTTCGTGAAACTCAGTAACTGGGAGGACATGGAGTCCCTGCCCTCTAGGCGGCCCATGACCGACTGTGCTTCCTCTGATGATGTGACCTTCTTGAAGGTGTCACAGGTGCATGCCGGTGGCAGACGGGAAGAAGCCAGCAGGGCAGGCACAGGGGGACATCTCTGTAAGCTGCCCACGGCTCTCCCGCCTCTTCCTCAGCCTGCTGCCTGGCGTCAAGTGTTTGGGCAGGAATGGAAGCTGAATCCATGGAAGGAGCAGCTGGAGAATTCCTGAGAACCCCCTTTATCATCACCGTTTGCAAGCCTCTCCTAAGAGACAGAGGACAGGCGACGGGTTCTGGCCCCAGCAAGGGCCCAGCAGGTGAATGTGTGCCGGAAAAGAGCAGTGCACCGAGTTTACACCCGACACCGAAGGGCAGCTGGAACCGTAACAACGCAATTTTGCAGCAGAATTTACACTGTCCCTTTATTTGGAGGCAACTCTGGGTGACAAATGGCGGCACACACGTTTCCAGCCCTGCAATCACGTAAGAGTTCCTCCTTCCTCTTCTCCGCCAAGTGAATTTATCGGGAAGCAGCCCAGTAAGGCATGAGAAGGACTCCCAGCAGCGGCTAGCTCGTTCTTACACTTTCCCTACTGCCTTTGTTTTTAGTATCAGAAACATTTAAGAGCTTCAGAGCTCTACAGACCACTGGGCTCCCCTTAGCCCACTAACGGACACTGCTCCACTCCTGACTCAACCCCCCGGAATTTAGCATCCACACAGCACCTGCCCCTGGGGAAGGGTGACCGGGATGGGACAGGTTCTGGGAAACTTCACGAGGACCTCTGAATTCCATCACTTGAAGGTACAGACAGCATGATCCTCCGCCCATCCCAAGGCCACTTCCAAATTTTTGACCCCGTAGTGTGTGATGCTTCTTCAAGGAAAACTTGTTAAAATATTTACTTTTCAGCCAGGGAATGGCCTTTTGTGCAGTTAATGGTAATTTCAGTTCCTAGAAATGAAGACACCATTACCTTTGGGTTTGCTGCCATTCATTTTGGAAAACTTCAGGGAATTATTTACACAAAGATAAAGCTAGCTAGTAACCATCCACTGTCCTCAGAGATTAGTTTGAGGTCACCTTAAATCTATGACAGATGTTACAGCCTAGGATTTTAAGGATTATAGAGAACAATGAACATCGATTGAGTGTAGAGTTAGTCACAATCTTCCCTCAAAAAAAAAAAAAAAAAAGAAGAAGAAAAGGTTTTCAGTAAAAGGAAATTTAGGTGGTGGCCCTCTTTTACGGTTATTTAATATGAAATTATACTATCAATTAACATTGAATTATATTATCAATTAACAGCAATGCTTTTCTAGGCCATTTTTATCTCCTAATCAGTGAATTAAAACCTATTCATATTATAAGCATGTGTAATGGGTATATACATTAGAGTACATAGTACTCCTTATTTTCCACTTAGAGATATTAATCGATGCACAAAAAACTGTATATATTCAAAGTATACAAATTTTTTTTTAAGATTTTATTTATTTATTTGACAGAGATCACAAGTAGGCAGAGAGGCAGGCAGAGAGAGAGGAAGGGAAGCAGGCTCGCTGCTGAGCAGAGAGCCCGATGTGGGACTCGATCCCAGGACCCTGGGATCATGACCGGAGCCCAAGGCAGAGGCTTTAACCCACTGAGCCACCCAGGCGCCCCCAAAGTATACAATGTGATAAGTTTTGATCTATGTTCTAGGAGGAGACTTCTCCAGTTTCCTCCAAAAGCTTCCACTGTTCTCATGGCATGGAACTTAGAAGGGCTTGGCGAGGAAGGTGCAAAAAGTCAATTGTTAGGTATGCACAGATCCCAGCACCGGAGCATAAAAGTGCATATCACGGGAACTGAAGGGCAAGGAGATTAAATACCAACCATTCTTTGTCTGTGTTCTCTTCTTTGCCAACTTGGCTCGGAGGAGTGTGCCACCTCCTCCATCTGGATGGCCGCACTGGGTGACAGCAAAGGGCCCACAAGATGACTGGGTCCCCAACAAATCCACTGGAGGTTAAGGCCAGGGTTCTAAGAGACCTAAACGGACTGACCACACAGTGGGAGGGCTGGTACTGCTTGAAGAAAGGGCTACGAGTCAGTAGGCATGGTGCTGCCTAGTGTGCCAGATAGCATCTTCCAAAAATTGCTGCCAAGACTTGCAATCCATTTTTGTCTTAAAGGTGACCTTGACATTCAACCCATTGTGTAGTGGGCTCTATATCCCCTGGCCTTGAATAGGGGTGCACTTTTGTGGTTGTCTCATGCAAGTTGCTGTAGGAGTGAAGAGAAGGGACTTCTGAGGCAAGATCATAAAAATGTTTTTTTCTTTTTTACTTTGTTCTCTTGATATGTTCATTCATAGAACTCAGCCACTGTGCTATAAGAAACACCAAGCAGCCACAAGGAGAATCTCAAACTATCTCTTCACAAATAACTTACTTACAAGGGGAAAAATAATAACATTACCTTCACCAACTTAACAAACCAGTTAACATGACCTCTAATGAGGAAAATAGATATTATGTGTCTCCAAACATAATGCACTTGACAAAGACACAACATCACTTCAGTGGTATTTCTGAAAAAAAAAAAAAAAAAAGAAATTTAATAACAAGAGACATCAGATAAACAAAGAGAAAGATGTTCTATAAAGTAACTGTTCTGTACTCAAAAATGGCAAGATGAAGAAAGATAAAACAAGGCTGAAAAACTGTTTTGAATTAAAGGAAATGAAACAGGCATTTTAACTAACAGGATATGATCCTGGATTGCATCTTAAACTGGGGCAGGGAGGGATGAGGGAATAACTATAAAAATATTATTGGGATAGTTATAGGAATTTTAACATAGATGTTGGATTAGATAATAGCATTATATAACTATTGTTACCTCCTAATTTTGATAATTCTACTTTAGTTGTGTAAGGGAATTCTTAGTCCTTAGGAAATATAGATCGGAATGTTTCCAACCTACTCTTAAATGGCTCAGAAAAAGGAAAATGTATGTGGGAATAATTGGCAAATTTGGAAGAACAGTATATAGAAGTTTCTCATTATACCCTTGCAACTATTCTGGAAGTTTAAAATGATGTCAAAATGCAAAGCTCTTCCTGGACTCCCCCCCCCCCCCAAAGATGAAAAGGACATAAATGTTTAGGGGATGGGGCTCATTTGGGCACAGGCAATACTTGCTTTTAGAAGCTTCTCTGAATCCCAACAACACTTACAAGCTGGTTGTGCTTTAGGAAACAATGGGTGATCGTCAGGGGATGGGGATAAACTACGGAGGATGTCATGGATGCTGGACAGGAATTTGGACCAGCACGGGACTCCCAGAGCAAAGTGATCAGTGTGTGCAAGCTCTTCCTTTTGTGACACCGTGTGGCAGTGAGGAGCTACTGCAGACTCGAGCGCCATCTCTGCCAGAACTAACCTCTGAACTCCGTTACCTCCCACAGCTGGGGAACAATTTGGGAGAAAAGACCTTAAGGAGACATTATGTTTCCTATTAAATATAGTAGGTGAGTTTTCAAACGACAAAGTGGGGAGAAAAGAGATGTCACAGCGTCTGCATCCTGAGTTCATAAGGTGATGCCAATCCTTAGCTTTGTCAGTTCCTGTCCCACAACTGTGTTGCAACCTAAGCAAGTGCCAAGAAAAGATGATGAAAATACAACTGGATAAGTTCTCACGAATGGGAAAAATGCAACCGCAAAACAAATTATGTAATAGTCCCTTGGCATAATGTTGTGTTCTTGAAAAGTTATGAGTAAACTGAATTTGCATAATTGAAATCATATTTTCATTGCACTGAGAAGCATTTAAAAAATATTATAGAATAACATTTTAAAACGTAAAAACATACAAACTTTCTAGTTTTGTAAGCCAAATTTTCAGTCTCTGAAAAAAATCATGTTTCTGTAAAGGGCAGTATTCCTGCAAAGTCGGATGTTTAAATAGATAGAGACTAGTGATAAGTTGTGTAAGCTTGACAGCAGAAATTCTGTGCTTTAAAATAGTGGAGCACATGATAGAAAATAAATGCGTGTATAGCTGTTAAGATAATTTATTGATAAGACTGGTAAGTCTATAACTTTTAGTTTTTTATAATGCTTCATGTATTGTCAAGACTGTTTTGGTTATAAAGTGAAAAAGATCCAAATCATCTAGTTTAAGCAAGAAACAAAACAAAAAAGGAATTTATTGGCTTATACAGCTGGGGAGTCCAAGAGGTGGTTCAAACTCTCAGGCATGGCTAGATACAGAAGCTCAAATATTTCCTTCCTTGTCCCCCCTTCACTCCCTCCCTCCCTTGTTTGCTTCTGCCCTTCCTCCCTTCCTTCCTATCTATCATCTATCACTGTTCTATTTTCCTCTTTATTTCTCTCACTCTTTGTACAAACAGCCTTCTCCTTAATGCCAGGGAAGACAGCCAAGAGCAGATAGAATAAGTCTCTCGATTTGCTCTATCAGCAATGTCTGGGGTAATAGTCTGGTCCAATTTGGATCACAAGCAGATCCCTGGGAGGGGAGGAGGGAAGCCATGTGACTTACAACCCTTCCAGGATCCTGGCTCAAGATGGGGGACGGAGTAGTAGGTTACAAGGTATAGTTCACTTAAAGAACCAGAAGAAAAAGGGGAAAATGTGGTACATACAAAAACCATAGCTAAAAACCCCCATGTTTGATAAAGGCAGAGTTTTATAATGTAATTCTAATGGACCTAAACATAGGTAACCATATATCAAAAGCTCTTTAAGATAAATACTGAACAAATGTATGAAGATCCATTATAATAGATTTAAAGAAGGCACAGTTTTATAAGAGCCAGACATTTTAAAAAATCTAATGGAGATTTGGTTAAACAAATCTTACTTTATTCATGAAATAGCTTTGCCATTTATTTATATGCAAATGTATTACTGAGAGGAAAAGGTAAGTTTAAAACAGTATACATGTATAAAACAGTGTATCAACAGTTTTATTTGATAAAACTTTTCATTTTATAATGTATTTTCTTCCTGCTTACATAGCTTTATGTGCATTTATAAAGTAGGACAGTATATACAACAAAATGTTACAAAGGGCTATTTCAGGCCAGAAAGAGATGAATGATAGATGATTTTTTTTGGCCTGTTTATATTTTCTTATTTTTCTACAGAACTACATGTAAAACAAAGCTTAAATTCTATATAATTCAAAGTTTTATGCATCAACTTTAGTTGCAAGTGCTAATCCCTTTCAAACTAGCATGGAGCCTGGAGGCAGTCAGTTTCACAACAGGTAGGTGTCAGGCCTCACTCCTTTACCTGGTTAATTTGGACAAAGTGATTTGGTCAATAAGAAATTGTAACTGTGCTGGGGCACCTGGGTGGCGCAGTTGGTTAAGCACCTGCCTTTGGCTTAGGTCATGATCTGCAGGTCCTGGGATGGGAGTCCCCTTCGGGCTCCCAGCTCAGCGGGGACCCTGCTTCTCCCTCTCCCTCTGCCTCTTCCCCTGCTTGTGCTCTCTGTCTCTCTCTCTCTCAAATAAATAAAAAAAATCTTAGAAAGAAAGAAAGGAAGAAAGAAAGAAAGAAAGAAAAGGAGAGAGAGAGAAAGAAAGAAAGAGAACGGAAGGAAGAAAGAAAGGAACAAACTGTAATTGTGCTGACAAGAAAGGACTGTCATGGGGCACCTGGGTGGCTCAGTGGGTTAAGCCTCTGCCTTCGGCTCAGGTCATGATCTCAGGGTCCTGGGATCGAGTCCCGCATCGGGCTCTCTGCTCAGCAGGGAGCCTGCTTCCCTCTCTCTCTCTCTGCCTACCTCTCTGCCTACTTGTGATCTCACTCTATCAAATAAATAAAATCTTAAAAAAAAAAAAAAAGGACTGTCATACATGCCAGGGACTTTATATTATGATTATTATCAATAGCACAGTTCTTTTTTCTAACATGAACACTAATCAGAAAATTATGAAGTTGTCATTAAACATCTTTGACTTGAAAAATAGAATAATCATATTACATAAATGGCTTCAACATTTTTTTCTAGTAGAATACATTCCAAATTTTTAGGGATCAAAATTCATAAAATGCACAAAAATTCACATTATAGAAATCATTCTAGGATCATAACCATGATATTAGCAAAACAGCCTTGAAAGAAAAGATAATTCAGAAAGAAAGGAGGAAGGAACAAAGAGGGAAGGAAAAATTTACTAGAATTTTGCTAGGTGCCAACTAAATTCCTAGGGCAAGCACTTTTATAGTCAGAAAATGCCATCATGGCTACTTTTTAATTATTTAATATACAATTTTAATACACCGAAGTTCAATTCGCAAATTAACTTTTGGGGAATCTACAATTTTAAGTTATTTCCTATTATCTTAAAATTTTAGTAGAATAATAATTAAATGAGGAAATAAAAGCAAGGTAAATAATTAACCCAGCTTCCATTCTACCTAGCCAATGAGTGTTTGCAAGTAATGTAACGGAAAGCAGTAAGTAATTAAGGAAATAATTTAGTGGGAAAAATGTGTTTAATAGAACAAAATGAGCTAAGCTAAATTCTGATAAATCTTTATTATAAAGATGCTGAACAGTTTTTCCATTGGGAGTAGCAAAAATCTTTATTGCCTGTTATAAGTACTTGGAAAGTACTTGGAAATACAGTGTAGAGAGAAACTCAGCAAAATACAAAAACTGAATTATCTATTCAGTTATTTTCTTCTTTGGTTTCTACTACGGTCCTAATAGCTTAAAGAAAGCATCAACATAAGAGAATTGTGGTCGGCCAGATTTCAGTCATGCAACACACAGCTTATTCTTCAGTGACATAGGATTCATTCTATCTTTATGATTTTATTAGTCAGGGTTCTCCAGAGAAACAGAATGAATAAGATGTGTGTATCTATAAACAGAGACTTATTTTGAGAAATTAGCTCCTGCAATCATGGAGGCTGGCATGCCCAAAATCTGCAGGGTGGGTCAGCAGGCTGGAGACCTAGGGAAGAGTTGATGCTGTATTTCAAGTCCAAAGGCAATCACGCTAGAGACCCAGGAGGAGTCAATATTGCAGCTCAAGTCTGAAGGCTATCTGCTGGCAGAATTTCCCTTGCTCAGGAGGAAGTCAGTCTTTACTGCCATTTAGAAACTTCAACTGATTGGATGAGGCCCACCCACACTATAGAGGGCAATCTGCTTTCCTCAGCTGACTGATTCAAACGTTAATCCCATCTAGAAACACCGTCACAGAAAGACCCAGAATAATGTTTAACCAAATATCTGGGCACCCTGTGGCCCACTTAAGTTGACATGTAAAACTAACCAACATTCAGAAACATCCAGAATATTGTTTGGCCACATCTCTAAGCACTATGTCCAGCCAAAGTGACACACAAAATTAAGCATCACAATGAAAAAAGTTAGATCTGATGCCCGAGATAAACAGTAATTTTTCTTTAGTTCCTAAACAAATGGCTTAGTTTCTCATTGAATATAAGAAAAATTAAGTTTTCCAAGTTATTTTATGAAAATAAAGGAAGACCTTCAGGATAAGAGAAAACCACCAGAGTTACTTATATCAAGAGGCTAACATCTGAGGTGGACACTTTTGGGGTGACCAGCATTTTGATCTTCTTCTTATGTTTGGGCAGTCTGCCACTCATGCATTATGGAAGCCAAATTCTCATCTTCTACTGAAATGACACACTTGGCTCCCATTGACTCCTGACACCTAGAGCATATAACCTAAGAAACATTTATTGGATGTTCCTCCTCACGACTTTTGTATTGAAGTAAACACACAGAGAAGGCAGAGAAAATGCATGACCATGACATGACAGTGGCAGCTGACTCCAAGGTCTTGAGCTGGTATTGGTGATGCTAGCAACGAGTTTCCAATGCCCACTGAGGAAGCAACATCATAACCAGACCCCTCTCATGAAGATATTTAGCTATGTTTCATCGTCTGTCTTACTGGTTGATTCCTGTCAATTTTTCAAGCCTATCCTCTGGCTTTCCCACCAACTTTGTAAACCACCTATACCCTTCTAATGCATTTCTTTTTGTTTATTGTAATCAGAATTGGCAACCAAGAACCCTGACCAATGTAATCCCCTTGTCTAGGAAATTTCAAAGGAAATTGTTTTGATATATTTTATAGAGTAGTTACAGCATAAGTGGGGGTATTCTGATGCACTACAAAGCCTGGATTAATTTTAGAACATAATGGTGTGTACATTTACGTCAGTTATCCAAAATCTGCAGACATATAAGACAAGATTCCCTCCTGTTGTGCACTGACTTGTGTTCCCTCAAAATTCTGAAACCCTAACTCCTAGAAATTCTAAATGCAACTGTATTTGGAGCTAGGGCCTTTAGAGAGGTGACTGAGTTAAAATGGGGCTGTTAGGGTTGGTCCTAATCCAATATGACTGGTGTCCTTACAAAAGAAGAGGATGGGGGCGCCTGGGTGGCTCAGTGGGTTAAAGCCTCTGCCTTCGGCTCAGGTCATGATCCCAGGGTCCTGGGATCGAGCCCCGCATCGGGCTCTCTGCTCGGCAGGGAGCCTGCTTCCTCCTCTCTCTCTGCCTGCCTCTCTGCCTACTTCTGATCTCTGTCTGTCAAATAAATAAATAAAAAATAAATCTTTAAAAAAAAAAAACAAAAAAAGAGGATGTTAGGACATGGACAAAACAAAGGGATGATCATGTGAGGACACAGCAAGAAGGAAGCCATCTGCAAGCCAAAGAGAGAGGCTTCGAAGAAACCAAACCTAGCAACATCTTGATCTTGGACTTCTAGCCTCCAAAACTGTGAGAAAATAAATTTCTATTGTTTATGCCATCCAGTCCATGGGATCTTGTTATGGCAGCTCTAGTAAACTAATATACATGCCCTGAAGTATCTTACAATTTTGTAAAGAGAGAGAAGCGTGAATAAGAAAAAAATACAGATGCTAAGATAGAAATTGCACATGGCATGGTGGAGGATAAAAGGGAGAGTTAGGGAAGAAGGGTTAGGAAAATTCTATGTGGATTTGGATATTATTTGTCTTATTTTTAAGCAAAATCTTTTCTTGAGCCAAACCTCATATAAATACTAGTTGCTTAAGCTTAAGAAAAATGAAAATGCGTTTGGCTAATTAACATACCATCACAAATGAAATGCAATAAGAGCAAATTATAATGGATGGAGGGAAAAGAAGGAAAAAAAACCCAAAAACCAAAACACCAAAAACCAAGCCTTAACGTCCTGTTTTTAAAGTTTTGTCTGATGAATTTTTTTAACATATTAATATACCAACAAATGTAAGTATGTATTATATCAACAGATAAACTATAAATCTAGTATCAACTTATTCCTGTAAAGCAAAGTGGCAAAATTTGGTACCAGGCCATCAGCTGTGAACATCCTATGAAGCAAATCTGCCACTAGGTCAACTAAGACCAGAATCTATAGGGATAGTTTAATGCTTCAGAAAATGAGACTTCACTGTAGAGAAAAGGAAAGCACTAAACAATGCAGTCTCTGCCATTATGCCCACTCAGGTGGAGGTCACTGCCATGTTAAGGGAAGTGTGGTAATCTCTTGGGGCACGGCAATGTAAAATTTGGATGAGAAAGGTCATAGGTCCACTATAGCTCAATGGAACTAGAAAAAAAGAAAAAAAAGATCAGTTAGAAAAGAGCAAGAGGGGCGCCTGGGTGGCTCGGTGGGTTAAAGCCTCTGCCTTCGGCTCAGGTCATGATCCCAGGGTCCTGGGATCGAGCCCCGCATCAGGCTCTCTGCTCAGCAGGGAGCCTGCTTCCCCCTCTCTCTCTGCCTGCCTCTCTGCCTACTTGTAATCTCTGTCTGACTTGTGATCTCTGTCTGTGAAATAAATAAATAAAATCTTTAAAAAAAAAAAAAAAAGAAAAGAGCAAGAGAAGGTGGAGAGAAAGTCAGTTGGCATAATCTAACCTTCACTGTTCCTACATAATATCTGTTCTAGGTTGTTAGCATTCCCTGTCCAGGCGCATAGGAAAAAAGATACTGAAGTTTCAATAATTTGTGGTTCTATTTAAGTGCTTTTGTTTAATACCTCAACTTCCTTGTATTCACATTAGCACAAATGGGATAAAAGTGTATCAGTTTTTCTCTGCTACCTACCAATCGGATGCAGTCTCCCAATTAAACCCATCTGGAGCTAATATGCAGTTTTCTAGGAATTTTCACATTTCTCCCTCAAGATGGCAAAGAAGAATCTAGAATTCACCCTAAGCTGCACATATCTGTAGGTTCACAGTGTAAGGAAACATTTCTCAGTGCTAACACTTCATATTGGTCACAAACTCTGGAGCCATGGAGATTTTATCCCCTCTTGCAAGCTAATTAAGTTAACTTGTTAGTTTCACGGACTCTGGCTACCTCAGGAGATTCCTGGATTGGACCCAAAGTACTTCACTTCCCACAGCACAGTAAGCTACATGAGCATCAAGTTGCATAAGCTGCAACATCAATTGGTGTCTGTTGCTTTTGCCCCCTAAGTCCCAGAAAGAACACATAATGGACCCAGAGGACAATGTGCACACACAGTGGGTTGTACAGTAAAAGAGAAACCCATGACTAAGGGCCCAGATTTCTTAGCAGGCAACCAGAAGCCAGTCTCTCCTACCCTGAGAGTGAGTAGTTAGTACTGACACATTAGACAGGATATGGTCACCATCCTAGTTAGGCATCCATTGCAACTAGCTTTAGAAACTGCCCAGTCTCAGGAGACAGAGATGCCTGGCCATCTAGCATATTCAGCAAGAATGTGTGGGACACTCGCCAAGAACGTGCAGGGGCAGCCTCTTCTAACAATCTGCCCCACGAGCTCTTCACAGAACTGACATTTTCACATGAATATACAACCCTGTTGACCACTCTGATTAATCTGACTGGCAGAGGCTTCATTCAATTTATCTCATACGGCATTTAATTAAGGCCCTGTCACCAATAGCCAAGTGGCAGGATGAGACTAATCTGTCATATTGACCTCAATCATGTCCCTAGGTTCCTGGAATCTCATATGCCATCAGCGTCTACCTTAGAAGGCCACTGGCTTTCTCCTTACGGCTCTGATTTGACCTTCCTGTCTGCTCTGAGGCATTAATCCAAGTTCAGCTAATGCATTGAGGATGGTCCAAAATCTGCCTTCTAGAGCAATTCTAGTATCTAGAACAACTCTGGCCAGTGAGTTGAGGCAGACCTGCCCTCTAAGGCTCAGGTGGCATCACTGATCACTCTAGCTAAACTCAGGGACAGATTTCTTACCATCTTTTCTAACTGACTGACTCACATCATCAGGATAACAGAGTGCACATAAATGAGTCCGTTATTCCTCTGGGGAGTTCCCCCAAGTAACTAAAGGTGGCTCTGTTTTAGAGAGATCTCCACTGTCATCTGGAGCCTATGCAATCTATTGGTGCATCCCTAAATAGTTGAAAATCTCTTATGACTACGGCTAGGGTGCAAGTTACTGTGATCCTGGAAGCAGTAAAATTAATGCCTGGCTTCCATACCGTAAGTACAGTTCTGGAAGTGAATAGGGTATCCCCAGAAAGAAAGTGTTGATTACAGTTGTTGGGGATCCCTAGAGAGATCACCCTCCATCTCAAAGGACAGGTCCAGTTGACAGTGTCTCTGACATGGTGAAGAAGTACCCCCCGCCAGGAGGAAAGTTACACAAGAAGGATACTGTCCAGCCATCTGTCTGTAAACCTACTTCCTGGTTGGTGTTCCTGGGTGGTGCAGTCAGTTAAGCGTCTGACTCCTGGTTTTATCTCAGGTCATGATTTCAGGGTTGTAAAATTGAGCCCCACATCTCCGGAGTCTGCTTGAGATTCTCTCTCCCTCTCCCACTGTTCCTCTCCCCCCTTAAAATAAACAAATCTTTAAAAACAACAACAACAGCAGCAGCAACCCTATTTCCTGGTATTCAGCCTGAAATCCCTTGTTTCCTCCTCATTAACAGGCAATACACTGTAGGGCCATTTAATTCCCAGTTGATTATGCAACATGGTCAGATGCTTGCCACCAGTTCCCATGGACTTCCCTCAACTTCCATTGGTTGACAAAGCTCTTATCTTTCCATTTTTAGAAAGTTATGTCTTTCTCTGTATCCTAACCTCATCACCAAAACTAAAGAAATGAGAAGGGTCTGAGATTTTACCCTATTTACAAACTAACGAGCTAGCCAACCACAGTTTCATAGATGCTAGTATAAGGCACAAGACTCCTGTGCTAAAGACAAAGATAATTTATTATTCACAACCATAGCAGTGACCAGAGTATAAGTATTATTTTTTTGTGCTGCCAACCCTCCGTTCCTACACTTGTTGTGCATTGCATTATAAGAGATGAATCCTGAATTCAGAGAAATTGAATCTTTTATAATGGGTAGTAAGCAAGCCCTACCTTTGCTCCAGAAGAATCCATTTTCTCTACCTTCCAAAGCTGTCCTCTATACAAACATCTTTGAATAGACTGTTTGGAAAGAAGGACATTTAGTACCCCCACTCTCAAGACATTCAAAAACCCACAGAAAGCTAGGTCTCAACAGAGATCTGTAATTTCTTAGTGGAAATTACCAGAAGCCACTAACCTCTAATTCCTATTTCGCATGAGGTAGGATTGTACTCAAGTGCATTTAACAAAATCGACTACAATGGTTTAACCAAATGTTTGTTTTGAATTGGGTTCTTTTTCCCCCTGCAGGTAACCAGAAGTCCAGAGGTGAACAGTACAGGTCTAGTACAGATATAAATGAGGTCTGCAAGGACCCAGGTCCCTATCCTCCCACTTCACCATCTTCATCATTTGGCTTTCCACCTGATGGTCCCAAAAAGCATACTCCCCCTCCATTTATAGAATGCTGGTGCTCAGCTGAAAGAAGTAATTATCACATTTGAAGGAAAGTTTAAAAATTTGACATAGGAAAAATGAAGAATTAAGATACATATGCAGGGTGACTGGGAGACACTAGCACATAGATTTTTCCCAGACACAGAATGGTCTAGAATTTTACTAGAAAATTTTTTTAAGTGGATCAAAGTAATACTTTGTTTTAAGGGACAGGAACAAAGCATTGATCGGTTAACAGGCTAACAGGGGTTACTTGAAAAGTTCAATGTAACTGAATAATTCAGTAAATAAGCTATCATTCAAAAATACGTTTTTAGGGGTCCTGGATGGCTCAGTCAATTAAAGGTCTCACTCTTTTTTTTTTTTTTTTTAAGATTTTATTTATTTATTTGAGAGAGAGACAGTGAGAGAGAGCATGAGCGAGGAGAAGGTCAGAGAGAGAAGCAGACTCCCCGTGGAGCTGGGAGCCCGATGCGGGACTCGATCCCGGGACTCCAGGATCATGACCTGAGCCGAAGGCAGTTGTCCAACCAACTGAGCCACCCAGGCATCCCAAGGGTCTCACTCTTGATTTCGGCTCAGGTCAGAAGAGTCTGCTTAAGATTCCCTCTCCCTCTGCCCCTACCTGCTACCTCCTACCTCCAACCCCCACCCACATGGGCACACACATTCTCTCTCAAATAAATAAATCTTAAAAAACAAAAAAACAAAAATGTGTTTTTAAAAAAATATTGTATTTATTTATTTATTTGACACAGAGAGAGAGATCACAAGCAGGCAGACAGTCAGGCAGAGAGAGGGAGGAAGCAGGCTCCCTGCTGAGTAGAGAGCCCAATGCGGGGCTCGATCCCGGAACCCCGAGATCACGATCCAAGCCGAAGGCAGAGGCCTTAACCCACTGAGCCACCCAGGCGCCCCCAAAAATGTGTTTTTAATAAAATTTGGAAGTTTTAAATTTTATTATACAAATGCACAGTTCAAATAGCACTGTAATCTTTGTTCGGTGCTACTGATCAGATAACTGATTTATGGCTTATAGTACTGAGTAAAAATAGGAATCACACTTCTGAGGAAATCAGAATTCAGCTTGAGGCTGGTTTAGCCTGTGACAATACCCTAGTGGTAGTTATTATACTTCTCCACCTTCTGTATTACGTTATGGAATTGCTACAAAGAATTTAACACCAAGAAACCTAAGTTTCCTTAGAGTAGAAACAAGTTACTATGAACAATTCCTTGATAGTAACTAAAAATTAGACTATTTGCTGCAGTTGGTATCAGGGTTTCATTTTTAGCATAAGCTGAGGCAATTGGTTTCTAAACAGTTTCTAAATACTCAGTCGGTTCTATATAGTTTAAATAACCCATTTATGCTTAACAGATCCTTTGAATAATCCCAAAGCACTAAACATCTTCGAGATTATAAACTCATATAGACGGTGAAGAAAAATAGTTTAAGAATAAGGACAATCCTCAATTATGCATTCTATGAATCAACATGTTCTAAACTTGTTCCCTTCCCCTGTATACTGTCTAAAACTCTTTTATCTAATGGTAAAAAGGGTTGACGGAGACAAGTCTGAATATGGTAAGTGAAATTAGAACTTGTCATTAGGTTTCAATAACTGTATGTTAGCTCTGATAATCTAAAGTTCATTATAGATGTTTAGGCACATAATTCTCTTGGCCTGCTCCTATCACCAGTAAGATATCCTTCCCTAATGTCAGTTTCTAAGGGTAAAATAATTGCTTCTAATAGTTTAAAATTTTTAAATAAGGGTGCCTGAGTGGCTCAGCCATTAAGCAACTGCCTTCGGCTCAGGTCAGGATCCCAGGAACCTGCGATGGAGTCCTGCATTGGGCTCCCTCCTTGGCAGGGAGACTGCTTTTCCCTCTCTCTCTGCCCCTCCCCCTGCTTGTACTTTCTCTCTGGCAAATAAATAAATAAAATCTTGAAAAAAAAATAAGTAAAATTATTAAATGATAAATGACAAGTTTCTCAACAACAAAATATTGCCCAGTCCCTTCTCACATGCTCAAGGTTAGCCACTGTGGATGCAAACAATAATTATTATTACTAATATTGTAACAATAATCATAACAATTCCTTATATTTACATGGTTTTTCATTGTTGTTTTTTTTTTAATTTTATTTATTTATTTATTTGTTAGAGAGAGAGAGTGAGCGAGCACAGGCAGACAGAGTGGTAGGCAGAGGCAGAGGGAGAAGCAGGCTCCCTGCCGAGCAAGGAGCCCGATGTGGGACTCGATCCCAGGACGCTGGGATCATGACCTGAGCCGAAGGCAGCCGCCTAACCAACTGAGCCACCCAGGCGTCCCTGGTTTTTCATTGTTTAAAAACGATTCCATATTTTGAGCCACTCAATATTCATATGAGAAAATATTCTTCAAATAATACTGCCTCATTTTACAGATAAGGCAATTCAGACCAAAAAAAGTTTAAGGGACTTGTCCCATGTCATAGGCATAGAGATACAATTATATCCAAGACAGACATAGTCCCTCCTCTTGTTAAACTATTCTAATGAGAAGTTCAGAGGAGTTGTGAGCAACCTTAACATGGTGTTGAGCTAGAGTGGTACGAGTCCCAAGGACAGACAACGTGAAGGACAAAGAAACAGGCCTGGGGGCAGAGTGGTGCCCAGAGGCAGGGAAATTTTCCTGAAGTAAATAAAGTCTCATTTCAGACTTCACTGTGTTGGTTCTGAGAATATTAGTTTCTTCTCAGAATCTATCTAAAAGTTGACTTGGGACTTCATAGAGTAAAACTGTGAAAGTCAATACCTCCTAATTAACTTTAAGCCAGTGTTTCTCACACTACTGCTCTGGTACCAACCATATCAGTTACATGGGGTGCTTGTTAAAAGACCTGGCAAGAGGGGGGAAAGAGGTTACTTCAGACCTAAACTTCTTGGGGTGAGATCCAAGAAAATTGCTGCTTTAACTATAAATACCTTGGGGAATTTGAAGTCAAATAGCAAAATAAAGAAGATATTTTTGGTAGTGGCTCCAATGGCTCCTGCTTCCTGCTTCAAGAAGACTTCCCCCCCTCCTTTTTTTTTTTTTTTTTTTTTTTTTAGATGGGTATGGAAGAGAGTGTGTATTTGGTTATTTAGGAAAAATTATAAAAGGTATAGTTGGGATAAGAGTACTATATTGCAAGCTGTCACTCCCCCCCCCCCCACCCTTCACATGCAATGTGGTTGGCTTGGAATAGGTGCTTGATAAATGTTTGTTGACTTGATCAGACACAGGTATTTTTAACTTCCATGAGTTTTGAAAGTGCTTTCTTTTAGCTTTCTGCTCCAATCTTGCAGTGTCCAGCCAGCAGCAGTAGTGTAATGGAGAAAGGGTGTGTGGATTTGGGGGAAAGACTGAATGAATTCAAACCCCAGATTCTCAACAGTTGAGAGGACCAGGTTCCTTAATCTGCCCCCATTTATAAAGAAGTAATTTATAAAAAAAATAACACATCCCAGAGTTTGGGAGAGTCTTAAATGAATTAACAGGTATCTACCATATATAGATATCAATGAAAATACTATAAGTGCAAACGCTCAGAACGGCATTTTACGCCCCAATGCAAATGCGTTCTATAAATATTCAAACCCAGGCAGTACACTCCGCAACTCCTTATCTGTAATAGGTCCCCTTAACAGGTCAGAATCTCGGAGCAATTACCAGCAAAAAAATGAAAGAACAAACGAACAAACTAGAAACCTGAAGCGACCCGGCCCAGGGACCGTGGGCTGCACGCTAGCGCGTTCGAAAAGGCCGGAAGGGGTGCAGTAGTGGTCTCTCCCCGCCCGGTTTGCGGCACGTGGTCCGCTCGGGCGGGAGCTTCGCGACAGTGGGGGAGGGGAGCGGCGTGGGACGACGCGGAGGGGGTCTAGGCGGCCAAGGCTACGGTTGGGAAGACGCCACTGCGCAGGCTCCGGATAGGCGCAACCACCGCGCGAAGATCCAGAGGGGGGTAGTGTTCACTCGGCTCTGCGCTCCTTCTACCTACTTGCGGAGCAACAAACTAGCCATTTTTTTCCTTTCACGACTGCAGTTGGCGTCGCCCTTTGCAAGTGTTCATCGACGGAAGGCCTCTTATCTCAAGACTGAAGAGACTTCTTTTTCTAGTCGGACCCCTTTGTCCCCTGTAAAGGCCACAGTGGACACGTCCCACCTCCCCTCGGCCTCCGGAGGTGGTTTGGCTGCCCCCTCCCCCTCCCCAGTGTCGCGAGTTGGCGCCGCTGCCACCCCCCGCTCCGAGCTCTCGGCCCCTCGGCCGGGCGGTACCGAGTCCTCCCGGCGTCCCCTACTCTCCTCCCTCCGGCCAGCCCTTCCCTGCGGGACTGCCACCCCCACCTTCGCTCCAGCCCTTTTCTCTGCCCGCCGAGCCGCGGCGGCAGCAGCAGCAGCAGCAGGAGGAGCCGGAGCCGGGAGGCGGCGGTGGCCGGGGAACCCATGGCGTACAGTCAGGGAGGCGGCAAGAAGAAAGTCTGCTACTACTATGATGGTAAGAGGCCCGGCCAGCAGGAGGCTGGGTGGGCAGGGCTGGGGATCCAGGCCCGGAGCCGCGCCGGGTTCCGCGGCCGCCGACGCGAGTGGGCGCCGGTGCTGAGGGGTGGGAAGGAGGAGGGACCGGCGTCTGGCCGCATCTTAACCCATTCCCGACCCGACGCCGTCAGGGGGAGCCCCTCCGCGGCGAGCGGGCCCCGCGGGTTGTGCGGCGGGAGCCAGGTGGACGCCCCCTTTTCTCTAATGCCGCTCTCCTTTCTGCAGTACGGTCCGCCGCCCCGCAGGCGGCCGTCTGTGGGACGGTGCCGGCCTACCCCGTCTTGGTGGAGGTGGCCAAGGGGATGGCCTGCCCTCTCTCTTCTGCTTGCCACTTGCGAGGGCGGAGGTGTGGGGTGCCCTGCTTCGGCTCCGACCCCTCCCCCCCCCCGAATCAAAATATCTACCCCGGCCCGGACTTCACACACAAAGCCCCGCGGCCGCGAGAGCCCCGCCCCCAGCCCCCTCGTCCCCCCTCCCCCGCCCCGTCACCGCTCGCTCCCGCCCCGCCCCTCCCTTCCTCTAAGTCTCGGGCTGGCCGGCGCCTCTGCTCCTTTCTCCGCCTGCAGCTTCAGCCGGGACCCCTCGACCGGATCGGTCCTGGCGAGCAGTTACCAAGGGTGGGGGCCTACGTCCGCCTTGGGACACACTGACTCTGCCGTTTCTCCCGGGCTCCATCACTCTCCTTTGTTCGCCGGGTTCTTTGAGCGCCACTTTCTCAGGATTCAAATGAAAAGTCTTCACTTCCTCGATAAAAAATGGGGTTTTCGAGTTTGAGGTAGTTAGTCTTCGCGGGAAATGTGACGGTGTTAGGGAAACGTGGAGCTGTTACTGCTTGTGTTGCAGATCAGACTCGATGGGTTCTGGCTTGCCTCTGTGAGAGGCGGTTACCACCCACTTCTTTGTTGCTCTTTGTTCGATCAGGAAATAGACCCTGCTTTGGAGGTCTAGCAGAGTATGGGCATCTTGTTTGTGAAAGCTGTTTCTTGGTGTTGGAAGTTTTGGTGTAGGAAAACTTTAAGGAGTAATGCAGAAGTACTGAATAATCAGGTAAGCATGAGCTTGCGGTGCAGAAATTATGAAAGATAATGTAATTCTAGGGGTTCTCTCATTTGAAAGTTGAGCAGTAACATTAAATCTCTTGAATCCTGTTTCCTGTGGAAATGCAGTAGTAACCTGTTTTTGCAGATTTCTCAAAGACATTAATTTGGTAAATAGTTTTTACTGGGTTACTCTCGAGAGAAAGATTTCAAAAATTTTTCTAAGAACCTAGGCTCAGTGACCTGCAAGTCCTATCTGGTCTGTTTGAAGCAATACACATCTTGGAAGATGTTTCCTACATATGGTGTATTATCTGTATATTACAAAACCTTAGGTGGAAAGACCTTAGAGGTCTAGGTCAGAGTAAATCTGATTTTAATTTGAAAATGGCCGTACCATATTACTTCAGTTAACAAAGATGAATCTCTTAATGCCTGACTATAAAATGAGCACCTGTGTCATTTGTGGAAGAACTTAAAATCATACAGAAAAAATCTGAATTGTTTGTTATTTAATGGCGGTACTAAATAGTTAACAGCTGTATTTTAAAGATATTTTTTGAGAGCACTACATATATGTGTAATACAAATCGCAGTTATGCCGTCCTGGAGGACTAAAGAGTACATTTTAATTTAATATGAATTATATTTGGTAAAATCATTCTTTTAAGTTCTCATGCATATTTTGAGACAATGGTAAAATCCAAGCCCTGCATTCCCTGACCAAATTGAAAAGTAAATAACTGTATGTTTGAGTTAATTTTTTAAAAAGATGCTGTTCCTAATGTTTAGAGACTTGTTCTTGTCGGGTTGGGGTAAAAGAGAAAGGTTTAAAAAGTTGGGGAGGCTGGTGCTAAGGCTCTTCTACAGCTGTTGGTTGCTATTGGTAGTGATAAGCTCTGATGAAGTAAGCTGCTTGTAACTTCTTGTTACCAAACTTGAATTGTAGAACCCAGGGGTACACTTAAGTAGCAATTTTATGAATAGCTGTTTGTTTCTGGGCCCCTTTATGATGAGCCTTTGCTGAGGGAATGGAATGCCTAGGGCAGGAAATGGATTTGATAGGTAGAGTGGAAATATCCAAGTCCAGTGATTGTCACTTAAAACTTCAGACCATTCAGATGCTTTATTGATGGCCAGCAGTAAATCTTTCATTGGATTTCTTTGTAAATCTTTCATTAGGTTATATGCCTTTGGTCTAAGGCTCATGCCTCATTTTCAGAATGGAATTTTTAGTTGCATTTGGACTATTCTTTGGGTTTTGCGGCCGGGGGGGGTGCTAATAAAATTGTTTTGTAGAAATTATTAAATGGGTTGGGTATCATTATGCCAATTACTAGTATGTGATAGTATATATACTAAACTTCGAACAATTCTAAAAGCTTACATTTTCATTACTTAAAAAACCCTATTTTGTCATCTTAAAAAGGTAGTGGTATTTTTTTCTTTTTGGCGGGGGTGGGGAGGAGTAGATGTAAGTAAAGCAGTTTCTGCACCAAAGAATTGGGAGAGTTGAAGGTAAACAGTGTGGATTGGGTTAGAACTAAAAATCTGCTAGCGTTGGGCGCCTGGGTGACTCAGTTGGTTAAGTGGATGCCTTCCTCTCAGTACATGATCCCAGGGTCCTGGGATCAAGTCCCACCCACATCTGGCTCCCTGCTCAGCAGGGAGCCTGCTTTTCCCTCTGCCTGCCTCTTCCTCTGCTGTACTCTCTGTCAAATAACGAAATAAAATCTTTTTAAAAAGTAAAACAAAAATTTGCTAGCTTGCTAAATTATTTTGTTTTAACTTGATAAAGAAAGTAGGAATAAGAAAGATGAATGCAGGAATGAAGTAGTGGGTTCTATAACCATAGGGAGTCCTACCTTTAGGCTTAGTGGGATCATTAGGCACACTCTTGGCAACACAGAATATTTAGCAAATGAAAGGAACGTCTAAAGACATGTATTCTTCTCTGCATGCTTTAACAGTGTTCAGTATTAAACTTTTTAGATGACTGGAATGCTGGTTCCAGCTGAACCTTCAGGCATTGATGGATGAGGAGGTATCCTTAAATCTTTGAGGAAAGTAAAAGAACTTCACTTTTCTTACTGTAGATATTGACCCATACCCCCACAAAGTTTTCAAAAATTTAGTTCTAAATCTTGGTCATCTTTTATATATTGCACGATTATCAGTACTCTGTAAAATGATATACTTAGTGGCTGAGGTACCTTCTGACTATAAAATGATGTGAATTCTGTACTTAAACATAAGTAGCAAACCAACTGTGTTAGTCCCATATTATAGTACTCAAAATTGTAATATTTTATCTAGGGGGCGCCTGGGTGGAGTAGTCCCTTAAGTGTCAGACTCTTGAATTCAGCTCAGGTCGTGATCCTTAGGGCCTTGATGGAGCCCTGCATCTGGCTCTGTGCTTATTATTATTAGCACAGAGTCTGCTGGAGATTTTCTCTCTCCCTCTGGCCCTTCCCTTGCTCCTTCTCTTGTGCTCTCTCTCACACATAAATAAAATCTTTATTAAAAAATAATTTATAATATTTTATCCAGAAATGTTAAGTGTACTTTATTTTGAATTAAGCTTTAGGCCAATCACATTTAGTGCCTGTTTTTATAATGTATACAGTATAATAGGGTTGCATATAAACATAATTTACATAGTTGTACAGATATTGCTCTGTGCTCTTGTTTTTTCCTCTTTCAATAGGGTGTATCAAAATGTTTGGAAGCCAGTGGTGCCGTGAAAAACACTCAACACTATTCAAAGATTATAAAAGTTACCAAGATCATGCCTCCCAGTATACCCATAGTTTAGGAGACTATAAGAATTTATTTGGCAGCCAACTAATTGACAGATTTTTTTAGACCTTTATTTGTAACAGCGGTGCCATAGTCTTTTGGTAGATAGCCTTTAATAAAATTGCTTGTGTTCTTAGCTGTAGTGTAAATATCATCCATAAAATACGTAATCATTTCTTCCAAAATAGGTAATCAGCAAATCAGAGTGCTGAATTAATTACAGCAGCAGTTCATAAATACCAGAATTTTAAGATTTTATTTATTTGAGAGAGAGAGCGCGAGCAAGCAAGTGGGGCGGAAGGAGCAGAGGGAGAGGGACAAGTAGACTCCACACTGAGCACAGAGTCTTTGTGCCAATAGTTTTAATCACACATCATTGTTTAAACATAGTAGGGTGTAATCCTCAAATAAAACAGCCTTTCTTATATTTGGGTCCTCTTCCCCAGCTATACTTCACTATTCATTTCCTTCAGATTTCACCTAATCAGACTTTTTTCCTGTTACCTTAATGCTGATTATTGCTTTTCTCCTTACCACTTGTACTGTTATCCTTTTTCTAACACGAAAATTTTGTCCTCTTCACTAGCATATAAGTTTGAGGACAGAGTCTGTTTTGCTTACATCTGTATCTCTACCATCTAACTAAAAATTAAAGATTTTTTGAATTATTGGTAAATAAATGATTTGTACCTTACCTTTATGGATCGAGCACTTTTATATAACACTCTCTGCTGCTTACAACCACTCTGAGTTACAGACAGGTAGGATCAGTGGCATTTTGTCTGTTTTACAGATGAAAATAGATTAGTATCCCTGTTTGACCTCAGTCCACTCCTTATCCTCTACCATACTGACTAGTTTTAATGTCCAAGAAGAGGTCAATATCTTGCACCTAAAGATTTTTCTTATTTCTTTTGGTGACACAAGAGTGGAACTCCTTCCACTGATACAAAAAAGAAGTATTAAGTAATTATTTCTTTTTCCTAACAAAAACTTGTAAATGCTTCAGTTGACAAATGCTTAAGGAAATAGATGGAACTGGTAACCTCTTAGGGAATGATAATAGCATTGAACACAGATGAGATCAGATTTAGAAGTTAAAGTATAAAGGGGCACCTGGGTGACTCAGTTGATTTTGTCTGCCTTCAAGTGTCTGCCTTGTGGCTCAGGGTCCTGAGATCAGGTCCCACATCGGGCTCCCTGCTCAGCGGGGAGCCTGCTTTTCCCTCTCCCCCACCCCTGCTCATGTTTTCTCTTGCTCTCTCTCAAATAAATAAAATATTTTTTTAAAAGTTAAAAGTATAAGGATGTTTGTACTGGCTAATAAGACTTACTGCTCTCTAATTTAATAAGTTAGTTTATACTTGGTCATGAAATCAACTTCGGGTTTATCTTTGAGGAAAGTAAGTAGGGCTTAAAGTCTCTACTGTGTGCCGGGTAGACAAAAGATTATTTAAGTCCTAAGAAGGAAATAAACTGTATGCTAGATAGTAAGAGTGGGGGCCTTTGTAGTGTGTTCAAGACAAGGAAGGCCTGAAGGAAAAGAATGGGCCAGCCTTAAAAGAGTTGTACTGTAAGATACTGCAAACTACAAAGCCACGTAGTTAGGATTTGGCACATTAAACAAAAAGGAAGACATGGGGGAACAATGGGATGCCAGGCTACGTAAAGGGCCAGACCATAAAAACTTTGTAGTAAGAGATTTGAGCTTGAGATTTGAGATTTTCAGGGAGTAGAAAACCACTGAAGGATTTTTAAGTAGAACTCCGGTGGAGAAAGGATGGTGAAGAGTGACGAATAGAAGACAGAAAGCAAGAATTGAATGCATGTTGGTCCACATAGAATACAATAGTTGTGGCTAACAGACATTGACACACCGAGGCGAGGTTTTGGGAATACAACAGATAGAACTTGCTGATGGATTAGAAACGGAGATGGAGGTGGTTGATGGTGGTACAGAATAAAGGATGGACAACTCCTCTAAGTTTATGGATTGAACAGTTAGGTGACTTATTGCAGAGAGAAGAGGATTTTTAGGGCATCACGCTTGTTCACTGACTAATCCAGCACCTAATAGTGTGTGGCGCACAACAGTCTCTTAATTTGTTAAATGAATGAATGAACGTGAGAAATTTCTGATATTTAAAGGTTGGTGCAGAGTGGCTATGCAGTAGGAATACAGTTCAGGACGGTGGTGTTATGGAAGCCAGTGGACAGAGTGTTTAAGCCAGTAGTGGACTAAGTAAGTAGTGTGTGGAAGGTAAAAATAATAGCTTTTTCTTGCTTCCTTTGTTTTTTTTTTTTCCACCCCCTGGATAATTTTTGTAGCCTGCTTATCTTTTAAGGGGAAAGTCACATTTTACAATCTTAAAATTCAGAATTATCTGAAAATGGGAAGAAAAATCTGTAACTCATTTGGAATCAAAAGCTTAATCTGAATATTTGTAGTCTTTATTCTGTTGACTGAGAATATTCACACATTTTTGCTGCAAAAATATTAATGTTTGATTATAGAACCCTGTGCAGACCCCAGGGTACCACATAATATATAGCAGATATAACATACTACATTTATAAAACCTGGAAAAAAAAAAAACTAAAATACATCTAGTCCCAAGTACTTTGGATAAGAGAGTATAGACCTTAGTAGCCATTTCATTTCATTCTGATAGCTTCTTTTGAAGAGTGAGCAATTTCTGAAATTTTCCACGTACCTAATTCTCTATGGTAACTTCTTCACATTGACAGTTAAAGTTTGTTATATTCAAGGAACCACCTTGCGCTAATTTTTCTGGATGTATCTGATTCATTGGTAATGCATTTTTGTGTATTTTGATAAAAATCAAGATAACATTTAAAATGCCCAACTTAACTAACTGTTTAAATCATGAATAGAATGTGTAGGTTCTTAAACTAAGAAAAGAAATTTTATATTTAATAAGAAGTGGATAGCTACAGAGCAACTTGTAGAGAATTTTGAGATACGTGATTAAGCCAGAAAATGTTGGGAGAGGTTTCTTTTATAACCCCCTTACATTTTGAGGGAATTCTTGATAAATGAAATAGCACTTATCTTTGGCTTGGCTCCTCTTGTGGACACGTGTCATTTAGGAAATGCACATATTTTTGATTGGCTTGGGACCCTTAATTATAGCAGAGAAACTTGTTGAAAGCTATATATATTCATAAAAAATTTGAAGACTCAGTTGGTTTTTTAAAAAAGTGAGTTACTTTCATGAATTGAATAGGTAGTTTTCTTATGTTCATTTTCTCTAAAATAATAAAGATTCTAAATCTTGATTAAAATATTTGTATTACATATTGTGTCCTTTTCTTGCCAGGCTTTCCCTTTCTTTTTAGTGACTGAAAATGCCATTGCTTTCCTAGTATCTACTGCTTACGATTTTCTGCATTGCTCTGCGTGTGTTTGAATCTAGCTCTTCTGGCTTGCTAGTTAGGTTACTTTGGCAGTGTTACCTGACTCAGCTGCATCTCACCTTTCTTCACAATAGGAACAATAGTAATAATAGCTACATCATAGGGTTAATTGAGAAGATAAACAGATAATACATGTAAAGTGCTTAGAGCAGAATCTTCTAGTGAACACTCAATAAATATTAACTACTGCTGTTGTCGTCCTTTTTTTTTTTTTTTAAACAGGCTTGCTGAGAAATTCCAACTGTAGTCTCCCTTCTGTAGGTTGTCATCTTTCATATTCTGTTATTTGTGGCTTCCCACTGGATTCTCAGTATGTCTATAACTAGAATATTTGGTCTTAAAATGTAATAGATGTTAGAGACATTCCTTGTTACTAGTAAATCTTACACAGAGGTATTTGGAAGTTCTGTGAAGACAGTTTCTTTATTCCAACTCTTGTGATTTCTTCTGGTAGTGATGATAACTTAGAAATACCTCCCTGGCATTAACTTGGGTACACGATGCCTTGTAATTCTAGTGGGCTTTCCATACCTTAAGAATTTGAAATCCGGCTGCTTTCAAGGAATTATGTGTAGTGCCAGCCACGTAGAGAGGAGCTTTGCAGCGGATCCTCTTACAGGTCGCTTATTTCACCCATAGCCTCTAGACTGCGGTAAATGCAGAGGAATGTTGCACCTCCCCTTAGCCCTGCTTAGCTACTTGTCTGTATTGTCTTAGTCTTGTCATTGGCTCTTGTTTTGAGAAGGGTGGCTTTCCCTTAAAATTACTGTATATATTGTTTTCAGAAGAGAGTTTGTGTTGGAAATGAAGAAGTAAGTAAATTAGTGGTATACCAACAAATTCAAGCAGTGATGGTAATTAGAAATAGGTAGGTTATGAAATAGGAATGTTCATCCTGGACTATTATCAAATATATGGAAGAGAGGGAAATACAGTTTTTGAGTTCTCAGTTTCTATTAAACAAAAAAAAGGTGTATTTAGGCAGGATTTTGAAAGATTTTTTTTTTTATCCTGATGGTGGGGAGATGACATTCTTTATACCTCACTTTTATATCAGCTTGTGTTGAAATGATTAATATCAAGCCATTAAAATCAGCTTGACCTAATGAAATCTTGGAATTACTTATTTAAAGACTAGAATTAATACTAATGGTAATTTCTAATTTAATACAGGTTGTTGCAAAAAGTGCTTGTTACATTTAAAAAACAGTATATTTTTAAGGGTTTCCTTAATATTACTTTATAAAAACACAGGGTCTTTACCTAAAAGTATTGATTTCGTTGAAATTTGATAGATGAAAATTTGGTTTAAAACACTAGAATATAAGATGTCATAGAAAGATAGGCTGGCAGTTATAACTTTTAATCATGAAGAATGAGACAAAATATCCTTACTATCTTAAATGTCATGAGTGTGTCTTACCAGAGCAAAACTTTATGGATCTAAGTTTCATTTACCAAAAATTTCCTCTTATAGACTGTGATGGATGTGTAGAATGTTTTAACCCCCATAATTCCAACTATAAAGAATTTCTGTGATGCCAGTAAATGTTCAAGAAACAATATTTGCTCTAAAGTTTTTAAATAGCAACAGTGAAACTCAGAATTTACTTTAGGCATCTGAATTTGCCCATAAATATGAAAAAATTTATCAATTTAAGTAACTAAAACTACTTTTGTAAGTGTCTATAGAGTATTTTATTAGGGTTAATATGAAATTTTGGTAAACTGAAAATCAGAAAAGCTTGCTTGCTTTAATTTATAAATAAACATATATATTAGTGGAGTTATCACATGTAAATGTGTACACAGGATCTTGGTTTTCTAATACAGTTTGAGAGTTGAAAAATCTAAAATCATTTAAGGCTTTAAATCTTATTTAGGTGGTAAGTGCCTTCTAATGATGAATATACATAAATTTAAATTGTTGTGAAGATTCTTTTATCTGTATTGTTCAGTTTTTTTTTTTTTTTCTATTTTAGGTGATATTGGAAATTATTATTATGGACAGGGTCATCCCATGAAACCTCATAGAATCCGCATGACCCATAACTTGCTGCTAAATTATGGCTTATATAGAAAAATGGAAATATATGTGAGTATACCTTTTGATAAATACACAGCAGTGGTTGTTGTTTTTTGTTTTTTTTTTTTCTTAATCTGCTTTGAAACTTGTTTCTTATTCCTTTTGAAGTTCATGTAGCACATGATGTTTTCTAGAAGAAAACAGAAAATCCTCTTTTTGTTTTACTCTTCAGAGGAAACTGAGAGTGTGGGAGCTATGACCTCTCTTGTCCCTCTTCCTCAACCATTTTTTAAAAGTTTCTCATACCCCATCTTTTCACATTTTAGAAAACCAGCTCAGTTTAGCATACTAAATATCTTTGTTAAAGTAGTGGTTGACCTGGCTGTGCTGCTGAAGAGTTGACCTGGGTAGTTATTACGAGAAAGAACTATGTAGAAAATTCTACAGATACTTATTGGCATATGGAACAATATGTTAGTGATCATGCACAGTACAGCTAACATTTAGGATACAACCGCCTTAAATGTTTTTGCACTGATGGAATTATATATTAACTTTGGGATGGATAATGGATGTTGGTGGGGAGACCTTAACTTCCCTGTTATGTTTTTTTGTTTTGTTTTGTTTTTGAACACAAGAGAAAAGACTTGAAGCAGTTAGCAATACTGGGTGTCTATGAGTTACTTTCTTTCAAATATAAACATTTACAGAAGAGGAGTTGGATAAATCTTCCTGGAAACCTGGGAGAAGTATGTCATAAATGAAATTGAGCTCTTGGGAACAAGAATAATTAGGATAGGCAAAGGAAAGGAAGAGTGATTGTGGGCAAAGACTTATAATTGAGAATGAATTTCATTCTTACTGGATATAGAACAGGTTTATGATGGGAAAAGTGAAAGTAGTTTCTGAACACAGATTCAACTTTGTAAGTGTTGACTGATTTCTACTAAAATAGTAGGAGTAATACATAGTTGGAGTCAGACCTGTGTAATGCTTTTAAAGGAGTAGGACTTAGCTTTGGAATTGACTACTCTTTTCTAAAACACATGTATAAATTTGGATTAGCTTTGGGATTTATTTTGTTCTGGCAGACCTAGTTCTTTTGAGAGGACTATTAGGGGAAATCGTATACTTTGTATTGGTAACTCTGATATAACCAGTTGTAGTTCCACAATTCTGACTTATGTTTTTCTTCACAGAGGCCCCATAAAGCCACTGCTGAAGAAATGACAAAATACCACAGTGATGAGTACATCAAATTTCTACGTTCAATAAGACCAGATAACATGTCTGAGTATAGTAAGCAGATGCAGAGATGTACGTTTCTGTGTTAAAAGTATATATTAGTATTTATAAGTATAAATGAGTATTTTTAGAAGCATATAATTAGAGTTATCCAAATCTAGGTATTCTGCCTGATCTAAAATACATTTTTAAATTAGTTGTTGGTTTGAAAAGTCAGTGTAAAAATATTAAAGCTACTTTATCTTTTAAAAAAATTTTTTTTAAAGATTTTATTTATTTATTTGACAGATAAGAGAGAGTAAAAGCAAAGGGAGCAGCAGGCAGTTTCTGCTGAGCAGGAAGCCTTGATGCAGCAGGGCTGGATCCCAGGACCCTGAGATCATGATCTGAGCTGAAGGCAGACGCTTAACCAACTGAGCCACCTAGGTGCGAGCCTCAGAGCTATTTTAAATAACAAACAAACAAAAAAAAAAGAGTGCTTGCGCTGCTCAGTTGGTTAAGCATCTGACTGTTGATTTCACCTCAGGTCATGATCCTCAGGGTCTTGAGATAGAGCCCTGCATCAGGCTCTGCACTCAGCACGGAGTCAACTTGAGATTTTCTCTTTCCCTCAAATAAATAAAGAAATAAAATCTTTAAAAAACAAAATCTACCTGAAGCCTATTGGTCTGCCAAACTGCCAAAAAGCTATTTGGATGTTCCTCTATTCTTTGTTTTTGTCCCTTTTTAACTTTGGGAAAATGGATATTGGTGGGGAGACCTTACTTGCCTGCTTTAAAAAAAAAAAAAAAATTCTTCGATTGACCTTAGCCTGGTATAAATATTTTTCATCTTCTATTTGTGTGCTTTAGTTAATGTGGATTGTAATATATAACCTGTTCCTTCCCTTTGAAGCTTTTGATTTTCTTCTATATAGTATTCTCTTTTATATAGATAAAAAGTATTTTATTATTAGCAGTGGTTGGCTTGAAAGTGGAATGCAAAGTGTCATCCTAAAATGTTTGGAACAAGAGTTTTTTGAAAGCTTGATACTAAAGGTCATTCTCATCAGTGTTTCTGTTCTGTAGAGTAAACTTCTATAGTCTTCAGTGATGACTTTTTTAAAAAGAACAATTTTAATAATACTGAAGTGTAGTTGCTAGACATTGTTAACATTTATAGAACTTTGTGTGCATTTCTACTATAGATTATTTCATTTACTCAATAAAATGCTATAATGTAAATAGAATATATTATTTGTCCTTGGTTTTTTGATGGAGAATCAGGCTTAGATTAAAAGTTATGGGTAGACTGGGCAAATGAATTAACAGAATTGATTTACTACATAATTATATTAAGATTATGATTATATCTGAGCAGTAAGAAACTCAAATGCATTTGTTATAGTGCTAATAATTATGAGTATGCAAAGCTGTGTAAAATAATTATCCTTATTTTTTAAAAGGTTATAATTGGGGGTGGGAAGAGGCTGAGAATGGATCATGTACATAATAAGTCCCTCTTATCCTGTCAGTACTAAGGAACTAAATATATTGCGATGTGTCATGGATCTGTATGTGTTGTTTCCTTGTGCTTTATATACCCCTTCTTTCTATGTCTTGGCTGTTATGAACCTAGTTAATTCTTACCATCCTTTAAGATTGGGTAGGCAACCAGCTGCTTTATTTTTTTTAGTACTCATTAAAATACATTTCAAAGTTAATGGATGTTCTGTGCATTTAGGGATTTTTTAGAGAAAGTAAATCATAAAGGGATTAAAGTTGCTTAAATTTTTTAGAATCCTGATTAATTTATTGTATGTTTAAGGAGAAATGCCTAAAATTTAAGTGCATGTTTTAATTAAATAAATGCCTTTTATATTTTGATGGCTATTAATTTTTTTAGTAATAGAGCAAAGATGTTTTACAAATAATCCTGGTAAGATTTGGTGGTGCTGTTTCATACATAACACTTTAATTACCTTGGGTAAAATGACAAATTATTTTTAAATATCAAAGTTTAGATTTCTTCTATGATGTATGTTCAGTGGTTGCATCAAATATAAAAAGTGTTTGTAAGAAGTAGTTTTTGGAAGGAAACCTTTAATTAATTCATAGAGTGGATTCTAACCGAAATCCGTCTTTCACAGTTAATGTTGGAGAGGATTGTCCAGTATTTGATGGACTCTTTGAGTTTTGTCAGCTCTCAACCGGTGGTTCAGTTGGTAAGTGTCCTGATTCAGTTCTAAAAGTTGATTTAAATTTGGTATGTAACCTTTGGGTTATTTGTTTAAAGCAGAAGTTTCTAGTGGTAGTGGATTTTGAAAACAAAAAGTAGTCTGTATGTTTATAGTAGAACAGTTGTCTTTAAAAATCCACGTTTGGGGCACCTGACTGGCTCAGTTGGTAGAGAATGTGACTTGATCTGGGAGTTGTGAGATCAAGCCTCACTCTGGGCACAGAGCTCACTTTAAAAAAAAAATAATAAATAAAAGTAATTACCTTCTTTCTTTAAAAATAAACCCCATGCTTTATGATCATAATGACTTGAACTTTTTGTTTATTTCTGTTCTATTTTCACATAGAGATTTCTCTCCTCTGTCTCTCTTCTAGCTACCAGTTTCTGTATATACTCTTATTTAAATCAGAATACAGCTCTAGAATAACATTTAAGAAAAAACTGTTGTCGGTGTCGCAGATGATGAGCCTTATCTTTTTGTAATTTTAAACTGTTTTACTTGTACGTGGCATTCTCTTTCCTATAGGGCTTTTGTCTAGTTATATTAATTTTTTTTATTTTAAACTTCCGAGTCTACCCTGTCTTGTCTTTTAGCTGGGGCTGTGAAGTTAAATCGACAACAAACTGATATGGCTGTTAACTGGGCTGGAGGGTTACATCATGCTAAGAAATCAGAAGCATCAGGATTCTGTTACGTTAATGATATTGTACTTGCCATCCTTGAATTACTAAAGTAAGTTAATTTATGTTGATATTTTTCTTATGAAAAAGTTTTAATTAAAACCATAGAAATCTGTAACTCCTAAAAAATATCAAGGAAACAATGTAGGTTAAAAATAGTTCAGAGATGAGCCTTCTTCATTACAAACCATTATAGAAATACAGGACATTTCCCCATTTCTTGGATTAATAAGAATGAGAAATGCATATACATGTTTAAAATTCCCATTAAATATCCTTTTAAAAAAGACCAAAAATAGTTTGGGGATTTAGATTTTGAGTTACAGTTTCAACTAATGAAAGATGACAGGACCCTGAAAGTTTATGTGCTAAATAAGTTTTTACTTTTGAAGGCAAAAATTTGAAACCTTGTGTTAAAGGAAATTTGTTCATGAAATGAGTCTAGCTAATTGCCTAGTTTCCACATGGAATGAGGCTTTGTTCTCTACTAATGGATATAATTGTCTCTAAATAACTAAAGGAATTAGATGTAAAGTTATCCTTGACTGCAGTTTGAGAGAGAGATCGATAGAGAGACTTAAAAATTTGGAAATTTACAGGGTTTTTGTTGTTGTTGTTTTTCTTTGTTTTTTTTTAACCATGATCAGTTGTAACATGTCTTAGCAGATGCCACTTCAGATTGTAGTGAATTTGTTTTTTCTCAGTATCAAAAATGTTCTTGCCTGTAGTAATTCCATGCACACTGTTTATAGAGGCTGCTTTTTCAGTCATTTAAAATTTGGTATTGACTCCTCAGATAAAGAACTAAAATGTTTCAGTTAACTCATTCAGAGCCAAGGAAAACCACTTGAAATTATTTGCCTTGGTTTTTAATTCCCTGTTGATTTTGGTTCTTGTGTCTTCATCTCTGGTCAGTGGTTTTGCTCACATGCTTACAGCCTTAAACAAGTTTTAATTTAATTTGTATAGACAAATTTCTTTAACTTGTATGAACAGTCATAATTTAATTGACTGTTGATAAGCCACTTATAAACCACTTAGTTGACTAACAGCTTTTTAAAATTATTTTTGAGAAGAAAGTCTATTATAATGAGACATTCTTCTTTTTTCCCCATAACTTTGCTGAATGGTACTTTCCTGTGAGTTGAGAATATTCTAATGAGTGCTTAGTTTAGTAATGTCAGATTACATTATTTTCTTTTAACGTAGTGGTGGTATCATTGTATAATAAACACACAAAGCTCTGCCACTTAATTTAGTAACAAAATAATCCTCAGTTCACCATGCCATGAAAGTATGACACTCAAAGTTCATTTCATTTTCTCTGTTTTGACATGGGTATGTACTGATAGAAAAATGTCACAGTATAGTGATATACATGACTCCTAAAATACGTTTGAGCTATAACTGTATCACAACAATTTGTAGTGCTCTGGGCAGCACTAGGAAATGATGAGAGTACCAGATGTGGTTTCTGTCACAACTACTCTACTTTGCTGTTGAAAGCACAAAAGAAGCCATAGTTAATTTGTAAGCAAATAAACATGGCCACGTTTCAGTAACACTTCATTTATGGACACTGAAATTTGCATTCCCTTGTCACATATGAAATATTCTTGTTTTACTTTGTTTAAAAGTGTAAAAACTATTCTTAGCTCAAGGCTTTACAAAACTTTGTTGGTCAGATTTGGGCTATAAAATAGATCACCAACCATTGTTTTATAACATTGAAAATTTACTAGAGATATGTTTTAAAGTAATAATCCTGTAAGTACAGTATAATCTTCAGTTGTTAATATATAGAAACATGTAGTATGTTTTTAATACCTGAGAATTGGACAGATTTCACAGGGAGAGTACATTTTCTTACCTAGAGTGGGGCTAAAGGAAGGACTTAAAGATCTCAGGGCCAAACTTGTAACTTTAGATGTTTGAATGATCTCTTAGGCTGGAAATAAAGTAAGAAAGGGGATGAACATTCTGAAATGCAAGAGCTCAAAAATGGGTTTTCTGAACCCATGGTGGTTCTTTCATCTTTTAAAACCTTTTAGAAACTTAACTGATGGCGTTGTTTTCAGGTATCATCAGAGAGTCTTATATATTGATATTGATATCCATCATGGTGATGGTGTTGAAGAAGCTTTTTATACGACAGATCGTGTAATGACTGTATCATTCCATAAATATGGGGAATACTTTCCCGGAACAGGAGACTTAAGGGTAAGACTGAATTTCTGTCTGAATAAGTATTGTGATATAAAAATTAGAACAGAGGAAGCTAATAATCATATCTAAACTAATACTGTTCTTCAGTCATTCATTTGAAACTTGTATGCAGAATTGAGTCATTTTATATGCTGTGTAACATTTGCTAGAATTCACTTTTGTTAACCAAAAGCAAAAATTTAGTGAGAACTGAGAGAGCTTTCTTTTGCTCAGCCATAAATAATTTCGTTGGTTGAGTAGTTATTTTTGAACATCCCTGAAGCACGAAGAAGTTTTCTAGATGTTTATTTGCATCTTTAAAACCTACTTGATAGTAGCCAGCATTGCTGTTGATTGTAAAAATTGGGGGAAGAAAATAACTCTTTTTTTAGGTTCTTGCCCTCCTTCTGCGATGAGTCTTGATTTAATAGGCCTAATTTTAATCTCTTTTTCCTTAGGCTTCTGAAATTTGTAGTCTATATCATTTGGAGAGAGAAAGAATACCATAGCTTATCCTGCCTGCCTGTTACATTAAGTGCATTTATTTCTTTTATACTTCTGTTATCTTCTTCAATTTAGTACTTTTTTTAATCTTATGAATGTGAAAACCACTGGTCAGATCTTGTTTGTACCTAGTTCCTTAAGTTTTTAAAAACAAAAACAAAAAAAAACAAAGTTCCTGAAGTTTTTTGCTTTGCTGGTTTTTCTTAAACCAAACTACGTGCATGTTGAAATTTAGTCATAAATTTAAATAGTTGTTTTAAATTCAGCCTGGATTATATGGGGAATTTCTCTTGTCATGGCATTCAGTATTCTAAGTTATTTTATTAAGGTTATTTTTCATACCTGTGGTATGTAGTTAGAGCTATATAACAACCAAATGAAGAGTGGCCTTACTGTATGTGAGTTTTTTAATTTGACCACAAGATGGTGCTCTTTCAGTAAGAGTTGTAATGGTGAAATCTTTTTTTTACTTATAAATGGATAGAAGGTCAGTTGTTTATTTGAGTTTAAATTATGTGGCTTTTAAAATTGCAAATATATATTTTCAGTTCCATTCCTTTAGCTCCTTCAGTGCCTTTCCCTCTTGGTCTTAACTTTACATACAGTGATTCTTAGTTTATGACTTAAATTAGCAGTATCACTAGGAACATCCTGTCAGGCCTCTGAAACTGATTCTGCACACTAATGTTTGAGAACCACTACTCTAAACCGGTAGAATTCCTTGGTCTATAGCCATTGTACTCAGTGGAAATTCACCAAAGGCTCTTCCTAGTTTTAAGCTTAAAGAAGGTCTCTTTTCAGTATAATCCTAATTAATGTCAGAATTAGTAAAACGTGGCCTCTGTGTTCATTTCTGACAATATTCTTAGGATTGATTGAAGTTGTTAGAAAGTATTGGAGAATGAGTATTTTTTAAAGATTTCAGAATGACTTTGAATTTCTCTTTTACTCACTAAAGATTTTATGCTATGTGAAATGTCATCATAATAATTTCCCTTTGGGGGGCGCCTGGGTGGCTCAGCCGGTTAAATAAAGCCTCTGCCTTCGGCTCGGGTCATGATCCCAGGGTCCTGGGATCGAGCCCCGCTTCGGGCTCTCTGCTCAGCGGGGAGCCTGCTTCCCTTCCTCTCCCTCTGCCTGCCTCTCTGCCTGCTTGTGATCTCTGTCTGTCAAATAAATAAGTAAAATCTTTAAAAAAAAATAAAAATAATTTTTTTAAAGATTTTATTTATTTATTTGACAGACAGAGATCACAAGCAGGCAGAGAGGCAGGCAGAGGGAGAGGAAGGGAAGCAGGCTCCCCGCTGAGCAGAGAGCCCGAAGCGGGGCTCGATCCCAGGACCCTGGGATCATGACCCGAGCCGAAGGCAGAGGCTTTATTTAACCGGCTGAGCCACCCAGGCGCCCCTCCCTTTGGTTATTATAAAGGTGTTCCCAAAATTTTGTAAGGAGATTAAACGTCAGTCATTATGTATGGAGTTATATTTGGAATTTCATAAAACTTGTATGTATCTTTGATGTTAATTTAATAAACATTCCTTTTTTTTTTTTTTTTAAAGATTTTACTTATTTATTTAACAGAGATCACAACTAGGCAGAGAGGCAGGCAGAGAGAGAGGGGAGGAAGCAGGCTTCCCGCAGAGCAGAGAGCCCGATGCGGGGCTTGATCCCAGGACCTTGGGATCACGACCTGAGCCGAAGGCAGAGACTTAACCCACTGAGCCACCCAGGCGCCCCTAAACATTCTCTTTTCTACCTGCCAGTTCATTCTAAATTAGAAAAGAAAGCTACTTCGAGTTTAGGTCATTGTTAAAACTGCTTGGCTTTATTAGAGCAGGAGTCTAAGGGAAAAAAGGGTATGATAAAGTAGCAGTTAAGAGTAAGAACTAGAAGGGATAAATCTGGGTGCAACAAGGGCAACAGCTGAGGGGCCAGCTTTTGGCTGGAGTGAGAGGTGCTGACCAGCTTTCTGTATTCTGAAATCTTAATGTCAAAGTATATTCCACAGTTCAGTTTTTAGAGCAGGATTTTAGGGATTCACCGTGCTTTAGTTTATCCACATCTGAATGGTTTGTATTTAATTATATATGAACATTTAGATTTCTTCAGGAAAAATTGTTGGGGGAGATAAGTTAATTCCACTTTTTCTTCATTGGAAGTTGGATCACAGAAACTCTAATATTGAAGGGTAAACTGTGCTTTTTTAAAATGAATCAAACTCAGATCATTATATGAGAGTTAAAGGGAGACTTATATAAGAGCAGTAGTAGTCCTAAAGATTTCATGTACACTGAGACATAATTTAAAACACATTAAGAATCGGTTACCACCAATTCTTTGGTGTTAAAGAACTATTTTGTCGCAATTTTTGTGCTATACCATTTCTTCTAGGAATTATGTGTGTGTGCACTCAGGTTCATTTACACACATCCATCTACACATGCATAATAAATAATACAAATAGTATATGTAGTGTGTGGGTGTATATATATATTTTAAGTGTATATCTTGCTGAACCCAGCTCTCAGTTTCTTTTGCTGCTTAGGGAAGTATTAATGCCTAGAGTGGTTTTAATTGAACAAGTAGAAACAAAATTTATTTCAAGCCCAATTAAAGAGCAGATTTTGGTGCTTTAGTCTGCAGTTGTCAAAACTTGAGGGAAGTTGGGGCTTTTTCTTTCATCATAAATAAACTTACACCAGAATGTGAGCCACAAGAAGGATTCTGTGTTATAGTGACAATTATTCTGCATGATTCTTTTGCTCAGAGTATTTATTTTCTGCAGTTTTACTCATAACGTTGTCTTACATATTCTGTTCATGATTTATTTCTTGGTCTAATGTAATAATGCCTTTAATTGTTAAATTTCTTTTCTCCCCAAAATAGCTATTACAGATTAATTGGAATTGGTTCTGTTCAGCTTAATAAAACAATCCATTGATAATGGAATTTACACTTGTTCCTGTATTTAAACTAAAAGATGAATTCAGAATTGGATATTGTTACCTAGTTTTTTAATCTTGTAAAAAATTCCTTAATAAGCATGTCAAACATTTTTACTATGAAATAGTCTCTAAGAGCGGTTTAATTGTGTATTTTAGGATATTGGTGCAGGAAAAGGCAAATACTATGCTGTCAATTTCCCAATGAGAGATGGTATAGATGATGAGTCCTATGGGCAGATATTTAAGCCTGTAAGTATTTTTATTTGCAAAATCAAAATGGAGTTTTGTGAAATAATTTTACAGGTATTAACATTTGTTGTCTTGTACATAGATTATCTCAAAGGTGATGGAGATGTATCAGCCTAGTGCTGTGGTGCTACAGTGTGGTGCAGACTCACTCTCTGGTGATAGGCTTGGTTGCTTCAATCTGACAGTCAAAGGTAAGTGGTTTAATGGGTGATAGTCTCAGGAACATGTTTTCTTTTTTTTTTCCTCTCCGAGAACTTCCCATTAAAGTTAATCATTACAATTTTTTGCCTCTGCTATATTAACACAGAATCACACGTTTTGTATTTTTCATTGGTTTTTGTTGGATGTATATATGCATTTGGAATGCTGTTTCAGTTAATTAGGTTTTTTATTTTGTTGTTGAATTCATACGTGAATAGTTTTATAAAGCTTCTTGCAGTCCTAGCCAAGGCAGCCATTTTCATTGTTTTTCGTTGCTCCTTTTGGTGTTTATCTTTCTCCAGATAACATGCAAACTAACTTTCTTTTGTTTTTGTTTTTATTTTATTTTTAATCTCTGCTCCCAACATATAGGGCTCAAACTCAAGACCCCGAGATCAAGAGTTGCATGTTTCTCCGGGCGTCTGTCTGGCTCAGGAGGTTGAGCATGCACCTCTTGATTTCAGCTCAGGTCATGATCTCAGTCCTGGGATAGGGCCCTGCACTGGGCTCTGTGCTCAGCACAGAGTCTGCTTGAGATTCTCCCCCTTCCCCAGTTCATGTTCTCTCTCAAATAAATAAATAAAATCTTCAAAAAAAAAAAAAGTTGCATGCTCCTTCAACTGAGCCAGCCAGGTGTCCCAAACTTTGTTACTTTCAATTTTAGCTTTGTATATTCAGTTTCTTTTTTTTTTTTTTTTAAAGATTTTATTTATTATTTGTTTGACAGGCAGAGATCACAAGTAGGCAGAGAGGCAGGCAGAGAGAGAGAGAGGTAGAAGCAGGCTCCCTGCTGAGCAGAGTGCCCGATGTGGGACTCAATCTCAGGACCCTGGGATCATGACCTGAGCCGAAGGCAGAGGCTTAACCCACTGAGCCACTCAGGCGCCCCGTGTATATTCAGTTTCTATCATGGAAGAAGAGGGATTTAGCGCTTTTTCACCACTTTGTCCCCAATACATGTATACACCCTCCCACTATCTTCATTTTTATAGCTTAAATCTGGTAATTATACTAGAATTTTGGTGTGGCATTCAGTGTTTACAGCATCATCAACATTAAAGCACTTTTCAGCTTATCAGATTTTTATTGTATAACTTGTTTTTCTTGCCTCATTTCTAGTTTTCTCTTTACTTATTATTAAATCACCAGTATCTAAATAGCTTCAAATGTTCAGTTGCATCAAATATTCCATCATTTTTACCTTTTTGAAGAAGAGCCTTCTGAGCTGTTACTGTTTGGACAAGTATCTCTTACAGACTTGGTGGAAAAAGCGATCTTCGTTTCTCTTTTATATGCCTTCCCTCCCCCATTGCTCTTTCCTCTGTCTTCCTCTAAATTTTTGTCTTACTTTGTTAGAGCACATTCTCAGGTAGCTTTCTGAGAAAAGATGTGTGGGGGATTAGGAGTATAGCACCAAAACTTAAATTTGATCCATTGTTGAAATTAACATGCGACTTAAGTCCAGACCAAAGTGAAAGTTCACCGTCATGGAATGAACTTCTAGGGTATAAGAATAAATCCTATATTTTATTTAATAAGTTCTTAAAATTTATTATATGGGGATCAGTAATGATGAATATTGTACATGATTTTGTAGTTGTTTTCCTTCTGAATTTTCAGTTGACAAATGGATGTTCTTGCATTGAATTGCCTCTTAAGATGTGAAGAATTCTCAAATAGAACTTTTTAAAAATGACTTGGCTTAAGTGGAATTAAATACCTAAATCTAGATATTAAAGTCTTTTATTTAATGTTATGATTGCTTCTATACCAGTTAGCATTAGAATTAATGGTACAATCTGTTCTACTTTTATTAGGTTGAACCATACAAACTTGATTGCCCCTTTTCTTGGTAGGTCAATAGTGGTCAAATAGCAGTTTCATATTGTTGAACTTAATGTGTTGATAACCATCTGTTCGCTTCAAATGGATATGATCTTCCTAATGTACAAAATGGGTATTAACGGTCCATTTTCATGTCCTAGCACTTTGAAAATGCTTTGTTTTCATACTTAAAAGTTTTAACATTCATAATCAAACTGTAGTGTTTTACTTTTATAGTAACTTCCGTTTCTACTGTTAGAATTTCAGTTATATAAAGCACTAAGGGTACTTTTAATCCCAGATCTTAAACTTAATTCTAAGTTTTCTCCATTGCCAGCTTCAATTTAGATTTCTCAGATCTTTTAAAGTCCGTTACTTCTTGTCCATCTGTTTTCTACCTTACTTTATGTTGTTACTGTGTGTTCTCTGCCATTCTTCATTTGTTATAGGTTTCGGTTTTATCCCTTAAAAAATACCATTATAGTCATTTTTATCAGGTTTTAAGGAGAAGGAAAATTGTTTTTGTTTAGCCAGCTAGCTGTCTTTACTCAGAAGTCTATGAGTTAACTTTTTATTTTGTCTTTAAAAATACTAAAGTGTGCGGCACCTGGGTGCCTCACTTGTTAAGTGCCTGCCTTCGGCTTAGGTCGTGATCCCAGGGCCCTGGGATTGAGCCCCACATCGGGATCTCCGCTGGGCAGGAAGCCTGCTTCTCCCTCTCCAGCTCCCCCTGCTTGAGTCTCTCTCCCTGTCAAATAAATAAGTTTTTTAAAAAATCTTAAAAAAAAATACTAAAGTGGTTTTTTTAATCTATTATAAGAAGCTCGTGTTTTTCTAGTAGCAGTAATAGAAATTGGGTTATGAATTTTATATTGCAACCGTTGAAAACTCAATGGAAATGCTCACAAATATACAATTACATGAAAAAATCATTAAATCTTATTAAGTCAGAAGGAATTGCAATGAAATACTTCAAAAACTAACTTTGGATAATGGAGTTTTAAGCAGTTTCGTCTTTGTACTTTTTTAATTTTTTCCAAATATTCTTCAGTAAGCATGGATTTCTTCTGTAATTGAAGGGTGCTTTTCTTTAAAGATTGATTTGTATGCCTTGAATGATAGATACATCATTAATACTGGTGACTAACTTAAAACTAATTATTAAACAATTACATTTATCCAAAGAAAATATTTTGTTTTTGTATTAGGTTTACTTTCCATTTAAATTTCTACACATAGGTATTTGTTGAAGTATTTCTTAATAGCAATAGAGAGTAATTTTATGATCTTAATAAGAAAATTATTCATAGTACTGCTACCTGAAGATAACTTAGAGTTAAACTTTGTTGTATAGCTTTTCTTGATTTGTCTGCATTATGTTTATATGGAAGAGTGGTAAAATTTAGATTGTTCATTGTTTTTTTTTTTTAAGATTTTGTTTATTTATTTGACAGAGATCACAAGCAGGCAGAGAGGCAGGCAGAAAGAGAGGAAGGGAAGCAGGCTCCCCGCTGAGCAGAGAGCCCAATGCGGGACTCGATCCCAGGACCCTGAGACCATGACCCGAGCCGAAGGCAGAGGTTTAACCCACTGAGCCACCCAGATGCCCCGTTCATGGTTCTTTAAAGATTTTATTTACTTGACAGAGAGACAGCGAGAGAGGGAACAAGCAAGGGGAATGGGAGAGGGAGAACCAGGCTTCCTGCTGAACAGGGAGCTGATGCAGGGTTCAATCCCAGGACCCTGGGATCATGACCTCTGAGCCGAAGGCAGACGCTTAACAGTTCAGCCGCCCAGGTGCCCTATGATTGTTCATGTTTCATTGTAACCTTTTTTCCCCATGTAATGTCACACCAACATAGAATCTTCATACCACATAATGTCTTCCTATGTTAATAAAAATAGGTGTTCTGTTCATATTTTTTATGTTAATTTAGTTGTATAATTCACTTTTCCGTTAGGGACACTTGTTAAAATAGCCACTTATATCTTACTGTGTTCTATATATCATTGTGTGAAAGATAATTTAAATAAAAATTTTAGACTAGAAATTTCTTGAAATTTTTACATACTCTTTAAATACTTAGAAAAGCCATTTTGGTTGAGTAAAACTTGTTGTTTGCATTCATTATCTTTTTAAAACTTACTTGTCAAACTGTCAGAATATTTAGATTTGTTGTTACCCAAATCTTTTTTTTTGTCTCAGGTCATGCTAAATGTGTAGAAGTTGTGAAAACTTTTAATTTACCATTACTGATGCTTGGGGGAGGTGGATACACAATTCGTAATGTTGCTCGGTGTTGGACATACGAGACTGCAGTTGCCCTTGATTGTGAGATTCCCAATGGTAAGTAGTCATATTGTGATGTCTGTATGGTATGAAACTGTCATTGTATACAAATGGGCAGATGAATGATGAGAGTAGATTCCAAACCATGTAGGAGAGCGGTCACTTTTAAAAGTTTTCTTAGGGACTGTTTCACAGCTTAAATCTGGATTTTGTGCATGGGTTTGCGTGAAATTGAGCTTTTAATATGTTGCTTTATTTCATTGTTTTTAATAGAATTGCCATATAATGATTACTTTGAGTATTTTGGCCCGGACTTCAAACTGCATATTAGTCCTTCAAACATGACAAACCAGAACACTCCAGAATATATGGAAAAGATAAAGTAAGAGATCATTGAATTGATTTGATAAACATTTAATTTTTATTTTTATATATCAGATATTTCCTTTGTCTTTTTCAAAAACATTTGAAACCTTAAGATCACTGGTTATTTTTTCCTGAGATAATGAAAATGTATGTGCTTCATAGCTCAAAAATACTTCCATTTTCTTTTAAAATGGATTTTTAAATTTCAAAGGGCACTGTAAATTGTATACTTTCTTGCCTTACTTGAAAGTGAAATTTTCCTTTTCGAAACATTTTGGTAAACTTTATCTCCAAGAGCAAAGTGTTTAGGGGGCTGTTGTATACAGACCCAAGTTTGTGTCCTCTCTGTGACACAACTAGGTCTGTGACATTTGGCAGGTTAATTTGCCTTTAGGCTTACATTTTTCTCATCATTGAAATGGGGGATGAAGTAGTACCTATGTTGAAAATTTTGAGTGCTAGGTGAATTAATGATAGTCTGAAGTATCTTGCTTTTATGTTATTATTTTAACTCAATGGTTAAGTCAGATAAACGATGAAATTTTTGCTTAATGTTTCCTCTTACATTTAAGAGGAACTTGAAAAGAAATGAATTTTGTCTAACAAATTCGCATGTGTAATTTAGACAGCGTTTATTTGAAAATTTACGCATGTTACCTCATGCACCTGGCGTCCAGATGCAAGCTATTCCGGAAGATGCTGTTCATGAAGACAGTGGAGATGAAGATGGAGAAGATCCAGACAAGAGAATTTCTAGTAAGATAATGCCTTGATGTGTACTGTTACATTCTTCTGATTTGTTAAAAATAGCACTACAAATTAAAGGTTTTGGTGTTCCAAGAACTTCACTATGGGTCATGTTCCACGAGGACACTATTATTGTTGTCCTTTTTTCCCATTTTTAATCTTACGTAGATTTGACTTTTGTTTTTTTTGTTTTGTTTTTTGTTGAGAGAGAGAGCACAGGCAGGGGGAGCTGTAGGCAGAGGGAGAGGGAGAAGCAGGCTCCTCACAGAGCAGGGAGCCTAATGCGGGGTTCAGTCCCAGGACCCTGGGATCATGATCTAATCCAGAGGCAGACACTTAACCGACTGAGCCACCCAGGCGCCCCTCTTGTGTCTTAAAGCCTCATTTGAGCGTCAATGTTTTTAGTTCATGTGGCTCTATTTATATGATCAAGGAGCACCTAGGTTCCTCAGTTGCTTAAGCGTCTGACTCTTGATAATGGCTCAGGTCATGATTTCAGGGTCATGAGATCGAGCCCCGCATTGGACCCTGTACTGGTATTTGGGAATGAATTGGAAAATTATGCCATTTATCCAAATGAGAATGAGTTCAGTAACATTAAGCACCTTCTGTTTGATTCTCTTGTCTCTCATTCCACTTAATATTGGTTGCTAGAGTTGTAGCATAATATGGTATATGTTGTTGTATAGACTTCTAACATACTTGGTATTAATGATATTTTTAATGTTAACTGTCTACATCTCCTTTTAGCTCTGAAATAAATGGTCACTCTTTAGAGAAAGATAGTATCCCACCCTCCTTTTAGTAAAACATAGTTTTTCCCTCCAAATTTTTTTTGGTGAGCTCCCCAAATGTTTTTCATGTTTCTTTGAATTACTTCTTCCTAGATAAAATCTAAAATTTCATTATTGAACAAACCATGCATTCAGTTCTAATCTTAGGATTATTAAGCATCTGTTACCCTGTACTTTTAGATGTGGACATTGGTTGGTACATTTGTATATGAGTGTGTTACAACAATTATAAAACCTGTGACTGCCTTGTCAACTTTTATTAAAATTTTTATATAATCAGTTAGAGCATCAGACAAACGAATAGCTTGTGATGAAGAATTCTCAGATTCTGAGGATGAAGGAGAAGGAGGACGTAGAAATGTGGCTGATCATAAGAAAGGAGCAAAGAAAGCTAGAATTGAAGAAGACAAGAAAGAAACAGAGGACAAAAAAGCAGGTCAGATTTATTTTTTGGTAAAAGTATTTTAATTGTAAGTTTTTAAAATGAGCTTCACTGCAATTTTTTAATGAAATCCTGAAGTCAATTGTGCAAGTATTAAAGGATGATTATAACTTTTCCATGTGGTAAATGGGCTTACCTTACCTGCTCTGTTAATGTTACTAGTCACATTTGCTCTTATAGTATAGAAAACCTTACTGTCTCTTGCCGACACAGGCATAGAACAGCAGACATCACACTGTGATACAGATTGGGTAAAGACAAAGTGGTTACAGATCCATTTGTATTCTCTGAGCAGAGCTCAAATTCTAAGATGGTTTTTAACTACCTAACGTTTATTTGATAGGAATAAGACACAAAAAAAGAGTTATCCTTAGGCCAGTTTCGACATTGTGAAAGAGCTGAGAGAGAGTACACTTTGCTCAGAAATTTTGATGAAAACATAAAAACTCTGAGGAAAGATAGGAAGGTGGAAACTGGGTTGGAGGGGGGAGGTATAATACTTTGATGCCATAACATAAAAATGCTGGTAGCTTATCTTCTGACAAAAGGATGCCTCAGGCAGTAAATTTACTACCAGAATCTCTTATCTCTTACCTAAGTTCCCAGAGTACTTACACATACCTTGGTCATTTTATTTAACATATATTATAATGCCTCATAATAGGATTTTATGTACTTCCATGCTAGGTTGAGCTGCTCGTGGCTAGGGAACACAGTATCTTAAATATCTATATTCTTAACATTGGTGCGTTCCTTGACGGAATGGATACCAGATACCTGATACCTGTATACAAGTAATGGTGATGAACTTGAGTTTTAGTTGACTGTTAATTTTGACCCTATTGCATGTGGGAAACTGATAGACCTACTTGGCCAGCATCCTTTTCCTTACATCTGTCAATGTTGAAGTTTCATGAGTAAGCTAGCTGTCATGTTCTTTTTTTTTTTTTTTACTAGAGAGGTTAGATTCCCCAGCACATCTGACACTTGCAGTTCGATTCTTTTACTCGTGATTCACTCCTCTGTAGGCTACCTACCATTCTCTAACTTTTAAAATTCTAACTTTGAATGTATCACAATGATGGCTCCAGTCTGCTCATATGTACCGACTGACATCCAGAAATTCCACTTACGTTTGAGGTAAGGAGGGCTTAGCTTTAGCTGTATTGTTTTTCTAGTATTTTTCATTCTTTCACCATCAGTACATACTACTGTCACTTTTGAAGTTTCTTCTCATTTTAAAAATCTTTAGCTTTTTTGTGCGTTTTTCCCCTCAAATGGGAAAGCACCTTCACTGGCATGCTGCTCGTCTTCATTGATCTTCTAGCTAAAAATGGGAGTAACGTTTGATTTGGCTTAATGGCCTCGTAGTAGATTAATCTCTTAGTGTTTGGCTCCTCAAAACTTTTGCTGCTGATAATGATAATTTTAAAAATTTTGTTTTATGGTGGGCGCTTCTTATAAGGTCTTCCGTTTGTTTTAAATTGCCTTGTCTTACACGGAAAGAAATACTACTACAGAAAACTTTTAAAATCTGTAAATCAAAACCTAAAGTTGGGGCTATTTCTTTTTCCTGCTTCCATTTCTCAGTTCCATTTTGGCACTTTGAATTACTAAGTTTACATATCCCAAGTTAAGCCAGTAGTCCAAAAAAAGTCATAGTATCCTTATTGTCACACACGTTTGTATTGTCAGAGCAGTTCCCTGAAATGTCTGTGTAGCACGCTTAATAACGATGTTTTATAGTCAGGTATCTTTATTGTCGGGTTGTTGCTTCAAAACTTTGGTTCCTATGCTGCTTTGAAGAAATTCAGCACATTTGGGCTAATTTGTTTTAGTAGTCTTGAGTTTGTAGTGTTAATGTTACTGTTTTATTGATTTCTATTAGAATTGTAAAGTTTCAGGACATACAGTGAGCGTTAAAAGTGAATGGTGGAAGCAGGAGGATTTCGCCTCTACTGCGCCTCTGAGCTTATCTTACCTAATTCTCCTGTCTTCTCACAGTACGGCATTCCAGTTCTTCTCCAGTCTTTCCTTTCTTCCTCCTAATCTATAAGTTCTGTCTTGGGGCATCTGGGTGGTTCAGTGCCTGTTGAGCGTCTGCCTTTGGCTTAGATCATGATTCCAGGATCTCCCTCTGCCTCCCTTCCTCCCTCTCTCTTTCTCTCTCTCATGAATAAATAAATAAAATCTTTAAAAAAATTCTGTCTTGCCTCAAAGTCCTTTTAAGTTTTCCTTCTGTTCAGGATGCTTAATCCCTTTTCCCACCCAAAAGCTATTCATTTTTAGGACACCTCAAATGTCTCTCTCTGTAATAGCCTTTCCCAGCCTCCCTCAGTGCTGTGCCTATGTCTGTAGGCTGAACTTCTCCACAACACATGCCCAGCTGTAATACTGCAGTATGAGTGAAACAGAACTTCAAAAGGGCAGGACCTGGGTGGTTACATTGACCCTTGAACCTAGCAAAGCTTCTGTAGTTACTGAATTCATGAATACTGTTTGTATATGACAGCTTTTTATTGTAAGGAAAGTATATTTTTAAATGTTTATCTTTTGTATTTTAAAATAGGCTTTAAACTCTCCCCAATTTTTGTTTTTAGATGTTAAGGAAGAAGATAAATCTAAGGACAGTAGTGGTGAAAAAACAGATACCAAAGGGTAAATTATATTCCTTATCTAGTAATTTTTATATACTATAAAAATAATAAAGACATTTACTTTGGGTGTGTGCTTTGGGAAGTGCTGGACTGAACTTGCTTGAGAGCATCAGTAAGTTGTATGAGGTGCTCTAAATTTTCGTCCATATTTGTGGATAAGGTAATATATGCCATCTTAACCATCCAGTTTATTTGTTCATCTGTTACTTACGTAGCTTGCCTTAAAAAATGATAAAGACTATAGTAATACTGTATAACTGAACGTAAATTAGTTTGTACTCTTGTACACAATGTATTTGAGACCTTTTGCTAGTAACTTCATGTGATCTTTTCATGGTTCTTTTAATTTCCATATATGATTTTTTTTTAGTGTTGGGAGGTAGATAAATTTAAACACGGGGCTAGCGTAACACAATTCATAATGCACTTACGTTTAGCAAAATCATAATTGAGGTTTTTATAATCATAAAGCATATAAATACTTGACCACGTATAATTTTGTGCCAGCCTTCATAGGATAACTTGGAATAGTTTCTAAAAATCACTGGAAAGATTAAGGGAGTCAGTACTCCAAATACAAGGCATTATCATGTGTTTCTGGGCATGACCCTATAGGACCCTAATATTCTATGTTGCCTCTTTTAACAGAGCCAAATCAGAACAGCTCAGCAACCCTTGAATTTGAGTGTCTCACCAATTTCAGAAACCATAAAAGAGAAAATATTGGGAAGGAAAATTTTTTCTTTTTGAAGACTTCTGGCTTCATTTTATACTACTTTGGCATGGACTGTATTTATTTTCAAAATGGCTTTTGTTTTTTTTGTTTTTCTTGGCAAGTTTTATTGTGAGTTTTCTAATTATGAAGCAAAATTTCTTTTCTCCACCATGCTTTATGTGATAGTATTTAAAATTGATGTGAGTTATTATGTCAAAAACTGATCTATTAAAGAAGTAATTGGCCTTTCTGAGCTGATTTTTTCCATCTTTTGTAATTATCTTTATTAAAAAATTGTACTTGGATTGTCTTTTGTCTGTTTATTACAACATGAAATCCTTTTTGGGGGGCTAATACCGTGACTTTCTGTACAATTAGGATACATTAGGAGTGAAAGATAACTGATTACAACTTCAAGGACATCCTTTTACTGTTCAGGAAAGAGTATTTTACAGTACTTATTTCTTAATGCAATAGCAGTTCTGCTGTCTTGGTTTTTATAGTTTGGCCAGTCACCAGTGAAGATTGGCACCTCTTTATAATAATTTATCTCTAAATTAATAATATAAGCTATGCGATTGAAATCAGGAATTATATTTGAGCTGAACCAAAGATTCCCAAAAACTGGAAATGAAAATTCTGAATTGAAAGAAGAAATCCTAATCGGAGAAGGAAACTGTCTTCCATACTGAGCAATATGTGACTTTGTTGCCAACCCCACTATGTACGAAGTAGAAAAGGAATTGTATGGTTGTGTTTGACCAGAATTTTCCTGTATTCATATTAACTCTGTCTAAAATAAAACCTATTTAGACAAAACCTGGTCCTTTTACTGCATTTTGCACAGCATCCAGGTTCCACTATTGCACACAAGTTTCCAAACCAAGGAAATAATTAGTTTATTTTTCCATTTATTGAGTATTTGTTCATTTTAATGCCTTGAGTATGCCACTGAAGGTAGTGGAAGAACGCCTGCAGCCGCAGCCTGCATTCTAGTGGTAGAAAAGCAGACAAGTGGGTAGTTTATACTTACTCTAGGATACGCAACAGGAAAAATAACGTTTTAGGAACTTGTCAAAATGAGTGAAATTACCTTTTTGCCAGACCTAAAGTGATTGCTTTGAAATAAAAATCATAAAATTCTAGAACGTGATGTGGAAGATGTTTCTCTGTAAGCCCCTGTGTTGAGAAATACTTCACACATTCACAGAAGCACCCGATTTAGGTAACGAACAACCATGGACCAATTCAGATTTAACACTTTTTTTCACTTTTGCCATATTTGCTTCAAGTGTTTTTTTTTCCTTTATATTATACCAGTTTGAAGACATCTTTATAAACTTTGCCATTTAACTCCCCTTTCCCACTTTGCAGAAGTAACTGTTTCTCTGAAGTTCGTGGATATTTTATCCATGCTTTTACTCTTGCTGCAAATCCAGCATCTAAGCCTTGATGACATTAGGTATTGACTCAGTCCTTCATTAAGGTAATGTGTTTAGTGTTCGTGAAACACAGAAAGTATCACATACATATACTTCTGTAACTTGGTTCTTACATTGTGATTGACGCCGTTGAGCAAGTGTAGTTCATTTTAGCTGCTATGTATTACTGTTCTATTGTAAAGACACACCAAACATCTGTTTCAGTACTGTAATGAACGTCCTTGGGCACATTTACGTTTTGTTTTCCTATTTACGAATAGCATATATATAACTGAAGCTTCAAGAGAATTCTGAAACAATCACATTCAGCCCAAGTGACTTGGTACAACCTCCGAACAACTGTGGAAAGAACAAAGGCCCTGTTTACAATAGCAATAACAATTTCTAGAAATGAAAGTGTAAAGAAGTTTTGGTGTTAAAGAGAAAGATGAGAGTAACTAGGTAAATACCAGTGTACATTTGGAAATAAATAATGGATAAATATTTCAGATTGGTGAGGGAAGAAAAGAGGGTTATTCCTAAAGGAGTGTTGGGATAATGGATAGTCAAATGGGAAAAGTTTCATACCTTCCACTAGAAAAATTTAAATTGGAAAGAAAATGAGACCCTAAGTACTAGAAACTGTTTAAGAGACTTAAAAGAGTAATTGGGAGTAGAGAAAATCTGACTCCAAACTATGGGAGACAAAAAAAATTGAAGCTAACAAAATAGCTCTAAGTTGAGGGAAATGACGTGGCAGGCGGCAGTGTGCAGAATTACAACTTGGCCACAGTTAAAAAGGCTAATATCTGCAGCTACTAGAGAAAGACTGAAAAAGTGCATGAAGGATGTGAATACTGGGAAAGAAAAGAAAATAAATAGTTATTAAATACAGAAAGATCGTGGGGCACCCGGGTGGCTCAGTGGGTTAAAGCCTCTGCCCTCGGCTCAGGTCATGATCCCAGGGTCCTGGGATTGAGCCCCACGTCGGGCTCTCCGCTCAGCAGGGCCCCTGCTTCCTCCTCTCTCTCTGTCTCTCTGTCTGCCTCTGTGCCTACTTGTGATCTCTGTCTGTCAAATAAATAAAATCTTTAAATACAGAAAGATCTTAAACCACTTAGGAAATGCAAATTAAAACCTATGAAGGTAATTTTTTAATTTTTTGACCTTATTTTTTAAACCTATTGTAAATTTGAAAAACAAATGTTGGCAAGAGGATGAGAAAATTTTCATACACTGTAGTAGAGAGTGAGAGTCACTATAACCTATAATGACTTAATTTAACATCCTATGTCAAAATTAGAAATAAATCTGGAGTGCCCTGGGTGGCACAGTCAGTTAAGTGACTGACTGTAGGTTTCGGCTCAGGTCATGGTCTCAGGGTTGTGAGACAGCCCTGTGCTCTCCCTTTCCCCCTGCTTTCGCTCATGCATACATCTTTTTTAAAAATTAAAAATCTGATTCAAAATTCCATTTTGAGAAATAAACCTGTGCAAATGACTTTCAGAAGTCATTATGCAACATTGTTTGAAATAAAAAGATTTAAAGGACTTAAATGTAGAGGAGGAGTTGAGGGATAATTTACAAAAGAATGCAGCCATAGCAAGTATGAGAAGTACATACTACATATGGAAAGATCTCAAGATCTACCATTAAAAGAAAAGAGGAGGTGGAATACATGCCATACTATCTTTTTTGAGTGCAAAAAGAAAAAGAGAAAGTTGATGGTAATATCTGGCAAAGATGATAATGAAATGGAGCACTGGAGCATTGGCTGCTTTCATGGCGATTTGAACGTTGCAGCAAGTGAACATTACACAAAAATGATTAAAAAACACAAGCAGTTAATTTCTAGGCAAAGGGTCAGAAATTTTACACAACCTTACAGCTTCCTTTTCCATGTCTCAAATCATCCTTTGGAATGACTTGCAGATTCATACAGTTCAGTTGCTGGGACAATAGGGACTATCTTAGTTTCATTTCTTTGAAGAAGAAGGAAGGTGTGCCATGTGGCTAAAAGCCATCGAGCCTAAGACATTGAGCCCAAGATGAGATTATATAAATCATCTGGGAGAATCATGTTCCTGATCAGGGTAGAGTCGCTATCAACTATCACTAGCATTTCATTTTTTAAATAATGCACTTTAAAACCAAGACCTCGACTTGGAAAAACAAAACAAAAACAGTGCTTTAATTTAATGAAGATGTTGCTTTGTTCTTAATTTTTCACATTTCCTCATGACATAGGTGAGTGCTTGTTCCAAATCAGCATTGGTACTGTTTAAGTACCAATAAATACTATAATATAATTAATCTTTGTCCTTCTACCGAAGCCACTAGCATTCTGTCAATAGAGGAGAGTTTTTGAGGTTCTTGCATTGAAGTAATTTACCTGCAACTTCGGGTTCCAGTGCCTTCAGTAAAAATCTTCCTGAAACTTCTCTGTTCTCTGGGATTCATAACATTTCTTAATATAACTTATATGGTGATATAAATATCATGGGTTTTCAAGGTTTAAATAAAAACTTTGATTTGTGTGCTATCACAAGTAGTGCATTTCAAAGTGTACGACTCTTTTTCTTCACCTTAATCTTGTGTTTACTAATCTCTCTGTGCCTCCATTCCTTTTTAATTTAAATGAGGAAGATGATAGTCATTCTTATGTCATAGGGTTATTGCAAGGATTGAGTTGATACATACTTAACGTTCAATAAGTGTTGTCTGCTGCCGTTAAGAAAGCCTGGCTAGGGGCACCTGGGTGGCTCAGTGGGTTAAAGCCTCTGCCTTCAGCTCAGGTCATGATCCCAGGGTCCTGGGATCGAGCCCCACATCGGTCTCTCTGCTCACCAGGGAGCCTGATTCCTCCTCTCTCTCTGCCTGCCTCTCTGCCGACTTGTGATCTCTGTCTGTCAAATAAATAAAAAAATCTTAAAAAAAAAAAAAAAGAAAGAAAAAGAAAGCCTGGCTAGCTCAGTCCATAGAGCATGTGATTTGGTTTTGGGTCATGAGTTCGAGCCCCACGTTGGATGGAGAGATTAAAGAAATACAGGAATCAATAAATGTCAGCTGCTATTGTTACCCTGTCAGGTAAAGAGTGATAGATGGGGCCGAAATGATTCAGAAGGAAAGTCTTAGATCTTCAGGTATTTATTTACTTATCCATTTATTTATTTTTAAAAGATTTTATTTATTTCAGAGAGATGGGTGGGGAGCAGAGAGAGAGAGAGGCAGGAGCAGTCTCCCAGCTGAGCAGGGAGCCAGATGCAGGACTCCATCCCAGGACTGAGCCAAAAGGCAGACACGCAACCAACTGAGCCACCCAGGTGCCCTTCAGGTATTCTTTAAACATCACATGGGTTGCTTTTGAGCCTTTTGATGCAGTCTGATGCTTTTTAAAACTCCTAGGTCAGGGGCACCTGGGTGGCTCAGTGGGTTAAAGCCTCTGCCTTCAGCTCAGGTCATGATCCCAGGGTCCTGGGATCGAGCCCCGCATTGGACTCTCTGCTCTGCGGGGAGCCTGCTTCCCTTCCTCTCTCTGACTGCCTCTCTGTCTACTTGTGATCTCTGTTAAATAAAAAAATAAAATTTTTTTAAAAACCCTCCTAGGTCATGGTGGATAGAGAAACAACCTTTTGAGAACTGATTTTAGCAAAAAAGCTAGTAAGATTTGGCAAATTTAGGAGAATCTTAATACCCCTGCAATTTACTTAAGGATAATCTGTCAAGCAAAATTGTTGTGAATGGGTTATAGAAAAAATAGGACTTACGTTGTTATTGGCTATTCACAGGAGTAGCCATGTTAATGTGAAGAGATGATGCTCAGGAGAGTCACAGTATTTACAACTGCGGGACAATTGCTGCATTTCCTCACCTCACCACAAGATGGCACGTTTCCATTGTTTAAATGCTCTTCTATTTGTGCATTTTCTCCTGTAATCACTTGGTCCATTTAACAAGCAGAGTAACACATATTAACAGACTCTTTTGGATGCAGTATTGGATTCAATACTATTTGAATTAAGCTACAATTTGGCGTACTCATTTGGGCTTTTCTTTAGGTAAAACAATTATAACACTAATTCCTGAACTTTCTGTCCAAAACACACAAGAGAATGTATTTGGTAGTAAATCATGACTTCTCTCGTAAAAACTAGAACAGAAATGAATATTAGAAGGAGAAGAATTTTCTATTTTTCATGGGGGTTTAATCAGTTAATATACACAATAGAAAAGGAGAGTTGAAATTTATTTGTAGGAAATGTAGCCTAGTATAGTGAAGGTAATATGCGGGGGACGGGGCATTGGATTCTTGTTCTACAACTTCTGCTCTGAACTGTGTACCTAACCTCTTTGATCTTTGGTACTTTACAGAGTTATGATTAGGATCATTAATAAATTCTGGTGGAAATCAACATTTCAAGGGTGACCTCCAATCAGGTGGTCTATACTTATTGGATGATGTATAGGCAAGTATAGATAGGCATTCTCAAGTTAAAAGAGGAAACATCAAAATTCCTTCTGCTTAACAGATACCAACCAAAGGTCACGATGGCCTGGTAACCAATAAACTGAATGATTTAAAGAGACAAGAATTTCTCCCTTTGCCTTTTTAAAGTGTACTTAGGCTATGTTTTAAGTGGGAAAGACTTCAAAAATCTCATTATTCTGCAGGATAGCAGGAAAGTTCAAACTTTGTTGCCTTTGACTATGTTGCAGGTGAGACTGAGATGCTCCAGTGGTGGCCAACAGCCCTCTAGATGCAAGAATGGGAGAGCTCATCTCAGTATTTCAAGAGTTAGCCTCTTCTAACTTCTGACTCCTCAGATCGCCATAGGATCTGCCTCAAGTGGAAATACAGTATTTTCCTGTACTTTCTCTACAGTCCTTAGTCCAAACCATTACTAGCTCATATCCTCCTTATCCATCAAATGCAAACAAAACTTCTTTTTGGTGAAGTAAAATAAGAAGGTATTATCTTCAGGCACATTTATTTGTATAGTTTAATATTTACATGCAATAGACTTAGGTGTGATTTTTGTGCTATTCACTTCAGTGGTGAATACCCTTTTAAGATCTGTTTGAAAATCAAATTAACATAAATCTTTAAGTAAATGGTAAGGCATTGGGCTTTGTGAATGACCATTCTACCATCCTTCTACCATTAATTATAACATGATTAAAGTAAGGAGGGATTGCCTAGTAAAAAAATGAAGAGATCATTTTTTTTAAAAAATATGGGAATAGCAGATGTAAGGAGCAGCCACTGGGTACACTGAGAGTACCCATAGAAGAGCCACCTCCCCTACTCAAGACTCGGAAAAGGGCACATTGACAGCTCACTGGATGGCAGAGAGAAGTCACTGGGGTACTGCATTTGGGGCTTCCTGGAAATCCACCCTCTGACGCTTGCCAGATATCCTCCCTGTAGGTGGGAGCGAAAACTGCTCATAGAAAGGTGTCTTGTGGGGGTGCCTGGGTGGCTCAGTGGGTTAAAGCCTCTGCCTTCGGCTCAGGTCATGATCCCAGTGTCCTGGGATCGAGCCCTGCATCAGGCTGTCTGCTCAGCAGGGAGCCTGCTTCCCTTCCTCCCTCTCTGCCTGCTTGTGATCTCTGTCTGTCAAATAAATGAATAAAATCTTAAAAAAAAAAAAAGAAAAGAAAAGAAAAGAAAGGTGTCCTGTGGAGGGCACTCAGCCATAAAACTGCTCGAGCTGCCTGGCTAGGTACAGGTGAAACGACTAGCTGCTGGGTGCTGCTGATCATACCCTACAGGGGCCAAGTGCTAGACAGCTGACTGGTGATTCAGGAGCCAAGAGCTAGAAGAGTTGCCCAGGCTCTGGCCATTAGGTGCTGGAGAAGCCCTGCACCTGCAAAGACCACTAAGAGCGCATCAGAACCAGAAAAGCCACTGCGCCCTCTAGCGCCCTCTACTGACAGATCTTAGTATTGCGCCAACTGGCAGAAGAGAAATACTTAAAAAGATTGAATTCTCACACCGCCGTGCAGCGGTATGTTTGGAGCTGAGAACCAAATACACTGATAACTGCCTGTTCCTCTTTCCAGAGGACTCTTTGGTGTTAGCTGTTGTGTGCCGTGGAGTAGGAAATCATCAACCGTTATCTGTGGACTCAGGTTGCCCAACGAGTCACTTTGGCCTTGCTCTCCGTTCCTTAGAAGTAAATCCATTTCTTTTTTTGTTTTTTGGGTTTTTTTTCCCTGCACGACTACCAAGCACCTCTTTCAGCCACTCTCACCCCCAGTTGGTTTCCTCTTTACTGCCTTTTGAACCGTTGCTGGCAATTGCCTAATAGGATTCCTGTGTCTAGGAGTATTGAGTTATGAGGGAAGGTTAAAATAATGAACCTGTCTAGTCTTGGGGTATGAGCACTAGGAGGTTAAACTTGTTGAACTTTACTTAGAGAACATAGGGAACTCTAGAACAACACTTGTTTTAGACACTTGCTGGAACCAGGTGACACTGGAGCCGATTGTGTCTCCTTAAGCTTGTGGAAACTAGATAAGGTAGTATAAAGGTCACTGTAACTGGGATCCATCATTTACTATCTTTGTGACTTTGGACAAGTTTTCTAAACTCTCTGAGCCTCAGTTTCCTCCTCTATAAAATGGGTATAATATCAATTTCAGAGGGATATAAAGATTAAACAAGATATGACTCTATCTTTGGTCCTTCCCAAAGCTCTCCTAGTATATCAAAAAGGAACAAAAGTAAATCCAGAAGGGGAATGTAAGAGGATACTATAGCAGAGAAGAGAAATGATCATTTTTGGAAAGTTATAGACAAGTAGTAACTGAAACCTTCTCTTGCAAGGGTGAAAGCCAGGAAGCAGTCAGTTGCCTGCCAGAACTTCCGAAAGGCTTAGAATGGGAGGCATCAGGAAAGCTGCAGTGCTGGTTAGAGGTGAAAATGGGAAGATTGGTTGATGTTTTTAAGAGAAGTGATTAGATCCCTATATTACCTTTCTCTGCCCTGAGAAGCCTGGCAGGCACCCCTTCCCCACCCCAATTAGTAAGAGGTTTGCCCTCTGTAGAAATTGAACCAGGTTGGTTCTGGGCTCAGAAACACAGGAGGTAAGGTGACACATTGAGAAAATGAAAGCCTTCATACCAAACTGAGCCCCTACTGAATGTAAATCTCTTGGTGGACTCATAATTATTTTTTTAAGATTTTATTTTTAAGTAATCTCTACACTCAGTGTGGGTCTTGAACCCACAACACTGAGTTCAAGTGTCCCATACTTCACTGACTGAGCCAGCCAAGTGCCCCATGAAGTCATAATTCTTGAGTTCACTGAGCTTCATAGATTCATATATTCGTCAAATTTGAGAATTATTTGGAGAGATTAATAAAACTGACTAACTTTCACCTAGGCTAAGAAAAAGAAAGGACATGTAAATAACTAACATCAGCAGTGGAAGTGCAGATATTACTACCAACCTTACAGAAATAAAGCGTTATAAGAGACTACATGAAGAATTGTGGGCCAGCAATTAGATAAGCTAGTTGAAATGGAGAAATTCTTAGAAATACACAAGTTGCCAAATGACTCAAAAAGAAACAGAAAAGTCTCAATAGACCTAGAACAATTGAAGTTCTTTAATAAAACCTCCCAACAAAGAAAAGTCCAGGACCAGATGGCATCCCTGGTGAATTCTATCCATTATTTAAAGGGTTAACGCCAATCCTCAAACTCTTCCAAAATCGTAGGTGAGGAAGAAACACTTCCTAACTCAATTGATGAGGCCGGTGTTTTCCTGATACCAAAGCCAGATGAAGATGCCCCAAGGAAAAAACTATGGACCAACTTCTCTTATGCATATATGACACATTACTCAGACATAAAAAGGAATGAAATACTGATACATACTACAGCACAGACAAACCTTGGAAACATTACACTATGTTAAAGAAGCCAGAGACAAAAAGTCATCTGTTTTATGACTGCATTTATATAAAATACGCAGAACAGGTCAATTCTTTTTTTTTTTAGATTTTATTTATTTATTTGAGAGAGAGACCTAGAGTGGGAGCGGGGTGGGCGTGGGGGGCAGGAAGAGCAGAGGGTAAGGGAGAGGAGGCAGACCAACTCCCCAGCTCAAGGCTCGATCCCAGGACCCTGAGATCATGACCTGAGCTGAAGGTAGATGCTTAACTGACTGAGCGGCCCAGGTGCCCCATTTTCATGTTACTTATTATTAATACTTAAATTCTATCCTATAGATCAGAACAAAATTTGGCAATTAAGGTTAATCTGTGATTTCTGGATTCACTTAGTTTTTCAACAGTATACCAACGTAGAGATTCATTGTTGCTAGAATATACTTTTAAAAATTAAAGATATCATGATTTGGAAACTTGCATATCTTGTCATAGGCTAAAATCACCTTGTCTCCAATCACTTTCCAGGTAGAAAAATAAATAACAAAACTATACATGGGATTTGAAGACAAGAGTTAGTGAATGAAGATATGAAGTCCTTTTTTTTTTTTTTTAAAGATTTTATTTATTTATCTGACAGAGAGAGAGATCACAAGTAGGCAGAGAGGCAGGCAGAGAGAGAGGGGGAAGCAGGCTCCCTGCTGAGTGGAAAGCCCAATGCAGGGCTCGATCCCAGGACCCTGAGATCATGACCTGAGCCACCCAGGCGCCCCAGATATGAAGGTACTTTGAAAGCAAGCCGCAAGGTTTTGATGACAACATTTTGACTGTTATGTATCATTGTCCCCAAAGATACTGGCTCCAGGGTGCCTTAAATATACAGGGAAAACACAGCTGAGGAGAAGGAAAATGCTCATCCCTTTCCCTTCTTTGATCAGAAGTGTGAGGACTAACTAATCTTCTTGCGTCATGTTCTCTGAGAGAGGGTGGTGCTTGTAAATATGAAGAATGCGTGAAACTGTAAATTTTCATAAGTGGTTTTAAGCCTGATTTAAAAAAACTGTAGGCAAACACGATAAAATTAGTTCCAAGATGTTCATTGTAGTGTTGTTTATAATACAACCTAAATAGTCATTCTTGTAAATTTCTGTAAGGAATTATAGTTTATTAATTCACTGGAATATTCATTATTTCATCAAAATAATGATCTAAACCTGTATTCTTGACATGGAAATATGTTTAGAGATATTAATTAGTGAGGGGGAAGCAGGTTACATAACAAATACATAATGATAACTACATTTTTGTTCAAGTGGTAAATACATAGGTACAGAGGACAAAAGTCAAAATATTAACAGTGATTGTTTCTGTATGATGGGATTAATGTGATTTTTTAAAAATAATTTTATTTACTTTTTTTATAAATATATAATGTATTATTAGCCCCAGGGGTACAGGTCTGTGAATCACCAGGTTTACACACTTCTCAGCACTCACCATAGCACATACCCTTCCCAATGTCCATAATGAGATTTTTAATTTCTTCTGTTTGTTTCTATTTTTGAACTTATTTACAATGAAAATATATATTAGTTTGATAAAATAATTTCTTAAAACAACTCACTGACCACAAAATGTGATTAATTTCACTTTCTATCACTGAAATATTGTTAACATTTTCTAGCTTTCAGATAATGGGGGGAAAGCTAGAGGTAAAAAAAAATCTCCACAGAGAAGCAAACTTTGAGATTCCCTTTGTTTTGTTTTCAACTAGAATTTTTTTTTTTTAAAGATTTTATTTATTTATTTGACAGAGAGAGAGAGATCACAAGTAGGCAGGGATCGGGGGGAGCCTGATGCAGGGCTCAATCCCAGGACCCTGAGATCATGACTTGAGCTGAAGGCAGATGCTTAACTGACTGAGCCACCCAGGTGCTCCTTCAACTAGAATCTTAAAGAAATACAAAAGAACACGTACGGAAAGCCCGAACCTGTTGTTGAGCCAGTGTGATGAAGACTTGCCACAGAACAAAGGGACCTGCCCTTTGGGGAGTCTGCAGACCAGTCTCCAGGGGCTGCCCTCCAGTGAGCTGATCTGAATTTCATTTAGGACAAGTTGAAAATCCGTAACAAAGCCCAGGATCCACATTTAAACCCGTGTCTCCCATAGTCTATTCTGTGGACTCTAGTTCCATGGCATATTGGCACATGATAAAACAAGAAAAATGGGGGCGCCTGGGTGGCTCAGTGGGTTAAAGCCTCTGCCTTCACCTTGGGTCATGATCCCAGCGTCCTAGGATCAAGCCCCGCATCCGTCTCTCTGCTCAGCAGGGAGCCTGCTTCCCCCTTTATCTCTGCCTGCCTCTCTGCCTGCTTGTGATCTCTCTCTCTGTGTCAAATAAATAAATAAAATCTTAAAAAAAAAAAAAAAAACAAGAAAAATGTCCCACACTCAAACAGTTTGGGGAAGCCTTTAAATGTCGACAAATTTATTTTCAGGAGCTCCTGCACAGAGCCTGGAATGTGAAGCTGTGCTTGGTGATCTCCGAACAGGTATCATGTTCACAGGTCTTTAACCAGTCAGTATCCTCTGAGATTCCTTGTGGGGAAAAAAAAAAATTTCCTGTGGTCAATAAAGTAGAGAAATATATGTCAGTGGGCTAGATAGCTTCTCATGTAAATCTTTCTTCTTCATTTCCTGTATTCAATCCACTAACATGCATTTGTTTCTCCCTTCACAGTCTTTTTCAAATGTGTCCATTTAAAATCATATACTAATATTGAGCTTCTATTAAATATAAGCATGTTGGGGTGCCTGGGTGGATCAGTGGGTTAAAGCCTCTGCCTTCAGCTCAGGTCATGATCTCAGGGTCCTGGGATCGAGTCCCGCATCGGGCTCTCTGCTCAGTGGGGACCCTGCTTCCTGCCCCCTCCCCTGCCTGTCTCTCTGCCTACTTGTGATCTCTTTCTGTCAAATAAATCAATAAAATCTAAATACTAGGCATTTAATATGGTGAGCACTGTGTATTACATAAGACTGATGAATCATAGACCTGTACCTCTGAAACAAATAATACATTATATGTTAATTTTAAAAATACTAGGCATTTAAAGAGCTTTATAATTTAGTTTTTAAAACAATTACAAATGCTAATTTCACATCTGTTTTCTAAGCGGAGAAACTGAGGTGTAGAGAGATTGGGTCCAGGGGCTCCTAAGGGACTGAGCTTTGCTTCAAGTCCTTGAAGTACCTGCTTTACCCAGAAGCACATTTCAGTTCTACTTCAATGACCTTTCTCGTTCTCCCCGTGGACAATAGCAACAGTGTGTCTTCCTTCCCTCCTGTCTCTTTTGATCCTCCCAGCCCTGTCCTGTCCCTGCTGCCAGGCTAATTTCTCTCACACACACGTATCCCAAAGATCAGGGGCCCTAAGAACTTGTGCTTGAATCAGGCAGGGGAGGGAGCTGTGAGTTTTCAGTGACGTCACAGAATTCACCTGTGCGAAAACTTTTTCTGCTGCCGTTAAAAGTGTCAAGGGAAAAGAAAAAGGTTATAAATTATCGAAAAAAGGTGAGACTGTTCTAACTTCAAGAGTATTTGCATGTGAGGCGGGTGGAATCTGGAGAGGGGCCGGGTATGGAGAAGGGATGAGCTAATGGTCCAGCCCTCGCCTGATTTCCCTCTGTTTGCCCCCCTACACCCCAAGGACAGGTGGGTCTTTTTCCAACGCACAGGAGACCGAGTCTGGGAAACCTACCAACAATCCATGATGGAAACTGGAAAAGGAAACTGATGTTTTGATTAAGCAAATATTTGAAATTATTTCATTCCAAAGGAAAATATCCCAATTAAAGTGCCAAGCATTCAGTGTTCACAAACAGAAAACAGATGCAACGTGTGTTCAGTTTGAAAGTGACTTGGGAATAACTCTCCTGAAACTGAGTGTGGACATATTTAAACAATATAATTCATAACAGAGCTCTAGAGGGGTTTCTAAGAGGAGACAAAGGAGTACTACAGACACAATTTAGCTATCCCTAGAGTATGGGCATGTATCAAATGCAATAAATATATGTCTGCTATTTAGCTTGGCAATTTCCACATACTTTTTAAGTGACTGCATTACTGATTACATAAGACACTAAAATCTTTTTTAGGAATATATATAGTGGTAATGTTTTAAAACCAAATTATAAAAATAATTAAACAGTGGAAAAAAGTTTTTTTCTACTTCTCAGGTTCAATATTTTCCTAAAAAAATTTTTTTCTGCTTCCTGATTTGGAAAATGAACTTGGAACCAAGACTTACTTTCTCTTAGAAAGGAAACTTCAATAAAGTTTTGTCGTTCTTTGATCCTTTTAGAAAAATGAGGCTTATTAGTCTTCAGAAAACAAAATTCTCTGATAATTTCTTGCATTCTTTTGCATAAATGTAGGACTGGTTTTGGAGGGCAAAATAATATCACACTTAAAAATAATCGCTATCAGGATTGCTAAGTTTTAGTCAATCTTCCATCGAAGTGAATAAAGTTTTAGCAGTTCCACGTATTTCTAAGCAGAAGGTTGATGGTGGATACCAAATTTTAATATTATGCAGTTAATACTGTCATCAGTATTTTGTATGTATTTTTTTTGTTTTCCTTTGTTTAACAAATGAGATTTCTCACATTTTTTAATGTGTTGTTTTAGCAACAGTTCTCACATTCAAAATAAATTTACAAAGAATCTACTCCACAAATACATATTGAATGCTCACTATGTACAAAACATTAGACTGTGTTATTATGAACTTCCCATTTGAATTAAACTTGAATGTTGGTTAACTTATGTGTGAATTTCATAGGCTGATGGTTAGAAGCAAATTGAAAATTCGCTTTTATTCTAGTTCCTCACTAACCTACTCTAAAATTGATTCTGTACCTGTATAGTCCTGATTAATGAAAAGAGTGGGTTTAATGTGGTGTATTATACATCCAATGAAATTGAAAATTATTAATCTTGTTAAAAATGTAGAATAAGATTAAACATTAAATAACATTGGAAATATATAGATAGAGTAGGCAACTTAAGATCATGTAAACATATGTGAACATCTAAGCCATGATAGATTACACTATTTGCCCCAGTTCCCTCCACCCCCCTTTCCCGTTGGCATATCCATACTTTATGCGGTGCCACTTTGCAATGCTCTCCCGCAGTAGACATACTTCTTATGGACTCTAATTTACATTGTGTTTGATCTCTACCTTCAGCTTAGTCACGTGAATTGCCTTGGCCAATAGAATAAGGCAGAAGTGATAGTGCGTTAGCTCCAGAATGAAGCCTTAAGAGATTTTGCCTATTTCCACTTTTCCCTTTGTGTTCCTGCCATCCATGAGAAAGATACGCCCAGGGCTAGCCACGCGCTGGAAAAAGGAATTTAGACGTGTGGAGGTGAGCTGCCCCTGTTAAAGCAACCTAGCCAAACTCGGCCTAGAGCAAGAGCTCCCAGCCTTTTAACCCCAGCTGGAGACCAGCTCCTGTCGGCTCTATTAGTTTGCCAGAGCTGCCGTAACTGAATGCCACGGACTATGGGGCTTAAACAAGAGACGTTTATTTTTTCACAGTTCTGGAGTCTAGAAGTCTGAGATCAGGAAGGGCTGACAAGAGGTGGTTCCTTCTGAGGCTTCTCTTCTTGTCTTGTAGGCTGGTCACCTTCATGTTCACATAGCATTCTCTCCCTAGGCCTATCTGTGTCCAAATTTCCTCTTCTTGTGAGGACACCGATCACACTGGATTAGGCGCACCATGATGACCCAATTTTAACTTAATTACTTCTTTAAAGAGCCTTTATCTAAATGCAGTCATATTCTGAGGTACTAGGGGTTAGAACTTCAACATACGAATTTTGAGGGGATGCAATTCAGCCTATAACGTCAAAAAACTCAGCCTAGATCAGGGAATCCTTAAGTGTCAAAGAGATTCATTAGGTATAATAGCATTTTAAGGCAGTCAATTTTGTTGTGCTTTGTTACAAAACATTACAGCTAGCATGAAAAAAATTTTAAACAATTGTTGGTGATGAGATTTTGAATAACTAAAAAATTCCTTAACATTATTGCTACATATTCTTTTAAATTGGCTATACCTTTTTTTCTGTGTGTAAAATAATACTTCTCCCTTGTTATAAAAACATGTGGTAATATATAAGAAATATATAAGAAAATGTGGTAATATATAAAATACAAAAACAAGGATCAGTTGTAATGTGCCCCCTTTCTCCATGCATGGTAGAAAACCAACATTAAATACCTTTTAATTACTTTCTTATCTACAAACACACAAACCAATACATATTTTTACATATATAACCATACATATTTTTATAATAAAGATATCACATTTTATGTATTTTAAACTGCTTTTATTTTTTAAAATAAAAAATTTTCCAAGGATAGTGTTCTGTTAATATAGAGCTATACCCTAGTTTTAATGACTACCTAGTATACCATTTTATCAATTACCATAATTTACTAACTTTGTATTGGGTGTTATTTAGATTGCATTCATTTTTTATGATTATTTTATTTTTTTCATTAAGGAAAGATGCAGTAGTGTTTCTTTCTAAAATGCTTTGAGATTTGGGGTTAAAAAAAATAAAATACATGCGGAGACGATTACTAACTCTAGTTTACTGTAGGTTTTCCTGCCAATTTTACATAGATGGCTCTAACAAAGTGTAAAGATGATAATGTATTTGGCCTCAGTATAAAGGTTGGTGAATTGAAATAAGGATAATGGTAACAGTGGAGATGATGGTTTCATTTTGAAACGTTAATTCCATCAGTGTCTACTGAGTTGCCTACAAAGTGTGTTGACACTAGCCCACACACTACGGAAAGGGAGCAGACACACATGTGGTTTCAAATGTCTTCCTGTTGCACAGAGGGAGCACACAAGGATGTGTACGGGTGATCCTAAGAACTTAAAAAAATCATTCCAACCTTTAATCCACAAGGTTGCATATGGGATGATGAAGGGAGTTCAAGGTAAGTCTTGGCAAGAAAGAGGTTTCTACTTTCATAATGAATAAATTGTTCTTAAGGGCAATGCTTTTCTGCTTGGTGTTTCTTTCTGATTAGAAAAAAGTAAAATTCTCATTTTCCTAACATCAGGATACATTTAACAACCCTCAACATCATTCTAAGGAAGAGCCTCCAGGGCAAATATTTTCTGTGAAGTTTCTGAGGTGGTTATTTTCTCCCTGGAGCTTTGGCCGATCCGTCAACTGTGGGTCTGGTTTCTTTCCTGCCTTCTGTCACCCCCATCTCAGTGGGCCAGACCACAAACAGGAAGTCCACACTGACCATGTGTGACCAGGGTGACCATGCAAAGACACCCTCTACTGTCCACTCTCCCGAGGCTGGCTTCACCGGTGCCATCTGTTCTGTCCTTCCGGGGACCCCATGTTGGTTTTGACTCGATGCCAGAGAATCTTTATTTCTGGAAAATGTGGTGGTGACGTTCTTGTGTAATTTCTCCTCCAGAATGCAAGACCACTCACCGTCTCAAGTAATGTACTTCACAGAGGCATTTTTGCCTGCAAAACCGGGAACCTCATGGGAGGAAACAATATTTTTATCTGAATGCACTGTTTGCATTTAGGTTAGTGTGATCCAGAAATTGTATAAAATCCATGCCAACTTATTTTCTTCACCTCCATCAGTAAATTTAGAAACCACAGATTAGAGTAACTATATCAACTCTTATTTAATGCTTTTAGCAATGCTATGTGTTTTCAATATCAGGCTCCTAGGAAGCAAATACTCACACTGTCAGATAATGTAAATGACAAGTGTATTGGCCATATCCTTCTTTACCTCCGGATATACACCTGGTCAAAGTTCCGAGATGCAGAAGAACGTGGCTGGGGACCAACAGGCGTATGTATTTTCATTCAAGATCACAAAAATCTGAGCCAAGCTGGACATCAGATTTTGTACTGTGTGATTTGTTAACAGACTAAATATGGGAAGTGGAAGATAAACTAGAGTCATAATAATGTTAAGAATAACGATGGCAACAACGATGGTAATCACGACAACAGCCAGAGTTTATTGGAAGCTTCTTATTTCCCAGGATCATGCTAAACACACTACATGCTTACTTTGTTTCTCTCCCCAACAACATTATCAAGGCAAATACTATTCTTTTTTTTTTTTTAAGATTTAATTTATTTATTTGACAGACAGAGATCACGAGTAGGTGGAGAGGCAGGTAGAGAGAGAGGGGGAAGCAGGCTCCCCGCAGAGCAGAGAGCCCGATGCAGGGACCCAGGATCCTGCATGATCCCAGCACTTTGGGATCATGACCTGAGCCAAAGGCAGAGGCTTTAACCCACTGAGCCACCCAGGCGCCCCAAGGCAAATACTATTCTTACTATTATTAGTCTATTTTTGAGATGAGATGATTGGGGTGCAAAGTGATAACTTGGCTTCCATCTCTTTAAGGGTAGAAAGTGACAGAGCTGAGATTTTTTTCCCAGATCCTGGACTCTTCATTACTGCCCCACACTGCTTGTGGGCCCTTATCTTTCACTGTTCTTTTCAGCACTGTGCATGCTATTATTACTTTATAATAAGATAATTCTATAAACACTTAAGGAGGCACAAGGCTATTCAGGGCTTCTTATTTGAAGAGGACCACCACTGCAGGGAGTTCAAACCCAGGCCTGCCAATGGGCTTTATTACACCCATTACAGCCACTGCCACATTTCCATGTCCAGATCTTTCTAAACTCACGATGAGAGAGGACTTTTAAGGAATCGCTTCGGGACTTTTGCACAGAGTTTCCTATCGACGAAGTGTACTGTATGTGCAGAGGCTGCTCTCTCTCTCTCTCTGGCATAGGTTAGGGTTAGGTTTAGGCTTAGGCTTAGGTTTAGGCTTAGATTTAGGATTAGGGTTAGGGCCTGGCGGCGGGGAGGTGCTTGCAGTGCGCTATCTTTCTCTCTGTCTGCTTCTCAGAATCATTAATAAAGACTTCACTATCCATCCCTTATACATAAATATGCCTACCACTGTTCTTCCTACGCCTGCTCCTAAATCTCCCTTTCCTCCTTAGCTCATCTCGACCTGGCTCATTCTACCAATGTCCCTGGTGCCAGCTCTGGCCTCATCCACCTTCGCATCCAGCCTTCTGGATGAAGAGTCTTACCTTCGCTCCCCAGACGATGCATGCTGTGATCCAGGCCACCAGGAAGCCGGAGGGAGAAGGCGAGAGACACCCTGCCGCTGGTTCACCTGCTCTTACAGGAAGCTGCTGTCTTAGGAGCTCAGACAGATAGCTCACCAGTCACGAGGGAGGGTACGGTGTCTGTCACAGCTGTAATGAAACTTCAGAGTGATGAATAGCTTCAACATGCCTTTCCGAGGCCAGGTCCACGGTCAGCCAAATCCTCGCTGGTTCTTACAAGTTGTGAAACTGACAGAGCACCTCGGATAGGCATTGCCTGGCCCAGTAATTAAACCGATCTCAGACCTTCTCATTAGGGCCAGTAAGGTCTGTTATACCTTGTGTTTTCATTAACTGCAGAGGAGTCTTTCAAAATTCATGATCATTTGTCCCTCTGTGACTCTGGGCAGCAATCAACTACAGGTACAAATTCTAGGTTCATAACCCAAAGCTTTCAGTAGTAATTGACTCTTTCCCTGTCGAGGGCCAAGAGTGCACAGGCCGATGGGCTTGGCTACTGGACATTAGAACTAATATAGTGAATGAAGAAGGAATTATAAATTCATGGCCTCTCACCCCTGGCCTAGATTTGCTCCCGTGTCTGTAGTCACGTGCAGAGGTTTTGAATTTTAAAATGTAAGAGGAATTGTAAAAGGAATCCTCTGGAGACCCAGAAATGCAATGATTCCTTTTTCTCTCTTTTTTGAAGAACCATTAATAAGCGTTTCCTTAATAAATGGGTAAACTATTTTTCTATTGATTTCTAATATATACCATTGTCCTAAATATGGAGTTGTTTTTTTTTTTTTTTTTTTTTACCTAATACTTTGATGTAGTACATAATACATGCACCTGGTTCAAAAATAAAAGATACAAAACACATGAACTTTCTCTCCTACTTTGGTTCCCCGCCTTTCCCTTAGGATCATGGCTAACCATTCTTTCCGGTCCTTTGTATTGGTGCAGTTTTTTGTGCATAGAAAGGCAATTACTAATACACATGAACACACACACATAATCTTTAAGAACAAACAAGGCAACATCCATCCACTCATGGGCTTAGTCATCCAACAAAGGGAGGCATCATAATGTGTCTAAGGACATGGACTGTAAAGTCAGACAGACCCGGGTTTGAATTCTAGCCCCCTCACTTTCAAGTCATTTAACTGATGAAGTTACTAAACCTCTCTGTGCCTTCATTTCCTCAGCATCAAAATGAGGAAAAGAATGTCCACCTACAGCTGTGTGACAATTAAATGCAAAGAAACATATAAAACCACCAGAGTGCCCACCACATAATTAGTTTCCAGTCTTATGAGCCTATATTTACAGGTACCTGTGATGTGCTGTGCACTCAAGATCCCTACCCTTATGGAGTTTGCAAATAACAGGGAGGATGGACTTCATTTCATTTAATTTTTTTCATAGAGAAAAAACAGCTAAGGAATCAAAAAGGCAAGCCACAGAGTAGGAGAAAATATCTGGAAAGCATATCTGACAAAGGACATTTACCCAGAATTTATAAAGAACCCTTACAGGGTTCCTGGGTGGCCCAGTTGTTAAGTCTCTGCCTTGGGCTCAGGTCATGTTCCGGGGTCCTGGGATCGAGCCCCACATTGGGCTCCCTGCTTGGGCGGGAAGCCTGCTTCTCCCTCTCCCACTCTCCCTGCCTGTGTTTCCTCTCTCACTTTGTCTCTCTCTGTCAAATAAATAAATAATAAAATTAAATAAAAAAGTTAAGAAGTCCAATGCTTCTTCATTGGTTTTCTTTTAAAAAAAACTAAATAAATAAAATAAATAGAAGTAAAGAACTCTTACAACTGAATAAGACGAACAACCCAATTTTAAAGATGGGCCAAGCACATAGGCATTTCAGGGAGGGAGCTATACAGATGGCTAACAGACACGATGAAAAGTAGCCCACTTTTTTTGCACGTCACGAGGGACGTGCAAATGAAGACTGTAGTGACATACCACCACACCCACTGATGTGGCTAACATTAAAGATGACCAAGGGCTAGTAGCACGTGAGTAATGGGAACCCTCACGCGGGGATGGTGGGAAACAGTTTGGCATTTTCATACGACCCAGCAATCCCACTCCTAGATATTTATAAAAGAAAAGCGAACACGCAGGTCCACACGCAGAATTGTATGCAAATGTCCGCAGCAGCACTATTAATAGGAATTAAAAGCAGAAGCCATTCGGATGTCTGTCTTCTAGCACATTTTGTGATATAGCTTTTTAAAAGGGAACAAAATGCTGATACAAACAGCATGGATGAACCTCAGAAACTTGATCCTAATTGAAAGCCATATAAAAAGACATCATACTCTATGATTCCACTTATATGACATTCTAATACAGGCAGAACCATAACCACAAGAAGCCCAGAGGCTGCCTTTGGCCAGAGTTTGGGGGATGGGGTTGACTTCCAAGGGGCAAACAAAAAAATTGGGGGGAATAATCGAAATGTTTTCTATTTTGACTTTGATGGTGATTATACAGTTGTATGCATCTGTCAAAATTCATCAACTCTGGGGGCGCCTGGGTGGTTCAGTGAGTTAAGCCGCTGCCTTCGGTTCGGGTCATGATCTCAGAGTCCTGGGATCGAGCCCTGCATCGGGCTCTTTGCTCAGCGGGGAGCCTGCTTCTCTCTCTCTGCCTGCCTCTCTGCCTACTTGTGATCTCTGTCTGTCAAATAAATAAATAATTTTTTTTTTTAAAATTCCACTATGCACTTACAATGGGTGAATTTTATTATGTGTAAATTATAGCTCAACAAAAAGGAGAGGGACAAAACAGCCTTACAGCAAGTATGAGAGAAATAAGCCTTATGCAAATCGAGAAGAGAAAATTGGCTCAATGACTTAAAAAGTTGTTACTGAGGAAGTGGCATATGTGAGCTGACCCTGGAAGGACGAGCCGAGTGTAGACATGGTATTGTTTTTATGGGAATAGTCCGTATGATGGGAACAGTGTCCGCGTGGAACAGGAGTATGGGGGAATGTTGAGGGAGTACCTAAGACCCCAACTTGACTCAAATTGAAATTGTGTGACTGAGGAGCAGAGGAGAAAGATGAGATTGGAGACATAGGCTGGGGCTCCAAATCCTGCAGTGTTGTGAATGGAAGGGAAGGAGATTGGACTTAATTTGGCAAAAAGAATAAATACATAAAATAAAGGTTTTTGAGCAGTAGCAAAAAGGGTGTCGTGAGTTGTTGGCAACATAACTTGATTTGTGCTTTTGATCAGGAGGCAATTAATTATGGTCTGTGGACCAAATGCAGCCCACTGCCTCTTGTCAGTAACGTTATATTGGAATAAGCCATGCTCATTCTCTTATGTAGTTTCTATGGCTGCTTTTACCATCTGTGTTTCCTTACAGAGAAAATTTGCTGACCTCTACTCTGTTTTCGGATGAACCAACTTGTCAGGCTTTTTGGAAAGTGAAAAACTCTCTTCTCCTCAAAAGAGCTTGAATTAACAGAGAATTTATACTTACACCTTCTTGTCAAAATTCTTGTATGAATTTCTTTAACTTAAATGTAGAAGCTTGTGTCCTGAAATATAGGCACGAATTGCTCATTTTAGTAGGATTACATTATACGTATTCTTTTGTGACTAGTATTTTTTACCTAACAGTATGCTTATAAGATTCATTCAAGTTCATTCAAGTCATTCATTCATTTAATACATTTTCATTGTATCATAGTACTCCACTACACAAATATGCCACAATATGCTTATCCTTATCACCTTTATGTAACGTATAAGTGATATTACTAAATATATTCGTATAGTCTGGTGCACATAGTGATTGTGTCTTTAGGATATGTATTTAGGAATGGAATTGCTGCTAGTCATAGCTTATGTCTGTATTCAACTATATTAATAAATGTCACATTTTTTTTCTAAGATTTTATTTGTTCATTTGTCAGAGACACAGCAAGAGAGGGAACACAAGCAGGGGGAGTGGAAGAGGGAGAAGCAGGCTTCCCACTGAGCAGGGAGCCCGATGCGGGGCTTGATCCTAGGATGCTGGGATCATGACGGGAGCTGAAGGCAGACACCCAACGACTGAGCCACGCAGGTGCCCCAATAAATGTCACATTTTTAAAGTAATTTTTGTGGGTGAATTGTGTCCCCCAAAGAGATATGTTGAAGTGCTAATTCCTGGTACCTGTGAATGTAACCTTATTTGAAAACTGGGTCTTTACAGATGTGATCAAGTTAAGACAAGGTCCTAAAGCATCGTCTAGTGTCCTTCTAAGGAGAGAGTGATGTGGAGACAAGCACACACACCCAGAGGGAAGTCAGCAAAGAAAAGACAAGCAGAAGACGGAGAGACGCAGCTACATTGCTGGCAACCACAAGAAACTGGGAAAGACATAGAAGGATTCCTCTCTAGAGCCTTCAGGGGGAGCCTGGCTCTGCTGACACCTTGATCTTGGACTTCAAGCCTCGAGAACGATGAGAAAATAATGTTATTTTAAACCACTCCAATGTGATACAGCATCCCTAGGAAACGAACACAGTGACTGTACTGATCCTATTCTCAATAGCATTTATGAGTATTTCTTTTCCTGTGCATCCCCATCAACAATTGATAATATCAGATTTTTACTTGTTGTAATTAAGAGCATAGAGGATTGGTACAGGAATAAAAATGGACCAGAAAAGAGGGCTCAGAAAAAGGTTCTCACATATATTAGCACATGATTTATTATGAAAATGTACTTCATAGCAAGGGGGAATATAGAATGGGCTTTTTTAGTAAATAAGGCTGACACAATTAGATATCCTCATGGGGCAAAAATGCAATTAGACTCCCAAATTCACACCATAAACAAAAATCAATTCCAGGTAGAGTAAAGACTTAAAAAGGGGAGGCCACAACATAAACCTTTTAGAAAATGACATAAAGAGTATCTTCACAAGTTGGGGTAAGTAAGAAATAAATTCACAAATTTTACTACTTTAAAATTAATAGTTTCTTGTGGCACCTGGGTGGCTCAGTCAGTTAAGAGTCTGCCTTCGGCTCAGGTCATGATCCCAGTGTCCTGAGATTGAGTTCTGCATTGGGCTCCCTGCTCAGGAGGGAGTCTGCTTCTCCCTCTCAAATAAATAAATAAAATCTTAAAAAAAAATTAATAGTTTCTTAAGAAATAAAAAAATAAATAAAATTAATAGTTTCAGAATTTTATTTCTAGCCAAGACAATGTAACAGGTACCAGATTTAAGCTCTCTCCTGAAAAAACTTAAATATTGGGTGAAACATATGAAATAATAGTTTCCAGATATCAGACAGCAGAGTGATCCATGAGAGACAGAAAGCAAACGTTGCTCTGGCTAAATTGTGTCCTCCACCCCCACAAATTCATATGTTGAAGTCTAAACCTCTAGGACTCTCTGAATATGACTGTATTCGAAGTTGGGGCCTTTATCTAAAGGGGGTATTAGATTAAAATGAAGCAAGTAGTGCAGGCCCTAAATTTAATATGACTTGTCCTTATAAGAAGAGAAAATTGGGACATACCCAGAGACACCAGGGTTGTGCATACACACAATAAAAAAAAAAGACTATGTGAGGACACAGCAAGAAGGCAACTATCCGTAAGCCAAGATGAGACACCTGAAGAGAAACCTATCAGCACCTTGATTTGGACTTCAAGCCTCCTGAATTATGAGAAAATAAATTTCAGCTGTTCAAGCCACCCAATCTGTGGTATTTTGTTAAGGCAGCCTAGCAAATGAATATAACCATAATTGCCCTACTTACTTCCTAGAGGGACTTTTTAAGCCACAGCCCAGGGAAGGGCGACCACAAGTGGAGTTCAGCCATCTCCCTGCGTTGGAAAGATGAAGCTGGCAGTGACAGGAGGTCAGGAGACTAGAGTTCACAGGATGGAGCATATATACACACATATATGTATATAAAGAGAGAGCCTCAGAGATCTGCACCAAGTTTTTAGCTACGCACGGATCAGCATATGCTTGTGAGAAAATACCTGAGACCAGAGAAAGAACTGTCCAACAGAAGCAGAGAGAATAATACTTGGAACTCAGATGGGGGCAGAAAGAGTTTTGTGTTTCTTTCAGCCAGACTAGAAAACCACATAATTCACGCAGCATCAGGTAAAGTTGTCAGAAGGGCATCACCACAGTAATGGCCCAAATCAACCCCAGACTACTGGCTGCTTGGTGTCGTCTAACAAAGTTGAAAAACAAACCCTGAAAGATCAAGTTTTTTCCATAAACTACATCTCAGAGCAAAGCCTAAGATTGTTTATTGGAACACAAAGATCTAGTCTCTAACGAGGTACAGTTCATAATGTCTGGAAAGCAAGAAAATAAAATTAAGGAAATAAAGAAGACACAAAATGAAAAGAAAAATTAATCGTGGAGACACCCATAAACTATACAGATAAGAAAATTAGGTATAGGGACGCCTGGGTGGCTCAGTTGGTTAAGCCGCTGCCTTCAGCTCAGGTCAAGATCCCAGAGTCCTGGGATCGAGTCCCGCATCGGGTTCCTTGCTCGGCAGGGAGTCTGCTTCTCTCGCTGCCTCTGCCTGCCTCTCTGCCTGCTTGTGTGTACTCTCTCTCTCTCTCTCTCTGGCAAATAAATAAAATCTTAAAAAAAAAAAAGAAAATTAGGTATAATAGACAAGAGATTAAAACCATTATTATAACCATGTTCCACAAGTCTACAGTGGTAGAAACAAGGTTGAACATGTTTTGTGAGGACATCAAAGATATGAAAAAGATGCAAGCAGAACGTCTAGAGATTAAAAAAAAACAATGTCTTAGTTGAAAAAATACTGGGTGGGAGTAAGAGCAGATTAAAC